>NC_082662.1:6826250-8180000 GCF_025265405.1 Mesoplodon densirostris
ACACATACACATTCACAAAAAGAGAACAGGGGGAAAAAATCAAAAATCTTGCTCTCAAAGTCCACCTCCTCAATTTGGGATAATTCGTTGTAAAAAGAGGAAAAGGGGAAAAAATCTTAAATCTTGTCCTCAAAGTCCACTTCCTTAATTTGGGATGATTCGCTGTCCATTCATGCACTCCACAGACGCAGGGCACATCAAGCGGACCGTGGAGCTTTAATCCGCTGCCTCCGAGGCTGCACAGAGAGATTTCCCTGTCTCTTCTCTGCTCTCACAGCTCCCGGGTCTCAGCCTTGGACCTGGCCCCGCCTCTGCGTGTAGGTCGCCGGAGGGCGTCCGTTCTTCGCTCAGACAGGACGGGTCAAAAGGAGCCGCTGATTCGGGGGCTCTGGCTCACTCAGGCTGAGGGGAGGGAGGGGCACGCAGTGCGGGGCGGGCCTGCGGCGGCAGAGGCCGGTGTGACGTTACACCAGCCCGAGGCGCTCCGTGCGCTTTCCCGGGGAAACCGTCCCTGGGTCCCGGGACCCCGGCAGTGGCGGGCTGCAGAGGCTCCCCGGAAGGTGGGGTGGACGGTGACCTGCGCTCGCACACAGGCCTTGTGGCGGCGGCAGCAGCAGCCCCAGCATCCCACGCCCGTCACTGGGGTCCGCGCCTTCAGCCGCGGCTCGCGCCCATCTCTGGAACTTCTTTAAGCAGCGCTCTTAATGCCCTCTCCTCGCGCACCAGGAAACAAAAGGGAAGAAAAAGTCTCTTGCCTCTTCGGCAGCTCCAGACTTTTCCCCGGACTCCCTCCGGGCTAGCCGCGGCGCACCAACCCCTTCAGGCTCTCTTCCTGCCGCCAGCCCCAGTCCTCTCCCTGCGCTCCGACCGAAACCCGATACCCGAGCCTCAGCTCCCAGGCCCGCCCGCTCCGGCGGCCGAGCAGACAAGCCTCTCAGGCTGGTGTGTGCCTGAGGGCACCGATCCTCTGTGCGGGAATCTCTCCGCTTTGCCCTCCGCACCCCTGTTGCTGTGCTCTCCTCGGCTACTCCGAAGCTTTCCCCCTCCGCCACCCGCAGTCTCCGCCCGGGAAGGGGCTTCTAGTGTGTGGAAACCTTTCCTCCTTCACGGCTCCCTCCCACTTGTGCAGGTCCCGTCCCTATCCTTTTGTCTCTGTTTATTCTTTTTTCTTTTGCCCTACCCAGGTATGTGGGGAGTTTCTTGCCTTTTGGGGGGTCTGAGGTCTTCTGTCAGCGTTCAGTAGGTGTTCTGTAGGAGTTGTTCCACGTGTAGATGAATTTCTGATGTATCTGTGGGAAGGAAGGTGATCTCCACGTCTTACTCTTCCGCCATCTTCCTCCGGACCACCGATCATATGGTTTTTATTCTTCAGTTTGTTAATATGGTGTATCACATTGATTGATTTGCGTATATTGAACAGGGATCATCTTGAAGCGGCTACTGGGACAACTTAAGCATCAAAAAGAATAATATCAGAAAAAGAAGAATAACTGCAATGGATTGAAACACAGCAAATATACAGAAAGACATGAACTCATAATGGTGCTAAAAAAAAATGAAGGAAAACTCATTGGCCGGGACTTCCCTGGTGGCACAGCGGTTAAGAATGGTTAAGAATCTGCCTGCCAATGCAGGGGACACGGGTTCGATCTCTGGTCTGGGAAGATCCCACATGCCGCGGAGCAACTAAGCCCGTGCACCACAACTACTGAGCCTGCACTCTAGAGCCCATGTGCTGCAATTACTGAAGCCCACGCGCCTAGAGCCTGTGCTCTGCAACAAGAGAAGCCACTGCAATGAGAAGCCCACGCACCGCAGCAAAGAGTAGCCCCTGCTCGCCACAACTAGAGAAAGCCCACGTGCAGCAATGAAGACCTAACACAGCCAAAAATTAAAAAATAAATAAATAAATAAAACTCATTGGCCAACTTTGGAGGTTGCCAGGGAAACCACTTATTATTCTGTAAATCGGCAAATAGAGGGGGAGACTCAAGTATTTGTCCTGCTTTTCCTGTCCAAATTGTATTTCAGAGTACAGTAACCTCATAGTTGGTTGTTTTTGTTTCCTGTGGCTGCTATAGCAAATGACCACAAACTGCATGGCTTAAAAGAACAGAAATGTATTTTTTCATAGTTCTGGAAGCTATAAATCTGATCAAGGTGTGGACAGGGCCACGCTCCCCCCAAAGCCTCCAGGAGAGAATCCTTCCTGCCTCTTCTAGCTCCTGGTGGCTTCAGGTGTTCCTTGGCTTGTGGCTGCACCCCTCCAGTCTCTGCCTCCATCTTCAACTCACCTCCTCCTCATCTCTGTGTCTGTGTCCCTCTGTCTTTCTCTTATTACTCTTGTCATTGGATTTAGGGCCCATCCCAATAATCCAGGACAATCTCATCTCAAAACCCTTCACTTAATTATATCCGTGAAGATCCTTTTTTCCAATAAGTTCACGTCTACAGTTTCTAGATGGACATATCTTTTTGGGGGGCCACCATCCAACCCACTGCACATGGTGAAAGGAAGCTCTTCCTGGAGCAGTTCCAGCTATTAAGTTCAGAAAGAATAGTCTTGCAACTGAATGAAGAAATGGGCCCAAGAGCTGATCATCACTGGTCCCTAACACCAGCAGATGGAAGGTTGACGGGGTCTTCATACCATGGATTTAAGGACACTTAGCAGGGTTAACGCCACTTGACGTGGAACAAGCTGACATTCTGGGCTTCTTGGAGTACCCAGCACTGCCCATGAGGACCAGTGGCAAAGATAATTTTTTTTTTGAACCTGGATGTAATTAAGGCTTTAACTATAGCAAGCAGTTTTCAGGAAATTGAGAGGATAGAAGAACGTGTATTCACTAAGAAGATATAAGCTCTGTAACAATGAACTCCAAGGACCTCAGAGGAGTATCTGGTGCATAAAGGTGCTCAGTGAAAATGTGCTGAATGAATGAATCCAGACTGTATAAACAAATCTTAAAAATCAATAAGGACCAGCAACCCCAGAGCAAATCAGAAAAGGGGATGAACTGACAATTTACAGAGAGAGAAAATGGGAAGGATCCATAAATACATGAAGAGACTAAATCTCACTAGTAATTAAGGTAATAAAAATGAAAACCTTAATGCGATACCATTTCACACCCCCAGATTGGGATCTGACAATACCACATGCTGCTGAGGATGTGGAGCAAACTTCCTCCTGCTGGTGGGTGTGTGAGCTGGTCCAACAGCTCTGAAAGCACTTGGATGATACTTGCAAAATGTGCATATCCTATGACCCAGAAATCCCACTCCTAGGGATTTACCTTAGAGAAACCTGCGTATATGCATGAGAAACAAAAGTGTTCACAGCAGCATTACTTGTAATTGAAAAATAGGGGAAATATTTGTTAACAGGATCATGTAAAATAACACACTGGGCAGCAGTAAAGAATGAATGAACCAGAACTACACCTACCAACATGGTAGAAAGTCACAAGCAACAAAATAAGTAGCAGGAAAAATATAGTGTTATATTATTTATAAAAGCTGAACAATAACAAGAGAATTATATACCTACATAATTTTAAGGTGTATTTAATAATACACAGTAAAGGTGATTCATAAGAAAAACTCCAAATTCAGAATGTTACCAAATGCACAGTGAGGCCAAAGAAACCGAAATGTCAGAGTTTGGAGCAGAGAAAGATTTGTTGCAGGGCCATGCAAGGAGAATGGGGGGCTCGTGCCCCCAAGACCCTGAACTCCCCAAAGGGTTTTAGCAAAGCATTTTAAAAGGCAAGGGCTTCCCTGGTGGCGCAAGTGGTTGAGAGTCCGCCTGCTGATGCAGGGGACACGGGTTCGTGCCCCGGTCTGGGAAGATCCCACGTGCCACGGAGCGGCTGGGCCCGTGAGCCATGGCTGCTGAGCCTGCACGTCCGGAGCCTGTGCTCCACAACGGGAGAGGCCACAACAGTGAGAGGCCCGCATACCACAAAAAAAATAATAAATAAATAAAAGGCAAGGTGAGGGAGGGGCATTGTTGGTCGTTGCAGACTTCTTGGTGTTGGAATCCTTTGCTCTTGCAGCTGTCCACGTAGGTCAGGTCATGATGTTCCTGTAAACCTCCAACAAGAAAAATGTTACTCTCTGTTCTGCAACTTTTTATCTGTGTATGAATGGAAAAGTGTTATACCCTTAAAAGTCAGAGCCTTGAGAATAGGCTATCCTATATACTTCAGGCTATAGGCAACATTCTTAAATGTAAGCAAAAGTACTAGAATAAAAAGGTTAAAGTAAAAGAAACAGATTTAATATGGAGTCAGATTTGTTCTTCCCTATTACAAGAGTAGTGGTTGCATCCAGCATGGGGAGGGAGGGGTGGGAAGAAAGAGCCCTCAGTTGTGTCTGTAATGACATTGCTTAAAATGGGTGGTGGATACATGGCTGGTCATTACTCTTTGTTAATTACTATTTATTCCTTTTAAAATATGGAATCACTTTCCTACTCAAACCCTCTAATGGTTTCCCATTACACTTTGAATCAGTTCCAAAGCCCTAATTTTGGTCTATATCATTTGGCTCCTGGCTACTTCCTGGACATCTTCTGCTACCACTTTCCCTTTTGCTCACTGAGCTCTGGCCATACCAGACATACCAAATATGTTCCAGCCTCAGGGCCTTTGCATATGCTATTCTCCTTGCATTGAATGTAGGGCATAGGCTCCTACTCTTTCTTGCTATGCTTCTCTACTCACATCTCCACAAAAGCCACCAGACCAGCTTCTGTTTTACCCTAGAGATTGATGATGAGCTTGAGATGACCCTGGCTCTCTTATGAAGCACTGCAGTGGGCTGCTTCTTCATCCTCCTGCCTCAAACTGTGATCCCAGGGTTGGGCCCATTGCTGTGTGGTCATTTAGGGCAGGCGCATCTGTGGATGGGGGAAGAGGTTGTAAAATGGCTCTGGAAAGGATGTGTCATGTAGAAGGTGGGGGGGTACTGTCATTGTGGGTAGAATCGTGGTGGTCTCCAGGGTCCTCTCCAATAAATTCCTGGGCTGGATGAGCCACGTGCTCTCGGCAGCCTCCCTGGGCCACCAGCAGATTCAGACATTGCTCTGGGGAGACACACAACTCCAAGTACAAGGTGTGAGGCTGGTGGAGGCTTTGGGATGAGCTAGGCAGGAATCGGACTCAGCACTGACCCAGCTTCTAGGGACATTTTAATTACATAAAATTAAAACTCACTCACATTTATGTTGTGCTTCAAAAATTACCAAAAGTTCCCACAGACCTTACTGAAAGGCTGAAAATGAAAGTTTTTATAACTTTTATAGAAACTATAAATACTACTGTTTAATTGTATTATTACTTACTGTTAATTTATGATGCTAACTTTTCATTATTACAAATGACACAAGTAGGAATTTGACTGAATTTGGTTTAAAAACTAAAAAACACAACTAAAACAACAAAAACAACAAAACCCCCCAAAACATCAAACACCCAAGGAAAAAGACTAAAATGGCTTCAGGTGGTATTAATTTGGGGCTAATGTTATTTCTCTAGATTGTCATTGTGAACACTTTTTAAACTAAATTGCTGTCAACTTTGTTTTCCAAAAGTTTTCTCCTGGGAGCCGCTGAGGATGGAGGGCACATCCTCTCTCAGTGAAAGAAGAACCCGCTCTTTAAACAGCCTTAAAAACAGCTGCTGGTTGTCAGTGGGAAGAAAGTCACCTGGCCGACTGCTCCCCTCAAGGGAAAGGCTGGGTCCCCCAGGAGCAGAAGCTGGGAAGACCACCCCCCTGAGCAGGCCCTGGGATTTCAGAATTCCAAAACTGGTTTCGGTGAGTTTGTGGTTCTCGAGAAAAGTTTTGAGAAACAAAATATCCCTTAGAAACAGCCCCTTAGCTGTTCCATGGTGTTCTCAGCTGATGTTCCTCTCTCACCAGTGCCAGAAATTTCCCCAAATGCCTTCTGTGTTGGTGCCATTTTGTGAAAAACTAAAGCAAAGGTGTTTGCTTGTGGAGGACGGGTTAGAGGGCTGAGAGGACGGGCTGCGTTTGCAGGGAAGCTGCTGCCCTCCAGTGGCCACTCTGAGGATGGCGAGGTCCGTGCCCAGGGGACCTTGGCTATCCCGTCCACCCCTCCCATCTTTCTTATTGGTAAACTGGGATACACAGGACCCTTAAAGGTCTCCTGTAAGTTACAGGCATATCAGGGACAAACAACACAATGCATGTTCCTGGACTGCCATCCTTTCTCACACAATAAGACATAGGATTGCACTGGGCTATGGTCCCTCTTGCCTCTATGTCCTGCATTTAGAATTTCAAAGCAATGTCACCCTGGATGACAGATACCCAACCGTTCCCACCTACCCTCTTGTCACCTGAGAGGCCGCCTCCCCTGCCCCCCGCTGAATGGACAAGGCTGGCCACTCAGATGCCCCCTCTCAGGCCTGAGTTAGCAACTTGAGGCCCAGCTGACATGAGGCCGTGCAGAGGGGCCCAGGACTGGCACCTGGTAACCCCACACCTCACATAAGTGGATGTTGGAGGAGCAGACACCCTGCCCTCCCAGGGGCAGCTGTGTCCAGAGAGGAGGAGGCAGGTGCTGGAGAGCAGCAGAGAAGGACCTCCAGGCCTCAGAGAGGGGGTCAGTGTGGCTGAGGTGGGGGGTGATGATGACCTGCTGGTGACCACTGGTATGGGCTGTACTTCCTGCCCTTGGAAATCCCACACCCCCTCCCCCCAGGTCTTGACTGAGCAGGTATGATTGCATTTTTCCTCCACAAACACACAATCCCCAACTAAGACACAACACGTCTTATTTTGTTGGAGCCTCAGAAGCAACCAGGGATGCCAGAGGGCCTGGTTTGATCATCTCCAGTTGAAGAAACTGGGACAAGAGAGTGTGCTCTGACACACAGCCTCAGGGAAGCGGGAACTTGAAGTCCTGGGCTGCAATCAATTTCTCGTTGGCCCGTTGGACTGTTGGAACTGACTTAGGGAACAAGTCAGGAAGAGGCATGGTGTTCATTTTCCGGGGTGCAGCTCAGCAGCCTCAGCTCCACCAAGGAAGACCCCTAGGCTGAGTTTTAGGGTGTCAGGACCCCAGCATCTCCCAGAAACATAGTAAATGTCCCTTTGGCCCCTGCTCCAGAGTTCCCCACCCCATCACTGATAGCATAACAGGCTCCTGGGGGTGGAAGCTGAGAGAGAGAGAGGCCCCCCCACTGCTCTAGGGTGGGCTGCTCAAGCACTGGCCCCTCTTTCAGGGGGGACGTGGGAAAAACCTGCTGATCACATCTTTCTTAGAGGCAGACACACATGGGCAAACAGAGCCACCATTAGGCCCTGGATCAAAAATACCAGATGGGACCACTAGCCTTTGTCAAGAATGAAAGGACCCATCATCCATGGAAGGGTCCCCTGAGGCAGTGCCCCCTCCTCACGTACAACAAGGACGTGTCATATGTGCTTCTCACTCTGTCACCCCCTCTCCACCTGGTGAGCTCCACTTCACCCTTCAGGATGCAGTATCCTTACCCACGAGATAGGGCACCCATATCATGCACGTTTAAGAGCAAGGAACAGAGGTGAGGAGGTTAAGCAATTTGCTCCAGGTGCCTCCGGTACCAAATGGCAGAGATAGATCTAGAACCAGGTCTCCTGTTTCTTAGGTTAGTTATCTTTCTACTCATTTCCCATTTGAGGAGAACCACAGGGCTCCTGTCAGAAGTTTATACCATCAGAGATTAAAAATCCTTTGTCGTCAACATGCTTCTCTTTGAATCCCAAAATGTGCTATTGAGCACTTGAAATGTGGCTAGTGCAAACTGAGATGTCCTGGGATTTCACTGACTTAGCATAAAAAATGTCAAATATCTCATTAATAATTATTTTTATGTTGGTTACATGTTGAAATAATGTTTTAGATATGTTGGATTAAACCTAGAATATCATTAAGACTAAAAAAAAAACCCACAAGCTTCTCTTTGAAAATGAAAACACTACAAGGAGTTCATAGATTAGGCTGTTACCAGTTATTTAAATCTCAGTGTGAATTAAATGGCACAGCTCAAGCCCAGGAAATATTTGCAAGGTGAAGGACGGTGATACTTTTCCTTTGGGTTTAGAATGGTGGTTTTGATGAGGAGGAAGAGGTAGGAGTAATTTGGAGTGTCACAGGCTGCTGGAGGGCTAGGATTGATTGCTGAGGGCCTGAGGGTGTTGGCTTGAGGGTTCATGGATACAGTGATGAAAGAGGGTCTGGAAGGTGAGAAGGCGCTGGAAACTATTTTCTCTGTGGTGACCCATGGTCTATTGGCCAAGCCAAGGGTTTAGAGGGCTTCAGAACTGAGCCAAAGGAAACTCCACCTGAGCCTGGTGGGCCGTGAGGCCACCGTACTGAGCCTCATCTCCTTACTGGGCTCTGGGTCTGAATCTAGGAACCTCTGGGGCCACAGAAGAAGGTTTACTAGGGCATCAGTGGGGCTGTTCCTGGAAGGATGGTGGCGGTAGGGGAGGTACAGAGTGAAATGGATATGAAGACACAGCCAAGGTCAGACAGCTCAGGGGCCAGGCTCTGTGGGCAGAGGCAGGGCTGTCTGTGGCTGAGGGGGCATGGCCTGGGACCTCTGAGAGCCCTGAGTGCATGGATAAACCTGTGGATCCCACCCTCCATCACAGGAAGAAGGAACCACACCTGGGCTTTTGAGCACCTATATGGGCCTCAGGGGCTCTGTGGGCATTGTTAGTAAAATAAAATTATGATGTAAGTCTTCCAAATGTGTATATAAAAATAAGCAAAGTTAATCAATATAGCAAAAGAATAGAAATTGAAAAAAGAAAATAGCAAGAACGTATAAGAAGCAAAATATAAAATAAGATGCCAAAGAGCAAAACGTTGATTATAACAAATATAAATGGATTAAACTCTGATATTCAAGGGCAAAGACTCTCAGATTAGATCAAAGAACAAAAAAATCTAGAGCATGTCTAAAACATAAGACACAGAGAGGTTAAAAATACAAGGGTGAGCGCTTACATACCAGGCAAATGCAAACAAAAAGCAAGTCTTGGTTGCTTGAATGTAGAATTCAAGACTAAAAAGTATGAAATATAAGTTGAAAGAGTAGCTATAGCATATATTTGAGATGTTGCGGTGTGATCAAGTTGGTGTTTCAATAGCACTGTCTTCCAAGAAGACAATTTCAAGAGGTTTATTGTACTCGCCATTTTTTCAGTTCCTGGCCAGGAATACCCAATCCTGACCCAGAGCCCCCTTCCTTAGAGGTCTCTGTGAGGAGCAGCTAATTCTCTTCTTCCTCCCCAACAATCAGTCCATGTGCTTTGGGTGGGGTGGTCAGTCAGTGTGCTCCATCCTGCTGGCCACAAGGATTGTTTTCAGGGATACAGTGTTCCAAGTGGTCCAATCAAAGCCAATCCCAGAATTTGGGGGAACTCAACCACAACATGCACAAAACTAAACTCAGGGTTTTCCTCCATAAAACCCAGTATTCTTCTTGTGACCCCAAAGTCTAAATGGTAGCACAATCCATCCAATGAACGATGTAAAACAAAACCAAAACAAAACAGCAAACCATTTAAACATCTCCCTCTTCCTCACCCACCATCCAATCCACTCCTAAGTCCCATTGATCTTATCTCCTAAATATCTCTTAACTCTCTCCGGTTACCTCTATTTTCCATTGACCCCTCTCAAGTCCATCATCCCTTCCCTGGGCTACTAAAGGAGCCTCCTCATTAGTCTCCTTATTTCCACACTTGGTTGCTCAATTCCAATCCAGCTGCTGTCAAAACAACCTTTCTAAAATGGAACGCTGACAGGATCCCAGGGTGAGACTTGAGTGAGGGCCTTGTGTTAGGTTAGGATCATCGGGAAGACTTGTTAAAACACAGATTCCTGGGCTCCACTCCAGAGTTTCTGATTCAGGGGGTCTGGGGGTGGGGGGTAGAATCTGTATTTGTAACAGGCTCCCAGGTCATGCTGACGTAGCACTTGAAAATTGCTAGCGTCGCTTACCTAGTTTACCAGAAGTCTGCACTGGGGTGTGGGTCTAAATCTCCAGTGACCCGTGAAGAATTTCTCTGACTTGTTTTGTTCCTTAAGAAGCTATTTCATTCAGGACTTTTGTTTTCAGAGACAGAAAACCCAAATCGAGCAGGTTTCAGCAACAAAGGAAATCTATTGGTTCACTGAACTGAAAAATTCAGGTGAAGCACAAAAAAATTCGAGCTCAGTGGGATCCCAGCTCACACCATGTCGTCAGAGCTAAGTTCATCCTCCCTCAGCCCTGCCCTCCTCCCTCTGGCCTTGCTCTCACCTAAGTGGTCCCTCACAGGGGGCGCCAGAAGCTCCAGGACTCTGTCCTCGGGGCTCAGCAACCAAGATGGAGAAGTTCCCAAGATGGAGAACTGGAATAGGGACCCCTATCTAAAGTGGGACCCTGGGGAGAATACCTTCAGCAAAAGGGAGAGCGGGACAGGAGTCCACCCAATAAAGGGAGACAGCGTCCAGGTCTCAGATCTAGGCGGAGGGTGAGAAGGTGGGCCTTGAGCAAATAAGCATAAGCACCAGCTGGCCCTTCCCTGGCTTTAGGGTTCAAATTCATATTATCTGTTTGTTAAAAGGACTCAAAAATAAAAACAATAGAAAAACACATACACCCACCTAAACAACAACAACAAAAAAACAAAACTAGAAACTTCTGATGCCTGACAGGACCACACACAAAAATGTTTTCGGGACAATTGCAGATATTTGAACATGGCAGAAATATTAAATGATATGAAGGGCTTACTGATATCTAAAATTTTTTTATGTGAAATAAAAGTATTTAATAAAAATATGACTTTTTTTTTTTTTTTTCGGTACGTGGGCCTCTCACTGTTGTGGCCTCTTCCGTTGCGGAACACAGGCTCCGGATGCGCAGGCTCAGCGGCCATGGCTCACGGGCCCAGCCGCTTCGCGGCACGTGGGATCCTCCCGGACTGGGGCACGAAGCCGTGTCGCCTGCATCGGCAGGCGGACTCCCAACCACTGCGCCACCAGGGAAGCCCGATGACTTTATTTTTAAAAGATCCGTAATGAGGTATTTAGGGATGAAATTCATGATGTCTGTAATTTACTTTAAAATATATCCACAAAGAAGGAGGAGAGGAAATATGGCAAATGTATAAGTGTTTTTTTAAAAAAATCATTACTGGGACATATCTAGGGGTTTGAGGAGACTGAAGCCTTTCAAGACCTGAGAATGAGGACTAGGGGACTGTGACAGGCAGAGCGGGGAATAAGGACTGGAGTCTGGGACCCTCTTAGTTGGTCACATTCTGTGCCCTCACAGGGAAGCAAAGACTCTAATTGCCAAGTCAGGAAAATCAACAGGAGCCCTGACCCCTGTCCACTCCTGTTTCCAACCTTGGCCAATGGTGTTGACCCGTGCCTCTCAGAAACCAAAGCACACAGATCCTCCCCCAGCTGGTGACCTAAGCACAGGGCCAGGGCACCAGCACCCACCAGTCCGTGCACGTACAGACTGCCAGCAGGAAAAGTCTTTCAGCTCAAAGGCCTGGACCACTCTGAAGCTCCCATCAGGATGACGGGAATGATGGGGAAAATGTTCTTGATCAGCGGGGCTCCCTTTCTGGAGCAACGGCATGACCTAGGGTCAGACTCTGGGGACAGAAGGTGGTTGAGACGGTGGTATCTCTCTCTCTCTCTCTTTTTTTTTTTCGGTACGCAGGCCTCTCACTGTCATGGCATCTCCCATTGCGGAGCACAGGCTCCGGACGCGCATGCCCAGCGGCCATGGCTCATGGGCCCAGTCGCTCCGCGGCATGTGGGATCTTCCCGGACCGGGGCACGAACCCGTGTCCCCTGCATCGGCAGGCGGACTCTCAACCACTGCGCCATGAGGGAAGCCCCTCTCTTTTTTATAAATGTATATATATATATATATATATATATATATATAATAAATAAATAAATAAATAAATAAATAAATAAATAAATAAATATATATATAATTTATTTATTTATTTAATGGCTGCACAGGGTCTTAGTTGCAGCATGCAGACTCTTAGCTGCGGCATGCATGCGGGATCTAGCTCCCCGACCAGGGATCGAACCTGGGCCCCCTGCATTGTAAGTGTGGAGTCTTACCCACTGGACCACCAGGGAAGTCCCAGAGACGGTGGTATCTAACTTTGACATAAAAACACAACAAACTGAATGACAAGGGTGAGCATCCTTACAGAGATGCCAGGAAGGTGTCTATGACAGGACAATGGACGGGACAAACACAGAAGTGAGGACCATGGGGCCCACCTGCAAGGAGGGTTTGCGATCAATGTAGGAAGAGTGTTTTATGGCATAAAGCTGCTGACTTCAGTTGCTAACATGAATATGCACGCACTTCATACCGGCCACTATGCAAAGTGCTTTCAACATTGGGTTAGTTCGGGTTCCCCAGAAGCAGAGCCTGAGTCAAGGGCAAGTAGTTCATTTGGAAAGTGGAAGAAAACACGGCAAAGAGTGGAGAAATGATCCTGGAAAGAGCAAGGAGCCCATGAAGGGTGTGTTATGGGGACGGCTACCAACAGGCATCTGTTGCTTTAATCCCAGAAGGTACATGAGGAAACATGTAGAACACACTTGGATCCACCTGGTGGGGGTTGTGGAAACCGGAGCATCTATACACCACCTCCATCAGCCAGCGGTGCAGGGCACCCACCACACAGCTCTTCGGGCTCACCTGGGCTCAGAAAAATGCCTTCAGGTGAAGAGAAGGAAGGCAGACACGGACATACAGTGTCGGCCAGAGCACGCGGAGGGTGTCTGCCCCCCACACGCTGACACATATAATCCTCTCAACAATCCTACAAGGCAGGTGCGAATACTATTATTATTATTATTATTTTTTAAAGAAGATGTTGGGGGTAGGAGTTTATTAATTAATTAATTTATTTTTGCTGTGTTGAGTCTTTCGTTTCTGTGTGAGGGCTTTCTCTAGTTGCGGCAAGCAGGGGCCACTCTTCATCGCGGTGCGCGGGCCTCTCACTATCGCGGCCTCTCTTGCTGCGGAGCACAGGCTCCAGACACGCAGGCTAAGTAGTTGTGGCTCACGGGCCTAGTTGCTCCATGGCACGTGGGATCCTCCCAGACCAGGACTCGAACCCGCGTCCCCTGCACTAGCAGGCAGACTATCAACCACTGCGCCACCAGGAAAGCCCTGTGCATACTATTATTATCCCCATTTTTCTGATGGGAAAATGAGACAGAGAAGTTAAGTAACTTACCCAAGTGCAGAGCCTGGCAGTCTGCCTCCAGAGTCCATGCTGGAATGGGCTGTCTTTGGAGGTGGTGAACTGCCTGTCAATGAAGGCATTCAAGAAGAGGCCTGATAACAACTGCAGGGATGTTGAACGAGGGATTCCTACTGGGGACAGGGACTAAGAGACAGCTAAGGCCCCTTTCAGTGTTGAAATCCAAGATTTTATCAAGAGGCAGGGGGAGTACCTGAAAATCTGGTCCAGGCAGACAACCTAGGAGGCTCTGATGCCAGAAGATGGGGGTAGGTGGGGGGCGGCCTAGAAGAAATCTCTGCTGAGTGGGTTTTCTAGTGGCCACCTGGCTCCACATCTTGAGGAGAGAACCCTAGGGGACTGCTGGAGCCCAAACCTTGATAGCCATGCAAACAGCCGGCTCTTTCTGATGACCAGGAGCCGTGTTCGCCTCAGGCAAACTCCTATCCCACTAGCACAAGGTTGGCTCCACCCCCACCTCCTGGGCTCAGGGTCCACATCTGCAAAATGATGGAGGTGATGGGACCCATCTCTGGTTCCTCTACCACCGAAGTTCTGTGATTCTGGGTTCAGACAAGGAAGTGGAGGCCAAGCTTCTAGAACAGTCCAGGCACTCTTGGTATAGCTGAGAACAGCACAGTGTGAATTACAAAAAAGCCTGGATTATGGCATAATTGCAATATGGTGAATGTTTCCTTCATTCAAGTATACAAAGAATGGGAAATTAATTGTAATCAAGTATCTATAAGAAGAGGTCCTATGAGTCCTGCTTTAATACATAATTAATTTTCAATTGCCAATATTTTCTTTGTTTTTTTGTTTGTTTGTTTGGCTGAGCCTTGCCATTTGTGGGGTCTCAGTTCCCTGACCAGGGATTGAACCCCGGCTCTCAGCAATGAGAGCTTGGGGTCCTAACCATTGGACCACCAGGGAATTCCCCAGTATTTTCCTTTATGCATGAAAACTGAACTGGTATGGTTCTTTTTTTTTTTTTTTTTTTTTCGGTACACGGGCCTCTCACTGTTGTGGCCTCTCCCGTTGCAGAGCACAGGCTCCGGACGCGCAGGCTCAGCAGCCATGGCTCATGGGCCCAGCCGCTCCGTGGCATGTGGGATCTTCCTGGACCGGGGCACGAACCCATGTCTCCTGCATCGGCAGGCGGACTCTCAGCCACTACGCCAACAGGGAAGCCCTGGTATGGTTCTTTAAGAGCTAGTTTTCTTTAGAAGACTTCCCACTCCTCCCTACAAACTGCCGACCACGGCACATCAAGTCCAAGTGTAACTGTGAATTCCAAAGAGTGAGATCCGGCCAAATGGAATTCCGTGGGGCCTCACCCTGAGAACCTGGCTCACTCCCTTCCTTCCTGGGAGCCTTGATCTGGACATCCGTCCTTATCTGCAGAGTCACGTCTTGGCAGCAACTGGGCTTACGTGTAAAGATTAGTGAGTCTGTGTAAACCAAGCAAAGTACAAGAACTATTCTTCATTCTCAAACAAGACACAAGTCAGGGGCACATGGACTGACTCAGTCTGAACCCCAAAACTCAGAACGACATGGGTGAGGCTGCACAGGGAGAGGCTGCAGCTGTTACAACTTGGAGCCATGGGTCACCTGACCTCGAATTAAACCCAGTCAACAAGCATTTATTGAACATCTGCTAGAAGTGCTGAGTATGGTCAAGACTTTGCTCTCAAAGGCTGATCCATCTCCACGGGGTGGACAACAGAGGGGCTGCTGTTCCCATGCAGCTGACAAGGGGAAGAAATCCCAAGGAATTCAAGGACTTGCTTTAGGGTCAGGATGTCTATGGCACAGTGGACTTTAGACCTCCTGATTTTCATGGTTGCACAACTCCCCATCACATGCACAATCTCCAAGAGATAGCATGGTTTACTAACGTGAATTTTGAAAATGTTTTTATTAGCCATTTTATTTCTTATTTAAAATGCACAATTTGATGTTTTGACATCTGTACACATCCATGATATTATTGCCACAATGAAGCTAGTGAGCATTTCCATCATTCCAAAATTTCTCCCAAGCAACCACTGATCTGTTCTCTGTCACTATAGATTAGTTTGCATTTCCTACAATTTTACATAATTGAAATAATATAGTATATACTTTTTTTGTCTGGCTTCTTTCATTCAGCAGAATTACTTTGAGATTCATGCATACTGTAGCATGTGTCCACAGTCATATCTTTTTATTGCTGCATAGTATTCGATTGTGTGGATATACCACAGTTTGTTTATCCATTCACCTAGGGATGCACTTTGATACTGTGTCCAGTTTTGGGCCATTACAAATAAACCTGCTATGCACATTTGTGTACAAGCCTTTGTATGGACATATGGACATATGCTTTAATTTCTTTGGGTAAATACCTAGGAGGGAATGCTGGATCATATGGTAGATGTATGTTTAACTTTGGAAGAGACTGGTAAACTGTCTTTGAAAGTAGCTGTATCATTTGCATTTCTAACAGCAGTGTACCAGCAAGAGTTTCTCCACATCCCTGTGAATATTTGATGTAGTTGGTTTATTTTATTTATTTATTTATTTTTTGCGGTACGCGGGCCTCTCACTGTTGTGGCCTCTTCCATTGCAGAGCACAGGCTCTGGACGCGCAGGCTCAGCAGCCATGGCTCAGGGCCCAGCCGCTCCGTGGCATGTGGGATCTTCCCGGACCGGGGCACGAACCCGCGTCCCCTGCATCGGCAGGCGGACTCTCAACCACTGCACCACCAGCGAAGCCAGATATAGTTGGTCTTTTTAATTTTAGGCATTCTAAGAGGTAGGTGGAGGTATCTCATTGTGGTTTTAATTTGCATTTCCCTAATTACTAATAATTTAAGCATCTTTTCATGTGCTCAGTTACCGTCACATGTCTTCTTTGGGAAAGTATTCAAATCTTCTGCCCATTTAAAAAATGGAGTTGTTTTCTTCTTATTGAGTTTTGAGAGTTCTTTATACATTATACTTCTAGATACAAGTCTTTCTCAGAGATATGATTTGCAAATACTTTGGGCCAGTCTGTGGCTTGTCTCTTCATTTTCATAACAGTGCCTTACAAATAGCAGAAATTCTTAATTTTGTCCAAGTCCAATTTATCAACATTTTCTTGTATGGATTGTGCTTTGGGTGTTGTTTTGTGCAACTCAAGCTCACAAATATTTATCTCTTATGTTCTATTCTAGAAGTTTAATTTAGGCCTATCATCCATTTTGAGTTAATTTTTATATATGATGTGAAGTATGGATAAAAGTTCTTCTTCTTCTTCTTTTTTATTTTTTGCATGTGGATGTAGTTGCGCCAGAACATTTGTTAGAAATACTATCCTGTCACCATTCAATTGTTTTGGTCAAAAATCAGTTGTCTATATCTAACTCTGTTTTGATTACTGTAGCTTTATAATAATTTTGACATCAGGTAATATTAGTCCTCCAACTTCATCTTTCTCAAAGTTGTTTTGGTAATTCTAGCTTCTTTGCATTTCCACATAAACTGTAGAATCAGCTTGTCAATTTCTATGCCCCCAAGACATCCTGCTGGGATTTTGATTGGAATTGTGTTGAATCTATAGATCAACTTGGGGAGGATTAAGCCAACCTTGCATTCCTAAAATAAACTCCACCTGGACAGGATATATTATTGTCCTTATGACACTTTATTGTATTCTATTTAAAGTTGGTTAATAATTTTCCTATCTATGTTTATGAGGGTGTTGGTCTGTAGTTTTCTGTTTCTAGTTTGGTTTTGGTATCAGAGTATTGATAGTTTCTATAGTGATTTAAGAAGTATTCCTTCCTCTTAATTTTCTGGAAGAGTTTGTGTCACACTGGTATTATTTCTTCCTTAAAAGTTCAGCAGAATTCACCAGTAAGTCCATCTGGGCCTGGAGTTTCCTTTGTGGGGAGGTTTTTAACTAGGAGTTCAATTTCTTTAGTTGATGGAGGACTATACAGGTTATCTGCTTCTTATTGCGTGGTCTTTGGCACTTAGTAGCTTTTTTTTTTTTTGCTGTACGTGGGCCTCTCACTGTTGTGGCCTCTCCCGTTGCAGAGCACAGGCTCCGGACGCGCAGGCTCAGCGGCCATGGCTCACGGGCCCAGCCGCACCGCGGCATGTGGGATCTTCCCAGACTGGGGCACGAACCCGTGTCCCCTGCATCGGCAGGTGGACTCTCAACCACTGTGCCACCAGGGAAGCCCGGCACTTAGTATCTTTTGAGGAGCTTGTCTATTTCATCTAAGTTGCCAAATTATTGGCATAAAACTGTTCATAATATTCCCTTCTTATCCCATCACCTTGTTGTATTCTATTGGGTAGAAGCGAGTCAGGTTTATCCAGGCTCAGACTATACGTCCACTCCCACCAATGACAAATGCACCAGACCATCTTCTATTTTACTCCAGAGGCAGCTAATATGTTTGGATGACCCTGGGCTCACTCGGCCAACGTTGTGGTGGGTGTCTCCTTTACTGTTTTGCTCTTGTACCACCAACTGGGCCCAGCACCATGAGACCTGGGCTTCCGCTTCAGGACAGGCTTATCTGTGGATCATGGGAAAGGCTGGAGGAGAAGACCTCTAGATGGGGTATGTGATCTACGAGGGAGGAATCATCATTCTGGGGGAGAATCCTGGTGAGCTCCTGGAATTCCTGTATGAAATAAATACACAGGCTGGATGAGCCACAGGACCTGTTGGGGCCACATCTTGAACCTCCTGAAGATCCAGTCACTGCCACAGGGCATTGGACACATCCTTGTAAAGAGAACGAGGCCTGCGGTGGGGGGTGCGTTCTGGGATGAGTGTGCTGGGGGGCTCAGCTATCAGATAGGTTATAATAGTAATCATAAAAATAACCCCTGACATTTGTAAAATGCTTCTTAACTTACCAAGCGTTTCTACCTGGTTTATATGAGGCAAGAATGATCAGCCTTAACTCAGGGATGCAGAAACTGAAGCTAAACAAGATTAACTTACTTGACGAAGGACCAGAATAGGCAAAAATGTTGGGGCTCCAAAAAAGATCTTAAGATGGTTTTAAACAATTTCTGTAAATTTTTTGACATGCCTCTGTTCAAAAGTTGCAGTCTGATTCCACCCACCCTCAGTGTGGGCTGGAATTAGTGACTAGTTTCTAAAGAACAGAATGTGGCAGAACTGATGCTATCTATGTGATGTTCAAAGCTAGGGGTGTGAGTGTGTATACCATTTTGTTTCTCTCTCTCCTTCCCCCACACGCAGGAATCCAGCTACCAAGGTATGAGGAAGCCCAGATCATGCGTCAGTTTCAGCCAGCATCAACCATCAGAAATGCGAGTGAACAACTCCTGCAATCTGTAAACACTGACCAGGATTAGCCCTGCAACCTACAGCCACAGAGAGAGAGGAAGCCACCCCAGGAAGGCGATGGAATCCAGAGCCTTGGTTTCTAGTTCTTCGATTCTCTGACACTTTGATCAGGATTCAGCCTCCATATCAAATGCTGAACTTGAAAAATTTTACTTTAAAAAAGTGTGTCCATCCACCATTTGAGTTTTGATGCTGATGTAGAATCGGAGGATCTATTCTTGCCAATCAATACTCACGTGCCTTCCCGTCTTCCTAGGTCATTCCTCCCAGGGTTAGCGTTGGAAGCTAACTGCTTCTTAATTAAATCAGGGACCAAACTGATTTAGTTTGGCCACCGGGGGCATAGAAATCTCACAGCAGTCACCCTCCCTCGAGGCCTGGGGCAGGGAGACCCTTCCTCAGAGAAGGAAGCCTTAAATGTGCCACCTGGGGGACGTGTTGAGCCACTAAAAGGAAGTCTCCCTGGCAGGCAGAGACGGTATGTGAGGCCCAGCATCTGTGATTTCTTCTTTCTTCTCCAGAAACTCCACTCTGTTTCTCTGGGCAAAAATTCGCTTTATCTCCACAAATGTTCGGCCCTTGGTCTCAGGAATGACCACGTAGATGTAAACAGCAGTGAGGAGGCAGATTCTGGCAAAGATAATGAAGCTGTAGGCACCACTGACCTCCTAGGCCAAGAGACAAGAAAACAGGGGGGGACAGAGGAAGAAAGGAATGCCAGGGACAGCTCTGGGTGCGGCCTTTGTGAGTCACACAGGAGTTTCTCAGTGGCCAGTTCTACTTTACACCCAGAGGAGTGGAATAGCTAGACAATTGGGTCCTGCCCTCACATCAAAAAGGACTCAGCCTTTTAACAACAGGGACGGAATGTCCTCTAGACTTGATGGCACACCTTCAGAAACAGAGGAAGGAGGTGGACGTGGGGGAATCGTTCCCTCACCCTGGCTCTAGCTTGCTTTACACTTGGCCGACCAGACCCCCTACATAATGAACGCGTCACTGCCTGAGTGTGGGACCTCCCTTCAGTGGTAGGAAACTGGGACCTCTCTTCAGTGGTGGGAAACTGGCGTAGTTACAGTTTGGCTGAAGTGGCGCCACGTGTGTTTTATGGACCTTGGAGTGTCGTCCCTCCTTGTCGAATTAGCAGATGTTCTTAGCAGAAGAGGCACCCCTGCCTATTTCCCGGAGCCCCTTCTGCTTGGGGCGGGGCGGGGGAGGCAAAGGTGGCACAGGAATTGGGGGCAAGGGGCCGCCCCCGCTGCCGCCGTGCTCCCCACCGCATGTCCCCACTCACCTGGATGGACGGGAACACGAAGCCCACGATGACGCTGGTGAGCCCGAGCACGGCCCCGTCCCCTGCGAAGGCGGCCGGCCGCGAGGACTGCAGGAAGATCTCGGTCCTCACCACGGAGGGCACGGGACCTGGGGGCAGAGAGCGCAGGACCAGGGGAGGGGAGAGGGGCGCGGAGGGCCCTTTAGGGGCACAGTCTGTTCCGGATGGCCGAGGGAGGAAGCTCACATCTCTCCTCCTGGGTGCGCCCATAGCTGGGCTTCGAGCTGAGCCTCTGAGGGCCTCAAGGTCACACCAAGGCCGCTGTACCCCGTGGTGGTGTCATTTTGAAATTCGCAGACGGGGAGGGGGAGCAAAGCTGAATGAGCGCTTGAGCCTGGGACGTGCTGCCCCCTGTGGTAGATCTGGGGAATGGCAGGCACCTTGCCTTGGGGCAGTTTCTCAACCTTTTTTCATTCAGGAGTCTTGTCTAAAATGTCTAAGGCCATTTTCCCCCCTTAATCACCATCCCTCATGAAATTATAATACAACAGATATACTGTATATCCGTTTATATACAGTAGGTCTATCTATGACTTTATATATTAACATATTATCTATATTCTTTATTACAAAAATAAGATTCTGTCTCTCTCCCCCCAGTTAATTTCCGACCCTTGAAGATGGAGGGGAATTCAGAGCCCCGGAATGAGCTGCCCTTGGGACGTCAAATGGGAAACTCCTAGAACTGGCGAGGAGGGGGCCCCTTCCTCAGGGCTCTGTGCCCCAAAGGGGTAGCAGTGAGGGAAGTTATCCACACTGCCCTCCCTGGCCTCCTCCCTCCTGCCCCCTGGGGCCAGGCAGCCAAGCAGCCCTTTAGGAGTCGGCTCACATGTCAAATCAGTCCACCATCTGATCCCGCATCTGCTGGCACAGCTGATTACTCCTGGTCTTCCCGGAGGAGCCGGAGGCCCAGAGAAACACAGTGGTTTGCTTCGGGGAACGCACAGGCAGTAAGGGGCGGAATGGCCCAGAACCCAGGTCTCCCGACACAAACACCAGCAGTGCTCCCACCAGGCCCTCCTGCCTCCGTATTGGAGGTGTGCTGGGAAGGCTTCCTGTCGAAAATCCCACTTAAATATCTTTCAACATGACCGTGTCTGTCTGATTCACAGCTGCATCCCCAGTGCCTGGCACAGCAGGTGTTCCATCAGCGTGTGTTCAATGGATCAATAACTTTATTTTGGCTTATGGACAGCTCTTTCAAAACCAAGATTCTGCAGGGAATATTCTAGTCTTAGGAGCCAGAGGGGTCTCTCCCCATGCAGTGGGAACTGCGTTAGATTCTCAGGAGTACACACAGGGGAGGGGAAGCCTGGAGTCTGGAGGCTGTCCCCAAGGAAGGTGGAAGTGAAGGCCCAAGGCTGCCAGCACATGGACACGGGGATAAAGCAACACAGGACTGTAGCTGGAAGCCAGGGGACCAAAGACAATTGAGCCTCGGGTGGGCTGTGGGTTTGGAGGCTAAAGTGAGCTTGTAGAGGGTTTGGATGTGAACTGTGGGGCCCCCAGTGGGGTCTGGCTGGCAAGAGCTCCCTCTTTGCAGAGGCTCGTCTCCTTCTTGGGCACTGGAACTGAAGCTGGGCAACTCTGGGATCCACAGGAGATTGGGGGGCCCCAGCCTGGCCGTGGCACTGCTTGGCACTTAGTAAATGTTTGTTGAATGAATGAATGAATGAATGAATGTGAGCTGGAATGGCCTTTCAAGAAAAAGGTAAACTGAACTGAGAATTCCAGTGTGGGTGGGGCTTGTGTAGGAACAGGGGAAAAGGTGGAGAGAACATCATGAGAATCACCAGTCAAGGGCATCCATTCATTCAGCAAATACCAGGTACCTCCTATGTGCTAGGCCCTGGAAGGCAGTGGGGCGTGCATGTACTCACTGGGCTGCATGGAATGTCCTGTGATGTAGGCGAAGACACAGGTGATGCCCAGGTAAGACAGCTCAGGGACCGTGCTCTGTGGGAAGAGGCAGGGCTGTCCGTGCCTGAGAGGCCCAGGCCTGGGACCTCTAAGAGCCTGAGGCCAAGAGCCCCACATGCAGACAAGCCCACATGCGGGCCTCACCTTCCTGCCACAGGAAGGAGCCACACCTGGATTTCTGAGCGCCTGCGTGGGCCTCCAGGGCTCTGAGGGCAAGAGAGGGAAGATGAGACCAGGAGTGAACCTAGCATTCTAGTCAATGGGGGCCTCCAGGAGCCGTACCTGATTGAGAGAAACGTAACAGGAGGAATGCCGACCACTTATTTATTTTCTGCCCTTCACAGATGCTAACCCACCGAATCTTCTTGACACCCCTCTGAGGGAGGATGTTATTGTTTCAATCCTACAAATGTGGAATCAGAGCACAGAGAGCCTGAACACAGACAAAGAGGACACTGGGTCCCTCAGGCGTCAAGCAATGGCCCAAGTCAAATGATCAGGAGCGGTTGGAGCTGGGACCTGGATTCTGCACTCTGCTAGAATCCTTCTAGAAGGCATCAGACCAGGAGAGCTGGCACACCCCTATCTCTGCTCCCCACTACCAGGGCAACAGATGACACAAACTCAGGGTGAACAGACCTCAACCAAACTAAGTATGCAGGTAACTATTTCACTACAGTTATGAAAAACGCTGCGAAGGTGGGGTTCGTGCAGGGCTGGCGGTGGAGGTGGACCAAGAACGACTCCTTCAATGAAGTTGTCTCCAAGGGACAAGGTGAGAGATGAGCTGGGGGAGGGGCAGCCTCCTAGAATGGATGACTTGGGGATGAAGAGCCAGCCAGGCTGCTGAGCAGAGGCGTGACAAGCTCTGATTCACGCAGGCAGGCAGGGTGGGGTCCATTTCAATATTTGAAGCAAAAGAGGAGTCGGCTGCAGCTGGAAGGGATATCCTGGGTCTGGTGCCACCTGCGCAGCTGCTGGTTACGTTTTCAGGCAGAGCCAACAAGACTGGCCAATGGGTTGGAAGGAGAGAGTGAGAGAAAAAAAGTTGCCGGGGATGCCACCAAGGTCTCCAAAAGGCAACTGGCAACTATCTCTCTAGATAATGTCCAGTTTTATTTACTTCTTTTCACCTAAGTCCGTAAATGTTCTAAGAACTTAGATTATTTTCAAATGAGAAAATAAGGTCTTTAAAAAGGAAACTTTGACTAAACCAAAACAGGACTGTAACTAGCTTTTTAAAAAAAATCACTTCCTTTTTTTTTTTGGTAAAGATTTATTTATCATTTATCTATTTATTTAGTTTATTTAATTAATTTATTTTTTTTTGCGGTACGCGGGCCTCTCACTGTTGTGGCCTCTCCCGTTGTGGAGCACAGGCTCCGGACGCGCAGGCTCAGTGGCCATGACTCACGGGCCCAGCCACTCTGCGGCATGTGGGATCTTCCTGGACCTGGGCACAAACCCGCATCCCCTGCATCGGCGGGAGGACTCGCAACCACTGCGCCACCAGGGAAGCCCAATTTATTTAATTTATTTTTGACTCCGTCGAGTCTTAGTTGTAGCACACGGGATATTCGTTGTGGTGCACGAGCTTCCCTCTATCTGTGGCATGCGGATTCCAGAGCATGTGGGCTCTGTAGTTTGTGGCACCCTGGCTCTAGTCGAGGTGTGCGGGCTCAGTAGCCCCGCAGCATGTGGGATCTTAGTTCCCTGACCAGGGATCGAACCTGCATCCCCTGCATTGTAAGGCAGATTGTTTACCACTGGACCACCAGGGAAGTCCCTATAACTAGCATTTTCCTCGATAGCTGCATCATCACCCCCCACCTCGCCCGTTCCTCCACAGGCTCCCCTGCCCTGCTGTTCCCTGAACACAGCCACCTTCGTCCCCCTGAAGGTCCTTGCACTCACCCAGGAATTAAAAAGAAAGTCATGGGGCTTCCCTGGTGGTGCAGTGGTTGAGAGTCCGCCTGCCGATGCAGGTGACATGGCTTCGTGCCCAGGTCCAGGAAGATCCCGCATGCCGCGGAGTGGCTGGGCCCGTGAGCCATGGCCGCTGAGCCTGTGCGTCCAGAGCCTGTGCTCTGCAACGGGAGAGGCCACAACAGTGAGAGGCCCGCGTACCGCAAAATAAATAAATAAATAAATAAAATAAAATAAAATGAAAATAAAAGGAAGTCATGATGGAGAGGACAGCTTGGCAAAAAAGGCAAAGAATGAAGACATTGTCTCTGAATTATAAGAATAATCTCTTCGCACATTCTCATCCTCACATACGATTGTGTTTTCAACTACGGACCGTCCCCTGACTTAAGAAGGTCCAAAATTTTCAACTTTACCATGGTAGGAAAGTGATACACAGTCACTAGAAACTATACTTCAGGGACTTTCCTGGTGGTGCAGTCGTTAAGAATCTGCCTGCTAACATAGGGGATGCAGGTTTGATCCCTGGTCCAGGAAGATCCCACAGGCCATGAATCGCCACAACTACTGAGCCTGCGCGCCTAGAGCCCGTACCCGAGCGTAGCAATGAAGACCTAATGCAGCCAAAAACAAATAAATTTATAAAAAAAAAAGAAACTGTACTTTGAATTTTGATCTTTTCCCCGGGCTATCAATAGGCAGTATGATCTTCTCTTGTGATGCCAGGCAGCTCCCCATCAGCCACGTGATCGTGAAGGTCAGTGACAATCACGCTGTTTTTCACTTTCTGTACAGTATTCAATAACTTACATGAGACGTTCAACACTTCATTATAAAATAGGCTTTGTGTTAAATGATTTTGCCCAACTGTAGATGAATGCACGTTTTCTAACCACATTAAAGGTAGGTTATTAAATGCTTTTTTTTTTTTTTTTTTGCGGTACGCGGGCCTCTCACTGTTGTGGCCTCTCCTGTTGCGGAGCACAGGCTCCGGACGCACAGGCTCAGCGGCCATGGCTCACGGGCCCAGCCGCTCCGCGGCATGTGGATCTTCCCAGACCGGGGCACGAACCCGTGTCCCCTGCATCGGTAGGTGGACTTTCAACCACTGCGCCACCAGGGAAGCCCTAAATGCATTTTTGATTTACAATATTCCAGCTTACGATGGGTTTATTGGGGATGTAACCCCATTGTAAGTCAAGGAAGATCTGTATATAGTTTTTTTTTTAAACAGGAGAAAATCAAACAAAGTTTAATAACATGAATATAAGGCAGAGACCCAGGAAAACTAACTATCTGTATATAGTTTTTTTTTTTTTTGGCCGTTCCACATGGCATGTGGGATCTTAGTTTCCTAACCAGGGATCGAACCTGGCCCTCCTGCAGTGGAAGCACAGAGTCCTAACCACTGGACTGCTAGGGAAGTCCCACCTGTGTATAGTGTTAACTGTAAAGGCACAGTTACTGCAAAAGCAACAACAGGGCAGAAACAGCTGAGGATATACAAAATGCTGTCCGCTTTCAGAATATTTCATACTATGGCCATCCTATGTATTTTCAAAATTTTTGTAGAACACGTATAACAAAAATATGCTAAGAAAATGACAAATTAAAGTGATGTATTTCTTGCTTGGGCAGCCTTTTGTGTTTTAATCTTACTCTGATACTATTCCCAGTTACTCCATAGCCTCTCATTGCTTCTTTTCCTACTTCTTTCTGATCTGGGTTCCAAGATATTTTTAATAGTAGAGACCGACATGCTTGTTGACACGTGTTAGGATTTCAAGATGAGAGCTCTACCCCATTTTATACTTGGGGCACGCATCAATCAGACCAAGCTCACCTGCCAGCACCTCACCTTCCTTCTTCACGTCCTCCATCCTAACCTTCCGATTGGCCTGTGAGTGGTGTTCCTACTTCAGTTAAGGTATCTTCCTCTTTGTCTTACCATATACGAATATGTTTGGTCCCTGGTCGTCACTTATCCTCACACTAGTGTAGTCTGCCGTCCACACGGACCTCTGTTCTCGTTTTCTTCTGCTTGTTGAATGGAATGACGTCCGATCTTCCGTCTCTTTATTCTACTCTAGATCATTATTGGTGGACATCTTCTAGTGCAGTGCGCTTAAGCATTTGCATATTGAAATATATGTTTTATGGAACTTCTTGTTTCTCCTTTACTTCATGGTTAGGGCATTCGATTTAATTATTTATTTGCATGTACATGGGTAGGTAATTGAAGTCACCCACGAACTCTACTTCAGGACGGGGCATTACATTGCACACGAAGGGGGCGTGGAGTTTGACACGCGGAGTTTGAGATCACTGGTTCTAGCGGTGTGGGTTCTGTTACAGGGACCTCCCACCACCCTGCTCGTCCACCCCTGCGTGCCCCGCCCCCAGTCCCACCCCTCTGCGTGCCCCGCCCTCCGCCCCACCCCTCTGCGTGCCCCCGCCCCGTCCCTTCCGGGCAGGAGAGCGAGGTCCGACCTGGAAGCGCAGCGCCGAGACGCGGATGCCGTAGCCGACCAGCAGGAGGCGCCGCCTACCCAGCCGCTCGACGACGCCTGCCTGGAGGGGAAGGGCGGGCGGTGAGGAGCCTCGACGGCACCAGGCGGGGGACGCCCGGAATTCTTGGGCCTGGGCCCCCCACTACCTCCTCAGCCCCTCCTTAAGTGCCCGCTCGCCCCTGCTGCCTGCTCCGTGGAACTTAGGCCCTTATCCCGACGGGAACTTGACGTTTGTGCCACAGACCCTGCACCACTACTCCTCCCTGTCTCAGGCATCTACAGACCCCGGGTCTCGGCTCCTTGACCACCTCCCCCCCGTCCCCCCCCGCACTGTAATAACTCCGTTTTCTAGTTTCTGCGTCTGATGCTTTGACATCTGGGGGCCTTCCTGACGCTGGAGGGACTGTCCCCCACACACCGTTAGCCGGTTTCTAGAGATAGCAGACAGCTCAGCTGTGCGTGCGCCTTTCGCATGGAACCCGCCCGGAGCCGCCCCCACCCCACCCCCTGCTCCATCAGGCTCTCACCTGCCCCCGCCGCCCCCAGCCAGCGTCCCCCTGCCTTATCGCCCAGGGCAGGTACCAGACAGCCAGGAACAGCCCGGCATCGGGGCCCCGGAACCGCCTGAAATCTTTCAAACTAGGCAGTCCTAAACCTGCTTACCTTGCCTTGCCTGTACCTTCCCACGGAAACCACGAGAAAGGCTCTTGCCCACGTACTGCTGCCCGCCCCCCCTCCCCCGAGATGCTTCTCTATGTGGCCTTGTGTGCACCTCTCTCCCTTGGGAACCGTGAGCAACGCTGTCTTTTCAGTGACAATCATCTCACACCCCCGAGATAATAATAATACCTACATTTTCACATAGCCCCCTCCCATTACCTGCTGCTTCAATTCACGTCGAGGCCGCCCAGAATCTGGCCTCACATCACTAGGGTCCCTTTCACCCCCAGGTACTTGCTTTTCCACTGCCAGGACACACACCTCCTGATCAGCCTTCTCGAATATTTCAAGCTTGGACAATGCTTCGTCCGACCAGCACGCCTGCCTGCCTTCTTGTTCTAACGCCCTTTTCATTCGACTCCATCCTCACCTGCAGCATCCACAACAGTGCCATCAGCAAGGCATCACCGTCACTCCATGCCAGGCCCTGGACGGTCCCTCTACACATGTCCCCTCCGTCCTCCCAACAACCCTACAGACGGGGATTATCACTGCCGTTCAGTGAGGGTCCAACAGGAGCAAAACGGCAATCCCAGGATTGTATAAACAAGGTAGAGGTAAGACCAACGTCTCCTTCTGTGCTTAATACCCAGACACGGCTCCTCAGGGAGAGGGAGGGAGGTGCCCCTGTCTCTCTGGCTTGGGTTTCTCCAGGTAGGATGACGGGGAAGAGGGTCCTAGTTATGACGATGTACCCTAGAGGAGGAGGGCTCTGAGGACAGAGGGTGGACCCTGCCCTAGGGGAAGGCGAGGGGCTACAGGAATCCGCTGGAGGAAGGGGTGCACAGACTCCACGGAGGGTGGAGAATTGGGCCTGGGGGCCTCCTAGCTCCTCCCATTTCCGGCTTGTTTCCGTCACTCGGCCCTCCCCAGAGCCAGCCTCTTTTTTTCGCGTACCGCAAAAAAAAAAAAAAAAAAAAAAAAAAAAAAAGAAACAGGAACCAAAATAATAGTGAGATAACTTGGAAAAGTTCTAGAGAAAGGACCATCATGGTCACTTGACCTTGTAAATGAGCACACCTCTGTCTATTCACTTTTTGTGTGTGTGTGTGTGTGGTACGCGGGCCTCTCACTGCTGTGGCCTCTCCCGTTGCGGAGCACAGGCTCCGGACACGCAGGCTCAGCGGCCATGGCTCACGGGCCCAGCCGCTCCGTGGCATGTGGGATATTCCCGGACCGGGGCACGAACCCGTGTCCCCTGCGTCGGCAGACGGACTCTCAACCACTGCGCCACCAGGGAAGCCCCTGTCTATTCACTTTTTTAACACAGGCATAAGTGGTTCAGGTTTTAAATATAAAACTCTGAAATAATAATTTTATGCCAACAGTAACAACACGTGCATCAGTATACTGGGTATTACAATCACCATAACCATTGTACAAAGGAAGAAACTTGAATTTGAAGGTGTTTAAGTGGCCCGGTTAAGGTCACACAGTGGTAAGTATGGGCACATCCGAAAGTCTGTGTCCCTCCAGTCACCCCAGGACCAGTGCCACCAGCAGTGGACCCTGGGGGGCTCTTGTCTGCCTGCGGGGCACCGACTCAGAGATGCCCAATGGGAAGGACACTTTTGGGTGGCTCACCGAGATGACGGTCATCACTGTGTTGACCACGCTGGCACCCACTGTTACTTACTGGGAATGAGCCGCCTCCATGCCAGCCGAGGGAGGTGTAGATCATGTCCGCATAGTAGTTGACCTAAAACAAAAGCACAAGGGCTGTGAGGAGAGGCCTGAAGGCCCAGGCCGCTGACAGCCTTCCTGACTCTATAACACACAGTCCTGAAAGCCTAGGGGACCCCTTGGACAGGAAGGAGGCAGTAGGTGGGAGAAAAGAGCCGTGACCTGAAGACTTGAGCCCTGGGATGGAGGCTGGCTCTGCCGGAGCCCGGGTTACAGCTCTTCCCCTCTCGGGGCCTTGAGTTCTGCATCTGTAAAATGGGACCCCGAGATGTTTCCCTCTGTCGCTTTGTTAGTCTATGATCTCAGGCCCCACAGAATGACCCCTCGCCTCTCATTCCAGGCCTAGGCAACCCCAAGCTTAGCTTCTCTCCTGGCCCAGCCCCAAGGATGTGGGCAATGCAGCACTTCCGAAAGCCACCACGCGCCCTGGCTCCTGCCTGGGCTGGGTACCACTCGACGTCTCCTGCTGAGCAACCATGAGTCCCCGAGGGCCTGATGCCACCACTTCCTGACACTTTCCTTAAGCACCATATGGGTTACGCATCCAATCTCTGACGTTTCTGGAAGCAGCCTCCCAGCCCTGTTTTTGCAGATCTTCACCCTTCGCCTATACCATCAATAGATACAATTATAGGGCTTCCCTGGTGGTGCAGTGGTTGAGAGCCCGCCTGCCAATGCAGGGGACACGGGTTCATGCCCTGGTCCAGGAAGATCCTACATGTCGTGGAGCGGCTGGGCCCGTGAGCCATGGCCGCTGAGCCTGCGCGTCCAGAGGCTGTGCTCCGCAACGGGAGAGGCCACAACAGTGAGAGGCCCGCGTACTGCAAAAAAAATAGATACAATTATAGCAAAAGAACCGCGCATACCGCGCTGACCCTGGAGAGCTGCTGGCCGGCCATGGGCAAGACGATGGAGACCAGCTGCCAGCGGACAGGCGGAAACGTGAAGAGGCTGGGCACAGACAGGCGGCCCTCGGCCCTCTCGGCCTGGTCCTCCATGCGGCACCTCTGTCCCATCCCACTGGTGCCTGCGTCGTGGAGTGCATTTCCCCACCCTGCCCCCTGCCCGTTCTCTGCTTCGGGCACTAGGGAGGGATGTTTGACCGGCATGGGGAAGTGGCTGGGAAGTGAACATGGTGGGAGCGTCTTGACGGAGCAGCCTGTATCTCCAGTACCTTGTTGAACGTCTTCTTCATCTCTTTTCTGAGCCAGGGTGGACCTCGGGCTCTCGGGGAAGAAGGGCAGAGAGGGGAGCCAAAACAGTGCGGGGACCCCCATGAGCGCCAAGAGCACAGGCCAGCCTGGAGGGACCCGACACTGAGAACATGGACACCCAACACTGGGGAATCCCTGCCCTCCAGCCGACCTTCCGTGTGTCCTGACTCTGTCCTGACTCTCTCCTCTTGCAAACTCACTCACCCACATTGTTCCAGCCCTCCTAGGTCCTGGTGAGAGCCAAGGACAGCAGGGATCGAGTCCTTGCCAAGATGTGAATGCCCAGAACCCACCCACAGCAGGGTTCCACATTTTAAAATAGAGAAAATAGTTACAGTTTTCAAAAGGTCTGCTGTTAACTCTTTCTGCAGGAAGAGTATTGCTTTTCTTAGGAACAGCAGATGATTTAAAAGTGTGAGCCTTGGAAAAAGTGAACCCATGTCTTGTTCCTAACTTTATGGCTGGAAATGGCATAATCTCTGCCTTGCTGGAGGCTGGGGTCGATGAGCGTGCTGGAACCAGCACTGTGGCTGTGTGAGCTCCTTCTGGAAGGTCTGGGTTAAGGAGGCGGCATTGAGATTCATCTAAGCCTTACTAGCTATGATGGAAACTGGAAGAGGTATTTTACTTCTCTAAGCCTCAGTTTTCTCATCAGTAAAATAAAGATGATGATGATGATGATGGTGATAAAGTGCCCCCTGAAGAGTGGTGAGGGGTGACAGGCATCGCACACTAGGCATCAGTACAAGGCAGCTGTTGGCAGCAACGGGCCCAGCCTGGCTTCCCCTTCAGCTGCACTGGGGTAGTTTGGGAATCATTAAAACTAATGACCTTTCACTGAGCACGACTGGGTCCTGTGTCTCTTCAAGGTACTCTGGGGAATACGAAGTCATAAATCCACCCATTAAGGACTTCCTGTGGAATTTAGGTAATTTGAAAATGTTTACGAGGAAAAAATAAATAAAGAAAGAAATCCCACTGTGTTCTTGTGGGCCTTTAATGCTGGCCTGCATTCAAGCCACACTCTTGGGGCCATTCTCTCGCCCACTCCCCCAGAGGACCATTTCCCCCTTTCTCCTCTGTCCTAGCGCTTCCCTCCCGCTTCCCCAACCCGCCCTCTCAGGCAATGGCCTGGCCACCTTTCACTTGGAAAGTAGAAGCAACCAGAAGAAAACGTCTAGCGGAGCCACATCCACCCACGTGACAGTGACCGTGGCTGTGTGCCTGCCCCTCCTGCATCGATTGCCCTTGCTGCAGGACCATTCGCACAGCGTCCCAGCTGAAAAAACAAAGCAAAACAAAAAACCCTTCTCTCCAGCCTGCTTCCCCTCCCAGCTACCCCCAACTTCTCTCCTTCCTTTACAGCAAAACTCCCAAGAGTCGTGTGTGCCCCTGGTCTCCGATCTCCTCCCGTCCCCATGCACAATTTGTCTCCACCGCTCACCCAAACTGCTCTCGTCAAGGTCACCCATCTCCAAACAAGCCACACATTGCCCAACCCAAAGGGCACCTCTTGGCCTCACCTGACTTGATCCGCCAGACACATGGGCACAGCCGAGCCCCATGTGTCCAGACCCCGCTCCCTCGGCCCCCCCATAGCTCCCACGCTCCCTCTCACCCTCCCCCCACCCCCCCGGACCTCGGTGAGCCACAGGTACCTGTAGGGTTGCCCAGGATGGCTTGCAGGCCGAAGATCTGTGCTAGGAAGATTCCCATGATGACAAACACCTCCGTCATTGTTCCCAGAGCACCTCTAAGTTTCGTGGGAGCTAACTCTCCCAGGTACACGGGAAGGGCACTGTAGGAGATGCCTGGATCTAGCAAAACAAAAACCAGGGGAGGAGAAAAGAAACAGTCCCAACCTCCTGGGGCCTGGAAACTTGAGATTTTTTTTTTTTTTTCCTTTTCTTTTTGCGGTATGCGGGCCTCTCACTGTTGTGACCTCTCCCGTTGCGGAGCACAGGCTCCGGACGCGCAGGCCCAGCGGCCATGGCTCACGGGCCCAGCCGCTCCGCGGCATATGGGATCCTCCCAGATCGGGGCACGAACCCGTATCCCCTGCATCGGCAGGCAGACTCTCAACCACTGCGCCACCAGGGAGGCCCTGGAAACTTGAGATTTAATTCATCTCATAGTCCCCGAGTTTCTCTGTGGTGTCAGCACCACTGACAGGCAGCCTGTACCACCCCCACCACTCCCCGGCCCGCTTCCCCTCCATGGAGATGGAAATTGGCCACGTGGACTGTTTAGTTCGCACTAAGAAGGAAACCTTTCCAGAATCCTCAGACTCCCAGGGGACACGGCAGGATATCCTCTCCTTCCTAGCTGCGGAGCTGGGGCCACTTGTTACAGGCGAGGACTGTGTTCCTGGGATGTGGGACTGAACGATAGGTCTTTGGCTCGGGATTATTTTCTGATTTTTCTGAAGCACAGGTTACTTGTATCATTTTTGTTTTTTTTAATAGAAAAAAACACCATAGTTAAGAAACCTCAGTCACCTGCTGACAGAGTCCCCAAATCCTGTACTTTTGCTTGAATCTTCTCATCCTCAGTGTGAACTATACACCTTCCTTGGAAGATACCTTGTAAAGCCTTATCAGTTGTACTTCAAGGTAAAATGTGTTTTTAAAGATCTTCCCCTGATACATTTTGTTAAATAAGGGGAAGGGAAGAGAGAACATGAGGTTTTCGAGAGTCCGGGGATGGAGACAAGAGGATGCTCCCAAAGGGAAAAGAGCCATTCAGAACCAGGAAGACCCTTTGCTGCTCCTGCTTCCAGCCTTGGCCAGTGGTGCTGGGTGTGTCTGACTCAGACCCTTCCCCCCACTGCTGACCCTCAGCATGGGCTTGGGGCTTCAGACTCCCAGTGCCACTCGAGAAAAGATGATCAGCTCGGAAGCTTTGGTCACTTTGCTGACTCCCTTCGGGATGGCAGGGATGGCGAAGACATGGTTGATCAGCAGTGTTCCCTTTCTGCAAGGACAGCAGAGCCCAGACGGCATGGGGGGCGAGGCAGCAGAAGCTCTCTTGACACCAACTCCTATTCTCCAGGGCAGCCGTTATAGAAGTGCCGGGAACGTGCCTGAGAAAGGCTGATGGCTGGGAAGCACAGAAAGCAAGGACCAGGGGGCAGAGGCCCCAGGAAAGGAGGTTTGGGGCCAGCAGGGGGGCGGTGAGGAGTGGGAGCGTGCTAACCATTGGAGCTGACTGAAGATAGTAGGGAAGGAGAAAGCAATGGGCCTGCCTCTGCAAGTAGGGAGCTTCCTGTCACTGGTGGTATTCAAGCAGAGAGGAGGCCGGATGAAGACTGTCAAGAATGGTGAACAGGGGAACCCCACAACAGGTGGGAGACAGAGCCGGATTAGATGATCACTAAGATTCCTCCCAAGGCTGAAAAACCATGAGACTATGAAGAGGAGGGAGGGAGTGTCTGAAAAATAGAACTACGCTGGATGCCCCTGCCTGTCCCCCAGGATCCATACCTACCTTCCAGACTGTGTTCTGTGCCCCATGCTGACTGGCATCAGTGGCTCCCTTGCCCCCTCATCCCCACATGTGGCTTGGATTTTGCCAAAGGAGAAAACAGCAGTGGATCAGGAAGGAAGATGGTGACCCAGCTATAGGGTGGCTGCTGGCTGCACCACCCTTGGTGATCTCTCTACACGCTGTCCACATTCAAGGACCATCAGGACCCTGACTGACACAGGTGCATCATCTCTGATGCCAGGAGTGGAGGAGGGGGGATCTCTAAACAGACACCCAGACACCCCTCCTGGGGGGATAGTCCTAAGAGTTCTACAAAAGTCCCCTGCTAGGCAACACTGAGGACTCATCAGATACACAGACTGGTTTTCTCAGGCCACTTTTCTCTTCCTGGGGTGGGCATAGCTCTGAGAGAACTGCCATCAAAGCCCAAACTCAGAGCAGAGGATCAGCCAGCCCAGAGGCTACAGGTCCGGAGAGAACAAACAGCCCACACGAGCCCCTTCCTGATGACCAGGAAGCCTTAGCTTAGCTCAGGGCTGGTCCCGACCCCACTAGGGCAAGGCCAGCTCCACCACACCAGCTGGTCTCAGGGTCCTCATCTGCAAAATGAGGACAATGATGAAACCATCTCTGAGGTCCCAAGTTCTGTGACTCTGGGTTCAGACAAGGAGGTGGGGGCCAAGCTTCTAGAACAGTCCAATCACTCTTGGTGTAGCTGAGAACAGCACAATCTGAATTACATAAAAACCTGGATTATGGCATAATTGCAATATAGTGCATGTTTCCTTCACTCACGTATACAACGAATGGCAAATTAATTGTTAATCAAGTATCTATAAGAAGAGGTCCTATGAGTCCTGCTTTAATACATAATTAATTTTTAATTGCCAATATTTTCTTTGTTTTTTTGTTTGTTTTTGTTTGTATGTTTGGCTGAGCCTTGCCATTTGTGGGATCTTAGTTCCCTGACCAGGTATTGAACCCCGGCTCTCGGCAATGAGAGCTCGGGGTCCTAACCACTGGACCACCAGGGAATGCCCCAGTATTTTCTTTTATGCATGAAAAGTGAACTGGTATGGTTCTTTAAGAGCTAGTTTTCTTTAGAGGACTTCCCACTCCTCCCTACAAACTGCTGACCACGGCACATCAAGTCCAAGTGTAACTGTGAATTCCAAAGAGTGAGATCCGGCCAAATGGAGTTCCGTGGGGCCTCACCCTGAGAACCTGGCTCACTCCCTTCCTTCCTGGGACCTTGATCTGGACATCCGTCCTTATCTGCAGAGTCACGTCTTGGCAGCAACTGGGCTTACGTGTAAAGATTAGTGAGTCTGTGTAAACCAAGCAAAGTACAAGAACTATTCTTCAGGGGCACATGGACTGACTCAGTCTGAACCCCAAAGCTCAGAACGACATGGGTGAGGCTGCACGGGGAGAGGCTGCAGCTGTTACAACTTGGAGCCATGGGTCTCCTGACCTCGAATTAAACCCAGTCAACAAGCATTTATTGAACACCTGCCAGAAGTGCTGAGTATGGTCAAGACTTTGCTCTCAAAGGCTGATCCATCTCCACGGGGTGGACAACAGAGGGGCTGCTGTTCCCATGCAGCTGACAAGGGGAAGAAATCCCAAGGAATTCAAGGACTTGCTTTAGGGTCAGGATGTCTATGGCAAAGTGGACTTTAGACCTCCTGATTTTCACGGTTGCACAACTCCCCATCACATGCACAATCTCCAAGAGACAGCATGGCTTACTAATGTGAATTTTGAAAATGTTTTTATTAGCCATTTTATTTCTTATTTAAAATGCACAGTTTGATGTTGTGACATCTGCACACATCCATGATATTATTGCCACAATGAAGACAGTGAGCATTTCCATCATTCCAAAATTTCTCCCAAGCAACCACTGATCTGTTTTCTGTCACTATAGATTAGTTTGCATTTCCTACAATTTTACATAATTGAAATAATATAGTATATACTTTTTTGTCTGGCTTCTTCCATTCAGCAGAATTACTTTGAGATTCATGCATACTGTAGCTTATGTCACAGTCATATCTTTTTATTGCTGCATAGTATTCGATTGTATGGATACACCACAGTTTGTTTATCCATTCACCTAGGGATGCACTTTGATACTGTGTCCAGTTTTGGGTCATTACAAATAAACCTGCTATACACATTTGTGTACAAGACTTTGTATGGACATATGCTTTAATTTCTTTGCTCTCAAAGGCTGATACATCTCCATGGGGTGGACAACAGTGGGGCTGTTGTTCCCATGCAGCTGACAAGAGGAAGAAATCCCAAGAAATTCAAGGACTTGCTTTAAGGTCATGATGTCTATGGCAAAGTGGGGGCTGGACTTCAGGCCTCCTGATTTTCAAGGTCGCACGACTCCCCACCACATGCACAAATGCCAAGAGACAACATGCTTTACTAATATGAATTTTGAGCGACAGCAGCACCCTTCTTCTTTACCTGCCACATTTGTCAACCAGCAGGCCAATAAGCAGGGACCCCACCAAGACGCCCAGAGGAGACACGGACATGGTGCAGGACCACAGCAGCAGCATGACTTTCTCGTCCATGAAGGCTCCGTGTTGCTCAAAGTAGGTTTCATTATAAAAGGACTTCAAGACCTGGAAGACATTGACCCATCCATTGACAATCAGGCAACTCATGAGAGACCAAGAGGTAATGTTCTCAGTTGCCTCAGGTCATTGTCATGAAGGATGTGTCTACCAACACCCTCAGGACACAATTGATTCTCTGTTGTTACCTGGAGATAAAAAAAAAAAAAAAGCCTACTGTATGATGGTGTGAGATGAGGAACTAGACTGCTCAAAATGTTAAAAATTCACTGTTGGGAGTTCCCTGGTGGTCCAGCAGTTAGGACTCCAAGCTTCTATGCCAGGGGGTGCAGGTTTGATCCCTGGTTGGGGAACTGAGAACCCACATGCCGAACGACATGGCAAAAAAAAAAAAATTCACTTTGCAGAACCTTGCTGTGCAAGAGGCAACATAAGAAATATTGTTACTTCAAGACAGTATGGGGCTTCCCTGGTGGCGCAGTGGTTGGGAGTCCATCTGCCGATGTACGGTACATGGGTTCCTGCCCCGGTCCGGGAAGATTCCACATGCCACGGAGCGGCTGGGCCCATGAGCCATGGCCATTGAGCCTGCGCGTCCGGAGCCTGTGCTTCGCAATGGGAGAGGACACAACAGTGAGAGGCCCACATACTGCAAAAAAAAAAAAAAAAAAGACAGTATGGTACTGGCACAAAAACAGAAATATAGATCAGTGGGACAGGATAGAAAGCCCAGAGATAATCCCACACACATATGATCACCTTATTTTTGATAAAGGAGTCAAGAATATACAATGGAGAAGAGACAGCCTCTTCAATAAGTGGTGCTGGGAAAACTGGACAGCTACATATAAAAGAATGAAATTAGAATATTCCCTAACACCATACACAAAAATAAACTCAAAATGGATTAAAGACCTAAATGTAAGGCCAGACACGATACAACTTTTAGAGGAAAACATAGGCAGAACACCCTATGACATAAATCACAGCAAGATCCTTTTTGACCCACCTCCTACAGTAATGGAAATAAAAACAAAAATAAACAAGTGGGAGCTAATGAAATTTAAAAGCTTTTGCACAGCAAAGGAAACCATAAACAAGATGAAAAGACAACCCTCAGAATGGGAGAAAATATTTGCAAACGAAGCAACTGACAAAGGATTAATCTCCAAAATATACAAGCAGCTCTTGCAGCTCAATATCAAAAAAACAAACAACCCAATCCAAAAATGAGCAGAAGACCTAAACAGACATTTCTCCAAAGAAGATATACAGACTGCCAACAAACACATGAAAAGATGCTCAACGTCACTAATCATTAGAGAAATGCAAATCAAAACTACAATGAGGTATCCCTCACACCGGTCATAATGGCCAGCATCAAAAAGTCTACAAACAATAAATGCTGGAGAAGGAATGGAGAAAAGGGAACCCTCTTACACTGTTGGTGGGAATGTAAATTGATACAGCCACTATGGAGAACAGTATGGAGGTTCCTTAAAAAAAACTAAAAACAGAACAACCATACGACCCAGCAATCCCACTACTGGGCATATACCCTGAGAAAACCATAATTCAAAAAGAGTCATGTACCACAATGTTCATTGCAGCTCTATTTACAATAGCCAGGACATGGAAGCAACCTAAATGTCCATCGACAGATGAATGGATAAAGAAGATATGGCACATATATACAATGGAATATTACTCAGCTATAAAAAAAAACCAAAATTGAGTTACTTGTAGTGAGGTGGATGGACCTAGAGTCTGTCATACAGAGTGAAGTAAGTCAGAAAGAGAAAAACAAATACTGTATGCTAACACATATATATGGAATCTAAAAAAAAAAAGGTTCTGAAGAACCTTGGGGCAGGACAAGAATAAAGACGCAGATGTAGAGAATGGACTTGAGGACACGGAGAGGGGGAAGGGTAAGCTGGGACAGAGTGAGAGAGTGGCACTGACATATACATACTACCAAATGTAAAATAGATAGCTAGTAGGAAGCAGCCGCATAGCACAGGGCGATCAGCTCGGTGCTTTGTGTCCACCTAGATGGGTGGGATAGGGAGGGTGGGAGGGAGAAGCAAGAGGGAGGAGATATGGGGATATATGTATATGTATAGCTGATTCACTTTGTTATACAGCAGAAACTAACACACCATTGTAAAACAATTATACTCCAATAAAGATGCTAAATATATATATATATATATATATATATATATATATATATATATATATATATATATATATAGTTACTAATTGTATGACTTTGGGCAAGCTACCTTACAGAGGTAGCTCTGTAAGTCTTAGTTTCCTCCTTGGTTATAGAAATAATATATATCCAGTAGAGAATTTAAGAGCTTCACTGTGATATATTGATGGTACATTGCTTGACTGAGAAAAAAATGTTCCTTCAATGGTAATAATGATAAGTATATTAATATAAGCCATGAGCAACTACTGCAGTACCTCCTATAAAGCAGAATAAAGTGTAGCTATAAAGTAATGACAGTGATTTTTAAAAGTAGAGCAGGACTCGTACACCCAAATGAATGGGAACAGACACTGGGACCTGTCCTTGCCCTTTCAGGGACCTTCTTCCTGTAACTATTCCCTGTCTCTCCTGCATCACTGGTTCTTTTTCTTTGGTCACGCGGCATGGCTTGTCGGATTGAAGCTTGTGGACCCAGGTTCAATCCCTGACCTGGGCCCTTCACAGTGAAAGCACCAAGTCCTAACCACTGGACCACCAGAGAATTCCCAATACATCTTTCTTTATTGCATCCTTCTCCTCACAACACAAACATGACTCTTGCCCTATAAAACCCCAACACAACCCCCCTTCTCCCTTCACTAAGCTTCATTTTTTGTTCCCCTGTGCAGCAAAACTCCTTAAAAAGTTGTCTCTCCTCCACCCCTCCCATTCTCCCCAAACCCACTCCAATCAAGCTTTTGTCTCAACTCAGCTGGTCTTGTCAAGGTCACGCATGCGCTCCATGAGGTCAACGCTCTGCCTCCTAAGCCCCTCCCTCCTGACTCACATGCTTTACTAGGCCTTTGGGATACTCTTTTTCCTTTGCTTCTCCTCCCCCCAATCCCAACCCCTAAGGGTTTAGTCCTTGACCCCATCCTCTTTGTCATCTGCAAGTGGCCTTCCCAGGGGGAAAGGCAGTGGGACTAAGGCCCAAAGCGACTGGGCAGGGAATCCAAGCCCATCCCCTCCCACCCCCTTCCCAGTGTGCCTGGAAAGGATGACATTGCGGGGCGGGGGGTGGGGGGGAGGGGGAGGGGAATAGCCCACAACCCTAGTCATTCCCTGGTCTGCAGAGGCCGGCCTCCCAAGAGTACTAGAGGAAGGCAGCTGCTTCCGGAAAAAAGCCGGTGGCTTCCGGAAGAAAGATGGCGGCCTCCACAGAGCAAGATGGCAGCCCTCTCCTGCCCACCCAGCTTGTGCGGTGTGTTAACCACAGCGATGTTGCAGCCGTATTGGAAGGCCGAGCCAAAGGCTGTGTTCAGCGTGGCCAGCACCAGCGTGGGTTGGAGGCGCTGCGGGAGCGGAGGTTTACGGTCAGGGACTGGGAGGTTAGTCCTGGGAACTTCCGGAAGTGGGGCCGTGGCTGGGCTGGAAGTGGGGGTGGAGGACCCCAGGCCATGCCCAGGGGAGTGGGGAAGGTGCCGGAGGCTGGGGGGAGTGGATGGCATCATTTCCTGTTCCTTGAACGCATCCCCCTCCTTAAAGATATATCTGTGCGTCTCCTCTGGGCCTGGCCCTGGATGAAGTAGGGGAAGCTTCAGGAAAAAGGTCCAGCGTACTGTGCCCTTGAGGAGCTTACATTCTAGAGGGGAGGCCAACAAAACAAAACAAAAACACAGACAAGTACGAGACCTCCAAATAACGATAATGCTGTGAGGACAATAAAACAGGTAATGGGATAGAAGCCAATGGGGGACAGAGGAGGGGGCTCTCCGAGCAGGTGCTTTTAAGCTGAAACCTGAAAGGATGAGGTGGGCCTGTGAGCTGCTGGGGGAGGAGTTTTCAGACAGAGGAAGCAGCAAACAGAGGCATGGCTTGCCTTTCACTCCTGGACAGGCCCTGGGAAAAACCAAGGCAATCACGTTTCCATGGCTACCGCAGCACCCAGGGTAGCTCCCGGGAACTGGCCCCCGGGCCAAAGTCTGAGGAGGGGCCAGCAGAACTGGGGCAGGGTCTGTGGCTGCCTGAGTCGGTGCCACCCAGGGCTCCAAGAAGCCAGCTGGTGCAGAGCCATGGCCCCAGACCGTCCCCCCACCCCTCTGCTTGCCTGTTACCTGTACCTCTGACCCCCACCCCCACTATCTGCCTGACTGCCAACAGTCTCAGCCCTGTGCAGCCAGCAAACCAGCCAGGCAGACAAAAGCAGGATTTGGGCAACTTCAGAGGCTGGGGGAACAGGACGGGGACAGGGGTCTCCCACACTTCCCTAGAGCTGGACTCAACCCCTCCTCTCTCGTGTCTGAGCTGGGATGTGTGGGGAAGCGGCTTCTCCTCCACTGCTCTCCCAGGGCTGGTGGCTCCCCTGGAAAGCCAGGGGCAGTGTTGTCCTCTCGTTGCTAGAAGCATTTCAGGGGTCTTCCCCTCCCTCCACAGTCCCCTCACCTGGTGGCAAAGGGACAGTGGCCGTGACAGTTTCCTAGACTTGGCACGTACCCCTTCCCTGGGGGGGGAGGGGGGTAGTGGAGTCCCTGCCCCTTTTGTTCTCGTCCTTGTTCAGCTGAGAAACAGGTGTGCTGTGCCTCCCAAGTGACACCTGGGTCCTGCTCTGTGTTGACAGCCTGGGGCCTGTGAGGCTTTATTACCCTTTTGGCCTCTGGACCCTGCTGACTTTCCCCAGGAGACTATTTTCCTTGGACGTGTTGATAAGATAAAGATTCAAACTCAGCGTGAATTTTGTCTTTGTCTCCATCAAGCTTCAAACCAGAAACTCTCTGGTTGCACCAAGGAGAAGAAAAACACCACCTGCCCTGGGTCCCTAGAAATAAGGTGTCTTGGAAACCAAGTTGGGCCTGACTGCCTGGATCCTTTATGCGTCTCCTGTGTTATCTCTCCATCTGTGCTTCCTCTTACGAATTTGGACTAATTGTCCATTTGGGGGAAAGAGCAAACTAAATACTTTTAAAGAGATACAACTTAGTTATTTCTACTTACACTTACTAGTATTAAATAAGTCAATAAAATATTGAACAAAAAAGTGCTTGTTTCAGAATTATCACTGTTAGAAAGAGAAATATCATATGATATCACTTATATGTGGAATCCAAAAAGAAATGATACAAATGAACTTATTTACAAAAAAGAAACAGACTCAGAGACTTAGAGAATGAACTTATGGCTACCAGGGGGGAAGGGTGGGGGAAAGGGATATTTAGGGAGTTTGGGATTGACATGTACACACTATTATATTTAAAATGGATAACTGCTGATCTATATTTCTATTTTTGTGCCAATACCATACTGCCTTGATGAGCTTTGTAGTATAGTCTGAAGTCAGGGACAGATGAATGGATAAAGAAGATGTGGTATATGTATATAATGGAATATTACTCAGCCATAAAAAATGAAATTGGTCATTTGTAGAGATGTGGATGGACCTAGAGTCTGTCATATAGAGTGAAGTAAGTCAGAAAGAGAAACAAATTTCGTATATTAACACATATATGTGGAATCTAGAAAAATGGTGCAGATGAAGTTATTTGCAGGACAGGAATAGAAAGGCAGATGTAGAGAACGGATGAGTGGACATGGGGGAAGGGGAGGGTGGGATGAATTGGGAGATTAGGTTTGACATAAATCCACTACCATGTGGAAAACAGTTAGCTAGTGAGAACCTGCAGTATAGCACAGGGAGCTCAGCTCGGTGCTCTGTGATGACCTAGTTGAATGGGACAGTGGGGAGGGAGGTCCAAGAGGGAGGGGATGTGTGTATGCATATGGCTGATTCACTTCGCTGTATGGCAGAAACAAACACAATATTGTAAAGCAATTATACTCCAATAATAAAAATAAAAATAAAATGGATAACCAACAAGGACCTACTGTATAGCACAGGGAACTCTGCTCAATGATACGTGGCAGACTGGATGGGAGGGGAGTTTGGGGGAAATGGATACATGTCCATGTATGGCTGAGTCCCTCTGCTATGTACCTGAAACTATCACAATATTGTTAATCGGCTATACTCCAATATAGAATAAAAAGTTAAAATAAAGTAAAAAAAAAAAGGAATTATCTATATTAGCAAAACAAAAAAGTAGGCAATAACTGGATAAATTATGACAAATCAACTGGAATGCCAGGCTGCCATTTCAAGGGATAATTGTGAAAATTATGTAGGGACATGGAGACATGTTATGAACGTCATGTTAGGTGACTAAAGCAAAATACACTTGTGTGCCTGGGTAAAAACCTGTTGGCACATGGACAGCAGCATGACGACCACCGGGATAAGAGAACATGGGGGCCTTATTTCTCCTGACGGTCTGCTCATGACAAGTTAGGTACTCTCCCAAGTGCTACATGTTTTGTCTGCTGTGCCCCTCATCCCTTCTGAGGCCTTGCTAGCAGAGTGTTAACTCTTGGGAAAGGCCTGGGCCTGGGACACTTCCCTACCAAGACATGAAGAGCCCTCACAGCCTGTGCTGGGCTTTTCACCCTGGGAGGGACTATCTCTCCGTCTCAGGCTCTGTGTGCGCTCCAGGGTTCTGTTTAAAGCACATTCAGCAGTGGCCAAAGGCAGGCCCCCAGCTTCTGTATTTCAGCCCTCACGGGGTGGGGTGAGGGGAGACGGTGGGGTCCTCCCACGCAGCACAAAGTGGGGCGTGTGCAGCCTCCAGGGCTGCGGATCCACTGGCTGTGGGGGACGCTTTGCCTGGAGCTGGAGCTGGCACTTGCTCTCCTCTCCTGCAGTAAGTAGACGCTGTACCACTTGAGCATGGTGTGTGAGTGGTCTCTCCTCAGCAACCTTGAATCATGCACTCGTCTCTCACTTCCCTTCCTTTTAACCTTGGCTGCACAGCCTGGGCCGCAGTGAGCAGTGAAATCTTAACATTTCTATTTCTACCACGTCTGTCCAAGGTCATCTAGGCTGTTTCTATCATGTCCCTGAAAGTTCTTCCAGCCTCTTCCCACTGCCAAAGCCACTTCCATATTTTTAGGTATTTGTTACATCTTCCCCTGCTTCTCAGCACCAAGATCTGTATGAGTTTCCTGTGGCCACTGTAACAAATTACTACACATTTAGTGGATTAAAACCACACAGATGCGTTACCTGATGGTTCTGGAGGTCATAAGTCTGACAAGGGTCTCAGTGGGCTTAAATCAAGGTATTGCCTTTCTGGAGGCTGTAAGGAAAGGCCATTTCTCTGCCTTTTCCAGCTTCTAGAAGGCTTCCTCCATCTTCAAGGCCAACAATATCAGACTAAGTCTTTCTGGTTCTTCCTGCCCCCTGTGATTACATTAGTCCCACTTGAATAATCCACAGCAGTCTCCCATCTCAGGGTTAGCAGACCACAGTTATCTCTGTTTGTTCCTAAAGACTCTCGAATGCTAGTCCACTCCATCTTCCCACTTTATCAGCCGAATTCAGTATCCTTTTGGCAGAAATCACAATACCTAGTCACAATGCTTACAGTCTAATAACATTGATTCAACACTGTAGGCCTCCCCTCCCTTCTCTGAGTCAAGGGCAGCAACAAAGTCAAGCTGATGGCAAAACCAAGCTCCTTCCTGCTGTTCCTTCTGCTTGAGACATTCCTCCCCCAGGTCTCAGGTCAAATGTCTCCTCCCTGGGGAGGTCCTCACTAGCACCACCCTTTTGGAAGTAACCCACACCCCTCACCCGGCACTCTCCACCGCTTTCCCCTGAGCACTATCTGAAATGACCTCCAGTATTTACTTACTTTTGTTTTGTTTTGTTTTGTTTTGTTTTGTGGTACATGGGCCTCTCACTGTTGTGGTCTCTCCCGTTGTGGAGCACAGGCTCCGGACGCGCAGGCTCAGTGGCCATGTCTCACGGGCCCAGCCGCTCCGTGACATGTGGGATCTTCCCGGACCGGGGCACAAACCCGTGTCCCCTGCATCGGCAGGCGGACTGTCAACCACTGCACCACCAAGGAAGCCCCTACTTGTATTTTTGACCATTGGATCCATTACATCCACTGGCTGGCACATAGTAGGTGCTCAACAAATATCTGTTGAATGAATGAATGTCCTTGATGCATGATGCTCCCTCTCCCACTACCCTCCAAACACCTTATCCTCCCTTGCTATACAAATCTCACCCATTCTTAGAGGCTCAGCTCACCCCATTTTCCTTGAAGACGACTCCAGGTCACGTCCATTCAGTCAACGTTTAGTAAGTGCCAACAAGCATCAAGCTCCCTGTCAGGCATTGGAGCTGCTCGGATGGTTAAGACAATGCTCACAGCAGACTCAAAACTAGATACAAGTCTTCTGTCAATTCTTATTGGCCCATAATTCCTTTTTGCATGTGGTTTGCCTCTTCCTGCCTAGACTGTAAATTCCTTGAAGACAGCAGATGCCATATAGGCAACTCTGCCGTGTCCCCGTGCTGAGCTGAATGTTGGGTGACTGGAGAGCCCTCAGCAGCACTTGATCAGCTGGTTAAGGAATAACGGGGGAGGGGAGGAAGAGGAACTATCCACGGGTAAGAGAACCAAATCACCACGCACTTTTACGACGAAACCCATGCAAGTGAGGGTCGGAATGGCAGCCACCTGCCGCCTCATTCTTCCTCTGGGAACTGAGGAACCAGCCCTCGAGGAAGTTGATTGCAGATGGCAAGACTCTGTGTCACTTTCATTCCAAAGTGGGACTTCAGACTCTGCCCTCCAGGCTCTTCCATAACAAACATCGCCAGGGTTGCTGCCCTCCCATTCCTGAAGTCTGTCTTCTGCTGGTTAAGTGACATCAGGACAGAGGGCAATGTAGTGAGGTTTCCATGAAGAAAAATCTATTCAATTTAAAGGACTGAAATTTGTTCTGTGGTCACATCCTCCCTATATAGTAAAATGCCCTTTTTTTTTTTTTTTTTTTTTTTTTCCTGTACGCGGGCCTGTCACTGTTGTGGCCTCTCCCGTTGCGGAGTACAGGCTCCGGACGCGCAGGCTCAACGGCCATGGCTCACGGGCCCAGCCGCTCCGCGGCATGTGGGATCCCCCCGGACTGGGACACGAACCCGCGTCGCCTGCATTTGCAGGCGGACTCTCAACCACTGCACCACCAGGGAAGCCCGCCCTTTCTTTTGAGTAACCTACTTCTCATTATGATAGTAGTTGAGAGTTATTATTATTATTTTAGGTTTTGTTTTGTTTTGTTTTGGCCACACCACACAGTGTGGGATCTTAGTTCCCTGACCAGGGATTGAACCCACGCCCTCAGTAGTGAAAGCATGGAGTCCTAACCACTGGACCACCAGGGAAGTCCCTATTTTAGGTTTTTACTTACAAGATAAAAAGTCGGCAGCCCAACGCTAGTTCACCCAGTTTTGGTCTGTGAAATCCAGAAGTGTGGAAACCACTGGTGAAAGCTACCTGCCTCATCGGGTTATGAACGTACTGCCTTGGGGCTGGCAACTCCTCCAGTTATGCTCTCCCTACGTCAGCTCAGCCTCACGCTGCTCTGCTCTCGCTCTTAAAATCCTCCCGGCCAAGACTCATTGATTCAAAACAACACCCAGTGAGCCCTGTTGCGTGCTCTTGGCACTGTGGACACACAGCAGCGAACAAACAGGGTCTGTAGCCCCTCACCGCCATCTCTCTCACTTGCTAACTGCCCTGACCTTGACTGACCTTGATCAGCATCCACGGACCTCCCATCTCCTGACATTTTCTAATGGAGGGACTCTTTAAATTGCAAATCAGATCAGAATTGTCTGACTCACGTCAGCCAGTGACTTGCCCTCACGTTCAGAATAAAATCCCCAATCCTCCCGTGGCCGGCTGAGTCTCTGCCAGCTGCCTCCTTCCTTTCCCTTTCTGCTCCAGCCGTTCCACCCACCTCGCGTCACTCCCAAGCTGCGGCCAGCCCTCTCTCACTTCAGGATGTTCGCACCAGGCCGGTGCTTGTGCAGATTCTCTCGTGGCTGCCCCCTCCCTCCCTCAGGGATGCCTTCCTCCCTCTCCCTGGAAAACAGCCGTTCTCCACCTGTCACCCTCATGCTACCTGATCTTTCTTTATCTCACCTCTCGCTCAGTGACATGGTTTTCTTCACTGTTGCAGCCCCAGTGCCTGGAACACAGTAGATGCTTGATAAGTCCGTGTGTTTCCCCCAAATCTACATCCTTGTTCTTCTGGCTTCAGAGCCATATGGTCAACTTCCTTCTAGATGTCTGCCGTGTGTTCTGTGAGCTCCCCCATCTCACCAGGTCCAGAACTGTTAGTCTTCTCCCAAAACCTGCCACGCAGCTCCCCAAACCATTCGCCATTGGCCCCTGTTAGAAACCTGGCACGTATGCCAGATGCCTCACCTACAGTGGTCGAGTGCCCCTAAATCCCACCGGTCTCTCTGAATTCCCCCTCACTTCTCGGCCTCACCACTGCTGGCTTTGCAGGGCCCTCGTTCTTGCTCCCCAATCGGTCTCCCTCCCCACGTCCTGCCTGGTCTTGGTACTGCACCCTCAGTCTCTGAAACTCAATGGTCACGGACCACCAGGTTTTTCTTGTTTTTTTTTGGGCTGTGTTGGGTCTTCGTTGCTGCACACGGGCTTTCTCTAGTTGCGGCGAGAGAGCAGGGGATACTCTTCGTTATTGTGCACGGGCTTCTCATTGCGGTGGCTTCTCTTTTTTTTTTTTTTTTTTCCGGTATGCGGGCCTCTCACTGTTGTGGCCTCTCCCGTTGCGGAGCACAGGCTCCGGACGCGCAGGCTCAGCGGCCATGGCTCACGGGCCCAGCCGCTCTGCGGCATATGGGATCCTCCCAGACCGGGGCACGAACCCGTATCCCCTGCATCGGCAGGCGGACTCTCAACCACTGCGCCACCAGGGAGGCCCAGCGGTGGCTTCTCTTGATACGGAGCATGGGCTCTAGGCGGGCGGGCTTCAGTAGTTGTGGCACATGGGCTCAGTAGTTGTGGCACGTGGGCTCAGTAGTTGTGGCACATGGGCTCAGTAGTTGTGGCGCACGGGCTTAGTTGCTCCACCATGTGGGATCTTCCTGGACCTGGGATCGAACCTGTGTCCCCTGCATTGGCAGGCGGATTCTTTTTTTTTTCCTGGTACGCGGGCCTCTCACTGTTGTGGCCTCTCCCGCTGCAGAGCACAAGCTCCAGACACACAGGCTCAGCGGCCATGGCTCACGGGCCCAGCCGCTCCGCAGCATGTGGGATCTTCCTGGACCGGGGCACGAACCTGTGTCCCCTGCATCGGCAGGCGGACTCTCAACCACTGTGCCACCAGGGGAGTCCCGCCACCTTTATCTTGAGGCCAAGGTTCAGGCTCAGTGTGGCTCACAGGGACCCACAGACAGGATCTAGTTTGGGCTTTCTGGCTTCACGTTCACACCAAGCTACCTGGCGTTCCCCCCAAACCCTCTCATCTCTCTGTGCTGTTCCTCGCCTGGAATGACCATTCTTCTCTTTCCTACGGCATTTTCTCCTGGAGAAATCCTTTTTGTGTTTCCTAATTCCCCATCTTCCTTCTGGGCAACCATAGCACCAGGCCCATCTCTTTCTCCTCCTGTTGTATTTTACCAACCCATGTAAATCCACATATCTATAAATATTTCTATGTGTAGCCACCTGTGTCTATATTCAGCTGAACAATATCTCCAACTGTAGTCTATTACCACATGGATCATTCTAGACTCTCTCTCTTGGCTTATCTGTAATTTCTCACTGCAACAGTGAGATGGTTCCCAGCATCTGCCATCCACTTACTTGTTTAATCCCAGTATTCATGTATAGTGGGGTCTCTCACTGTATCTTACCTGTGTGTTTTTGTCTACAAGATCAACATTCACTCCCAAGCACTTAAAAATAACTAAGTGCTTAATACACACCAGGCACTGATCTAAAAGCTACAAGCATAGAATTTAATTCTCATAACCAACCATGTGAGGCATTTACTATTAGCTCAACCAAAAAGGAAACTGAGGTACAGAAAAACCAGATAAGTTGCCCATGTCACCCAATTACTAAGTAGCAGAACCATGGCTGGCCCCAGAGGATAGACCCACAGAATCATGAACTCCAGAGCCTCCCCTGGGTTAGGGGTGCTGCCCGTAACATGAGCTGAATTAATAATGCCACAGTCCCTTAATTCTGACATTCTGGCCTTACTGTTTCTCAGCACTGCATGCTGCCATCTATGGTTGTTTTCTGAGCCCCCTCACACCGTAGGTCCCTGTGGCAGAAGGTAAGGATGGTTCAACCACAGGATTGTGCTCTTTAATTTGTCTGGGCCTTCACTACTTTCGTAAGTCATGGAATTCACCACCTGGGGAATCCCCATTCCACCCCCACGAAAGCCACTCCCAACCCCACCACTGTCCCACCCGGCCCCTGGTCTCTGCCTCCCTAACTCCCAGGAGAAGATTTTACATCCTGTCAGAAGCCTTTCAGCAGGTGGTCCCTCCACTTCCTTTCCTACACCTCAGTTTTCTCCACCTTTTTGTACACACCCTCTTCACACACACACACACACACACACACATACACACACACACCCCTCTACGAAAGCCTCTAGCTCTGCTGTGTGTGTGTAGGGGGCACTGCCTCCTTCTCCCGACACCCTTTCCTGTCCACCTTCAGGGCCCCTCGGTGTTCGCTATGCACCTTCAGGACCCCTCGGTGTTTGCTATGCACCTGAACACATGCAGAGGCTTCCCCAACCTTAAATCTTAAAAATCACAACTTTGCGACCACCTCATCTCTCACTCCTCCCCTTCTTTCAGCAAATATCATCTGAGCGGCCTCCTCCATGACAGGTTCTTTTAGGCAGTGGGGATTCCGGGACTAACAAAACTGGCCAAACCCCTGCCCTTAAGGGGCTGACACTCCAGTGCAGCCAAGCTGCTTGAAGGAGCAGGGAATGTGCCCCGCCTTCCACCGGCTCACAGAAAAGCAGCACATCTTGGTGAAAAGTGATCATATGTGTTTTATTGAGTATACAGAGGCAATTCTATTGTCCTCTAATAATATAATTTGGGAACAATAATCTCTGACTTGGTTAAAGTCTCCATAGGGACCTGCTTCCCAGATTCCTAGACATCGTTACTTGTGACATCATACTTTTCAAAACTCGTGTTTCTGGAGATGGATCTCACAAGAGGACGGATTCCACCCTGAACATGTGCCCGTGGCCCCCGGAAGACTACGGGATTGGAGAAGAATTCGTTTCTTTGGCCACATTTGATTCCTTCCATCTCGACACCACGGTAATGGTTTTCATCATAAGAGCCGGTGTTGCCGGGAGCCACACAATGGCTGACCCAGCATGGTTGAGGGACAGCTGCCCGGCATGCCTTGGGGTTGGTGATGGGTCAACCTGGAAAGAGACAGCCTGGCTTTAAGAACTGCACAGAAGCCCTTACGACAGTCCCATCAGGGCCTGCCTTCCACACCGGACTTGTCCTAGTGGATTCATAGCCCAGGAGGGAAGCTCCACGCAGACCTGATTACCAGGCTCCTCCTCTCGAGTTACTGCCCCGCAGTAGAGGGCGGAAAGTCCTTTAGCTCCTCCTTTTCCAGGTGCACCTCTGACACTTTGTTCATCTTGGTGAAGATCTGATTGATTTCTATGAAGGTCTTGGACTTGGTCTCGGGGACAACCAGGAAGATGTAGGTGGTGGTGAGAAGACATATCACAGCAAAAATGATAAAGCTGTAAGCTCCGAGGCCCACCTGTGGGAGGGGAGAGGGTTCACGTGCTTGAAAAGGTTCTCGATTTACTGCTTGAGTATTTTGTGCCTCTGGGGCCCCTGGGTCGCACTTACTTGAATGAATGGGAAGATCAAGCCCACAGTGAAGTTGGAGAGCCAGTGGACGCTGCCCCCCACCATGTAGGCGGCCGGCCGGGAGGACTGCAGGAAGATCTCGGTGATGAGCAGTGCGGGGATAGGACCTGGGGAAGAAGAGGAAGAGCTGTCTTCCCTGCCGGCTGAGCAAGCCCACAAAGGGTCCTGGAGCCCCTGCCCGTGGAAGGTTCCAGAGGCATCCGGCCCAAGGCGGAGCAGTGTGTCTCCAGGACTCCTGGTCTCGTGGAGAAGCAGTGTGAGAAGGCACCTAGCAAGAGTCGGGCACAACAGGCGACCTCCTGTGATTCCCTAAAGGGGGCCCATGACCACCTGTAAGACTCTCTGTGCCAACCACATGGGCACCACGGTCCAGCCTACACAGGCTGCTTTACTGTCCTCGCTCTAGTCGTGCTCCGCCCAAACCCCTCTGCCACAAGAACAAAGGCAGAGAAGCCATTTGGGCCGAATTCGCCCCTTCCTGGAGCCTCTCTAAGGAGCTCAGGCCAGAAGTTTCTAGGGCTGGTGGTATAGGAGGGGGCAGTGAAACCACAGAACCAGCTCTGGGGTACATACTGGGCCCAAGGGCATGTCCTGTGACATAGGAGATGACGCAGGCGATGCTGACGTAGGGCATCCAGGATATTGTGTCCTGTGGGGAGAAAACAGAGTTGGATCACACGTGGCAAAGCGGAGACAACCTGGGACGGGAGCGTCAGGACACTCGGGTGCCAGAGGGCCAGTAGCTCTGCCTGGGTTGGGAAGGCGGCCACCTGGCACCTCCTTCCACAAGCAGCGCCACCTGGATGCCCCTGGAATACCAGCTGGAAGTGGGTAATGCGCTGCTGGGGCGGGGATCGGGGCTGCACGTGATCCCCAGGCAGCGGACTCGCGCATGCGCACAAGGGCTCAAGGCACCCCAGGCCCCACCTTCCTCACCTGCAGAGCCAGGGCGGCCGTCAGCACGCAGCAGGCGGTGAAGCAGATGGAGAAGCCCAGGAGGAGCAAGACTCTCCTCCCCAGGAGCTCCACCACGAAAACCTGGAGGGAAAGGGCGAGGAAAAGTGGGAGGCTCAGCAGGCCCTGGCTGCCCCCCTGCCCAGCAGGCCCACTGCCCCTGTGCGCCCACCTGCCCGTGTGTGTGTGTGTGTGTGTGTGTGTGTGTGTGTCTTTGAATGGCCAGCGGGCCTCCTCACTGTGCAGTCCAGGGGCCCCTTTTGCCATGTGGTGGCCCTGGCACAGGTAGTGGTCCCCAGTGTGAGACGTTGGAGAAGAGCCACCTCTCATGGCGGCAGCTTCCGGAGTGGACGGTGGGGACGGGTCTCCATCTTTGGGGCCCCAGGCTGTCGCCCCCCCCGCCCCCAAGAGACAGGCTGTCATCTGAGGACAGCCCAGAGGCTAGAGAGGAGGGGACCGAGGGGCATGTCGCCACCGAGATCCGGGCTCCTTCCTGGGCCAAGACTCCCCACTCTCAAGGTGCCCTCCATCTTTGGTGGCAGGCAGGGACTCGGCTTCCGGGGGCACTCACGGCGCAGACGGTCATCAGCACGTTGACCGCGCCTGTGCCCGCCGTCACATACTGGACATCCTGTGCTCTCACCCCAGCGCTCAGGTAGATCTGGTCTGCGTAGTAGTAGATCTGGAAGGCCACCCCCGAGGCTGGTGAGGCCGGCTGGGCAGCCTGGACCCCTCGGCGGATCCCTCCCCGCTCCCGCCCCGTGCCTGCCCGCTGCCCCGGCCCCGGCTGCCCTGGTACCGCGTTCACTCCCGACAGCTGCTGGCCGCCCATGAGGACGACGATGGAGATGACCTGCCACCGCAGGGACCTCATTCTGAGCAGCTTCAGCACGGAGATGAAGCCCGCAGCCTTCTCGGCCTTGTCCTCCTCCCGGATCTCCTGTATCTCGGCGTCCACGTCGTCCCAGCCGCGCAGCACCCTCAGCGCTGGGGGAGGGAGCAGAGGGGGCGCTGGGGGCGGAATCACGCAACCCACCGCCGCCCCCACCCACCGCGAAGATGCCGCAACCTGCGTTGTTGCTCCTGGTCTCCTGGGAAAGCCTTACCGCTTTTGGCAGCCGCTTCATCCTTCCTCTGAACGAGCAGGTACCTGGGGCTCTCCGGGAAGAAGGGCAACAGGAGCAGCTGCAGAGCCGCGGGGATCCCGGTCACCCCGAGGAGGACGGGCCAGCCTGCAAGGAAACCAGCCTTCCGTGAGAGCCGGCGCCCCAGCCTCCTCTCCTGCTGCTCTCCGCCTCCAGCCCCACGGAGCCGCTCTGGCCCACTATCCTGGCTGGTTTTCTTTGGAGCCGGAACACAGGCTGGGGGCCGGGGGTGGGGGCGGGGCCTTTATCTTTCTCACTCTTCTGTCCGCAGCGCCTAGGATGGTGCCTTACCAAGAGTGGACACTCTAACTACTTAGAGAATGGATGCTGATGAAGAGCCACTACCCACCTGTCAGATGAACAAAGTGAAAAATTCTGACAACACCAAGCACTGACGAGAATGTGGGCAGATGGGACGTGTCCACAGCGCTGTGTGGACACGTGGCATCTTTAGGGGACAGTCTGGCAGGAGCTAGTGCTGCTGGACACCCACATGCTCTAACCCAGCAGTCCCGCTCGGGAACGCATGCCTGGGCCCCTGGGACACCGGAAGGACGAGGACAGAGCAGCACTGATTGTAGAAACAAAACCCAGAAACAAGGCGAATGTCCACACGGTAGAACGGATGCATAAATCATGGTTCATTCATAAGATGGAATTTTTTTTTTTTTTTGCGGTACGCGGGCCTCTCACTGTTGTGGCCTCTCCCGTTGCGGAGCACAGGCTCCGGACGCGCAGGCTCAGCGGCCATGGCTCACGGGCCCAGCCGCTCCGCGGCATGTGGGATCTTCCCGGACCGGGGCACAAACCCGCGTCCCCTGCATCGGCAGGCGGACTCTCAACCACTGCGCCACCAGGGAAGCCCCAATAAGATGGAGTTTTATACTGTGGTGAAAATGAAGCAAGTCAGGACAGGAGCCAATCCCACCAATGTGATGTTGGCTGCAGTGTAATTCCACACAATGTGGTTCCATTGTATTAAGTCCGGAAACAGGGAAAATTCACTCTATCTTCTAGAAAAGTGGTGAAACTCTTCTAGGGAAGAGCAAGGATGTGATGATCATAAATGTTGGCACAGTGGCTCCCTTTGGGGGCGGGAAGGCCGTGATTGAGGGGCGCGCAGGGGGCCGGCGTGGCTCTACTTCTGGACCCTTATATATGTTACATCACTCAATAAAAATGGTTGAATAAGTGAATGAGTGGTTCAGGCTCCTTCTAGGAGCTGTGAACGCCCGACTCACCCCCTTTTCTCCTGTGCAGGAGGTGATAACTGCAGACATCTGTGTGCCAGGCACTAGAGTCTCATGGCTTTTCACGTGTAGCCCACTTCCCCATCATAGCCATGTCAGGAGGCAGGTACCAGCATCAACCCCATGTTACACGTGCAAACACTGAGGCATGGAGGGCATGTAGCTCCCTTGCCCGAGATCAGTCATTTAGGAGCAAAGCTGAGATTCGAACTCAGACACATTGAACCTTGAATCCCCATCCTCTCAACCTTCTCCCACCTCTTGGCTCTGAAGCCAGGGCCTAGCTGATCCGGGTCCCACTTCTAGCACCCTTGCACAGACTACAGCGAGTATGGACGTGCCATCTGCACGTGCCGTTGCCATCTGCCCTCTGGCCCCCACCCCACCCCCTACACTGAAACTCTTCCCATGAGATCTCAGTGACCCCTAACTGCCAATTCCAGACACCCTGTTCCGATCTTGACCCCCATGACTTCTGTGCAGCCTTTGTGCTGTGACTGCCCACTCACTTCCAAGGACTCTGACACTCTTCTCTCTGGCCTTCCTTCCTTCCTTCTTCACTGAGCACCTAGTATGTGCCATGAATTTTGCTGGAGATTCAAAGATGAGGAAGGCCAAGCCCTGCCCTCCACACTCTTGTCTAGAGGAGGGTACCGATGGCTGAATAGTCACCATAAAGGATGGAGGGACAAAGTGAGAGTCCACCACAACACCTGCAGCTCCCTGCATGCACAAGGAACTTTATGCTTCCATCCCCTATGCCCACATCTGGAATGCTGGTCCTACCCACCCCCCCAAGCCCAGGCCCTCTCTGAGACCCCCTCCCTGGGTGGAACCAGGGCTCCCTCCCACACACCACAGAGCACCTCGCAGGTGCCAGGGATCCGTGGCTGTTTCTGGGTGCAGCTGGTTGGTTACGTGCCATCAGCAGGGGACAGGCACCTAGCTCCTCCACTCCTGGTCCCAGATCTTTACAAGGGCGATTGAAAGGTGGGACAGATGGTAGTTAAGCTCGGACTCAGGCCTGCACTGCCTGCATTTGTGTCCTAAGGAGACATTGGACATGTGATCCAACTTCTCTATGCCTCAGGTTCTGCACCTGTAAAATGGCTATAGTAACAGTACATGCTTCATAGGTTGTTTGGAGGATTAAATGGATTATATAAAAGACTTCGTGTCTGGCCCATACGTTTTGACTGGTGCTTTGTTAGCGGTGATTTCCCTTTCAGAGGTTCGAGACCCAAGACAAAAAAAAGGGAGGTCATGCAAGAACACTGACAGTTATGAGTTGCTGTGCACCTACTATGTGCCAGCCCCCTGGCTCTGGGGTGTGGGGGGGTGCGGCTCCGAAGTCTGGGTCTGGTGTGGATACTGGCCCTGAGACTCACCACCTCACCCACGGAGGCTGGGTCTTGTGACCCTCTTTCCTGGTCTGTGATGGGATGATCACGGGCCCCTGGGCAGCTGCATTGCTGGGAGGCTCCAGGGCAATGGTGCCGGAGGCCTTAAGCACAGAGCCTGGCACCCTGGTGGCCATCATTACCATGCCCCGGGTGCCTGTGTGACAGCCACCAAGCAACCAAGAGAAAGATAGCAGCACCTCCTGTGCCCTCACAACTCCCTCATCCGTGTCCCAAGAGGGACTAGAGAACGTCAGTCTGTCTGTCCCCACCAACTTGTTCAGGCCCGCTCTGGGCAACCTCCAGCTCAGCACTGTGGGGTCAGGGCTGTGCGGGGGCCCCGTCGTTTAGAGAGAAAAGACCAGCTCATAGGAACGGGCTGGGGGTCTGAGGTGTCCTGAGCTCACCTTCTTTGTTTGCGAGGAGACTCCGAAGACCCAAGATCTGGGCCGCAAGGATGCCGACGGTGATGAAGAGCTGGGGCACCACGCCCAGGGCCCCCCTCAGGTTCTTAGGGGCCAGCTCCCCTAAGTACATAGGGACGACATTGGAAGACAGACCTGGGAGAGAGGGTGAAATAAAGACACCATCAGGAAACATTAATCTGGCAGGGATGAGCTGTCTTCAAACACATTTATTCTTCCTCAGCAATTGCATTCATTGGGCTGAAACTGTCTCAAAACTGCAGGAGTAAGCAAAGAACCCCTCTTGCAATTCTTAGGCCTTTTAACTTTAAGAGAAAATAGTCTGACCAAAGAAGTTATGGACAGTGCGTTTGCTTCCAGACTGGTGTCACCTGGGGACACAGGCCACCGGACCTCAGGTCTTCCCTCCTGATTGGCTTGGTCTCTGGGAGGAGAAGCCCAGGTGTGGTTAGACTCTCTCTCCTCTCTTGCTCCTTGTGGGGGAAACCTGTTAATAAAAGGCCAAGGACCCCTGCCCACCAGCTTTACCTTCTGAGACTGTATATTACATAATAAGCTGATGCATAGACATTGAAGCACAAGCTTTATTTGTCAGTAAGCTTTGAAAAATTAAATATATATTGTAGACTAACTGCGTTCTGGGATTTGTGTAATGACTGAACTACTTCTGAATCCTCAATATTTGAACTTGTTGGTTTTCCCGTTTTACTGACATCTGACCCCCTTATGAATAGGTGAAACTTAATTTTATAGGCTCTAAAGTATTTTCATAGATATTATCCCATTTAGTTCTCCTAAAAGTCCAGTGAGAGGTTGGGGGTCTGGGAGGAAGGTCAGATGGGTTGTTACTGGTCCAAGTATCGCACATGGAGCCAGAGGCAAGCTGATGCTCAGAAAGACGTGGGGTCTGAGAGGGAGGCTGTGGCCAAGGGCAGACCAAGGGAGACAGTGTGGGGTGAGGGGAGGCTGGAGCTGCTGGTGATGGGAGGGTATTTTATAGCACTGAGATAAGAGGAAACTGACGGCCAAGTTTTCAAGCTCTGCAATTCTGCCCAAGGACATCCCTGCTTAGTATTTTATTATTATTATTTTTTGGCTTTTTTTTTTGACATCTTTATTGGAGTATGATTGCTTTACAATGTTGTGTTAGTTTCTGCTATATAACAAAGTGAATCAGCTATACATATACATATATCCCTATATCTCCTCCCTCTTGCATCTCCCTCCCACCCTCCCTATCCCACCCCTCTAGGTGGTTGAAAAGCACCAAGCTGATCTCCCTGTGCTATGTGACTGCTTCCCACTAGCTATTTTACATTTGGTAGTGTATATATGTCCATGCCACTCTCTCACTTCGTCCCAGCTTACCCTTCCCCTTCCCCGTGTCCTCAAGTCCATTCTCTACGTCTGCATCTTTATTCCTGTCCTGCCCCTAGGTTCTTCAGAACCTTTTTTTTCTTTTTTTTTTAGATTCCATATATATGTGTTAGCATACGGTATTTGTTTTTCTCTTTCTGACTTACTTCACTCTGTATGACAGACTCTAGGTCCATCCACCTCACTACAAATAACTCAATTTTGTTTCTTTCTATGGCTGAGTAATATTCCATTGTATATATGTGCCACATCTTCTTTATCGATTCATCTGTCAATGGACACTTAGGCTGCTTCCATGTCCTGGCTATAGTAAATAGAGCTGCAGTGAACATTGTGGTACATGACTCTTTTTGAATTATGGTTTTCTTAGGGTATATGCCCAGTAGTGGGATTCTGCTTAATATTTTAAAAGGGGCATCACAGTTCATTAATTAATACCAATTCTTTCTGATTTTCAGACAAAGAGGGACAGTCTTTAGAGCAGCTCTTAGGTGTCTTGTGTGGTGGATGGGGGGGGACCCTGCAGGCCCAGTGCCCAAAGGGCTATGGAGAAAGCGAGGCCCTCGTGTTGCCCGGTCACCATCCAGGCCCTGGGGGCCGCTTCTCAAGGCCAAGTGCTTCTGAACTTAGGTAAGAGCAACACTGGAGAGACAAACACCAGGACGTTTGTGAAGAGATGGGATTCCCTTCATGTTGGTGAACAGTCTCATTCTGTCTTAAAAACAACTCCACGGGGCAACCCCCGGCCAGCCTGTTCTGACACCAAAGTCAGAGAAGCAGCTTTTTTTTTTTTTTTTTTTTGCGGTACACGGGCCTCTCACTGCCGTGGCCTCTCCCGCTGCGGAGCACAAGCTCCGGACACGCAGGCTCAGCGGCCATGGCTCACGGGCCCAGCCGCTCCGCGGCATGTGGGATCCTCCCAGACCCGGGCACGAACCTGCGTCCCTTGCATCAGCAGGCGGACTCTCAACCACTGCGCCACCAGGGAAGCCCGGAGAAGCAGCTTTTAAAGTTTAAATTCCATTAGTGAAAGTCTGAAGTGTTCTTATCAAAGATGTTGACTAACAGCAAACCAGCAAACTGAGCATCTGGGGGTCCAAGCTGCATTGACCCTGAACCCCCTTGGTCAGAGTGGCCGTTTACTCGTTTTTAGAGTGTCTAAGTACCACGGGGCTTGATGACACCCTTTCCTGACTTTTCAGGAAATATGTGAAGGAATGAGCAGGAAATAGATTAGGCTTCTGCTGGAGTTCTTCAAGTATGACCTGAAGACACAGGGGGTTCCTGATACCTTTCAGGGGGTCTGTGAGATCAAAACTGTTTTCAGAACCGTCCTGAGATGTTACTTGTCCTTTTCATTCTCGTTCCCTGACCAGTTTTCCAGAGATCACATGCCCTCTGACATCACACCAACAGAATCCAGAAGCAGGTTTGAGAGTCTGGCTGTCTTCTGTTAAGCCAGACATTCAAGAGATTTGCAAAAATGTAAAGCAATACCACTAAATTTTTTTGTTTTAGAAAATAGAATTATTTTCATAAAGACATGTAATGGGCTTATTATTGCTATCTTAAAATGAATTAATACATTTCTTGGTTGCAATTTCTAACATGGTAAATATTGATCAGTATAACGCATACGAGCTCCTTAGAACCCTCAACAATTTTAAGAGTGTAAAGGGGTCCTTAGGCCAAAAAGTTTGAGAACTGTTGACCAGAAGTCATGCTTATTTAAAAGCAAAGGTTGGTTGGGAATTCCCTGGCGGTCCAGTGGTTAGGACTCCGTGCTTTCACTGCCAAGGGCCTGGGTTCAATCCCTGGTTGGGGAATTAATATCCGGAAAGTTGTGTGGCATGGCCAAAAAAAAAAGCGAAGGTTGGGATGTTAAACTGTGATTTTTCTATTGGAGCCTAACATTTCTTTCTTGGAACCAACTCTGAATTGTTGGCTGTCAATAGAAACGTGACAGCACCTGCCCACTGCAGACAACTTCCAGGAATCGTCCGTTTTTCATAAAGCTGAGCCTGGCTGCAGGGAAAAACTGCAGGAGCAGGGCCAGGCACCTCGGGACTCCTGGCCAGACGGTAGATAAATGTCCAGGTGCTCTCAGGGAAAGCTAGAATGAATGAAGTTTGCCAGGGGGCCCATCAGTCCCTCCTTGAGGTGACCTCTTCTGTCTTCGGGAATCTTGTTTTCCTCTTCATCGCCCCAGCCCTGCAATCCCTCGCCACTTCCCCCAGTACCAGGCTTCTTGCTGTCTCCTCTGCTGTCAGTAAACTCCAGGGAAGGGGTTTGCTGACATCCGGCCAAATTATCCCTTCTTCATCCCCATCCCTGTGTTTGGAAGGAGAACGAGTCACTTGACAATGCCACAGCCTGGTGGGGGGCGAGTGAAGCGCCCAGGGTGCAGCATTTCCAGGGGCGCTTACCCTTGGGGGCCCACCCAGCAGTGCACGGCCCCGAGAGTGGGCACCTCGCTTGCCTCAGTGGCCCTGGCCCTTCTGCCTACAGAGGAAGCCAACCTGGAGGAAGGCCACAGCATGGCTGAACCATGTCTCTTCAGTCTGAAGCCATCATGGGAGAATTTTCTATAACCAGGGAAACCCGGCCCGGGCAGAATGGCTTTGGAGAGGTTACTACCATTAACTCTTTTCTGGTAGAGGGATTCACGCATTTGATAATTTCTCAAGCTTTTTTGACCACAACTCACGGTGCAAAATACAGAAATACATTTTACATCCAGCTTGGTTCTCACATATGTATAAAGATAAAGAACTGAAACAACGTTTCAAAAGACAATCCTTATCTTTACTACATGTGACACAGTCTACCCTAGTTAAAAACAACAAAAAAGAAAATACTGTTTGCTAAACAGATGTCACTACCCACCAACTGATCCTGAGACAGGCTGGGATCTGGGACCCTTTGCTGCAGTGTTTGCACCTGGACAAACATCTCCTTGAGCAACAAGCTACAGAGAAACTATAAGGGACTAAAAATAACTGTGTGCATGTGCAGTTGGGGCAGATTATGGACAAAAAGATACAAAAAGACCAAAGAAAACCCAACTGTCACCTCTGAAGAGCCAGGAGAAAACACTGGATGTCTTGAGCCAAAGCAGTGTACTGCGCATGCCCCTGCACTCAACAGCACAAAGGGGTGGGCAAAACACCTAAGCCACCCCTCTGGCCTGATGCCTGGACACACCTCTTCCCTCACCCCATATAAGGAACGAGCTCGCCGCCCCCTCGGGGAGTGAGCAAGGGAACCTGTTACTTGTTTTTGCTCCCTCCTGCAGCCGCAGGGGCCCCAACAAATCCTTGCCTGAATTTCTTGTCTGGCCTCTAGTCAATTTCTGTTGATTGGGGAAGGCCAAGAACCCTGGTCAGTATCAGTCCCGACCTGCAGTTTAGAAAACATTGAGATTAAGGACTGGTTGGAAGGACCAGTCTGGTCCTAAGATTCTGTATCCCAGTCTTTCAAAGAACAGCTTTCTTCACAGGAAACTCCACAGTGAAGATCTGCCCGCGGTCCACACACATCCCTGTAACGCAGGGGCTTAAGCGTCTACCCACAGCAGAGGTGTAGGAACAGCTTGAACCTATATGCTTCAGAGACCCCAAATTTGTTCAGACCCCAGGTGCCTGTTCTCCCCCCTCTGACCATCCCGAATCACAGAATGGTTTACCTGCACATATTCCCACCAAAAGTCTGGCCACAATTATCATCTCAAATGACCTGGCAACTTCACTGCATCCCATTAAGATCGCAGGCACGATGGAAAAGATGTTGTTGAACAGCAAGGTTCCTTTTCTGCAGAGGACAAAATACCAGTTGGTTTGGTTTAAGGATTTGCCACTCCTTTAACAAATGTTTGCCGAGAATCTACTCAGTTACAGCAGTTGCTGTTGTGTTGTTTGATTTGCTGTTGACCTAAGATGGATACAGGTCCAGTGCATGGCCTGGTGTGGGAATATTCTCTGTGGGAGCAGATATAAATGACCCCAATGCAGAGGGCATCAGTAGTGGGGAACAGAGGGAAAGGCTCGCATATTACAATACAGTAAAGGGTTGTGCAACCATAAACTAACATGATTTTAGTATAATCTTGAAACCCAGACTGGATGAGGACATTAAAGGAAAGGTTTAGGCCAATCTCACCTATCAACATAGATGTGAAAATCCTAAATGAAATATTAGCCAATTGAATTCAACAGCATATATAAGAATCTTTCAAGGTTAAAAACACCATATTAAAGATTGTACTGGGGAAAAATATAGGATTATCAATTGAAGTAGCAAAACAAGTCAATAAAATTTGATATCCATCATGATTTTAAAAAAAACCTTAACAGGGCTTCCCTGGTGGCACAGTGGTTGAGAGTCCGCCTGCCGATGCAGGGGACACGGGTTCGTGCCCCGGTCCGGGAAAATCCCACATGCCGTGGAGTGGCTGGGCCCGTGAGCCATGGCCACTGAGCCTGTGCGTCCGGACCCTGGGCTCCGCAATGGGAGAGGCCACAACAGTGAGAGGCCCGTGTACCGCAAAAAAAAAAAAAAAAAAAACCTTAACAAACTATAAAAATGAGGGAACTTATGTAAGCTGATAAAGGGTATCTCCTGAAAACCTATAAAAAAATCAAACTTAATAAAACTTACAAAGCAGTCCAATTTAAGTCAAGACTGGAGTTGGATTTGGGCCCTGGAGAGCCAGACAAAGGCAAAGGGAAAGTTTCTCTGGAGAAGCCCCTCCCATTGGGCTCCCCAGGAGTCTACCAGCCAGGGACCCCCACCCCATGAGATGAAGCATCACCATTACAGGACACACAAGACAATCCACCACCTGCAAGAGGCTGCACATACAAACAGCACAGCTTCAGACAACAGGATTAGATAGAAGCCATAAAATATGTTTTAAATGAGTAGTGTCATAAAATAAGGAATCAAAAGGGTACTATAGAAAGAACAAGAACATACATAAAACAGAACTATCCAAAACAATAGCAAAAAAGATAGATTTTTTTTTTTTTTTTTTTTGCGGTACGTGGGCCTCTCACTGTTGTGGCCTCTCCCCTTGCAGAGCACAGGCTCCGGATGTGCAGGCTCAGCGGCCATGGCTCACGGGCCCAGCTGCTCCGCGGCATGTGGGATCTTCCCGGACCGGGGCACGAACCTGTGTCCCCTGCATCGGCAGGCGGACTCTCAACCACTGCGCCACCAGGGAAGCCCAAAAAAGATAGATTTTAAAAGCAAATGAATAAAACTTAGAAATGAAAAATATAGTCATTGAAATAAAAATGTAGTAGGTGAATTGCAGCTAAGGAAAGAATTAATGAATAGGAAGGCAGACCTGAGGAAGTTACATAGAAAGCAACACAGAGAGAGAGAGAGAAGATGGGAAGTATGACAGATTAAGTTAGGGAGGATTATAATAGCACTAGTCACAGTAGCCAGACGGTGGAAGCAAGCCAGATGTCCATCGACAGATGAATGGATAAACTAAATGTAGTATATTCATACAACAGAGTGTTATTCAGCCTTAAAAAGGAAAGAAATTCTGACACGTGCTACAATATGAATGCACCTTGAGGGCATTAGGCTAAGTGAGATAACCCAGTCACAAAAGGACAAATCTTGTAGGATTCATTCATATAAGATCCTTAGAGTAGTCAAATGCACAGAGACAGAAAGTTGATTGGTGAGTTACAGGAAGACAAGAAAGGGGAGTTATTGTTTAATGGGTACATGGTGTCTGTTTTTTTTTTTTTTTTTTTTTGCAGTACACGGGCCTCTCACCACTGTGGCCTCTCCCATTGCAGAGCACAGGCTCCAGACGCACAGGCTCAGCGGCCATGGCTCACAGGCCCAGCCGCTCCGCAGCATGTGGGATCCTCCCAGACCGGGGCACGAACCCTTGTCCCCTGCATCGGCAGGTGGACTCTCAACTGCTGCGCCACCAGGGAAGCCCCGGTGTCCGTTTATATGAGATGAAAAGTTATAGAGATGGGTGGTGGTGATGGTTGCACAACAGTGTGAATGTACTTAATGCCAAAAACCTGTACACTGGACTTCCCTGGTGGTGCAGTGGTTAAGAAGCCACCTGCCAATGCAGGGGACATGGGTTCGAGCCCTGGTCCGGGAAGATCCCACATGCCGCGGAGCAACTAAGCCCCTGCGCCACAGCTTCTGAGCCTGCGCTCTAGAGCCCATGAGCCACAACTACTGAGCCCGCATGCCACAACTACTGAAGCCCACGTGCCTAGAGCCCATGCTCCACAACAAGAGAAGCCACTACAATGAGAAGCCCGCACACCACAGCGAAGAGTAGCCCCCGCTCACCGCAACTAGAGAAAAGCCTGCACACAGCAACAAAGACCCAATACAGCCAAATAAATAAATAAATAAATAAAAATTAAAAAAAAAAAGTGTACACTTAAAAGTTGGTTAAAATTGTAAATTTTATGTTATGTATGTTTACCACACTTTTATTTTTTGACGCACCGTGCCACTTGTGGGATCTTAGTTCCCTGACCAGGGATCAAACCCGGGCCCTGGCAGTGAAAGCGTGGAGTCTTAACCACTGGACCGCCAGGGAATTCCCACCACAAGTTTTGAAAAATAGCTTTTTAAAGAAGTCTTTTTACAGACAACAACAACAACAACAAAGGCACGGAGGAACTTCCAGAAGAATATAGAAAATGGAGGAGAGAAAATATCTGTAGAAATCATGGCTGAAAACTTTCCAGAACTGATGACAAAGATATGAAACCTCAGACAAGGAACTGCCATGAGTTCTGGGATAAATAAATCAGCCATAGCTTGCTCACAAAAGGGAAGATTCAACAGTGTAAGGATGTTTAGCTTTTCCTCCAATTAAATGATAAATCCAAATCAATTCCAAGCAGAATCCCTTTTCAGGGATTTCGATAAGCTGATTTTTAAATTAACACAGAAGACTAAAGGAACATGAATAACTAAGATAAATTTGAAAGCAAGTGATTTTTTACATGGAAAAAAATTAAAATAAAATTGGCCTTCCCTCTCCACTCACCTACTAAATACAAAATAAAATTCCAGATCTATTTGGGAAAGACAAAATTGTAAAATTATTTTTTTAATTATAGAAGATTATCCTTATGACACCTGGTAGGGAAGACTCTCTTAAGACACAAAAAGCAAAAATCATAGATGAGTTAAATGTGACCACTTGAACATTTAAAGATTTTGTATCAAAAAGATACTACATGTACAATTAAAAATAAAGCAACAGGGCTTCCCTGGTGGCGCAGTGGTTAAGAATCTGCCTGCCAATTCAGGGGACACGGGTTCGATTCCTGGTCTGGGAAGATCCCACATGCCGTGGAGCAACTAAGCCCATGCGCCACAACTACTGAGCCTGCAGGCCACAGCTACCGAGCCTGCGTGCCACAACTACTGAGCTCGCATGTCTAGAGCCCATGCTCCACAACAAGAGAAGCCACAGCAATGAGAAGCCTGCGCACCGCAACAAGAGTAGCCCCCACTCGCCGCAACTAGAGAAAGCCCGCATGCAGCAGTGAAGACCCAACAAGCCAAAAAAATAAATAAAATAAATAAATTTAAAATAATAAATAAATAAAGCAACAGATTGAGAAGGCATGTGCCGGATACAACAGAGTACAGTGTGGACGTTACTTGGCACGATGTGCTCAGAAGTGAAATTTCCTCCCAGCACCGTCTGTGCCTCTTTTTCCCATGTGTGAAAAGGGAATGGGGGATTTTGTAAGGATTAGTGCAATTAATATCCCCTAAAAGCACTTAGGATAGAGCCCGGCAAGTAGGAACCCATCAATTAATTGTTAGCTGCTACTGATATTTAAAGAACATTGATAAATCTTTAAGAAAACCACAAACAACTGAATAGCATTTATCACATTTTCAGGTGGACTAGCAACTGTCAGCTCCATCTTCAGACCAGACGGCTAGTCCTTCACTCAAGGAGAAGCATCCTGCAGATCTGTGACTTGACTGATGTTCTGCCCACCGGTGGCCCACAGGGAGAACTGTGCGCTCAACACCAACCTCCCAGCAAGACTTCAGGCACAGCTTGTATGTTTCTATTCTCAGGTTCTTTTTGAAAAAGACTGGAGAAGGAACCGAGGTCTGGGGTCTGGCCTTGAGCTCACTAGATCTGTGGCTGAGAACGGGCACTTTACCTCAACCCGCCTCTGTGTGCCCATCCTGGAAGGGAGGGGGTTGGAGGGGAAGAACTCTTAAATACTGTTCATAACAAGGTTGCTGGCTCTCTCATGCCCATGGAATTTACCAGGGGGGTGGGAGGGCTTAAGGACCTTTCTTGGAATCAAATACAGAATCTCTAATGCTTCTAGAATTAGGGGCAAAGATTTAAGCTCTGCTTTTGCCATTGATGACACTCACAGTGAGGGTCTCCCTGGGACCACGCGGTCTCACAGTGAAGGGCTTGACATTAATCTCAGCCATTTCAGAGTTTTACAGGAAGTTAATTTGGGCTACATTTTGCATATAACTGGATTCCAAGGTAAAAGAACAGAGCAGTTAGCTTGTGTTCATTTAGGAAGCAGAGTTCAGGAATATCAGTCTATGGTCTACATTGGGCCTGATGTCTTGGCCATGCCATCTGGCATTTGACTCTTCTAAAGGCCAAAAGGACGTTCTGGAAAGGACGATTTCAAGGCAAGAGAGGGTGAGAGCGGGAGTGAGTCCTGATCTCTGAAGCACTCTCTGCTCTCTCCATGCCCACCCCAGACCCTGAGACCCATCACCCCCACCCAACTCCAGCCCTGAGACCTTCGTTGCCTAAGTCCCCAAACACTTGGTCAATGTCTGGTCTTCTTAACCACATTAGGAAACAAAAATCATCACAGCAATCATTACCTGGTTTTAGGATAATGATTTCTGCTTTAGGCCCAGGTTTTAAACTCTGATGGGGTCTATGAGTTTCAAGGAGTTGAACATTCACCTTCCCTTACCTGCCTAATTTATTCACCAAGGGGCCGACCATGAGGGAGCCGAGGAAGCCTCCGAAGGGAAACATGGACACAGAAACCGACCACAGCAAGGTCAAGGAAAATTCGCTTATGTATTCACTGATTCTGTCATAGTAGGTCTCGTTATAAAATGCTTTCATGAGCTGGAGAGCAAAGCAAAACAGAACACCAAAATAATTTGAGCTGGTTTTGCAGAAAGAACAGTGTACGTTGTTGGGCCACCCAATGGGATGAGCTGGGCACGTGAACATCAACACGATTAAGTGGAGGAGAGGGAGTGAAGATTAACAGCAATTAGCAGGGGGCACCCACGCCGGGGCAGGCGGCTGGGAGGCCTCTGATGGGCAAGCTGCCAGGGATGTTTCTTTTTTTTTTTCTTTAAAGAATTTGGTTGGTTCTCTTTATTATTTATTTATTTATTTGCCCACGCCCCGCAGCGTGTGGGATCTTAGTTTCCCGACAAGGGATCGAACCCCCGCCCCCTGCAGTGGACGCTTGGAGTCTTAACCACTGGACCGCCAGGGAAGTCCCTGCCCAGGATGTTTCTAACCCCAGAAAGGAATGACTCCAGGCTTCCAATCATGGAATCAATGTTGGATGATCCTGGCCCCTCCAGACTCTGCTATGGATTACAAGGCTGCAGAAGATCAGAGTGCCCCCAAACTTAGCCCCCACCCCTGGAGGCCAGCCCACCATGCGTCCAGCCAGGCCTGGCTCTCCACGAGAACCTGGTGTGTCCCCATGACCCTGTGCCTGCAAGTCCCTTGGGCTTGTGCTGTTTATTTCATGGGTTTCCCCCACCCTTCACTTGAGGTCCCACTGTGTGCCCTCAGCGTCTGTACAGTCCCACCCTAGTGGCCACCCGGGCACGGACTGCTCCAAACCCCCCTCCCTGTTCCCGGGGGGCTGCATCTCGCCCACCATAGCGACCTACCTTGGCAGGGGAGTTAATAGCAGCCACGTTGTACCCATACTGGAAGGATGACCCAAAGGCAGCTATCAGCGTCACCAAAGCAAGCACTGGTGTCAGCCTCTGCAGGAGGAGAGACCACGGCTTTAGGTAAGGAAGCAACCCGGGGTTCCAGGGAGCTCCTGATCTACTCAGAGTCTTGCAGAAAGATGGATGTAATGGGATCTGAAGATCCGTGGTCTTTCAACCACTCCATGTCTGGAAACCTACCCTCCATGCACCTTGGGTGGAGCAGGTTTCATTAACCGTAGCACTTAAGCCTGGATAATCCTTTGTTGGGGGAGGCTGTCCTGTGTGCACTGTAGAGACACCTCTCACCCCATCTGTGACAACCTAAATGTCTCCAGACATTGCTAAATGTCCCTGGGGGCAGGTGGGGAATCGCCCCTGGTTGAGAATCACTGGGTCTCAACAAAACCGAAGGGTCACCCCCTCCAACCCTCCACCTAATGTCTGAGCTGCTTCTGTGACATTCCTGCTGCGGGACTGCCTCTGCTGATTGCAGCAAATGCACTCAGGCACTGCCTCAAACACAAACCCCCCCAAAAAATCAGAGAGAAAATGTGAAAATTTTTAATTATTTAGGGCCACTGACTAACTTCCTTTAGCCTCTGGACTGCTGCTCTAAGAGGCAGAAGGCACAGTGAAAGAAATATTTAAATATAGATTTCTTACACACACACATTCTGTGACGATATCCCCCTTGACACCTGGGTAACTGAACACTCATTTAAGACGATCTTTAATGACACGTGGGAATTCATTAGTAAAAGGATGAAAATTGGGAGAAATATAAAAGTGGAAAGAGCTTTGCTCTTAGAATCTGTGGATCTCAGTTTGAATTTGCTCACTGCCACTTTCTGGCTTAATTTCTGTGATCTTCAGTTTCCTCATCTTTAGGGTTAGGATAATAACACCTCTTGGAGTTATTGCAAGGATTAATTATGGAAGCGTCTAGCTGTGGAGGTGAATCCACTGACTGGAGTGGGCCTGGGCTCTCTGAACCCACCATTGACACCCTTCATCCTATACTACAACCGAGGTCCCCATCACATGAGACTCAGCCCCTCTGGTGGCGAGCTGAGGTCCTCATGTCTCCCCTGGGCAGCATCCCTCCAATCTAAGGGGGAACCTCTTGAGAGAGGCAAGTAGGAGCAGGACAGGCAGAGAAACAGTGGGCACCTGGGCCTTGCCTCATGCTGGGGGGGGGGACCGCTGAGCTAGTGACCCCCTCCCCGACCCCACAGAACAGGTGCAGGACCCGCAGGAGTCCTGGTCAAGAGCAGAACCGCAAGTGAAACTTTGCCCGTCTCCTCTTCCACCAAATAATTAACAAATGCTTAATTCACAGGAAGTTTCTGGTAAAGATGATAAGAGCCACAGACAAGGCAGCCTATCAAGGAGCAGTGGGCTCTGGTTTCCAGTCTCTCCTCAGGCCCCACCACCCCCGCGGGCCAGGGGGGCAGCAGGTGACGGAAGTGGAGGGAGCAGGGGATGGTGCCCAGGAGGGGGGGCGGGTTCCAGGGCTGTTGCTACACCGTGTTTTCTAAAGGCAGGGGGTGCGCAAGTAGGCATACCCACCCCACCCCCAAAACCCCACCCAGGAGGTAGCATAGGGCCAACCATGTCACACTTCACCTCCTGAAGCGCTCTGGGTGTTCATTCATTCATTCACACATTGAGCACCCACTGTGAGCCAGCCAAGGTTCTAGGTTCTAGCTACTAGGGATATAGTGGAGAAGAAAACAAAGATCCCTGCCCTATAGCTGTCCTATTGCTTGATTCGGTGGAAGGAAAGAAGGAAGGAGGAGAGAGAGGGAGGGAGGGAGGGAGGAAGGAAAAAAAGGTTGATTAAGGGCTTCCCTGGCGGCGCAGTGGTTGAGAGTCTGCCTGCCGATGCAGGGGACACGGGTTTGTGCCCTGGTCCGGGAAGATCCCACATGCCGCGGAGCGGCTGGGCCCGTGAGCCATGGCCGCTGAGTCTGTGCGTCCGGAGCCTGTGCTCCACAACGGGAGAAGCCACAACAGTGAGCGGCCCGCGTACCGCAAAAAAAAAAAAAAAAAAAAAATGTTGATTAAAATTTCTCCGCTTCTAATTCCCTTCCCAGTAAATGATAAACTATAAATGCACCAGGCTTCATTCATACTGCAGGTGCAACTCCAACATTCTGCTTTGATGGGTCCTAAGGTTTGAAGTCCTTAGCAAAGCTCAGTGGGGGAGCTGGCTGGTGCCCCGGGGCTCATGCCCCAGACTGGGGGCATCCTGCCAGGTACGTGGATAGACAGCTCTCTGACTGCTTTTATGGGATCCTAGCAAAAATTATCAGAGACCTCACGCTGTAGAGTGTCTAAGCCTAGAGCACATAATTCAACTTCTATTCCTTGGCTTTCTCCTTGAATTCGAGCCATAGGTACATTCTAAGGACCCGTAGGAATTAGGGCTCACACTTTGTGGAAATAGCAAAGACATCCTGGGTAAGTTCTCAAGTTCTCACCGACCTTGCTGGTCCAAATGCCTTCATTCTGATGAAACAAAATTATTTTTAAGGCAGGAAAAGAAAAATCTAACATAAAATTTTCTCTGCCATTTGAACCACTATCTCCTCCCCTTTAGTGTGCATTAAGCATATGCATTACACATTAACTAGATCCCCTTAGAAGATGCAGGAATGCCTACTCACAAAAAAAAAAAGAAAAGAAAAACAACAACAACAAACAATATCCTCCTGGCACCAGCAAGCTAAATCCTTAGGAGCTAACATTCCTTTCCCAATCCTGTAAGGGGTCACAATAACTCACTACTCACCTTGTTAGACTATGTAAACTGTCAATATGTTACTTTGATGTATAACACTTTGTCTCAAAAATTATATAACTGTGCTCTGACTTCTAACAGGAAGAACAGTCCTCAGAGCTTTCTGAAAGACTGTCTGCCAGGTTATAATCCTCAGGTTGGCTCGAATAAAAATTTCATTGCTTTCTTAGATTGACTGTTGATTAATTTTTTTCATGGACGATGCAATAAACATTGCATTGCATATTTATTGACAGCTGTCTATGATCTGTGTACCATGCTATAGTCCAGTGAGCAAAACAGCTGCCCTCAAGAAGACTGTGGTCCAATGGGAAAGACAAACATTTTTTTAAAACTTCATAATAATTTAATAATGAAACTAGAACTGGAGTAAGTTTTATGAAGAAAATCCACGGAAGTGGTTAAAGACGGGAGTCAGGAAAGTGACTGAGAGAGGATGGGTCCTGGGTAGGGGAGTGGCTGAGGCAGGGGAGCAAGAGGTACCAGCTTTGAGGACTATTTAGGAAGTAAAATCAAGGGATTTGGTACCCCTTGAGAAAAATGGAAATCAAAACCACAACGTGGTACCACTTCTCACTCATTAGGATGGTTAAAACCAACAAGACAGGTAAATGTGTTTATGAGGATGCTGAGAAAATTGGAACCCTCTCACATTGCTTATGGGATTGTAAAATGGTGCAGCCACTTTGGAAAACAGTCTGGCCGTTCCTCAAAAAGTTAAACACAGAGTAAACATATGACCCAGCAATTCCACTCCTAGGTATATACCCAAGAGAATGAAAACACATATTCATGCAAACTTGATCACAAATGTTCATAGCAGCCTTTTCATCATAACCCAAAAGTGGAAACAACCCAAATGTCTATGAGCTGATGAACTGATAAGCAAAATGTGGGATATTCATGCAATGGAATATTATTTGGTCATGAAAAGGAATGAAGCACTGATAACTCGCTACGAAGTGGATGAACCTTGAAAACAAGCTACGTGAAAGAAGCCAGTCACAGAAGACCGCCTGGTTCCATCTATGTGAAATGTCCAGACTAGGCAGATCCACAGAGACAGAGATAAATCAGTGATTGCCCAGGGCTGGGGGAGAAGAGGAAGAGATGGGGGGAAATGCGGAGTGACTGTCCGTGGGTAGGGGGTTTCTTTTAGGGGTGATGAAAATGTTCTGAAATGGATTGTGGTGATGCATATACAACTCTGTGAATATATATGGAATTATATACTTTAAAGGGGTGAATTGTATGGTCTGGGAGTTTTATTCTCAATAAAGTTACTATATAAAAAAGGCATGTAAGAGAAATTCAGGGCTTAAGCTTTCTTTTTCTTTTCTCTTTCTTTCTCTTTTCCTTTTCTTTCCTTTCCAAGAGGGGAAAAAAGAGAATTTGGTACTGGGCTGGATCAGGGCATGAGGGAGAGGAAGAGGCTGAAGAGGATGTCCAGGTCTCCGAGCATCTTATTGAAAATGACAAATGGCTCAGTGGCCTCAAGACACGAGAGGGGACCCTCCTCAGAGGCCAAGGGAAGCCGGGACTATGAGCTGTGCTTTTGAGAAAAACTAGGAACCAAATCCCTCACGCCTACAGTAAACTGGCTTCCTGTTTTTCAAAATGCTGAGAACATTCTGAGACTTCAGTGAAACAACCACCTTCAGGGCTAGCCCTCTGAAAGGGTGTGATTCAAGCTCTCTGGGAAGAAAGCCCCACCCAAACCATTTCTCTCTTAGGAATTTGTCTCCAATTTCTCTTTCTACCACCAGAGAGACACTCTCAGTCTCAGACTTTTCTTTGTCAGGCATCTCCAGTCAGAATGCAAATATGCCTGGAAAAGGGAGTCCCTATGAATTATTAACACCGTAAGTCACTTTATCACACTATGGAATGAACCCAAAGTTTCACAAACATTCCTTGAGGTCCGAGTGACGAGGGGAGAGAGGGGAGACAAACGTCATAACATTTTAGAGCTGGAGGTGCCCGGTGTTGTCGCTGCAGGGGGTTTACAGCATGACCACTGCAGCCCAAGAGCAAGGGGTTGAACCTGCCTCTCCTGCTGCTGGCTGTGTGGCCTAGGGCTAGCTACTAACTTCTCTCTGTCTTGGCTACTTCATCTGTACAATGGCGACAATGATACTGCCTTCCTCGCAAGACTGATATGGGGAATAAATGAGTTCATATATGTGAAACAGGCCCCCAGCTGGCTCGTGGTGGTACACATTCCAAACATTACACATTATATCACGGTTTGCTATCAATATTAATTATTAACAATGAGGACCCAGAGGGGAAGTTAGTAGCTCAACGACACTCAACTAGTTGGTGGTGGAGACACTCCACTAAAAATTCTGTTTTCACTTTCCAAAGCATTTTGGCATTTGTTTCTAATCATCTTATTTGTTTCTTTCAGGCCAAAAGTCCTTTTTCCTGGCGGAAAGTCCTTGATGCACACCAGATTCATGTCTTTTCTCTCTCTCTTTTTTTTTTCTTTGTGGTACGTGGCCCTCTCACTGCTGTGGCCTCTCCCGTTGCAGAGCACAGGCTCCGGACGTGCAGGCTCAGCGGCCATGGCTCACGGGCCCAGCCGCTCCGCGGCATGTGGGATCTTCCCGGACCGGGGCACGAACCCGCGTCCCCTGCATCGGCAGGCGGACTCCCAACCACTGCGCCACCAGGGAAGCCCTCATGTCTTTTCTGAGGAACCCAAAGGCCAGTGATGCCGTGGTCACACAGCCACCAGGGGACAGACAACCAGGCCCTCCCCACCAGCCCTGAGCGGCCCCTGGCAGCCCAGCCTCTGTGGCCTGAGCTGGCCCCCCACTTCCACTCAGCTCCTAAATCCCTCCTTGGCTTCACTTTGTGATTTGAAGGTTCTCACAGTCACCACTGGCATAGTTCTGTTTTGATGTCTCCTGGGACACCTAGCGCATATGCACCCAAAGGGCCAGGTCTGCCCTCAGGCACCTGGGAAGGGGCAGTCTGCATCCCCCTGGATGGATCCCTGGAGCAGGCCCCCTTCCTTGGGGGACTGCAGGAGCAGGTGGCTGTGATCAGCCCATATCTTTTGCATGTGACCGTTTAATCATCTCCTTTCAAAATGTATCGTTCATTTTCAGGGACCACCACGCAGGGTGTTTCTGTTCTTTTGCAGCCCCACCTGGGGGCACAGCTGGGCAGTGCACTTCTTTTGAAGAGACGGCACAGACCAGACCAGGGCCCCCCTGACCCCCAAATCCCTGAGTTCTTATTACCTCACAGCTCCTTTTCTATAAAATAGAGGCGATAACATTTGACCTAACACGTTCCTGTTGTCATGAAGTCGACAAGACAGTCCCTGTGAAATGACGCAGTAATCTCTAAAGCAGGCAATCTTGTGGGCGAGAGACACCAGGGATGCTGCTCAACATCCTACAACACCCAGGCCAGCCCCCCATGGCAAAGAACTATCCGGCCCCAATGTCAGTAGTGCTCTGCTCTGAAGGATGATCACAAAACAATAACACTTACGGGGGATCCACTCTGTGCCAGGTAATTTACACACATGATCTCATTTACTTGTTCCAGCATCCCTCTGAGGTGGTATGGTTATTATTCCCATTTTATAGGTGAGAAAACCAAGGCACAGAGCAGTTAAATAACTTGCCCAAGTTCCCACAGCTTGAATAGGATGGAGCAGGAATGAATCCCAGGTACTTCTACCTCTCAGACCTGTCCTTAATCTGTGAGCTACAGAGCATGGACCCAATCTGTCTATGGCAAGGCTCTCCTGTCCACGACTGAATAAATAATAATTTGCACAAATAAGTACCTCCCCCATCAATATAAGCAGATGCTGTTTTGATGAATAAAATGCAAATTTCTTAAAAGTGTTAATAAATTTATGTTACCTTTCTGTCCTTATGCATTTTCCTCAATCAAAAGACTCTAGCACTTCCCTGGTGGTGCAGTGGTTAAGAATCCGCCTGCCAATGCAGGGGACGCAGGTTCGTGCCCTGGTCCGGGAAGATCCCACATGCCGCAGAGCTACTAAGCCCGTGTGCCACAACTACTGAGCCTGCATGCTGCAACCACTGAAGGCTGCGTGCCTAGAGCCCGTGCTCTGCAACAAGAGAAGCCACCGCAATGAGAAGCCCGCGCGCCACAACGAAGAGTAGCCCCCGCTCGCCGCAACTAGAGAAAGCCTGTGCGCAGCAACGAAGACCCAATGCAGCAAAAAAAAAAAAAAAAAAAAAAAAAAAATTAAAAATTTTATAAAAAAAAAAAAGGACCCTAAAAGTACAACGGCAATTATATGGAGGGCAAGGGTGGGTGGAAAGAGGTTCAGAAAAATCTTTCATCTCCAAAAGAAAAGGATTCTGATTATCTAAAAGGGAGGAAACCTCTGCTGCAGATCTGAGTTCAATTCAAATCCCGCAACATCTTTTCTACCTTCTCTTCGCGCTGGCTTAGCTCTTCACCTGCTGAAAAGGTTAGTGAAAATGCCCTGAAGCGAAAATCAAACAAAGCAAAAAACTCTCACAGGCCATGTGTAAGGATTTTGTTGCTGGTTTCTGAAGCCCTTCCCCTCAAGTTCTTATGGTGAGGGAAGTTGTGACAAACTCATCCTTTGAGTCTCATCATTTCGGTTCCAGCCCAAAGAACCTCTGAATCTCAATGTGTCTAAATGTCTCCTCTCTCTAGTCCCTGTAAAAGTCCAGCTGCTGGGTGAGCTCTGAGGGGCAGGTGCCCCAGTGGTCCTCGCCGTGCACAGAGCTCCGAAGAGCATCCCCAGCAATGCCGAACAGGCCCTGCCGTGGGGCTGCTGCTTGCTGTCTCGACAGCAAACTTACCCCTTCCCTCCTGACTGCATCCTGTTGCTCCATCTTTTCTCTGGAAGCGCAGGGTTCTGCTTACTTCCTTTCAGCCAAAATAACAAATGCACTGAATGGCGAGAGAAGACATTCTGGCTGTACTTTGGCCAAGCCAGGTAACAGCCAATAGCATTTTTATAGGCGGGCTAAGGCAGAATAACCCTTTCGGGAACCCAGAGGTTTGTCTTGTTTTCGCTTCTTCTTTTAAGGGAGATGTCTGGGGTCTAGCTCAGCAAGTAGGCACCCCCCAGGGACTGCAGGCACAGTGCCTTCCAGATTGGGACAGTCTGCGGTATTTCCTTACTGCGAAAGTCAGGCTCGTGGTGAGTGACTGGAAGGGTTATTTCCGTCACAAGCACATGGAAAGCAGCAGGTGCCGGTGACCCTACAACACACCAGGTAACACGGGGGCCGGAGATGGGGTCATTAGAGGCTTCTCAGGAGTGGTCCCTGCCAGGAAGCCTGCAGCCAAATCTCTCCACTAGGAAGTCGGCTTTTGTCCAAAGTACCACGGAACACTTTTCTCAGAAAGTTTCTTATTTTCCTTTTTAAGGAACTCAGAGTCGCCTAGAGATGAGATTTTCTGTGTAATCATCACTATTGCAAAAGCAGTAACTATTTCAAGTCCTTTTATCTGCAGGGCAGGGAAAGTGAGTCACAGATGCTTGTCTGGGTCCTCCATGCGTGGCCAGGCCCCTGTCGGCCCCCTGTGCTCAGCGCGTGTTCGGCTGCCATGTGGCCACCACACCAGGTCAAGTGGCCAAAATCCAGGGCAGGCTCTCAAAGCCGATGGGCTTTCATCGTTACAGGGCATGTTCCCCGTTTTATTTGTTGTGGCACAAATCCAGTTAATGTAGTCACATCTTCCCCTGTTCACCTTCAAATGACAGTTAACTGGGGGTCCACTGTGTGTCGGGCAGTGGTCTTGGCATGAGTGGCAAACTCGGGAATTGTCATCAGGTGCCTCTGTGTGGGAGGCTGAGAGGAAGGTGACAGCGTGTGTGTGTGCGTGTTGGTCCCTGCTTCCCCATTCACGTGGGGGGTTTGGGGGGATAGGGAGGTGCTGGGAGCAGTGGGGGTCGGACTGACCATTTCCTTTCTCTAACTTCATTTCCTGTCCTTTTAATCCTGGGTCACAGCCCTAATACCATGATTTCCCGCTGAGGTTTGGCAAGACCAGAGGTTCCCAATTATTTCAGAGTTTTGAAAAATTCTCCAAAGAAAATGCACTTTAGTTGCGGGGCGGTGGGGGGGGGGAGGGGTGGGGGGGTGAAGGGGAGGGGACAGGCTGGGAAAGCAAAAAGAGCTGTCAGAAGCTTGCCACCATGGGTCATTGCCAGGCCCAGAGGAAATCAGGAGAGCCACTTCTAGGCCCAGAGCTTCCACTTCCCTCCCTGGGGAGCTGAAAGCTGAGAGATGGGGTTGGTGTCGGGCGATGCAGAGCAACACCCCCCCCCGCCCCCCCCCCCCCCCCGCCACGCCGCCTCGACCTCCCACCTGGAGTGGAGGTGGTGGGAGGAGCCGGCGGCCCGGCCTGGGCAGGAGGGGGCTCTCCTGGTGGGGGGGAGGGGGAAGGGAGGGGGGAGCCGCAGTACCTGGCTCGGCGGCCCCGGGGCAGCGCAGGTACAGCCTCGGCGTCACTAGCGCCTCAGCGGCGGGAGCGCAGCGTAAGTGGAGAGAACGCGGCGGGGAGGCCGCCGGGATGCTGGGCCGTGGGGCGCTGTCCCCTCGCCCCTGCCCCGGGTTCCCCTCAGCCCTGCCCGCGGCCTCCTCAGCCTGGGACCCTCGAGCCCCGCGGCGGCCAGGAGACACCGAGGGAGGGCACCTGGGGGCCCCGGAGGGCCGGGAACGGTCGGGAGTGGGCCCAGAGCTCGGGGACTGTCCCCGCCCAGGTCCTCTGTGTCCCTTGCCCGGTCCTTCCAGGCCCCGGGACCCGGGCACAGCAGCCTCGGGGTCTCAGGCCGCCTTTAGGCCCTTGGGGGAAGGGGGTCCTCTGGGCGCCCAGGGATCTGGGGGCTCAGAATAGGGAGTGGCCCACTGGTCCGAGGCAGGGACTGTCCCTGCTGGGGTCTTGCAGAACCCTAGCGTCAGGGCGACCTGAGGTGTGTGGGCCGGGCTCGCCCACTGCAAGTGTCTTTTTGGTTTTGGGAACTTTCCACGTTTATTTATTACCCGCGGGAGCTGAAAACGGGGGCGGGGAGGAAGAGAGTGTCCCATCTCTGGCCCTCGCCCTCCCCACCCTGCCCTTGTCTCTGTCCTGCCTGCGCTAGGAAGGGGACCTGCCAGTTGAAACCTATTTTTGCCTTGGGGTTTAAAATGACAATAATAAACAACACTGATTAACCCAAGGATATTTTGGCTAATTGCACATAGCAGGCCAAGGTGTGTCACAGGAACACGTACTAATGTTTCCAAGAAACGGACCTGTGCTTGAAACTACCTCTGTTGAGAGACAAAGAATCACTTTTAAAGTAATAGGAAAGTGACCAGACCCGGGTTCTGCCAGGGCCTTCCTGACTTTCTCTTTCCCACCTTCCATACAGTTTGGTTCATTACAGGGAAACTATATTAGGATTTTATCATTGAGGGAGAAAAGGACCCAAAGCGAATTTTCCTCTTTCTTAGAGGGCTGTGTGTTAGGTCCACTCTAACCTGTCACAATGGGGAAAGTGCTTGCTAAGAATCCTTGCTTGTCAAGGATTCTGACATGAAGATTTGGGTCCCAGATCTCAATTCCCAAATCATTATTATTAACATATATTATTACTATTAAACGTTATTATTAACATAAAATATAAATATGTTAGCACAGGATTTTAGAAGACTTATCAGAATCTGAAAACAGTGGTTATTCTGGGATGTGAGATTAGGAATGATTTCAATCCTAGCATATATTTACATTTATATGTACTGAGTCTACTACTGTCCTAGAGGGGGGTTACAACAGGGTGCAAAAAAAAAAAAAGCCTTGTCCTCAAGCAGCTTAGACTCCAGATAAGCAGAATTTAGTCAGATAAATACACTGATGAATTTATAACTATAAAAGGACTCTAAAGAAGGGGGTTGGGGGGCTGGTCAGCGAAGGCTTCCCTAAAAAAGTGAACTTGAGCTGAGATGGGAAGGAAGCATGAATAGAGCTTACCTAAGCAGAGGGGGGTGGAGTGGGGATGGGGTGGTGGAGAGAGCCTTCCAGGTAGGGAATAGTATGTGCCAAGGCCCTGTGGTACAAGAGAAATTGCAATCTGTGTAGCTGAAGAGCACAAAGTGGAAAGGAAGGCTGGATGGAGAAGGAGGCTGGGGAGGTAGGCAGGGCCAGACTATATTTAGCACTTATAGACCATGTGAAGGAGCTTCATTTTTTTTTTTTTTTTTTTTTTTTTTTGCGGTATGCGGGCCTCTCACTGTTGTGGCCTCCCCCGTTGCGGAGCACAGGCTCCGGACGCGCAGGCTCCGGACGCGCAGGCTCAGCGGCCATGGCTCACGGGCCCAGCCGCTCCGCGGCATATGGGATCCTCCCAGACCGGGGCACGAACCCGTATCCCCTGCATCGGCAGGCGGACTCTCAACCACTTGCGCCACCAGGGAGGCCCAAGGAGCTTCATTTTTGTTCTAGGAGCAGAAAAAAGGCATTAGAGGGTGGAGGGTGACCAGATTTGTGTTTTGAAAAGTTTACTGTGGCTGCCTAGAGGAGAACTGATGAGGGGACAAGAGACCAGTGGATTTGGGGAAGAGGAGAGGGAGCTGTTCTTTGCTGCAGAGCAAGTGAAATATGCCAGTGACTTGGACGTGCGTGGTGGCAGAGATTAGAGAAGCAAATGCATCTGAGAGATATTTAGGTTGTAAAACTGACAAAACTAGGTGATTGACACCAAGGGGAATTAAGAGGATTTTTGTATTACTTTTAAAATAAAACAAAAAATAAAAATGGTCTATCTGAAAATGAAGCTTTTCAGAATTAGAAAAAAAAAAGTTTGTATAGGAAAATTTAACCAGGATGTAAGCTGTTGAATTAGCATCACAAAGCAGGTCGGCAAATCCCCGGGCTGTTCTTGAAACCAAGCAGGACCCTGTGGTGCTCTTGGGCACGGAAGCCTTTCTGTGTCCCCCTTTTCTTGTTTGTAGGGAACAGACTCCAGCCTCCATGACCATCCCTCAGTTCCAAAGGGCAGATTTGAACAGTTGCCAATCAGGGACTGGAGGGAATGCAGAGACAAGGGAGGAACAGCCAAGAAACAATAGTGCGGCCTTGGGGCAGGGTCCTGGTTCGCCTCAAGGGATACACATGACAATATCTTTAAGCTCTTTATGGAACTAAAACCCCCAACAAATGGAAGATGTCAGCACTCTTCAGTCCAGAGAAGCTTTTCAAGAAGACCACATGAGGCCAGATTAAAGGAACCACAGAAGCTCATCAGATTACCTGAGGCCAGATTAAAGGAGTACAGGCCCTGCACACACCCTAATCTTATCAGCACCCCCATCCTTGAACTATAGCTATAAAACTCCTCACCAAATCCTCCCGGGTTGGGACATATAGTTTGTGAGGGGCACGAGCCCACTGTGTCCCCCTTTGCCTGGCAAAGCAATAAAGCCATTCTTTTCTACTTCATCCAAAACTCTGTCTCCGAGATTTGGCACTGGCGCACACATACCGAGTTTTCGGCATCATTCTGAGACCAGACGATACCAGGACTTTAAGTCACTCTTGGTCTCATCTCTACTAGGAATGTTCTGGAATTTTAAAGTTTTGTCGTGGGCCTCTATTGTACAGACTGCTGTGGCTCCCCCAACCCATCCCCAAATCCATTTGCCCAGTCCTTCTAGTACTAGAATTTGGGGCAGGACCTGAGGCTGCCCAAAGGAAAGACTAGGTTTCCCATCACCCTTGTGGTTGGCAGGGACACATGACAAGTTCTCTCTAAAGCAACACATGCGAAGGTGTCATGTACTGGCTTGTGAGAACCTTTCTCTCTTCTTTGTTCCTTTTGCCACCCTGCTGCCTGGAATACGGGTGCCACCAGCTTGGACCACAGGTTGAGGCCACACAGGACAGAGCAAGAAGATGCAAGGAGCTTGGGTCCCTTCCCCTTTGAAGTGCTGCTCCAGCCCAGACCACTGCCTGGACTTCCCATGAAAGAAAAACACTCCTCTTTTTCATTTTCTGTCACTTGTGGCCAAACCCATTTCTTACTGATATAACCATCAAACATTTGCCTGAAAGTCTGTTAGGACAGAAAACGGGAAGGGACTCTTACCCTTGAAGAAGCTGTGAAGACATGTCTCTCTCTCTCTCTCTCTCTCTCTCTCTCTCTCTCTCTATATATATATATATATATATATATATATGTATGTATGTATTTGTTTGTTTTGACTACAGCCTAAATCAGATTTTTAAATATGATGACATGGGCTTCCCTGGTGGCGCAGTGGTTGAGAGTCTGCCTGCCGATGCAGGGGACGCGGGTTCGTGCCCCGGTCCGGGAAGATCCCACATGCCGCAGGGCGGCTGGGCCCGTGAGCCATGGCCGCTGAGCCTGTGCGTCCGGAGCCTGTGCTCCGCAACGGGAGAGGCCACAACAGTGAGAGGCCCGCATACCGCAAAAAAAAAAAAGTGATGACATGGCTCTCAACTGGAAGCGAATGGCCTAAGAACACTCATTTTAAAGGAGAAAGTGAGAACCCCCTAGCTGCTGGGTGCAAATGTCAGTGGAGATTTACCCAGGCTGCTGTTTTCATTAGGGCTGTATTTGTTTTTGTGTTCAGATTTTAAAATTGCGTGGTGGTCTGCCCCAACCCTATTTCCCCCTTAAATCCTGTTATTTATTTATGTGCCGTATGACAGAAAGTGGGGTCCTTTAAGAACATGTGCATTGCATTATAGCAGAAGTGCCTGCACGTGCCTCGGAGGGCACAAAACGAAGCTGCTACCAAGGTGCAGAGTGTGTGTGGATTGCTTGATTGGAGGGAGGGGTGGGAAGGCAGGAGACAGCCCTGGGTCATCCCCATTCCAGGTGTAGATAAGGAAGAAGTAATTAGCAGGTCCCGGCATGCATCCAGCTATCTACACAGGCAGCGCTCCTGTTGCAGGGGGCCTGGTAGGATAACACAAGACTTCCCAAGCCCAGTGCCCAGTGGGGCCAGCTACACCTCACCCAGGCCTGCCTGGATTCTGGCCATCAGAACCCAACTCTGCAACGTGGGTGGAAGGAAGAGGGAGAAAACATGCCTGATCCAAACTGTCTGGCTCCACAGTCCAAGATTTTATCAGATGCCCCCAAGGCAGAAAGGCTGTGGATCATGTTGACAAACCTGGTGAGTAAACTTCAGAGACGATACAAGGTTCCTAAGTTTTCTTTCCAAGAACAGAATTTGACCTCACCTATCAGAGTGCCCATGCACTAAAGAGTGACCTTTGGGAATCATGGACAGAATGCATGAAAGCCAGGGGGTCACAAGGCTTCTCAGGGACCCGAGTGGCTTCATTGGTTACACATTACCTTGGGTAGACCACTCTTTTTTTTTTCAAACTGTGGTAAAAATCCTATAACAAAAATTTGCTTTTTTAGGTGTACAGTTCAGTAGTGCTAAGTATATTCACTGTTGTACAACCAGTCTCCAGAACTTTTTCATCTTGCTAAACTAAGGCTCTATATCCATTAAACAATAATTCCCCCCAGCTCTGGCAACCTCTGTTTTACTTTTTGTTTCTATGAACCTGACTACTTTAGTTGTTTCATATAAGTGGAATCGTCGAGTATTTGTCCTTTTGACTGTCTTATTTCACTTAGCATAATGTCATCCAGGCTCATCCATGTCATGAGCAAGGATGTGGAGAAACTGGAACCATTGTATGTTGCCAGTGGGAATGTAAAATGGTGCAACTGCTGTGCAAAGCAGTTTGGTGATTCCTTAAGAAGTTAAACAGAATTACCATATGATCAGCAATTCTACTCCTAGATATATTTTAATTCCAAAAGAATAAAAAAAGAAACTGGCACTCAAGCAAATATATGTATATGCATATTCATAACAACGCTATTCACAATAGCCAAAAGGTGGAAACAGCCCACACGTCCACCAATGGATGATTGGATAAACATTATTGTGATATATACACACAACAGATTACACAGATCTAAAAAGAAATTAAGTCCTGACACAAGCTACATGAACCTCAAAAATATTATGCTAGGTGAAAGAAGCCAGGCACAAAAAGGTCACATACTGTATGATTCTATTTATATGAGAAATCCAGAAAAGGTAAATCCATAGAGACTGAAAGCAAATTGGTGGTTGCCAGGGGCTGGGGGGAGAGGGGAATGGGGAGTGACTACTTAATGGGTGTGGGGTTTCCTTTGCAGGTGATGCAGATGTTTTGGAACTAGATAGAGTGGTGATTATATAACACTGTGAAGGTACTAAAGGCCACCGAACTGTACACTTTAAAAAGGTTAATTTTATGTGAATTTCTCCCTAGTAAAAGCAAGGGAATAAATGCTGGAATACTCTAGAATAGTATGCTACTTTGCCCATCTCTTTCTGACTCTGGGGTTAGTGACCTTACGTTAATAGTGTTAAAGGATAATTTTCAAGATAAAAGGTGAAAATTATGACTTTTTTCCTTCCAGTTTTATTGAGATGTAATTGACAACATTGTTTGAATTTAAGGTGTACAGCATAATGGTTTGACTCTCGTACATCATGAAATGATTTAGTGAACATCCATCATCTCCTATAGATACAAAATAAAAGAAAAAAATTTTCCTTGTGATAAGGATGCTTAGGATTTACTCTTTTTTTTTTTTTTTGTGGTACGTGGGCCTCTCCCTGCTGTGGCCTCTCCCGTTGCGGAGCACAGGCTCTGGACGCGCAGGCTCAGCGGCCATGGCTCACAGGCCCAGCCGCTCCGCGGCATGTGGGATCTTCCCAGACCAAGGCACGGACCCATGTCCCCTGCATCGGCAGGCGGACTCTCAACCACTGTGCCAGCAGGGAAGCCCCGGTAGTTCTATTTTTAATTTTTTAAGGAACTGCCATACTGTTTTCCATAGTGGCTGGGCCAGTTTACACTTCCACCAGCAGTGCGAGGGTCCCTTTTTCCCCACATCCTCATCAATACTTATTTTTTGTCCTTTTGATAACAGCCACTCTGAAAGATGTGAGGTGATATCTCATCGTGGTTTTGATTTGCATTTCCCTGATGATTAGTAATACTGAGTATCTTTTCACGTGCCTGTTGGCCATCTGTATGTCTTTGGAAAAATGTCTATTCGGATCCTCTGCCCATTTTTAAATTGGGTTGCTTGGATTTTTTTGATGTTGAGTTGTGTGAGTTCCAGCATCAGTTACCTACAACTTGCAGAATTGTAGGTTCAAAGGTAGTACAAAGGGGCTTCCCGGGTGGCGCGGTGGTTGGGAGTCCGCCTGCCGATGCAGGGGACACGGGTTCGTGCCCCGGTCCGGGAAGATCCCACATGCCGCGGAGCGGCTGGGCTCGTGAGCCATGGCTGCTGAGCCTGCGCGTCCGGAGCCTGTGCTCCGCAACGGGAGAGGCCACAGCAGGGAGAGGCCCACATACCGCAGAAAAAAAAAAAAAAAGGTAGTACAAGGGCAGAGCGCTGTGCCAGGGGGAAGTGTGCTGTAAACAATGCGCGACTTTCCCCTGAAGCGCACACTTTTCCCTACAGTCAGTTGACAAGATCCTCAGTGGGAGCATCACCGATATCAGCACCGGCTGTAAACCAAGGCCCCCGCCGCCTCCAGTTGGTCGGTTGTTGAACGGTTACAGCATCCCACAGGATCTAGTGCTACGTGACGCCCCAGGACCAGAGAATACATTTTACGTGTCCAGCCTGGGGTCTTAAGGAACATATTACGGAAGCCAGAAGCCCAGTGGGTATTGCCGGGCCACGCAAGTTCTCCTTGAAGCCAAGCCCTGCAAGCATCCGCCCCCGCTCTTGAAGCCCCCGGAACCAGAGTTCCTCTAGGTCTCCTAGGTCTGCAGCAGCCGCCTTACCTGGGAGCTTGTGAAAAATACAGGCTCACAGACTCTCAGACTCCACCCAAGACCCGCTCAATCAGAACTTGCATTTTTTTTTTTTTTTTTTTTTTTTGCGGTATGCGGACCTCTCACTGTTGTGGCCTCTCCCGTTGCGGAGCACAGGCTCCAGACGTGCAGGCTCAGCGGCCATGGCTCACGGGCCCAGCCGCTCCGCGGCATGTGGGATCTCCCCGGACCGGGGCACGAACCCGTGTCCCCTGCATCGGCAGGCGGACTCTCAACCACTGCGCCACCAGGGAAGCCCCAGAACCTGCATTTTAACAAGAACCCCGGGTGGTCCCGGCTCTCAAGAAAGTCAGAAGCACTGCTCTGCGCTTTTCCTGAACGTGGCATCGGCGACTCCCCGTGGACACCCAGCCCCGAGGTCTCCCGGATCTGTGCCCAGCCAGGGCGGACTCACCCCCAGGGCTGACACAGTGTCCCCAGTGCTCTCCTCGTCACTCATGTCACTCATCATGGCGCTGGCTGGTTAACTTCAGACAGCACCTGCCCTCCGACGCCCGAGGCTCCCCGTCTGCTTTTCCTCCTGGGGTGGTGGTGCCGAGACAGGGAAGAGACAAACGCTGTCTGCTGGTATTTGAGAGAAGATCTCCCAGATGCAACGGGTCCAGGCAAATCCAGCGATTCGCTGGGTGCCGGGGAGAAGAGAAGCTGCAGAAAATGTTAGCGAAAGGGAGAGCCTGCTCCCATCTCTGACTTAATGGTCATGGGAAATTCCCCAGATGCTTGTCAAATAGGGACTGCCCGATAAGAGTAGGTGTGAGATTGTTCCGTCTGGAGCTGGGCCTGGGGCACTGGAAACAGAGGGGAGGATCCAGCTGTGGGGGAGGGGCAGGAAGTAGTCGACCCTTCAGGGGGTCTTAGGTAACACAAGAAAAGCTAACGGAGAATAATGACAGCTGCGTCTTGTAGAGCTTTCCTCTGGCTCAGTCCTTGTACTAAGCACTGGGTCTCATGTTAGTTTCATTAATATCTCCTTTTTAGATGAAATCAAGACTAAGAGAGATCACAATTCTTTGCCCAGAGTGACACCATTAGGAATGGCAGAGGCCTGGTTGACCCAGTTTCTCTCCTTCCAGACCCTCTTTGTTCACACACCTGTCTCTCCTGACCCCCTTTCTTGGACCATGGTTTGTCTGCCAAGACATGGCTGGGTGAAGATGTGGCTGCCCTCATCAGCATCACTTTACTACTCCCAGGAGACTGGCCCAGAAAGATATAAGTTGCAAGTGTCATCTGGAAAAAAATAAGAGCTCAACGTAAGAGCTGTGAGTTGAGTTTTATTCAGTATCTTACTGATGACTATGGCCCAGGATACAGCCTCTCAGAGAGCTCTGAGAAACTGCTCTGAAAGAGGTATTGGAGGAGCATATATATGAAATTTTTTGACTGGGAAATACATGTAGTCAAGCCTACATCTTGTTAAAAGATTAATGCTAATCACAGAAAACAGATATCTCCAGTTAATGATTTTAGTGCTTTGCTATGCATGGGAAGGTGCATAGAATCTGGGGTCATCAAAATTCTTTCTTAGACATGCATCTTAACTATCTAGGGCCCCATGTGCCCAAAACACAGAGTACTTCATCCTGAATTCCTTTCAGGGTATGCTATAGGTCAGGGGCTAATGACTTCTTCCTTGTAGAACTGGAATTGTGGGCAACATTTTTTTTGTTTCCACAAGTAACTTCTACTTCCCTCCAAGAACTTTTAAGAAACGATGCATTCTTTAACAGAAAGCATCGTGACAGTTTACACCCCAAACTCTTTAAATTCTTCACCTCCAGATGCTTACCCCACTATGCCCACGGATGCAAAACTGGGATGTCATGACCCTCGCCCAATCCCCAGCACATTAAAAGGCCCACCTTAAACCACACTTCAAAAACGCCACTAAAGGGAACTTCCTGGTGGTCCAGGTGTTAGGAGTCCATGCTTCCATCGCAGGGGGCACAGGTCTGATCCCTGGTTGGGGAACTAAGATCCTGCCAGCTGTGCTGTGCGGCAAAAAAAAAAAAAAAAAAAAAAATCGCTAAATATCCCACTAAATGTCCCTCCCACTCTGAGACCCTATTAAGGCCCTGTTGGGAGTGCTTTTCCTTATCCTGCAAGCAGTGCACGGCTTAGTCTTATCAACAGGCTGGGCTGACTCTATGGGAGGCCTGCAACCTGTGCGATCACTAGGGCCTCTGCTGAGAAGGGTGACCTCCTTTGGCCCCAAATGTAATGAGCTCAGTAAACATTAGCTGTTAGCTACTATCAATGTCCTGACCCCATAACACCAGGCAAACCTTTTCTTCATGGAGCCTGGATTCTGCTCCAATAAGTGATTCTGAGTTTTGGGGGGTTTTTTGGTGGGGGAACCCACATGCTTCATTCAGAAAGTCATCTAGGGACTTCCCTGGTGGCGCAGAGGTTAAGAATCCTCCTGCCAATGCAGGGAAGATGGGTTCAAGCCCTGGTCCGGGAAGATCACACATGTCGTGGAGCAACTGAGCCCGTGCGCCACAACTACCGAGCCTGTGCTCTAGAGCCCACGAGCCACAACTACTGAAGCCCGCGTGCCTAGAGCCTGTGCTCCACAACAAGAGAAGCCACCACAATGAGAAGCCCGTGCACCGCAACGAAGAGTAGCCCCCGCTTGCCGCAACTGGAGAAAAGCCTGTGTGCAGCAACGAAGACCCAACGCAGCCAAAACCAACCAACCAAATAAATAAATAAATATATTTAAAAAAAAAAGTCATTTACCTCTTCCCCCCCAAACTTCTAACTTTTTGGATGTGAAAGGCTTAAGCCCCACATGCATGCTGGGCTGACCCTAGCATCTCACTCTGTGCCCAGAACTGGGCAGGCTCTGGGGAAACAGGCCAGGTAGAGTGGTCCCTGCAACTTCTGGTCTCTATGGACACCATGGCATCTCAGAGGTCTGCTTAGAAGGCCATGGAGCAGAGGGAGGTGGTCTTCAGGGTGTTTGCTGGCTAAGGGCAGAAGCAGGGAGCCAAGCAAGAAGGGAAAAGAAGGGCTTTCCAGGGAGAGGGAACAGCATGGGACAGTATGGAGCAGCACTGTGATACTGTGATTTATAATCAGAAATATATATTTGGTCTTCATCCCATCCTGGCACATAGATCCTAAAATCTTGGAATTTCCTCAGCATCAAAAGTGTCTTTTTTTTTTTTTTTTTTTTTTTTTTGCGGTACGCGGTCCTCTCAATGCTGTGGCCTCTCCCGTTGCGGAGCACAGGCTCCGGACGCGCAGGCTCAGCGGCCATGGCTCACGGGCCCAGCCGCTCCGCGGCATGTGGGATCTCCCCGGACTGGGGCACGAACCCGTGTCCCCTGCATCGGCAGGCAGACTCTCAACCACTGCGCCACCAGGGAAGCCCCGAGAGTGTCTTTGTTATGTCAACGAGGTGACTTTTGGAAAAGCCCCTAGGTAAGCAAAGAATGGGGCTGGTTGCCAGGGGAACAAATCCTGTGATTAGGGAGTTGGAAATTTCAGTCCTACGCCACCAGCCTCCTGGGAGGAGAGAGGGGCTGGAGGTTGAATAAACCACCAATAGCCAATGATTTAATCAGTCATATAATGAAGCCTCCATAAAAACCCAAAAGGACAGGAAAACACAGAGGTTTGGGGAGAGTAGGACTTGGAGGACATGGAAGCTCCGTGTCCTTTCTGCATACCTTGTCCTGTGCATCTCTGCCATCGGGCTGTTCTTGAATTATGTCCATGGTAATAACCAGTGATCTAATAAGTAAAATGTTGCTCTGACTTTTGTGAGTTAATCTAGCAAATTAATCGAACCCAAAGAGGGGGTCTCCAGTGGGAATCTCCAGTCTACGGTGGTTGGTCAGAAGCACAGGTGAGAACCTGGACTTTCAGTTGGTACCTGAAGTGGGAGACAGTCTGTAGGACTGAGACCTTCACCTGAGGGTGTGGTGCTGTCTCCAGGTAGACAGTGTCAGAGCTGAACCGCAGGACAGCGAGCTGGTCCTATAGCTGGTGTCAGACGATTGCTTGCTGGGGTTGGGAAAAACCACAAGCATCACCAGCATGGAAGTGTGTGCTCTTTGCTGGGGTGAGGAAGGCGGAGGCGACTCCAGAGAGGGGGACAGGTACAGGTCAGAGGAGGCCTGAGAGCTTGGACTGTTCGCTGCCTCCCCTGGAGTCCCTCAGGCCAGGTCGCCTGGCCAGACTGTGCCTTGGGTGGTGCTCAGAGCCTCCCTAAGCAGGACGAGGGGGCTGGTGGGAAGGTCAGGGAAGAGGTGATGGAGGGTCACCGAGGGGAGATGGGGTGGATGGGGAGAGGAACACAGCACCTAATGAGGAGTGGAGAGTCTCAGGAAGGTCTCTCAGCGCCAGCCGGGAAAGGCTTCTTCCATTTTCGCACAGATAAGCATGTAGCACCTGGTTCAAGGTATGGAGATCAAGGCAAGAGAGAGTAGCTAAAACACCCTCCCAAGTGGTTGCCCGGAAGAAACAGGACAGGACACTGCTAATTTTGTATTGTTTAAGTTTGTGTGTGCTGTATCTTTTTGTGTGTGATAATTTTATTATTTTATTATTTTAAATTTCTTTTTAATTTTCATTTTATACTGGAGCATAATTAATTAACAATGTTGTTTAGTTTCAGGTGTACAACAAAGTGATTCAGTTATACATATACATGTATCTATTCTTTTTCAAATTCTTTCCCATTCAGGTTATTAGAGAGTATTGAGCAGAGTTCCTTGCTCTATAGTAGATGCTTGTTGGTTATCTATTTTAAAGACAGCAGTGTGTACATGTCAATCCCAGACTCCCGATCTATCCCTCCCTGCCAAGTTGCATCTTAATAACAAAACTAATATTAAAAAGATGCAAGCCATTTCTAGGGGCTAGTCAATGTATTTTTAAATTAATTAATTATATTAAGACTTTATTTTCGTAGAGCAGTTTTAGGTTTATAGCAAAATTGAAGGGAAGATACAGATTTCCCATGTGCCCCCAGCTCCTACACCTGCACAGCCCTCCCCAGCATCAACACCTCCCACCAGTGGTACCCTGGTCACCTGGGATGAACCTGCACTGACACTTCATTATCACCCGGAGTCCAGAGTTTACATCAGGGCTCACTCTTAGTGTTGGACATGGTGTGTTTGGACAAATGTGTATTGACAAGTATCCATCATCATAGGGTCACACAGAGTGGTTTCACTGCCCTAAAAATCCCCTGTGCTCCACCTCCCTCCCCCCAACCCCTGGCAACCACTGATCTTTTTACTGTCTCCATAGTTCTGCCTTTTCCAGAATGTCCTATAGTTGGAATCGTACAACATGCAGCCTTTTCAGATCGAATTCTTTCACTCAGTAATGCATTTATGTTTCCTCCGTGTCTTTTCGTGGCTTGATGGCTCCTTTCTCTTTAGTGCTGAATAATATTCCTTTGTCTGGATGCACCACAGTTTATTTATCCATTCATCTGCTGAAGGACATCTTAACTACTTCCAAGTTTTAGGCAGTTATGGATAAAGCTGCTCTGAACATCTGTGTGTAGGTTTTTGTGTGGACGTAAGTTTTCCACTCGTTTTGGTAAATACCAAGGGGCGTGACTGCTGGTAAGAGTATGTTTAGTTTTGTAAAAAACTACCCAACTTCATTCCAAAGTGGCTGCACCATTTTGCATTCTCACCAGCAATGAATGAAAGTTCCTGTTCCTCCACATCCTTGTCAGCATTTGGTGTTGTTGATGTTCCGGATCTTGGCCATTCTAATAAGTGGGTAGTGGTATCTCGCTGTTTCAATTTGTGTTAACTGGTGACACATGATGTGGAGCATCTTTTCACATGCTTATTTGCTATCTGTGTATCTTATTTGGTGAGGCAGCTGTTAAGGTCTTTGGCCCATTTCTTAATCGGGTTGTTTGTTTTCTTATTGCTGTGTGTTAAAAGTCCACTGTAGGGCTTCCCTGGTGGCGCAGTGGTTAAGAATCCGCCTGCCAATGCAGGCGACACGGGCTCGAGCCCTGGTCCGGGAAGATCCCACATGCCGCGGAGCAGCTAAGCCCGTGCGCCACAACTACTGAGCCTGCACTCTGGAGCCCATGAGCCGCAACTACTGAGCCTGCGTGCCACAACTACTGAAGGCCGCGTGCCTAGAGCCCGTGCTCCGCAACAAGAGAGGCCACTGGAATGAGAAGCCTGTGCCCTGCAACAAAGAGTGGCCCCCACTCGCCACAACTAGAGAAAGCCCACGTGCAGCAACGAAGACCCAACGCAGCCAAAAATGAATAAATAAAAATTTGAAAAAAAAAAGAGTCCGCTGTATATTTTGGTAACAGTCCTTTATTAGATGTGCATTCCCCCCAATCCCCAGTTTCACTGAAAAATAATAGACACACCTCACTGTATAAGTTCAAGGTGTACAGCGTGATGGCAATTCACATACGTTGTGAAATGATGACAGTAGGTTAGCATCCATCATCTTGTATAGATACACAGATGTGTCTTTTGCAAATATTTTCTTCCAGTCTGTGGCTTGTCCTCTCATTCTCTTGATAGTTGATGTATTTTTAGCTTTACAAAATCCAGGAAGTAGAACAAATAAACAAGGAACGCTTTTGGGAGCAAAGTTCCCAAGATGTAGCAGTTAAAAAAAAAAAAAAAAAGACTTGAAGGCAGGGCTGCAGGGCTGCGAAGTTCTGCACTGAACGAGGCAGCCGGCTCCGATGGCTGGTTTTGGAAGGCTGCTTCCTTCAGAGAAGAGCCTTTGTGCCCCAGCAGTTCCCGGCCACCTGGGAGCCTTAGTTGCCACTGCAGAGGGTCACCGGGTGTAGGGATAGAATCATGCAAGAAGGGAGACATGGTTGGTGGCTCAGTATCTGGAGTGTCACACTCATGAGAGTTTAGCCCTAAGCTGTGGGTCCTTGGAACTTGGCTTTGTTGATCCCCATATGGGACGGGGCCTTGGAATCTGTATTCTAAACACCACCACCCCTGCTCCCCAACCCAGACCAGGCAAACTCAGGAGAAGCTGGCTATACCAACCAGTGGCCACCTACCCGACTGCATTTGCCCACAGAGAAGGACAAAGACTTCACATCAACGGCAGTCGGTTTACCAAATACACAAAAGAAATATAGTTTATTTAATTAAAAATAGCAAGACTTTGGCCTTGATCCAGGCGGTCAGGGTTTGCATTACAATTTTGCATGTGCACAAAACCTCCCGCGATGCCATTATGCCAAGACGGGAAGCCTGCAAAAGTGTTCTTTTCTTGCTGTGGACACAGGCGGAGCTCTCCCTGCATCCTCAACCCCGGGCCAAATCATAATCTTTATTAAAAAACAAACACAGACAGACACAACTCTGAAGCGCAAAGAGGCAGAAAGTGTTCAGTAAACCTGAGGAAAAGACCAAGGTTCAGCAAGTGCCTGAGCAGAGAGGGGCTGGGGGCTGAGACGCAGCCCCTGTTCAGGCCGAGGTCACACAGTTGTGCCCGGGGGGTGAGGGTGGATAAACATTAACTACACTGGCCGAGAGAGAGACCCCACGGGTGCCCAGCCACGTGTAAAAGGAACGCACTTTTGTCTGGCTCTGATCCGAGGCAGGAGACCCTCCTGGGCTTCACGATGGTGCTGTTTGCAATGCTCCGGGCACCAGGACGAGCCCCTCCCCTGCCCGCACGTGTCCGCCACTTGCAGTAACATGTTCACCCGTCTGCAGAGACGGGGTGGGGAGCAGAGGGAGGGACATGGAAATACTCAGCAGCGGCAACTCACAGGTGGAATGAGAACGTGAGGGAGGCCCGGGCACACGGAGATGCTCTTCTCTGAGCCCCGACTCCCTCTGCAGGTGTTTTCCGGCTGCAGCCGGTCTGGGGAAACCCAGGTCTCAGGCCAGTCCTTAGAGGCCATGCCCAGCGGGCATCGATGTTGCACCATCTGAGCCGAGGCCTCTGGGGCCCCCTTCAGAACAAGAGGTATTCGAGCATCATTCCCCCAGGGCCCATACTAACTCAGCCGTGAGTCATCTCCTCTTTTGCAGCAAGCAACTTCCTGAATTTCCGCTCCATTCTAGAAGCTAACGTGAGGCTCTTTACCAGCTAGGCACCCATGATGAGCTGTAATGCCTTTAGGGGACCCCCTGACTCCCCTCACGTGGGCCATTTCTGTAAGGAGACCGCCTTACTGACAAGTAGCCTTCTGTAGGGCAGCCCAGAGCTTTCTCTGAATCCTAAAGGGATGTTCACCTCTTGCTGATTTTCATAAAAACTCCTTTTAAAAAGGGAACCCAAAAGGAGCGTTTTGGACCTAGTTCTGTGGAGGACTATTCCTTTCAGAGTCTCTTCCTGTTACAGATTTTGCTTTTGAGAGTAAAAGAGGAATCAACAGTAGGGTGTGGCTTTGGTTTTAATCCAGAACCCTCTTACAGGTTCAGAAAATCAGTTTTGCAGAGTTCTCATGGGACCCAAGGGAGGGGCACCTATCGGGTTAGTTGTACTTTTCTTCCCCAAGGCCCCACACGCACGGTGACAGTTACACCTCCCATTCTTAGCCAGTGGCTTCTGTGACTGAACAGAGAAATTGTTTTCTGACCTAAGACGAAAGGGTTGGTGGAAGAGTCATAGGTTATAGAGATACGGATGCTTCTTTTAAATCCTTTTTCTTTTAAATCACCCCACGATGCATGCGCCTCTCTCCCCAACCAATCCCCCAAACCTTCACCTTCAGGGAAGAATCAGTATTTGGGTGTTCCCTAACCCTCTGGTCGCCTTTCCTGTACAAAATTAACCTAGGAAGTGAATGAGCCAGATCCTTCCCCGACTCACCCGTTTCCGTCTTTACAAGAACAGACCCAAGCGACAGTGGGGCGTCTGCGGGGACTTCTGCAGTGGCCTCTTCCTGTCCTGTTCCAGCCCTTGCGTTGGAGGAGGGACCTGCATTTTAAGTGCCTGGGGGAGACAGGAGTCTGGATCCTGGCCTCTGCTTGAAACTCAAACACAATCCATACACCAAGGGCTGGCAGCCCGTGGAGAGAATTCGGGAGGCCCCAGGAGACCAGCTGCCCTGCGCAGCTGTGTGCGGCTGCGCTCATGCTGGTCACCAGGGGGGAACCTCCTGGTTCAAGGTAACTGGCCCTTTCGTTGACCAGCAAAGCCATCCGGGAAAAGCCAGGCTCTCAGGGGAATCTCAACGCCCTGACAAACCAGGAGTCTGCTCCGTGATACCTCAGTGGGGGCCACGTCGCTGGTACCCCCTGACATTTTCTTGAGGATGGGTGCCCAGTGTATATATATCTCTTTGTGCTTTTCCCACGGGTGTGGGTCCCTCCAGCTGTAAGCAGTGCTGTGTGGTCACGAGGCCGATGACGCCCGGACCACAAGGCAACCTGGCAGTGATCGGGTTTCCCTGAATCTCAGTGCAGCCCTCATGCCGACGAATTCCCCTGCGTGCAGAAGGATGCGGTGTGAGGGGACGTGCTTGAGGGTCGAGGAGGTAGACGAGCTGAGTTTGCGCTGCTCCCCACGGGGCTCAAGAGCTTCGGCAGCCCAAGGCGGACAGCGCAGCTGACGCCCCGCTCCCTGCAGAGGGGACTCGGCGCCGCCCGCCCCAGGTCGGCAGCACCCACGCACAGAACTAGGAGCGCATCAGCTCAGGTGCTGGAGAGTTCATCCGCGGCCCGCCCGGGCCCCTGAGGCTCGCCCGTCGTGGAGGGCGCGGAGGCCCTGGGGGGCCCACCGGGCTCTCGGCGGCAGCGGAAGGCTGAGGGCAGCAGCCGGAGCAGAGAGCGAGGAGACGAGTCCGGACGGTGCGGGTGCAGAGGACGAACGTGATGCAGTTGGCGCCCCCCTGAAAGGTGTTCCCGATGCCCTGGCAGGGAGAAAGGGAGAGGCGTGAGTGCCAGGGCCGGGGCGGGCCTGAGCAGCACACGCAGGGAGGCCGGGAAGTGCTGGGGACCCAGGACCCGGTCCTCCACCCCTTGAGGCTGGTCTGCGGGGGACCCTGGCCACGTGGGCCTTGGGCTGAGCACCGGGCAGGCCTGGACTTGCAGGCGTGTCCCCGGGTCTTCTGGGCTGGGGAGGACTCAGGGTCAGTCAACTCTCCCGGGGCTACTCCTAGGCCACTGGACAGCAACTCAACACCCCCGGGCTGCCCCCGAGCCACGCTGACCTTCCACCTTCACTCTTCAAGGCTCCCTGTGGGGCAGCGAGCAAGGCGAGGTGGGGTAGAGCCCTCGGCCTGCCTGCCTGCCTGCCTGCAGGGGACAGGGATCTGACCCTGCTGACCCCGCAGTCTGGCCGGGAGCCGCGAGGGCGGGGCGGGGTGGTGGCGGGGCAGACCTACGTGCAGAACCACGAGCACCGGGGTCCGCACTGCCGGGGAGCCACAGAGGGTCAGGACGAACCGCACGGTGCTCCAGACCCGGAGGCAGACGAAGATGAGCGGGATGAGGACCAGCTTCTTATCGGCCGTGGAGGTGCGGCGCTGGAGCTGGTGCGCCCGGGACACGAGGGGCCGGTACTCGGAGAGAGCCTCATGCTGCACAAGGAACACACAAAGCAGACATGAGGCCCTCCCGCCCCCTCCAGCCCCACCACAGGCTGCCCTCCCCCCCGGGACGCGGAGGTCGTGAGCCGCGCAGTGCCTGAGGCCGGCAGCCCAGGTTCCCACCTCTGCCCCGTCTCCTCCATCCACTGTCTGCTCCACACCCCACGAGGGTGTCTAAAGCACGTTGGAAACTTCTCAGGTCCGAAACACATGCCTGCTCTCGACCCCCAGCCTGCTGCACGCTTCCCCATCTCAGCTAACGGGAGCTCCGTCCTTCCAGCCGTCCAGGCCCCAAACTTGGGAATGGCCTTTGATCCCTCTCTCTGTGCGACAGCTCACATCCGATCCATAGGCAAGCCCTGCAGGCCCTGCCTTCAAAACAGACCCAGACCTGGATGTCCACTACCACTGCCACCAGCCCGGTCCAAGCACCACCACCCCTTCTCTGGTGAGCTGCCACTGCTTCTTCACAGGTCTCCCTCTATCGCCCTGACCACCCCACCCCGTCCCCACTGCAGTCTTACTCTCAACACAGAAGCAGCGTGGCTCGTTGAAAACCTAAGTCGGATCAAGCCAGTCTTCCACTCAAAGCTCTTGGTGTCTCCGCATCTCACACGTTCCTTACGATGTCCCCAACCCTAGTCTAGCTCTGACCTCATTCCTGCTACGTACCCCCTTTACTCTTCTCCAGACACACGGGCCTCCTAATGCTCCAAACATGCCAGGCACACCCCACCCCAGGGCCTTTGCACAGGCTGCTCCCTCGAGCTGGAATGCTCTTTCCCAACCGTCTACGTGGCTCACTCCCTCACCCTCTTCAAGTCTTTGCTCCAGTGTCGCCTTCTGGATAAGGGCTATCCTGACAACCTATTTAAACTGCAAAGGCATTTCCCAGGTGGTCCTGTCCCCACCTCCAGCTCTTTATCCTTGTCTGCTTTTCATAGCTCTTATCATCCTCCTTCCTGGACGCCATTCACCCTCGTTTATCAGGCCCATTGCTCATGGTCATCCTCCTCCTCCAGAAGGCAAGCCCCCCTCACCCCCCAACCCTGCTGCGTCCCCCCACCCTGCCAGCCTGCCCCACAGCAGGGGCTCTGCCCAAAGCTGGGACAGGAAGAAAAGGTGAGCAGCCGCCAGCTTTGGTTTCCCCGCTCCTTGGAATGCCCTTCAGTGACAGGAAAGGCAGTTCCAGATCACGACCGAATTTCTAAAAATAGATGGAAAAAACACTGCTCCATAACAAAGATGTGTTTTTGAGCCTGGTCCTCTGTGGGGGACACTGACGGCGCAGGTGAGGAGAAGAGCCACACCCTTTGGCATCTCTGAGCACCCAAGCTGCTGCAGCTCACCTGCTCAGAGCACATGCTTCCTCCCCAGGGCCTTCAGCACCCAGAGAACGGCACCACCCACCCCCTCCAGGACCACACGGGTGGGCGGGGGAGCCGGGCACTAGCCAGGCACTAGCCGGGCGCTAGCCAGGGCTGCTAGTCCGCTCTTCCTCAGGGCAAAGCTCACCCAGTTCATTTATTTTTAGCTCTCCCTCCTAGCTAGAGGCAGGGAACGACCGGCACATTCTCACCTCCCTGCTCACTAGTATTCGTTTTCTCTGGAAACACATGCAGAGCTGTAGGAGAGGACCATTCTCACATGGCAGGGGGGTCAGCCTCACAGGCAGGGCCCCAGGCTTCCTGCCCCCGCTACAGGAAGGGTAGGGAGGAAGACAGACACACGAGGGACTCCCCTGGCGCTCCAGTGGTTAAGAGTCTGGGCAGGAGGGAGAGCTGGCAGTGCCAATTTAAAATCTGGTGGTCAGGGGGACTTCCCTGGCCGTCCAGTGGTTAGGACTCTGTGCTTCCACTGCAGGGGGCACGGGTTCGTTCCCTGGTCAGGGAGCTAAGATCCCGCATGCCCCGCAGCATGGCCAAAAAAAAAAAAAAAAAAAAAAAAAAAACACATGAAAAGGCAGCTGGGGGAGGGCATGGGGAGGTCCTGGGCAGAGCCTGGTAGGGCTCCTGGGAGCTTTCATCGGGGAGTCCGGAACCTTCCCGGGGCAACGGAAAAGAGGAGGTGAGCAGGGCAGCCCCGGCCCAGGCAGGAGACCAACTAAAAAACCCTAAGTAGACAAAGAGGATCTCAGACCCATCGGTGAGCCCTGCCAGCATCTTTGTCAACGACTCCAAGCTGAGCCAGAAGAGGGTGGCAGGGAGGGGTGAGAATCAGGTAAATTTTGGAGTAAAAAGAGAACCCAAAGTGTGCATCCCACATACAGGGTGGCGATCAGGTGTCAGACAGCTGCGAGGAGCACCCTACACACTTGGAAATGACCGCTGGTTCAGCAGCACACCCGAAAGTCAAAAGCTGGGGACGTTCTCGCCTACAATTACAGCCTTGAAAACTCAGAGCAAGAAAGAAACACAGGTACCACACCAGCAGAATGAGCTTGGAAGTCTATCCCCAGAGTTTTCACGATGTTACTGCTCCAGCCCCGTTTCATCTTCCATCGTAATTACACGTCTGCCTCCTCCTAGGAGGGCAGGATCCATGCCTGAGCTCTCCTTAGCATTCCCACCGACGCACAGAGCTTTTGTGCATAGTAGATGCTCAATAAAAACACACTGAATGAATGGTTGAGCGGACCAACGGATGGGCTAATCTGAGGCTTTTTGGGGTAGCAGTTTGCTTGTGGCTAGGAGAAAGCCCATACTTTACATGTGCGGAACCGGTAGTCCAGAGCAAGGAACAATTTGGCCACATCATCAGAGGGAAACCATTCTTTCCTAGAATTTCTGGCCAGAAGTCTAGGAGACTTCAGAGCAGCCCAGCCTATTGATTTATGAATTCCTGACAGCCTGAAAAGTCTACCACTTATAATATTTTAATCACCAAGGAGAAAGAAGTGAGTTACTTGTATCGCTGATTGTGAAAGTCTGTGGCCTCCTCTCCCCAGGGGCGTGCCAGTTCAATTCTTATTGGGCTACTGGTCATCTTTCATCCAAATTCGTCTCCAGGTTAAGCGACCGTGGTGATCTGTCCAGGAGGGGGCAGTAGAGAGCTGCGGCCCAGAACACAGGCTGAGCCCGCAGCCTCCTTGGCTTCACAGCAGCTCAGTCAGACTTGGGCGAGTCTGGGGAGCCCCTTAACTTCGGTGAGCCCCCGTTTCCTCATCCACAAACGGAGGGTAACAGGAACCGCTCCCGACAAGGCTGCATAACTAGCAAACCACACAACCCACGATGCTTATTAATTCAGCTCACGTCACGGTGCCTGAGGCACAGCAAACGCTCCGTCACTCTGGTCGGTCACCAGTCCTGTCCCCTACGGCAGCCAACCCCGATGCCGGGACACAGCGGCCACACAGAGCTCTGGGCCGGGGCCCCGTGGGGCACGTACCGCTCTGTTGATGTGCTTCCGGATGCGGAGGTAGAGCACGGGCAGCGTGACGTAGGCGAGCATCTCCCACGCCTTCCCAGTCAGCAGCATCCACAGCACGCGGTCCTCCGCCTCCAGGTCGATCCAGCACCAGCCCACGGACACGTCCGAGGCATCGTAGCCGATCTTCTTTAGAGTGACAGCCGCCACGGTGATGGCCAGCGGAACCCCCCAGCTGAGGAATAAGGAACAAACGGGAGGCGGTGAGGTCAGACCCGGCTCCCAGCAAAGCCAGCGAGGGCGAAGGGACCGGGATGCTGTGTACGCAAGAAGCACGGTGCTCTCCCAAGCGCGCAGCAGACAGTGTCCCTGCAGAGAGGAGGGGCGGGAGTGCTCAAATCCTCCAACCCAGCCCTGCTCTAACCAAGCCCTGCCAAGCCCGGGATGCCCTGGCCTCCCACCTGGACAAACCCTCCCAAGCCCTTGGAGGCTGGGTTCTATTTCAGAATTGCCAGGCTCCTCGGAGACTGGCGCTGGGATGCTGTGGCATCGGGACGGCCGGCTCCTTCCCACACCGAGGGGCCTGTGCACTGGCCCGCAAACACCAGCCCACGTGGACAAGTCTCATCCACACACCCCGCCAACAGTCAGGCCCCCTTGGCCAGCCTGGGCCCAGGGGTGCACACACTGGTGGCTTGGGGTTGTCTGGGTCCCGTGCACCCACAGCAGGAACTAGAAGAGGGGCCCTGGGCTCCGGGCGGACACATCCCCTCAGTCCTGAGCCCTCCTTGCTCTATGGGAAGGGGCGGGCACTGCCAAGGGTCCAAGGGGGCCCACTAAAGCACAAAGCCTGGGGCGGGGGCCCCCTCTCAGTGCAGCGCTGGGCTGACTTTTCTAGAGTTTACTGCAATGGCAACACACCTGGGATTAGGGCTGAGCCCCAGGGCCCCTCCCCAGTGGTCCCCGCATGAGTCTCCTCGCCAAGCCTTTTAAATCAGCCAGGGGGACCTGTGGTGGCCCGGCAGAGTGGTTAAGAGCTTGGACCGCGATGCAGCAGGCTGGGTCCGAGTCTCGGCCCTGCCCCACGTGGCTGCAACACATCCGTGTTTTTCTCCAAGAAGTGGGGATGATCACGGTGCCTGGAGCAGGGCATCGTTGTTGGTTGTCACGAGAATAAACTCATCAGCGTTACATCCAGCGTGCGGGACAGTGTACGCGTGTCCGCAGTTACGACCAATGTTGTCAGTGAGGCTCGTCCCCAGGGCCCAGGATCCGGGCCTGCGGTGTAGCCACCAGGGATGCATGAGGCCTGCGCGGTCTCTGCCCCCAGGAGGACACACGGGCCTACGTGGTAGGTCGGCCGCCCAGAGAACAAGCAGTAAGTAAATAGGACAGTGTCATCAGGAAAACGTTTAGTTCAGAAACTGGTTCTGTCTTGAGGGCTCTGTGTAAGGAATATCGGCTCTTTCTGAAAGAAGGTCCTAGAACAAGGCTGAGGCCACAGTTGCACTTAGTCTGTTACCAAAACGAGGCTAGAAGGGCTGTGATTTTATAAGGTCCTCCAAACGCCGCCGGGCTGGGGACAAGGCAGGGCAGGGATGGCGAGGAAAGGGAGAAAGTCCGCTTCCTGGGCCCAGGAAAGACTTGGTACCTCCTCCCCTCACTGGCCTCTGCAGGAGGGACCAGAGCCTGGGGCGGGCCACTGGGTGCCACCCTCAGCTCTGCTGCCCCGACAGCCCAGCAGAGGCAGAAGCAGCACATCCTCCTTGAAGTCACAAGAGCACGGAAGGGGGCAAAACCCCGTAGAAAGTAAAGGATGGTGGGGACTTGCCTGGTGGCACAGGGGTTAAGAATCCGCCTGCTAAGGCAGCGGACACGGGTTCAAGCCCCGGTCCAGGAAGATCCCACATGCCGCGGAGCAACTAAGCCTGTGCGCCACAACTACTGAGCCTGCGAGCCACAACTACTGAGCCCATGTGCCGCAACTACTGAAGCCCCCGTGCCTAGAGCCCGTGCTCTGCAACAAGAGGAAGCCACCAAAGTGAGAAGCCCGTGCACCGCAATGAAGAGTAGCCCCCGCTCGCCGCAACTAGAAAAAGCCCGCGCGCAGCAAAGAAGACCCAATGCAGCCAAAAATAAATACATAAAATAAATAAATTTATTTTAAAAAAAAAGGATTATGAGAAAGGTACCAAGTTACACTTCAAATGGATGGAGTGTGTCTATTTTAAATGTTTGTGCTATGCAAAGTTATTGATCTGGTGAGTTAATGTATATTAGTGTCAAACCAAAGGGTTACCGTTTTAAAACTCACGCCATCCTGGGATTTTAGGACAACATATGTCAGCTACGAGCTCCATGAGGTGAGGGCCATGTGGGTTCACTGCTCTATCCTGGCATCTGCACCAGTGCCTGGCACATGATAGGGGCAAAACTAGGACCTGCTGAATGAATGAGTGAATGAAGTTTGAACCAAGTGACTGAGACAGCTTTTCCCAATTTACTCTTTAAATATTCACTGCAAGGACATTACTGAAAGGAGGTGAAAGGCTTTTAAAGGGCTGAACCGGAAATCCTGAAGTTAGAGATGGGAGAGCAGTGCTTAGGGACCAACACCCGGCAGGACTGGAGCCGAGGATTCCCACCCCAGCGGGAAAGGAGAGCACAGGCTTGGCGGGAGGAAGCAGCTTCTTTCCCTCCTCAGCATCCCTACAGCCCCTGGGGACCACAGGGTGACAGTCCCACATTTTACAACTTTAGGTTTGTTGTACAAAAGCTACCCAGTGATGTATTTCCTCTGTGTTACTGGGGTGTGCCTGGAGCTGAATCTGTGATGGAAAATAGCCAGAGGGAAGACCAAATAGACGGCTTTGAAAGGGGTGAGCATGTGGGTTGATCAATCAGAGTTGCTGTTTGAACTCAAGCACAGACAGCAGCTCTGCTGAGGCTAGAAGCTGCCTGGGGAGGTACCTGAGGGGAGGTGGAAGAAAAGGTGACCTCAGAGAGCAGTGGGAATGGAGTGGGAGGGATGGTCTAATAGCCCCGCCAAGCAGGCTCCACCAGACTCGTAACTTACAGGTACAGACAATGGTGTGCTGGTGATGTTTTAACATCAGAAAGACATCTACGCACGTGTGTGTGTGTGTGTGTGTGTGTATGTACACAAACGTAAACTGATTATGAATTTTACAGATATAAAGGATGTGCGGCACACAATTTGTAAATAATAATAAAATACACAATACTCCTTATCGTACATTGCACACAGCCAATTGATTCTCACAGGAGGCTTCTGTTGAGTTTTGCGGAGCTCTGGTATCTGCAGCCAACCTGTGGTTGCAGTCAGCCAATGAGAGTAGTTCCATGATGAGCAGGTGGCTGATGTTTCCATTTTCCTTAATGACTAAGATGGAAGTGAAATGAGGAAGACCTGGGGGACCAGACGAGAGCTGGGACTTCACTGGGTCGACTTGACATGAGTGACCTCTCTGTGGATCAGATAATACTTTTCTTTTTTTTTTTTGCGGTACGCGGGCCTCTCACTGTTGTGGCCTCTCCTGTTGCGCAGCACAGGCTCCGGACGCGCAGGCTCAGCGGCCATGGCTCACGGGTCTAACCGCTCCGAGGCATGTGGGACCTTCCCGGACCGGGGCATGAACCCGTGTCCCCTGCATTGGCAGGCGGACTCAGGTAATACTTTTCCAACACTGGAAGAATGTTTCTTCTTTTTTCCTGCTCTGGGACATGGCCCCTTCTCATCACCTCCCGTGAAATATGCGGCTTCCCACCTGCCCCGAAGTGGCTGCCGCCAGGGCTTAAGTACAGAGACAAGAAACACTTTTGCATTTAATCTTTACTACTAACATTTTCTCTATCACTTTCTTAAATCTAGAACAGGGGTCCAGCAAACTAGGGCCCTCAGGCCAAATCCGGCCCAGTCTGTTTTTTATTTATTTATTTTATTTTTTAAATTGGAGTATAGTTGATTTAAAACATTGTGTTAGTTTCAGGTGTACAGCAAAGTGAATCAGTTATACATATACATATATCCACTCTTTTTTAGGTTCTTTTCCCATATAGGTCATTACAGAGTATTGAGTAGAGTTCCCTGTGCTCTACAGTGTGTTCTTATTAGTCATCGGTCTTATACACAGTCATGCGTATGTGTCCATCCCAAGCTCCCGATTCAGTCTGTTTTTTAAAATAAAGTTTTACTGCATACAGCCACACTCACTGGTTATATATCATCCATGGCTGCTTCTAAGCTACCAGAGCTGAGCTGAGCAGTGGCATCGGAGATCGCATGGCCTGCAGACCTGAAAATACTATCTGGTCCTGTACAGGAAAAGTTTGCTGACATCTGCTCTATAAATCAACAAAAGTATAATTAGGGGACTTCCCTGGTGGCACAGTGGTTAAGAATCCGCCTGCCAATGCAGGGGACACGGGTTCAAGCCCTGGTCTGGGAAGATCCCACATGCCACGGAGCAACTAAGCCCGTGCACCACAGCTACTGAGCCTGCGTTCTAGAGCTCACGAGCCACAACTACTGAAGCCCGCGCACCTAGAGCCCATGCTCTGCAACAAGAGAAGCCACCGCAGTGAGAAGCCCATGCACCGCAACGAAGAATAGCCCCCGCTCGCCACAACCCAACTCAGCCAAAAATAAATAAATAAATAAAATAAATTTTTTAAAAAGTATAATTACGACCTAAGGAGTTTTGAGTATGTTACTTTTGTTTTTAATGCAATTTATTTAATTGTAAGTTTATATAATTTAATTTTTAACGATGTTCTATCTAACAATCAGCCCACAAAATGCCCTGAAATTTAACAATCGGGTCCCGCAAGCCGGCTCCAGGCCACCACTGGACAGAGGATGAAAAGGATAGGGGGCTGAAGGTGCCCTGCACCAGTCTCTCACCTATAGAGCCAGGAGAAAATCTGTTTGGCAACCGCAATAAGCCAAGCTGTTCTCTGGCCAAGTGGCCACCCTGAGTTGTAGGTGGTGTCCAACTCTGGGAGGAACTCTACAAAGACATGTGTGACCTAATTCTCACTTTCCAGAAATGTCTACTGCTAATTTCTGACATGTACCACCTAACAGTTTTTTATCCCTCCAAAAAAAAAAAAAAAAGCAGCCATCAATCAAAAAACAAACAAAATCAGAACAAGTAAGATACGGCTTAACAACAGCACATGTGAAACAGACCAAGGGCTGTAGCTGACTGGGACCCAGAAGGTGTGTGGTCGGAGGGGCTGCCGTGATGCCCAGACGTGGGTGATGGAGAACGGCCAGCAAACTGTCCTGCCTCCGTGTGGACACCTGGGACCCACATTCTAAACCTGAGACTTGTGAAGCTGGTACCAGAGCGGGCATGTGAGGACATGCTGGGCCTGGAGCTGGGCCTCGAGTCTTGGAAGACTCTTGGGGACGTCCTGCTAGCAGAGCAGACTCAGGCGGCCAAAGGAAAGGGCAGGCATCCTGCTCAGTCCCAAAGCCAAGGGCTAAACTGGCAGCGTCCCCCATCAAGGGAAGGAAGCCATGTGACCACGTGCATGGGATGGTACGAAAGGCACTGAGGAGGGACATGGTTAAAGCAGGTGACCAGTGAGGCTCCTTCTCTCCAAACCTGTGGTGCAGGCGGAGAAGCGTGGCTGGGGTCACCTAGATGGAGGGGGCCTGCAGACCACTCTCTGAGCAGAATCCCCCACTTGGAGGGGCACCAAGAGCTGCTCCCAGAGGTGCCCAGGCCCCAGCTCTCACGTGTGTTTGCCTGGAAACCGAGGCCAGACTCCAAGTTGGCTTCCTCCCCCTTCGGAGGCAGTTATAGGCTGAGTATGTCCCCTCCTGCCCCCAAATTCCTGTGAAGTCCTAACCCCCAGTACGTCGGGACGGGACCGTATCTGGAGACAGGGTCTTTAAAGAGGTGATTAGGTTAAAATGAGGTCACTGGGTGGGTCCTAATCCAATAGGACAGGTGTCCTTGTAAGAAGAGGAGATTAGGACGCAGACACTCACTGAAGGACGACCATCTGAGGACACAGGGTGCAGACGGCCATCTGCAAGCCAAGGAGAGAGGCCTCAGCGGAAACCAACCCTGCCTACACTTGGATCTCCGATTTCCAGCCTCTAGGACTGGGAGAGAAGGGATGTCTGTTGTTTAAGCGCCCCACCCAGTCTGCAGGCTTTGTTAGGGCAGCCTCGGCAGACGAAGGCAGATGCTCCCTACCAACTCTGGGGGAGAGACATGCCAGGGCAGGGGATAGCAGCCCAGCCCCGGGACACCCCCCGACACCCAAACCAGCAGAGCTGGGGGCCCTCAGCGGGCTTAGGGGAGGGGTAAACTGACAAACGCCCTGCAGACTGGTCATGAGCTTGGCTTTTGGAACTCGACATTCACTTTGTTCTTCAGTCGCCCCACGAGAAGCCGAAGCACCGCGGGATCAGGCGGTCGGTGAGCAGGCCGCGTCCCACACCTGGATTCCGTGGCATTTGTCAGACGACCACGAGAGGCAGCCGGTGCCCCCGAGAGCAAGGCTCTGGCTTTCCTTCAGAGTTCCCAGTCTGCCCAGCTGGGGATCTTCTGAAACCTGTCCCACCAGTCAGGGAGGGGGACACCTGTGGTGACAGAGCCGCTTTCACAGTCAGGGCTGGGAACACCCTTCCCCCTCCGCACCAAGGGCGCAAGGTCTGCTCAATCCACCGTTGGATTCCTGTACTCCCCCCTCCCCCCAAACCTCACCCTTCCTACAGATCTCTGGTGCGGGGTGGCACCTGATGGGAAGGCCGCAAGAGGGTCTTCTCCCCGAAACAGCAGAGCCTGGTCCATGTGCCTGGGGCCTATGGAAGGCCTTGAATGTGACCATGACCCCAAGATGCTCTGAGAACGAAACTATCCGGCAACCATGTGCCAGCTTCTAAAGCTCTTGGGAGCAGGAGAGAGCCGGGCCCGGAGGGATGCAGCTGCAGGGGGCACAGCCTGGTGCAAGGAATCCAGGCCAGAGGAGGTCGCCTGGAGGTTTCTGCCCCAGCAATGGGCTCTTATTGTTAAGGGTCGGGCAGGGGGCAGGACGTGGGAGTTCCGGGTGTCAGCCACCGGCCAGGCCACCGCGAGGTCGGTCGCTTGGTAGCCCTGGCCGCAGAGGTGGGGAAAGGCGTCCAAGGGAACTTCTAAACACTCAGCCCCTGGCACAGGCCTCTGCAGCCCTGGCTCTGTGGGTGCCGAGGAGCACTGTGCAGCGCTCAGGGACGCTTTCCTGCCCACCTGGGCCCGGGGTAGACTCTGACTCCGCTCCGGCAGGGTCAAGGGGCAGCCTCTGGTGCCGCAGAGGGTGTCCCATGGACACGCAAATGCAGCGCAGAGAACTCAATGCAGCAGGGCCCTCAGCAAACAAAGCCGGTTTAGCTCTTATCATTTTGGGGAGCACCGTCTGATGTGGGGTGCTGTTCATGCAACCACTGGATTCACCCCCCATTCAGACACTGCCCACCTGGGGCCTTGTCACTGGGCCCCGCTGTGAGTGAGCCAGTGTCTGATTAGAGAGCTTGCAGGCTCTCCCCTTCGGGGCCCACGGGTCCCCTTTTCTCTGCGCTGGAACTTCCCAATCCCCACAGCAGGGGTTTTCATGGTGAACTTGGGGTGCCATAGACTTCTCTCTTCCTCCAGAGCCTCCAGCAAATGCCAGAGGGTGGGTGGGCACGTGGGCTGGGGGTCATGCCCACACCTATCCCCACTTCAGTGCAGCCAGAAGAAACCCAAAGGCTGCTCGAGGCTGCCAGCTTGGCCTGGGCTCCACTTCTGACGCGGCGAGACGAGGCGCCCCAGCCTGACCTCCCCCCACAATCACAGGACACACCTGGCCCAGCGGTGAGGGGACAGTCCATGACCCTGCTGTACTGGTTCAGAAGGAGCCACCACCTTGCAGGGGAAGAGGGGCTGAAGACTGCTTTTGATAGGCAGGTCACCTTCTGCAGGGGGACAGAGATGGTTTCATGCTTATCTTATCTGAAAGGAAATGACCCCGCCCATAGCTGCTACAGGCTAAGCTGCCCAGCCCTTTCTTAGGTGAGAACTGCAAACACAGGGTCACAGATGCTTATCTACATGCATGTAAAATATGGGTACAGACTTAGAAAACAAACTTGTGGTTACCAAAGGGGAAAGGGGGGTGGACAAATTAGGAGTTTGGGATTAACATAAACACACACACTATATAAAAGAGATAAACAACAAGGACCTACTTACTGTATAGCACAGGGAACTATACTCAATATTTTGTAATAACCTATAAGGGAAAAGAATCTGAAAAACAATATAAATATATAACGGAATCACTGTGCTGTTCACCTGGAACTAACACGACATTGTAAATCAACTATACTGCAGTCAATCAATAAAATATGTGGTGTCGGTACCATGCCGCCTCCACAGCTAAGACACAGTAGAAAGGGACTTATCACAGGTCTTTCCCTGAACACAGAATATTCTCACACTTCAAAGATAAGGCAACATCCAGAAAAGTCACCGTAGAATGCTGTCGGAATCAGGGGATGTGAAACCCTTGGGTGAGGCTTCGAGGAGTTCCAGGAGGCTTATCTCGACAAGATCCTTATTAAGTACAAAAGGAACAAGAGTAACTGTGGTTGAGAACTGGCAGATAACACCCTGACCAAGCAATCAAAGTGAACATCACCGGGAACGGAACAAATCAAAGTCGCCAGCCACCACCAGGTAGGAAGCGAGAACAGGTTTCTGTGAGATTCCAGCCCAAGGTGCAGATCCTGAATCCACTCCCGAGGAAGCAACAGGCAACCCAGGTGAGGGGGGACATCCTACACCATAACGGGCCTGTACTCTTCAAAAAGACCAGTTGTGAAACACCAAGGAACACGGAAACACTGCTCCCGATTGAAGGAGGATGAAGAGACATGAAAACAAAGTCCCTTTGCTATCGGCAACCTTATTAGACAACTGGCAAAACCTCAATAGATCCACAATCAGATTTTTTTTTTTTTACCAGACACACACACATATTTTTTTCTTTTTAGTTGCTTTGCCTTTTTCCTTCTTCACATGACACAATCAGATATTGGCACTGCTCCACGTTACTCTCTGCTTTGGGGAGGTATACGTGGTCACACAAGAGACTGTCCTAGTCTTTTGGAAATAAAAGCACACTGAAGGATTTAGGAGTTGGGGGCATCAGGTCTGTAACTTACTCTTTTTTTTTTTTTTAATTTAGTTTTGGCTGTGTTGGGTCTTCATTGCTACACACGGGCTTTCTCTAGTTGTGGCAAGCAGGGGCTACTCTTTGCTGCGGTGCGCAGGCTTCTCATTGCAGTGGCTTCTCTTGTTGCGGAGCACAGGCTCTAGGCATGCAGGCTTCAGGAGTTGCAGCACATGGGCTCAGTAGTTGTGGCTCACGGACTCTATAGAGTGCAGGCTCAGTAGTTGTGGCACACGGGCTTAGTTGCTTCCCGGACCAGGGATCGAACTGTGTCTCCTGCATTGGCAGGTGGTTTCTTAACCACTGCACCACCTGGGAAGTCCCTGTAACTTATTCTTACATGGTTCCAGAAAAAAAATAATTGGAGAGGATAAGAAAAGCTAACATGGTAAAGTGTTAATAATGGGGGAAATCTGGAAAGTTAAAAATAAACGATTGTCGAATTATCTCTCAGTTTAAAAAATTATTATCAAGGCCAAGAGACAAGATGGAATCCTAAAAGGGGCACTGACCTTGAAGTTCTAACCCTGAGCCTCCTGCTAACAGCTCTGTGGCCTTGGGAAAGTCTCATCAGCTGTGGCTGGAGGGTGGTCATCTCTGGGTGAGTCCCCTGGGTTATGGAGGATCAAAGCGTGATCCTTGCAAGACCTCAGGAGCCTGATGCAGCTTGTGATGACAGGCAATTTCTCTGAGGATAAAGTCTAAGCTGCCCTCCTTCCCCAATGAGATAAAGTCTTTCTGTAAAGGAAACTATGTCAGGCATTATGATGGGGTCCCAGGGGCCACGCAGGTGCTTTGTGGGAACTTGCCTGCGACTCTCTCCAGCCTCCTGTGGTGCATGGCTGCATTTAGTTTTATAGATGGCTTTTCCCACTTAACGTTGTATCATACCGTTTAAAAAGTATATGACTTATAGAGTTCATGGCCAGTTTTTTTTTTTTTTTTTTTTTTTTTTTTGCGGTACGTGGGCCTGTCACTGTTGTGGCCTCTCCCGTTGCAGAGCACAGGCTCCGGACGCGCAGGCCCAGCGGCCATGGCTCACGGGCCCAGTCGCTCCGTGACATGTGAGATCTTTCCGGACCGGGACACGAACCCATGTCCCCTGCATCGCCAGGCAGACTCTCAACCACTGCACCACCAGGGAAGCCCCATGGCCGGTATTTAATGGCAGCATAACAGTTCTGGGTGGGGTGTAGTCTGTAACTTACTGATCCCCGATTTTTTGAACATTTCGGTTGCTTTCAAATTCTCATCACTGTTCTGGCTAACAGTGCCACGCAAACTCCTTCGTACATCCCACTTTGCATGTAATTTGGTTTATCCCCTTAGACTAGATGCCTACAAATAGGATTGCTGGGGTCAAGGGGTATGAACCAAATATTTTCTACATGGATTATTCCAACTTACATGGCCAATAATAATGTAGGAAAACACCAGTTTCATCTGCATTTATCACATTAGTATCCTGCCTTACTATTTTTTTCCCTCTAATTTAATGAGAAAATGGTACCTCATTGTTGTATTGTTTTGAGTATTCATGCTTTTACTATTTCGTCAGAATGTCCTTTGTCTGTTTCTCAAGATATTTGTCAGTTTTTTTTTAAAAAAATCAACTCATAAGAATAGAGAGAGCAGGCCTTTGTGTTGTCATATTTTTTTTTTTTTTTTTTTTTTTGGCTGCACTCCGCGGCATGCAGGATCTTACTTCCCCAATCAGGGATCAAACCAGTGTCTCCAGCGGTGGAAGGGCAGAGTCTTAACCACTGGACCACCAGAGAAATCCTGTGTGTTGTCATATTTTAAAATATTTTCCCAGGGGACTTCCCTGGTGGTCCAGTGGTTAAGAATCCGCCTTCCAATGCAGGGGATGCGGGTTTGATCCCTGGTCAGGGAACTAAGATCCCACATGCGCGGGGCAACTAAGCCTGTGTGCCACAACTACTGAGCCCGTGCGCCACTAGAAAGCCTGCGTACCACAGCTAAGACCCGACACAGCCAAAAATAAATAAATATTAAAAAATAAATAAATAAAAATAAAATATTTTCCAAGACTGGAAGGTCTGAAGAAGAGGACTGATTTGCAGTCATTTGAAATGGTTAGCGAGTGGGTGCCTGGGCAGCCAGAGTCTGAAGATGAGATTTCCCACGCCAAGAGGTCCTTCAGCAGCAGCAAACTAATCCTCCAAAGAAAGACACTGAAGAGTCCTTAGCAATACGGTCTGAGAGGATCTAGGTCAATACATGAACCTGTTGGACAGGTCTTATCAAGTCTCACACCAGCAACACGAGTGCTGACTTCTGACAGGGAATAAACTGTCAAAGTCCCTTTCTAGCTTGGATACAAGTAATTTTCTTTCTTTCTTCTTTTTTTTTTTTTTCTTTTAAGAAGCAGGTGGGGCTTCCCTGGTGGCGCAGTGGTTGAGAGTCCGCCTGCCGATGCAGGGGACACAGGTTTGTGCCCCAGTCCGGGAAGATCCCACATGCCGTGGAGCGGCTGGGCCCGTGAGCCATGGCCGCTGAGCCTGCGCTCCGCAACGGGAGAGGCCACGACAGTGAGAGGCCCGCGTACCGAAAAAAAAAAAAAAAAAAAAAGCAGGTGGATCACATTAAACAAACAGGAACAATCTGCTTCCTTTTTACGGCCAGAGAAGGACACACGGGCTTTCTTAGGAGGCCTTCCCTAAGCATACAGAAAACATCCCTAGAAGTGAAAAGCAAGGTTTCTTAGGAAATGTCTTTTCTATAGGAGCTGTGCCAGGTTCTCTTTATCATTTGAAAAATACGTTGTATTCAGTATTTTTCAAAAGAGGGGGAAAAAGACAAGAGAATCTTGCAAAGAAAGTCTTGGGCTCCTTTTCAAGTACACGTGAGCTCCACGTTGCCCACAGCCAACCAGCCTGCCAAGGATGGGGTCTCCAAAATGGCTGGTGGGATCAGGTTGGATGCGGGATGGGGGTAGGCAGCCCCGCTCTCTGTGGGTCTCTGCAGCACCTGAGGCACATGTGCATGGCTCGCTACAAACATTTTGACTTGAACAGCCGAGAAGCAGGCCGTTTAGTTTCCCAGGGACCAGCTGGCCTCCATCCAACAGCTCCGAGACCTGGAGGTCAAGTGACTATTGCAGGCTTGTGACCTCACTGTTGTGACACCCAGGTGACCTGTCTCTACCAAAGTGCTGACTATCTTCAGTCCCTCGGAAAGAACTCAAGTATTTAACAGAGAGAACCTATAATTAGGGCAGCATTTGGTACTCTTATCTGGAGGAAGGAGAGGAGGAAAGAAGCTCTATAAAATTCCTGCCTTGGGTTCACCAGAGGACACCACCAGATGTTTGAATCTTGACATTACACCAGGAAGGGGCCAACCTTCTTCCATAGATGAGGGTTACTTGCATGAGACCCTTCAATGTCAGAGCAGGACAAGGCCTTGGTTTTCTCTACTCTCAGAGACTCCAGGCCGCTGGCTGCCCTCTTCCAGACCAGCCTCTGCCTCTGACCTCAATTTCAGAGTTGCTGAAATTGAGTAAGAAAGTAAGTTGCTGAAATTGAGTAAGAAAGTAAGATCATCTAGAACAGAGATAACAAGAGATTGGGGCCTGAGGTTTAGAGATGAGCAAAGATAAAATAAACAAGACTGTCCTTCCTAAATTTTACAGCTGAAGCACTGCATCTGGCAGAGGGCTGGGTGGAAGGCAGCCTGAAAGTGGCTGAATGCACCACACCTAACTCATCTCCCAGCCTGACCAGCTGCTTCCCCCCATCCCCATGGTCAGCACTGAAGCAGGAGGCCAAGGGCCCAGAGTGGCCTCGCCAGCTCTCCAGGTGCTTCCAAGTTACCAGGGCCACGCTCTGAAGGCGAGCTCTGGCCCCTCCCACCCTCCAGGGCCTGCGCTGAGGGGCCCACCTCACTGGGGGGCTAGGGCTGGGGCCGCCTCAAAGGGCACCCCCCTGCGGCAATGTTCAGGACAAGTTCATCTCCCAGGCAAGCCTAGCATCATTCTGCTGGCCCAGGGCTGTCCCAGGACAGGAGCAGACACTGCCTGCTGGGCGCCTGGCCAGGGGTCCAATCACGACGCAGGGCCCAGAGGGTGGTGAGGGCCACAGGGGCAGCAGACAGGATCCAGGCAGGGGTCACTGGACCCGAGGGAAAGCAGCGTCGCCGCCACCCACCTGACGACGTGGAAAGCCCAAAGCAGGCGGCCGTCTCCGGGGCCGCGCGAGGTGCGGACGATGCTAAGATACAGGTAGAGGGCGATGGCCACCGTCCAGAAGAAGGAGCTGGTGTTGGCGAAGGTGGAGAGCGCGCCCTGCAGCACGCAGTCCCACGAGGGGCCCTCGAAGTCCTGCAGCACCCCGTAGAAGTAGGAGGCGGCCGAGAGCAGGTCGGCCAGCGACAGGAAGAGCAGAAGGCGCCGCGCCCGGCTGCGCAGGTCGGGCCACAGGGCGTGCGTGGCCACCAGCAGGCACGAGCCTAGCGCGGAGAGCGCGCACGACAGCAGCACCACTGCGCGCTCCGACGGCACCAGCTCTGTGGGGGGCGCGGGAGGTGGCATGGTCAGGAGCGGAGGGGGCCGGGGCCGGGTCGCCGCGTGCGGCGGCCGCCGTCGCCGCTGCCGCCGCCGCCTTCTGGGCACATAACCAACGAGCGGCTCACAACCCGGTGCCCGCCCCGCCCGCGGCTCGGCCCCTCCCGGGCCCTCCAGGTCCGCCGCCCAGCGGCCCAGCGGCCCCGCCCCGCCCCGCCCCGCCCCGCCCCTGTTCCTAGGCCCCGCCCCCGCCCCCACCACGCCCCCGCGCCCTCCACGCTCCACCCCGCGGCGCCCACGTCCCGACCCCGGCCGCGCCCCGCCCCCGCGCCCCACCCTCGCCCTCACACCGCGCCCCTGTGTCCTCCACGCTCCACCCGTGGCCCTCTCGTCCCGACTTCGGACCCGCGGCCGGCCCCAGAGCCCTTCCCGCGAGCACCACCGACGCCCCGGCGCCCCTGTGCCCGCGTCCCTAGGCGCTCCCCGCAACCCCCGGCCCCATCCCCAAGGCTCCGCCCCTGCCCTCCCACCACACCGCTGGCGCCCACGCTCCACCCTGCAGTCCCCACGTCTAGTCTGCAGCGCCGCACTCCTTCCCCCCCCTTCCCCGCGCATCCTCCAGAGGCCCCTGCTCTTGCCAGCCGACTAGGACGTCCAGTCCTGGGGAGGGATGCGCTGACAGTTTTTTAGGGCTAATATTACCTTCTTTCTTTACGGCCAGCATGTGTGCGGGGGTGGAGGCAGTCTTTCCACTGGTAGCAACAGCAGCTGTCAAAGTGATCCTCTTTCCTTAAGCAGCCATACCGGAGGTGTTCGCTGGTTAGGGTGGCGGTGGTTACTTCCTGAACGGGGTGTTTCCAACTTTTCTTACAATGAGCACTCTATTTTTTTAAATAAAGCTTAATGTGTGAAATTGTTTTAAAGAAATTGAAACATTAATTTCCAATTTTACTGGGTTTTCTTTTTTGAAAATTTCATTTTTAAAAATTTGGGTTACCATTCACGTGCCGTAAAATTGGCCCTTTTAAATGTACAATCAGTTATTTATAATATATACACAAGTTTGTGCAACCATCCTCATTATCTAATTCCACAACATTTTTATTGCCTCAAAAAGAAACACAGTCGTGTCAAAAGAGAGGTAACAGGTCCCAAGTGTTGTCACTTGTGCTACGCGTCACCAAACCAAGACTTCATACCTAACCTAACTCCTACAAATGTAATCTTAACCAGTCAGTCTGGCATTTCCTGGTCAGCACTAGTGAAGTAAATCCTTCTGGTAGATCCCTGCTGTCCCCCAAAGGAAGGTGACCTTGCCTGAAATACTCAGCTCTTTGCTAGACTCATTTCCTTGTCCCATCTCTTTCTGCCTGTAAAAGTCTTCTCTTTTGTACGGCGCTTCAGAGCTCCTTTCTATTTGCTAGGTGGGACGCTGAGTGATTCATGATCGGTGAATAAAGCCAATAAGATCTTTACAATTTACTCAGTTGATTTTGTTTTTTAACAGTAGTCACTGCCCCCCCCCGCCCCCCGAAACTACTAATCCACCTTCTGTGTCTATGGATTGCCTCTTCTGGGCATTTCACAGAGATGGAATCCAATAGGTGGTCTTCTGTGACTGGCTTCTTTCACTTAGCTTGTTTTCAAGGTTCATCCACGTTGTGGCATACATAAGTGCTTCATTCCTTTCTATGGCTGAATAATGTTCCATTGTACGGATATCCCACATTTGTTTTTCCATTTATCAATTGATAGCCATATTTTGGCTATTATAAATAATGCTGCTATGAGCATTCATATACAAGTTTTTGTGTGGACATATATTTTCAGTTCTCTTGGGTATATAACTAGGAGTGGAATTGCTGGGTCATATGGTTACTCCATTTTTAACTTTTTGAGAAACTGCCAGACTTTCTTCCAAAGTGGCTGCACCATTTTATATTCCTACAGCAATGTATGAAGGCTCTAATTTCTCCACATTCTCCTAACACTATTTATCAACTGCTTTTTGATTCTAGCCATCGTAGTGGTGTGGTGTTTCATTGCAGTTTTGATTTACATTTCTCTAATTAATAGTGACGTGGAGCATCTTTTCCTATGCTTATTGTCCACCTGCATATCCTCTCTGGAGAAATGTCTGTTCAAATCCCTTGCCTATTTTTAAAATGAGTTGTATTTTTGTTATTGAGCGGTAAGAGTTCTTTGTATATTCTGGATACTAGACTTATCAGGTACTTGATTTACAAAAATTGTCTCCCATTCTGTGGGTTGTCTTTTCATTTTGATAGTATACTAGGAAGCACAAAAATTTTAGTTTGACTGCGTTCAATTTACCTATTTCCACTCTGGTTGTTGTGCTTTTGGTGTATTATCTTTGGTGTCAGATCTAAGGAGCCAGTGCCTAATCCAAGCTCATGAACATTTACACCTATGTTTTCTTTCTTCCCAGGAAGGCACAGCTTTGGTCACTGTAGCTTTTTGTAGTAAGTTTTGAAATGGGGAAGTGTGAGTCATCCCACGTTCTTTTCCTTTTTCAATATTATTTTAGCTGTTTGGTGCTCCTTGCAATTCAGTATCAATTTGAAAATCAGCTTTTCCATTTCTGAAAAAAAAGTCCAACTGGGATTTTGGTAGGGATTGCATTGAATCTGTATATAAACTTGGGGGAATAATGCTATCTTAATAATACTAAACGTTCTTATCTATGTCCGGGGGATGTCTTTCCATTTATTTAGGTCATCTTTAATTTCATTCAATGATGTTTTGTAGTTTTCAGTTTACATTAGATTTGATTTTGCATGTGATTCATAAAAGGCAAAGTTTATCATCTGCATAGATTATCTTTTTGCACCTAACTTTTAAAAACATTGTGTTATGAACTATGCATACTGACAAGTACCTAAAACACAAATGTACAATCTGATAAATAATTATAAAGCAAATACCCACTCAGAGCAAGAAATACATTACCATCCCACCAGAAACCTCCCCCCAGCCTCTTTCTTCCCCCTAGTCATTTTCTTGCTTTTCAAAAACCATCCATGTGTGCATCCCTAAACAAAATAGTATAGTTTGACTGCCATTGAACTTCTTTTTTTTTTATGGCCACGCCGTGTGGCTTGTGGGATCTTAGTCCCCCATCCAGGGATTGAACATGGGCCCTCAGCAGCAAAAGCATGGACTGCCAGGGAACTCCCTGAGCTTTATATAAGTGGAATAACACCGTATGTTCCCTTTTGCATCTTCTTCTTTTTTTTTTTTTTTTTTGTGGTACGCGGGCCTCTCACTATTGCGGCCTCTCTCGCCGCGGAGCACAAGCTCCGGACGCGCAGGCCCAGCGGCCATGGCCCACGGGCCCAGCCGCTCCATGGCATGTGGGATCTTCCCGGACCGGGGCACGAACCCGTGTCCCCCGCATCGGCAGGCGGACTCTCAACCACTGCGCCACCAGGGAAGCCCCTCTTCTATTTTTTTTACATGCATTTTTAAAAATTTTAATTGAAATAGTGTTGATTTACAATGTTGTGTCAGTTTCAGGTGTACAGCAAAGTGATATATATATATATATATATATATATATATATATATATATATATATCCTTTTTCTTACATTCCCTTCCATTATAGGTTTTTACAAGATATTGAGTATAGTTCCTGTGCTATGTAGTAGGTCCTTGTTGGTTATCTATTTTATATATAGTATTGCGTATATTTTAATTCCAAACTCCTAATTTATCCCTCCCCCCACTTTCCCTTTGGTAACCATAAGTTTGTTTTCCATGTCTGTGAGTCTATTTCTGTTCTGTAAATAAGTTCATTTGTGTCATTGTGTCTCTTCTTTTTTTGCTCAACTTATTTTTGTGAGATTCATCCATGTTCTCACACGAAGCTGCAATTCTTTCATTTTCATTGCCATATAGTATTCCATCATATAAATAAAAATTTATTCATTCTACTGTTTTTGGACATGTTGGGTTGTTGGACAAGCAATGCTAGAATGAGCATATATTCTCTTTTAATCAGGAAAAAAGTTACTAGCGACAATCCTCAGCAGCTGGAGCAAGCGTATTCGTGGACATTGCTCTGCAGAGGTCGAAGAGCAGCTGCTTTCCTTCGGAGTCACTTAGGAAGCCCCTGACCTCCTCCTGAGAGGACCCCAGACCGTGAACAGACCCGGGCTGTCAACGAAGCCTCTCAGCTTTTTACTGGCCTGAATAGTTCTAAGCTCGGATTGTGCAACCAGCCTCAGCTTTGGCACGTGGCCATGCAAGAGGCTGGAATGGACTCTTCCTGGAGCGGAGTCATTTAATCCTTAGGGTATTGTGGGGACAACAGGGCACAGGAGAGGTCTTTTCTCAAGTATCTCTGTCACAGATCAAGCCAGACTATATCTTTCCTGCTTTACTGAGATGAAAGCCCTTTGCCCACCTCCCCAGGTGAGCCGTTGGTTATTTTACAAACTAGTTTGATCAAGAGAATGCTTGGTTTTCTCTGCACTGTAAAGCAACATTCAAAGAATGGTCACACTTCCCACTATAGGGAAAGAATGGGAAAGACATTCAATGATACAGCTTCAGATCACTTAGATTTAAGCTTGATGCTAATTTTCCGTAGTCCGATTGCACCGATATTGCCCGGATGGGTGCAGGGACTAAGCAGGAGGTGAGAACCATGACTCCCAAGTTGCTGGGTGCCCTTAAGCCACATAGTGTGGTCTCCACCAAAGGGAGCTAGGGGTTCCGGATGCCCTGGCTCTCAACAGAGTTCCCGGGCTCTGCTTTTCCCATCCCAGGGCTGTTGGTCCTCCAGGGAGGCATGACCCAAACAGCAGACCCAGAAAAACCCCAGGCTCCAAGCTTCCGCCCATATGGAACGCGATGTCCTATGAGGCATATTTTAAATTTCTGGTATCTCAGTCCTCCCTCTCCCTCTCCTTCCTTGGAGGAATTGGTAAGAAACCCATATGGATTCTTCTTGTGACCCTGAGTCATCTCCCTAGTGTCTGGGCCAAGCCAGCCGGTCCTTGTCTGCTGCTCCATGTCCAATGTCCCAAGAGGCCATGTCTAAAGGTCCTGGCACATCATGACAGGCCCCCCTTGCCCTGCAGTAGCCCTGGCTACAGAACTAAGGGGCCCAGCCCCAGAGAGGCCCCATGGCCATGGCCAGCGCTTCAGGAGCAGATTGGCTTTGGTTTGCTTCTCCCCTGTCTTCCCACCCCAGTAACTGGCACAAGATTCTTCTCCTCTGACAACTGCAAAAGGGGTGGCAATTTGGAGTCTCTAAATTGGAGGGGCTGTAAATGATTTTCTGAGCTCAACTCCAACCTAAGTTACAAACCATGTATGTGATTTTTAACATTAGAACAGAAGAGGGACTTTTCCTCATGTCACTGGTAGAAATGTGGGCTGGTCACCTTTCTCATTTCCCTCTTTGAAGGTAAATATGGTTCATCTTGCCCTTTTCTACGCAGGTACCACAGAAAGCAATGGCCATGGAAGAGGAACCTGGTTCACGTGGGCCCCTCTCCATACTCCCCGCTCCAGCATCCCCAAAGGAGGTAGTGTAACCCCTGGCACGCTCATGTGACCATTGGGCCACACAGATGGAAGACCAGGACAACCTGTCCAGCCACGTTTGTGCAGTTGTTACCCATCAGTGTTCTTGGCCTCCTTAATCAATATAAATTGATCAGAGGCCAGACAAGAAATTCAGGCAAAGCTTTACTGGGGCTCCTACTGCAGCAGGGAGGTTGCAAGAATAAGCAACAGGTTCCCTTGCTCACTTGCTTCCTGGGGGCGGGGGACGAGCTGGTTCCTTATATGGGGTGAGGGGAGGGGCGCGTCCAGGGGTCTGGCCAGAGGGTGGTTTAGGTGGTCTGCCCACCCCTTTGGTGGTTGTGTGTGCAGGGGGCATGTGCAGTACCCTCTCTTTGCTCCCGGCTCTTCAGAAGTGGCAGTTGGATTTTCGGTCGTTTGTATCTTATTGTCCATAACAGCATGCACACAGCTATTTTTAGTCCCTTAGAGTTTCTCTGTATTTTGTAGCTCTAGGAGACATTTGTCCAGGCGCAAACACTGCAGCAAAGGGTCCCAGGACCCAGCCTGTTGCACAGTCAGGGGCCTCTTCTTCAAGGGGCACAGCTGGTGGGTGTATTTTCCTACAGATGAGACACTTAGGTCTCCGTGAGATGTGTTTAAACCCTCCCCCCTCCCTCCCCATCACCTCGAGCCTTTCCTCTCCCTATCCCAAAGTCCGCAGCTTGCTGTGTACCCCGCCCTCCTGCCTGCAGAAACCCTGAAGACCCGGCTTCTGCCAGGCTCTTACATTGCACCAGCTCTCGGAGTAGCCACCACTGCAGTTCCAGCTGCCTGGGCCAAATTAAAGAATAGCCGAGCCACTAAAGGGAAAGTCTACTTTCCTCTGTACCTCCCTACTTGGGGACTCACTTTGCAGGTGGGACTGGCTGAAAGTACATTACTGGTACCAAGAGAGTGTGGAAGACCCAGGTTCTAGCCCTGCACCTCTGTCCTGGCCTCGTTGGTGGGCAGAATTCTAAAGATCTCTCCACTCAAGATTCCTGTGCCCTGGTCATTTCATCAAACACTAATCTAGATACTGCTGTGAAGGGATATTGAAGATGGAAGTAAAGGCTTGTTTTGGTCTGAATGCTCTCACTCCCTGCCACCTCCACCCCTCACCAAATTCATATATTGAAACCCTAAACCTCCATGTGATGGTATTAGCAGGTGGAGTCTTTGGGAGGTAGTTAGGCATAGATGTGGTGTGAGGATGGAGCCCCCATGATGGGACTTGTGTCTCTGTAAGAAGAGGAAGAAACACCAGAGCTTCCTATCTCCGTCATGTCGGATACAGCAAGAAGGCAGCCATCTACAAGCCAAGAAGCAGGCTCTCTCCAGGAACTGAATCTGCCAGCACCCTGATCTTGGACTTCCAGCCTCCAAAACCATGAGAAATAACTGTCTACTGTTTAAGCCACTCAGTCTGCGGTATTTTGTTACAGCAGCCTGAGCTAAGTCAGGTCCCATGTCAGTGGCCCCTTAAGATACAAAGATGATCCAGGTTAGCCTGAACCCTCTAACAGGCGGAAAGTTTTCTTTGGCCAGTAGCAGAAGAGGAAGTCAAAGAGTGCTGAAGCGTGAGGGAGATTCCATATGAGGGGGATTCTGCATGAGGACCCAGCTGCCGGCCGTGATGTTGTGAGAGGGCCTGTGAAATGCTGCTGGGGATGAGAGAGACCCAAACACCGCCAGCCACATGAACGAGCTAACACAGCCGCCAACGCTGGAGTGTGGGACCCTGAGCAGAAGACCCGTTGAGCCATGACAGACTTCTGACCTGCAGGGTCTGTGAGATAACAACTCGGTGCTGTTCTATAAGCAGCCAGGTTGGCGTAATTTGTTACAAAGAAATAGAAATCTAATACACCACATGACCTGAAGGGGCTCCTTAACCTTTCTAAGCCCCCATTGCCTCATCCAGAAAACAAGGACAGAAAATCCACAGGGTTGTGCTGAATAAGGGACTTTGGGGCATGTAGACAGAGCCCTGGAGATGGGGCTAAAAGGCCCAAAGTTGCTAGTTGTGTCACCTTGAGTGAGTTACTTAACTTCTCCTAGTCTCAGTTTCCACACCTCTAAAATGGAGCCAACAGCAGCTATTTCCTTAGTAACTGAGGGGTAGCTGGGCTCATGGCCATCCAGCCAGACTACATTTCCCAGAACCCCTTGCAAGGAGGTGTGGTCACCTGACCAAGGCCTCACCAATGAAAGGAGAGTGAGGCATGTGGGCTGCTTTGAGGGTGGACCTTAAAACATGGCACATGCCCTCCGGGTCCTGCCACCTCCTATGACTGGAACAGTGAGGTGCCAGCCACACAACTTCAACAAGCAGACGGGGAACATGACCTCCAGGATGGTGGAGAAAGAAGACAGAAAGAACCCAGGTCCCTGAGCGGGGGGGTTGCTGAGTCACCCACTGACCTCTCATGTGAGAGAGAAATAAACATGTGTTTCCTTGTAGCCTTGGGGGCCTCTTTGTTACAGCAGCCTGATCTCTGCCTTAACCAATTCAAGCAACTAATACAGTTAGTCCCCCACATACGAACCTTCAAGTTGCAAGCTTTCAAAGATGTGAATGTGCATTCAGGCGTGAGTGACATGGCAGCTCGCCCTCCGTCTCCTGTTGCTGAGGATCCTTCAGCTGTACCATCTCCCACCTCCTCTCCCTCCTCCAGTCAGTAACTCTTCTTGCCTGTTCACTCGATGCCAGCCCCTGGATGCCAGCTGTTGTACTGGACTACTGTATTTTTTAAAGGTACTGTATTGTAAGATTGAAAACGTTTTATTTTTTGTGTTTGTTTTTTATGTATTATTTGTGTGAAAACTTATAAACCTATTAGAGTATAGTACTATATAGCCGACTGTGTCAGTTGGGTACCTAGGCTAACTTGCTGGACTTACGAACAAATTGGACTTACAAATGCGCTCTCGGAATGGAACTCGTTCGTATGTAGGGGACTTACTGTACAGGGAAAACAGGTCCAAGGGTGGCAGTGAAAACTTGGGGATGCCATGTAAGCGTTGATTAGCCCAGAGCCCCCTTTTCACCCAGGATTTTGTTTTGTAAGATGGAGCTATTATACAAACCCCAAGTGATTTGTCAGTGCTTCTAAATAAGTATTATTTAAAGAATATTCCAGCAGTTCAGTGAATCAAGGGATTCTAGTAATTTATTCATTCCACAAATATCTATTGAGCCCCTACTAATTGCCTGAAGATATAACATTGAACAAAACAAAACACCCGCCTTCAAGGAGTTTTCCTGCTGGTCAGGAGAGAGATGATAAACAACCAACAAATATATAATGTGTCAGATAGCAATCAGTGTGGGAGAGAAGAGTAAATAATGGGGCACGGGCATGCTGGTGGGGGCGATGAGGGTGCTCCGTACAAGTGTCCAGAGAAGATCTCCCTGGTGGCATGGCACTTGAACAAGATCCTGAAGTGAGGGACTGAGTCCTGGGAGACCCAGGGGAAGAACATTCTAGGCAGAGGAAACAGCATGTGCAAAGGCCCTAGGGAGGACCATAGTCTATGCTGAGGGAACAGCAAGGAGCCTCTGGAGGGGGAGCAGAGGGCAGAGAGGCAGGGAGATCATGAGGGCCCCGAAGTCAACGTGAGGACTTCAGCATTTCACACTGAGCGACACGGGAGCTGAGCAGGGGCGTGCTGTGAGCTCCTTGTAAGGAGTAAAGCCCGGCTTAGGGGCTACTGCATCATCGAGGTGAGGGATGATGGAGGCAGAGGTCATGGATATGTTCTAGATGCAGAGATGATAGGGTTTACAGAGGGGTCAGATGTGAGTGTGAGAAATGAGGAGCCAAGGAAGATTCTAGACTTCCAAGTTGAAAGTCGGAGTTGCTCTTCCCTGGAGGGAGCAGACTTATGGGGAGCAATGGCAGGAGCTCGGTTCTGGATGTGTTCGATTCCCTCTGGATGAGCCAAGTGGTGGGGGTGGTCGGAGTTCAGAGAAGGTCCTACCTGGAGATAGAAATCTGGAAGCAGTCAGCATAAAGATCGTGTTTAAGCCATGAGACCTGAGAGCTCCCAGGGACCAAGTGCAGAAGAGACATCTGTGGAGGGAACCCCGGGCACTGCAAACTAGGGTGAGGGGGTGAGCCAGTGTGACCAGAAAGATGTCGTTAAGCAGGGACTCTTTTTATTGTGGCAAAATATACGTCATAAAAATTGCCATTTTAACAATGTTGAAGTAGACAATCCAGTGGCATTGATGAGCTTCACAAGACTATGTAACCATCACCAGTATTTCCAAAACTTTTTCATCACCCCAAACAGAAACTTTGTACCCCTTAAGCAATAACTCCCCATTGCCTCTTCTCCCCAGCCCTGGCAACATCTACTTTCTGTCTCTCTGGATTTCCCTTTTCTGGACATTTCACATCAGTGGACTCAGACAATAGGTGTTCTTTTCTACATGGCTTCTTTCACTTACTATAACGTCTTCAAGGTTTATCCATGTTGTAGCATGTAATGGCACTTCATTTCCTTTTATGGTCAAATAACATCCCATTGGATGGATATTTTGCTTATCCATTCATCTGTTGATGAACACTTGGGTTGTTTCCATCTTTTGGCAATTGCTGCTATGAATAAGCAGTGACTCTTTTTTTTTTTTGCGGTACGCGGGCCTCTCACTGTTGTGGCCTCTCCCGTTGTGGAGCACAGGCTCCGGACGCGCAGGCTCAGCGGCCATGACTCACGGGCCCAGCCGCTCCGCGGCATGTGGGATCTTTCCAGACCGGGGCACGAACCCGTGTCCCCTGCATCGGCAGGCGGACTCTCAACCACTGCACCACCAGGGAAGCCCAGCAGTGGCTCTTTTTTTTTTTTTTTTTCTGCCATGCCACGCAACTTGTGGGATCTTAGTTCCCCAACCAGGGATCGAACCCAGGGCCCTGGCAGTGGAAGTGCAGAGTCCTAACCACTGAACTGCCAGGGGAGTCTCAAGCCGTGACTCTTAATATGGGTTTGGGTAGGAAATAAAAGGTATGAGCACCTCTCCTTCCCAGAAGTCCTTCAGCATCTTCCAGAGGATTTCTTTTGCTCTATAAAAAAGGAGTATGGGCTAACCTAGGTTGAGAACTTGGCTTTAAAGCGAACAGAATTAAAAGAATACTTTCAGTAAGAAATATTATATCTCAGTTAGGCAGGAAATCTTGTTCTATGTTACATGTATATTCAACAGGAACATGTGACCTAAATGTTGAGCGCGTACAAGCTGTGCTATGTCTTGTTCATCACCTGTCTCTCTGTAGAAAGCGCACTTGATAAAGGCAGGGACCTTTCTGCATAGAGCGTGGTGTCTGTCACACATCAGGTCCTCGGTCAGTGTTTGTGGGACAATTGATGGGTGTATGGAGCAGCCAGATGACAGTAGCTGGAGTCCTAGTGAGGGAAGCACAGCGGCCCTGACTGCCTTTCTAAGGCAGGGTTCTTACCTGTGGGCAGCAACCTAGAGGGTGACCTGTTTTCACCAACTTCACACAGGAATTAAGCAGTTCCTTTACTTACCAACCTGGAAAGCAAGTCCCAGGAGTTTGTGTTTTTCTTGTTTTTTTGTTTTTTGTTTTAGCAGTGCCTGTGATTCTGTGAACAATAGAAATCACAAATATTGTCATATCACGTTGCAGGTTTCTCAAAATACCACTCACCCTCATCACTACTTTTAAATTACGATCGTTATTAGACCAGCTGCTGCTGGATCTTATTTAATGTGCTACTAGGGGCACATGTACCACTGTAACAAATTTGGTTTTATCAACTATTTTGATAATTATATTACACTATAATTATTCTGCTTTGTAATCCATGTATTTTTTTCGCCTTTGTCCTTTGGGTCTGTAGGCATTGGTAGATGGGCAGAGGGGTCACGGTATAACCAAGGTCAAAAGCCTGCTCCGAGGGCTTGCCCCGCTTCCCCCTGTACGGTCATCCCTGGGACACACGTTCCTGGTTCCAGATTCACACCCAGACTCCAGGTCCTGACCCGGCTGTTACTGCCGCCTCTCGCCACCAGGAGGCGCTGCTTCCCCCCATGTCAGATGAAGCCCAGGGGCAGATACAGGGTTTCCTCCTTCCATCTTTGTCCTAACCGGGGCTGGGAACGGAACCTCCTGGCAGTTTTTTTCCTATTCTCATTCTCTCCTCCCCGAGGTCCCTCTCTTTCCCTCCCCCATCCACTCTCTCTTTAAAAACAAACAAACAAACAAACAAACAAACAAAAAATTTGTTATGGAAAATTTCAAAATGTTCAAAAGTATACGAACCCCCAGGGAGCTATGAGCCAACTTCAACAGTCTTGTTTCACTTACATCCTACCTGGGGAACTTTCTAAGTGTGCAGATGCTCAGGCCCCACCCAAGATGGGGGAAACAGAGCCTCAGGGCTTACAAAGCTCCCAGGCCGTTTGGGAACCACTGTTACAAACCTGGCCCTGCCTCTGGGATGCTCCCCAACTCCAACCTTGTGTAGGTCTCACAACCTCCTCGGCCTCCGACCCGTCCCCCCACAACCCTAGGTCTTTTCTCATCTCTGACCCAAATCATCTAGCTCACATCATTCCTCTTCCTCAAGCCCTGCAGGACTCGGACACAGCTGGCCCCTGTCCTCTGTACGGTCACTCTTCCTGTGTCTATCTGATAGCGAGGATTCAGTAACCAAGCCTCACACCCTTGAGCAATCTCCCAGAGCCCCATTCTTCTGGCTCCCGGGTCTTTCGATGCCTCTTCCTGTGGATAGAGAACAGACCGCAGGGTCGATCATGTCTCGGCTGGAAAGACATTAAGCTATTAAAACGATTTTGAAGTGTCCAGAAAAATCCCAGTGACAGGCTGAATGGTGGCACCCCCTCCTCCCCCCGCAAATCCATACTTGAAGTCCTAACCCCCAGGACCTCAGAATGTGACTGAATTTGGAGATAGGGTCTTTAAAGAGGTAGTTAGGTTAAAATGAGGTCATTAGGGTGGGTTCTAATCCAGTATGACTGGTGTCCTTATAAAAAGGGGAAACGTGGACACAGACAGGCATAGAAAGCAGAGCATGTGAGGACACAGGGAAAGGACGTCCATCTACGAGCCAAGGAGGCCTCAGGAGGAATCAGCTCTGCTGACATCTCGATCTCAGACTTCCAGCCTCCAGAACTGTGAGAAAACAAATTTTCTGCAGTACTTTGTTAGGGCAGCCCTAGCAGACTAACACAATCCCCAAGTGGATACAATTCACAAAACCAGCAACCCCCACCCTCACCCCCGACTTCTGATGAACCAGTTTCTGGCCAGCCCTAAGCACTGGACGCGGGTTCTTTATTTGTAGGTGTCCCCTGGGGGGCCCTGGGTTCAGTGGGAGGGAGTATTCTGGTCCCACCCAGCCCCACTCGCCCCGACCCTCTGGGTGGGTCGGTCCCCATCTTTTGCTGCAGCACCTGCTCTGTGCCAGGCCCTCTGGGGAAATGGACACCAAGTCCTGATTCCGCACTGGGTTAGGAGTTCGAAGTGGGATGACCAAATCCTCGTGACCTGCGGCCTGAAGCCCTGTGGAAGCTGTTAGGCAGAAGCGGCTACACAATTCATAGGCCTGGTGCAAAATGAAAATGCGGGCCCTTGTTCAAAAGTCGTTACTAATTTCAATTTGGCGACAGCCCAGATGCAGGCTCTGCTAAGCGCAGGGTCCTGGGTGGCTGTACAGGCTGCACTCCCACGAAGCCGGCTCTGCTGTTAGGGAACAGCAAAGGGAGGAGCGAGGCCAGTGCCCAGGGTGACAGTGATGTCACCAGGAGCCACTGACTTATCACAAGGGCTGCAAACCAGCTCCCTGCCCCTTGGATCTGAGGCTTGCGGAAGCTTCCAGACAACAACCTGAGGGAGGCGGCTTCTACGCTGCTTCTACATTAATAGTTACTAGTTTCATCTCTTCTCTCCTATCTGGGTTCCTTGTTTTAGGAGTGACTTCAAATAAAAAGAGACAATCTTCAAAGTTTGTCATTTAGAGACAGGATAATCTGTGATTGCCGTGGCCTGATGCTTTGTTGTAGAATGATGCCTCAAGGATCCTGGGGATGGGGAGAGGTGGGACCAGCCTGAACAATTACTACAGAAATACTTCAGGGGCACAGAGCACCTCTTGGCTAGGGTACAAGGGCCTTCGCATTTGGTAGTTTACTTTAACGTTTCCAGCCCCAGTGAAGAAGGATGGAGGCATTTGTCCAAAGTGGTCTCAGGTCATGTCCAGTGAGAGGTGCACAGGATGAAGAGTGAGGGTCCCCCGCTTCCTTCCTCCGTGTAGGCCTATCGGTTAGAGTTTGTGAGTTTCAAATAATAAATGGGACTCTGGTGCACCCATATCTATTGGAAAATAATGCAGCTCCTAGGATGGCAGGAACACTAAGGCCCAGGATGGGGCCAGGGAGCTTGGGGGACCCAGGGGGCCACAGCGATGCCCCTTTGAAGGTGTGCAGTGGGACCAGTGAACTGCAAGCATGCCTCATCTGCACCCCAAGCTCACAAAGACTCACACTGGCCAGGGGAGCCCCCGGACTGCATCTAGTGGGGTGAGCGGTTTTCCCAAGGACCGGGCAGGTGCTGCTAGAAGAGGATGCTGGGCAGCAAAAACCCCCAATGCCCACTAGTCCTTGGGCATCCCTGGTAGTACCCTGCCAAGTGGAGGGCATGGACTAGGTGCTGAATTAATACTTTCATTTTGACTGGATTCCCCACCAATTTTAACCATGGATCCTTAGGAGAGCCCCAGAAAAGAATGGCAAAGGTCATTTTGGTTTTTTTCCCCGTTAAATGTATAACAGCTACAGTTCATAGATTATTTTGTGGGTGTGCGAGCACAAGCTTGGAAAGCAGAAAAGAATTTGGTTTTAAATATTCCAGGAAATCTCAATCAAAATTACATCAGTTCTCGTCCGTGCCTCAGTTTCTGATCCAGAAAATGGGACTGTATTACAATGAACTCTCCCTAATGTGTGACTCAGACACGGGAGAATTCAGGGTTCCTACTGGGTTTTAAGAGCTCTGTAGGGTCCCTCTGGCCATACAGACAAATTAGGGAACAAAATGATCCTGCAGTTCGTTTGTTGAAAGGGCCCTTAATTATCAACTCATCTCAGAGGCACCATCCGATGCCTCGTCTAAAGAAAGTGTATTTTTAAAGGCACTGGTTGCATAGATGTGTTTAAGTATAAATGTAATACATATATATATACACATTTTTGTTTTTAATAAACTTTTTATTTTGGAATAATTTTAGATTTACAGAAAAGTTACAAAGGATAGCACAGAGAACTCCCTCATACCCTTTACCCAGTTTCTTTAAAATGTTAACATTTTACACAACCATGGTAAGTTAAAACTAAGAAATTAACATTGGCAAATGTTAAAGATCTTTCTTGGGTTTTCCAGTTTTTCTACTCATGTCCTTCTTCTGTTCCAGGATCCAATCCAGGGTACCACACAGCATTTTGTCAAATATAAATATATATGTTGTAACTTTTTATTTTGAAATAATCATGGATTTACAGAAAATTGAAAAAAAAAAAAAAAGAAAAGTACAGAGAGATCCTGTGTACCTTTCAACCACTTTCTCCCAGAAGTAACACCTTGTGTAACTATAGGACAATACTGAAACCAGGAAATTGATATTAGTATGATCCACAGAGCTTATTAAATATATATGCATATATATTTTTAAATCAAATGTATATTTTTAACCCTCACTTTGCCTCACAGTCAAGAAGATTAAATACTTTCCCCCAAAACATAAAATTTGCATCTAACTCCACCTGCCTCCAAACGCCAAGTCCAACCATGAAATTGTTGATCCTTCTCTCCGACCCACCAACTACAAACTAGAATCTGCCCATTTGTTCTCAAAAGCAGAAGTGCACTCTGCCCCGGGTCTGGATATCCTCAACTTACTGGACTTTGAACTCCCCAAATTCGAGGCCAGGGTGCAGACGAATGTGTGTGTGTGTGTGTGTGTGTGTGAGAGAGAGAGAGAGAGAGAGAGAGAGACAGAGAGAGAGAGAGAAGTAGCTCTCTTTGTCCCAATATATTCTAAACTCACAACATCATCCCTCCTGTCTCTGCAGGAGTGGAGATAAAGAGCTAGATGTATATCCCACTACATTTCTTCTACTACTATCAAATAGAAAGACGACAGAAATATTCTATCCATCTGCTCTAAAGACTGCATAAGTGAATTCAATTGCCACAAAGACAGCAGTTTTATCCAAGACCCGCACGGAAGCAGAGACTGTCTGCTGTTTCTGTTTCCTGACTGATTATCCAGGAATGTCTACAGGTGACCTCTGCCTGTCAGAGAAGGATCATTTTTCTTGTTTCCGTATTGACATAACTAAAAGCAAAGCTAGGTGGGAAAAGAGGTTACTTTGCAAATGATTTTACCTGAACTCAAATTCATAGGCTAGTTAGATCATAATCCAAGGGTGTGGTCCCTTTGTTTTAGAAGTTCAAGCCCCTGAATCGGCTGGTGTTTGGAAAAGGCAGGCATTCTTTACTTCAGCCTAAAACTGGGGAAAAATGTAAAGACTTCAGCTCATAAGCGATCCCAAATGCTGCCTCGGTCAAAACTCCCGTGAGGGATCGGGGCCCGCTCTGTCACTGCAGCTGGCATCCCAGGCATTCGGTGGCCCCGCTGCAGCCCACGCACTGCTGGGTGGGGGTGGGGCGTGGCCCAGCAGAGGGGGAGCTGTGGCCATGTGGCCGTGGGCGTGGCCAGTGCAATGTGCACGACAAAGGGACCATCTCTGAAGCCAGCCCTTGGAACAGAGGAGGAACAGAACAGTCCCCACAGGAACCCGCTTGGGCTGCTTGCTTTGCTCTCCAGCAGTAAGAGAAAGAGGACTGGCTTAGGCTGGAGGAGGCGCCTATCCGTCAGTGTGTGTCAAGACCAAGGGTCAATTCCAAATCCCAGAAAACCTCTCTAAGAGCCCTCTGGCTCTTATAAAGTGGTCAGAATGGAAATAGGCTCCTCTCTCCTCCAGCGTTTGGAAGCACTGAGAAAGGCAGGTCAGAGCCAAGGGATGGGGTCCAGGTGGGTGGGCACGAGCAGGGGAGGTGCCCTGGGCAGTGGCTGCGAGGGTAGCAGCAGGGGACATGCAGAGGCTGGGGGGGGTGGTCACAGCAAGCGCTGTCCTTGGTCTGCATGAAAGTTACCCATCGCTTCATGGACCTTGGAGGCTTTGTCTTAGTCACTGGGGTCAGAGGCGTCAGCCACTGGCACGTGGTTTCGCCTCTGGGACATGGGTGAATTCCTATAAGCACCAGATTGGAGAACAATGGAGAAAATCAGTGGGACAGAGAACCGGGGAACTCACAGCTCAATGTCAACGAGCACGGACACCAAGGACAGAAAGGCAAGGACCCAAGGCTGGTTTAGCAGACTCCGGGGAAGTGCAGGGCCCCTTGATGGGTTATCCCGGGCTCGCTGGAGGCCATGGGCGTGCCTCGTGGTCCAAGACCTGGAAGAGCCACCACCGTGTCTTGGTTCTCCATCTTCTGGTGGCTTCGGTCGGGTTCCTGTGGCCATGGTAATCCAGCTGGCCTCACAGCTCACTGGACCCAAAGCTGTTGTCTCAGCTGAGCTCCCTTAGAGGAACCTTTCTCATCAGCCACCAGAGCAGAAAACACCACCAGCTTCTCATCCTCATCAACTTCCTGGGCCCGGCTTCCGCTGAAAAGGAAAACTCTCCCCAAGGCAGACACACCTCCTAACGCCCACAGAGGAACATTCTCCAAAGCGTATGACTGCATTTGAAATCTGCCTCATGCAGAGAGAGAGTGGAGGGTATTCATTCACGTTCAAATCATTCGGCAAAGCGGGTCCGCAGGACAGTGACACCACCCTAGGCCCATCTCTAAGGACACGAGCCCGTGGTTAAGAGTAGAGTCTGGGGACTTCCCCGGCAGTCCAGTGGTTAAGATTCCGCCTTCCAATGCAGGGGGTGCAGGTTCGATCCCTGGTCAGGGAACTAAGGTCCCACATGCTGCAGGGTGCAGCCAAAAATTAAAAAAAAAAAAAGTACAGAGTCTGGAGCCAGACTGCTCGGGCCCTCTTTCTATCAACTGTTACCTTTAAAAAAAACTCTATTATTATTATTATTATTTGGCCACGCTGTGCGCCTTGTGGGATCTTAGTTCCCCAACCAGGGATCGAACCTGTGCTCCCTGTAGTGGAAGCACAGTCCTAACCACTGGACCACCGGGGAATTCCCATCCTTTGTTACTTCTGCTCTTTGTACTTCTGTTTCTTCTCTGCAAGACAGGGACAACAACAGACTCTTGCTCCTGAGATAATACATTTAGGATGCTTAGGACAGGGCTTCATACACAGTAAGTGCTCATAAACACTGGTGATTATCATTCCTATGTGCAAACTTCTCCCGGCCAGAAACCACCCATGGCCCAGGCTGTGTGCCTTTTTCCGTCAACACCCGTGAGCAGGACAGCTCCGGGGGCCGGAGAGCTCGCTTCCCCGGCAGCCCTTACCAGCTGACACGGCAGGGCAGAGCCTCTGACATCCTGTCCCGGCGTCTCACGTGGCTCGAGTGTCTTGCCTGTTTCTTCCCTCTTGGGCACAACAACGTGCAGCACTTCTAGGGCAGTATACTTGCTGATTGCTTCCTTCATTATCACTCACAACAACCAGCTAAGACACTGCCAAAGAAACACTCACAGCTGGCCCTGCTGATGACGGCGTGCAGGCCTGTCCTGCCTCTAAGACCTGCGGATAAAGAAATGTGGGGAGGAAAGAGAGACTGGAGGAGAAAGCTGAGACCGGCAACACATCCCAGCAGGGCAGGCCCTTGACCCACCGACCAGGAGAAAAAAACAAGTCAGCACTTCACTGGAAGAGAAGAAGTTTGAAAATGACGGTAGTTTAAAATCCGCATGTCTGGGCTTCCCTGGTGGCGCAGTGGTTGAGAACCCACCTGCCAATGCAGGGGACACGGGTTCCAGCCCTGGTCCGGGAAGATCCCACATGCCGCGGAGCAATCACGCTCATGCACCACAACTACTGAGCCTGTGCTGTAGAGCCCGCAAGCCACAACTACTGAAGCCCGCGCATCTAGAGCCCATATTCCACAACAAGAGAAGCCACCACAATAAGAAGCCCATGCACCGCAACAAAGAGTAGCCCCCGCTCGCTGCAACTAGAGAAAGCCCGCACGCAGCAACGAAGACCCAAAGCAGCCAAAATAAATAAATAAATAAATTTAAAATAAAATAAAATAAAATAAAATCCGCATGTCTACATGAAAAGCAAGGAACAGAATAAAGCGACACTGGCTGCTCCCCGATCCCTGGCACTGGGTAGAGAGTGGATCAGTCAGAGTTCTGGAAGAGAAGGCATGGATTAAGAGATTTCTGTCAAGAAATGGGCTCATGTGATTGCAGGGGCTGGTAGCCCAGGCTGAAATCCACAGGCTGGAGACTCCTGGGCCGGAGCCGGTGCTGCTGTCCACACACGGAATTTCTTCTTTCTCGGGAACCCCAGCTGTGCTCTTAAGGCTTTCACCTGATTGGATGAGGCCCACCCAGCTCTCCGGGATGATCTTCACTCACAGTCAACTGATGGTCGGTGACAACCCTCACAGCAGCACCTACATTAGTGTTTGGTTGGGTTCCTGGGTCCTACAGCCTGGCCACCTGGATGCCTTGAGCTGACCATCACAGAGAGGCGGCCCAGAGATCTCATGACTCACAGCTTTGGACGCAGACCACCTATGGGACAGTTCCTCTCCTGTGTAGGTGGGGGGACATGTAGGGGGTGTTCTCAGTGTGACCTCTACCCCAGCACAGGAGGTTCCAGAAACCTGCATTCCAGGCAAGGGCATGCAGATGAAGGCAGCTCCCGAGCCAGCGCAATCTCTCTGCCTGAGAGGAGAAAGCCCCTGGGAGGGCATCCCACACACGCCGCAGGGGGAGGGTGCAGGCTTGTCCTTTCTTGGCTATGGAATGTCCGGTGGGGGCTGATGGGAGTGCCCTCTTACCTCAGTCCTCTGCGCCCAGACAGGTGAACGCATAATGCTATGTCCAAAAAGCAACCCAGGGAGGACCTTCCTGGCAGTCCAGTGGTTAAGACTCTGCGCTTCCATTGCAGGGGGGGTGCGGGTTCAAGCCCTGGTTGGGGAACTAAGATCCCACATGGTGTGCAGCGCAGCTTTTTAAAAATAAATTTATTTATTTATTTATTTTTGGCTGCGTTGGGTCTTCATTGCTACGCACGGGCTTTCTCTAGTTGCGGCGAGCGGGGGCTACTCTTCGTTGCAGTGCATGGGCTTCTCATTGCGGTGGCTTCTCTTGTTGCAGAGCATGGGCTCTAGGTGCGTGGGCTTTAGTAGTTGTGACTCACAGGCTCTAGAGCACAGGCTCAGTAGTTGTGGCACACGGGCTTAGCTGCTCTGTGGCATTTTGGGGAAGGGAAGCCCCCCAATTTTTTTAATTAAAAAAGTAAATAAAAAGCAAGCCAGGCAAGACCTTAATTGTTATCTTTCAGTGTGGAAAAAATGTTCCAAAATGTCCAATTTTACCCCAAAGGTAAGTTCAGGCAGAGGACATTTATCGGGTTAAAATATCGGTTCTCAGCTTTCCTATGCATAAAAGTCGCCTGGGGGCTTCCCTGGTGGCACGGTGGTTAAGAATCTGCCTGCCAATGCAGGGGACACGGGTTCGAGCCCTGGTCCAGGAAGATCCCACATGCCGTGTAGCAACTAAGCCCGTGAGCCACAACTACTGAGCCCACGTGCTGCAACTACTGAAGCCCGCGCGCCTAGAGCCCGTGCTCCGCAGCAAGAGAAGCCACCGCAATGAAAAACCCGTGCACCGCGACGAAGAGTAGCCCCCGCTCGCCACAACTAGAGAGAAGCCTGCGCGCAGCAACGAAGACCCAACGCAGCCATAAATAAATAAATGAATAAATAAATCAAAAAAAAAAAAAAAAAAAGAGTTGCCTGGGAGCTTGGGAAAGGGGCAGATTCCCAGCCCCACAGCGGAGTTTCCGATCCAGCAGGTCTGGGAAGGGGCCAAAGGCACTTTCTGCAGTGACCGTGTCCTCCGGTAAATACAGGGACAAGAGGAGTCCAAGGCTCCCCCGACCCTTGACTCCCAGCCTAGGCCAGCCCAGGTGGAGGACCCTGGAAACTGGAAACAGAGGCAGGCTTCCCAAGTTAAAGACAGCGACGTGGAAACAAAGGGGCTGTGGCATGCCTGCCTGGTATGACCTCTCCGGCCGCAGACCCGCACGTGGTACTGCTGCTGAGGGTGGGGGGGCCAGTGAGTTTCCCTGGGGCGGGGCACGTCCTGTACCCAGCAGCGAGTGGTCTGGAGCAGGTGTCACAGAGTGTGGCAAGATGGAGACAAGGGACCTGCCACGTCCTGGTCCAGCCCACCCTCAGGCTCAGAAACAGTCTTGAAAGGAAAGGTGGCTCAGGGACTTCCCTGGCGGTCCAGCGGTTAGGACTCGGTGCTTTCACTGCCCAGACCCGGGTTCAATCCCTGGTCGGGGAACGAAGATCCTGCAGGCTTCGTGGAGTGGCCAAAAAGCGAACAAAAACCCAAAACAGAACAAAATAACAACAACAAAAAAACCCGTGGCTCAGAAAAGCATGATGGGGAGCTGGGGGCATCCAAGCCAAACCAGATGCACCTTCTACGGCGAAGCAGACCCTGCCCCTGATTTCCACGCAGAACCCCATTTTCTGAATCTAGGCAGTTACCTGGATGAAGGGGTCTGCCTAGGGAGGCTGCCTCCCCCCACCCCCCAGCCCAGGCACCAGGGCTGATCAGCCAGGGCCCTCAGATGGAAAGGACAATCTTCCAGCCAGAGAGAGGAGGCAGGGACTTCAGGAACAATCTTTTCAGTCAGAGAGAGGAGGCTAGCATGAATAATCAGTCAATGTCCCCAATTTCCTGTGTTCCGTGAAATACAAAACACACCAAGTCAGCAGTCTTTCACCAGATCAGACTTTCCTGGAAAGTCACAACCCAAGTGAACATGCCTTTTCAATGTACTTTCCTTTCTACTGAAAGGCCTTTGGTCCAGTTACCAGGCGAGCTTCTGCTGCATTAACACAAGATGTTTAAAAGGCCCGGAGTTCAGTTCAGAGCTGTGATGTTAAACAGACTTCACTTCTCTTCTTACAGGGGCCCTTTTGAGCCCCAAGCCTAACACATCTTGCTGCAAAGCCAGTGCTGCTGGGCCGGGGAACCAGGAGGCATACAAGAAAACCAGAAGTCATCTTTACCAGGGGCGTTTTATGTTCCTAGCACTTAAGTTCTAAGCATTAAAGAAAAAGTGGATTCTGGTAATAAGGCTCTTGGATGTTACGATTCCTGGGAAAGCAGGACCCCCCCTCTCCGTCCACGGAGGTGTGGAAATTCACTCAGGAAGCCTTCCTAATTCCACAGCGCGTCTTTCAGAAAGCACAAATGTCCCCTTCATGCACCCACCCATCACATACGGGCTTGTGAGCCTGTGATGTACTGGGTGCTGAGGACTCCATGAGGAGGATGTCCTGGGCCTTGGGGGATCCATGGAGAGAGAGAGAGAGACAGGCAGGAAATCACGACATGCAAAATCACCACCGTGAGCGGATCTGAACCACAAGAACAAGTGCTTTGGCAGTGCCTGTCCTGGTGGAAGAAGCACGGTACTCAGAAAGACTCACAGTTTTGCATCGCACACACCTCCGCAAGGCTTTGAAAGGAACCCGTGATGTTTAATACCAGCCCTAATGTCCTCTTGCGTTTCACAGTGATGTCAAAAGCTGGAAGAAATTTTTCTGCCCTTGCATTGATTTCATCCAGAAAACCTGACCCCGTGGCAGGAAGGTGACGGCAGGTCAGAGATCCAGAGATGCTTCCAGATCTTCAGGTGATTTCTGTCCAGGTCAAAGTGGGGGCAGAGACAAACCTGCCTTAAGAGTGGGGTCTCAGGGTTGGGGCAAAAAAAGAAAAAAAAGACCTCAAAAATTACTGTCAGGTCCGTGTCCATCGGAACCAGCTTTCCCAGCATTGCAGCCACCACCTCCATTTTCCCTGAGGTTTGGGAGCTACCTGTGCCTGCCCTGGAGAAAAGAGAAAACTCCAGCAAGTCCCTGGGAGGTGATGCGGTGCAGGCCCATCCCTGGCAGACCCCACAGTGTTGTGGGTGAATGGCAGATGGCTCTGGGGACCTGCCAGCCAGAAACCTGTTCTGCTGCCCTTTGCAGAGCTGGAGACGTGTTCACCTAACACCTCTGAATATTTAGAACTCCTACTGTTTCCGGTTCCGGTTCTTAGGGACGCGGCCTCAAGCAGCAGGTTCATCAAGAAGGAGAAAAGCTCAAACTCTTAAAAACCACCAGCCCAGATGCTTAAGGAAGAGGGCCTCCTGGGAGGTGAAAGGCTAAGAGTGGACACCACGATTATCTGAAACTGCCCTTGCATTAAGGATCGAATATTAAAAAAATACACATATTTTAGGAGCAAGAGTTGTTGTACTGCCCCCAAGTCAGTTACAAATCTGAATAAATGTACATTTCCAATGTAGCAGATATCGCCCCAAATCCACATCCTCTCGCCTCCTGCTCACAGACCCTGATTTGGTTCAGGTAACCCACCCTCCTCTCCCTGATGGGCCTCACAAATTCCATCACAATAACCCCCTCCCTTGCCACTAATTGGCTGGGGCTGGACACGAGGCATAATTCTGGCCAATGAGATGTGTGGGCAAGTCAGCGGGGGAGGGCCTTCTCACTTATAATGAGAGACCCCAGGAAGAGCCAGGCGGGAGGGGAGCTGGTGGGAGACAAGTCAGTATGTGGAGGATAGCAGAGCAGAAACAGGGACAGAGCCTAATCCCCTGACCTTGCTGAGCCCTGGATATAACCCATCACAAAGCTGCCCGACCTCTGCACTTAGGTTTTATAAAAATTTTAATGTTCCGATTATTTGTCATTTTGAGTAGAGTTTTGTCCTACTTGCAGAGGAAGGAATCCTAATCAATATATTGCATAATCTAAGCAATTCAGGCACCACAAATTACCTTGGAATAAAAATTAAAAAAAAAAAGCAAACCACTTAACAAAAAAGTCTCTGTCACAAAAGTTTCCACAGCAGAAACAGCTTTCCTGTCCTCTCCTTGTAAAGTGCAAGGGCAATTTGAGAGCATCACAGCATCTGCTCTGAGCATCCGGGTGATGTTCCGGGATGCTGGCAGATAGGGGAGGGCACGGATTGCAGAGAGGACGCGGTACCTACGGTTCAATGATGCCAAACAGGACAAAACCAGTTCCTGTTGGGGGTGGGTTGTCCTGGGTTTGTTCTTCAGACCTGTGCTCTTTCCCTTCCTGCCCTCAGGCCAGAAATGCCCCCCCAAAGACTAAGGGAACAGATCCCTGGCTAAATAAAATCTGGGTGAGAGTGCTGGAGACCGGCGGTCACGAGTCTAGTCTTCTGAACAGGAGAGGTGATTTGAAACTTCAAACAATTTCAAAATAAAACCCAGCCCAAGGGCTGTAATATAAATTTTGAGTTTTGGGAGAAGCCCAGCACTCCCCGTGCTTCTCTGAGTAGGGACTGAGGGCAAGGCAGCCCCCGGCCCGAATCCTCCTTATGGAAAAGGAAAACAGCCCACCTAACCACAACAAAGTCTTCCACGGGCTCTCCGTTTGCAGTTACAAAAAAATCTCAGCGTTTCTGGACCTTGCCTTCCTGATTTGCCATTCAGCATCCAGGCTCCGTAAGAAATTTGCTTTTTAGAACCAAGGACCAGACAATTAGACCTGTTTTTCTAACGTCAAGGTCAAGTTTCCCACACACAGACAGAGCAAATCCTCTCCAAACACGCTCACGATTTCCCCCGAAAATCCCAAAGGCCTTTTACTCAAGTCATAAGTGTTGCCTGAAGTTGACAGTGAACTGAACCAGCAGAAAAGATAAGATGGTGGGTTACCTGGTTTGTGCGCTGGGGGAGGACCCGGGATGAGACCCTCAGCTGTGGCCCTACAGCCGCAGGGCTGGCTCCACCTGTCCGACCTGCCAGGCTCTCCACCACACCTCCAGGCCTGGGCTCACTGCCAGTGCCCGGACCCGCCATAGGTGTGCGTTCACCTTTGGAGAAGTGCCGGCACACGGGTCTCCCCCACTCTGCTCCCACCCTGTGACCTGCCCCCCCAGCCAATCAGGCACTGGAACATCTCTCCTGAGTCATCTGGATTCTAAATCTAAAGCTGGTAGAGAAAAGAACAAAAGGGAAAAGGAAGGAGGGAGGGGAAGGGGGAAACACCCAGGCCCACACCCACCCAGCGTCTCAGTGATGGTCTAAGGTGAAGGCAGGTGGGACCATGAGCCTGGGCAGGGCCTTCACGGTGATGGTCAGGGTCAAATTCCAGGGCTGCCCTTTTCCTCTGGGTGGCTATTTTGGGAAAGCAGCTTTGCTCCAGCAGTCGACAGACTGGCTACTGCGGACGCTGGAATCCGGAAGACTCAGAGCTCTGCCAGCACCGGCACAGGTGAAGGCAGGGAGAACAGCCCCACAGAACAAAAGGCAAGTTCCGGGCGCCCTGGAAACTCCACTCTGAGCGCCCACAGGCCCACCCATGCCTCCTGGCTCTAACCCTTCAGTAAAGATCTCTGGGCACCTGGAGTAGGAACTGTCTGGTTTGTGAGAGGAGGTCCTGACTTGATGTGTTAACCCGGGGCTGATGGGCATGGCCGGTGGGGCTGGTGGCATCTGGTCCAGCAGCATCGCTGGCTATCACTGTCCTGCCAATCCAGGATGAAGTGCACTTGGCGGCCAGATCTAGCTTCTGTTCCCTTGCACTGTTCTCTGGCCCGTCCAGCGTAAGTTGACAGCAAGCACGGAACTCTGGGCACTGGCCGAGTGTGAGGCCACAGGCGGTGCCGGGCGGGAGGGGGGCCGGGGGGTGGGGTGTAGGCAGCGGGGATCGCGTGCTTCCGAGGCAGCCAATTAAGTCGAGCCTCTGGGCACACTGAGATCTTCCGATAACTAGAGTTTTCGAGTGCAAGGCAGGTTCTAAGATCTAAAGCCCCCACGAGGAAACCAGAACCCATTTCCCTAAGGAGTCGGTGAGGGACAGAGCTTAACTCCTTGACCTTGCTGAGCCCTGGATAGAACCCACCACAAAGCTGTCCGACCTCTGCACTTACGTTTTATAAAAATTTATAAAAATTGAGGCAGGAAAAGGAGCCCAAGAGAGGCCCAGTGGCGGAATTCAGACAGAACCCAGCCTCCTTCCTCCGGGTTACAGCCTCGATCAGCAAACGTGGGTAGAAGAAGGCGTGGCCTCCGACCTCAGGGTTACATCAGTCCTCGGGGCTACGCTGTGCTTTGTGAAGCCCCGTCTCAAAGCCAGCGGCTTTCTCTGGGGCCCCAAGAGGGGCCACAAACAGGCCAGGCCTTGCTCAAGGGTCCTGACGCACAGCAGTGAGGCGTGACTCTGGGTGGGTCCAGCGGGGACCTGACTCTTCCTCCCCACCCTCCCTCTCCAACAGCCAGTCCTGGGTCAGAGGCCTCAAGAAAATCCCCCAAGCACTGGCCAACTTCAGACCGCCCTGACCCTTAGGTCATCTGCTAGTCACTGGGCTAAGACCTAAACTAATGGGAGAGAAATGCTTGGCGATTTCAGAAAACTGAACTGCAAGGGTGCTCACGATAAAACTGTCAGCAGGAGCCCTGCTTGCCCTTGAATGATCTGCCTCCAATCTGGTAGACAGGAATCTGTTACATTTACGTACAAAGTCCCATGATAAGTCACTTGGGATCCCCCGAAGTAGGAAGGCTGCTTGTGGTTAGAGCTGGATGAGTCAACGAAACAAACAAATGAGCTCGATGAGGTCAGCTTCTTGGAAAAGGAACAAAGAAAACTGCACCCAAGCGAGAAGCAGCTTACGATGCCAAGGCAGTGGTCACTGAAAGCCCATTCTGAATCTTCGAGGCCGGTGGCTCTCAGTGGGGGCGATTTTGCCCCCCGGGGGAGACCTGGCAATGTCTGGAGACCTTACTCGTGGTCACGAGTGGAGGCGGGGATGCTCCTGGCAACTCGTGGGTACAGGCGTGCTGATAACATCTCACCGTGCACAGCACCGACCCACAGCAGAGAATGACCCGCCCCAAATGGCAACAGTACTGCGATTGGGAAACGGCTCTAATACCAAGAGAAAGATTTTCCTCTCTTCTTTAAAAGTCCTGGACAAATGGTCACCTTTAATCACTGGCCATATCCCTCAGCCCAGAGGGCCACCTGCTACCTGCCGAGCCAGGCGATCACAGGTCAGTATCTTTGCAGGGGCCTCTAGGAACAGACCCCAGCTTGGGCGAGTTGCCAGCTGTCCCCAGCCAAGGGTCCCAATCCTCAGAACTGACCCCCACCCCCCCACTGTTCAGCTGCGGAGACCTCCCAGTAAAGCCATGGAGAGAGAGTGGTGACAGTCCTCATCATCACAGCAGACGTCCTCACCTGTGGCAGGTGCTTCCCGGGCGTCAACCACCTTTCACTTACTTTGTCTCGCCCCAATAAATAAGAGCCTTGCCCATTAAAGCCGTCTTTCTGCGTTCCTGACCTGCCAGGCCAGTGGGACACGCCGGAGACACATGTCCAAGCGCACAGGGGGATGGGACAGGGAGAGCATGTGCCCACCTTCACATCACATGAAGGCAGGGCACTGCGGGAAGCTGGGAGCTGACCGAGACCCCCGAGCTGAGTCCAGCCAGACTCCATCCCCTGCCTCCCCTAAGCGCGGGGGGCATCCGAGGAACAGGATTCGCAGAGTCACTCCTGCCGGGTGAGCCACCGGGGACCGGAGCTGGGCCGATGGCACAGCATCTGGGGGTCACCCTGGCTCTTAACTGCAGACTCTGCAGTCGAGGGTCTGGATGTGAGTCCCGCAGAGACCGAGGGTCTGGATGTGAGTCCCGCAGAGACGGGGGCTCCGGAAGGATACGGAGCACATCACGCTCCCGGGGGTTTTTCTGCCATTGGGCTCAGCCAACAGCCAACAGAAACCACCCCAAGAGCTGGGCGGATGGGAAGGACCCCCGCCCAGGCTGACAGTGGCCGCCTTTGCGGAGTTGGGACTAAGGGGAGAGGCGGGCCGGAAGGGGCCCCACCCATTAACTTCATCTCCCTCTGAACTGTTTGACTTTTTATGAGCATTGCTACTAATGTTATAATTTTAAAAGAACATTAACAAAGCTGAAGAATGAGGGCAGGATATCTCACGTCCACGCCTTCTCGCCCGGGAGCACACTTTACCTGCTCGGAAATCTCTGCACTGCTATCTTGTGTGGTTTTTTTTTTTTTTTTGCTGTACGTGGGCCTCTCACTGTTGCGGCCTCTCCTGTTGTGGAGCCCAGGCTCCGGACGTGCAGGCCCAGCGGCCATGGCCCACAGGCCCAGCCGCTCCGCAGCATGTGGGATCTTCCCGGACCGGGGCACGAACCCGTGTCCCCTGCATCGGCAGGCGGACTCCCAACCACTGCGCCACCAGGGAAGCCCTGCACTGCTATCTGGATCGGGCTGCTGATCCCGGGCGCCAGGCCCCAGAAAGCTGCCCCAAGGAGACTCTGCAAAGGCCAGAGAGAAAGGGATGACAGATCAGCTGTGTCCCGCTCACCTCAGGAAAGAAGAAGAGGCCAGGCCAGGCCAGCAGCCCGGGCGGGAGGGAGGCTGCCGGCCCGACACCCCTACAGCTCCCGCCAGCACTCCCTGAGCAGCTGGCTGTCACCATGATGGTGGAGGAAAGTCATGCACGGCTAAAACGTGTCTCCGCCTCAGCCCTCCACCACACCTTCAGGCTCAGCACCTTCTCACCACCCAGTCTGCTCACGATTGGAACAAGGCCCAGCCTCCCTGAACTGCCGCGCTGAACTTGTGTACCTCACTTCGGACCCGCGGAACCCGAGATCTGGTTTTCCACGTACAATCAGCTTCTGGCCTGGGACCCAGCATTGTCACCAGGGCTCAACCACTCACTTCTCTCCACCCCTGGAGTTCTGGGCTCCCCTCCGCTGACTCTGCTACCCACAGCCTGGTTGAATAACTCACACACAGGTGTCCCCAAGACCATTTGCCTTCCCAGGTTCCCCTGTCCTGCACGGGGGACCCAGACACCCAGAGACAGGGCTGGAGCTGGGGGGACAGGGTTGACCCAGTAGGACAACTCACATGCTCTCACATTCTTCTGGGTGTCTACTTCATCACTAACATCAAAGGAAGATTAGAAATGCAACGTTTGGCCACAACAACATCACATTTTAACAGTATAGTATACATTGCAAAATGTTGTAAAGAAAAATGGATACATTGATAAAAGAATATTCAAAATAAATGGTCTAAAGCTTGTGTGTGTGTGTGTGTGTGTGTGTGTGTGTGTGTGTGTGTGTGTCTTTAGCTTAAGGATATACAGGTACAGAGAAGAAAACTCAGGCAGAACAGTCTCTGACCGTAAATCAAAGCAGTATTTTTTTGGATCTGTCTCCTAAGGCAAAGGAAACAAAAGCAGAAATAAACAAATGGGACCTAATTAAACTTGAAAACCTTTGCACAGCAAACCATTGACAAAATGAAAAGACAACCTACTGAATGGGAGAAAATATTTGCAATTGATGTGACCAATAAAAGATTAATATCCAAACTATATAAACAGCTCATACAACTCAATATCAAAACAACAACAACAACCCCCCCCAAAAAACCAAAAATCCCAATTAAAAAAATGGGCAGAAGACATGAATAGACATTTTTCCAAAGAAGACATACAGATGGCCAACAGGCACATGAAAAGATGCTCAACATCACTAATCATCAGGGAAATGCAAATCAAAATCACAATGAGATATCATCTCACACCTGTCAGAATAGCTATTATCAAAAAGACCACAAATAAATGTTGGCAAGGATGTGGAGAAAAAGAAAAAAACGCACTACACTGTTGGTGGGAATGTAAACTGGTGCAGCCGCTATGGAACACATTATGGAGGTTCCTCAAAAAAATAAAATAAAAATAGAACTACCATAGATCAAGCAATTCCACTCCTGGGTATATGTCCCCCCTCCCCTCAAAAAACCCCCAAAAACTCTAATTCAAAAAGATACATGCACCTCAATGCTCACAGCAGCATTGTTTACAATTGCCAGGATATGGAAGCAACCTAAGTGTCCATCAACAGGTGAATGGATAAAGAAAACATGGTGTATATATAGACACAATGGAATACTACTCAGCCATAAAAAAGAATGAAATTTTTGTCATTTGCAACAACATGGATGGACCTGGAAGGTATTATGCTGAGTGAAATAAGTCAGACTGAGAAAGACAAATACCATATGTTATCACTTATATGTGGAATCTAAAGAATATAACAAAAAAGAAGCAGACTCACAGATTTAGAGAACAAACTAGTGGTTCCCAGTGGGGAGAGAGAAGGCAGAAGGGGCAAGATAGGGGGAGGGGAATAAAGGTACAAACTACTATGTAAAAAAAATAAGCTACAAAGATATATTGTACAGCACAGGGAATATAGCCAATATTTTAAAGTAACTTTAGATGGAGTATAATCTGTAAAAATTTTGAATCACCATATTGTCCACCAGAAACTAATATTATAAATCAACTATACCTCAATAAAACAATAATTTAGGGCTTCTCTGGTGGCGCAGTGGTTGAGAGTCCGCCTGCCGATGCAGGGGACACGGGTTCATGCCCCGGTCCGGGAGGATCCCACATGTCGTGGAGCGGCTGGGCCCGTAATCCATGGCCACTGAGCCTGCGCGTCTGGAGCCTGTGCTCCGCAATGGGAGAGGCCACAACAGTGAGAGGCCCGCGTACCGCAAAGAACCCCAATAATTAAAAAAACTAAATAAAAGAATATGCAGGTACAAAGGCAAACAAAACCAGTATTCCCAGTGGGCTAAACGGAAGAGTCACTTGGATACTACGGAGATGATGCCCCTCTGATTCCCACAAGAAGGGAGCAGCTCCCTGAAGCCCCAGTCTGGGGTCTGGACTCTGGAAGTTAACTGGGGGTCTGGAATGCACGGGTGGGAGAATGGAAGAGATACAGAAGCCAAGCAGACATGAACTCACTGCACTGAGCAGTAAATTAATGGGGGAACCTACCCTCTGCCCCACATAGGGAGGCTCGAGCATCTAGTCTAGTTCATGAGGCAGCGCAGGAGGACCCAATGTCCCCCTATGTGATCAGACAGCTCAAGGCTGGCCTGACAGGAATTGTAAAGGAGGGATGTTTGTGGACCCCAAGTGCCGTCCACTCTGCTCTTGTCCCTACACACCGACGGCTCACTTTCCACCCACGCCCACAAGTACTCAGCGTCCTCAAACCCTGCCTGACCGCTGATCCACTGAGCAAAACCTGTCCTCAGAAGAACCGGACACCACAACCTGCAAACTGGCTGGCTGAGCAGGAGCCTCGGCCGGTTCAAGGGATTTTGCATCTGACTGTAGAGTGAATTTGCCTTCTGGCTTAAGCCAGAAGAATGAAGCTCTAATTTGTAAAACTGAGCCACAAACCAGCTCACTGAAGGAGGCTGGGCGGGGGTGGCAGCGGAAGGGGAGATTTCCTCGAGATCACAGCCCAGAACCTTCGGCTCAGTCGGATGGCGGCTCTCCTGCCTCTGCACCTTGCGGGGCCGGCCTCTCTGTCTTGAGCACCCACTTTCCAGCTTCAACCAACAACCCTTACTTGTCCTTCAAGTCTCGGTCAGCCCTCCTCTCCTGGGGGAGGCACGGTACATGCCCTGGCCGTGGGCTCCCATGCCCACCCCAAGCATCACCCATCAACGCCCCGGGCTGCTGTCAGAGTCAGGAAGCCCTGGTTCACACCCTCTGCTCGCTGATGACGAGGCTGAGCTGCAGGTGTGTCGTCTGTACAAGAGGATGCACAACACGGGTTGAGACAGCGATGGGAAAGTAGTTCAGAAACTGTAAACGTGCGGAATTATGTTTACACGTTAGACTCTCTTGAGCACACCTAATTTCTAAGGGAACAGTGATTTGGACTCTTCACAAGTTTGTTAGTTGCGTACCGGGAACCAGGAATGCCGCAGCCCAGAGGGACAACAGTGTCAGTGTGCAGGTGCGCTGACCCGGCCAGGGGGAGTCCACGTAGCTGAGCGCCTGTGCTCAGAGCCGACCTCAGGCATCTGGAAACGCCTCTGCAACACTGGGAGAGTACATTTCTGTTGTTCTAAGCCACCCAGTTTGTGGTCATTTGTTACAGCTGCCATAAGACCCTCAAATACCCCTGGGGTCATCAGGGAACTCACTGCAGCGGGAAGAGGGAGGGGACAGGGGCTTGTGGGTGAGGAGTGAGCAGAGACCTCTGAGCAGCCTGAAACTCCCGCCCTTCCTCAGCACGTACTGTTACCCCCAGTGCTGTGCTCTGTTAATAGTCTCACTTTCTGTTAATCAGTACTCTCCTTGGATAAGCCTAGTCACCCCAACTTTACAGTTAGATGAAATTCAAAATCAAGTAAACGACATGACTAACATGAAAAGCAACGAATCAAAGCTTTGTTTTCAAATGACACCCACTCCCTTATTCTGATATTGGGGCGGGCGCGATTGCCCTTGAGATCCACGTATTAACTCGTACCTTACACACAGTGCTAACCTGCTGTAGGGATGGGGGTTTCTAGCCCCGCAGTAATTTAGAAGCAGCCACTCAGAAGGGAGGAACAGGTTTGCTGCAATCGGATTCACTGACAAAACCAAGGAGAGACAGGTGAGGGTTGCAGAGCCAGAGAAGAAATGCGAATGCTACAGAACACATTTACCAACACGTACGACAGCCCGGTGCCCTGAGGCAGGGGCCTTCGGGTCATCGTTCCACACTACACAGCACAGCCGTGCGTCTTCAGAGTGATCGTCCGGCTCAGCAGGAGAAGGTAAAACTGTGTTTATTCTGCTTTAAGAAGCATACTGTTCCCTTTGTCCACCTGTCCCCCTGCCCACGGTCCTAGGCAGAAGGTGTCCCACTCGCTCCTCTTGTGAACTCTGCCCTGGATGCAGTGAGGGGACTGATGCAGAGCTGGGACCACAGCCCAGAAGGGGCTCACCAAGCGTGCCAGCCGCGGGAACACATAAACGAATGGATAAAGGAACAATAAGAGATGGGTGACTTTAAAGTTTTGATGAAATGTCTGAACTCCTCACTGGGCTTGGCCTCTCTCTGCTGACTCTGCCTCAAGCTCCTGTGGCTCTGTTTCTCTTTCATAAAATTCCTGGGACCATTTAACCATGGAAAGAGCCATGGCAATATTCACGAGGGCAGAGTCCTCAAAATCCAGGGGGATCAGGAAAAATTGTAAGAAATGCCGCCAGTGTCTCAACTTCTTTTAAAATTGTAAATTGCTGGCAGGACAAGAAACTATGAGGAACAAAAGGTCCACAAATAGAATTAGAAATGGTGGTGGACAGACCCTTCAGGCCCCGTGACTGTGGCCTCCTAGTGCTCAGGCCCTTGTGCCACCCCCTCCCCTTGGGTGTGGATGGGACCCGGGACTTACTTCTGAACAAGAGAAGAGGGCTAAGGTGGCAGGATTGTGGATCTCAAAGTGCCTTCACACCCTTCGGGTTCTGGGTGGCCCTGTAGTCTCCCACACGTCACGGGTGAAGCAGCAGAATGACCACGACGGCAGACTCTGAGCCATGTTACCTGCATTCAAGCCCAGCCTCAGCCATAACCATACTGTGCCCGGTGATGTAAACCCCCTAAGCCTCAGTTTCCCCATATGTAAAATGGGTACAATAGTAGCTTCCTCACAGCCCTGTTACAAGGATTAAATAAGGGAATATTTGAAAAGTGCTTAGCACAGCGTGTGGCACACAGTAAGCACTCAATAAATGTTTGCTATTTATGCATTGCTTATTCACCTTCTGTTGTCCTGACTGGACGGCAAAGTCCGTGTGGGCAGCGATGGGTCTGTCCTGCCCACTGTTGCACAGAGTCTTGAACACGGGGTGGATCACAGAATACTTCTGCATGATGCGATCCTCTGTGAGGCAGGCAGGACGGGAATTTTTTATTCCAAGAAGACGGATTGAGAGATGTTAAATTCTTACCCAATAGCACAGAGGAAATGAGGGGTAAAACGAGGACCATCTCACTACCAAACAATGTTCTTTCTATTTCTCCACTGCCTTCAACACGACTTCTAACGAAGTTAATCTGACACATAGTTAAGGATAAGTGTTAGCCTCCAGTACAGTAATAAGGCTTAAATGGAAACAATTCACGTAACTGAACATAATTAGCACTTTGTGTACACAAGCTTGCATTTCTGGAAGCGTGCTAGAGAAGGTGTGATTCTCTGGGGAAGAGTAGGGAATGAGAGGCTGGGAAGGGTTTGCTTTTTTAAAAAAAATTCAGGGCTTCCCTGGTGGCACAGTGGTTAAGAATCGCCTGCTAATGCAGGGGACACGGGTTTGGGCCCTGGTCTGGGAAGATCCCACGTGCCGCGGAGCAACTAAGCCCGTGCGCCACAACTACTGAGCCTGCGCTCTGGAGCCCGCGAGCCACAACTGCTGAGCCCACGTGCCACAACTACTGAAGCCTGCACGCCTAGAGCCCGTGCTCAGCAACAAGAGAAGCCACCGCAATGAGAAGCCCGAGCACGGCAACAAAGAGTAGCCCCCGCTCACCGCAACAAAGAGTAGCCCCCGCTCACCGCAACTAGAGAAAGCCCGCGCGCAGCAACGAAGACCTGACACAGCCAAAAATAAATAAGAAAATAAAATAAATAAATTTATTAAAAAAAATTCAGTGTAGAATGATGTGGCTTAGCAGTGGCTTGCAGGGAAGGGAAGTTTTGAAGTACGTTGGGGTTAAACGGCTTTTGAGGGGATGGGACAGTCCTCAGTGTGTGCCGAGGTGGAAAGCTATCGGGCCCCACGGCGCAGGCTTGGTCTGAAATATTACTCTGGGCCCGTCCTCCCTTCTCTCCTGCTGAAAGGCCACCACGGCTGCCTGCTCACCCCCGCAGGGTCTCTCTACATCCCAGCCCACATCCCTCCCCTGGCTGTGCCCCATCAGGGAGGTGGGCTTTCAGGGCAGGGAGATGGCTGGGTGGTACCCAGGGTAAGTAAATTCAACACAGGCCCGCAAGCAGCTGTTTCTCAGCAGGTTATCCAGAACAGTTTCTCTGAAGCTCCAGGTTGGAGGCAAGGGATCTGAACTTGCTTTGGGTTTTGGGTAGATAATTCTGAGAACCACCACCTGCCTTGCGGTGATCCTGGACGAGGAACTGTATCCATCAGTGGCCGATGACATGGTCCAGGAATTTAAACTTGCTTCACCCCGTCACTGGTGGCGAGTTTCATAATCAAAGGGGGTTATAACGGCAGTAGTTACCCACTTTCAAGTCTAGTTTAATTCATTTTGTAGTGAGCTGATGTGACGGCCTCAGAATATGTTTAACGCCAAGTTTAGTAATCAGTTCAGCTCAAATCAACTAACACCCCTCCCCCAGTATGGACACCCCTCCCCCACCACTGTCAGGCCAGCTCTTTCTCCTCTGGATGGAACCTCCCTTTCCTCCACCCACTTTCCCCATAGGGAGCTGTGATGCACCCAGCCCGAGGCTGATCTGCCAGGAGGAGGATGGGCCCGTTCAGAGGAGGCGATGAGAATCAGGCAGGAGCTGCCCAGCCTGATGCTAAGTGAGGTGGGGAGGCTGGGAGCAGTGAGTCAGCACCCTTCTCAGGAAGGGACAAGACAAGCATCAGATGACAGTGCAGGAAGAGGTCACTTGGTACCATGGAGGTCAGGGTGGGGCCTCAGGACTAGACTGGCCAGCCATGGGCGCCATGCATGAGAGCTGCCCGGGGTCGGTTACCACCTGCCCACAGCCAGGGATATGGGAACAGAGTGTACCCTTTTCGCATCCACCCAAGGCATTTTGCTCCACTTCAACATCTGCAACACTAGTTAACAACAAAAATGAAAGCATCAATCTTCAGGAAGGGGAAGAAAGGGATATTTGCAATGCAAAAATCCAACACAGAAAAGGAATTCCAAAACCTCACTACATTATATCCGTGTAAAGGAAGGTTCTTCTGATTTAGTGAAAGTATTAAATATCTGTGAAAGCAAAGCTGGTTATCATTGATGATACCTAATAGCCACCACAACGCCCTGCTGCATGGCTGATGTACATTATCTGATTTATTTTACACTGTGACTCTATGAAGTAGGTCCTAACATAAGCCCAGTTTTACAGATGAGAAACTAAAATACAGGAAGGTTAAGTCATATTTCCAGATACAAGCAGCCAGGGACAGAGATGGGCCTGGAAGGCAAGTCCTTGACTTGAAGCCATACGCTTCATGGACGTTAGGGAACTGAGATGCCTTTGAATGGAGAGAAAAGACCCATACCTGCTAATGGACCGCAGCATCCGGCAGCGTCTGCATGGCATCTACAGGCAGACCCAGAATGGGAGGGGACGCCCAAGGTTGGCCACCAAATTCTTTCATTCCTAAGGACGCTTTCATTGAAATTGGGATTTAAAAAGTAGCCCCTGACAGCACCCGCCCCCCCCACCCCGACTAACACACACACACCAGCCCTTGTTGTCAGACAGATTAAAACAAAATGATGCCGATTCTTTGGGTGCTGGAGCCAGGACTCTCTTTCTCAAGGTGGGGTACAAACGTGAGACACAGGCAATCCCTTCAGCAAAGGCCACCGGGGCAAACTCAGCAGGAACTGCTGGATGGAGAGTTTGGGGGGGAGCCTGCACCCACATCACTCCCTAGGGAGGTGAGTTCCAAGGTCTTCCTCACTTTTCAGCAATCAAAAATGAAGATCAAAATAGATAACCAACAAGGACCTACTGCATAACACAGGGAACTATACTTAATATTCTATAATAAACTATAAGGGAAAAGAATCTGAAAAAAATACATATATATGTATGTATAACTGAATCACTTTGCTGTACACCTGAAACTAACACAACATTGTAAATCCCCTGTACTTCAGTGAAAACAAAACCAAAAAAATATTGCTAAGACCGATATCAAAACAAAGCAAAACAAAACAAAACAAAACGAAGATCATAATCCCCACACTCTCCCTAGCAAACAGAGACCAGAAGATGTCAGGCGCTCTGCCTAGGCTGGGCGGCAGAAGTGGGCCTGTTCACCCAATATTTGACAGGGTGTAGGCCTGGGAATGAAGACAGGGCCTGGGGATGGGCTGTCCGTCCTCCAGCCACCCCTGTGGGGGAGGGAACCTCAGCCATCCCACTCTACCAACTCCCCCTTTGTAAGAAAGAACCCTCTACCCAGTCTAACTCCACTACCTGTATCAGATTCCTAAATATGCCTCATGCGTCCCTAATTTTGCTAATGCCATTCCCTTCAATTTACCTTTCCCTTTTCTCCAACTGTCTCAGAATCCTGGCTGCTCTCCCTGGCTCAGATCAAATCCTTTCCACTTCCACAAACTGCCTTGACCTCTCCCCAGCCCTGTTGAGTCCCTGAAATCCCAGCCCATTTACTAACCCATTACATTCCCCACTGGGCCTATAGATACTCAGCACTGCACAGCAGTCCTATGACATTTCACATGTCCATCCATCCACCCGACAAATATTTATTAAGCACGTGCCATATGCACTGTTCTGTCACTTCCCTTGTCCATTCTCTCCTCATTTCCCAAGGTGGCTCCTTCCCACCTTCTGTTCTGCCTCAAACCTCCCCCACCCCCTCCCTCAGCAAGCTCACCCAGTCTCACGGCATCGGTACCATCTTAGTCACTGAGACCCCCTGCCCTGACCTCTCTCCTACACTCCGATGTCTCACAGGTGACCTACTGTAGCCAGATCAGAACTCCAGATCCCCCGTAAGCCCTGCAGCCTGTGCCTCCCAGTCTTCCCCACCTCGATAAATGATTCACCCATCTGTGCAAGCCACAGACCTCAGAGTCATCTTCGTCTCCTCTTTCTTTTCTCTGCCCACCCCACCATGTCCATCCAGCAGCAGACTCCTCCGGCTCTGCCTTCAAAACCTACTGCCTCTATCTCCTCCAGGATACAGCCCTAGCCCAGCCACGGTGGTTTCTAGCCAGACCAAGGAACAGCCTCCAGCAGGTCTCCCGGCTGCCACTCTTGCGTATGTTCTTTACACGGCAGCCAGAGTGATTGTTTTAAAACATAAGATCACGAGGTTTGCAGCTCAAAACCCTCCAAAGGCTGCTGAACATCACCCTTTGGATTTCATTCTAAGTCCTCAAGGCATACAAAGCCCCTGTCTGACTTAACCTGTTACCACTCACCTCCAGCCTCACTGGCTTCCTTGCAAATTTTTCAAATGCACCTTTGCACGTGCTGACCCTGAAAAGCCCTCCCCTCACCTCAGTGACTTAACACCTCCCCCAGCACTCTTCATCCTCCAATCCCTTCATAGTATTTATCACGACCTAGCATTATTTGAAATATTTATTTTGTTCATTTATCACCTCTTTTCTCCATCAGAAGACCAGTTGCTCCACAAAAGCAAGGATTTGCCTATCTAGTTCACTGCTGTATTCTCAATGCTAAGTGATGCAGGCACACAGCAAGGATTCAATAAGTATTTGCTGAACGAATGAATGAATGGGTGCTGCCTAGTCATTTTCTTGTTGCACATGTCTGACCTCCTCTAACCAGAGGCAGCACCTTGTACATCTTTTCATCCTCCTATACCTCCTAGCCCAGCGGCCAGTTACAAGGGCAAGTTCAGGGCTGGGAAGACAATCAGGTTGCACGATCAGTGGGAGGTGCTGCCTGACGTGCTGTGACGAAAAGGACCCGGAGGCCGGTCTAGGTTTAGCATCATTGATTTGTGTGCCAGGGGCCCGGGGTGGCGTGTGGAAGTGTAGTCCTTGGGACTGCCCAGCTTGTTAACCAGGGGATTCTTGAGGCGGGAGAGAAAGCTGGATTGGCAGGCAGAGCAGGACGGTCCTGGCCAGTCCTAGGGTTTGGGAAGCTCAGGAAACAGGCCACTAACCCACAGGGCAGCTGATGCCAGTGGGCCCCAGGGTACCAGCTGATGCCGCCCCATCGGCCCTCTGCTCCTGGAAAGACCCTCAAGGGAAATGTCAGGGAGTACAGGAGCCCCCCCCCACCCGCCCCCGCTCAGCCCACCCACCCCAGCCATGGCTACACAGAGGCTCAGGGGAGCAGCCATTTGTCCCAAAGCTCTCTTGGGCCTGGGGGCAGAGGCAGAACTGGGCCCACATAACTTACAGGGCACCACTTTGCCTTCGCGACAAGATTCCTGGCTACAGAGTTCCACAGGCACTTATCTAGGACGCCCAGCCACTTCCTGCTTCAGGAGAGACCAGCACGGATGTAACAGGAGGGCACGGGCCCTGGGTCTTTCTGCCCAGCCATGCTGTCCCTTTGCTCCCTGTGGCCACCAGGCACAGAAACAGTGAAGGCACTGGAGCAGGTGCCCTATCGGCGCCACCAGCCTCATTCACTTAAGCTGGGAGAGGGGGCGTCCATGCACTGCCGGGAGGGTGGACTACCAGAAGCGCCCTCCCCCCAAGTCTTCGTCCTGACCTGCCGCTCCCAGGCTGGACGCTGTTCCCACCACTGGGCGGGGGCGGGTAGAAGGCCGGGGTGGGCAGGAGAGGGGATGGGGGGAGGGTGGAAGAGGTCGGCGGGACTGCAAGTCTGAAACCCCTTTCTCCTGTTCCTCTCTTTGAAACGCGAGTTGGCGGACTTGACTTCTTATATAAAACTACTTTCGTGACCAAAGCACTCTTCACATCTGAGACTTTTCACAACCACCTTGGGGGCAGTTTCAATGCCCCCACTTGCAGGAGGTCAGGGTATTTGCTCCGATGGCACGTGGCTGAGCAGCGGCAGGAAGACCAGAGTTCCCATTTCCACCCCCAGACCAGGGAGCCCTCCTGCACCCACGACGGAGAGTGAGGAAGAAAGAAACAACCAGCCATGCAAAACCCGAAAAAGGAATCCTTTCTCTGCAAAGATTATGAAATCGAAGAGCATTTTGTTGTTTCTTGGACATTCTTCTTTCGGCTCGGAGGCCACACAATTCAACAGGCTTCCCATGATTATTATTGTTAAAGTACTTCGTTTAGCTCCTGCCTCCTTTACCAACTTTCACACTGACCGAGAACTCAAGCGTTTACCTGGGCTCAGCCTTGGACGGGGCGAGCAGGTCGCGCGGGCTTCCAGCCTCCTCCTCTCCGGGGCTTGGCTCCAAGGCTCCCGCAAAATCTCGAAATCCCCCCGGATCTGCGCGGCCACTGGAGGAAGCAGCCCGGCTCTGAACAAGCCCAGGCAAGCCCAGGCAGAGCCCGCTTCTTGGTCCTGCCTCCTGCGCGCACCACACGGCCCCGGGGCGAGAGACGCGTCTCTCCTGCCTCAGGTCCGTGGAGTCGACTCGTTCCAGACAGGCCGGGCGTCTGCAGCTCCTCCAACTGAAAAGGAAAAGGGCCCAGGTAGGGCAAGGAGGGGCGGTTGGGGGCGGCGCCAGCCCGGGGGAGCAGGGCGGGAGCGCCCGGTCACGTCGGGGCAGGGGGGGTGGTGTACGCGTTGACAGAGGCCCGGGGCGCGGCGGCGGGGCGCGCTGCTGGGGGACCGGGCGCGCTCGGCCGTGGAGCGGGTTCCCCCGGGCACCGGGTCCCGGGCCCTCCACCGCCGCCACCCGGCTGGGCTGGTGTTGCCCTGGTGACAGCGCGGACAGCGCAGCGCCCTTCGCCTCCGCCCGCCGCGGGATTCCGGGGCGGGATCCCAGGGCGCGCTCCCGGAGCCGACGACCGGACCCCACGGCCATCGCGACTCATCCGGGAGCTCCTCGCCCCTCCGCGGCGGGACCGAAGCCCGGGCGGGCCGAAGGGGGCCTGTAAGAAAGCAAACAGAAACCACGCGGCCGCTCGCCGCGATGCCCAGCCCGCGGGCCTCTCCCCGGGAAGAGGGAAAGAGAAACCCGCGTCCCGGGCACAGGCGAGGGAGGTGCCCCGGGTCTGGATTTGCCGTGTCCGCGACATTGCCAGCCTGGAGAGCTCGGAAGTCCTACGCAGCCCCGATTCAAGGAGACGGGAAAGGACTTCTAGGGCCAGAAACTGGCACCCCGCTGGGGCCACCGCCCGCCGGCCCGGCGCCCCACCCCCACTCACCTCGCCTCCAAGTTCCGGCGCTGCGGGCCGCTGGGTGTCTGGGCTCGCGCGTCCCGGGGCGCAGAGGCGGGCGGCGGGCATCGCCCAGGCGCGGCGCTCGAGAGTCGGGTGAGCCGGGCGGGGACCGCGCGGGGCAGGGCTCGGCTGAGCCGAGGGGCCGGGCGCAGCCCCCAGCATCGGCCTTAAAGGTTCCCGGAGGCACCAACGCAGACGCTGGGAGGTGCCGCACAGCCCACGAAGTGCGCGCCTCCCTTTTCTCCCGTTTCCACGCTGCCCTGCGCATGGCGCGGGACGCCCCCGGGGTAGATGGGGACGCACGTGCAGCAGTGGCCCTGAAGACCCCTCTCTGCTGTGCGGAGGGGGCTCCCCAGCCACTCTCCCTTCCCCAACCACCGTAGATCCCACCCAGTCCGACCAGGTTTGGACCTGGGAGACGAACTGCCCCGCGGCCCGCGCGCCCAGGTATGAAGGAAAGAGGAGTTCCCGGGGCCTCCCCGTGCGAGCGTTTCTGCCCTCGGGGTTGTTGCAGGACTGAAATCTCTTCCTCCGAAGCAAACCCTCCTCGCAGACTCAGCGCTTGCGACCCGGCAGGCACCTGTCTCCTCCACAGACGCAAAGCTGACGGCAAAGGTCTTTTCGGCCCCGTGAGACTCATGAGGCTCGCACTGGGAGAAAATGGTCCTTGCGGGGGGCGGGGGGGGGAAGCAGCCGCTGCCCAGACGGGTAATCCCATTTGGGCACACGGCGGGTGGGCAGGAGGAGGCCAGGTGTGAGCTGTCCCCATTGGACAGACGACCATCCCGAGGCTCACAGGGATGAATCTGCGTGGAGTCCATGTTCCCAGACCTTTCCGGGGTTTCTAGAATAGTCCTAGAGAAGGAAAGAGCCAGTCAGCAGGTGAGAATGCCCAGGTGCATTGGATAGCTGCAGGTCAGGCCTAGCTTTCCCCACACCAGCAGTCCGGGGGAGAGGACAATTCCCCGCCCACCCTCGCCCCAGGGTGGCCATCACCGCGGAGTAGATGGGGTGAGGAAGGCTTTGCAGATCCTGAGATTCAGGAGGATTCAGTGAGGCTGATGGCTCTAGAGGCAGCACAAGCAGGTGGAGGGAAAAGGGGGCCCTAATCCCGATCCAGTGTGTGACCTCTGGCAAGAATAATAATAATAAGGACTTCCCTGTTGGTCCAGTGGGTAAGACTCCGTGCTCCCAATGCAGGGGGCCCGGGTTCGATCCCTGGTCAGGGAACTAGATCCCATGTGCATGCCGTAACTAAGACCTGGTGCAGCCTAAAGAAATAAACAAATAAATATATTTTTTTAAAAAATAGTAAAGCTGGGCCTCCCTGGTGGCGCAAGTGGTTGAGAGTCTGCCTGCCGATGCAGGGGATACGGGTTCGTGCCCCGGTCTGGGAGGATCCCATATGCCGCGGAGCGGCTGGGCCCGTGAGCCATGGCCGCTGAGCCTGCGCGTCCGGAGCCTGTGCTCCGCAACGGGGGAGGCCACAACGGTGAGAGGCCCGCATACCGCAAAAAAAAAAAAAAAAAAAAAAAAAATAGTAAAGCTAACTCACATTGAGTGCTCAGCGTGCCAGGCATCAGCCTAAACCCACCCCAGAGAATCTCTTTCAATCCTCAAAACAGTCCTGTGAGATAGATATTAGTACTGCCCCATTTTCAGGTGAGAAAATCGAGGACCAGAAAGGTAAAACTTGGCCACCATCGCAAGGAGGAGAGTGGGGGGTGGAACCAGGACCCAAATCCATGCCTTTCTGACCCCCAAGCCTCACTCCTTAAGCACCTGCCATCCGGCCTCAATTTGGCGAATTGCTTAGCCTCTCCAAGCCTCGGTGTCCTCATGTATATGGACAGCGTGAGGCCCATGGTATGGATTCAATATATATTGGTGGAATGAATGAATGACCCCCCCACCCCTCAGAGGAATGGTAAAGACTGCAGTAGATGGAGTTCCTGCACGTAGCAGGCACTTCCATGCATTCATCAGCTCATCAAAGGAACCTCTATGGAGCCACAGGCCCGAGGAAGCAAGAGTTCCCTGCTCCAGGTGTATAGACACTTGGGAGCATTTCCGGCTGAGACCTCTGCCCTCATTGGTTCTTTCTTCTCATTTTCTTTTCAAAGCCACCAAAATGCCTTGACCTGGGCCACTAACAGATGAATGAGTACACTTGGGAGACACCAGACTCTGGTAACTAGAGGACTGAAATAACCAGATTTGTATCCACTTTTCCATCCAGAGAGGCCAAACCATATCTAGGCCTCATTTTTTTGGTCTTGAATCATTTTTGTGGAAGTGAGGGCTGGTTTACAAAGGCCTCTCCATATGCCAAAGTCTGTCTCACCACTTCCTACCCCACTAAGCATGAGGATGTTGAGCCCATTTGTATTTCCCCTAGAATCCATCCAGCACTCGGATGTACACACACCCCTGACTAACAAGCAAAGGGGCTACGGAGAAAGTGGGCTACAGAAGTAACAAGGACAAGCTTCAATTTATGCCCCCCGCCCCAGACACAGCTTTGAAACAGTGCACCCGGGAGGCATTCATGTCTTAAGTCTAACCACCGAGGCCCAAGGAGTCCTGTTCCCCAGTCGGCCTAATGAGATTGATCTTGTCCAAAAATGTGAATTAAAAAATAGGATAACAATGTCCTGGGATTAGATCATACTGATGGCTGCACAGTTTTGTGAATCTATGTCATCCCTCCGTATCCAAGGGGGACTGGTTCCAGGACCCACCTCAGATCCCAACATTTGAGAATGCTCAACTTCCTTATATAAAATGAGGTAGTGTTTGGATATAACCTAGGCACATCTTCCCGTATACATTATATCATCTCTAGATTACTTATAATACCTAGTACAATATAAACACAATGTAAATAATTGTAAATTTAATGTAAATTATATGTAAATAGTTGCTGGCACCAGCAAATTAAAGTTTTACTTTTTTGGAACATCCTGGAAATTTTTCTTTTAATTTTTTTCAATCCACCGTTGGTTGAATTTACAAATACAGAACCCACGGATACAGAGGGCTGACTGTATACTAAAACCCACCAAATTGTATACTTTTGAATGGTGAAACTTATGGTATGTAAGTTATATCTCAGTAGAAAAAAAAAAAAAGGGAGTCACTATTCTTCCTTACTGCCTGGAAATACATGGCATGGACCCAGCAGGTCGTCTGAAAGCCCCGGCACTCTTGATAAACACTAACTCCCCTGACATAGAAGATCTAATCCCAGTGTGGGTAACATGAGGGGGTCAGTCATCCTATGGCTGCAGCCATTCTGCTGGGGCCCTGGTTGTGGCCGTCTCAGGAACAAGTGGCCACAGGTCCAAGGAGGCCTGTCTTTTATGCCCTCGAATACAGAACTACGGGGACACGGGGCTCTCCTAGACTGGACCCTGCAGAAGAAAGGGGGTTTGGGGGAGGACTTTCTTCACTGCAACCCTGCATCTGTGAATGAAAAATGTTGCCTGCCGTATCAGTAAACAAAGGATGTTGCAGCCATCAAGCCACCATATTACAGTCTCCCTGATGGTGAGCCCTGAGGGAACTCAGGATGGAAGCAGGGTTCCCCCGCTTCTAGCAGTCAACTACTGCACTCACCCCACAACTGTGCACCCTGAAGAGCCTCAGGATGAGAAAGCACAGGACACTGGCCCCATGTAGCTGAGGTGCAGATCAAAGGGATGATTTCAGTGAGCCCAGACACTTGCATCTTCCCATCCATAGAAAAGCGCTAAATTCCTGAACTTAAGATGTCTGGTTTTCTTTAACAGTCATCTTTTGATGTTCTGACTACCTGGTCTTTGTTGCAAAAAGTCCTAGATCTCTTGGCTTCCCCCTTGCCTCTTCGGAGCAGCCCCTCAGAGCTGAGAGGCTGCGTCCTGGGCTTAAGTCCTCAGAAGGTCTGCCGAAAAAAACATAACTCGCATCTTTTGGTTGTGCATGTTTTTTTCAGTCAGCACATCAGAGAATCACTTGGTGGGGTGATGGTGGACAGGCCAGGGTGGGAACCTGTGTGTATCATGCAGGGGTGTTCCAGGGAGCCTACCTAGCACTTGCAAAGCCCTTGTGTCCGCCAGCACTCTTCAAAACCCCACCTCTGAATAAGGAAGCGCAACTTGACTTGTGGGGTTGGTGAAGAAATCCCCACTGGATTAAAAAGAGCAAATAAATGTAAGAAGTCAAAATTCTGTACAAAGGGGAAAATTACGTTTAAGCGTTTACTCATTGCTGTGCTCACTGGGCATTTTAACTAAACATAGCTTTAAGTTTCTTTTATTTTCCAGCTCCTAAGGTTGTCCTGTGGCTTATGCATCAAATTCACCTTTTTCCTAATTGAGGACAGAGAGAGGTCAACTTATTCTTAGGAGATATCTATCTTTGGAGCAATTGATTGATCAATAGATATTTGATACATACACATACATACATTATTTAGCTACCATTTATCAAGTCCTTATTATATACGTTATGCACTGTTATGTGTTTTACAGACTGGATCTCATTGGATCCCCCAGCAGGTCTATGAAATCCTTACTCTTATGCCCATTTAGCAGGTGATAAACTGAGCCTCAGAGAAGCTTCAGTCCCACGGCCTTATCTAAGATCATACAGCCTCTAAGCAACAGACCTGGGATTTGGACCTCTGCGGAATCCCAAAGGCAGTTAACCTCCAAACACAAGGGCACGATTTGACAAAGGCGGCAGGCACAAGGGCACCCCAGCCATTTTTGTTGGGATGAGTGAAAACTCCCCTACCTTGAGTCCAGAGAAGTGAGACTTTGCCCGGGTCTGTTTGCTGCCTGCAGCTTTCATAAATACACCCACCTGCTACCTCCCATTTCTCCAGTTCAAAGAGGAAAATAGGGCCAGTTTCCTTTCAGTGTCTAAACTGACAAGGGCCCTAAGATCCCATCCAGAGAACTGTGAGAAGCACAAGGATCCATCCCCCCGAAGAACCCTGGAGCTGCAGCTCACCCCAAGGCTGCCAGTCCTGATGGTTCTTCACTTTTTTTGGGGTCACATAATCCTGTGAGAATCTGAGGAAAGCTATTAACCTTTTCCAAGAAAAAACCCAACAACTCACATCACACAAAATTTTACTTACAATTTCAGAAGACTCCTTGCCTGCATCCTCCCTATCTCCTCCCCGCATCAAATTTAAAAGGTTAAAAATGGCGTGATACTGTCCGACAGAACTGTCTGTGATGGTGGAAAAGTTCTCTGTCTTTGCCGTCCTATTCGGTAGCCACTAGCCACATGTGACTGTTGTAATTAAGTAAAATGTAACATTCAGTTCCTCAGTGCATTAGAACACGTGGCTAGTGGCTACCGTATGGAACAATGCAGCTCTAAGTGTATCCTGAATTAAGCCAGAGCATCAGACAATTGCCAACCTGGGCCACATCACACATTGGCTTGTGTTTTAGGGTCTTATGAGAAAGAGACCTAAGACAGGGTTCCCTACCCACTGTGCTTTACTCTAAGACACTGTTCATTACATGAAGCATAATAGGTATCAATAGGGGTCTCCATGACCATCCACTTTTGGGGGTTGGGATCCCCAAATGCACCCTGGTAAGGAGACTTTTCTTTGATCACCAAATTGTCCTTTAGCTTAGTTGAAGGCAGAAGGCTTTTCAATATCAAGCCAACCGATGTGCTCTGATGATAAAGCAGCCGTCTGGATGTGAACACGAGGGTGTTTGACAGGTAGTAGTGTGATCGAGTTTGGGCACGATATTTGGAAAGGTCTGATGGGTCACTTGTGCTGGCAGCTCCCCATCGGACCAGAACTAGATCTGGATGGCTCCGTAGACGAATGGCCTGGAGGCTGTCTCTCTGCAGTCACTGGAGACAAGAGGACAGGCCCCTTGGCCCTGCAGCTGCACCTGCTGAGACCTATGGCAGAAGGGAGGGGCCTTGTCTGAGCCAATGAGGCTTTCAGGACCTGAAGGCTGCCGGGTCAGTGCCCACCCGCTTTGCTGCCATGGGCCGGGGTCTGGCAGATGCTCTTTCTAGCCCACTGGGTCTAGGAAGGCAGCACTGAAGCTGGCTTTTGTTCTGCTTGTCCCTCATCAAGGTCACCGATGACCTCCATGTTGCTAAACCCAATGACCAATTCCAAGCCCCCATTTTGCTTGACGCATCAGCATCGTTGGACAGAGCTGGTCCCTCCCTGATCTTTGAAACTCTTTTTTCCTTTCTGTTTGGATTTTGGGATGCCACCGTCTCTTGGTTCTCACCTACTTTACCCACCACTCCTTCCTTCTCAGTCTCCTCTGCTGGTTCCTCCCCTACTCCCACCCTTTTTGTGTTCGAGGACCCCAGGGCTCGGGTCACCTACCCTCCCTCCCCGGGTGATCTCATCCAGCCTCAAAGCTTATCAATCACATCTATACACTGACAACTCCCAAATTAACATCTGCAGCCACGACCTCCAGACTCCAACAGCCAAATGCTAATCCAGAATCTTGTGGGTGCGTAATAAGAATCTGAAAACATGGTACATTCCAAACTAAAGTTCTGATTCCACCCTGACTCTCCAGACCGCTCCTCTGAAGTCTCCCCCATCTCCACACATGGCAACTCCTTCCTTCCACAACTCTGTGGTTCATCCTTGACCTCTGTCTCTCTTCTCCTGCATCCAGTCCCTCAGCAGAGCCTGTTGGCTCCACCTTCAAAATACAGCAGGAATCCAGACCATTCTCTGCTTTTTCTCGTGACATTCATTATTTCCACTCTAAACCACTATCACTTTCTTGCCTGGATGACTGTCATAGCTTCCTAACTGGTTTCACTTGGCCCTTGCTCCCCAAGTCTGTCCTCAACCCAGCATCCAGGACTGATCTGTTTAGAATGAAATCTGATCGCATCACTCTGCTACTCAAAACCCTCCAATGGCACCTCACCTTGCTCAGAGTCAAAGCCAAAAAAGTTCAACTGAATCAGCCCCCAACTGACTCTTGACCTCACTTCTTTTTACTGTCTTTCTTGCTGACTCTGTTCCACACTGGCCTCCTTGCTGGTCCTGGAACACACCAAGAAGTCCTCTTCCCCTCCCTGAGGCCAAAGGAACCAGAGAGGGACACTGGGGCCCCAAATCCACCATCCTTGGTCACCACCGTCATCGTTATCAATGGGCAGTGAAGACCAGAGTCTGAAGCCATTAAGCCAGTTTCCATCAATCCTGGCCCCCAGGAGGACATCAGAGGAAATAGTACTAGGGAGGTCCTTAGGCCCAAGGTTACAACAGTCATTTCTTACAGTCCAAGGGCCATGGAGGGAAAAAGTGATAGTTCTCTTCTAATTCAGAAAATATTAACATAAGCACTTTCTTTTTTAAACTTTTTTTATTTTTAACTTTTTTTTCCCTTTGGCTGCACCACGCAGCTTGAGGGATCTTAGTTCCCCAACCAGGGATCGAAACTGGGCCCCCTGCAGTGGAAGCACAGAGTCCTAACCACTGGACTGCCAGGGAATTCCCAAAAGCACTTTATTTCTGACATAGATAACTACGCTATTCTATTGATTAACTAGAAAGGAAAAAAAAAAAAAGAAAAAAGAAAAAGAAAGGAAAAGTCAACCCACGCCAGTAGGAAATGTGGATTGTTTTATAGAAGAGAGGGTTATCCTTAGGGGTTGAGTTGAACAGAATTCCACACTTGGGCTTTGAGGTTGTTGAGTGGCGAATACTGTAGAAATGCCGAGGACAGGTGGGGCCACTGTGAAATGGGACAGATGTTAAAAAGACACAGTAATTGGTGGAAGGGGCCGCTCACCTGAAGTCAGTCTACCCTAAAGGAGAGCTGAGATCAACGAGAAAGCCAGAAAGGCTCCCAGATCCTAGAATATATAAACATCTCGAACATGAGGACCACAGGGATGATTCTCATGCATGATGCACCGGATCCTTGTCCTTAGTGGAACCCCTTCTCTGAGCGGCCACACCAACACCCATCCTCCAACACCAATCCCTTGGATGGATACTGCCAAGTTACGTATTTGCAGCCGTCGCTCCGTTCCCTGTAGTTTGCTGCAGGTTAGCATCACCCCTGTCTTTCTATAAATAGGAAGAATGCTTAGCACAGTCCTCAGAAAACCATGTGTTGCAAGCATCTGGAAGAGACAAGGGGCACTCACAGGGCTTCTTCGCTGGAGGTGTGTCTCTCCCGCTTGCCTGGCAGGAACGCCTTGGGAGGGCAGTCACTTTTGACCTCCGGGGACCCAGAGAAGCCAAGAAGCAAAGCAGTTGTGAAAAACAACCCATTTCCAGCACCAGGTACGCATGGAGGCGGCCTGCAGGTGCTGGCAGGTCTGTTCAAGTCTCCCTCACCAACCTTCTCTCCAAAGGGGGATTTTGCAGGAGGAACCTCTGAAAATTTCTAGGGTGGAAGAGAGAGACGGGTCGGACGCAACAGAAACGTGGTGCTCAGGCAGCCAGGCTGAGCAGAGGCGCTAAGTGGAGGCTCCTTGGTGACCCGGGGTCCATTTGAGCCCCCGGGGTAGCCTGGGAGGCCAGTGGGGTGAAGGCAGTAGGGGAGCATCAAAGACAAGCTGGGCCCATTTCACATTTTTATCATGAGTCAGCCCTATCTTACTCCTTCTGTTTTGAAGCAAAACCTAATTTGTACTTTTCTTTAAAAACCATTTATGTCTGGTCAAGCCCTTGTTGTCAAACAAGCACGTTTATTACACAGACGGAAGCCTGGTATCTCTGAGACCTTGAATGGACTATTTACCATGTTGAGGCTGCGGGACAAGGTGACCTTCAGACCACAAAGGGGCAGTGGCTTGCACGTGGCAGGGCCTTTCAGAGGACGTGAGACATCCAGGCCATTGCCATGTCTTAGGGGACCTGGGAGTTTACAGACGGAAGAAATGTCAAAATGGGATTAGAAAAATGCATTTTAACCATTTAAAATTTAATGCTTTTAGAAGTAAGACAGAGAAAGGCAAACATCATATGATAGCACTCATATGTGGAATCTACTAAAAAATGATATAAATGAACTTATTTACAAAACAGAAACAGACTCACAGATTTCAAAAACAAACTTGTGGTTACCTAAGGAGAAACATGGGTGGGAGGGATAAATTGGGAGCTTGGGACTGACAATATACACACGACTATATATAAAATAGATAACCAACAAGGACCCGGTGTATAGCACAGGGAACTCTACTCAATATTCTATAATAAGCTAGGTGGGAAACGAATCTGAAAAAGCATGAATATATGTATATGTATAGCTGAATCACTATGCTGTATACCTGAAACTAACACAACATTGTAAATCAACTGTACTCCAATAAAAATTTTTTAAAATAAAATAAAATTGAATGCTTTTAACACATGACTCGAATATGAGAGAATTGAGCTGTTTGCTAGAAATGATATAAAAAATCGAAAAACCTTTTTGAACATGAAGCCCAGGCCAGATGCCTCACTCCCAGCAGACAGATGCTGAAGCAAGTTGCCCCCAGAAATCAAGTGACAGGTATTGACCTGGTCACTGCAATAGGAACCTGAGCCCCAGCACGGGACAGGTCAACTTCTCGCTGTGTTCCTAAATTCAAGAATGGCCAGCCCTCCCTGGGAATTTTGTGAAATTTCCTTGGACAACAGAGGCGCAAACGACCCATCAAGCCTATTCTGAGAACTGTGAACAAGGAAAGCACACCCCTCTGTATTGTGTTCCACAACCTTTCTAAGAGGCCAAAATGAAGCGTGGGCAGACCTAGGAGATGACACAGATCCTGAATGGCAGGGAAATTTCTAGGTGAACTTTCTGTTTTATGTGTCAAAACAAAACCCAGAAAAACTCTTCTGCCTGAATGCATGGGACCGAGTAAAACTCACATCCCCAATTCCGCAAACGCCCAGCCCCGCAGTGAGAAGCTTGTTTCCTTCCTGCGTCCTCGGGCGCCCTCTGCTGGAGGAACCCTGAGTTACAGCACTAATAACCAGACTGGCAACCGCCAGACTCCAGGGGCCCCGATTTCCCGGAATTGCAAAGAGGAACAACTATGAAAAAAGCCCCATGTTTTCTCCCCTGGACACTTTGCCCAGTGAGAGTCGCAAACCAGGGGTGCTGCAAACCTGCTCAGAGGTAGGGTTCAGTTCCCGGAGCAGCACTTCCTGATGTCCAGTAAGTTTTGCCCATGGTCTTTAGGGCCTCAGGTCTGTGTCACCTCCAGGTCCCCAATCTCCTTACCTTGTCCTATTTCACTGGAGTCAGGGCACCCGATGGGTCCAGCGCTGATGACTTCATCCTTGTCTCACATGCTGGCTGAAACACATCCCAGGGACTTGCAGGCCTGCCCTGAGCTTCCTGTCTCCTTGGGCAAGTCGGTTAATCTCTAGGCCTCCCGGTCCTTGCCTCTGAGCTCGGGGCTGGCATCAGATGATTTCAAAGTATCTTTCATTTGTGGGGCTAAAGTTTGCACTCAGAAGAGGAAAGACAGGTTCGGAACCTTAACCAGGTCTGCAGAGAATGGGCACAGCAGAGAAGCTGCTGACTCTGCATTGGGTGAAAAGCAAAAACGGTCAGTGGGGAAGTGCCATGGGTCAGGATCTGGCCCTGCAGCCCTAGGGTCCCAGCAGCACCTTGAAGCCTTTTCCCGCCACCCCAGCCTGCCTCCTGGCCCTCCCTGTCTTCGGGATTTGGGGTGCTACTCCTTTAACCAGGTGGGCACCACCAGTGTCCCATTTCCTGCTGAAATCCAGGCCCACCATTTGCTCTCACGGCCCTTACCTTTGCCTTATACCTTAGTCCTTGCAGGAGCCCCAGGGACTCGGCTGGACAGTTGGCTCTGCCTGGAGGGTGCAGGCAGTCCCCCGAGAGCTGCCTGTCCCCACGTCCTTGGGAGGAAGACAGGCAGCCTCAGCACTGCGCCTGTCCCAGGCTGAGCGGGAAGGCTCCTCGTGTCAGATCTGTGCAGGCCCCCAAACTGATGACATCAGTAGAGAGCAGGGTCTGCAGGCCCCACGACCCCTGCCATCTCCCCCTCCTCTTCCCCCTCTGCTATCTCCTTCCCCCTCCCAGCGCAGTGCAGGCTCCAAGGGCAGCCTCCAAGGTGGAGACACTCAAGCCAGCAATGGGAGGAAGCAGCCACCAGCACCCAGGCTCTCCCCGCAGAAGTCCAGGGTCCGGGGCAGTGAGAGGCATCGGTCTCCGAACTGTCTCACAGCTGCGAACAGCCCCGGAAGAGCAGGCTCATGTGTGCAGTGTGACATCACTTCCCATCTTGCCAGGAGACAGGGCTTTTGCCAGGAACAGGCCCCAGGGGACGAGTAGGGCAACATTTTCATGCCACTGGCATAAATGAAGACCCGCACCAGAGGCTGCTATTCTGGGCAGAAGGTGCTGTCTGGGCTCCCTGGGGCTGCCTTCTCTGTCCCCAGCCCCTCCCTCCTGCCACCTCAGCCCCTCACATCACCCAGGAGGGTCAGCAGCTACCAGACCCCACCCACATGTGCTGGCCCTGCTTCCCTCTGTAGGGGAAGCTGGACTTCTTCCACATCCAACTTTAACCTTCTGCAACTAACTCGACACTGGGAAAAACCCTTTCTGCCAGCGCCTTTGTGCCTCAATCTGTCTCGGGAGGCTTTCCCAGACATCCTGAGTGGAGCATTCAAGAATACGTTCCGAGAAGGTCCCTCTGCCCTCACCCAAGGGGATGCCTGAGTTGGGAATCCCTTCTTACCCCCCCACCCCCGCAATTGGAAAGACAGTCTCACTTTCCAGACCGGTGTCCACGATTCTGAGCAGGAGGTCCAAAGCCGGGACCCAGACACAGCATCCCTGGGCTCAGCCCAAAGGCTTCATTAACCTCCCATCCCTTCCGAGGTGCCACACATCTTGCTCTTCTGTGGAGGTTTCGACAAAGCACGCCTCACGCTTGCTGGATGCTCCATACAGAAGCGCCTGTGAAAATGGCCCATCCAAGGATGCGCGAAGCCGGTCTGTACAGGAGCCTCCGTTTGTCATCCTTCCCAACCGGGGAGGCTGCCTCCGGCCCCAGCCCTCAACTCCGATGAAGTAGAGTCGTGCAGAAAATGTTGTATAAATAAAGCCCGAGGCTCACTCACTGCGCCAATCAGGGACCGAGTCCTGTCTCGGCGCTGGCTGCGCGCAGCCGCCGGGAGGTGGCCGTCGGGACGCGAGCGTGGCAGTGGCGCGCCGCCCGCCAGCCCGGAGCAGTGGTGCAGGGCCTCTGCACCGCCCGCTGCTGCAGCCCCGCGGCAGCCAGCACTGCTGACTTGGCCCGGGCGGCGCGGAGGGCGGGGGAGGGCCTGCAGCAGCTTGGGTTCCAACCGCCCCTGCGCAAGGAGACCCGGAGAACCAGCAGCACGGGCTCCGCGGGCCAAGGCCGGGGCAGGTGACGGGGTGGGAGAGGAGAGCGCGCGGGAAGCACTGAGTCAGCACTGGTGCATTGCGAGCCGCCGCCGGGGAGCCTGGGACCAAGACGCACACCCGCTCCTACCCCTCCAGGCACACCTCCCACCTAACTTAGGGACCGGCTCTAGCCTCACTGTTTCCCTGCCACAATCACAGGGCTAGGATGCGCCTGCTCTAAGTGATCTGGGGGATGGAAAGAGAGAATTGTTTTTAAAGATCAACCCAGGCCCATGGCAGCCCCTGGATCTGACCTGTGGGCCTGGTGGGGGAGAGTTTCTTTCTGCTCCCACCATCCGGCAGCCCCTGGACTAGTGGGTCGGGCCCGGTGGAAATGGGGGCAGGGTAGTGGTCGTCATCAATTGCACTGGATTTTCTGCCTGAGGAAAACCTTGGGAAATGCTGGTCCCTCGCTGTCCAGCATGGGGCCAGCTCTCGCCATACCAGCTCCTCAGCAGCTGGCTTCCCCGTTCTACTCCCTGAGAGACGAGGGCGTCCAGGGGCCTGCAGGGGCTAAGACCCACCTGTCCATCCCTGAGGCTCTTGAGCCACTTTGGCTGCTTCTTCCCCGACTGCCTTGATGGGGTCACTTTGGCCCTGACAGCACCTGCTGAGGGAAGGAGAGCTCTCACAATGGGAAGCTTGTAGAAACCCCTTTTTTCATCTCATATTGGCAGTGCGTGTCATTCATTTCACAAGCTCCAGTGATGTCTGAGGGCTGGGCTCTGGGGTCACCTGCTCCCCTTGGGGCACATTTGTGAAGTTCCTGTCTCACCTGACCTCCCCTTAGGGGACCAGAGACTAGTGGCTGTGGGCGAGATGCTGGGGCCAACAGTGGCATTTGCTTTGCAGCCACGGACAAGAGGCCTTTCTCTTGGCTAATTCCAGATATAAAGGAATTAATTCCAGGTGTAAAGGAGGCTCGTTTGTCATCCAGGCAGGGGAGGGAGGCACTGAATGGGAGAGGAGTTTGCCTGGGCATGCCAGCTCCAGTCTCTTGCTCCCGGGGGCAGAGAGGCCGCTGACACCTCCATCCCACTGATAAGGGAAAATTTGTCAAGGTTTGTCCAAACAGCACATCCCAGCAGCTTTCTGGGGGGAGGGGCAAGTTCTGCCTGTTGCACCAATGAGGCTCCATCATCAACACCACACAATACTGACCACCAAAGACCCTAGTGTGTGGGACCCCAGTGATTCATCTGGGTACACCAGGCTCAAACTGTTCCACATCCAAGGATGTCAGTCTGGAAAAATTAAGTTGCTCTATGTCTCAAGAGGTTCTGCAAGCCCATGCCACAGATCTATGAGCCGAGGTCAAAGATGGTGTTAAATACACAGGGGAATATATAAAAAGCCAGTGGAGTGAGTCAGAGAGACAGGGATTTTGAAAGTAGAGAAGTATCAAGGTGCTCCTAATTTGGGGGAGGAGGTTTGTTTTCACCTGCAGAGGGCTTTTCCAATCTAGGCAATTATGCGGTCTAAGACCCTATAAAATATCTGTCTATGAGCCCGAATTTCCCCAAATGCCTGCAGAGGGTTTAATGAGACCACCTCTCATGCCCCAAGGAGCTTCAACTGTTGCAGCCCCTGCCAGAGTGCAGGCAGGGTTTTCTAAAGATGAGCCTCCAAGTCTGGCTCCAGTCTACAGCCAGACCCAGAACACAATGCAGAACCCACAGAGGTCATGGCACACTGCCAGCCTTGGCCCAGTTGCTGTTTCAGGGACTTGCCTGGATAATTTATATCTGAGAGGTTTGCTGCGCATCCTTAGAGCATATTTAGTGAGAGACCTCAAGTTTTTTGTTTTTTTTTTTTGTAAAAAGATACCGTTTTGCTTTGGGAAGAACTGCACAGGAGCTCAGCCCATCCAGTGCCTGGGACCACCTGGGCACATGCCACCGTTGGCCCTGCGTGGCATCACCCCCAATGCAGACCTGGATCCAGGCACTGCATGTCCTGGAATGCCACGCCAGTGGTGCCAGCCTTGGCGCTCCTCCAGCCGGCACCTACTGAGGCAGCAACTGCCTTTGGGGCGGCCCTTTGGCCAGATGGGGAGGAGTCTGGTCCCGGAGACGGGAGCTCAGACGCCTTGGGCTCCTTGTGCATTTCCCCGGAAAGAGCCACTGCCCCAAGTGTGCTTTCTGCTGCATCTGTGCGAACCCCATCCGCATCTAGATGGGCTTCTTATGGAGCCCCCCACAATTGCCTGGCACCCCGTGCATCATAATTCAACACCCACTACTAACACATCAGTGAATTCATCCATTCTTAAATGCTACAGCCTCTGCCCCTGCGGTCGCAAATCATTGTTTCAAGTTTCCCTCCAGAGCACATCTCGATAAACCCACAAGAAGAAAACCTCCACCCCCAGTGAATAAGGCAGTGAAGGCTGCCTCTGTGTTCCCAGGGTTCAAGCCAGGCTGGAAAGATCACAACAGAGATCAGACCAGAATTCTCCAGCCCGATTCCACACGGCTTACAGAGCCAGTTAACCAGACACAAACGCACGCACGCACGCACGCGCTGAGGCAAGGACTACGCTTAAACTCATCAGTGAGTCTGTGGGGTCTCCCCGTGCCCAAGCATGTGAACCAACCCGAAGTCAGGTCCTGAACGCACTTTGGATTTCGCCCAGGGCTCGGCGCTCCCCAGTCTGAGTTACCCAACGGGCTGACCCGAGAGTAGGTATCCCTTTCTCTCTCCTCCTCCCCCCCCCCCGCTACTGAGGTTCTGCAGTCACTTGAAGGAGAAAGATTTCGCAGTACGGCATTCTTAAAGCTGCAGTGTCCAAATTCTCCTTCAAACCCCAAGTGTCACAGACATCAGCGCACTTACCGGGGGTCCTTTGCAGAGGGTGGGTGGGCAAGGAGGTGGGGCATGGGGGGCTTCCTTGGAGAAGCCAGGCGGGTGGGAATCAGAGACTCAGACTCTAGCGAGGGTAAAGAGGAGAGGCAGACTGCACCGTGATAGCCTCTGCAGTTAAACCAGGTTGCTGGGACTGCAGCACGACTGCAATGGAGTAGTTTTTGTTTTTTTTTTTAAATCACAAAACCACCACCAAAATTTCCTCCACAAACTTATATTCATCGTAGCTGAATTAAAACACAAGGTGCAAACATAAAACCAACATGAGAAGGAAACCGAATTAAAAAAATAATTCGAACAACATTTTAAAAATATTTGGAAAATTTTACCCCTCTGAGCAACTGACTCAGCTTTCCTTGTACGGAAAGCCATGCGGGGAGGAACCTGGATGAACTTCATGGAGCCCAGAGTTGCTGTAAAGTGCAGGGAGAGGGCTTCAGCTTCTTAGAAAAGAAAGCTTTTAAAAAACCCAAAGAAAAGGGAATCGTTCTGCCGGCTACCTAAGGAGCGGGTAAAATGAGCTGATGATCTAGTACCAAGAAACCCACACACCCCTCCCGGAAAGTTACCTCTCTCCTCTGCTCAGCGGCTGCCGGCTGCCGTCCTGCCCCGATGCCGGCAAGTTGCAGACTTCTGCTGGGAAGGCAGGACCCAAAATAAGAAGTGTCAGCTGGGTCCTTGCACCGAAATGATGCCAGGAGTCAACGCTGCAGGCGCGGGGATGGTCTCTCCCCTTCTCCCTCCCCCATCCTGGTTTAATTTAAACCCCTGACACTGCAAGATGCCCTCTCCTACGGAGGCGCATCTCCAAAAACCCTCCTTATCACCAGGTCCAAGGCTTTGCTCCACCTCCCACATTTGTTCACCTGAAGGTGCTTTTCCGGCAAAAAAAAAAAAAAAAAAAAAACCAACAGCAACGAAAAGAAGACAGGGACTGCAGAATCCTTAATTCCTTCCTTCCTGGGACCACATTTTAGAGAAGGTGTGACTTGTTCAGAAGTTTGAGAACTGCAGCCTGATGCCCAGGGAGGAGTAGAAGCAGCGAGTGACAAGTCTGCTTTGCTTCAGACAAAAGTCTACACCATCGCTTTACCCAAAAAAAGGACAGAGGTAGACACAGGGTAAGAAGAATAGGAAAATTCCTCTCTGTCTGCTGGCAAATTTTCAACAGTTTGGGAAAATCTCTATGTTTGCTTTCCTTCAAGAAAATCCCATTTTAAAAATTGGCAGGCACGTGAAATGCACAAGATGGCCACAGAGTGTAAATTTTTGTCCTGACATGTCTGTGATTCTTAAAGGTTTTGCTCCTACCTCTGTGAAAGTTAATATCTTTTAAGATTGCGATAGGGATTTAATTGGGAAAGTTCTAGGAGAGAGCAGCACTTTCAATGCAGATACGGTTAAAATAGCACATCCTAATATAATCCACGAGAGAGAAAGCAGAGTAGATAAATTGAGATGGAGAGCAGGGTGAGGGGAGAAGAAGGGGTTCCCAGATTTTGAATTTAAGGCAGACTGAGAGTCTGAGAAAAGTCAATTAAGGAGAAAAGCGGGAGGGAAACTAAGACTCCTAAATCAATTGTTCAGGAGGACCAACTGCATCAATTTCATGTACATTTCATCACTGAAGTAAAACCTGGTGTGTGACTGGTTTCTAAACAGACCCAGGGGGAAGGCTGTGCTGCCGGCATCCTGCCTGGGACACACAGGGCCACCCTGCTGCAGTGCGCCAGCGCCGACGTGGGCACCGCATCCGCTGGCCACTCACCCACTTTCCTGGCTCTCAGGCTTTGGCAGACAGGTAAGGCTGTGCGGCACGGGCTATGCTGACAGGCAGACCCAAGGACCAGCCACGGTCAGGCTGTTGGCACCCTCCATGCTGCACCCCTTGTTGTGGCAGGGGTGGCCGCAGACTCACAGAGGGTCCCAGTGGAAAGGACCCCAGAGAGCACACAGCCCCATCCCCCCATTTCACAGTCAGGTAGTCCTGACACCCAAGAAATGGCAGGGCCTCACGCAGGGTCACCTGGCCAGTGAGAGGCAGAACCTGGATTAGAACTTGGATCTCCAGATCCTTGGTCCTGTGAACTTGGCACTGTATTTGCCAACCCCCTGCCCCTTAGGTGAGCCCACTTCCTCTGCCCCTCCTTCATATGACCTTGAGGATCACCTCTCTGTTCTGTGAGTCAATTTCCCCTCCCTAGATGGTATGCAGACTTAGGCCAAGGAGTTTCAACTCTTTGAAAGTGAGAAAAATACCAAGTCATTTTCTTGCCTTCAGAGGCAAGACCATACTTAAGGCTTAGGAATCAAAGCAAGTGTTTTTCAGTCTCCTCCGATTTTGAGACCTACAGGGTCATCTGCATTGGGGCTACTGAAACAAATTGCCACAAACTTGGTGGCTTAAAACAACAGACGTTTATTGTCTCACAGTTCTGGAGACCAAAAGCCTGATATTAAGATGTCAGCAGGGTGGTTCCTTCTGGAGAATTCATGCCATGCCTTTCTCCCGGCTTCTGCCGATTGCTGGAAATTCTGGGCATTCCTTGCCTTGTAGATGCATCGCTCCAATCTCTGCCTCTGTCTTCATGTGCGTGGCCTTCTCCTCTGTGTGATGTCTTCCCTTCTCATTTGTCTCTTCTCTTATAAGGACACTTGTCATTGGATTTAGGGCCCATCCTAATCCAGCATGATCTTGTCTTGAGTTCCTTAATTATATCTTCAGAGACCCTTTCTCCACATAAGGTCATCACAGGTTCCACATCTGTTTTTTGTGTGTGGGGGGGCATCCTTCAACCCACTGTATTGTGCATTGAAAGTTTTCACGTGAGCAGCAACAGCAATGGAATATCACGGTGCTGATCCCCTCCCAGTCTCTGGAGGTGCCATAACACAGAGCCCTTTAATGCTGTTTGCAGCAACATAGTTGGACCTAGAGATTATCATACTAAGTGAAATAAGTCAGACAGAGAAAGACAAATATCATGTGATATCACTTATAGGTGGAATCTTATGATACAAGTGAACTTATTTACAAAACAGAAGCAGACTCACAGACTTTGAAAACAAACTTATGGTTACCAAAAGGGAAAGGTGCAGGGAGGGGGGGAATAAATTAGGGGTTTGGGATTAACATATACATACTACTATATATAAAATAGATAACCAACAAGGACCTACTGTATAGCACAGGGAACTCTACTCAATATTGTGTAATAACCTATATAGGAAAAGAATCTGAAAAAGAATGGATATATGTGTATGTATAACTGAATCACTTTGCTGTACACCTGAAACTAACAAAATATTGTAAATCAACTATACTCCAAAATAAAATAAAAATTAAATTAAAAAAAAGAGAAGTTTGGAACTCCCTGGAAGTCCAGTGGTTAGGACTCTGCACGTTCACTGCCAAGGGCCCAGATTCGATCCCTGGTTGGGGAACTAAGATCTCACAAGCCTTGCGGTGAGGCCAAAAAAAAAAAAAAAAAAAGGAGTTAAGAGCTATGTGTACGGAATGCTTGGCCTCTAAGTGCTTTACTTGTGTCGACTTAGTTAATTCTGTCAACAATCCTCTGTGGTAAGTACTGTCATCATCACCCCCATTTTACAGTCAAGGAAACTGAGGCACAAAGAGGTTTAGGTCACACAGCTACTGAGTAGCAGGACAGAGGCCATCTGGCTCCAGAACCCGTGCTCTTACCCACACTTCTGCTCAATCGTGCTGGGGTTGCAGATACTTCTCTCTCTCTCAACCATTGATTTTCTATCCAACCCACATCTCTGATTTGTTTCTTTTACAGATATTTATTGGGCATGTTTGAATGTGTGCTCTGTGCTGATCTAAATTCTGGGCATTGTCCTTTTCCATCCCTATCAGGGATGCCTCTGCAGCCTTTAGACACACGGGAGGGACTCAGGAAAGTAAACCATGCAGATAAGCCCACGAGGTTACCCTAAGAACGGAGGGGACATGTCACTGCACATCTTTGTCCCTCATGATCAACAAGACACCCGTCAGGTCAGTAATTAACACGAAACAAAAACAAGCATCCATTTTCAAATCAACAAGAATGAAGAAACTTGGGAACAACGGTGGTCTTTGGGAGATGCCAACATTGTGGTTCTTGCATTGGATCCTCTTTCCCAGGCTGTTTTAGCAAATCTGGTGAGTCTTTCACTTTCTTCAAGAACAAGTTCTAGGGTGACTTCCCTGGTGACTCAGTGGTTAAGAATCCGCCTGCCAATGCAGGGGACACGTGTTCGAGCCCTGGTCCGGGAAAATCCCACATGATGCAGAGCAACTAAGCCCATGTGCCACAACTACTGAGCCCGCATGCCGCAACTACTGAAGCCCATGCTCCTAGAGCCTGTGCTCCGCAACAAGAGAAGCTGCGGCAATGAGAAGCCCGCACCGCAACGAAGAGTAGCCCCCGCTCTCTGCAACTAGAGAAAGCCGCACACAGCAACGAAGACCCAATGCAGCCAAATAAATAAATTTTAAAAAAGAAAGAACAAGTTCTACTCCATGTTAGATTTCTTCTTAGGCCTTGAGAAATAACTTGAGCACTTTGCACACAAACTGCTGGGTGGAAGGCAGATACAGCCCCAGTTTTTTTCATCGGCTGCCTTATGCGGGGTTAATATGCAACAATCCCACTGTCTCTTATATGTTCAGTAGCAGTAGTAGAAAACTAGGTTCAACCTAGGGGAAGTGTCCTATCTGGAAGTTGTTCTAAAATATTACTCTAGATCAGGGTCTTTCCCTTTTAAGGACAAGGCAGAACCCTTGAAGGCCCAGGAGAAGTGCTGTCTGGAGATAAGCTGGAGATGGCCATCTGACTCAGGAGATTCCCTGCCTCTTACATCATAAAAAGTCCTTTGACCTTTACATAGCAAAGCATCTGGGTTGGGACTGGAGAACATCGTTGAATGCATCACAGTGGCTTTTCTTTACGGATGAGTAAAGCTTTCTGTGATGACTTCCATGTGCTTGGCCTTTTCTCTATCAACACAAAATCACCATCACTAGGGAGGGGTCCAAGAGGGTGGCTTTCATCGTCTTCAACAGAAGATAAAGGCTTTGCCCGCCTTGAATCTCCTACATTGTTTGACAGCTGCACTGGGCAGAGTTCTTTCTGCTCCGAGCAATGCCATGTGAGGGCACAAGGACGGCAGAGTCAAATGCATTTTATAATTAGAGCTCTTCCATCCCAAACAATCACACTGTTTCTTCCTCCTACTTCTTCATGGTCAGCTGGGGGACAGCAATCTCCTACCCTCCTGATCTGCCTCGTAGTCTGTTTAAACAAAAAAACCATAAATGCTCAAATATTAGATCTGCCAGCTTACATATGCACTTTGTGAGTTTTCTCAGTTGTTCATTTAAAAAGTGTTAATTGAGGGACTGCCCTGGAGGTCCAGTGGTTAGGACTCCGTGCTTCCACTGCAGGGGGCACGGGTTCGATCCCTGGTCGGGGAACTAGGATCCCGCATGCCGCGTGGCGTGGCCAAAAAAAAAAAAAAAAAAAAAAAAAAGTGTTGATTGAGCCCCTTCTATGTGCAGAGCAGTGGAGAGCCACACATTCTGTCCACACTGGGCTAAAGGTGAGCTTGCGCTCCATAGATCGTTAATGTATCTTTGCTGAGACATTGGAGGTTCACAGCTTAAGCTAAGATTCTTCCCCAGGATGTCTGTGTTAACTGCCAAGGGATGATGGGGGCATCTTCAGGTCCTGGCTGCCTGATGAAAAATATTTTCAGTGCAAGGAAGCCTTCTTGGGGTCCTCGGCCGTAAGCATCTTTCACTGTGCCCATGGAACCTGCATCTCTTGGCCTGTGCCCAAATGTCCCCTTATCAGAGTCACTCTCTTTTTCAAAACAGCACAGCAGGACCACCTCCTCACTCTATTCCTTGCCTTCTGAGCAGGTATATCAGCACCTGACATTGTACACTTATTTGTTTATTCGTTAGCATTTGTGTCCCTACACCAGGGTGCCACCTCCCCCAAAGCAGAGAGGTTGGCTGTTTCACTCACTGCTGTGTTCGCAGAACTAGGACAGTGCCTAGTAGGCAGTAGAAGCTCCACACATTTTTGTAAATGAATGACTGAATGAATAAATGAACAAACATATTCCCTTTCTTTTCGATCTGTGCCAGTGGAATTCTTCATTTCCAGGCAAACCTACGATCTCCGCCGCTTGGGGACTTCTAATTTTCCCCCATAAGTGAAAGCTGGCTTCCCACAAGCCCACATGACGACTCTGCAGATCTCGTCCCAAGGAAGTCACTGCTGTCCTTCCCCGACACGCGGGCTGGGGGGAAGGGTGGGCCGAGCAGGCCGTCCCTCTGCCATAGTGCACCCCTTTGGAGTTGCCCTTCATCTCAGAATAAAATGCAAACATCCTACCAAGGCCCAGGAGGCTATGAGGTCCAGCCTTGACCCCTGCCTCCAGCCTCCCACCTCCTCTTGGCCGACCTCTCCCTCCTGCTCAGCTTCAGCAGTTCCAGCAGCCTCTGGCCTCCTCCTGGTGTCCCTGAACAGCCCCTGACAGCTCCTTCTCACCTTCAGGTGTCAGCCTGGCTCCCTTCCTGGAAGAGCCTCTTTTGATGGGCTCCCTGCTCCTTCCCAATCAGTCCCCACAGCCCAGCATCTGTCACTGTCTGTGATTCTCTGGTTCATCTGTTCTCTCAGGAGAAGGACGGTGTTCACCCCTGGATACCCTGTGCAGGAAGAATACCTGGTATCAATGCCAGCCCCACCCCCCTCCAACATCAACGAGAACATCTGTTGGATCAAGGGCTGCATGACTGCTCCCGGGCACTCAGCCTATGGCCCTGTCCCCACAGTCTTCTCTTTCGACACCTGTATTAACCTGCTGGGGCCACCGTAACAAAGCAGCACAGACTGGGCAGCTTACACGACAGAAATGTATTCTCTCAGTTCTGGAGGCTGGAAGTCCAAGATCCAAGGTTTCAGCAGGGTTGGCTTCTCCGGAGGTCTCTCTCCTTGGTTTGCAGACGGCCGTCTTCTCACTGTGTCCTCACAGGTTTTTCCCTCTGTGTGTGTCTGCGTCCTAATCTCTTCTTCGTATAAGGATGCCAGTCAGATTGGACCAGGGCCCCCTGAGGACCTCATGTTAACGTCATCACCTCTTTAAAGACCTCATCTCTAAATACAGTCACACTCTGAGGTCCCAGGGGTGGGGTTTCAGCATATGAATCTTGCGGGGGGCACCTAATAACACACCTGCTGTCCACTCACCCCCGCCATCACTGGCTGCCTTGCGTGAGCTCTCCCACTCTCCTTTGACCTTGGCCTTCGGCCCCCATTCTCCTTCCCACTCCTACTTATCTGAGTGTCCCCATTGCTCATGTTTTGCTTATAGAAGCTTTCTGCTCAGATCCTTGTTTCTCGGGCTTGGCTAGCCGGTGGCTCAGCCCACCACACAGCAATTACCCCATTTGCCGAGTGCTTACTAAGGGCCGGTGCTGCTCCCACACTTCCCACACTTATGCCTCACATAACCCAGGAGGGGGGTCTGATGACCCCCATATTACGTAGGCAGGAACCAAGCTTGGACAGGTCGAATGAGCTGCCCCAGGTCATAGAGTTGAAAGTGGGGGGACCTGGAGTGGAACCCAGACTTTCAGCTTCAGGGAATGTGCTCCAAACACCGTGTTTGCCCACAGATTCCCAGGGCACATCATCGGTGGGGTGAGGGGCTAGGAGAGGCAGGCCCACTTAGAGAGCAGCAGACAGGGCAATCGATAGACTGGCAACCAAAGAAGAGATGGCAACGTTAGAAAGAGCAGAATAGGAATAAAAAGCACAGCAATCTGGTCCATTTCCATAAGGGCTAAGAGCTCTCCACGCCTCAAAAGGTCCCCAAGGCATCACCATACACCTCATCATAGAGAACAGCAGGAAAAGAGCCTGTTCAGTGAGGACTGGCTGAGTCAGCAAATAAAAATACAGGACTCTCAGTTAAATTTGAATTTTAGATGAACAACAAAGTATTTTTTAGTCTAAGTATGGCCCATGTAATATTTGGGACATGCTTTTACTCAAAAACTATTTGTTGCTTATCTGAAATTCAAGTTGACTGGACTTCCTGTATTTTATCTAGCAACCCTAGGTTCACTACATGTTTGATTTTAAAAAGGAAGAGAATGTGCAATGTATTCTAGAGAGAGTTCCTTCCAAAATGGGTAAAATAAAATGATGAGTGCTTAAGTGATCCTTTGTAACAGATGTAACAGGTAAGAACTATGTAAAAGGGGGCTTCCCTGGTGGTCCAGTGGTTAAGAATCTGCCTGCCAATGCAGGGGACACAGGTTCAATCCCTGGTCTGGGAAGATCCTACATGCCTTACAGAGCAAGTAAGCCCGTGTGCCACAACAGTTGAGCCTGTGCTCTAGAGCCCATGGGCCGCAACTACTGAGCCCACGCACTGCAACTACTGAAGCCCATGTGCTGCAACTACTGAAGCCCATGCACCTACAGCCTGTGCCCCGCAACAAGAGAAGCCACCTCAATGAGAAGCCCACACCCTGCAATGAAGAGTAGCCACTGCTCGCCGCAACTAGAGAAAGCCCGCATGCAGCTACGAAGATCCAGCACGGCCAAAAAAAAGAAGAACTGTGTAAATGACAGAAGCCATAAGTAGAGACTTAAACAGAGGTTTATTTCTCTTTCATATAAAAAAATTCCGGAGGTCAAAGGTCCACAGTGTCATCAGGGACCTGGGTTCCTCCTACCTTTTTCTTCTCTCATTCTTAGCATGTGACTTCCAGACTCACTGTCACCTCATGAGACAAGAGAGTTGCTGGAGCCCCAGCAATCACACCAGCATTCCAGGCAAGAAGCAAGGAGCAGGTGGAGGAAGAATATGAAAAAAGCACATGCCAGCTGTCTATCCCCCTTTTCATAAATTCTATAATACTTGATAACTTCTGCTTACAACTCGTTGGCCAGAACTTAATCACGTGGCCCTATTTAGCGGCAAGAGAAGCTTGGAAATGTAGTGTTATAACTGTGTACATTGACACACTGTAAAAAATCAAGGATTTGTTAGTAGAAGGAGGGGAGAATGGATATTAGGTAGGCAGGTAGACAATAAAACACTATGTCTTCTTTCCTTGTATATTAGGATAACTGGCCTTTCCACAGGAGGACTTTAAGGGCCCACTTTTGAAAAATATAGGCAATTTTAACACACCTGCTATTTTTTTTTTTTTCTTTTTGCGGTATGCGGGCCTCTCACTGTTGTGGCCTCTCCCGTTGCGGAGCACAGGCTCCGGATGCGCAGGCCCAGCGGCCATGGCTCACGGGCCCAGCCGCTCCGCGGCATATGGGATCCTCCCAGATCGGGGCACGAACCCGTATCCCCTGCATCGGCAGGCGGACTCTCAACCACTGCGCCACCAGGGAGGCCCTGCTATTTTGTTTTATAGACTCCACTTGTTACGATCCTAAGCCACCAAGGGTTACAGTTCAATATAACAGAAGAGTAATAAAATAAAGCAGCAGATTGATCTTTTTATATCTAAAATCTAATTTAAAAGAATTTTTTGAGGAGAAGAGTAAACTCCTTGAAGAATAAATTTCAGGTCTCTGTGGCTCTTCCCACTCTCCCCTTAGATTGTAATTCAATTCAGGCTTTGCCCAGATCCTACTATGTGCCCGACATGGTGTAGAAGCAGGGGATAAAAGGAGGGCTGCGTGGCGCCCACCCGCGGAGTGCTTGCTCTCCTGGAGGTGATACATGGGTGTGAAATGGCCTGAGATAGTGCCTGGGTTCCTTCCTGATTAGGTTAGGTGAGGAAAGAGACTGCTTAGGTTGGGTGGGGAAATCACTCATATTCCTGACAAAACTCATCCAGTGGAGGAGAATTCTGGTCCTATGATGCTCCACGCGGGCTGTAAAGACCTTCATTAGCAGCTGCAGCTCTTCTCAGTGACTCAGGTTTTGGGGCAATTTTCTGGGTCTCCTGAAATCACTCAGTGATTTGCATGGGTCTCTTGAATTCTGCTGAGAATATTTCACCCTTTAGATTTCGTACGAAGCAAAACTCTTAAAAGATGGAAAAAAAGAAAAAGAAAAAGAGATCCTTGCTTTGCCCTCAATCTTTGGATCATTAAAAGCGTGTGTAATGAGATGTTCTAAAGGGACTCACCAGCTCCGTTTCAGTCATGGGTCCAGTCTTGGGAGGCCACCATTCCCAGCTCCACGAGGACAAACATGCGAAGGAGGGGTCAAGTGACTGCTTTGCATCCATCAGCTCAATAACTACTCTGAGAGAAAAAGGTGCACGCATCACATTCGAGACGAGGGAAGAATGCTTTTCAGTGGTCATTGTCCCGCGAGTATCGCCCCCACGTGGAGGAGCGGGGACTTGCTTCCCCTTACCGCCAGCTGGCTGAAGGGATCTTTACGTAAAGAGCTCAAGAGGGCAACACAGGTGCCCCAGGGCCCCGTGCAACTCCCGCCTGAGAAATCGAAAGGTGGAGAAGGGACGCCTGGCTAAAGCACCCACTGGTAGTGACATTCGTTCCCTGAGAGCCGGTTCAAGGTGGGAGCTTCTGGGGACCAGGTGTGCATCTAGGAGAGTCTTTGATCTTCCCAATAGATCGCCTGGAGGGGAAAAGAGATCTCAGAGGAAGAGGTCTGATCTCCAGGGACTGGGGATGGAATTACAAATAACAAAAAGCCAGCCAGAGAAGGCATTTTCACAGGAGTCAAAAGAACAGTAGGTGTCAGCTCTTCCCTGTTGAAATTTCCAAAGACCCTTCACAGTGCCTGGTGTGATAAGCTTTGAAGATCTGCTGAGCCCAGCGAGCAGCGATGCCACCAGGGCAACCTCACCTGTCGCTTTCTCGTGTCTTCTTCCTGCAGTTCGAGAGCAGGCAGAGGCCACAGCTAGCAACCGGAGGGCTGCCCAGGTAGAAGAACAGTATCCTAGCCCCTCCCCTCCAGGAGCTGGGGGCAGGGAAAAGCTGTAACTCTGGGGTTCTGACTATTATATGGGACTAGACATTTAAAAACCTGGCTGGAGAGAGAGGCTGAGAAAGTCAGATCTCATCCAAGATTTCAGTTTCAGATTTCATCCAGAGGTGGAGTAAGCGTCCCAGCAGGTTTGAACCGGCAGTGGGGCAAGATGAAGTTTTGTCTTTTGCACCCAATGAGTCCCACTTGTTCAAGGTACCAGCTACGTGTGAAAGCTTTAAAAACATCTCAGGGTTAATCTCCCAGTTGCAGGAAAGCACAATAAGCAAGGCATTAATTAGGGCTCCATTTACACTTCCTGCTTCACCTCTAAGTACCTGTTTATGGGGAGCTGGTTCTTCTAATGGCTGCACTCATTCCCGTTCTATTTGTAATTCGGATTTCTTTAAGTACCTGGGAGCCATGCTCTAATATTAGCCAACTTTCTAGAACTGAATACAGATAAACTCATTTGGGGGTCTCATCCATGTGGCACTTAATTCTAGAAGAATTAGGAGAACGTCATTAGCCTGTTACCCAATTGCATGGGTTCTAAGAATGAAGTATTTCAGAGACCCTGGCATATGTTTGAGTTTCAAATGCCTTTTACTTTGTAATGGGGACTCATGTACCCAACATTCTCCTACACTGGACTGGTGTTGATATCAAGGCAAAGTGTCTGATTTTAGCTAACACATAATTACCTTTTACAATAAAATTGCAGCTGGACAGTTGAGGAGGCATTGAGGGGGATACAGAAGTAGAAACGAGAACTGGGCCCTTGAAGAGGTTTTTGCTGTGTGGACATTGGCTGCTGTCCCAGGTCTGAAAAGTGTCAGTCTTGGGGATAAACCTCTGTGTGTCTAGCACTCCCCATACAAAGGTCAAAGGATGACTGGCTTGTTCTAATCCCAGGGCACAGGGGAGACAGGCGGGCAGGGTATCCTGGGCTAAATGATACTGCACAAGCCAGACGCCTCTCAGAGCCTCATCCATGGGATGCTGCCCCAATGTGACTTTCTTTTTTCTTTCCAGTATTTTCTTTTATTGTGATAAAGCATACACAACATAAAGTTTACCACTTTAATCATTTTAAGTGCACTGTTCAGTGGCATTAAGTATTCAAAGTGCCAAGTAACCACCATCACCATCCATTGCCACAACTTTTTTCATCTTCCCTAACAGAAACTCTGTACCCTATAAACACCAACTCCCATTTCTCCCCTCCCCCAGCCCCTGGCAACCACCATTCTACTTTCTGTCTCTATGAATGCGCCAGTTTTAAGCATCACAAATAAATGGAACCGTACAACATTTGTCCTTTTGTGTCTGGCTTCTTTCACTTAGCATAATGTTTTCAAGGTTCATCCATGTTATGGCATGTATCAGAATTTCGTTTCTTTTCGTGGCTGAATAATATCTCATGGTGCGGATGTACCACATTTTGTTTATCTGTTCATCTGTTCACTGATACTTGGGTTGTTTCCACCTTCTGACTCTTGTGAATAATGCTTCTACGAATGTTGGTGAACAAGTATCTGGGTCCCAGCTTTCAGTTCTTTTGGGTATGTAACTAGGAATGGAATTGCTGGATCATATAGTAATTCTGTGTCTAACTTTCTGAGGAACCTCTAACCTGTTTTCCCTATAGCAGCTGCACCATTTTACATTCCCACAAGCAGTGCATGAGCGTTCCGATTTCTCCACGTCCTCCCCAACACTTGTTATTTTCCCTTTTTTGTTTGGTTGTTTATGTACAGCCATCCTAGTGGGTGCGAAGTGGTGTCTCGTTGTGGTTTGACTCGCGTTTCTCTAATGACTAATGACGTTGAGCATCTTTTTATGTGCTTTTTGGTCATTTGCATATCTTCTTTAGAAAAATGTCTATTCAAATCCGTTGCCCTTTTTGTTTTTTGGGTTTTTTTTTGCGGTACGTGGGCCTCTCACTGTTGTGGCCTCTCCCGTTGCGGAGCACAGGCTCCGGACGCACAGGCTCAGCGGCCATGGTCACGGGCCCAGCCGCTCCGCGGCATGTGGGATCTTCCCGGACCGGGGCATGAACCTGTGTCCCTTGCATCGGCAGGCAGACTCTCAACCACTGCGCCACCAGGGAAGCCCACATTGCCCATTTTTGAATTGGGTTTGGTTTCTTTTGTTGCTGAATTGTGGCGTTTCTTTATATATTCTAAACACTATAAATTTATGAATATTTTCTCCTATTTTGTGGGTTATCTTTTCACTCTCTAGGGTCCTTTGATGCACAATCAAATGGGACTTTTTGCATACGCTGAAAAAAAAGTTGATCTGACAAAGATCTGCCAGCTGACAGCTATGTAACGTTAATTAATTCATCTATTTAACCCACAAGTATGTATTAAGGAGACCCTCGTTCTGGGGTTTATGTTCACAAGATATAGTAGCCACCAGACAGCTCCCCTTCAAAGCATTTATAGTCTAGTTAACAAGACACTTCCCGTAAAACAGAGGCTGAAAAACAACCACAGTGGACGTTGGCAACTGACATACGATCATTCCAAATGTGTGAATTCCAATTGGATGTGACAGGAAGTGCCCCCGCACCAAGGGAGGTTGGTCGGGTAAAGCCACACAACTCTGCATCACCTGCCCCAAACCGCACGATCACATTTATCACCAGCAATCAATATTGCCATCCTCACAGTTCGGCATCTGTACCGTATGCCATACGCTGTATGGCATCTAAACTAGCAAGAACTTGAGAACATTAACCTCAGGTGTTACAGCATTCCCAGCTCAGTTGGTCCCTAACCAGGTCAAGATTATTATATTCTGGGGAAAGAGCTCCTTTGTAGCTTTGAAACATATAAATACATCAGCAGTCCCACCTTTCATGGAGGCTACATCATCAAAATTACAGGAACAGGGCTTCCCTGGTGGCGCAGTGGTTGAGAGTCCGCCTGCCGATGCAGGGGACATGGGGTCGTGCCCCGGTCTGGGAGGATCCCACGGGCCGCGGAGCGGCTGGGCCCGTGAGCCATGGCTGCTGAGCCTGCGCGTCCGGAGCCTGTGCTCCGCAACGGGAGAGGCCACAACCGTGAGAGGCCCGCATACCGCAAAAAAAAAAAAAAAAAAAAAAAAAAAAAATTACAGGAACATTTTTTATTGAGCGCCTAATTTATGTCATGGGCGCTCTGCTTTCTTAATCTTGATTTTAAAATAATAATAATAATAAAAGTTATTTACTGTTATATATCATTGAGTTTAACAGAAGTAGATCTTACAAAACCAAAAAGTTAAAAGGCAATCATTTATATATCAAAGGAGTCTGTAGCTTTGAAAGCCCTCATCTTAAATTCTTATGAAGAGGTTTTCTGGCACAGATAAGATGGGTTTATAGAAGCATTAAATCTCTGGACAATATCAGCAGAGACCCTCATCACGAGTCCTGGGCCCTGGACAAGTGAAAGCCAAACAGAAATTATGGTTGCTGAAATGGTAATACAAGTACATGAGGGAGATATTGTATCTGAATTACATGTTGTTTTCCAGCAACGTTTTTGTTACTTAAGGCAAGGTACACTCATATTTCGGGGAGCCTAATGGCACTGACTTGACTTGCCAACTGTCCCTACTTGAGACCTGGCTCCCCTATGAGAGTTTAAGCTCCTTGAGGGTAGCTGTGTCTCCTGGACCCTCAAAGACTTGCTTGAGAGGGACTTCCCTGGCGGTCCAGTGAGTAAGACTCCACACTTCCACTGCAGGGGGCACGGGATCGATTCCTGGTCAGGGAACTGAGATCCCTCATGCCGTGCAGTGTGGCCAAGATAAATAAATAATAAAGTATTTTAAAAAAAAAAAGACTTGCTTGAGAGTGGGGGGACCCAATTGCTTAAGCCAAAAGGCCAAGCAGCATCCTTGATTATTCCTCCTCCCTTATCACCTACGTCTATCGCATCAGCAAATCCCATCAATTTCCTCTCCGGAAGCCTCTCTCCACAGAATACAGATGTCCCTTGTATGTCAACCATGTGTTTCTGATGCTTTGACATCCGAGGCCTTGCTGACCCTGGAGGGACTGCCCCTCCCAGGGCTAGCCAAGTCCTAGAAATAGTCTGTGATTCACTCTGGCGCGTGCCTTTCATATGCAAACAAACCCATCCAGATCCCTAAGCTCCAACCTCCTTCTTTATCAGGCTCTCAGACTTAGGGCCACTATCTACCTGCCCTAATCACCCTAGACCAGATACAGACAACTAGGGGACAGCCCCTACACCCCAGAGCCTGCTGAAACTCTTCAAACTGGCCAATCCTAAGTCTGCTGACCCTGCCTTGCCCATGCTTCCCTTGGAAACCACTATAAAGGCCCTTGTACACATTTTCCCTCACGCCCTCTGCCTCCTGGCTGACCCTGGTGCATCCCCACATGGCCCAGCGTGGGCGGCAGGGCGTGCCCACTCTTCTTGGAAACTGTAACAAACCACCTTCTCAATGGCAGTCATCTCCTGATCTACGTTTTAATACATCCTGGAGTTGTGCCCCTAGCCTGTCTGGACCCTACAATAACCCCCACCCACTCAATGTGCTTCTCCTTCAGGCCTGCAGCCCAGAAGCCCAGGGACTTTCCAAAATGAAAACTGATTGCCTCCTTCTCTTCTTTAAAATTCCCTAGGGGCTTCCACTACAAATTAGAATGAAATCCACATTCCTTTCTGTAGCCTGGAAGGCACCACGTGTCCCAGCTTCTACAACCTGTTCTTAGGTCTCCCCTTGCTCAGTGCTCCAGCCACACTGGCCTTTCAGTTCTGCAGAGATGCCAAACTATTTCCTGCCTTGGGGCCTTTGTACGTGCTGTTCTCTCTGCCCGGAACACTCTTCCCCTAGCTTTTGTGTGACTGGCCCTTTTCCCTCTGGTCTCAGTCAAATATCACCCCTGGAGAGGCCTTCCTTAACTGTACAGTCAGACATCCTGTTCCATCATTCTGTTTTATTTTCTTCATCACACTTGTCACTCTAATTATTCTTTTACTGCTTTATGGTCCATCTCTCTCCCACACACCCCGCCACGGAGTAGAACATAAGCTCCTTGAGAACAGGAGCCTTGCTCATGGCTGTGTTCCCTGAGCCTAGACAGCCTGGCATGTCGTACTGGATGAATGAATGAGGGGTACCTTACCTGTGTTTCCAGGACTGGAGAGGGGAGTGGAAGGGGCTGAGGAGTAAGGAGTTGTCCCCTGCTGTGACCCTGCAGCCACTTGGAAGCTGCTGGTTCACCAGAGGCTCCCCAGCTCCTGGCCTCATATCAGGCTACTGCAGTGTCAGGGCTGGGAGAGCCAGACAGTGCCTGCTTCCTGGAGAAGCCAACGGGAAGCCAGCCTCTGTCTCGTGAGGTTCTGCTGACCAGCACATTTCCCCTGAAAGGATGCCTTCTCCTTCCGCAGACCCCAGGTTCATCTGTCCCCTGCTCCAGAAGCTTGGCTGTCCCCAGGCTGTGTCTCCACTTGGCCCAAAGGATATGATGCAGCTTTTGCCGGTGCAGAGATGTCTAGGGTGGCTGCCAGCACTTTTATCTTTTCATTTCATCTGCCAGCCAAGAGCTTTCCCCTGCTTTTGCCTCTTGAAGCTTAAGGCAAGAAATGTTGACCTTGAGTACAGGTTCTTCTTCATTTGTTACTCAAGGTCCCCTGTCCTGGGTCACATCCAAGCCAATCTTCTCTCTTCCTTTCCCTTGACTCCCCCTGTTCCCTGGCAGCCTCAAAACAAAATTGGGGATTTTTTTCCCTGAGATCTGGTTCAGGCAGTAGGAGCACTGCTAGTTTGCCCCCTTTACTCAAGGGTACCAAGTCACCTCTTTAGACTGTGGCCAAGTGGTCGCTTGGAGGAAACATTTCCGGAGTCATGTGCAGAGTGAAGGGGACTCCAACCCCTGAACTTGGGGGCATTCATCTGACAAACACTTTTTGAGGATCTGCTGCTTTCCAGGCATTGGTCTGCTGGGGTCTGTCTTACTGGACCGGGGAGGGACTTTGGTCATGTCAGTGTTGCATAGAAATCCAAGCATATGTGTTTGGGGCACATTATGAGACAGTTCAACAAAGCATTCTGGGACAACTGGATAGTCACATGCAAAAGAATAAAGTTGGGGGACTTCCCTGGTGGTGCAGTGGTTGGGAATTCACCTGTCAATGCAGGGGACACGGGTCTGAGCCCTGGTACGGGAAGATTCCACATGCCATGGAGCAACTAGGCCCGTGCGCCACAACTGCTGGGCCTGCGTTCTAGAGCCCGTAAGCCACAACTACTGAAGCCCGTGTGCCTAGAGCCCATGCTCTGCAACAAAGACAAGCCACCCCAATGAGAAGCCCGTGCACCACAATGAAGTGTAGCCCCTCCTCGCCCCAACTGGAGAAAGCCTGTGTGCAGCAACGAGGACCCAATGGAGCCAAAAATAAATAAATTAATTAATAAATTAAAAAAAAGAATATAGTTGGACCTCCTACCTCTCACATCATACACAAAAATTAACCAAAAATGAATCAAAAGCCTAAACGTACGAGCTAAAACAAACTCTTAGAAGAAAATGCAAGCATAAATTTTCATGATATTGGATTAGGCAAAGCCTTCTTAGATATGATTCCAAAAGCACAAGCAACAAAAGAAAAAATAGATAAACTGGACATCAGAATAAAAAATTCTTATGCTACAAAAGACACCATCAAGAAAGTAAAAAAACAACCCACAGAATGAGAGAGGTAAGGGGCCTGTATCTAGAATTTATAAAGAATTCTAACAACTCAATAATAAAAAGATAACTCACTTGAAAAATGGGCAAATAATCTGACTAGATATTTCTCTAGAGAAGATATACAGTCAGCCAATAAGCACCTGAAAAGATGCTCAATGCCATGAGCCATCAGGAAAATGCAAATCAAAAAAACACAGTCAGATCCACTTCACACCCACAAGGATGGCTGGAATCAAAAAGTCAGATAATAACAAGTGTTGACGAGGATGTGAGAAACAGGATCATCCATTGTTGGTGGGAATGCAGACTGGTGCAGCCGCTGTGGAAAATAATCTGGCAGTTGCTCAAAACGTTAAACACAGAGTTACCATATGACCCAGCAATTCCACTCCTAGGTATATACCCAAGAGAACGAAAACATTGTGTCCACATAAAAACAGGTATATGTTCATAGCAGCATTATTCATCATAGCTCAAAAGTGAAAATAACCCAAATGTCCATGAACTGATGAATGGATAAACAAAATGTGGTATATCTGTACAATCAAATGCTATTTAGCAATAAAAAGGAATGAAGCACTGATACATACTACAACATGGATGAACCTTGAAAACATTATGTAGACACATATTATATATATGTGTCTATCTAACATACTATATATACACAAAAGGCCACATATTATAGGATTTCATTTATGAAATTTCATTTATGAAATTTCATTGTATGAAACATGCAACATAGGCAAATCCACAGAGACAGAAAGTAGATTAGTGGTTCCCTAGGACTGGGAGTGTTCAGGGAAAATAGGGAGCAAGTGCTAATAGGTACATGGTTTCTTGTTGGGGTGATTAAAATGTTTTTTTCTTTTATTTTTGTGGTACAGGGGCCTCTCACTGTTGTGGCCTCTCCCGTTGTGGAGCACAGGCTCCGAATGCGCAGGCTCAGCGGCCATGGCTCACGGGCCCAGCCGCTCCACGGCATGTGGGATCTTCCCAGACAGGGGCACGAACCCGTGTCCCCTGCATCGGCAGGCGGACTCTCAACCACTGTGCCACCAGGGAAGCCCGATTAAAATGTTTTTAATTGATTGTGGTGATGGCTGCACAAGTCTGTGGCTATATTAAAAAACAATGAATTGTACACTTTAAATAGATGAATTGTGTATTATGTGAATTATATCTCAGTAAAGCTATAACCAAAAAAAAAATCATGTGATAAAGATCCTGGACAATCAAGAGAGTTTGAGAGTGTGGAAATTTATAACTTGTGGTAGGCAGAATAATGACTCCCTAAAGATGTCCAGGCCCTAATGTCTGGAACCTGTGAGTATGTCACCTTATATGGCAAAAGGGACTTTGTAGCTGTGATTAAACACATGGACTCTGAGATGGGGAGATGATCCTGGTTTGCACAAGTGTGCCCAGTCTAATCATGAGTCCTTAAAAGCAGAGGTCCCTTCCCAGATGCATCAGAGAGATGAACCTGAAAATAATGACGAGAGATACAAAGCACTTGACCTGCCGTTGCTGGCTATGAAGATTGAGGAAGGGGGCCACAAGCCAGCGAATGTGCTAGCCTCTAGAAGCTGGGAATGGCCCTCAGCTGATAGCCAGCAAGGGAAGAGGGATCTCAGTCCTAAACCCACAAGGATCTGAATTCTGCCAGCACCCAGATGAGCAAGAAAAGGGCTCCCCTTGAGAGGAACACAGCAGCCCTGCCACCCCTTGGTTTTAGTCCGGTGAGACCCACATCAGACTTCTGACCTAAAGGGCTGTAAGATAATATATTTGCTTTGTTTGAGCCACTAAATGGTAGTCAACTGTTACGGCCACAATAGGAAACCAATATGTAGCTACTTTATGTAGACTTTATGAAGCTAATCTTAAAAGAGAGAGAGAGAGAGAGAGAGAGAGAGAGAGAGAGAGAGCTGGGCTTTCTCATGCCTGGGGATGAAAAGATGTCCTGGTGGTTGAAAATCCATGACACCTGTTCTGTCCTCCCCACCCTGTACAAAGAGCAGGGGGAAAGAGTAGAACTGACTTAGTGACTGCTGCCTCCAAAATAGAAGCAACACGATTTTATTTCTAACTCCACTGCCCTCTCTTGTGAGTCATTCATCTCTCCAGGTCTCACTTTCCACATCTGGGAAGCAGGCTGAATTAACCCTGACTTCTGCCTACCCCACAGTTTAGGAAGACAAAAAAAGTCAGCTTCAAACAGAGCTCCAGGGCGCTCCTTGCAGACACAGTTCAGGTCATGGGACACCCTCCATCACCACCACAGGGCATCACTCCTTTCTTCCGGCTTCCTTCAGAGGGTTTTGGGTATACCTGGTCCCATGGGATGTGGAGTACCTTGTGATGTGGAGTACCTTGTGATGTGGCCTTGTAGCTGCTGTTAGCAAAGAATTGAGAAAAGCTTTAGGTATGCAAAGGTGCTAAAGCTCATCATAAAGCCCCATGGACAAGCTTTGAGATTTTTGGTTTTAGGGGGCAATGCTCTCATACCTGGATGAAACCAAATGGTTTTCATGATGGAAAGAAAGCAAAGTAATGGTCCAGATCAGACTAGAAGGTACAGAGCTGAGGAGCCTGAGATAAGGACTAAGAGTGAGGGAGGAAGGTAGAGAAATGAAAACATCTGAACTATGTGTGGGCATGGAAGTACTGGCAGCGAGAACAGCTGTGACACCCTAGGCTCATTTCATGTCACTCCCCAGTCCCCACGCCACTGACACCTAAGTGGACACAGGCATGTTCTTAATAAGCTGGTTACTGCTGACTTGGCTTTGGGATGTTTTGAAAGGTGCCCGCGAGGTAACGGACGTTGGCTGTACAGGGATCTGGGAAACGTCCCCACTGCTCATATCAGCCTCTGAGCACTGCCTTCTCCCACCTGTGCCTCCTTTGGCCCCAGTTTACATGCTATGCGAGTGCACAGTGCACCCAGTGTTACAAACATGGGACGGGCTCTTGGCCGAGTCCTGGCATCGTCCAGCACGGTTTGGCTGCCCGCTGCCGTAGACCCTCCCACCCACTTCCAGCTATGGAGGCAGCCGGGCAGGGACCTGGCTCCTTGACTCTTCCCTCAGGTCCCACCCAGTACGGCCAAATCCTTGCTGAGGCCCAGCAGCTCCGTGCAGGCCCCCAGATGGCCCCTGGCTTTGATGACAGTGGAGTCCAGCCCCCCTTGGCTCCCCAGCCTTCCTGGAACCCTCTTGCTTAATATCCTGTGTGGTAATCACGCCTGTTGGCCCTACTTAGGCCTGCTGGCCACTGCCAAGTTCCTTCTGCTAGTTCCTGACATTCCTACCTCTAATGGAACCTTCATGGAATCAAATGCTGCTACAAGTTTTCTTTCTCTGGTCAGAATGCCCTCTGTTGGGTGGTCAAGCGCTCTGCAGCACAGGTGACCAGGCATTCTCCTGTCTCTGGGACGGGAGGAAGGTGGGTCTGAAGAAGGGAAAGAGCTAAGATGCTCAGGGGTAGGGATGAGACCATCCAGGAGGTGGTCCTGGGTGGTCTGGCTGGTCAGTGTAGCAGCAGCCCTGCCTTATTTAACTCAAGGTCACCCAGGGTCTGCTGAGAAGCAGGAAGGAGCAGCAGCTTCTCTGATGGCTGTGGCCCCACAGGGGGCGCTGACCACGCTGTAGGGCTGGGAGGAAAGTGGGCATGAAGGTGAGAGTCAGGTACTGCGTGATAATGGTGACGAGTGGGGGCAGAGGACCGGCATACCACCCACTGAGCGCTCAGAGAGGGAGCTCACCCTGTCACCTCTTTATAACCTCACCATCACCCCGCAGAGAAGGCCTTCTTCCCATCCTCGATCTTGCTAATAAAGCCACACAGGTGCAAGCTACCACTTCCTGGGCACTTATCACAGGCTAGTGTCTTCAAGGTCACACGAGTGTAGGCAGAGAGCTGAAGCTGTCTGGTGGAGACACCGCCCATAGCCTGCTCTCCCACCCCTAAATCACTACTTCTGGATATTAAAAATGGGATGCACCGAGCCGCTCGTTCCATAGATGGAGAAAAGCGAGGTCAAGTGACCTGTTCCAGGTCCCACAGCTTGTGCCAGATCGTGGGCAACCCGGCTCCTCGACACAACCACTGCCCTCGGCCTTCGTGTGGCCCAGAAGGCGGCCTCTACGATGCACAAGAGAACCCAAGGCGACAGAGAACGGTCCGCTCACTTCGTTCTTAAGTTCAGCCCATCCACGGGAACCAAGGAATCATGTGGGGAGGGCCCCGCCCCTGGAAGGGCCCCGCCCCCGACCCGTACCCCCAGCGACCAGAGCTAGGGGGCGTGGTCTCGCCTGCGCCTCCGCCGCCTGCCCCTGGTTCGGCCCCACTGCGCGCGCCCCTCGCCTGGTCCCACTGCGCGTGCGCGTCCCTGACCCGAGGGGCTCTTCTGCACGCGCGCGCGCGCCCCAAGGCCGCAGGGGTCTGAGGCCCAGGTCCCGCGGATGCACCGCCCTCGCGGACAGTGAAGAGTCTCGGGTTGGGCCAGGAAGGGTCTCGCGCCCTCCCCGTTCGCCGCCCCCGGCGTCGCTGGCGAAACCCGAGCGCGCGTCAGGCGCGGGGCCGCGTGACGCGCCCCTGTTAGGGTGGGCCCGGCGGGCGGAAGAGGATGCGTGGGGCCCCTGCCTGGCCAGAGCTCGGCCCGCAGCACCGGGCGCCCTGCGCAGCCCCCGACGTTTCCCGGAGAAGCGGCCGGCTCTGACGGGCGAGATGAAGTAAGCTGCATCCCCCGCTTTTTCTCCGGCTCCTTTGGCCGCAGGAATTATTTACAGCCGGAGGGTGACCGCGTGCTCGCGCCCAGCCGAACCCGCATGCCCGGGAGGCCGGCCTCTTGTGGCGGTGAAATCCTTGGGCGGTCAGTTGGGAAGAGTTACCCCCGCCACCACCCACCCGCCCGAATTCCCTTCCCCGCCTTCCTTCCGCGAAATAAATTATTGTTCGCTTCCGCCTCCGTAGATCCCCTGACGCGGCAGTTGTGTTTGGTGGCGGGTGGGCAGGAGGCAGCCAGGCGCAGTCGAGGCTGGTCCCGAGGGGCCGGCGGCGTCCCCTTTCCCAGGCTTTCTGCAGTTCAGTTCAGTGAGAGGAGGAACTTGCGGCTTCCCCACTCCCCCACCCCGGAATCTGCTTAATCTTTGGCATTAGCGCTCAGTTTTCGATCAGCGTTTCAAACACATCCATCCAGTGAATGGTTTTGCAGGTGAATTTTTTTCCATGTATTTTTTATTTTTATAGATCTTTATTGGAGTATAACTGCTTCACAATACTGTGTTAGTTTCTGCAGTTTCTGCTGTACAACATAGTGAATCAGCCATATGTATACATATATCCCCATATCCCCTCCCTCTTGAGCCTCCCTCCCACCCTCCCTATCCCACCCCTCTAGGTCCTCGCAGAGCACAGAGCTGATCTTCCTGTCTATGCTGCTGCTTCCCACTAGCCATCTATTTTACATTTGGTAGCGTATATGTGTCAATGCCACTCTCACTTCACCTCAGCTTCCCACCCCAACCCCGTGTCCTCAAGTCCACTCTCTATGTCTGCGTCTTTATTCCTGCCCTGCCACTAGGTTCATCAGTACCTTTTTGTTTTTTTAGATTCCATATATATGCGTTAGCATACGGTATTTGTTTTTCCCTTTCTGCCTTACTTCACTCTGTATGACAGACTCCAGGTCCATCCACCTCACCACAAATAACTCAATTTCGTTCCTTTTTTATGGCTGAGTGATATTCCATTGTATGTATGTGCCACATCTTCTTTATCCATTCATCTGTCAGTGGACATTTAGGTTGCTTCCATGTCCTGGCTATTGTAAATAGAGCTGCAGTTAACGTTGGGGTGCATGTGTCTTTTTGAATTATGGTTTTCTCCGGGTATATGCCCAGTAGTGGGATTGCAGGATCATATGGTAGTTCTAGTTTTAGTTTTCTAAGGAACCTCCATACTGTTCTCCATAGTGGCTGTATCAATTTACATTCCCACCAACAGTAAAAGAGGGTTCCCTTTTCTCCACACCCTCTCCAGCATTTATTGTTTCTAGATTTTTTATAATGGCCATTCTGACCGACGTGAGGTGATACCTCATTGTAGTTTTGATTTGCATTTCTCTAATAATTAGTGACGTTGAGCATCTTTTCATGTGCCTCTTGACCATCTGTATGTCTTCTTTGGTGAAATGTCTTCCGCCCTTTTTTTTTTTAACCAGTACGCGGGCCTCTCACTGTTGTGACCCCTCCCGTTGCAGAGCACAGGCTCCGGACGCGCAGGCTCAGCGGCCATGGCTCACGGGCCCAGCCGCTCCACGGCATGTGGGATCTTCCCGGACCAGGGCACGAACCCATGTCCCCTGCATCGGCAGGCGGACTCTCAACCACTGCGCCACCAGGGAAGCCCCGCCCATTTTTAAATTGGACTGTTTGTTTTTTTGATATTGAGTTCCATGAGCTGTTTGTTTATTTTGGAGAGTAATTCTTTGTCTGTTGTTTCATTTGCATATATTTTCTCCCATTCTGAGGGTTGTCTTTTTGTCTTATTTATGGTTTCCTTTGCTGTGCAAGATCTTTTAAGTTTAATTAGGTCCCATTTGTTTATTTTTGTTTTTATTTTCATTACTCTAGGAGGTGGGCCAAAAAAGATCTTGCTGTGGTTTATGTCAAAGAGTGTTTTTCCTATGTTTTCCTATAAGAGTTTTTTTTTTTTTTAATATATTTATTTATTTATTTATTTTTGGCTGCATTGGGTCTTCGCTGCTGTGCATGGGCTTTCTCTAGTCGTGGCGAGCGGGGACTGCTCTTCGTTGCAGTGTGTGGGCTTGACATTACGGTAGCTTCTCTTGTTGCCGAGCACAGGCTCTAGGTGTGACGGCTTCAGTAGTTGTGGCACGTGGGCTCTAGCACGTGGGCTCAGTAGTTGTGGCACAAGGGCTTAGTTGCTCCTCGGCATGTGGGATCTTCCCGGACCAGGGCTCGAACCTGTGTCTCCTGCATTGGCAGGCAGATTCTTAACCACTGTGCCACCAGGGAAGTCTTCTTCTAAGAGTTTTGTAGTGTCTGGTCTTACATTTAGGTCTTTAATCCATTTGGAGTTTATTTTTGTGTATAGTGTTAGGTAGTGTTCTAATTTCATTCTTTTACATGTAGCTGTCCAGTTTTCCCAGCACCACTTATTGAAGAGGCTGTCTTTTCTCCGTTGTATGTTCTTGCCTCTTTTGTTGTAAATTAGGTGACCATATGTGCGTGGGTCTATTTCTGGGCTTTCTATCTTGTACCATTGATCTATATTTCTGTTTTTGTGCCAGTACCATACTGTTTTGATTACTGTAGCTTTGTAGTATAGTTTGAAGTCAGGGAGCCTGATTCCGCCCTCTCTGTTTTTCTTTCTCAAGATTGCTTTGGCCATTTGGGGACTTTTGTGTTTCCATATGAATTGTAAACTTTTTTGTTCTAATTCTGTAAAGAATGCCATTGGTAGTTTGATAGGGATTGCATTGAATCTGTAGATTGCTTGGGTAGTATAGTCATTTTCACAATATTGATTCTTCCAATCCAAGAATATGGTATATTTCTCCATCTGTTTATGTCATCTTTGATTTCTTTCATCAGTGTTTTATAGTTTTCTGAGTGCACATCTTTCACCTTCTTAGATAGGTTTATTCCTAGGTATTTTATTCTTTCTGTTGTGATGGTAAATGGGATTGTTTCCTTAATTTCTCTTTCTGATTCTTCGTTGTTAGTGTGTAGGAATGTCAGAGATTTCTGTGCATTAATTTTGTATCCTGCAACCTTACCAAATTCATTGATTAGTTCTAGTAGTTTTCTGGTGGCATCTGTAGGATTTTCTATGTATAGTATCATGTCATCTGCAAACAGTGACAGTTTTACTTCTTTTCCAGTTTCTATTCCTTTTATTTCTTTTTCTTCTCTGATTGCCATGGCTAGGTCTTCCAAAACTATGTTGAATAAGAGTGGCAAGAGTGGAATCCTTGTCTTGTTCCTGATCATGTGGAAATGCTTTCAGTTTTTCACCATTAAATATGATGTTTGCTGTTGGTTTGTCATATATGGCCTTTATTATGTGGAGGTAGTTTCCCTCTATGCCTATTTTCTGGAGAGTTTTTATCATAAATGGGTGTTGAGTTTTGCCAAAAGCTTTTTCTACATATATTGAGATGATCATTGATTTGTTAATGTGTTTTATCACACTGATTGATTTGTGTATATTGAAGAATCCTTGCATCCCTGGGATAAATACCACTTGATCATGGTGTATGATCCTTTTAATACGTTGTTGGATTCTGTTTGCTAGTATTTTGTTCAGGATTTTTGCATCTATGTTTATCAGTAATATTGGTGTTTAATTTTCTTTTTTTGTGATATCTTCTTCTGGTTTTGGTATCAGGGAGATGGTGGCTTCGTAGAATGAATTAGGGAGTGTTCCTACCTCTGCAATTTTTTGGAAGAGTTTGAGAAGGATCAGTGTTAGCTCTTCTCTAAATGTTTGGTAGAATTCTCCTGTGAAGCCATCTGGTCCTGGACTTTTGTTTGTTGGAAGATTTTTAGTTGCAGTTTCAATTTCATTACTTGTGATAGGTCTGTTTATATTTTCTAATTCTTCCTGGTTCAGTCTTGGAAAATTGTGCCTTTCCAAGAATTTGTCCATTTCTTCGTGGTTGTGCATTTTATTGGCATATACTTGTTTGTAGTAGTCTCTTATAGTCCTTTGTATTTCTGCAGTGTCAGTTGTGATTTCTCCTTTTTCATTTCTAATTTTATTGATTTGCCTCCTCTCCCTTTTTTTCTTAATGAAGCTGGCTAAGGGTTTATCAATTTTGTTTATCTTCTCAAAGAACCAGCTTTTAGTTTTATTGATCTTTGCTATTGTTTTCTTTGTTTGTATTTCATTTATTTCTGTTCTGATCTTTATGACTTCTTTCCTTCTATTGACTTCGGGTTTTCTTTGTTCTTCTTTCTCTAATTGCTTTAGGTGTAGGGTTGGGTTGTTTATTTGAGATTTTTCTTGTTTCTTGAGGTGAGATTGAATTGCTATAAACTTCTCTCTTAGAATTGTTTTTGCTGTGTCCCATAAGTTTTGGGTTGTCGTGTTTTCGTTGTCATTTGTTTCTATGTATTTTTTTATTTCTTCTTCGATTTCTTCAGTGATCTCTTGGTTATTTAGTAGTGCACTGTTTAGTCTCCATGTATTTGTGTTTTTTTCAGTCTTTTTCCTGTAATTCATTTCCAATCTCATAGCGTTGTGGTGAGAAAAGATGCTTGATACGATTTCAATTTTCTTAAATTTTCCGAGGCTTGATTTGTGACCCAAGATGTGATCTATCCTGAAGAATGTTCCATGTGCACTTGAGAAGAAAGTGTGTTCTGCCACTTTCGGGTGGAATGTTCTATAAATATCAATTAAACCTGTCTGGTGTATTGTGTCATTTAAAGCTTGTGTTTCCTTATTTATTTTCTGTTTGGATGATCTGTCCATTTGTGTAAGTGGGGTGTGAAAGTCCCCTACTGTTACTGTGTTACTGTCGATTTCCCCTTTCATGGTTGTTAGCATTTGCCTTAAGTATTGAGGTGCTCCTATGTTGGGTGCATAAACATTTATAATTGTTAATATCTTCTTTTTGGATTGATCCCTTGATCATTATGTAGTGTCCTTCCTTATCTATTGTAACAGTATTTTAAAGACTATTTAATTTGATATGAGTATTGCTACTCCAGCTTTCTTTTGATTTCCATTTGCATGGAATATCTTTTTCCACCCCCCCTTCACTTTCAGTCTGTATGTTTCCCTAGGTCTGAAGTTGGTCTCTTGTAGACAGCATATATATAGGTCTTGTTTTTGTATCTATTCAGCCAGTCTGTATCTTTTGATTGGGGCATTTAATCCATTTACATTCAAGGTTATTATTGATACGTATGTTCCTATTACCATTTTCTTAATTGTTTTTGGATTGTTTTTGTGGGTCTTTTTCTTCTCTTATGTTTCCCACCTAGAGAAGTTCCTTTAGCGTTTGTTGTAAGGCTGGTTTGGTGGTGCTGAATTCTCTGAGCTTTTGCTTATCTGAAAAGCTTTTGATTTCTCCGTTGAATCTGAATGAGATCCTTGCTGGGTAGAGTAATCTTGGTTGTAGGTTTTTCTCTTTCATCACTTTAAGTATATCCTGCCACTCCCTTCTGGCCTGCAGAGTTTCCACTGAAAAATCAGCCGATAACCTTATGGGATTCCTTTGTATGTTATTTTGTGTTTTTCCCTTGCTGCTTTTAATATTTTTTCTTTGAAGTTAATTTTTGTTAGTTTGATTAATATGTGTCTTGGTGTGTTTCTCCTAGGGATTATCCTGTATGGGACTCTCTGTGCTTCCTGGACTTGGGTGACTATTTCCTTTCCCATGTTAGGGAACTTTTCCATTATAATCTCTTCAAGTATTTTCTCAGACCCTTTCATTTTCTCTTCTTCTTCTGGGACCCCTATAATTCGATTGTTGGTGCGTTTAGTGTTGTCCCAGAGGTCTCTGAGATTGTCTTCAATTCTTTTCATTCCTTTTTCTTTATTCTGCTCCTCAGCAGTTATTTCTGCCATTTTGTCTTCCAGCTCACTTATTCGTTCTTCTCCCTCCGTTATTCTGTTATGGATTCCTTCTAGGGTATTTTTCATTTCAGTTATTGTGTTGTTCATCTCTGTTTGTTTGTTCTTTAATTCTTCTAGATCTTTGTTAAGCATTTCTTGTATTTTCTCAATCCATGCCTCCATTCTATTTCTGAGATTCTGGATCATCTTTACTATCATTACTCTGAATTCTTTTTCAGGTAGATTGCCTATTTCCTTTTCATTTATTTGATCTTGTAGGATTTTACCTTGCTCCTTCATCTGTGACATATTTTTTTGCCATCTCTCTTTTTTTTTTTTTTATGAGTTGGATTGTGTTGTGTTCCTGTCATACTGGTTGTTTGGCCTGAGGCTTCCAACACTGAAGCTTGTAGGCTGTTGTGTAGAGCTTGTCTTGGTGCTGAGATGAGGACCTCCAGGAGACCTCACTCTGATGAATATTCCCTAGGGTCTGAGGTTCTCTGTTTGTCCAGTAGTTCATATTTGGAGCTCCCATCTCAGGAGCTTTGGCCCAACACCTGGCTCGTGAACCAAGGTCTGGCACACCGTGTGGGGTGGCAAAAAAAAAAAAAAAAGAGAGAGAGAACAATAACAAAGTAAAAAAATTAGACTAGGAAATGAACAGATATGTTAGAAAGAATATAAAAATAAAAATGTAGATGAAACAGCAACCGGAAGGTAAAACAGAACTGCAATAGTAAAAATGAGGAGGAAAAAAAAAAAAGGTGGAAAAGACCTTGGCTGTGGAGGGCAGGGCCTAAACGGGGCGGGGCCTCTGCTTAGGACCACAGGGCTGGAAAAGGCCCCGGGAGGTGTGGCGGGTGGGGCTTAGGCTCAGTGGAGCAGAAGGGACCCAGGTGTGCCTCCCGCCTCTGGTCTCAGGGGGCACGGGAACCCCACCTGGGAGCCCAGAAAGCTTCCCAGGGTCGAGTGGGCGGGGCCGACACCCTCTGCTCCTCTCCCGCTCCCGCTCCCCCCCTCCAGCCTGCCTTTCCTGTTCTCCCCCCGGCCTCCCTCTTATGCCCCCAGGACAAACGGGGCCCTGAGGGGGCCTCTGAGGGGGGGCGTAGGACCCAGCCCAATAACTGGGCAGGCTTCCCCAGCCGATTGGGCAGAGGAAATGCTGGGCGTACTCCCCCCTGATCCGAGCCCCCAAGGGTCCCTCCAGGCGTGGCGACCCCTCCCCCCTCTCAGCCACCCCTCAGGCCTCCACTTCTCCTCCCCGCTCAGTCCCCCCACGTCCTACCGGTTCGTTTGGGGGTTCCTCCTGTCTCCTTGGGCGTCGAGGTCCCCCACCAGCATCCAGCAGGCTGGGTGTATTTTAAATTATGTTCTACATTTTCTACAGTGATCAGCTTATGAGGCTAATCTTTTGGCAAGTTTTAGGAGCACCTGAGATAAAAAGGCTCAGTGTTTGGCATGCACAGAGCTCATTTTTAGGCAGTATTTTGTGTACGTGTTACTTTGAGGTACATGACTGCTCAGCAAATAACCACTCCAGGCAAACATTCAAAGTTATTTTTATCCAAGGACTAGAATTTACTAAGTGACTCTTATTGTCAGATGGTTTTAGGCTGTTTAAAAGGGAAACAGTCAAATCTGTGGGCAAAGGGGAACCAGGAGGCACCTTTGGTCATCTGTGGCCTACCCACTTCTCACTTTATTGGTGGAACGAGGCAAAATGTCATTGCGTGTTGCCAAATTTCACCATGGACTCTGCCAGGCCCGAACCCATGGACAGAGCAGGATGTCTGGTTTTGCTTTTTGTTGCCCTGAGCTGGGAGCTGGGTGGCTCTCTGTCTACCACCATTACCTTTCAAAGTATTTTCACTGTCACGATACGGGGGGTTTTCCTCCAGACATTAAAATGAGGTGGAAGATCCCCATTTTCCAGCTGGAGAAAAGGCCCTCAGTAGTTAAGTGAAAGGCCCAGGACTGCAGAGTTACAGGTTTACTCTACTCATGTATTCTTTGGGCCAGATTATAAACCCCTCATGGGCTGGGGTGGGGACTTTTTTTAACCATCTCAGCATTATATCCCTTTGATTTATCATCAGTATGACTGGAAGGTCACAAAGTTGTCGATGTGCTGTTCCTTGGCACGTTTTTCTGTTGTGGGAAGTTAACTGGTTCTGCAGCAGCTCCAAGAGACAAGCGAGAGAAGTCGCTTTGCTCGTGATGTTCTTGGTTTAATAGTGACAGAGGCTAACATTTCTCGGGTGCTTACAGCGTGCCGAGCATCGTGCCAAGTGCTTTATGTGGACTGTCTCCTTCTGTGCTTCTCATCGACTTGTTTCCCCACTCTGAGGTCGAGGTTGGGAGAGGTTAAATAACGTGTGTAAGCTCACACAGCTACTAAGTGGCTAAGGAGTCCAGAAGCGAGCCCTTCCCCGGCAAAGGGCCTTTCAGGTTTAAAGAAAGCAACTCAGGCTTACAGTGTTTTCATGACGTCAGAACAAAGGTGAGTGAATCACTGCTGGAGTGGACATGGGAGGCCACGGCCATTCACAGCAGGAAAGCAGAGCTGCCGACCAGCTTGGGTCACTTACGTGAGTGTTTAGACCACTGTCATTCCAGTCTTGGAGGGGAGCAGAATCAGTGTCCACACTAAAACAGTGGGGGGTTTTGTTGGTTTTTTTTGGTAATTTATTTATTTATTTTTGGCTGCATTGGGCATTCATTGCTGCACACAGGCTTTCTCTAGTTGCGGCGAGCGGGGGCTACTCTTCGTTGCGGTGCGCGGGCTTCTCACTGCGGTGGCTTCTCTTATTGCAGAGCACGGGCTCTAGGCTCACGGGTTTCAGTAGTTGTGGTGTGTGGCATTCAGTAGTTGTGGCTCAAGGGCTCTAGAGCGCAGACTCTGTAGTTGTGGCGCATGCGCTTAGTTGCTCCGTGGCACGTGGGCTCTTCACAGACCAGGGCTCGAACCCGTGTCCCCCTGCATTGGCAGGTGGATTTTCAACCACTGCCCCACCAGGAACGCCCCGAAAACAGTGTTTTAAATTTGCTATTTGGGGTTGTAGTCACACGTTTTACAGGTAGGTGGGAAGTAAGTGCTGGAACCAGGCTGCCTGTATTCAAATCCTCTCACCTCTGAGCTGCCTGACCTTCAGTAAGTTATTTTATCTCTCTGCACCTTAGTTTTCTCTCTACTCATTCTAAAAATGGGGACAATAATAGTACCTATCTCATGAGCTGTGGCAAGAATTAAATGGCATGGTGCCTGTGAAGCTCTTAGCCCAGTATTTAGCATTTAGTTAAATACTCTATATTCTCTTTTACTGTTCATAGTATCATTTCAGGTAGTGAGCTGCTGCTATTGTGTGCTGTGTCACAGTGCTTGAAGTCACCATTAGAGATGTATTCCTTCGTGCCATCATTCACACGCAGGTGCTCGTACACAGGTGATGGTGGTCTTGGGCAATGGGAATTCTTTTGTTCATTCAGCAAATATTTATAGTGTACCTTCTGTGTGCCAGGCCCTGGAGGTGGACAGTGAACAAAACACAAAAACCCCTGTTCTCATTGGCACTTACGTTTTTGAGCGTAGGAGTGACAGACAATAAACAAAATAAATATACTTATCACATACAGATATGTACTACAGGGAGAAATAAAGCAGGGGATGAGATGAGGGTTGGAGGGTTACGATTTTACTCAGAGTCGGCTGAGAAAGCCTCACTGAGAAGGTGACATTTCAGCAAAGAATTGCAGTTAGTGAGGGAGTGGGCCACGTGGACATCTGCAGGGAAAAGTAGGCCAGGCAGCGGGAACAGCAAGTACAAAGGCCCTGAGGCAGGAGGATGGGTGGCTGGAGCCCAGAGAGGGGCAGAGAATAGGAGAAAAGATCAAAGAGGTAGTAGATGGGAGGCAGAATGTGTAGACCCCGCAGGCCACCCAACAGAAGAATGACATGATCTGACTGATGCTATAAACAGATCACTCTGCTGGGTTCGGGCGAAGATAGAAACGGGAGGCCAGTGAGCTGGTTCCTACAGTGGTCCAGACAGAGGTGATGGTGGCTGGGACCAGAGTGCGGAGGTGGAAGGAGGTGAGAATGGTGGGAAGTAGTTGTATGCTAGGTAAGTGTTGGTCACAGAAACTATAGGACTTGCTGACAGATCGGATGACCCCAAGGTTTCTGGCCTGACACCTGGAAGGTTTGAAGTGCCATTTGCCAGGGATGGGGAAGATCTGCATTTGGAGCATTTGGGGGATAAGGCAGTTCAGCTTTGAACGCAGTTAAGTCTTGCGGGCACCCAACTGTTGGTGTCAGAGTAGTAGTTGATTGTACGAGAAGGAAGTTTAGGGGGAGAAAGTCCAGACTGGAAATAACCACTTGGTGTATGGGCATTTGTGTGCTGGTGAATGTTTAACAACCTCTGAAAGGGTGGCGGTTGGTGGTGGGGAGGCAGGTTGATGGCATTTGCCGACAGACACCTGCTGTGTAAATGTTCCCACCCTGGCCAGCCTCAAGCACACCGTTACAGAGTATCTATCTTCACCTTACGGACACAATAGGTTAAATAATGTCAAGAGCATAGATAATAGTAAAATGAAGTAAATCAATTAGGGAGTGTTGAGTTTTGAGTATTTAATACCTTTTTCTGTTTTGTTTTTGTTTTAAGAGTTTTGTTTATTTATTTTTTTCTTTGGCTGAGCCACACGGCTTGCGGGATCTTAGTTCCCTGACCAGGGATTGAACCCGGGCCCTTGGCAGTGAAAGCTTGGAGTCCTAACCACTGGACCACCAGAGAATTCCCCTAATCCCTTTGTTTTTAATATAACTTCTTTGGTTATAAATTTGTGTAGTTCGGTTTTTAATAATGGCTGTGTTTAACAACTGACTTGACAAATGCCTGAAGATTTAGCAATGGCATCTTGTGTGCAGGTATGCGGTGGCTCCAGCACACCACTTGGGTCACGGGGACCCAGGATTGATACCTAACGAGGTGATGGGAATAAGGATTCTCTGAGATTAGGGAGGAAAAAGCCTCAGAGCTGATCTTATGGATTCGGCCCCCTGTCCAGCCTTGAGGGGGACGCATGCAGGTCACAGTTCATCGTGAAGGGTCCAGCTGGCATCTGCTTGGGGATGTACGGAGGACCCAGGACGCAAAGGAGAGAGTGCAGGAAACATATTGGAGTTGGCGAGTATAGAAGGGACTGGGCACTTCCCCTTGTACTTTAGCTAAAAGTCACCTTCACTTTTTTTTTTTTTTTTGCGGTAAGTGGGCCTCTCACTGCTGTGGCCTCTCCTGTTGCAGAGCACAGGCTCCGGACGCGCAGGCTCAGCGGCCATGGCTCACGGGCCCAGCCGCTCCGTGGCATGTGGGATCTTCCCGGACCGGGGCACGAACCCGTGTCCCCTGCATCAGCAGGCGGACTCTCAACCACTGCGCCACCAGGGAAGCCCCCACCTTCACTTTGAACTCTTGTTTTACTCCCATGCATTCTTTTAAACATTCCAAGCTCCTGAGCTGTGATTTGAAGGAAGTCCCCCTTCCTCCTGCTGGGCAAACAGAAGGTAGAGGTCAAAGGTGTGGACGTGGCATTGGGAAAGGGGTCAGAGCGGCAGCAGCCATTGGCGTTCACCTCCCAGCTCCCTTCTCCTGCCACTTGTCTGCTGGGACCAGAGGATCAGAGGTGCTTTGTCCTGTGGTTTCCCAGAAACGGCTCTGCCACTGGAGCACCCGCTCAGGCCGGTGCTGTGCCACGACTGGTCCTGGGTGCACCCCACATCTGCCTCTTTCACTTTGGGCAGAACAGACGGGAACCCCGCTTCTGGTCCGTACCCTCTGGCTGGCCACGTCAGTGCTCGCAGCTTTGGGGATGTTAGCAGAGCCGCACTTTACAAGGTGAGTCTCCCAGGATGCCTGGTAGGAGCCCCTCACCCTGGAGCTGGGGGCAGCGCGAGGTGCCCTGGACTCTGGACGTGGGCCCGCTCAGTCCCGACTCTGGGATGAGCCTTGTCACCCCCAGAGGATGCCTCCGCGGCACCGCACTTGGTAGCGTAGTGTGTTTCTGGCAAGTATCTTGAATAATAATTGTCATAAATGAAATCGCATCCTCCACACACTGAAGTTATAGCTCCGAGGAGTTTGGCCTTAACTTCTGGGTAACATTCAGTTATCAGCTCTGTGCTTCCTATTTCAGTCCTGTATTTCCCGGCCCTGCTGCGTTGGCCTAAGGCTGCAAGCACTAAACTGCCCTTACAGAAAGGCTGTGGCCATCTCCCTGATAATAGAGATGTTATTTCCTTTCCTTGGAAAACAGAGTTTAGGGGCAGGAAAGTGCTGTAGAGGTCCTTTAGCTCCGTCTCTTCACAGATGGGGAAACTGAGGCCCACCAGGGTACATGCATGTTCAAGGTTATGTGGTGTTTAGATTCTACTGGGGAAGGATCGTCATGTGTTCCCATCCACAGTCTAATACACTGTCCTCCTGTCCTGGAGCAGCTCAAACTTTGCACTAATAGTTTTCTTATTTATTAATTAAAAATAGAAGCGATGCATAGCAGGATCAGCCATTGGAATGCCACTTCCGTGTTTTTTGGCTAAGTTCAAGTATGTAATCTTAGTGGGAGTTGTATTTCACAGCCTGTTCCTCTCACAGTAGACAAGGAGGCAGGAGGAAGTGCTTCAGAAAATCCTTCAAAAGCAGAGCCTAGGGCTTCCCTGGTGGCGCAGTGGTTGAGAGTCCGCCTGCCGATGCAGGGGACATGGGGTCGTGCCCCGGTCCGGGAAGATTCCACATGCTGTGGAGCGGCTGGGCCCGTGAGCCATGGCCGCTGAGCCTGCGCGTCCGGAGCCTGTGCTCCGCAACGGGAGAGGCCACAACAGTGAGAGGCCCGCGTACCGCAAAAAAAAAAAAAAAAAAATTAGCAGAGCCTCGCAGCCCAAGAGCAGTTTAGGCCACAGGTGAGTGTAGAGTCGTCTGGTTCCCTGTTACCTCCCCTCTGCTCCAGGGCGGGGACCCTGACCTCGACCTTGACGTAATTGGGCTTCTCTGAGCCTGTTTATTCTCTGTCGGGGCAGCAGGGAGGGCACCTGTGCACCCGTCTTCCTCCTCTCAGGGTGTAAGGACCAGCAGATGCTGGGGTGTGTCCTGTGCTGTCTGCAGGGCTGGGCTCTGTAGACCCCGAGAGGAGGAAATGGCAAGGCTTTTACCATCTCAGCTCATTTTCGCAAGCCTCCATTAGTCTGGGGGTATTAGCCTACTTGTAAGGTGAGGACTGACTAGGTGACTTAATTGGGTCACACAGCTCAGAGGTGGCCTTGAGCCCATCCTCTTACCCAGAGGCCACCTTCCTCCACTCGACTAAGGGAGCTGTTTAACACAGTGACTGGGGCCTCAGGCTCTGGGACTCAACAGTTGACTTCACCTACCGTTTCCTCATCCGTAAAATGGGCATCCTTGCAGAGCTCCTTCCCAACAGCGTTTTGAGGGAAGGTTGAGATGGTGCATTTACGTCATCGTCTGGCACACGCTGACTGCTTGGTAAACGTCAGGTATTAGGCTTGAGTCAGGTATTAGGCTTGAGGTCGTTAGCAACCAGGTTTTGCAGGGGGATGGGCAAGTCTCAGCCACCCGAGGAGGCTTTGAAATACCCGTGTTTGCACCTGCCCTGGGCCTGCTGGATCAGCGGTTCATTGCCTTGGTGAAGGGAGTAGGAGGCAGGTTGAAAACCCTCCAGCTCGTCAGATGCTCCTCTGACAATAGCCCTGGCTCTGGGCTTCACCACTCAGTGCCCCAGAGTCCTTCTCCTTGCAGTGGGCTTTTTGGACCAGCTTTTAGCACCTTAGGCCCCGTCCCCGAATCCTCTGCATCAGAATCTGTATTTTAAAAAGCTCCGCAAGAGATTCATAAGCACATATAAGTTTGAGAAACACTGTTAAGGTTAAAAAACATGGTGATAAGAAAACCAAACACACAGAGCCACACCCCCTGACTTGTTCTCTGGTTGTTTAGCAACCACAGAGTAAGCAACCATGTTGCAGTAACTGATATTTCTGATCTGTGTTTGTTTAAAGGAGGCCGGGGAACGTAAGCAAGAGATAAGGGTGGCTAACCTGAGAACTGGGAGCCCGGACAGGGCTGGGCAGGGAAGACCGCAGCAGACTTCAGAGTCAGAACAGGGTTAAATAGAGGCCCAGGGGTCGGCTCAGGCCAAGTGGCCAAGCGTCTCGGCTTTCTGCAGTTTTCTGGGGGTGGGGTAGATGTGCTGGCCCTGGGGTCTCCCTCGCCTGCCCATCCAGGCACGTCCAGACCTCTGGCTACCAGTACCCGGGCAGGAGCTCTGAGACGCGGCTGCCAGCTGGCCGCTTCTCCTTCTCCAGGCTGTTCTCTGGGCTTCGGATTTCTCGCTGCCTCTTTCCTGCACTGACCTTGCAGCTTTTCCTTCCCTCCAGACAGGAGCGGTTGCCAGGTGAGAAAGAAATGCTTGAAGGGCCAAGGACAGGAAAGCAGGAGAAAGTGGACTGGTCCTCCGGGCCATCTGTGGATTGGGGCGTGAGTGCAGATAAAGGGACCGTGGAAGAGGAAGCTGGGGGGCTGCTCATGTGGTCCCTTGGTCCTTCAGTTAAAGCTCCAATGATGGGACTGTCTGGTGTCCTATAGATTCTGGTGCAGATACTGTTGCCGGAACCTCATCTTGGTTTGGCCACTAAACAGGGCCATCTTGGAAATGGATCTCAAGAGAGGTGGGAAAGAGGCAAAGGGCAAAGTGAGAGGAGGGGGTCGATGTTAGAGTCCGGGGCAGGTCTGGTCCCTTGATATAGGGGACGGTAAAGGGATGCGGGAAGGTCTGCAGGGCCTTTTCAGAAGTCCTGCTGTTTCTTTAAACCTCATCGTCCCTATCTGTATAACGAGACTGTGGCCTCATGGTTGGGGATTTTGTTAATCCTTTATCGGTAGAATACTTGCCATATAATAAGTGCCGTATAGTAATGATTATTGTACCTTCTTCAGTCTTCCCACACCCCAGGCTGGGCCCCGGTCCCCCCACCTATGTCTGAGAACCCGTGTTGCTTTCCTCCCGCTTCCTCTGCCTTTCCTTCAAAGCATTGGCCTTGGCAGGAAACGGGAGAATGGGAGAGCCATGGGGTAGGAATTGAGCGTATCAAGCCCTACAGCCTTGGTCAGAGCAGAAGGCCAGAGAAATTAAACCCTCTGGTGCATTTGTGACAGGTCCAAGGCCTCTCGCCTTTCCTGCGCGTCAGCTGCTTCACATTTGAGGCTGAGAACTAGCCAAGAAGTTAGGCTAACCTTGGCGAGGCTGCAGTGTGTAACTGCTGCCCGTCAGCTCTGGAGCCAAGGAGCCTGGTGCCTGCCCGGCTCCCCGCTTTCCCACCACGGGACCTTCACCTGCCTGAGCCTCAGCTTGTCTGTCTGCAAAATGAGGTGGCGGGGGGGCTATGATAGTACCCCCTCCACTGGTTCTTTTCAGGGCTCTTGTCTGGATTCAGTGAGAGCCAATGCACAGAAGTGCTTAGCTCCGTGTTGGGCACATGCTGGCGTTCAGTATTTGCTGCTGTTAGCAATATTCCATAATGATAGCTACACTTATATAGTGCATTATAGGAGATAGGCATGTCCTGAACACGTTTTCAATGTTAACTCATTTTATCCTTTTAACAGCCCTATGGTGTAGGTACCACTAATACCCCCATTTCCGATGAGGGAACTGAGGTACAGAGAGGTTAAATAATTGTTTTTGAAAATGTTTGTTTGTTTATTTATTTATTTATTTTGGCTGCACTGGGTCTTAGTTGCGGCACACAGGATCTTTTAGTTGTGGCATGCATGTGGGATCTAGTTCCCTGACCGGGGATCAAACCCAGGCCCCCTGCATTGGGAGCATGGAGTCTTACCCACTGGACCTCCAGGGAAGTCCCAAGAGGTTAAATAATTGTTCAGAGTAAGGATTGAGCTGGGATTCAAACTCAGCCAGTTGGTTCCAGAGTCCGTGCTTTTGATCACTGTGCTGTAGCGGTGAATGGTGATCATTTTGTGCTTGGAGCCCAGTAGACAAGGGAAGAGCAGAGGAAGAAGTGAGGGGGCAGTGATGTCTCCCTCCAAAGTTCCAGCCATCATCCAAGACCAAGGCCTGCTGCTCCGATGGTCCCGGCCCCCCGTGCTTGTGGGCGAGACTGGCCTCGGTCGTAGAGTGGACAGCTCCAAGCGCATGGCTGCACTGGGACCTCCCTGGGGGCTGGTGCTGCCTTGCCCTGCTCCTGCAGCAGAATGGCCCACCTCTAGCAAGTGGCATCATCCTTGTGTATGGATCAGGCTCCTGACCCACTGAGGCAGAGAAGCCGAGCTGCTGAGGAGGGAGAGGGAAGCTGCGGGACTGTAACATTTTCCTGAGAACCAGCTGGCTGTTTCTTGCCAGGCAGGAAGCGTTTGATAACCTAGAAGTGTGTTTCCCTCCTGCATCGCAGCTGCCCGAGCCGTGTCTGATCCTTCCTTGTTCCTTGTCTGTCTTCCCCATGTGCCCCAGGCACGCAGGCGCTTGGAATATGCTCACGGCGGCCGTGTGCATGGCCCTGCTGGGCTGCCTGCAGGCCCAGGAGCTCCAGGGACACGTCTCCGTAATCCTGCTGGGAGCCACCGGGGACCTGGCCAGAAAATACCTATGGCAGGGGCTGTTCCAGCTGTACCTGGAGGAGGCGGGGAAGGGCCACAGTTTTCGCTTCCACGGGACTGCTCTGACGAGCACCAAGCAGGGCCAGGAGGTCATAGCCAAGGTCCTGGAGTCCCTCTCCTGCCCCAGGGACACAGCTCCCGGTCGCTGCGCTGAACTCAAGGCTCAGTTCCAGCAGCTGAGCGAGTACCGCCGCCTGAAGACACCTGAGGACTATCTGGCCCTGAGCAAGGACATAGAGGCCCGGGTCCAGCACGAAGGCCTCCAGGAGGCCGGCAGGATTTTCTACTTCTCGGTGCCACCCTTCGCCTATGCAGAGATTGCCCGCAGCATCAACAGCAGCTGCCGCCCAGGCCCAGGTGCCTGGCTGCGCGTTGTCCTTGAGAAACCCTTTGGCCATGACCACCGCTCAGCCCAGCAGCTGGCCACAGAACTTGGGAGCTTTTTCCAAGAGGAGGAGATGTACCGGGTGGACCATTACCTGGGCAAGCAGGTGAGCCTGCATCTAGGAGCCTGCTGGGGTGGAGGGAGTTGGTGCAGGTAGACCCCGTCCACAGGGCCACACCGATGACGGAATTGGTCCTGAAGGCATCGTGAAATCTGGGCTCCCATGGCCATCTTGACTGTGGGCAGGAGGTAAGAGGCCAGAGGGAAGGCGGTGAGTGGCAAGAGCAGGACTGCTCAGCTCACGTCCACGTGTCCAGCCACCTGTTCTTTAGTGTATCCTGTCCTCTTTGTTTCCCAGCCAGGGTTCGGGCTCTGATGTCTCTGCGTTGCCCTGCATTCTCTGCAGAGGGGGCCCTGAGACGCTGGGGTCTGGACCTGGCTTCCAGCTGGGCGTGCTGCGGGAATTAGAATTAACCTCCTTACTCCGCACCCACCGGCTCTTTCTCAGTACCTTTTTCTTCCTGAGTTCTGTTTTGAACCAGAAGGCTGGTAACGAGATCTTAAAATGTAATAGGGACCCTAAGTCCATGCTTCTCATCCAGGCCCTGTGATGGAGCGAGGGGCTGGCCTCCTGGGTGATGCTAGTCAGCTGGCCAGGTCTCTCTGAACATACCTTCAGGGCCCCTTCAGGACACCTCTTCCCGGAAACCGCAGCAGAGAATACACGAGCACCTGTGTTCTCTGGTGCCGACCAGGACATGGGCCCAGGGCCACAGGGTGGGCACCACATAGTCATCTGGGGCAGAGGCATCGCCTTCCGTCCAGCCCTATTTGGAGTTGCAGTATTCCAAAGACAGGTCCTCAGGCCACTTGCCCATCCTGGTAGGTTTTTTCACTTGTTTATGGGAGAAATTAGAAAAAAAAAAACCCCAAAACTGGATGGTATTCAATTTGAAGCTTTTCTTGCTCCATTTTTAGTGTTAAAATATCTCTTTCATTAAAAACTGATGATAATAGAAGATAGAGAATCCTTAAATATTTTCTCTCTTTGCAAACTAAAAAGCTGGTAACCCTGTATAGGTGACTGAGAGGCTTCTGGAGTCCTTACTGGGCTGTGAAGCCCTGGCGTCCAGGGACCGCTGCTCCCGAGAGCATCTCTTCTGAGCAGCGGGCAGAGAGGCTGGGGGCCCTTCCTTGGGTCAGGATTCCCTCTTTGTCCTGAAAGGAGCCACAGCACCACAGTCTCCTTCCCTGGCAGGTGGTGGCCCAGATCCTGCCTTTCCGAGACCAGAACCGCAAGGCCCTGGACGGCCTCTGGAACCGGCACCACGTGGAGCGGGTGGAGATCATCATGAAGGAGACCGTGGACGCAGAAGGTGTGTGAGTGGTCGCCGCCCCGCGTCTGTTGTGAGGTGTCGGCCCGCAGGACTGGAGGGTCTGCCAGGCCCCAGCGCCTTGGCCAGTGCTGCTCAGAGGGGAGCTTTTGCCAGTGTGTGGTCTCCCTCCAAGGCCTGCCGTGTGCCCAGCTCTGGGTCATGCTACACCCCGGGGTGCCTGCAGGCAAAGCCCACATGGTCATCGCTGCCCTTAGGGAGTGTGCAGTCCCGTTAAGTAGCCTTGGCCCAGGTGCTGAAACACGGGCCAGCAGTGAACCCTGGGAGGTAAGCTGGCTTTCCTGTGAGTGTGGTGGAGGCCGGCAGCTAGCACGAGGGCTCCCGGGCTTGTATGCAGTGCTTGCACCAGCGGCGCCCTCTGCCTTCTCCTGCCCCCTGCTCGCCTCCTGTCCCTCCTGTGCATTCGTTCTCAGCTCACTGGTCACTCGGTTGGGGAGCCTCTGCTGACCGTCCCGACAAGGTCCGCTTCTGCCGCACACTCAGAGCTCACGTGCCTCCCTTCCCTGCCCCTCTGCGCTCTTGGCCTCATCTCATCCCCGCCCCATCTGCCTTTGCCAGCTCCTCGCTGGCACCTGGCACACACCTGGGAAGTGCTGACCGAACACTGCAGGAATGAGCGGTGTTGACCTGGGAGTCAGGCCTGTCTCTGCATCCGAGTGACCTCAGCATGCCCATTCCTGTCCCTCATCTGTGAGGCCAGCGGGTTGTGTCAACAACAGCAGCTGAGGCCCCTTTGAGCTCCAGCGTTCCGTGATTCCATCATGTCTTGCGAGCATTGACTGTGTGTGTTCAAAGCATCGGTTCTTACCCCAAATCATTAAAGCTAATTCTTACTGTTTGCTGATGCCCCCAGTAGCCATATGAGGTGGGCACTGGTATTAGCTTCCACCTACAGACGAGGTTTGGTGACGAGCCCAGGGTCACGGCCGGAAGTGGTGGCCCAGGCAGTCTGGCCCCGGCCCCAGGCTCTGCGCCACTTCAGTCAGCTCGTCCCCACCACTGTGTTCCGCAGCCCGAGCAGCAGTGCCAGAGGCCACCGTCCCCACCCCACAACGTGTGCCTGGGCGGAGGGGAGGGCCCCTCGGGCCTGGATGAGGGCCCAGGAGGTCTGTCTCTTTCTCTTTCCCTTGGTGACTCTCTTCAGCTTTCTCCCCTTTTGTCTTTGAACGTGTGTTTAGTGCTATAGAAGCTCTCTGGGGGCTGCAGTGATAGAGAGGTGTGAAACCCAGCCGCAGTCCCCTGATACCTCAGGGGTTCACCAGGGGAGGTAATATATCGGGACAAGCTCTACAGTGAATGATGCAGATGGTGCTTTGGGGCCGGGGCGGGGGGGGGAGGGGAGGAACGGTGGGCTGGGGTGTCGGGCAGGAGGCAGGCCTCGAAGGGCTTTGCTGTCCTTTAGGGGAGCTGGGTTCCTCCATCTGGAACCCATATGAGAAAAGAGGTGCTCTCCCCACTGCAGTGAGCCTTCGTGGGTCTCGGGGATCCTTCCCAAGCCCCCCACGTTTCCCGTCCCGTCCTCAGCAAGGGCTCAGGCCATGGGTTTCCTCCCTGTGCCCGTGTGTGTTGGGTGTCCTGGTGGGACTGAGGGCTGGGCTGTGCCCTGGCTTCATCTGCAGAGAGATGAGCTATAGATCCGGCACTGAGAGCGCGGGGCGGGATGGGAGGCGGCCTCTGTCCCCCAAGCTGTGGGCCAGGGGCAGGGGCCAGCGCCTCTCTGCCTGGGCTTGACACGGGGTCTTCTCTCCTAGCCCATTTCTGGCAACTCCTTCCCGGGCCCACCCTGGGTTGGGGAAGAGCCGTGACGTCTGGAGTTACCAGTTGGCGTCGTTGCCTCTTATTTCTTCCAGCCCTGCCACACCATCCTTCTTGCCATCTGATGTCATTTGCAGGATCCCTGCGGAGCCAGGGGCTAGGCAAACTGCAGGCCTGCTTCTCCTTGCGAAGGTACCTTTGGATGGTGGAGAAAGGAAAACAGAAGGCAAAACAGAAAGGCAGGGAGAGGCCTAGGCAGGTCTGTTTGCCACGGCAGGCCTATGGCAGGGAGTCTCGGGTTTGAACGGCAATGTAACAGCCGAGGTCCAGGAAGGAGGGTGGCGCCGCACCTCTGCCTCTGGGCTGCTGTGTGTGACCAAAGCTCAGGCCCTGTCGCCTGCGGGGTGTGGGCTCCGAGCAGTGGGTCTCACTGCTGCCAACCCCAGAGCACGTGCTGCTTCACTTGGCCCAGAGGCAGAGAGAGACGGAGCAGGGCAGGCGGCGGGGACCCCCCAGCCCTGAGGGGCTTGCAGCCAGAGGGGAGTAGTTCAGCCCACTGTCCTCGTCAGAGGTGGCCAGCAGGACTGCGGCTGTCCTGGGTGCTGGGTCTCCCTGGTCGGCCCATTCACCTGCTGGTGGGATCCACAGGCACTGGTGGTGTATGGTGGAATGACTTCTTGCCTCTGGGCTCATCCCCGCAGGGTGGGGCTGTGGACCTGGGTCCTCGGTAACAGTGAGAACGGAGGGTCTCTTCTTCTCTGTGTCTGGGTCTGTCTCTTTCCCTCCCTCCCCTGCCCCACCTTCTGTCTGCCTGTCTCTCTTTCCCCTGGGGCTCGGGGACCCAGAATGACAGGGTTCTCTGCAGCCCAAGGAAGCGGCCTGGTACAGCCCCGTGGCCCCAGCACGGACCCTTGCTTTTCCTTCTGGGTCCTGTTTTGGAGCCCATCCCCCAGGGAGGCCCTGCAGGAGCTGGGGACCCTGCAGCCGCCCCACCATGGCCAGTAGGCCCCGTCCCAGCACATCAGGGCCTCGGCTGTGCCTCCTCGTGGGGTTGGGGGTGGGAGGCTGCAGGAGGAAAGACTGCCCTCCCCGCCAGAGGTCACCGTGTCTTGATGTCGTTTGATGAGCTCAGCAGGCGAGCTGCCGCAGCAGGACTGAGCGTGGCCAGCAAGCGTCCAGACAGGATTCCGAGCCGCGTGGTCTGGCCGTTAAGCAGAAGGACAGTGTGGCGGCACTCCCCCTCCCCCACCCCCCTCGCTGACTCCTGTGCCAGGAGGCCCCGGCGGGCCCACTCCTGGTGGCAGCCTAGACTGCGGCCTGAGTGCTGGTAAGGGAGGGGCTGCGGGCGCTGGCACGGGGGCTTCTGAGCTGCAAGGTGGTTTGGATGTCTCCCCGACCCCCAGCCCCACCCTCCAGGCCCCCCGGCTCCCCCGCTCTGCCGCCGTGGGAGAGATTTTTCCTCCCTTTCTGCCGTAGCCTCTGGCCCAGAGGAGTTTGCTGCAGTCAAGGCTGCTGCGTGGGCAGGAGCGGGAGAGAGCAAAGGGGAGGCGGGAGGAGAAGTGGTCCTTCTGCAGCCCCAGCGCCCAGCTCGCTCTCAGCCTCATCTGCGGTACCCCTCTGGGGAGTCCCTGTCCAGTGAGCCCCTGAGAGTCACAGAAACCCTGGGTACCTGCCGGGGTCTCCTGAAGCAGCACTCCGGGCCGTCCAAAGAGTGACCTTGGCTGGGCCACTAGCCTGTGTGTGGAGGTGACCCCTGCCGGCCCTCATCGCGGCCACTGGGAAGGGCTGTGCTGAAAGGGGGGCTGGTCGCTCATGGACTGAGGTGCAGCCGTGCAGGCCAGGCTGCCCTTTCTTCCGGGGGTGCTGGGACATGGTCCCAGGTCGGTGGCCCCCCGGAACCCGAGCTCCTAACCACTGCGCCTGCAGCGTCCGTCTGTCCAGGCCGTCGGCAGTTGGCCTTCCTCCCAGGATGTGCTCGGGCTGTCTCTCTGCTGCCCTAGATTCCCCTCTGGCTGGAAGCCTCTTTTTTTTTTTTTTTGCAGGGGAAAGGAGGGAGACTTCCTGAGGACAGTGTAGCTGTCACTGCTTTGGGAGGGTCCCCGTTCAGACATTGGCATGATGCACGTTGACCTCTGAGGGTTGGAGTGATCATTCCATACCCCTCACTGAGGGACCAAGGCAGCCGGCATCCTCCCAGGCACGCACCAGCTGTCTCGCCTCCCAGCCTGGTGTGTGAGGAGGGGCTGAGAGGTCGCTCAGCTCTCCTTCCAGCCGTCTGTAGGGCTGTCTGCAAGGTGAGCCCAGGGCAGCTGCCGGGCCTCCAGCCCCTGGACCCTCACTCTCCTTGGCCCTCCGCCTTTTTATGTTTAGTGGTCCCAGAAGCTACTGGTAGAGATGGCAGCTGGCTTTTAGTTTTGTTTTGTTTTGCTGGGAAAATCCGGATCTCCCACAGTGTAGAGGCAATGAGGAGGGGGTTTCTGGTCCCAGATCTGAAGGCTGCATCTTCAGCACGATCTCTACATAATGATGGTAACCCCTGTTACCTCTCTCTTGGGATTCTTTTAAGGATTAAAGCAGATAATGTGCATGGAAGTACTCTACAAATGGAGATGCTGTTCTCCTTCCAGGTTGGCAGGGAGTGGAAGCAGCAGTGTTCTCCGTCTCTCTGGGCTCCATGTGGCTTGTAGGTGACTTGTGTTGGGTTATATAAAGACCCGTAATTGATCTGCAGTTTCTCTCTTATGTCCTTTTTTTTTTTTTTTTTTTTTTTTTTTTTTGCGGTACGCGGGCCTCTCACTGTTGTGGCCTCTCCCGTTGCGGAGCACAGGCTCCGGACGCGCAGGCTCGGCGCCCATGGCTCACGGGCCCAGCCGCTCCGTGGCATGTGGCATCCTCCCGGACCGGGGCACGAACCCGTGTCCCCTGCATCGGCAGGCGGACTCTCAACCACTGTGCCACCAGGGAAGCCCTCTTATGTCCATTTTTCACATAATATTATCTCTCTCTCTCACTTACGTATGTATTTAAATTTCCATGTATTGACACTTTGTGTAATATATACCTTTCAGTAGCTCTGTGTTTCTGTTCAATTCTGTTTATATCACAGAATATGCATTATTCTATTATTAGGCATCTCAGTTTCCATTTTTTGCTATTTTAAATAGTACTTTGCACGCTTAAAAAAATTAAGATACGATTGACATACCATAAAATTTACCCTTTTTTAAAGCATACACTTCAGTAGTTTTTAATATATTCACACACTCACGCAACCATTATCTAATTCTGGAACATTTATGAGTGTTCTAAAAAGTGTTTCTTCTTAAAGTAGACTTCTGAAGTGGAATGACTAGGCCAGAAGGGTGAACACGACTTCATGGCGGTTATTACATCTTATCGGACTGTTTTCCAGAAAATTCGCAACAGCAGCGTCCATCACTAGTGGTATTCCTACAGCTTTGCCCACGTCGGGCGCCCCCGTCTCCCCTGTTCCTGCCGGTTTGGTAGGTTTGCAGCAGCTCTTCTCAGGCGTGTGGGACACAGATGCTTCTGCCCCACGTGGGGTGCCGCCCCGTGAGGTTTCAGAGGGCAGCACGACCAAGGGGCAAAGTGACGGGTCTCCCGTGCTTGTGATCCTGTGACGTGCACGAGCTCTGGGTTTCAACAGTTTGGGAGCCAAGTTCATAGGGGTCTTTGTTCCTGTCGTCCCACCTGGTCATGCTTTATTCTGTCCTTGTTCGTGTATTGATGGGCTTTTACCCCTCAGCTTTCAACCTAGGAAGGATGCGAGGAGTCATTATGGATCCTTTTCAGGAAACATCAGTCCACAATAACTGGTGGTAACCAGAAGAAATCACATTGTTGGGTGCCGTCAGGAGGACCAGCCCCGACCTTCCTCTCCCTGCCTGTCTTCTCCCCCATGAGGTGCCAGCCCTGGGCCTGATCACTCCACGTTAACTGGAAGTACAGCTAAGCAGGAAAGGATCAAAGTCCACAAACGTATGGGCTGTGCTAAACACAGGCACACCTCCACCCCATCCCGAAGCTTGAGATTACGAAGTGAAGGAAGCTCTCATTTGCACAGCGGCTAGTAAACCTATGAATGCGTTCTCCCCAGGAGTGAGAGAGGATAAAAATAGGAAGGGGGCCCCTTAGGGATTTGCTGAACTAATGACTAGTAAGCAGAGAACAGGGCTTTTTAAGACTCTGCTGTATTCTCTCCATAAAGAATTCATCTGTTCTCAAAGCTTTAATTATCCTCTTTACACTCTTTAATCTCCTGTATTTCATTGATTCTAAGACACACATTTTTACATATTTGAACCTCTCTAAAGCTGGGTTTACCATTGACGGGGTGATATCGTTGAATTGGCAGCCTGTTTCTTAGTGGTGACAACATAATGATGCTTTCACCATCATTGGCATCTTTGATGTGATGAGATTTAGTCTGTCTCCAGCATTCATTGCCTTCCCAAGCCCTAGTATCACACCTCCAGCTACCCTTGAGATATTTTCACTGGGTGTGTATCACCACGTCAGACCCAGCAGATTTAGAACTTAAACCATCATGGCATTTTTCTCATGAAATACCGTCTGCTTTTTCTAACTTCTTTATTTTCAAATGGTAACCATTCTCTGAGTTGCCCAGCTGGTAGCCTTTCTCTCACAGCCCCTGTAATAATAATGCTGGCCAATGTTTATTAGTGTTTCCTGCATGCCAGGCACTGTTCCAAGCCCCATTAATCCTCACAGCAGCCCTACAAGGCAGGTACTGTGACCAGTCCTCTTTTACATGTGATGAAGAGCCACTCGCCCGGGGTCACAGAGCTGAAAGGTGGCAGAGTGGGTACTTGAACCCGAGCAGCCTGGTTCCAGAGACTCCAGATCACAACTCTTGCACTGCCTTTCATGGATCCAGCCAGTGACCATGCAGTCTTCACTCATGCACTGAATAATGTCTCTGTGTTACACTGTTTGCTCCGGCCCCTGTTACTTCCTATGATTGCAGCAAAAGCCGCCCCGTTTCCACCAGTCCCCTCTCTGTTCATCTTGCCAATCAGAGATGGCTTAATCTTCCCACAGCGCCTCCTTCAGGGGTCCACTTCCCTACTCTTAACACCTTTTTAAAAAAAGTTTTGTTGATATACAACTCACATATCATACAGTTCACTTATTTAAAGTTTACAATTCAGTGGGTTTCGGTGTATTCACAGAGCTGTGCATCCGTCACCACGATCAATTTTAGAACATTTTCATCACCCCGCAAAAGAAGCTCTGTACCTCTTGTTTCCCCCTGCCCCAGCCCCTGGCAACTGTTAACTTACTCTCTGTCTCTATGGATTTGCCTATTCTGGACATTTCATGTAAATAGAATATACAACATGTGACTTTCTGTGTCTGGCTTCTCTCACGAAGCATAATGTTTTCAGGGTTCTCTGTGTCAGTGCTTCATTTCCTTTTCTTGCTGAATAACATTGTGTGGATGGATGTACCACATTTTATCCATTTACCAGTTGGTGGACATTTGGGTTGGTTCTACTTTTTGGCTATTGTGAAGGGAACTTTATTTTTATTTATTTATTTATTTATGGCTGCGTTGGGTCTTCGTTGCTGCGCGCGGGCTTTCTCAAGTTGTGGCGAGCGGGGGCTACTTTTCGTTGCAGTGAGCGGGCTTCTCATTGCAGTGGCTTCTCTTGTTGCGGAGCACGGGCTCTAGGCGCGCGGGCTTCAGTAGTTGTGGCTCATGGGCTATAGGGCACAAGCTCAGTAGTTGTGGCACATGGGCTTAGTTGCTCCGTGGCATGTGGGATCCTCCCGGACCAGGGCTCGAGCCCGTGTCCCCTGCATTGGCAGGCAGATTCTTAACCACTGCGCCACCAGGGAAGCCCTTGGCTATTGTGAATAACGCTGCTCTGAACATTCATGTACAAGTTTTTACGTGGACATATGTTTTCATTTCTCTTGGGTATGCACCTAGGAGTGGAATTGCTGGATCATACAGTAACTCTGTTTAACTGGTGAGGTCAAGAACTTTTAATAGCTCCTCAAACCCCTCCGTCTAGTTTCCAAAGCCCTTTCCATCTGTTCTCAATATCTGCTATTCAGAATCGCAACCTGGCCACTTCTGCCAGACCAGGCTCACCCTCACCATCTGACCTGCGTGTCGGGGCCTCTGACCTCCGGCTCATGCTTCTCACCCCAGCTAGGACATGGTCCAGGGGCAGAGTCAGCCCACACATATATTTCTTTGAGACACACAACAGTTTAAAAAATCTGAATTATTTGAGCTAGTGAGATGATACTTAATGATGCAGATTTTCATGTTCTCTAAAAATTGCAAGATTTGGTCACCGTGGGCCCACATACCTGTGAGGTACCCCCCACCGGACTGCAGCTGAGGGGCACAGCCCTACCTTGTCCTTCTCACACCTTTCCTGGCCTGCTAGGTGCTGGGGTCCCTGACCTCTTACCTAGACCATCCCTCCAAGACCCAGCTCGGCCTGCTGCTTTGACCGTCGCGCTCCACTTCCGAAAGCCGCTGGAGCTCGCGCTGCTCGGCTCCACACAGGAGGCTGTTCAGATGGGAGTGCTGGGCAGCTACAGGGGGGCTGTGACAGCACGAAGAACTGCAGGCTCTGGGGCCAGCTGCCTGGGTGCAAATCTCATGTTTACCCCCTTCTACCGGCTGTGTGACCTTGGGCCAGTTACCTGACTTCTCTGAACCTCAGTTTCCTTACATTTTAAAATGGGGGTAGCAGTAGGACCCCTTTATCTGTTGTTACTGTGAGGGGTAAATGGACTGATACACATCTGTTATTATCAATATTATCCTTACTGTCTTTTTCCTGATGTCTTCTCAGTGATGGTTTGTGAACTTTGGAGACCAGACCGCGGCGGGGCTGGGAGCTCAGCCATGGCTTCTCAGCGGCGGTCGCGCCGGGCTGGTTGTCCTGTGCGTCTGGGGTCCTGCCTCCTCAGCCAAAGCTGCCGCCTCATGCTCCAGCCCCGAGGACGAGGGCACCTTCCCACGAGCTGGCTGTGGGCCTCACTTCCTGCCCCGCAGCGCTGGTGCCGCCACCAGGCCTGGCCTGTGGGGCTGAACTCGGGGCACGTCGTCCCTGCTCACCATCCAGCTGGCTTGAGAGAGATGGTGAGCTGGGACAGGGCAGGTGGGCCGGGCAGGTCTGAACCGGGAGCCACTTCTTTTTGTTTGTGTGAATTAAATATTGACCGGCTAAAAAAGAATGCTTACACAATCTAGGGAAGATATGCAGAACTACGTGTGACGCATGCCAGGGTACCTGCCAACCTTGTGTCCCTCCCCCAGATTCTATCCCAGTCCCTGTCCTTTGCGTTCCAAGTTTCAGGTGGACTTTCCCCTTGCTTCTCTTTATTGTTTCGATGTGTGTCCGGTTCCCTAAACAACGCGCTGTTTCATTTCGAAGAACCGTCACACTGTGTGTGTGTGTGAGTTGAGTCTTTCTGTCCCTTTAACCTGCATTCACCATAATCTCTCCAGACCTGTCTTCTAATAACTGACTTTATTTCCAACTGTTCCTAATCCATAAAACCCATCTATGGAATTTCTGATTTCCCCTTATATTTTTCATTGATTGAAATTCTGTTTATTCTGGTCATTTTATGTCATATTTTCAAATTGAATTTTTATCAGAGCAATCAGGTTTCTCTCAGCATTGTGCCTTTGAGGTTGATTCCTGACGATGTGTGTGTGTTCACTTTCTCGGCCATACAGTGTTCTGCGATGTGACTGCAGCAGTGCATCTGGTGCTCGGGATGCAGCAGGGAGCAGACAGATGCAGTCCTACTTTGGTGGAGCTTCAAGGGTTCCAGGGAAGACAGATAAACAGGCACCAAGTCAGTCAGGTGAACTGGCCAAAGACAGGACCCCCAGGAGGAGAGGCCAAGAGGTCGGTAAAAATCTCCTAGAAGCTGAGACCCGAAGGAAGAGTAGGAGTTGCTGGGTGGGAGAGCTGGTCCCGTCTTACAGGCGGTGCTCATGAACCTTGGGTAAATGATTGCTCTTCCTATTGTGATGTCGCCTTTTTCTGTACGTAAGGCTGTGATTGGCCCAAATCTTGGCAAGTCAGCTGAATGTGAACATGTCGTCTGAGCTGTTGTGCATTTGAACCCTAAGCCTTTAGACCACTGCGTTGTATGTACTGGAGTCACTGATAATCAGAGTTCATGCCGAGGTCTGGAGGAGGGAGAGTAACGTGTGTGGTTAACCGGCTTCTGACTCTGCTCGTCCTAGCCCTGGGCCTCTGATTCTTTCTTCTTGCGTAGAGCCAGGACAGTCGTGGTACCTCCGTGCGGGATCTCGTGGGTGTGACGGGGACAGTCGTGGTACCCTCCGTGCGGGACCTCGTGGGTGTGACCAGGGGGCGGGTGCCTAGCGTCTCCGCACTGTCCCGGGCACAGCAGGCATCGGTTGTCACTGCCGGGCTCTGTGATCAGTGTTCGGTGTGTCCCCCTCTTTTAGCCTCTCAGTAACTGTCCACCGGGCAACTTGCCGTCTCCACCTGTATGTCTTAAGCTTAAACACACCTAAAACGGAGCTCCTGGTTTCCCCTCCACCAGACCATCCGTCTCCTAGTCTCCTCATCTCAGTCGATGCCGCCGCTGCCCATCTTTGCTCAGGCCCGAGTCCTAGGAGTTGTCTTTGGTCCCTCCTTGCTCGCGCTTACCGCATCGGTCAGCGGGTCCGGTCAGTTCTGACCCCGGAAAGCATCGTCCGCTCCCTCCAGCTGCCTTGTTGATGCCACTTCAGCCCAGGCCCCACCGTCTCCCCCTGGGCAACCGCACAGCCTCCTCCTCAGTCTCCTGCTTCTGTAGCCGCTCTCCCCGCAGCAGGCCGGGCGTCCGTGAATGTGCGGAAGAGCTTGATGTGTGCTGCCTGAGACCCTCCAGTGGCTTCCCCCGAGCTTAGACACAAGTCCAGCCTCGTCCCCAGGTGCTTCGAGCCCTGCCCTCCTGCCTGCTCTCTCCCGCTCACCTCCTTCTGGGCGCCTGGCAGCCGAGCTTGTTCCTGCCTCAAGGCTTTCCCTCTCGAAGCTCCCCTCCATCCGGAATGTTCTCCCCAGCTTCTTTTTTTTTTTTTTTTTTTTTTTTTTTTTTGCGGTACGCGGGCCTCTCACTGTTGTGGCCTCTCCCGTTGTGGAGCACAGGCTCCAGACGCGCAGGCTCTGCGGCCATGGCTCACGGGCCCAGCCTATCTGCGGCATGTGGGATCTTCCCGGACCGGGGCACGAACCCGCGTCCCCTGCATCGGCAGGCGGACTCTCAACCACTGCGCCACCAGGGAAGCCCCTCCCCAGCTTCTTGCAGGGCTGCCTCTTCAGGTCTCAGAGGGGCCCGCCCGTTCCCTTCTGTCATGAGCTCTGTCTATAATGTTTTTGTTGGCTTTTCTCCCTCCCATCTTCCCTCCCTCCCTCCCTCCCACTCACTGTAAGCTGAGGGCAAGGACCTGTCTGTTGCCCGGTGCCTCGTGCCCTTGGTAGGGGGTGGCAGTGAGCCCCATTTGATGGCAGGATGCAGAGCAGAGACTCAGAAGTCAGGTAACTCGTCAGGGTCGTGCGCTAGCAGGCCGCCTAGGCCCTCGCTGTAACGTGCAGGGCCACACCTGCTGGCCAGGGCCCAGGATCCGCGCGTGCAGTTTGGCGTCTGCGGGGACCAGAGCCTTCCCCAGGCAGGTGCCTGTAGACGCCCAAGGGGCCTGACACCTCCTGGCAGAACGGTTCTCGTTGAAGGGAGGTGGCTCAGAGTCGCCCGCGCTCCTTCCCCCACCTGTGCTGCCCTGTGGCCCGCTCTCCGCACTGGGGACCCGAAGCACAGGTGGGGCTCCTGGCGCTCGTCGGGGAGCTGCTTACGAGCTTCGCCCTCCTCCCGCTCAGGTCGCACCAGCTTCTACGAGGAGTACGGCGTCATCGGCGATGTCCTGCAGAACCACCTGACCGAGATCCTCATGCTGGTGGCCATGGAGCTGCCCCTCAACATCAGCAGCTCGGAGGCGGTGCTGGGGCACAAGCTCCAGGCCTTCCGGGCCCTGCGGGGCCTGCAGAGGGGCAGTGCTGTCGTGGGCCAGTACCAGGCTTACCGCGGGCAGGTGCGCAGAGAGCTGCAGAAGCCAGACAGCTTCCACAGCCTGACGCCGACCTTTGCAGGTGGGCTCCGGGGCTGGGCGCGGGCTGCTGGGCCGCCCCCACCCATATCCCCCAGACGGAAGCACTGCTCCCAACCCGGACGCCCTTCAGGTTGGGTTGGAAGGGACTTGAAGTGGGGTTCTCACAGGGGTGCTCAGTGGTGAGTAAGAAGTGCCCCTGCCTCTCTGACCTCCCACCAGCTCAGAGCAGCAGGTCACCTGCTGGCTCCCTGTGGGCGGAGGACACCTCAGTGGCGGTCTCCATTCAGTCCACGTCCACGGATCCTGCCGGGGCTCACCAGTCTGGGCTCAGACCTGGCTTTGCCCTTGTGGAGCCTACATCAGCCCCCAGAGAGGCTGCAGACCTGCCTGCTGCAGCCGGGGGCACCCCCAGCGGGCAGGCACCACGCTGGTCAGGCAGATGCCCAGCGGGGCCATCCTCTGGACACTTCCACAGGCTCAGAGCTTTCTGGGGGAAGCTGGCTCCCTGCCACTGAGATAACAGCCGCTACAGCCAGAGCAGCAGCTGCTTGTCGGGCACTGACCACGTGCCTGGCACTTTATATACATTATCTCATTTAATCCTCACGTGTAGAGACGCGTCAGGCAGGTGTGATTATCATGCCCCTCTAGAGGTGAGGAACGGTGAGGCTCAGTCAAGTGGCCAAAACTTGCCCGAGGTCATGCAGAGGTAGTACGTGGGCGAACCAGGCTTGCACCTCGAGTCCGGAGGGCACTCGGCGTCTGGCTCTTACCGCCGTGGTCCCCGCTGCAGGTCTCCTCACCTGCACGGCAGTTCCCCACTGGCCTGTGGCTGAGAGCCCTGTCCACCCTCCCCTTCTCCCTGTATGTGACGGCCTCAGCATGTCCTGAGGGCTCTGCAAACAGGAAGGAAGTCCGTTTCCCTAGGAACCCACACCCCCTCGGTCAGGATCACCGCTGCCTTGCCCACCCTCCTTGAGACTCTTCTCGGAGCCTCTGGGTTGGAGCCTCTCAGTCCAGTTCCCCTTTGCTTGGGGACGATGACTCTGAGAGGTGCCTCAGGGAGCTGGGTGTCCGAGGTGGCCCCAGAGGCTGCTTTTCAAGCACCGACTGGGCAGAGAAGGTAACAGAAGAGGTGAAAGATGGGGGCGAGGCCAGGGGTGCCCAGAGGAGGGCTCGGAGAGGGGAAGGCTTGCTGGCAGGAAGGAAAGGAGAGGAAGGCGAGTGGGCCGAGAGGACCTGGTTCTTATGCTGGAGCATCACCTCCACTGTCCCCCTGTCACCCCAGGCATCCTCGTGCACATAGACAACCTTCGCTGGGAGGGTGTCCCTTTCATCCTGATGTCCGGCAAAGCCTTGGATGAGAGAGTGGGCTACGTGCGGATCTTGTTCAAGGACCGGGCGTACTGTGCCCAGAGCGAGAAGCGCTGGGTCCCGGCCCAGAGCCACTGCCTTCCTCAGCAGATCATCTTCTACATTGGCCACGGTGAGCTGGGCGGCCCAGCCGTGCTGGTCAGCAGGAACCTGTTCAGGCCCTCCCTGCCCTCCGCCAGCTGGAAGGAGGTGGAGGGCCAGCCTGGGCTTCGCCTCTTCGGCCGCCCTCTGTCTGATTACTACGCCTACAGCCCTGTGAGGGAGCAGGACGCCTACTCCATCCTCATCTCTCGTATCTTCCACCACCGGAAGGACTCCTTCATCACCGTGGAGAACTTGCTGGCTTCCTGGGTCTTCTGGACGCCCTTGCTGGACAGCCTGGCCCACGAGGTCCCACGCCTCTACCCAGGAGGAGTGGAGAACGGACACCTGTTGGACTTTGAGTTCGGTGGCAGCCACTTGTCCTTCTCCCAGCCGCCGCCGGAGCAGCTGGTGCCGGGGCCGGATTCTGCTCCCATGCCCAGCGACTTCCAGGTTCTCAGGGCCAAGTACCGAGACAGCCCGCTGATATCGGCCTGGCCGGAGGAGCTGATCACCAGGCTGGCCGGCGACATCGAGGCTGCAGCTGTGCAGGCTGTGAGGCGCTTTGGCGAGTTCCACCTGGCACTCTCGGGCGGCTCAAGCCCCGTGGCCCTGTTCCAGCAGCTGGCCATGGGGCACTACGGCTTCCCCTGGGCCCACACACACCTGTGGCTGGTGGACGAGCGCTGCGTCCCGCTCTGGGACCCCGAGTCCAACTTCCAGGGTCTGCAGGCTCACCTGCTGCAGCATGTGCATGTCCCCTACTACAACGTCCACCCCATGCCCGTGCACCGGCGCCAGCGGCTCTGTGCCGAGGAGGACCAGGGCGCCCAGGCCTATGCCGAGGAGATCTCCACCCTGGTGACCAACAGCAGCTTCGACCTGGTGCTGCTGGGCATGGGCACCGACGGGCACACGGCCTCCCTCTTCCCTCAGTCACCCGTCGGCCTGGACGGCCAGCAGCTGGTGGTGCTGACCACGAGCCCCTCAAGCCCGCGCCGGCGCATGAGCCTCAGCCTGCCCATCATCAACCGCGCCCACAAGGTGGCGGTCCTGGTCATGGGCCGGATGAAGCGCGAGATCGCCATGCTGGTGAGCCGCGTGGGCCGCGAGCCCAAGAAGTGGCCCATCTCGGGCGTCCTGCCTGACTCTGGCCAGCTGGTGTGGTACATGGACTATGACGCGTTTCTGGGGTGATGGTGCCTTTGCCCGTCGCTCGCCCCCACGCTCTCCTTCACCCGTCCTCTCTCCGCCCTCTCAGTCCTGCCCCAGCCCGCGTGCCCTGCTCTCTGGAATCTGATGCCTCGGTGGTCAGGCTCCCGGAGACAAAGGACAAAGCCCCTCCCCAGCCCCTGTGACCGCCCCCGCCTAGTGGTGGCGGGTACACACCGGAACAAGGAAGAAATGGAATCTGTGCTCTTGAGAAGCTTCAAATCCAAGTCAGGAGAGAAATGTCCACCTTTAGAAAAGACCTGCAGCAGTTACATGTGAACACCAACCAGCGCAAAATAGGACGGTCTGAAAGCTCCCCGGGTGAGCAGGAATGTGGTGGGCCGAGGTTCATGGGGGGTTTCCTGCCGGCCGGGACCCTTCGACCGGCTGTGGTGGAAAAGCAGAACGTGGATGGTAGAGAGCAGCAGCCTGGCACCAGTGGCCCTGCGCCCCCCCAGAGCAGGCCGCTGGGAGCCCGCACCCTCCTCCATCCCCTTCTTCCTGAGCCTCTGACTCACCTGCTGTCCTGTCTCCTCCGGGGCCACCTCCACCTGCTCTGCATCTCGGCTCTCTTTCTTTTCAGTCCCGACCATGGAGATCTTCCCACCCCCTCTCTGTTTCTTTGCTGTCCCTCAGACACCCCATTAATGGACAGATGATGATGACAGTAACACGGTGACAAACAAGATGTTAAAGTGGATCCAGAAATCGTGCGACTGTGGTTTGCAGCTCCTTTTCTCAGTAGATGGATTTCTCTGATGGCAGGAGGCTCTGGTTCCCCAGCTCTGTCAGGGAAGACCACTGCCCCCACGCTTGCGCTCCTGTCCCCAGCCAACTCTGCGTGAAACACGCTGGAGATAGATGATCAGGCCATTCCAGGGATCCCACAGTTAGGAGGGTCCTTTGTGTCTCAGGGAACTTCCCAGTGAGTGTTTCCACTCTCGGTGTCCCCTCTTGTTTTACCTGGGAAGATCCAGTTAAATCTTTCTCTGACGGTGACATCTCATTTGGGGGGAGAGATGTGACATCAGGTGATTGCGACCATCCAGGTGCTCTGATCTGACCAGGCTGAGCCAGGCCTCCCTGCTGGGGCCCTGCAGCTCATGTCAGCACTGGCTGCCCACGACCGTCTCAGGGACTTGACTGATGGTCAGCGCCGAGGGCGGCCGCCGCCTGCCCTTCTCATACTACCTCGTGGCGGCATCGGCCTCCTGACTGCCAGTCCCTCCTGCCAGCAGCGCTCACCTCACCACTAACGCGTTGCTGAAGATCTGGGGGAAACCAACAAGCTTCTCGTTAAGAGTAGGTGGGTAGTCCGCTCCTGAGAAGCCATGGGTCAGTAATACCTGTTTTTCTGAAACCCCCAAGGCAGGGGCGTCTCCAAAATTCTTTTTTAAAAATTAAGCTTCTCAGGACACTTCTTTTGTGGTTTTTTGGCTGCATTGGGTCTTCATTGCTGCTCGGGCTTTCTCTAGTTGGGGCGACCGGGGACTACTCTTCGTTGTGGTGCACTGGCTTCTCTTGTTGTGGAGCAGGGGCTCTAGGCGCACAGGCTTCAGTAGTTGCAGCACGTGGGCTCAGTAGTTGCAGCACATGGGCTCAGTAGTTGTGGCTCACAGGCTCTAGAGCGCAGGCTCAGTAGTTGTGGTGCACGGGCTTAGTTGCTCCGCGGCATGTGGGAGCTTCCTGGACCAGGGCTCGAACCCGTGTCCCCTGCATTGGCAGGTGTATTCTTAACCACTGAGCCACCAGGGGAGCCCTCTCAGAACACATTTAATTTTTATTTCAACTTCCCACATAGCCATGTCCCCAAGATATGTCAATAAAGGATAAGACAGGTATTTCCGTGTAACTGTTTCCCCATCTTATAGTCACATTTTATATCAGGCAGATACATCTGATCAGGCAGATACAAAGTGTCAAGGTCACAACAAGGGCTTTCCTGGGTGAGAAGGAGCATTATGAAATCTGTTTCTCTACATTTGATTGTTTACACTTTCTTCAAGGCAATTTACACTTCTTCAAGAATTTAAAAGAGTTCTTGCTGTGATTTGAGATGTGTGCGTGTGAGGTGGGCGCTGGCCGGGGGCCCTGCACCTGTTGAAATTTGGCTTCCCCTGGTCTCCAACGACCCGGTCCAGACAGGACATCTCTCTTTAGGCCAAGAGAGCTCACCTTGGCCAAAAAGTGCACAGTGCCGGGGTCAGGAAGTCTCCTCCCTTTCTGAAGAGTCAGTATTTTAGCTTTGATGCACCTGGTGGGCCGGCCTGCAGGAGCGGACACGTGGTCGTCGCCCGAGTGCCGTCTCTGGCCACGTGGGGGCGCCCTCGCACCATCCCTGCTGTCTGGAGCGCAGAGGCGTTTCTCCTCCGCGCAGGTTCCTGCGCTTCCCCGGCCCCTTGGTTCTGAGCAACGCCCCCACCCCCACTCCCCAGGCCCCCCGGCCCCGCCCCCGCCGTTGTTCTTTAGGAACTTCTTCCTCTGCGAGAAAGAAGGGGACCTCCACATACCTGAGTGTCATTGCAAGACCATTTCTGAATAATAGTGAGTCACTGCGGGCCTGAGCCTGGCACGTCCTATTTTCAGAGGAGCGCCTTGCCTCAAAATGTACTTTCATCTGTGGAGAGCGCCTCTAGGGGCAGGGGCCGGTGTCCTTTCCGGAATCGAGTGCTGTCTTAAAGTCACGCTAGGAAGATCCACTGGGAGACACTGTTGTATTCCTGCTTCCACCTGCCCCCTTTCCCCTTTCCCTCCCTTGCCCTGTGATGGTGGTTTTCAAACTTTCTGGATCATGATCCACAGCAGAAAACACACTTTACGTCATGAGTCAGTGCTCACATTCATGCATGAATCTACGTCTCAAGCAAAAGTTTCATAAAGGAATTCTCACTCTGAGAATTCAGGATACCTTGTCTAATTTTTATTTTTAAAAATACTGCTTGTAATTTGCTAAATTGAGTTGATACAAAGTTTGAGAAGTGCTGCTCTAATCTGACTTTACCCTGTTGTATAAGCGGAGGCCCCAGGGTTTGGAAGGGAGCACACGAGCCCAGCTCACACAGGGAATGCTCGTGACCGCACTGGGACTGGTACCCAGGCTTCCCGTTGCTGCAGCTTCACGCCTCGGACCAGTCCCAGGTGATGCTGCTCCAGCCTCTGTGGTGGGATGCTTGCTTCCTCCATCACGAGGGAGGGGAGGAGTAGGTGTTGAAGACAAGGTGGCCAGAACCCTGGGGCTTGTGGGAGCGATGACGATGTGCCCTTTACAGAAGGGTGATACGTTCCAGGCTCAGTACTAAACGCTTTGCACTGTGTGGCCTTGTTTAATCTTTACGGCAGTCCTGTGAGGAGGTGGAGGAATCCTGATTTACCAATGATTTTGAAACTGAAACTGCAGTTGTCTAATGACAACAGGCCAGTTGTTCTAAGCCAGACGTGGACCCCAAGCCTTCAGGGTTCTAGACGTGTGCTCCCAACCACCCTGCGCTGCCACCACCTCCCCAGCGAGCTCGGTGCAGCCGCAGTTCCCAGAACCCAGGCTGTCGGAGCAGACCCCACGTCAGAGGCCGTGTGGGCCTGTGAAAGGCAGCAGGGCCCCTCCTCCCGGAAGCCGGGTCAAATCCCCATCTCTAGAGCAGACATTACTACCATTAGCTGTAGGGAAAGAATTTGGGACTTTCCGGGTTGCTGTAAGCTGGATTCTGATTTTGCTCCGGGGGCAAAGTTTTCTGTTAACCACAAGTTTGAACAGTCCTGTTGACCTGCCCGGCTTCTCATTTCTCTGCAGACAGTGCTTTCTTCCCAGTCCTGGGCCTCCCGCGGAGCAGCACAACCCAAGCTGTCTGCCAGCAGGCGCTGTTTCAGAACACTCCCTCGAGGGCTGCTGTTCCGGAACACAGGGCTTGGTCTCCCTGGTCTGGGGGCTTCCTCCTCCCCATTTGTACAGAGAGCTGGGGACGGTGTGACTGAGAAAGGGAGGGAGATGCTTCTGCAGAGCCTCAAGGGGCAGTTTGCTACACGTTAGTTTTCAGAAACTAGTTTTTTTTTTCCTTCGACAGAAATACATGCAACCTCGCAGGAGCAGCTTCTGCATCAGCTTTACCAGCTCTGTTTTTATCCTTAGGAGATGGGCCCTGCGGACCTCCGTCCATTGGTAGAGAAGCTGCCGGGCAGCGTGTCTACATTTGATTGTTTACACTTTCTTCAAGGCAATTTACACTTCTTCAACAATTTAAAAGAGTTCTTGCTGTGATTTGAGAATGAGCAAGTCACAGGAAAGGCCAGTGGTGACACGAGGGGGGAGTTGGCCGTGGTGGGGGGCCCACGTGATCAGCGCCTGCCTGCCCCGCAAACATAGCCTCCGGGGAGCGGGGAGGCCTTAGGAGGCTGCCCGTGTGGCCCGCGTGGCCCACCAGGGGCCGTGCCCTCCCCCCCACCACACACCCGCTGAGCTGAAGAGCAGCCCCATGCCCTCAGCCCTCCCACGGCGCTGCTCTGGGCACCGCAGACCTCGGGGCTGCAGCTGAGCACGTGGCTCTCGAGGTGCTCGCTTTGTTCAGGGAGATCCCACGAGGAGGAGGGTGGTTCCTCCAACCTCATCCACATTCGGCAGCTGGTCAGAGCCCGGGACGAAGAGCTCTCGGAGGCCCCGAGCATTTTGGTCGCAGTCATGGATTCGACCCTCTAATAACCCACCCCTCTGCCCCCGTTGGCCGGCCAGTGTCGGCCCAGGTGTCAGCCTGCCGTCCGAGGTCCATCTTCCGTTGGTCACTTGAAGTTTGGGGTTGGGCACCAGTGTGTGCTTTGTGGGCCTTTGCCATGTAGTGTCCACATGAGATGAAAACCCCGCTTCCCACCCTTCCTGCTCTAGAGCAGGCTCCTGCCTCCTGTGTAGATCAGCCTTCGCCGGAGGAAGCCAGCCACACACGCCAGCCTGTGTTTCTGGAGCACGTGCGTCTTCTAGGATGTCCCGGGACCCTTGTCTAGAGGCGCGCACTCCCGGCCTCGCACCGTCAGCAGCTCGAGGTGGGGCCGGAGTGGGAAACTCCCAGGATTCCGGGGCTCATGGCGAAGCAAGGCGCAGACTTAACTAAAGCTGTCGGCACCGGAGAGGAGAAGCCGGCGATTTGAGGAGGCACTTCTGATAGCAGAGCCAGCCAGGGAAAAGGGTCCCTTTGGTGAAACTTCCTCTCCAGCCAACTTTCGGGAGCCCATCTGTTTGCAAAGTGGGTCCCCAGCACTGTGACTGTGTGTGTGTGTGTGTGTGTGTGTGTGTGTGTGTGACCCACCGGAGGGGACGGGCGGGGATCTAGATGAGGTACGCTGCTTTTAGTCTTCATTCCCAGGATGGTCTTTGTTGAAAACTCTTACCTTCTTCTCAGGCGTTTTAAAGGAAGTCTCTGCATCTTTTCTGTCCGTCCAGCGTGGGAAGGGATAAACACGTTTTCATTCACTGAAAGCTGCATGGAGTATGTTTGAATGGCGAGTAGCTTTGAAAGTGGAAGTGTAAACAGAACTACATGTATTTGTCAGTTTGGGTCTTTAGCTGTACCCCACAGAAGTCTAGAAGGGTCGGTTATAAACGGTATGAGGTACTTGAGTATAAGAGGAAAGGACCCTGGAGGAGCTGGTAGTCAAGGGCCCAGTTGCATCCACTTCTCCGAGATGTGGCCTGTACAGTCTGCCCCTCGTGGCCCTTCATGTGGGAGAACGGGCTGAGAACAGACACCGTGGGCCCTCTGCTGGGTCCAAGAGCCGTTGCTGCCCATGGCTGAGTGAAGGGCCTCGTTTCCAGCACGTTGGCGCCGTGCTTAGCGGGTGCCAGAGTGAGACCTAGATTAGGGTGGGGGGTGGGTGTGTGGGCACTGAAATCAGGGCATGTTGCAATCTGGGTCGTGTCCGTGCGTTCTGTCCCGAGCTGGGAAAGCCAGCACAGCACGGACTTTTGTCGGGAGAGAAGAGAGACAGGAAGACTCTTTTCTCAGAGGGCCTGTCTGTTCCCTCATGTGCTGGGAGACCGTGGACGTGACCACCTCCAGCCCCGCCCGCCGCCAGTGGCAAGAACATGCCATGCCTTTCTGCAGAGACAGAAACCGCCCCTGGTTTTTATGGAAATACTGCACACTTTTAACGATGCCTCTGACAATGAGACATATTCAGAACAGAGTTTTTTAAATGCCTTTTTGTATGTCAAATGTACCATTTATTCTTTTAAACAATGAAATAGTTTTGCCAAAATTCATGCTTTCATTTTCTCTGGGAGATGGAGTGCGACGGCTGTGTGTGTGCTTGGAGCAGGGGGTGGGGAGGGAGACCCAGTTACCTCCATGCCCATCAGAGGTGGGACGTCTGAGCAACCAGCTGGTCTCCACTTGCTTGAGGGCCCCTGGGGTCCTGGGAGAGACAGTGGGGGGGGGCAAGAGGACTGGGTCTCATAGATTCCCAAGCAGTCTGAGGAAAGCTGTCCCCCCCATCCCCGTCAACCTAGCTGGCAGCCCACCGATGGACAGAGCCTCACCCAGAGGGTGCTTACTGTGGTGTCTGGGGGGAGGTCGGGACAGCGCACCTTCGGAAGCAGCAGCGCCTGATGCCATCATCTGTCTTCTCTTACGTTCTCTGCTATCACTCCAGCCTGTGTCATGATCCCAGGAACACAGGGCTTCTGGGGGAGTCGAATAAAACTGCAGGACCACTGGGGGTGCACGAGCCAGGGATTTGTTGGTTGTTGTCCACGGTGTGCAGGACCCAAGCAGACCTGGAGGCCTCACAAGGCGGGGACAGGAGCGGCGTGCACATCCAGAGGGGGTGGGATCCCGAGGGACCGAGAGGCACAGGTGACAGACACACCCAGAGCCCTCCCTGCACCCCGCCCCCCGGGGGAGAAGGGAAGGCCCGTGGGCAGTAATGGAGGCTGCAGTCACATCCTTGATGGAGCCTTGGCCTGGGAACACACGGCGCACGCACGCCCTCGCGGAGGGCGCCCAGAGCTGGGGGGCATGCCTGGGTCTCTGCTGATGGCCTCTGGCTGTGCCAGATGGTGTCAGCCCGCCTGCCCCACTCCCAACACAAGGGGACAGCGTGGCTCCAGCTCCCCCCCACCCCACGCCATCCACCCCTCCTCACCTGTTCAGCTGAGGACCAAGCCTGCAGACTCCAGTGTCTCTTACATTTCGGGTACTTAGTGCCCTGCGGTAAATGTGTGAGTGAATGAAGGGCAATCATGAAAGCAGGAGAGGAAGCATCAGCTGCAGCTGGTAGAGCTCTTGGATGGCCCAGGTGTCGTGGTCCAGGCTGCCTGGACACCTGCCGCGGCCCCTTCTCCTGAAGGAGATGCTGAGCAGGACCGTCTGCCTGGAAACACACAGAGGTGGCCCCAGCAGCCAGGGCTCGGGACCTGGGCTGAGTCACCAAAAGAGGCTCAGGAGGGTCCACCAGCAGGACCCAAGATGGGCGTGCAGGCCCCAGGCCCGCTGCCTGTGGTTAAGGAGAGGAGAATGGGAGCCGGCACCTTGGACAGGAGCTTCTCAGAGCTGGGGCGGCCAGCGGAGAGGTGGGACAGGACGGGCGGAGGACGAGGCAGGGGTGGCAGCCAGAGGGGAGCCCGGCCTTGGGTGGTCATCTCTAGGGGCGACTGGATCTCCTGCCTTCACGGGGGCTGGGGCAGAGGGGGCAATGAAAGGTGGTCCATCCACGTCGGGGGCCAGCACTAGAGGAATGGGGTGGGAGGCGTGACAAAAACAAGGCAAGGTCTGAGCCCCACGCGTGGCGATTTTCCCACTTGCTGCAGGTAGAGAGCAGGGCTGGGAGGTCGGGGCCAGCTGCCGGGCACTGGAGGTGAGGGCCTCGAAGCCCGGCTCTGCTCGTCCGTCCGCCACCTGCCTCACCCTCTGCTCTGCCATCCTCTTTCCTGTCCCAACCCCCTGGCTTGTGGGAACCCATCATCACATGTTTTGCTTGAAGAAGCATTCTTGGAAATAAAAACCGTAAAACTAAGCTCAGCGCCCCCCGCCCACACACACGTGTTCCATAAACCTTTATTTTTCAATTACAGAAAAAAAAAAGGAAAAATATGGGAAAAAGCGCAAAGACAAGACTACGAATCCATGCAGATTACTTCCACTCAGCATTAACCACTGTAAGATCTTTGCCGGCTGTCTTTTTTTTTTTTTTTTTTTTGCGGTACGTGGGCCTCTCACTGCTGTGGCCTCTCCCGTTGCGGAGCACAGGCCCCGGACGCGCAGGCTCAGCGGCCATGGCTCACGGGCCCAGCCACTCCGCGGCATGTGGGATCTTCCCAGACCAGGGCACGAACCCGTGTCCCCTGCATTGGCAGGCGGACGCTCAACCACTGTGCCACCAGGGAAGCCCGCCTGCTGTCTTTTTTTAAGGAAAAACATCACAAATATTTTGGTAAAATAAGGCTTACTTATTATCAGTGAATTCATAGAGTGCCAAAAAGTACACAAATGAATGTTCAAAAAAAAAAAATCACTGCAGTCCAGTCCCCTCCACTGCAGAAATTAGCAATATTAGCAAAAGGTGAACCAGAGCTCGTGTCCTCTGGGAGCCTCTCCTCCTCGTCCTCTTGATCCCTCCATCTGCCCTTTATTTTGGGTGGCCCGTCCGTCCATCCCTCTTTGAGTTCCTCTTTCTCCTCCTTGCCCTCTTCACCAGCAGATTTCTCAGTGGCCTCCCCAGCGGCGGCCAACGCAGCCCAGGCGAGAGACCTCGTTTCACTGATGGTCATCAAGAGGTGACCATCGTCAAGACCTGCTGGCTGACACTGAATCTGGGGGACCAGGGCAGTGTCCGCTAACCCTGAGAGTGAATCCCTGGTCAGGGTTGGGGGACTCCTGCTTTCACTGCTGTCTTGTCCTCTTCCTTGATTCTCTTTGTGAATTTCATTACGTGGCCCCCAGAGCTGAGGTCTGTCCCCCCTCTCACTTCGAATCAAGAGGGGAGGCAGTTTGGAAAAGGTGACTTGTCTCCCGTTTGGATTTCTATTTATGTATAAATAAGACACCACTAAAAACATGAAATAGGGCTTCCCTGGTGGCGCAGTGGTTGAGAGTCCATCTGCTGATGCAGGGGACATGGGTTTGTGCCCCGGTCCAGGAGGATCCCACATGCCGTGGAGCGGCTGGACCCGTGAGCCATGGCCGCTGAGCCTGCGTGTCCGGAGCCTGTGCTCCGCAGCGGGAGAGGCCGCGACAGTGAGAGGCCCGCGTACCGCAAAAGAAACAAAAACAAAACAAAAAAACATGAATAGAGGAAAGTTGTCCACAGCGCCTGCCACCCTGCCTAGTAATCGTTGTCATGTCCAGCCACCTCCCTCGCCCACGAGACTCTCATCTCAGCGGTCTCTGTCGTCACACTTTTGTGTCCTGCTTTACTTCACGTTTATCTCATCGCGAGCATTCTCCACGCGTCCTCACGGTCTTCATACTTTGTTTCCACGCAAGCGTGAGATCCGTCAACCAATAGCATCCTGTTAACAGGTCCTGTCCTCTGTGGTTGAACACTTAGGTTATGTCTCGCTTTTACCTGTTGGAAGACAATGCTGCAACAAAGCGTACTTAGAAGGCAGAAACCCTTTTTATTCTTTTAAAATTACAGAAATATGAGGTTTCAAAGGACCCGGTACACGTGAACTACTTTGTAATCGAGAAACAAACCCTGATACGACGATCATTATAACCACAAGAATCATCAATGGCCTAGGAAGGAAAGGTGGGGGAGAATCTGAAGACACAGGAGGAGGCTGGAAACCTCTAGGTCAGAAGAGAGAGGAGGGAACCATGGGGCTGGCATAGCCACAGGCTGTGTCGGGGGCACGACCCCTGAGAGAGAAGTGAGAAGAGGCTGCAGGCGGGGGCGCCAGGCCCAGAAATCCTCCTTCAAGAGTTCTTGAGTCCCTGGCGCTACACTTTGGGTTTCCAAGCCCCTGGATTCCCAGGCCACTTGCTACTTTGTTGCTGAATGGTGGCCATCACTTGCTATTTTAACCCAGACCCCTTTGGTCGCAAATGACAGAAACCCATCTCAAACTAGATCTGAAAGAAGAAGGAAGTGGCCGGCTCCTCTCCTTGGAAAGCCCAGGGTGGGAGCAGCTTCAGCCGGGCTGGACTCAGGGAAGTCAGCCAGTGTCACCAGGAAGCTGTTAGGCTCTCCTTTCATTAGGGCTGCCAGATTTAGCAAATAAATCTACAGGACACCCTGTTAAGGTTGAGTTTCAGGTAAAGAACAAATAACGATTTTAGTAGCGGTATGTCTGAGGCAACATTTGGGACAGATTTAGACTAAAACATTATTTGTTGTTCATTCGAAATGCAAATTTACCTGGGTGGCCTGTGTTTAATCTGGCGATCCTACTGTGCACGCTGGCTTCATTCCTGCCTCGTGTACCTGGCCTTTCCTGGGAGGGATGGTGGTTGCCGGCAGCTCACAGCATCTCGATGGCCCCGGGATGCCCAAGGGAGAGAGGGCCTCGGGCTCACGGCTCTGCCTGGGACACTCTGGGGAGGACTTGGTTGCGTCCAGCAAGGGTCACTGTGGTGGTGGCACCAGCAGGTGTCTGGAGAGCCCTCTCACTTCCCTCCCCACCCCGTCAGAGCACCCCAAAAATTCTTGGATATGAACAGTTGAGGTTTTCTCAATGTTTGTCAAGTTCTGGGCAATCAGTGCAGCCCGAAGGCAAGTACTGGGCTCCCCTTTTTAATCAGATTCCTGCCCCAAAGCCCCTCCTCATGGGAATTTGGGTGGCACCCGTCTCTGAATTGATCACTGGATGGGGATGGGGGCAGTTGCCCATCCCTGGGGTGTTGCGATCATCAGGTGGGTCGCTGCCAAAGGAGAAGCAGACACGCCCAGACCCACGTGGACCCACCACACAGGCTGAACGCACGCTGGAGAGCTTCAAACTTTTCACTTGCTGCCTTCCGGTCCTTAGAAATCAGGGCCATCTAGTGAATAGAAATAACCATTTTAGCAGTAGTTATTCCATGTTCCGGAGAACGGAACATCCACCCAAAAGTTTTTCTAGTCCTAAAGCTGTTTCAGAAGCAAGTCATCCGCCAAGAAGCCCAAGCTGAGGATAGAGTTTACAGCCAGTTTTCGGGTCACCTGCTCGGACACCCGCCCATGTTCGGGAGCCAAGTTAGAAGGTGAGGCGGGAGGGAGTGTCCACGGGGTCCCCGTGCTCTTCAAGGTCGGCACAACCATGGTACTTTCCACGCCTCCCCCCTCAGCAAACGCTAAAATTACCCACAGTGCCTCAAAAAGTCCAGGGCAACAACGACCTCTCCCATTGCAGCCGTGGGTTGATTCTTTGCAAATATTATGACTTCTTGTGCCTCTGTGGAGGGTTGTCACAAAATCCTACAAGGCGGGGTAGATGGCCAGGGACGGCAGAGGCGCAGTTGCCTATGTCTTGAATTTGAGTGACGTTCCAAGCTGGTTGAACCCAACAGACGGGCTGCGAGGGGCTGCAGGTGCTGTGCGCTGGTCACCTGAGGGGGGAAGTTCCCTGGGCTGGACCTCAGGTGACCCAGAAGCAGTTTGGGGCCGGAGTCCCGCTGCAGCCTCCCCTGTGAGGGTTGTGTCTATGTGTCCCCATCCTGGGACGGCCACCCTGGCGACTCCATCACAAACAGGCTCGGTTTTTCCTAGAAAGGGACTCTTGTAGCCCGTGCCTTCTCTCCTCCTTGCTCTCCAGGCCTCCCTGTCCCCACACCCCAGTGCCCCAGAATCCACGCAGCAGCTCCGCTCAGGGATGCCTGCTGTACCCGCTCAGCCTGGCCCAGCAGGGAGGCCGCCCCTCTGGGCTTCTTCCCAGGCCTGATCTTGAGGACACCTGGCCCGTCTGCCACGCCCTGGAGAAGCCATTTATGTGGTGTGAGCGTGGCAGGGAAGGAGCCCAAAGCCCCGCCCTCCCGCTGTCCCTGCAGCCTGAACCCCAGGCTGGAAACTGGGGCCTCGCTCACTGCCCAGGAGGCGGCTGAACACATCTGTGCCCAGCAGCCCCTGAGCACCAGGCTTGGGGACAGCCTCTTTCATCCGTTTCAACATTTATTGATTGGTGTTGAGCCCCGGCGAGAGGAGGCCCATCACAGGCCCTGACCCCTGGGGCCCGGTGTGCTGGGTGGGTGTCAAGACTGTGGCGTTCACCTTCCCACACGCTTTCCTCCCTCTGCCTGCCCCACCCCCACCCCGAGGAGGGCAGATGCCCGAGGCTGGACTGGCCAGGCTCCCTCCCCGGCCGCAGAGAGGTCCACGGAGAGAGGGTGATGCACAGGGGTCTTCCGCGTGACCCACGCTGCATCCTGCCACCCCTCACCCCCGTCTGGGTCCCAGCAGGTTGGTGGGCATGGGCTACATCTCAGGCTCCCTTGGCCCCCGGTTCCAGTCGGATCCATCGATGGGACAAGAGTGAGGAGGGTGATTTATTACCCCAGCTCTGAAGGGTCCCCTGGGCTGGCCGTGTCCTTGAAGGAGGGTCACAGCGCTTGTGCAGCCAGACTCCCTGTGTGTCTCTCCCTTGGGGTTCCAGTGCTTGTTCCCTCGCACGGGCCCTTCAGACCTGGGGGTGGGAACAGCCCTCCCACCCCATCCCGAGGGCTGTGCTGTCCCCCCTGGTTTCCCTAATGGGCCCAGGCCTCTGTAAAGTGTCCCCTTTGCAGCTCTCCTCAAATTAGCCTAATGTGTGTGAGCCAGCAGGCTGGGGTCCAGGCTGATACAGCTTCCCTGGAATTTTCTACCTGGAACTGGTGGAAAAGAGTGTTTTTTCTGTGACTCAGACCTGTTTGTATGTTTGCCTGGGGAGCAGGCAGCCAGGCCTCCTGTCCTAGAGAAGGAAGCCACTTAGACAAGAGGCACAGAGGGTTCCAACCATCCCTGTCACTCCCAGGTTTGCCCCGCCCATGCCTTCCCAGTTTTGTGAATCAATCCATCCCACCTCTTTTTCTAACTTACTGGATTTTTGTCATCCGCTGGATTGTACAGTGGACAGACGTGGAGCGTTATTCTAACCCTACACTGGGAATGTGATAAACAAGGGGGGGCTGGAGGACACGGAAGAGCACTGAGCCCCACCTGGGGGCCAGGAGGGCTTCCTGGAGGAGAAGGAAGGTGCTGAGTCAAGTCCTGAAGGGTGAGTAGGCATCAGCCAGAAGAGGAGGGTGGGGCCTGAAGCAGCCTGTGTTGGTTGGGGGGGGCCACACACAGTCCTGTGCTGCTGGGGGGGACAGTCCAAGTGGCCGTTGTGGGCAGCAGAGGCGACAGAGGCCAGACCTCAGGGCCTTGAAGGCCAGCCAAGGAGTGTGGACGTTAACCCGGGTCGGTCCCAGCTTCTCAAACTTCTCAAAAACTTCACTACACAGAGCTGGGGGGGACTTGAAGCCACAGGACAAACAAAGCACCATATCCTAGGACAAAATCCGTGCTCCAAGAGTTGAAGGCAAACATTTTTATGCTAAAACAAAGCTGGAGCAGAAAGTAAACTTCTATCCCTTTCCAATATAAAACGCAAGATACCAAAGATATTCCCACTTGGGTTAGGATGGTTGGTAGGGGAAGCTGGAGCATCACTTCCTGGGATGGTGGGGTCGTCAAGGGGGCTGCTAACTGGGGAGGGGTCCAGCCAGGTCTGGTTGTAGTGTGAGGGCTCAGCAAGACGGGGATCAGCCAAACTGTCCATCCCTGGAGTCATCCGTCCATGCATGCATGCATCCATCCATCCATCCATTCCACACATAACTCATCACTGTGGCAAGTGCTGGGGACACAGCCGTGAACAAGGCAGGCAGGGTCCCCCCTTCCATAGCAACCTGTGATTTGTCTGGTGACATACGCTCCCCACTAGCCCGGCCGACTGCTCGTCTCTGGGGCCCTGCTGTCTGGTACACAGTCGGCACCCAGTTAGTGCTCGTCGATGGAGTCAGCGCTGGCTTCAGGACCAGCTCGTCAGGTTGTGCAGCCGTGTGTTGTGGATCCGCAGAGAGGCCGCGCTTGCTGCCCCCACGAGGTCCCCACTCCGGCTCTGTCCACACAGTGGCCCCCGCTGCAGAAGTGCTCCTGCCAAGAGCGATTTCCTGTCGGGCCTGAGGCCTGTGCAAGGAGCGAGGGTGCTCGACTAGCCTGTGGCACAGTTTCCGCCCCTCAGTAGGATGTTGAGAGCAAGGATGCGGGTCCTGCCACCCTGGGCCCCCCTAGGATCCCTGGGAGAAGACAGCGCTCTGTGGGGTTAAGAGTCCGGCCCTGGAGTCAGTCACATCTGGCTTCAAATCCTGGCCCTGCTGCTTAGTTGCAGAGCGATGGCCCAGTTTCACCACTATGAACTTCGGTCTCCTCCTCTGCTAACCGGGAAGATGAACCCGGCTTTGTGGGAAGGAGCACAGAGCCAGGGGCTCAGCATGGCCCTCGTCAGGAGAGGCCCACGGCCCGGAGGCCCGGGCCCCAGCGAGAGCAGGTCGTGTGTCCTCCGCCATGCCCACTCTTCCGACAGCTGGGGTCTCTTGGGTGCCAGGGCCTCTGTCTTAACACAGAGCAGACTCTCAGGTGCTGAACTCGGCCTGGAGCAGCAAGGCTCTGGGAAAGATGGCAGTTCTAGGGTTCCGGGGAGTAAGGCAGGGAGTCAGGAAACAGCTCCACAAGTTGGGTCACAAATTACGTCTTCAGGAAATGCCGACAACTGGTGTCACAGTCATCCACCCACATTTGTTGAGCACCTACTGTGTGCCAGGCACTGTGCGCGGTGTTGGATAAACGGGGCACAGGGCTAGGCGGACCCTCCTCAGGACTCCCTGTCTGGTCGGGGAGAGAGACAAGGCCCAGGCAACAGCAGCCTGGCTGGGAACTGTGAGAGCGCATGGCAGGGGCGCTTACCCACCCCAGGGGGGTCTCACAGGCACTGGGAGTCAGGAGAGGAAAGGCTGCTGTGGGACTCAGGCTCAGCCACTTGCCGTCTTTGGGCCTCGGTCTCCTGATCCACAAGCCAAGGGTGTTGGAGCTGCCAGAACCCCAGAGAATGGTTCTCTCTTGGGTCCTGGCAGCCTGACGGGATGTAACTCCCAGGCCTCCCCACGGTCCTGGAGGACCTACTCCCACTTATGACCTGGAAGCCCTTGGAAAGCACAGTACCTTCACAGGGTGTGGCTATGGAGGCGGATTTACCAGCAAATCTGTCCATCCAGCAGCCCAGCCCTGGGGGCGGGGGCACCCAACCCCCGCCTCAGCAGTTGCCTTGCCCATGTGCCCAGGCCTTCACCTCCCCAGGGGCACCCAGAGGCCGGAAGCCCCTAAGGGGACACTGATCTTCTCTCTTGGGCCTTTGGTTGTAGTCCCTGTGTCCTTCCCAGCCACCCCGGGAGACAGAGGAGACCTCTACATGTGCACAAGCTACAGTCATTGGAGAACCTTGCAACTGGCCCTGCTGGGTGCAGAGAAACGCAGGTTGACAATCCCGCAGATGGCCCTGGCTTCAGGCGTCTGCAGCAGAGTGTCTCCCAGATGTGGCTTCCAGACAGCTCAGCTTACTCTTGGTACGTGCCAGCCACCTGGGTGGTCTGGTATCAGAATGAAATCCAGAGGCCAGAAAGAGCCTGGGTTCAAATTGTCACTAATTTCTTGAAAGTTCAGAGCTCCAGACAAACCCGCTGGCTGAGTGGGGAAAAAAAGAGACCCTTCACTTAAAACCAGATGTCAGCATCTGTCCTGAACCAGCCCAGGAAGCTGGACACCACCCTGCCTTCCTCTCCCCGTCCCAACTCTGCAGGCTGGGTCAGCCACCTCCCCGCCACACAGCAGACAAAGACCCTGTTCAGAGGAAGCAACTTCTTAGCTGGCACCTAAAAATATTGACTTGGGTTTTTTTCTTTAAATAGAAAGGAAACTCAACTCACTCCACCCCAGTCCTCCTCCTTCTGGGTAGTGAGTGGGCACCCTGGGGACCTCACCCAGACTCAGCTTCCCCAACACTGAGCCGTTGGGGATGGAACAAGGACAGGGTGGGGGACACGGAGGGGCCCTCCCACTCCTGAGGGCAGATTCCTGGGGCAGGGCGGACCCGATGTCCCAGAGTGCCATCCGTCCTGAGAGGCACTGGGCGTCTCTGTGGCACCTAGAAATCAGAGGACAAAGGCAACCAGACGGCCCATAAAATGCAAAGGGGGCTCTGATGCCCCGGGCCACCTGGCTTACTGACCTCACCTCCCCTAGATCCTCCATGGGCCTGGAGGCCGGGCAGGAGCTCTCCCTCTGTGTCAGACACCGGGGCTCTGAGCTCTGCCTGGACCTGACAGCCCTGTTCCCATGTCTGGGTGGCTGGCTTCATGTGGATCCTCAGGCACGTGGGGGAGAGCTCTCCCAGGGCCCCCTCCAGCCGAGACACCTGTCTTGATCCTGAGCCACAATGGAACACAATGGAGAGATGCTAGTGCCTGGACTGGACCATCTCCGAGAGAGAAGCAAAGGGAGAGAGCCATGTGTGGTATATAGCCCCCAGGTTAGAGCACAGACAGGTCTGGATGACACACAGGAAGCTGGCCAGAGGGTTGCCTTGGGGGAGGGGACTGGGGATCCCTTTTGTACTGTTTGAAGCTCCTTTTTTGGACTTGATTTGTATTTTAATCAAAATAATGCATGCGGGGCTTCCCTGGTGGCGCAGTGGTTGAGAATCTGCCTGCTAATGCAGGGGACATGGGTTTGCACCCTGGTCTGGGAGGATCCCACATGCCGCGGAGCAACTAGGCCCGTGAGCCACAACTACTGAGCCTGCGCGTCTGGAGCCTGTGCTCTGCAACAAGAGAGGCCGCGATAGTGAGAGGCCCGCGCACCGCGATGAAGAGTGGCCCCCGCTTGCCACAACTAGAGAAAGCCCTTGCACAGAAACGAAGACCCAACACAGAAAAAATAAATTAATTAATTAATAAAACTCCTACCCCCAACATAAAAAAAGAGGATATATGTATATGTATAACTGATACACTTTGCTGTACACCTGAAACTAACACATTGTAAATCAACTATAATCCAATAAAAATTAAAAAATAAAAAGGATGTTTTAAAAAAAATAATGCATGCAAATAGTTTTTAAAATATCGGGGTCAAGTAAAACAAAAACCCCCCAGCAATTTCCTGTCCCGCTCCTCCCCAGGCCCAGTTGCTACACCCAAGAGGTGGCTACTTGCGATTATTTTTAGCTGTTTCTTCTGATATTTAGAGCTGTATTTCTCAACACCTTGCTAATACTATTGTTTCATTTCTTTTTTTGCTTATAACATCATCCAAATGTCTAAAATTTAAGAAACTACATAGAATAATGGTTAAGATGCTGACTTTTGAGCCAGATTACCTGGGTTCAAATCCAGGCTCTGCGCTTACTAGAGGAACAACCATGAACAAGTTATTTATCTCATCATGCCTCAGTTTCCTTACCTATAATGTGGGATACTAGTATCTAACCCATGGGGCTCATGTGAGGAAGAAATGGACCAACACATGTACTGTGGGCCTGGCACGTATGAGTCTGTCAATAAGTGTTGACCATCGACATCATCATCATTTTTACTGTTATTATTATCTTCCATCTATGAGAGATGAGAATCCACATTCTTTTCCTTCCAAATTCATAATTTAGTTATATCACCATTTTGATTAAATAAACATTTATTGTATCTATTGTAATGAGTATCCAAGTATCATTTACAGCTGAGCCACATTGTGTACTATAAATAAATTTCTTTTCTGGTATGTATTTTGTTATGTTTTTCCTGTAGTTAATTATTGCCTTGTCTTTTAATTTCTTATCACTAGTTCTTCCCTTCAAATCCCTGAGAAAACTGTGACTCTCCTCTCAATATGGTCATCCATCAGCTCCACTTCTGGAGCCTTCCAGCCTCCTGCTCCAAGCCAGCATGGTTGCTCCCTGAGCAGGGGTCCAGCATGGGCAAGGGCCCATGAGAATGAACACCCAGATCCTGGGTTCTAAATATCCCTCTCCTTCAAAAGGAATCAGGGCTCCTTGGAGAAATGGCTGGTTGCAGGGTAAGCATAAAATGAGCCTGGAACATCTAGCTGCATAGGAAAGGAAATGTTCAGAGAATGGTGGAGATTTGTCAAAAGGACATTACAGAAGACAGCTTGATGGGGGTCCCACTGGCCAAAAAGGCACAATTTGAGCATTAAAATAAATCATGATAGTAATGGATTGTAATCCTTTGAAGTAGGAATCCATGAGTTCATACCAATATAAACAGAGAAATAAAATGGAAGTTTGACCAGAAATGGAATCTTTACGTTGTCTCAAAGCACCTACCCACAAAATATGTGTTAATTCCAAAGGGGAAAAGAGTAACTTTACAATAGAAAAGTCTGGCAGACACTACCTTAATTACATGGTCAAAGTTAATGTCACCAGTAATGGGACAAATAAAAATCAAGCGCCACCTGACGGGAGGCCATGAGAGGAAGCCAGCATCATTTCTGTGATCTTCCTGGCAAAAAGGCCCAACTTGAATTTAGCTGTGAGGAAACTGACACACCCAGATGGAGGACATCCACAAAATAACTGGCCTGTCATCTTCCAAAGGGGCCAGGTCATGAGACTCAAGGAGAGATAGAAGGGAGGCAAAGAGATGCAACCACTAAAGGTGACACGTAATTGTGAACTGGGATTTCTGCTCTGAAGGCCATTATTGGGACAACTGGCAGAACTCGTAGGGTCTGGGGATTAGCTGTGCTCACATCCCAAAGTGAGGTTCCTGATTTGGATGGATGTCTTGTGGTTAGGCAGGGGAGAAGCCTTGTTTTGGGAGTGAGGAGGCATCATGCCAGAACTCTCAAGTGGTTCAAGAAAAAAAATCCTTTACACTGTTCCTGCAACTTTTCTGTAAGTCTCAGGTCATTGAAAAACAGCAACTAAAATTATCGATAAGGGTAGAGAGTCATTACGGAAGTGATCGTGCCTTCTCTTTGCTACAGCAGCCCACAGATGATGGAGTCCCCGCTGGTCTGGGTCCCTCAGTGAGGGCAACATGGAACAGAGCTTCCCTACAGTGAGATGAACAGGGAGTGTGGACGAGAAATCAGTGCTCTGAGCTGTGGGGAGCTGGGTCCCATCATAACCTCACCTCTGCTGACCGACTCAGAGACTCTGCTCAGATGTCTGACATCCTTGGCTCCCCTTCCTGTTTGAAAGTGAGGCTTAGAAGGTTGATGGAAACTCAGTGTATGTGTGGGTGGGGGGATGGGATGGTGCAGGTGGTGCTCATCGACTGTGGAGTGCCCTTGTTTGTCGAGGACCCTCAAATGTGAGGATCTGCAGGTCTTTGCTCTTGGACAGGTTAGTTTCCCCAAAAAAGCTCCCTCTAGTCTCTTGTCTGTGGGGGAAAACCTTGGTCACCAGTGCCCTGGGAGCTGGTGAAGGGGGCAGGGGTCCCACTGCTACCAAACCAAACCTGGCTTCACTCGCCTGCCTGCTCGCAGGAAAGCCCGCCTACTGACACCAGGTTGTGGTGAAGGAAAGCGCAACGTTTATTGCAGGCGTCAAACAAGGAGTCCAGGCAGCTGGTGCTTAAAAGGCCTGAACTCCCTGAAAGCTTTCAGGGAAAGGTTTTTAAAGACAGGGTGAGGGAAGGGGGTTGTGGGGTGTGTGATCAGCTCGTGGACATTCTTCTGATTGGTTGGTGGTGAGGTAATCGGGAGTCAGAATCATCAACCTTCTGGTTCCAACTGGTCTGGGGTCTACGTGCTTGTGGGCAGCATGCACTTAATTTCTTCCACCTGGTGGGGGCTTCACTACCTGCAAAACAGCTCAAAGGACATGGCTCAGAATATTATGTATAGTCCTTGAGGAGCAACTAAAGGTCCTTGACTTTGTTTAATGGCTAAACTATTATTATTTTGTCTTGCTTGACTGTTTTCCTCCCATCTGATTCCCACTCAGCAGTGGAAGTGATATTTGCAAACTGTGTATCAGAATTCTTAATGTGCCCACAAGGCTCTAGGCAGTCTGCCTTCTGCCTGTCCCTTCAGCCTGTATGGACCCCCCCTCCCCCCCACCACACTTCTCCTGGCTCCTTCCTTCTACAGCCCCTCAAAGTGCCATGCTCCCTCCTGCCATGAAGTGTTGCCCCAAGGCCTCTCTGCTTGGATTTCCCTTCCTTGCCTTCTTCTCACAGTCATCCCCTGCTTCTCCTCCAGCTCCCAGCTCCCATCCTATCTGGCCTGATCCTATTTTCCCATTGCACACTATCCCATGTACTCCTTCCTCTGTACACTTGTCACAGGAGTTAGTTTCACTCTTATTTATCTCAGAACTTGGTACACCATAGGCTCTTGTATCAGTCAGCTGTTGCTGCATAACAAACCACTCCAAAACACAGTGGCTTCAAGCTACAACCATTTCTTCTCACTCACATGTCTGCAGGGTGGCTGGGGGCCAGCTGGTCCCACCAGGCTTGACTGGGTGCCTCTGCTTTGGGCTCTAGGGCTCCCTGATGTGGCTCACAGCTGTGTTCTATGCACTTATCCCAGGGAGGAAGGGGAAGCGGAAACCCCTGGGAAGTTCTCCTGGTTGTCACAGAGGTGCCAAGAAGGAAAGCCCAATGGTGCAAGCTCATTTCAGGGTCTGTTTGAGTTGCACATCTGCTCACTTCCCATTGGCCACACCAAGTCTGAGCTCCAGGTCACAGGGTGGGGAAGGACTGTCTCCAGTGGCTGGGGTGGAGGACAATAAATATTTCTCTCCTGCAGTTTTCAATCAATATTTGCTTGAGCAAGATTAGTCATGGGGAAATAAAGGGATGCAGAATTCCAGGAGGGTCCTGAATGCTTTGCAAGTTTGACATACCCAGTGCTGACCTTCAGGAGAGTGTTTCTGGGAGACCCTGCAAAGGTCAGCATTAAGATCCCATGGAAGAGTGTAGAGATGCCGGTCCAACTTCATCACGGGGTGGCCACAGAGGGAGACCCTGGGGGTGGACTCGCTCTTCTCTTTCCTCACTGCTCCGGTGGTCTCTCCCCTCATTACACTGGCCCCGCTGATGTCTCACAGCCCACAGCTGGCCGGCGGTCAGCCCTGGATGCACTTCTCCAGAGAACATGCTGCCCTGCCGGCCACACCCAGCAGTGCCCTGCTCTCCCCTGCCTCCTTGTGATGACACATGGCATGTTCCCATGTCTGGGAGTTACCTCGCAGACCCCGTCCCCAGAGGCAGGCAGGAGGCCAACTGACGCTTCCCTGCTCAGCCTGGAACTTCGGCTGGGCAGACTTCCACTCTCAGAATCCTCGTCTGTGATCATGCTATAGGTTTGGATGCCTTAATTCTTTCTTCTTCCAACCTGATCCCTCCTGGAGAGAAAAATTCAGGACATCCCCAATGAAGAAGTGGTCCACCCAGAATGAGCCTCACCAGTTCCCAGCCGGCAAGTGCCGGGCTTTGTGCAGAAGGGTGGTAGGCCTGATGCTTTAAGCCCTTGGAGGTATTTTCCAGGAGTGAGGCAGAATGGGAGCTGATTCAGAATGGGAGCTGATTCATCTCATTCTCCAAACTGGTCCCTGTGGGACCAATGCTAACCTTAGAATCTCCCAGCACAGAATGGGAGCTCACTCCCACTAAATGTTTGCTTAATGAATGTGGCAGCTGACCCCCTGGCTGGAAGATGGGGCATCCTGTGATGAGGATGGAGTAGAGAGGCCAGACCTGTGAGTTTGAAGTCATTTCAAGGTGTCTACCAAACACGGCAAACGGCTGTGGGGGACAGGAAGGAGATATGAGTCCCTGACTATCGGAGGTCCCTGATCTGTCATTTGGGACAGAAGGGTTACCTTTCTAGAATCTTTACATAGAGTCTTTTTTTAAAAATAAATAAATAATTAATTAATTTTTGGCTGCGCTGGGTCTTCATTGCTGCATGTGGGCTTTCTCTAGTTGCGGCGAGCGGGGGCTACTCTTCATTGCTGTGCGTGGGCTTCTTATTGCGGTGGCTTCTCTTGCTGCGGAGCACGGGCTCTAGGTGTGCGGGCTTCAGTAGTTGTGGCACGCGGGCTCAGTAGTTGTGGCTCACGGGATCTAGAGCGCAGGCTCAGTAGTTGGGGCACAGGTGCAACTGTGCAATGCAGGCTTAGTTGCTCCATGGCATGTGGGATCTTCCTGGACCAGGGCTCGAACCCGTGTCCCCTGCATTGGCAGGCAGATCCTTAATCACTGCACCACCAGGGAAGCCCATAAAATGATTCTTTATTATCACTTGTTACTCTCTGAAATGATCTCATTTACTGTTTATCGTCTGTCTCCCTCACTTACATGGAAATGGCCAGGAGTCTGGTCCATTTTGTTTACTACTTTCTCTCCAGCCTGCAGAGGAGTGCTGTTCGATATTTATTCATTCAGTTCCTCAATATTTAGTAAAAAATAAAATAAAATAAATACTTGGAGGGGTGCTTCACTCGTACTGGAGTTTTACTATAATACTGAAGATGTTCCCACGGGGGGAAAAAATACACTGAAGGACTATTGAAAACCTCCGGTGAAGAGTGAAGACAGGCATCGAGGTCTCAGCTGGCTCACTTTTAAGTCACTGAAAGTGTTTTTGAATAACTTTACAGTAATTATTGTCACAAGTCCAAGGTCATCTCTTTATTAATTTCTTCTCAAGGCCATAGGAACTCTCCTCAAGTCTGGTTGCCACCCAGTGTCTCATTTAAAGCGTCTGCAACTTTGCTCAGCAGCATCCCTTTGTTCTGATGACCGGCAATGTCTGATAGAGCTACACTGCAATATCACACTCTGCCAGCAGGCGTCCCTGTCTACTAATTATGTGATCAAGAGTGAAACCCACAGACCTTTAAGGCCGAGAAGAGTCTAAGAAAAGAATCCGTGTACTAATTCATGAATGCTTTAAGATCAAAGTTCTGAAAGATAAGGTCTATTCTACTTCAGTTTCACTTCATGAGCTAAGTACATGTCGTGTTAGGGATGAAGAATGGGCTTAAATTTTTAAAAATATGCTTCAGCATTCTTTCTGTTTTGGTGGATCTTGCCACACTTTTGTGTTACGGATTCCATGCTTTTTTAGGAAACCTCTTTTTCTTATTGTCAACAATAATATCTAAAATGTGCCTATTTTCTTGACATTCCTCTAAACCCTCTGGATTTCATTTTAGCCCAATACCTTGCACATGTTGTACTCAATGAATATTTGTGGAATGACTGCTACTTTTCCCCCACCACCAAATCCTGGAAAACTTGTAGAGCTATTCTACAGGTGAGAAAACTGGGTCCCAGAAAGATTAAGTAACTTGCCCAAGTGAATGGCAGCGCTGGGGTTTGCCCTAGGCTTGTCTAATCCCAACTCCCTTGTCCATTCACTCCAATCAACAAAAGGGACTCAAAGACAATGGGAGCCCCCAGGAGGCAGGAGCTTGTGAGGGCAGCAGGATTCTGCTCTGAATGCTCAAAGTGTGTCTGAGACATCATCTCTGGACAGACTTTTCATCATCAGAAAAAGCAGCTGATAGCTAGTTTGCTATCTAATAATTTCTCCCCATCATTTTCCTGAAACAGATTAGAGAGGTGAGCAAACAGTGCTGATGTAAGTGATGAAAGGTTGAGTGGAGGTGGAGGTGGAGTTGGGGGGAGATGACACCACCAGGAGCCACAGCCACCCCCCCTTCCTACTCACCCCTGTGGAACAGAGATACTTGGTTTAAGACTTGAGTCAGTCTTCAAACTCCTGGATGGTGTTTATCGGCTGATGTCACAATATGACAAGTTTATGTATCTTTTTAACAATAGTATCAGTGCTGATGGCATGAGTATACACCCCTTTCACACAATCTGGTCTCCACAATTGCTCAACAGTGTTCCAGGTCACTGCTGGATGACCAGCTTCCCAGCATCGATAGGCTTACCTGCCCATGCCCTGGTGGAGAGGAAGGCTCACTCGCCAGGGATTGCTCTGGGACATTTAGGTCAGCAGGAGCTAATTACCCAACTGGATCTGAGCTGAGAGGTCAGATTAATGCTGAAGGAGGGTGGGGTGGGAGCGCTGCGGACTTCTGATTGGAAATGGTCTGTTTCAGGGCCCTCACATCAGAAGTGGGGCTCTGGTCCCAAATGGACGGACTCTGCCACTTGAATTACACTTGGTCTGCCTTGGAAGGTCAATAATAACATCTAAATATCGTCCAGGCTAAGGGCGAGGCCTGGAGGAGCTCCCCTCAGGAAGGCTGACGGCATCACGGTCCCAGGCTATGTGGCTGAAGCACCAGCCTCCCCCCACCCCCTGTCCCAGCCAGGACAGCTCCTAGCGAGAGGTGCCCACTTCCCGCAGAACACGGAAGAGGAGTGAAGCACAGAGGCCATAGAGGCAGCTGTACTTGGCAGGGATTAGGCTACTCTGGGGGTCCACCAGGAACTCGGAAAGACTTCCTGCCACCCTGGATGTTTTTGAAACAGGGGGGAAGGCGGCAGGGCACAACCTTTAAAAGAATGACATAGCCATAGGACACGGTATAAACTGGTTAGAACCAACCAGGTCCAAGATGGTGGATGAATCCACTTCCACTAGACCTTGAGCCTCATCATACACTCACTGTAACACATCAGCAAGCTAAATGACATTCCCACAGACGCCATGACAGTTCCAAGGCTGACCATAAAGGTCAAAAAGTGGGCAGTGGCCCAACTTCTGGAAATCCCCACCCCTTCCCCCAAATAGCTGGAAGTCTCCCCCCACTCATTAGCCTATGAAATTACCCATCCCTATAAAAACTGACAACCCCATACCCTGGGGCGGCTCTCCGCCTTCTGAGATGACCCACACTCTGTCTGTGGAGTGTGTTTCTCTCCAAATAAATCCACTTCTTAGCTATCACTTTGTCTCTCACTGAATTCTTTCTGTGATGAGACATCAAGAGCCTGAGCTTCACTAAGTCCTGAGAGCAGGTGTGATCTCAGTTAAAAGACCGTGGGTCCAAGTCCCAATCTGAATTACAAGGTTTCATTTTCATGGTTCTCCCAAGTCCCATTTCATCTTGGGACAACTAACAGTTCTCAAATCGCAAGCGGCTAAAGGGAGTCCGGGGCTCTTTTTAAATGCAAAGCATCCCTGGGGTGCTGGCAGTGGTCCCCTGCCTGCCAGGCCTAGGTTCAACATACTAGACAACTCAGACCCAGAGTGTTAACCAAGGCCGGAACACAGGCCCGCCCTGCCCATGACTGCTACAGTATTTTTAAAATTCAAAACAAAACAAAACAAAACTGACTTTCAGCACCAGTGAGGTGAGAAGACAACAAACTCTGGCATCTCACAGAGTCCAGCTGGGCCCCAAGCTCTGCTACAGCGGGGCCTTTCCCCAGTTACTGCTGCTGATGCCGAAAGCTCAGCCTCTGTACACTGGTGCCGAATTGAATCTCCGAGACAGAGTTTTGGGTGAAGTAGAAAAGAATAGCTTCATTGCTTTGCCAGGCAGAGGGGGACACAGCAGGCTCCTGCCCTCGAAAAATATGTGTCCCGACCCGGGAGGATTTGGTGAGGAGTTTTATAGCAATACTTCAAAGGGTGAGGTTGCTGATAAGATCAGGGTGTGTGCAGGACCTGCACTCCTTTAATCTGGTCTCAGGTAATCTTTTATTTATTTATTTTAAATTTTTTTGGCCCCACCGCAAGGCGTGTGGGATCTCAGTTTCCTGACCAGGGATCGAATCCACACTCCCTGCAGTGGAAGAGTGAGTCTTAACCATTGGACCGCCAGGGTAGCCCCTCAGGTAATCTTGATGAGCTTCTCTGGTTCCTTTAGTCTGGCCTCAGGTGGTCTTCTCTGGTATGGAGAATGCTGACATCTTCTATTTGTTGGGTTTGAATTCCATAAAAAAGGGTTTAAAGATATTACTCTGGGGCTTCCCTAGTGGCACAGTGGTTGAGAGTCCGCCTACCGATGCAGGGACACGGGTTCGTGCCCCGGTCCGGGAAGATCCCACATGCCGTGGAGCGGCTGGGCCCGTGAGCCATGGCCGCTGAGCCTGCGCGTCCCGAGCCCGTGCTCTGCAACGGGAGAGGCCACAGCAGTGAGAGGCCCGCGTACGGCAAAAAAAAAAAAAAAAAAAAAAAAAAAAAAATTACTCTGTGTGTCCCTTTAGCTGGAACCAGGACTCTGCCCCAAGGCTGTACGACTATTTCTTGGGTGTTCCTCCCTTGACTCTGCATCCCCTCTCTTCCTGGATTAGCAACTGTTCAAATCTGCCCTTTGGAACTCAGAGAAGGTCATGGAGGCTGCACAGAAAGGCTCCCTACGCCCAGGAGCCCCTACAGGGTCCTGCTCAGTTCACTGCTTCATCTTTGCAATCGGTATAACAGTCCCGCCCTCCTAGTTACAGTAGAGATGAAATAACTGTGGAGCCATGTTCTTCCCAGCAGCTTCTCTAATAATGTTAATTCTCCATTCCCTTCCAGGGACACTACACACAACGAGGGGTGGAGGAATGTAAAGAGATTTTGGTCTTTGAAACCTTCTTTCCTTACAATCTTCCCAGTTCTAGGGTGCAACTGCCTGCTCTGTTGAGGGCGGGGGAGGAATTTCTTTGGTGACCTAGAGAAGTCTTGGCGGGGTTGGGGGTGGTGGGTACCTACCAGGCATTCTCTCCTTTCTTCCTTCATTCATTCAACAAACACTCAGGCGAAGCCGCCTGCTGTATGCCCAGAGCCATCAAGGAGCTGGGGATGCCAAGGTGCCGGGCCCCCAGGGTCCGGGAGTCCCAAGACCCGGGTCCTTGTGGGCACCGAGACGGAAATGCGTCCCGGGGCTCCGGCAGGGCGGCGAGTCCCTGGGTTATCTGCCGGCCCAGGAACTCTTCTCCTGTGCCCTACAATTACGGAACTTTAAGCTGCTGGGAATTTGAAATGAGGCAAAGCAAGGCCTTGCTCCCGAGGTTATTGAAACAACACTGATCCTCCCAAGAGATTACAAAAATTATTATTAGTAAGCCCCCCGCCCCCACTCCGGGCCCAGCGCCGCCGCGGTCCTCCGGGTGTTGCAACTCCGGCCTCTTGCCCAGCGGAGGCTGCCCGGCGTTTCCCAAAGACGCCTCCGGAGGGACCACAGCTTCGGCGCCGCCCCGCGCGGCAGCTCGGCCGCAGCCCCGCGCGCCCCGATGGCCTCCGGGTGGGGCGGCGGCTGGGGCGGCCGAGCGAGCGCCGGGCACGTGACACACCACCCGCCCCGCGCCCCCGCCGCCGCCCCCGCTGCAGCGCTCAGCGCCCAGAGCGCCGCAGCCCGAGCCGGAGCCGGAGCCGGAGCCGGAGCCGGAGCCCGAGCCCGAGCCGGAGCCGGGGGGCGGGGCGGGGCGGGGCGGGGGCGGGCCGGCCCCGCCCCCCTGCGCTTTCCTTTTTTCACTTTAAAGCCTACGGGTGCTTTTCCTTCTTCGCACAGAAGTCGCGCTCGGCAGCCCGCGCGCTCGCAGGAACCAGGCTCCAGGCGCTGGCGCCGGGGCCGCGGGGAGGCGGCGGCTTCTCTCCCGGCGGCGGGAGCCTCCTCGGCCCCGGAGAGCGGGCGGCGGCGGCGGCCTCCCCGGAACGGTAGGCAGGGCCAGGCACGGGGACTGGGTGGGTGGATAGGGGGCCAGGCCGGGTGCGCGCGGGGATCGCACTGGGGGACCGAGTGGGCACCCGGGCGCGGGACCGGGCAGTGGGGACCGGGTGGGGTCCCGGCTGGGGACCCGGTAGGGGTGCGCGGGGAGCCCTTCTCTCGCCGCGGGTCCCAGGAGAGGGGGCCGGGGCGCCGCCCAGCGCCGCTGCCGCCTCAGGCGCGGGCAGGTCGCGCGGCCCCGGGTCCCACCTGGGGGGACGAGACGGGGCGGGAGTCCCGGCGGCCTCGGCGACCGTCGCACCCGGGATTGAGCCTCGGCAGCTGCAGGCCCAGGAAGGGGCTCGGGACGCGCGGCGGCCCCCGCCGACTTGTAGGTGCTGGCATTCCCGGGGGCCTCCGTTCCCGGGACCATCCCTGCGGCCGAGCAGGGGGGCAGCGCGACCCCGCTCCGCGAAGTTACTTTCGCTTTTCCCGCCATCTGGGGTCGCAGCGCAGCCCGACTAACTCCCTCGGGGCTCCCCAGCTCTGCCCTCAGCGCTTACCCCGGGGAGCCCGCCGGGCAACACCCCGGGCGGTGCCGCCCTCCCCGCCGCCCCGGAGCCGCCGCGGCTTCTCCCGGTCACCAAGGGAGAGCCGAAGAGTTCTGTCAGGAAACCGATTAAAACGGAAAAACCGGAGCAGCCTGGGGCCGTCGGCGGTAACTGTCCTGTTCAAGTTCAAGGCAAAGGCTCCTCGGCATGCTCACGGCCCTGGCGGCGCGGTGGCTTGGTCTGCGGGGAGAGACTGCGAGGTGTGAGTGTGAGTGTATGGTGTGTGCTGAGTGTACGTCTGTGTGTGGGAGGGCTGTGTGAAAGTGTGTCTGTGTGAGCCCGTCTCTGTGTGTGTGTGCGTGAATAAGTGTATGAATGTATATGTGCTAGTGTGTGTCTCTGAGTGCATGTGTGAGTGTGTCCTTGTGTGAGTTGGTGTGCACCTCTGAGTGCCTCTGTGTGTGTGTCTGTGTGTGGTGAGTGTGTCTCTGTGAGTGTGTGTGTATGTGCCATCCATGGTAATCTGGCAGTGGGACTGCGGGCTCTTGAGATCTCCTTACCTTGACTTTCCCTGATTGATTCTCAAAAGAGCGCTGCGCTGGACCCGGGAACAGGGGAACAGGGGACTCGGGCAGTTCTGCTGGTACCAGCTGAGGAGAGCTCAGGCTCCTCCCTCCCTCTCTTTTTCTCTGAAAATGAACTGTATGGTTTGGAGGTGAGTTGGCAGGGGCTGCTTCCTGAGTGAGTAATGTTTAATTAAATGCTCCAGCCAGTAGCATCAGAAACTGGTCATGAGTTGAGTTTTGACAGGTGTTGATGGTAAAAATGCCATCTCTGCTGACTAAAGGTTGGTATCCTTGGAAGAATTCTCTCCTGGGCAGCACATTTTGCGGGGAGGCAGACCTGTAACCTTGGTCTGGGTGTGTGGACAGAGAGCAAGGAAGGGGGCGGGGCTGCCCCTACCTTCTCTGCTGCACCCCTTCCTGGCACTTCCCCCACTCCCACTGTGGAAAGCGTGCTAGATTAAGTGTTAGCGGTATAGGCAGACTTCTCCCCCACTGAGGAGTCATGCGGCTAGGGAAGCCCTATGTTACTTATAGGGCATCCATCTGGGCCAACCCTTCCTTTCCGTGCAGAGGCCCAGAGAGGGTGGCTGGCTTACCCATACTGTACAGCCAGGGGCTGTGGACCAAGTCTCCAGAGCCCTAAGCTGTTGCCTTGGGTTACTGTCACCAGTGCTGAGGTCATGTGCCAGGCACTTCTTATCTCCCCAGCTGTAAAGTGATGGGCTGGATTAGATCATTTTAAACACTTCTCTTGTTCCCTTACTGCTTTGTTTTCTGCAGGGAGTGCTTTACCCAGTAGATGGAGAGAGAGAGAAAGCAAGAGAGATAGATGGGGATGTGTGGAGTGACCTAATGCAATAACTTTACAAACTTCCTTTTCTTTCCCGGTCTGGCTACCACCAGGGAAGCAGAGAGAATAAAAGCAGTGGCACGTTGACCACAGTGGCTCTGACAGTCAAGAGCAGGGGCAGGCCTGGCTTCAGGGAGGTCGGGGCTCTAGGAAGAATCAGTGGGTCCTGGGGGTTCCAGGCCTCTTAGGGAGAAGTGGTCCTGCCTGGGGTCCCAGGTGATGTCACTTTGGAGCTGGGCGAGGTTGCGTTCCTTGGGCTGCTCCAGTAAGGCTGAAACCACCCGTCAGTGGGCTCCCTTGGGTTGCCTGGTAAAACTCTGACACCCCCTGGGGAATCATCTTCCTATGGGTCGGGGGAGCGTGGTGGGTGTCCAGCTGGTGGAGGCCCGCACTGCCCACTGTTCGCGGAGGATGAAGGATGCTGTGCTCCCCCCGTGCTGTGCCTGTCCTTTCTCGCACCTTCCTCCTCCTCCTGGGTGAGCAGAGACTTGCCTGCTCGCACGCTTTCACACTTAGCAAAACCTGTGATTCTTAACGGTGTTCAAGAGCTTAGTCTGGGAATTTTGCAACAATTCTTCCCAAGAACTAGGTGGTGGCTGTTTTTCATGACCGATTTATCTTCTAGTTCCTGAAAAGTTTGAGAATGAGCATCTTTATCAGACAGAAGCACAGAGCAGGTATAGGTACGCCTCGGTCCACCTGGAGGTGGACCTCATCCTTCCCCCACGAGCCTGACCCATGAAATCCAGACTTAAAATAAGGACCGTTAGGGCTTCCCTGGTGGCGCAGTGGTTGAGAGTCTGCCTGCCAATGCAGGGGACACGGGTTCGTGCCCCGGTCCGGGAAGATCCCACATGCCGTGGAGCGGCTGGGCCCGTGAGCCATGGCCGTTGAGCCTGAGCGTCCAGAGCCTGTGCTCCGCAACGGGAGAGGTCACAGCAGTGAGAGGCCCGCATACCGCAAAAAAAAAAGAAAAAAAAAAAAAGGACCTTTATTTTGGACTTTCAGCCAAGTGCTCTCCCATTTCCCTGTTATCTGACAGCATCCCTCCCAATCTAAGACTGAAAAGTGCCAGGCACTGTGCTGTAAATGCTTTGTGGGTACGACCTTGTTTGGTGATGATGATGATGATGATGACAGTAATAATAATGACAGAGGGAAACAGTGTTATGGCCCCTGCGCTAGTGGCAGACTCTGATCTGAGTCCTTAACCCTCGTCCTCTTCCTATGAACCCAGGGCAGTGAGTGGCTTTTCCCTTCGTCCACCTTCTACTGAGGCTGGAACAGCCACGTGACTTGGCCAAGGTTAGAGTTTTGCTACTGTTTGGTGGAGGAAAACCCTAAACGTGATTTTGGCACCCAGACCCTTAACCAGTAGTCTCCCACCTCCATCACCTTAGCCTTTTCTTCAGGAAGCACTTGTTAATTTTTTAATGAAAAATTGTTATTATTATGGAAAGTTTCAAGCATATACCAAAGTTGTGAGAAATATAAGGTTCTCTCACCAGCTTCAAGTGTCAGCACGCATACACACATACGTATGTGCATGCACACATGCCCACGCCCACACATGCACATGCACACATGCCCATGCCCACACATACACATGCACACACATGCATACACATGCACACATGCCCATGCCCACACATACACACACATGCACACACTCATCCTGGGTTATTTGGAAGCAAATCTCAGACATGATGTCAGTCACCTGTAAGTACTTTCTAAAAAGCATTTAGGGGAAGCGTTAAGTCTCCAAGAGGTAGACTTCGTAGGGCAAGTCGGGGTAAGGGTACTCTTCCGTACTTGGAGCTGAGGGTCCTTCCTGGCGGTGCCCAGGGGAGGATGGCTCACGAAAGGGGATCTGCCTTGTTGCCACCAAAGCTCCCACCCCCCCACAAAGCCTTTGGGAAGCTTCCTGCTGTTTTGTGTTTTAAAAATTCTCTTCGTTGTCCAACATAACAAATAAATGAGTCTGCTGGTCAGAAGACAGAGCACGCAGGCTCCCTGGGCCTCCCTTGGAGAAGCCACCAAGGCTGTGTGTTGTCCGTGTCCCTCCACTGAGGCTGGGCCCTTGCAAGGCAGGCATGGGCTTCAGGGCAGGGCTGGGCATCAGGGATGCGGAAATGGTCCGTCCCCAAGCGCTGACCCCAACGTAAACCCAAGCTGAACCGTCTTGAACTCCCCCTGTGGATGATGGTGCGTGGGGTGTGTGTGGGAGCATTGGCCGCCCTCGGGGTGCCTCTGGGGAAATGAAAGAGGCGGTGGGCGATATGCGCCCAAGGCTGAGGGCGTAGCGCCACACTGAGTAGGAATCTAGGGTCGACCTAGTGACAGGGTCTCAACAGCTGCTCCAGCTGTGAACAGCCCTCGCCAGACAGGCTGCTTGTGGCCACACACAGCTGCCGGCTCTGCTCTCGGGGCCTCTGACTGTTAAAAATGTTTCCTTGGGTTACGTTGCGTCTGTTTTCCTGCCGGGCAGGGTGGAGGTGGCGTTTTCAGGGTGGAGTTGGCAGGTTTGGTAACTAGTTGGACGTGGGATGTTAAAGAAGGGGGAAGAATTGTGGGTGTCTATTGGGGGGTCAGAGTGGATGGTGACCCGGTAGCGAGGGCTCGGGGCTAAGGACACACACGTGCCTTGAACCTGTCCCAGGTGGAAATGGTCTATGCCGATGTGTCCAGATGGCAGCTAGGCCTGGGGCTCGAGAGAGAGGCCTGGGCTGGAGATAGAAACTTTGGAACCTTCTTTTAAAGGGGGTTAATGCCATCAGCAAGAGAGCACTTGGCATGAGATGAAGCATGCAGAGGGCATGGAACCCTCATTCCTGGCATTTCCACCTAGAACCAGGGAAGAGACCCTGGCACTAGAGCCCTCGGCCTGGTGCTCCTGTCTGGGCCTGCCATGTCCTGGGAGGGTCCACCTCTGACAAAGAGGGTGTGTGTTGGGGTCTCCACAGTGGGCGTCAGGGTGCCCAAAGGCCATCTGGGGAGCTTTCTCTTGGCTTAGGGCTTTGATGCTTTTCTCTCTCTTTTCTTAATCATGGTAAAATACACATGACATCAAAATTACATCTTAAGGGCTTCCCTGGTGGCGCAGTGGTTGAGAGTCCGCCTGCCGATGCAGGGGACACGGGTTCGTGCCCCGGTCCGGGAAGATCCCACATGCCCTGGAGCGGCTGGGCCCGTGAGCCATGGCCGCTGAGCCTGCGCGTCCGGAGCCTGTGCTCCGCAGCGGGAGAGGCCACAACAGTGAGAGGCCAGCGTACCGCAAAAAAAAAAAAAAAAATTACATCTTAACCATTTTTTTTTTTTTTTTTGGTGGTACGCGGGCCTCTCACTGTTGTGGCCTCTCCCGTTGCGGAGCACAGGCTCCGTACACGCAGGCTCAGCGGCCATGGCTCACGGGCCCAGCCGCTCCACGGCATGTGGGATCCTCCCGGACCGGGGCACGAACCCGTGTCGCCTGCATCGGCAGGCGGACTCTCAACCACTGCGCCACCAGGGAAGCCCACATCTTAACCATTTTTAAGTGTGTAGTTCAGTGGGATTAAGCACATTCACTTTGCTCTGCACTGAGCACCAGCTCCACCTCCAGAGCTCTTTTCATCTTGTAAAACTACAACTCTGTCCCCGATAACACTACCTCCCCATCTCCCCGTCTCTCTCCAGCCCCTGGCGATCACCCTTCTACTTTCTGTCTCTGTGAACTTGACTACTTTAGATCTGACGTGTCACTGGGATCATACAGGATTGCCCTTCTGTGACTGGCTTATTTCCCTTAGCACCATGTCTTCAAGGCTCATCTGTGCTGTAGCCCGTGTCAGAATCTCCTGCTTTTTTACGGCTGAATAACATTCCACTGTACGGATGGACCACACCTTGCTTCTCCATTCGTCTGCAGTAGACACTTGGTCTCTGGTTTTTCATTGCTCTCCCTGCGAGTTACAGGCTCCAGGGAGGGGCCTCGTCGTGGACCTTTGGGGTCCCTGTGGGGATGAGGAAGGAGGGGCTCTGATGGTGGGCTTGGGGGCTCTAGAGCCGCCACGATGTGACTGGCCCAGCCTCACAGCCTGCTGCCCCCTCCAGCTGGTCAGAGGTAAACTGAGGCCCCTTGTGGGGACTTGCAGGGACCGGGGAGCCAGGGTTGCAGCCGGGAGGGGCCCCAGGGCTCAGGCTTCACTTGGCCGCGAGTCCCCAGAGGTGCTGTCAGGGTGGGAGAAGGGGCCCTTGCAGCCGCCATCCAGCCTCTCGTTCCCAGGGCAACACACACCTGGCTCCCACTTCCTCCCTTCCCTGGCACTTCTAGGTCTTCCCAGCGGCCCCTGGAGGTCACCATCCTAACTGCCCGCGCTTGCGAGGACCTTTCAGTTCACGTCCACGTGCCGTCCCTGCTGCGTTGGTGCCGTTGCCCTTCTTCCCTCCATAGAGAGAGCTCCTCCCCCACCCCGGCCACTGCTGTGGCCCTCCTGGCGCTTCCTGCCATGCCTCCCTCACAGACCCCTCCCACCCGCATGCACGCCCCCTCCTCACATCTCTCTCAGGCCGCCCACCTCCTCACTCAGGTCCCGCGTGCCCCTCCCAGCTTCAGTCACCTGCATCTGTATCCTGTTGACCTCTCCTGGACGCTCGTCATGGGGCCTGACTGCCAAGTTTTCAATTCACAGACCAGAATTTCCCCCACGGCTCTGTGGAAGGTCAGGAGCTCCAAAACAGGTCTCTTCTCGTGAGCTGTTATTGGACCCCTGGTGTTCATTCTTTCATTCAGACATTTTCTGAGCACCTACAGTATGTAGCCAGTCTGCTGGGGCTGAGGATACAAAGGATGGAGGGGGAGAATCTCGCTTTCAGAGACCTGTCTGTCTAGTGGGAGATGTAGGCCTGTGTCCCATGATGACCTGACGCCAGGACGTAGGGAGATACTGACAGGGAGAAGGTGGCTGGGAGGCACGTGGGTATTTCAGGTGGAAGGACGGCAGGTGTGGAAGGTGAGCGTGGACCAGTGTGTGGCTGGAGTGGGGCTGAATGCGGGCACAGAGGCTGGAGAACACCAGGAGATGGGCCTTGGGGAGAGGGGCCAGCACATTGGGGGATGCTCTTATGGGGAGGGGGAGGACATAGAGGGATGCTCTTATGTGGAGGGGGAGGACATTGGGGGATGCTCCCATCCAGGGGCTGGGACCCAGGGGAGGCACCTGGAGGGTGTGCTCTGACTTGAACTCCTCAGGGCCCTGGCTGAGCGCCTCAGGGCAATGCCTGGTTCCTGTTGGCTGTCTCACCTTCTTGGCCTTCGGTCCCTGCAGCGGGATGGCTGACTCTCATGGCAGATGCTGCTTCCTGCTGCAGTTTGCTCATTAGGTCTTCACTGTAAATCGGCAAACTTTGACCGTGGAGAGGACTCTGGGCACAGCAGAACTGGTGTGTGTGTCGGAAGAGAACCCATTTTCCTGCAGGATGCCTCCTACCCTGTAGCCCAGATGCGGGAGGTGGAGGTGGAGGTGGGAGGGAGTGTGGGCGGTGTGAGGGTAGGTGGATGGGCAGGATGGGCTTAGGGGCACTTGAGCACCAAGCTGGACACTTTGGACGGGATGGAGTCACCAATGTAGGAAGAAGAGCCACACACACGAGATCAGGTGGAGAATGGGCAGCATAAATGCAGGCATAGGCTGGGCGCAGAGCACGGTCACAACAGCCACCTACCGGAGGCTGGCTTGTGGGCGCGCTCCCAGGGGCTGTGTGTGCGTGAAGTCGCCCAGTCCTCATAATGTCAGTGAGGCCTGTAGGGCAGGTAGGTGCTGCCCCATTTTACAGATGAGGAAACTGAGATGCGTTCAGGGCTGCCCAGGAGCTGGGAGCTGGACCCTGCAGCTTGGCTCTCCTGGGTCTACACCCTTCATCACCAAACTCTGCCACAAAGAAGTAAAGCAGCAGACACGAGTGAGCTGAGAGACAGGCCAGAGGGTCAGGTGTCTCCTGTGGCCTGATACATAGGGTGTAGGGGGCTGATGAGAGTCAGACGTGGCTCCAGGTTTATGGGGAAATGGTGACACCCCCCCCAACAGAAATGGGATTGGTGGCTCCAGATTCCAGGAGGTCTCCATATGCTGATGTGCTCTGTGATATTGGCTGACTATGGGGGTTTTTTGTTTTGTTTTTTAAATTTATTTATTTATTTTTGGCTGCGTTGTGTCTTTGTTGCTGTGCGTGGGCTTTAGTTGCGGCGAGCGGGGGCTACTCTTTATTGCGGTGGGCAGGCTTCTCATTGCGGTGGCTTCTCTTGTTGTGGAGCACGGGCTCTAGGCATGCGGGCTTCTGTAGTTGTGGCTTGCGGGCTCAGTAGTTGTGGCTCGCGGGCTCTAGAGCGCAGGCTCAGCAGTTGTGGTGCACCGGCTTAGTTGCTCCACGGCATGTGGGATCTTCCTGGACCCATGTCGCCTGCATTGGCAGGCGGATTCTTAACCACTGCGCCCACAGAGAAGCCCCTATGGGTTTTTTTTTTTTAATTGAGGTGAAGTCCACATAACATAAAATTAACCATTTTAAAGTGAGCAGTTCAGTGGCATTTAGTACATTCACCATGCTGTGCACCCACCTCCATCTAGTTCCAGAACGTTTTTCTCACTCCAAACAGAAACCTTGTATCCATTAAGCAGTCACTTCCCGTGCCCCTCCCCCAGTCCCTGGCAAGCACCAGTCTGCGTTCTGTCTCTATGGATTTGCCGATTCCGTACATTTCCTATAATTGGAATCATCCACTCTGGGACCTTTTGTGTCTGGCTTCTGGCTAATTATGTTGGGCACAGCTCGTTGAAGTGTTCCCTAGAAGGAAGCTGGATTCCCCCTCCTGGCTCACTTGGGGGCTACTTGAAGGTGGAAATGAGAGCTTGTCTTAAAACATTCACCGGGAAAAAGCAGGAAACTGCAGATACCTGCCTTTCCCCCTGTATCCATAACCACCAAAGACCCAGCCACTGCCCTCTTGCATCCAGTGAACTTTTTCATGGTTCCTCAGTTTTTTCCATTTTTAAAAAACCATTTATTTATTTATTTATTTATTTATTTTAATTAATTTATTTGGCTGCATTGGGTCTTCGTTGCTGCACGCGGGCTTTCTGTAGCTGTGGCGAGCAGGGGCTACTCTTCGTTGTGGTGCACGGGCTTCTCATTGTGGTGGCTTCTCTTGTTGCGGAGCACGGGCTCTAGGCGCGTGGGCTTCAGTCATTGCGGCATGCGGGCTCAGTAGTTGCGGCACCCAGGCTCAGTAGTTGTGGCGCACAGGCTTAGTTGCTCCGCGGCACGTGGGATCTTCCTGGACCAGGGATCGAACCCGTGTCCCCTGCATTGGCAGGTGGATGCTTAACCATTGCACCACCAGGGAAGCCCCTCCAGTGATCTTTTAAAAGTGAGCACCTGACAATGTCAACTTCCTTCTTAAAGCCCATCAACAGCATCCTTTGCTCTTAGGGTGAATTCCCAAACCCGTGACGTGGCCTTCAGGGAGTGACCTGGTCTCAGGCTCACTTTGTGCACCTCCCCCTCCCCACCCCCGCCCCATCTCAGGCAGCGATGCCGCATGTGTCTTTGTGGACCAGCTCAGAGGCTGGGGGTCGTGGCGCTCCTTCTCCCCCAGCCGCCCCCGGGTGGATGCTGTTTCCAGGATTGGTCTCTGACAGCGTTGCCATTTGGTGCCACTTTCAAATCCTGCTGGCCCGTCTGGGAGCAGACCTTCGGCTTGAGCCAGGCACTTCCTCCTCCCCTTTCCTCCCAGTTTTCTGAGACCTGACTGTCTCTGTCTCCTCTGCGGTGTGACTGAGAGCTTCCTGCCCTGCTTTGGGGCAGTGATGCCCTGACCAGTGTCCATGAACGGTGGGGCCATTTGCTCTATGTCCACCCTTGCCTAGGTCCTCGGCCATGGTGCCATGACCGTGGGTGAGGAGACACTTTGTAGACAGGCACAGAGGCCAGGCGGGGGCGGGGGGAGGGAGACTTGCGCTGTCACTGCCCGGGAGCACACTGGCCCTGTAGTTGTAGGAGCCCTCTGACAACATTTTCCCGCCTTTCCCTCCCATTCTTGGGCCAACACCTAGTTGAGGGTATCTTGACTCCCGTCTGCTCTGTGTATGGCTCTACCAGAAATGGTCTTAGTTTATATCGAATGCCTCCCATGTGCCAGCCACTGTACTTTCTGCCATAGACGGATTTCTCATCCTTCAAACAACCTGTGAGCAGGTATGACCTCCCCATTTACAGATGAGAAAAGTGAGTGTCAGAGACGTTTTCTGTGCCGCCGGAGGTGACACGGCCCCGTGGATGATAGAAGGTTGGCCTGATCCACAGCTGTGTGCTTCCTGCTGTGACAGCTGGACACACCGCGTCGTCTGTTGGGCACTTAATCTTTGCCAGACGTCACGCTGGAGGTGTGGGATGCAACCCCGGCCTCTCAGGAGTCTGGGGTCAAGCAGGTAGAGATGACAGGTGTGTGTAGGAAACACTAGCTTGTTGCCAGGTGTGCTGAGTGGGCACAGGGGGCCTCCTGTGGCTGTCCAGAAGATTTTGCTCTAGGATGGGGGTTTTCACAGGGTGACCCCGAGGAGGACGGACTGGCTGTCACGAGGAGGATCACGGGAAGGCTGCTGTGTGGGAGGGAGCCCTGAATGCCGGGTCCGGGGTTGTCAGTGGGTACGGGGTGACCTTCCATCCCCGCCCCCATTTGCCCCAAACATTGCTCCTGTGAAGCGTGCATAAACAAGACACTTCGTCTCCATTGGCTGTGGGGTCCGCGCTCTGACCAGGGCCTCTTAGGAGCATCGGTTCAGTGCCCTGGTCCTTTTGCCCAGATGCACTGGGCGCCCACCGGCAGATCATCAGCCATCTGCTTGGCGATCTGGCTGCAGGTCTGACTGAGGTTGGGGTTTCTGGCTGGGGCGGTGCTGCTCCTCTATGGCCCTGCACCTTCCCTCGGGAATGGGGGCTGATGGGGAGACCCCGTGAGCTCCCACACCCATGGTGGGAAGGCCACACGGGAAATGGGCCTCGAGGGTGGATCTGCCTGTTGGGTTGAGGCCAGGGAGCCTCATGCAACCCCGAGATTAAACCGAGGATTCAGAGGAAGGCAGATTTTCAGAGGGGAGGGGCCCTGCCAAGCGCTGGGGGCACCTCTGTGGATTTCTGAAGGAGGGAGGGGTTTTGCTTGTCAGAGTGGCTCACTTTGGAGCTTTTTTTTTTTTTTTTTCGGTATGCGGGCCTCTCACTGTTGCGGCCTCCCCCGTTGCGGAGCACAGGCTCCAGACGCGCAGGCTCAGCGGCCATGGCTCACGGGCCCAGCCGCTCCGCGGCATATGGGATTCTCCCAGACCGGGGCACGAACCCGTATCCCCTGCATCGGCAGGCGGACTCTCAACCACTTGCGCCACCAGGGAGGCCCACTTTGGAGCTTTTAAGAAGCTATAATGAGACTGGTTGCCCTGCCTTTGTGAAGCTTGGCAGGATCATCCTTAGGGGCAACACCAATGTGAAATCTGTTCTAATTACGTATAAATTATATATAAATGTCAGGGTCCCGTTAAAAATATCTTCCTCATCTTTGGAGAAGTGTGAGTTTCAAAAGATAGAGCTTTCCCCCACCCTGCCCATTCCTTGCAGTTCCAGCGTATTGGGCCAATTTTGAGCCGTTTTGTATATTTTATATCTTTGTCTCTTTGCCCGCACCCCCTGCCTTGTGCCCTCCAAGGCCCCAGAAAGCCCATCTTCCTCACCATTGTGTCACTCTCAGGGGTGTCTAGACAGCTTAGGATAAGGGTTTTTAAATTCCTTCCTCATTCACCAGTGTTCCCTGAATGCCCCCTCTGTCTCGGCTGCCACAGTGCCCGCACTGGAAGGTGTCCAGACAGCGCCGACCCAGAAGCTGTGTCTGAGCCGAGTCCCGAGCCATGACTGGGGTGTCTCCCCCTCCTCACCCCCAGGGTGTCTCACTGTGCTGAGGTTTTGCTTTGCAGTCAATGTTTACATGTATATTTTAATGGAAAAAACATTTTAAAATAAATTTATTTATTTATTTAATTCTGGTTGCGTTGGGTCTTTGTTGCCGCGCACGGGCTTTCCCTAGTTGCAGTGCGCGAGGGCTACTCTTAGTTGTGGTGCGCAGGCTTCTCATTGTGGTGGCTTCTCTTGCTGCGGAGCACGGGCTCTAGGCGCGCGGACTTCAGGAGTTGCAGCACGTGGGCTCGGTAGTTGTGGCACGTGGGCTCAGTAGTTGTGGCTCGCGGGCTCTAGAGCGCAGGCTCAGTAGTTGTGGCGCACGGGCTTAGTTGCTTTGCGGCATGTGGGATCTTCCCGGACCAGGGCTTGAACCCATGTCCCCTGCATTGGCAGGTGGATTCTTAACCACTGCGCCACCAGGGCAGTCCTAATGGAAAAATCTGAACACAGGTAAGAGCAGAGGCCAGTGTCTGGAGCTCCCCTTCTGCACCACCCTGGCAGTGGGCACCACCCAATCATTCGGCTCAGCTGCGCGCAGGAGACATCCTCCTTTCTGGACAGATTGGGCCGAGGGATGACAACGAAGCCCCGGGAGGGTCAGATGGGGCTCTCGTGCTTTGGGGGGTTAAAACTGTGCTCTTGTTTCCTCGGTGGCTCTGACAAGGGCACTGGGCGTCCCGGGACCCCCTGCTCAGAAGGCTGTGCAGGGCTCTGTCCCATGCCTGTGTGGACATCACCTCCCCAGCCCCCGATTTCCCGCAGAGCCTCAGGGATGCCACACAGAGCAGGAAGACAGGCCATGTGAACAGAGAACTTCAACTTTTTTCTTTTCTTTTTTCTTGAGCGGGGTGGAGTTTGGTACAAGGCTTAATTTGGGGGGAAAATCATTGGAGCTGCTAAAAATAATTTTGGGGGCCACTCTCCCGGAGGCAGATTAGGGGTGGTCTTCTCCCACCCACTCCTGCCTCTGCCCTCCCTGCAACATGCGTCAGTAAACCTGTAGGAATAGATAAAGGTCGGGACCAGGGTGAGCTGCGGCGCCCAAGATGGTTCTGCCCGAGTTACTGCGTGTTGGGCACAGATGTGGTTTTATCCACCATGTTATGGGTTTGAGGATGGGATCTCTGTTTTCTTCCCAGGAAGGTGGGTTTGGAGCCTCTATGGGGACTTTTCTCCTTGGATTGAACCGCACTTCAATCCTAGCCAGATAAAATAGCTGCGTTCAGACAAAGTAGAAAAGTGGGGCTGGCTTTCCCTTCTTCGGCCACGGGGAGCCTCTTGAGGACCAAATGTTGTGTTGGTGTAACTGCTTCCCCTGAACTTTTTATAAGACAAAGCAGGCAGTACCCAACCTTTCTGGATATTGTAGCCGTGGGAGGCTGTCTTCTTCGAGGCTCAGAGTGTAAACCGTAGGAGCTAATGCAGGATTCATTTCTCTGCAGGCGGGAACCGAGGTAGGGGGATTGCAGTTTTCCTGAGTCCGTAAGTGCTGGTAGCGAGCGATGTAGGCAGGTATGATCATGGAGGTTTCTTGGGCAAGCAGCTCATGAGCTGAGTTTTGAGGACTGGACGACCTCACGTCTTGTCATCTCACGGAAGCAGTGCGGTTTTGGAAAGAACCTATTGAAGGCTGCTCAGGTGGAGTTCTGGGCTGTGTGGAGGATGCCAAGGTGAGGTGACATGGGACAGTGAGTGCCAGTTGCTCAAACCGGACTTGAGGCTGTGCATATCCCCAGCAGACGTGCGCACATGGGCCACTCTTTCCTCCTATGTTTAGACCAGTTTGCTTAATGTTTACTGAGCATCTGCTATGTTCCAGGCATCGTTCTCAGCACTTTCCATGCATTAACTTATACTGCTCCCAAGAACCCCGTTGAGTGGGGGTTATTATGCCCATTTTACAGATGGGAAAACTGAAGCACACAAAAAACATCAGATCATTTGCCTGGGATCACACAGAGCTAAGAAGTCGAGCTGCTCGCAGACCCAGTCTGTGCTCTGCTCTGAATCACTGCCCCACATGGCCTCAGGGCGTGGGGAGGCTCAGGATCTGGCGGGGCTGGGGAGTGGGTCAGGAAGCAGCAGTCACTGGGAGACCGCACGGTGGCGGTTCTGCGACACGGGTGTGCCTGGGGTGCTCCGGGGGGACGGCGGGGGAGAAACCTTTCTGGAGGAGAGAAGCCTTAGCCAAGCAAAGGAAAGGGCCCATGAACGGTGCCCCAGGTGGAGGAGGCACGAGAGCCAAGACAAGGAGGGGAGAACGGGTTCACGTGATGCTGCAAAGCGGGGTCGAGGCCGGTCCAGCCTCGCCCTGCCGTGTCGCCATGGCCGGCCCTTGGCAGTGGAGGCTGAATTTGCCAAGTGTCATTGGTGAGGCAGGGAAACGGGAGATCCTGAGTCTTGACTTCTCCCTTCAGGAGGGACCCAGACAACTTGAAAATATCCTCAGACGTCCACTAGACAGTTTCAGTATCTCTGCTGAGCTGTGAGTAGGCTCAGCCGTGTCTGCTGAATCCTCTCTCTCCTGCCCCCTTAAATAAACGAAATAGCCACCCAGCTCGGAAAGCTGGGGGCTCCCCGTCCTGTGAGCAGCTGTCCGGGAACCCTCCTAAAGGGTCCTTGTCAGTGTCTTGACCCACTGCCCACCTTCTGCACATCCAGAGGGGTGAGATCCGAAGAGTGAGCCCTCTTTGGCTTCAGAAGCCAAAGGAGAGGGAGGGAAGCTCAGGCAGTGAAGGACAGGACCCTGGACACATGCTTCTGCTCTTTTTCTAGTAAATCCCGTAAGGAATTTCAGCAGACTACGGCCCCCTTCCTGGGTTTCCCCTGGCCACAGTGGGGCATAAGTCTTCTTACATTGTCATGTTTTTCTCTGAGAAAAATCAGCCTTAAGCATCAGACTTTAATTACCTTCCCAAGGGACACTTCCTATGGCTATTTCCAGTGACAAGTGGGTGAGGTTGTGCTCCTAAATAAAATTAGGGTTTTAAACTGGGTCACAAACTCGGATGGCCCCAGGGACCAGGAAGGAGGTGCAAATGAAGCAGCCAGTGGAAGGCTATAGGGCGGAATGAGGACTGTGGCAAAGAGCATGCGTGTGTCCTGTAGAAGCGGGGGCCTCTCCTACCCAGAGATGTGGAGTCCAGGGCACTATAGCGTCCACTTCTTTCTCCCCTAAGAGAAGCCAGGAATCCAGATTTTTTTTTTTTAAGTAGGCAAATAACTTAGTGGGTTTTTTGTTTGTTCTTAAAGAAACAACACAGAATAGAATGTTTGTGCCCTTTCTGTACAGATGAGAGGGGCAGGGCCAAGGAACCCAGTGGAGTCACACAGCTTGGGGCTTATTTATTTACTTATTTTTGGCTGCGTTGGGTCTTCCTTGCTGAGCGTGGGCTCTCTCTAGTTGCGGTGAGCGGGGGCTACTCTTTGTTGCAGTGCGTGGGCTTCTCATTGCAGTGGCTTCTCTTGCTGCAGAGCACAGGCTCTAGGCACACGGGCTTCAGTAGTTGCAGCACGTGGGCTCAGTAGTTGTGGCTTGTGGGCTCTAGAGTGCAGGCTCAGTAGTTGTGGCTCGCGGGCTCTAGAGCGCAGGCTCAGTAGTTGTGGCGCACGGGCTTAGTTGCTCCATGGCAGGTGGGATCTTCCCGGACCAGGACTTGAACCTGTGTCCCCTGCATTGGCAGGTGGATTCTTAACCACTGCGCCACCAGGGAAGTCCCCAGCTTGGGGCTTAGGGCGCTGGGACTAGACCTGTACCTGCTGGCACCTGACCTGTCCCACTTCCCACTTGGCTGTGCCACAGCCTGGATAAAGCAGCAGGGCTGGGAACCAGCTCAGCAAATTCCACTGCACCAAGAGGGACAGAGCTCCGAGGGACAGGACCTGAAGACCGTCACATCAGTGCCCTCCTTAGCTCCCCAACGAAAGGCACCTTCTCAAGAGTCAGCATTTTTGGCCGCCTCTCTAGCGCCAGGCACAAAGAACTTCCCCTAGATTGTCTCTGGTGATCTGACGATGCACCTGGCACGTTCTGTAATCCTCATTTTACAGATGAGGAAACTGAGCCCCGGCGGTTCAACTCACTGGAGGGGGTGGGATTTGGAAGTGAGCCTGACCCTGAGCCTGGGCTTATCACCATTGCCCGTGTGTACAGTAGTGAGAAGTGCATTTCACCCTCCACCCGGTGCCAGTGGACTCACCCTCGAATGGCGAGGCATTCTCATGCTGACCCACCCCCAGGGCATCACCTGGACTTTGGAGAACCTGGCATGGAGGTCGATGCTGTCCTGCTTCCCTTCTGGACAGGAACCTGGAGAGCACAGGCAGTTCCACCCACAGAGGGACTGCTGGTCTGCTCACAAGGTTGCTGACTAATTCTCTTTACAAACGGTTCAGTTTCACATGCTTGAGTTTCCAGTAACTACGTGGGTGGATTTGTTTCATTTAAGGGGAAAACAAAACAAAACAAAACATGGAGGGGGTTTTCTTTCCCAAGAAGAGGACTCGCCAATTATGGGTTTACTGTGTGTGGCTCCGGGCATCCTGGTGCCGATCCGCAGCCAGCAGGGCCTCTTGCCAGGCGGGCTCCGAGGTGGAAATCGCTTAGTCATTGACCAGTGGGGACCAGGTGCGGGAGGTCAGGGAGGTGCAGCGGCCACCGGGTCCTGCAGGCTCTTCCCCGTTCAGCCCTGTCCCGCAGGGTCAGGGAGGGGCACCTGGGGAAGGTGCCAGGTGAGACAGCCGTCCTCGCCTGCCCTGGGGATTGGCTGCATCTCCCAAGGGCCTGGGCCTGGGAAAGAGACACTGCCCAGATGGCCGGGCCACCTGCTTCAGGTGAGTTGGAGATGGTGGTGTGCCCAGTCACGGTAGATTCTGCTGGGGAAGGGGTGAGAGGCAGCCCCCAGGGGCAAGGGGGTTGTGTGTGTGTGTTTCTGTGTCTGTGTGTGTCTGCCCACACAGGCTCCACCGTGTAATGTCTGCATGCTGGTTTGGCGTGGGCACTGGCCAAGCAGAGCAGACTTGGCATTGAGGTTGGGTCCTGGGGCTCCTGCCATGCCAGATGGTGAGAGGGCATGGGCTGTGGCAAAGGGGCTGATCAATGGAGGGGGCATCTAGGGCCTCAGAGAAGTCGCTGTTTCCCAACAGGTCTGGGAGTGTTTGGGGATCTCAGAGCCCACACGTGTCCCTGTGCCTCAGAGCACAAACGCAGGTGCTCTGTTGGCTGGTGTCTCTGGCCCACGGTTTCTTCTCTGGAGGATGCCGCCCCAGAAGCCGCGTCTAGTCTGGATGCAGGGGCTGGAGCAGTTATGAACCTGGCTTCCGAGTCAGATAGAGGTGGCCAGAGTCCTGCTGTGGTATTTCCTGCCTCTCTGGCCTGGGCCTCAGTTTCCCATCTGTGAAAGGGGGGTGTCAGAGGACCCCATGGATGGAATGGGTTGACATGGGTGAACTGCCAGGTGCTCCCCTTTCTATAACTGGGCTCCAAGGCCTGAGGTGGGGTGGGGCCTTACCACCCATGGGCTTTCCTGCTCCAAGGAGGGAACATGCCTTGGAATTTACAATCCTTAATTCTGGCCTTTGAGAGCTTGCTTTGTGTGCTTTCTGGAAGGGAAAAAGGGCAAATATACTGATAACTGTCAAACAATATCATGTTAAGCATCAGGTAATAAAAGCAATGAGAGGTGAGTGGCGTTCTGGAGGATTCTGATGAGGTCAGAAGGTGAATCCAGGAAGGCTTCCTGGAGGAGGTGACACTGAAGCTGGCCCTTCAGATGTGTAAGAACTAGAGAGAGAGAAGGAAGGGAAGAAGGGAAGTGATCTTTCACTGGTGGCAGGGGATGTGCATATGCTCAGGAGCTTAGATGGTCCCCAGTGTGCAGTAAGCGCTTAATAAATACCATCATCAAAATCAACAGGACTCCAGGGTTTTTACTTTAGGTGTCTGGTATTTTGTGTCTGGTATTTCAGTTTAGGTGTTTTTATAGATGTGGGAACTGAGGCTCAAAGAAGCTGAGTAATTTGTCCAGGATCCAGGGTGGAAGACAGAATACAAACTCATTGCCTTCGCAAGTCAAGAGGTGAAGGGGTGAAGTGTGCGTGTGTGTGTGTGTTTGCGCGCGCGTGTGCACATGCACAGGTGTGGGGTAGAGATTTTCAGGCCACCGTGTGGGAAAAGACGGTTTAGAAGCCGCGCGTAGCTGATTTCCTGTGGCAAAAGGGGGCCGATGTTTTTTTGAGCCCTCACAGATCCGCGGGCTTCTTGGGTGGATGCTTTTTATTCTCCATTGACCTTCCGGCCTCTGTCCGTGTGCCGGGCTCCGTCCTGCCCTGGTCACACAGACAGGAAGCGGGGACACGGGCGAAGGCCTGAGGGGAGTCCCAACCGTTGCTGGGTTTTTGCGCCCAGGCTCTTCTGGGACTTCCCGGTGCCCCGGGCCTGTCCTGGAGCCTCCGGGGCAGGTGGGAGGGTCTGACCAAGCGTCCCCCGGGAGCCAGCGGGGAGCCAGGGGATGCCGTGGACGGTCGCACCCCTGACAGCCAGGTGGGGACCACAGGAAGCCTCTGCTCTCCCTCTTCCTTTCCGGGAAGATGCTGTGTGTGTGTATGTTGGGCGGTGGGGGGGGGACCGGCGCTTCCTGTGGCCTGGTGAGGGCGGGGCCAGGGAGTCTGGGTTGATGTGGTGAGGGGTGAAGATGGACATGGGAACCCAGAGGCCCTTGATGCCCCTGGGTCCTTGGCCAGGGGGGTGGCCGTGCGTGCCTCCCCCAGTCTGGCCCCCCTGGGTCTGCGCTGCCCGTGCAGTCCATTCCCTCTGGCCCCTGCCTCTTCGTGCTCCCTCCCCAGCTGTGTAGGCCCTGCCTGAGGCAACGCATCTCCAGGCAGCGGTGGGACAGGAGGTAGGACGCGAGGCCCTCCGGCCATGTTCCTCTTTGTCCGCAAGGCCATGTTCCTCTTTGTCCGCAAGGCCACCCCCGCCTCTACTGTCAGGCTTCCAGCAGCCTGGGAAGACCATGAGTTTTGATTCTCGCTTTCATCCTGGATAGGTGACTCAGCCTCTTTGAGCCTCAGTTTCCATGTGTGTAAGAATGGGCATGAGGATCACCACAAGGACAAAAGGAAGGACTTAATTACCTGTGGCTGGTGCCTCGGGGGCCGGTGTTTCCTTCATTCAGAGAATTGATCTTTGGTCGTCTGGCAATTCGGGCGGCTTGCCCAGGTCAGTGTCTCTGCCAGACTCTGGACACAGCAGGGACCCCTGAGGATTTTCCGTCCGTGGTGGGGACAGTCCTGTGAGCTATAATCATAACACAGCATGACTGGTACAGGGACCAGCTCCAAGGAGGGACCAACCGTTGTTGGGTTTTTGCGCCCAGGCTCTTCTGGGACTTCCTGGTGCCCCGGGCCTGCCCTGGAGCGTCTGCGTGGGTGGGAGGGTCTGACCCCGCCCCCGGCGGTGTGGGCTGCAGCGTGTCCTGGGAGGTGGGAGCTGAGCGGACAGCGCAGGGAGGACACCAAGCAGCAGCGGCACGTGGACTGCAGGCAGAGCGTGGACCCTGCAGGCTGGCGAGAGAGACGGACGGGGCCACCACGGCCAGGTGCCGTTCACCTTGCCCGTGGGACACGCCGCACCTCCCTCAGGGCAGGGCTTCACCCCCAGTGGCTACTCCTCATCTGGGGCCTTGGACTGCAGGAGAGGAGGCCGCCTGGAAGGACGAGGACATTGCAGCCCCCTCCCCCCTCGGGCCCCCGGGCTGACGCGGTCCCCCTCTGAAGTTGGGGAGGAGGTGGGGGGCGCCCGGGGTTAGGAGCTTGGTGAAGTCCTGGCCTGCGAGGCTGACTGTGAGTGGGGAGAAGCCCTCAGGTGTCCACCCGGATCAGAGGGAGGGGGTCGCGGGGGCCGGGGAGGAGCGGAGCGCAGCTGCATTTCAGCGGCAGCGGGTGATGGAGTTTCCGGGGCTTCGACGTGCAGGCTCCCCCCAGGCCCAGGCGTGTCTGGTGTGGTTTGGGTCAGGGGTGATGTGGGTAGGGCCACTTCTCGAAGGGCGGGGCTTCAAAGCACTGTCCAGCCTGGTGGGCGGAGGCAGGACAGCCCAGCTGGAGCGACCTCCTGAGTCCACACCCGCTGGTCCCTTGGCCACCTGAGCTGCTGCCCTCCCCGCCTTTCCTGTCCCCAAGCATCCACCCCCAGACCTCCTGGGAGGGCCCTGGCTGGGCCTGGCCCCGGGCTGGCCACCTGCCTGCTTGGTCCTGGAGTCGGAGGTAGGACTCTCAGAAGGGTGGAGAGGAATCCATACTTCAAGCCCATTGGGTCAGGTGACTTCTTTTGGACAGCCAGACTTACCTGCTCAGGACAGGGCCAGAGTTCTCTGCCAAGGCTTCCAGATGTCCAGGTTGGTGTCTGTTTCTCACTGTTTCTGGGCACCCCCCCACCTTTGGTTTCTCTTTGCCTCCCTCTTAAATTTACATGGCAGAAACCTCCTTCTATAAATATTTACTGAGCACCCACTACGTCCTGGCCATTGTTCTAGGCAGGCAGGTTATAGCAGCAATAAGAGAGATTGGAGGGTGATAATTAACCATTATTGTTTCTCCGGCCAGGACTGCCCTCTGTATGTTGGGTGCATCTCTATCTTCAGGGTCGACCCATAACACCTCCTCCCTCCCTCCCTCCCTCCCCCAGCCAGGTGGATTCACCCCACGTCACCCTGGGAACTGGTGATACAGAGCTGGGCCTTGGGGTTTGTAAGGAATCCAGGAGGGGCTGTGGGAGTCTTGGGGGATGTGGTGGGAGCCCCTGAAACACCCTCCAGGGCTAGATCTTGGTTATTATGGTCAGGTCCTGGTGTCTGCCTAGCGCACTGGCTGGAACCTGGTGGGGCCTCAGTGGGAACTTGTTGGAGGAATGAATGAATGAATGAGCTAGCCAGCCTCTTCACCGACTGTGGGAAAGTTAGCATCCTTGATCTAATCAGCTCATATTAGCTCAGATTCTGTGGACTGTCTGTCTCCACGAGGGCGGGGGCTCCATCTACCTAGTTAGGCAGCCCGGCGCCTAAGACAGTGCATGGAACACGATGGGGCTGAGTCAGCTGATGCGTTTTCAGCCGTCACTTTATCCCGGCTGTAGGGGCTGACTGCACCCCTGTGTGGCTGCCCCCCACTCCCACTGATCACGTCCTTCCTTTTGACGGTGCCCTGGATGGTGGGCTCCGTGTCTCTTGTTTCCTTGTGGGGACTTTTCATTTATATCACTGGTGTTTTTGAAGCCACACCTCCCACCGTGGCTGGTTTTCGTGGAACAGAATTACAGGAAGCTCTGCTCATGGAAGATCGGCATGACCGGGAGGGGTCAGGCTCCAGTGGAAGACCGTCCTCACCTTCCAGAATAGTCATCTTGCTTCTCCTCTGCTTTGTTCACGTCTCAATTCCTGAGTCTCTGACCCCCTCCCCAGGCCAAGGCAGTGGGACTGGTAGCAGTGTAATTACAGGTACTGGAAATAGTCCTATTTTCTTTTGAACCTTCTTCTACACACACACACACACACACACACACAGCTGAAAAAAGCTCTTAAACCTCCTTAGTTTAGTCTGCAGAGACATCACAGGCGGTGGACCTTAAACATTTGCATTCCTTGGGCTTAGCTGATTCTTTAGAGTGTCGAGTTTCTGGGTTAGTGGTACATGGAGGGTGAAGCCAGAAGTCTTGACAAAGAAAGCATGTGTGTGTGGTGGAATTCCAAATATCCTGGATGGCACAGAATGGCCTCCAAGTACCTGGGCCCTTTCTCAGGGGGGAGCAGGCCCTGCACTTGATTTAAACTCGCCCTGACCTGTTAGGCATCACCTTGCTACCCGAGACAGAGGTGTCTCAGCGGGTCGGTTCTCAGACCTTTAGTGAACACTGACTATTCAGCCACAACTGGGTAAGAGAGCTGTTCCAGAAGCTCATGAACCAGTGAGGGAGACAGACACGGGCCGCTCGTTGATGCTGTATTTCATCACATCCATGACCCATCGAGAGGAAGGTTCACCATTCCGTAGTGAGCTTCTGATTGTCCCTGTAACGAGCCGTGGACTTCAACAGCAGTCTGATTTCAGCGATGTTATGGTGTGAATCATGCTGAGTCGTGAGAGACAGGATTGGGGGCATTGTCCTGGCCAGGGGCATTGCCGAGTTCGTGGGAGAGGTTTGTTCAGCTGCAGTGGGTACCTTGGGGGACAGTCTCCGGGCAGAGTGGGGCTGGGGATGTGGTAGCAGCAGCAAGATCACTGCCAGTGGGCGCTGCTGACCACGTCTGGGCCCTCGCTGGTCATGTAGTCACTACAGCCTCTCACCCTCTGGGGGAGCAGCCATGCTGAGTCTGTTTCACAGGTGGGCAAAGGCCACCCCAGGTAACTCACACCTAGGAGTAGCATCGGGCGGGGGCTTTCAGTACCTGCTCTTCCTGAGCTCCCACCTGTGAGGGTCACGAGTGGCTCTTTATTAACGACCCAGACCCTTGGGGCTCAGTCCCTGGTGCCTGGGCTCCTTCTTCTTGGTCTTGGCCCCATCTCTGTCGCTTGTCGTTAGCAAGCGCTCGGTGTGTACCAGGCACTGGGATGCTTGTGTCCCAGCATCGTCCAACCCTCAAACGGTCCCTGTGAGACAGATGGTTATTGTCCTTGTTTTACAGTTGGGGAAACGGAGGCCCAGGACATCTCAGGTCAGAGCTGGGATTTGAACTCCGGCTTGTCAGCTCCAAAGCCCGTGCCTGTCTCTCACTTCCACACGCTGTCGACAGATTCTCGTTTGTTATTCTTCCCCAGTTTGTATCGTGATTTGACCTCTTGGCAAAGTGGGACTTCAGAGTCCTGACTGGAAGTTGATTGAGAAGGGGTTTCTATGAATGAGACCCAGGGTGACGCGTGTTTCTCAAAGCCTTGTGCGAAGTGGCCTAACTGCTGGGGAGAGATGTGCTTCTGAGGTCCTGGGCCGAATTCTGGAGAGGCCAGGACCACCTCTGGTTCCACGGAGCATAAAAAGCGGCAGAATAATCCAGAGGGTCAGGAGAGCTAATGCAGGCGGGGGTGTACATCCGGTCCGGCCACTCCGACGGTCAGCAGGAGGCCGAGCTGCAGCGGTGGGGGGCCCCCGTGATGGCGGGGCGTGCCGCGTTGGACCATCAGACACCTCCAGCCCTCCCCCCGCAGCCCCCTGTCCTTTGTTGTCTGGCTGCGTCAGACGTCTGGGTTTGCAGGGAGGTTCCTGAATGGGCCTTGGAAATAGGTCACTCCCTTCCCGTGCTGCCGGCACTGACCCACATGTGACCTTCCCCATGGTGACAGTGTCTGGCCGTCATTCTCTGATGCTGTCTGTGGAGGGGCAGTGCGTGTGCAGGGGCAGGGTGGCTGCCCCTCCCCTCTCTGGCCTTCGAGGACTTTGTCGCCCCTGCAGCAGCGCCTGCCGGATGCGTCTGCCACTGGCCCTCCTTCCCTTGGCCATATCAGAAAGAGGAAATCCACACTCCCGACCCTCGGTCTGAGCATCCGACCTTTTCCGCTCCCTCAAGTGCCCTAGCTGGGCTGGCAGCTTTGACTGTCTAGATGGAACAGACTGATTCCTGCTGGGCTGAAGCCGAGGGGATGCTCCTTCCGCAGAATCGCTGGGGTTTTTCTGTTTCTCCCCCTGGCTGGCCTGGGGAGCCATCCCTCGGGGCCTGCTGGCAGAGATCATGGTGGGTCTTGGAAGAGGCTTGCTGTGTGGCCCGGGCACAAGGCTGACCCCGAAGGTCCATGCTTCGACATTGCCTGGTGCCCAGAGTCAGTGCTGGGCAGCATTGCCCCTCCCCCGGGCCTGGAACCCTATCTGCCACCGAGGGCTTAACTTGGGCTTAATTTTCAGGCTTCATGGAACCCAGATGTGCACAGAGCAGAGAAGGGAGAACACCAGGCCCATCTCCCTCCAAGGAGGTGGTTTCTTTCTCACACCTGGCCGCCCCTGGGTCTTGGGGCACCAGGCAGATTGGGCAGATTCTGGGGAAGTGGCCTTTGCAGGTCCTTAAGGCACCCTGGGCCTCAGCAAGACAATTGCTGATGTCCACACCATCGACATCCTGCTGCTGGGCTCCCATGGCAATGAGCAATACCTTTCTGCTGCAGTGCTCGCAGACGGCAGCGGCCGAGCGCCAGACCTCGGAACTGTGGGACCTCGGAACCGTGGGACTGTGGACCTCTTGCCTCCCTCCTCTCGGATTCTTCCTCCCTGTGGCCAGTGGGAAGTTCGGGGGGACTTTTCCTGCAAGAAGGAGAGCCGGGATACAGACCCCAGAGAGGGGTTCACACGCAGGCTTGATGTAGGCCAGCTCCCCTCGGCCCCCGAATTCTTCCCCGGGGCATCCTGGTTGTCCCATTCGGTCACAGGCCCTAGGTTTTTCTCCATTTCCTTTTCCCTAGGTTTTTTAGACCGTATCTTTTTCGTGCACCAAAGCAGGGGGCTGAATCCCTGCTGGACAATCACATGTTCCTGCTTTTCTTAACTAGTCGGTGTGTTGGAGGCGGTTGAAATGGGCTCCAGGTGGACGGCGCTGTGCAGGTACAGCATCAGCGCGTAGTGGGGCTCAGCAATCCCCAGCATCAGTGAACTGGCCTAATCCGCTTTGTCACATCTGCCACCCTCCTCTGCACCAGGTTCCACTGCGGTTCCGTGGCTCAGTGCGTAGTAGGCCCTCGGTGAGGTTTTGGTGGGGAACATCCCTTGTGCTGTCTTTGGGGGTGTGTCTTGGTGCCCAGCCTCGGAAGGGTCAGCTTGGAAGGGCTTGAGTCCTGGATGCTCTGTGTACCCAGCAAGGAGGCCAACCCCGGGTGGGGATGGGCAAAGTCAAGACAAAGGCCCGGTTGTGCCCTCGGAGAAAACCCAAACCTGAGTTTCCCTGAGGCCGAAACTGCCAGTGCCCGGGCCCGCCTTGTTCCCATAAAGGGAACTTTGTGTGTGGTTCCTGGCGGTGGAGAGGCGCCCAGACACTCCCTGGGAACGGGCGTGACCGCCTCGGAGCCACAACTCTCTGGGACGATAACTCCTGTGACCTCTGACCTCTTAGAGCCGACACGGGGCCAGACAGTGTCCAGACAGTCGTGTTTGGGACAAGTCTGTTCTCCGTGTCTCGGCGGGGGCCGGCATCGTCGGGGCCAGAGCAGACACATTCTTTCTCGGAAAACCGAGTGGGTGAGGGCGGCAGGGACGGGGCTGTGATGGGAGGCATCTCGTGAGCCGGTCTGTGCCAGCGGGCAGTGGGGGGCCGCGGGAGCCCTGTCTGGGAGCCCGCCCCCCGCCCCGCTGGCTGCTGTCCCCTGAATGGAGGGCTTATGTGGACACTGGAAGCTGGGGCCCCAGGGCCCGGGATGTATAGCTGGCGGAGCTGCTTCTGCTCCCGGGTTTTCCAGCAAAGAGGAGCCAGTGCGGGAGGAGGGCAGGGACCGAGGCTGCCCCTGTCTCTGGGTGCCAGCCGGCCAGGCACACTAAGAATTGTTTGGGCTGTGAAGGAATGAGCTCTTGCCAGGTTTGGGGACTGAGTTCTCAAGGAATAAAGGGTCTGCAGGTCAGTTGGAGGAAGGTTCCAGAGCAGGTCGGGGGAGGATATATGGATGCCTGACCACCCCCTTTAGGAAAGTGGTGTAGGAGGGGACCCTAAACCCTGCTTCTGCGGAGCATGGTGGTGAGGGCAAGTGGCTTCTCAGAACGGAAAGAGCCACTCTCATTCGACAGGTATTCCCTGAGCACCTACTGTGTGCCAGGCGCTGCTCCAGGCCCTGGGACACAGCAGTGAACAAACATGAGGCAGGTGTTCTTATAGGGGGACAGGTCCTAAGCAGACAACCAAGTGGATGTCATTGGAAAGTGTGGAGGCAGGGGTTCTGGGGGCAAAGAACGGCAGCCATTTAAAGTGGGGTGGCTGGAAAAGGTCTCTGTGATGAGGCAAGCTGAGCAGAGGCCTGATGGAAGTGAGGGAATAGCCATCTGGGTACCCAGGCTCAGTGTACCAGGCAGAGAGGGCTTGGGAAGTGCAAAGGCCCTGAGGTAGGAGCTTGGCGTGTGGCAGGAACAGCCAGAAGGCCAGTGAGGCAGGACACAGCGTGGGAGGGTTGGGGGAGGAACAAGGAGGTGCAGGAGGCGGGGCTGTGAGGCACCTGCTTCTCCCACACACACCACCACCCCCCCCGCCCCGAGCAAAACCACAGGGCAGTCAGGGCAGAGGTGGTGAGGGTGGCCGGGTTCTGGATAGATGGATGGTCCGGGGTTTGCTCCTGGACGGGCTTGGATTTCTGCCCCTTGAACACACACAATGTGGCCGGGGATAAAGTGCACCACCGAGAGGCAGGGTTGCTCCCTCCTCCTGCAGACGTCATCCTGCTGTGTGCCCGGTGAGAGCAGCCTGCCCCTGCCTGCAAGGACGGTGGGACAGGTGAGAAAATCAGTAGTCACAGCATCTCTCCACCTGGACCGAGCGGACTGAGGGCCAGGGCTTGGCTGTCCAGCACATATTTGAGGAACACGTGAACAGATGGAAAGAGCCATGGGTACAACAGCGTAAGACACGGCATAGAGGCATCGAAATGACACTGGGGAGAGGTTGGGAAGGCTTTCCAGAGGGAATCTGAGTCCAAGCTCAAAGTACACATGGGGAAAAGCCTGATAAGAGAGCCTGGACGTTCCAGGTGGAAAAAACAGCATGAGCAAAAAAGTGGAGTCTTTGAAAAGCTTGGCTTGTTGGGTCGGTTAGAACTTTCCAGTTGCAAGAGATAAAAAAACTCAATCCACACAACCTAAGCGAAAGGCAAGTGGTTTGCTGAACTGTAAGCCGCTAAAAAGTCAAGGGGTTTCAGGCACAGCTGGATCCAGAAGCTCAAACCCTGGCATCAGTAATTACCTCTGTCTCTGTTTAAGCATCTGTTTTCTTTCTTCCAGGCCTCATTCTCAGAAGGTCATTTAAGCAAAAGTTTCAGGACTGGCTCTGACTGGCCTGCATACTCAGTGTCACAAGGGTGGGTGATGTCCCCATGCAGCAGACCGAGGCTGTGTACCCACCCCTAGAGCCCGGGGCCAGGATTGGGGTCAGGGAGTACAAGACAGAATCGAGCTGCATCACCAGAACAAGAGAAGCCCGGTGCTGGGCAGACAGCTCAGCTGCCCACCCCACCTTGTCAGGGACAGCGTGCATATTTTCTTCTGGTGGGTGTTCGGGAAGGGGGCCGGGATGAGGCCAGGAAGGCAGTCAGAACCAGGTCATAAAACGCCTTCACATGTGAGAGTTTGACCGTTATCCTTGAGGTGGCCCCATGCCTGGTACATAGCAGGCACTTGGTACACTTGCCTAGGTGACCTGTATGTCTCGTGGATGCCCTCCAGATGGTTTTAATCAGGGAAGCAGTGCAATCAGATGAGCGTTTGGGAAGACCCCTAGCGAAGCCTGGGCTGGGCTGGGCTAGAGGCCGGCTGGGAGGGGGCCTGGGGCCAGGACCTCAGGCAGGCCCAGCGCAGAGCCTGGCCCCAGGCCCCGGGCGTGGGGTGGGGGGAGCCCCCTCCCCCTCCCCCTCCTGCTTCCTCCTGTAACAGCCTGGCACGCTCACCCCCGCGGCCCTCTCCGTATGAGGCTGTCTGGACACATTTGGGTGGCGGAGTTGGATCCTATCATTAGCTTTGCCCCCAGCATCCTCTCAGCCCTTGTCTTATCCGGAGAGCTGTTTTGTTCACTTCCCTCTTTTAGCTGCCGGCTAATGTTTGTGGCGGATGAGCAGGGTGTGTTTCTAAAAGCAGCTGGCTGCCCGGTGCGCCTTTTCACTTGGGTGGCCCTGCTTCCTGGGCTGGCACAAAACTCCCTGCGGTTGAATTTTTTTTCTCCATAAAAACTCGAGGGAAGAGGTATCCGGATCTGCTCGCTCGCCCTGGCTCCTCCCAGGAGCAGAGAAGATGCTACAAGGAGTCTGAGGTCCGTGAGGTCATAGTAACCAGCCCGCCCCACCCCACCCCCCCGCACCTCCTGTGTCCCGTCGGTCACCAGGAGCACGGCTGAGCTGCCGGCTGGCATTGGAGCGGTCCAGCAGAATATTCTCTGTGGGGCTGAATTTGCTCTGCCTGCCTGTGGTTGCCTGCGGTGGGGGGGGCTTTGGTGCTCATGAGATTTCTTGGGTAAGGAAGCATCACCCCTCGGAGCCGCCCGACGTGCCGGCAGAAAGTCAGTGGGTGGGGTCTGAATGGTGGCCCAAATGGCCCCCTGAGCAGCGGCTAAGAAGGTGAGATGGGACCTCCCTCCTCTAGGGTCACTGACTGCCTCTGGCCCAGTGTTTTCCTGGTGGGCGGGCTGGCCTGGAAGCATGGGAGTGAGGGGCGGGGGCCCCAGCCCAGGAACTGGGGGGGTGAGTCTGAGGACCCCCAAAGCTGCCGTGCCCACCTGCTCTCTTGCAGCTGCGGTGCCCACCTTCCAGAAAGGAGCCGCTGGGCAAGGTCACCCTTGCTCCCCTGCCCCCGGCTCCCCAGCCCTGCCGTCTTCCCTCCCACTCGCCTGGCAGTGGTAACCCCCCGCCGACGGTTTGGAAGGGGCTTTCCTCATTACTGCAGTTTAGTCTGCGTTGGTTTAATTTGAAAGACTTATTGCCTCTGAGTCAAAACATAAAAATCCCCCTGGATGCGCTGTGGTGTTCACTGCCTTGGCAGCAGCTGGCGCCTTCTCTGGGGGGTCCTTAATCCTTCCCTTCCTGCTGCAGCCAGGTGGGCGAGGCTCCTGGGTCCTAAGATCCCAGGCCTCCCCCCCCCCCGGCCCCCGCCCCGGTCTTCTGGGGCAGACGCTCAGGGCTGGGTGTCAGGATGAGTCCTTATCCTTCTCTGCTGCCGCTGGTTGGGGATGAGCATAGGCCCCTTGTATGAGTGCTGAGCACCTGGGGGCACTGGGTGACACCGTGAGCCAGCCGCCTCCAGAGTGGCTGCTTCTAAGATGGTCTGCCAGGGTGTGGGTAGAAATTTGTAGCTTTATTTATACTTTTATTTCCTCCTGTTTAATTTCTGTCTTTTTGGGTGTGTGTTTCATAATGCATGTCATCTATCGATACAGAAGCATGTGAGAATAATGCATGCACAATATATTGTCTTTCAGAGGATACGTGCTTAAAAGTTTGCAAATGGGGTGCATAACCAAGAAAAGGCTGATATATTCTGCTGTAAATGAGCTCTGGTTTGTGAAGGGAGGGGCATCACTGGGGTCCAGGGGAGGCTGTGGCAGAGGATGTGTAGGTGCAGGGGACGGATGGCGTGGGCGTGGGGTGGGCAGACGGCAGGATCCTGGCTCTTCTTTCCTGTGCTTTGGTCACTGTGTGTCATCCAGGTACACGTGGACACGGGGGCCTGGGGATGGTAGAAGAGGCTCTTAGAGGAGTTTGGGGGGGAAGTTTGGCCCCTGTAGACACCATGGTCGACACCATTTCTTAAGGTCTAGATCAAGGGTTCGCAAACTCTTAAGGGCCAGATAGTAAATATTTAGGCCTGTTGCAACTACTTGATTCTGGTGGTATAGCGGGCGAGAAGGAATGCCAGAGGCAACCTGTAAACCAAAGGGAGTGGCTGTGTGTCAATAAAACTTTATTTACAAAAAGAGGCCGTGGGCCAGATTGGCCCATGGCATCATCATTTGCCAAACCCTGGGCTAGATTAAGAGGAGAGGCCCAGCGACGCTCAGAACCAGCCAAGATGACCCACCAAAAAAGCAAGCCCCTGACCTTGGTCCACTACCCTCGGGGGTCTTGGGGGCAGGGGTGGCCCCACAGAGAGTTGGCAGAGCAGGAAGCAGCCCCTTGTATCACCCTGTAGAACATGCAGCTCGGCAGCACGCTTCCACACCTCCTTCAGAGCCAGAGAAACATGGCTATGGGAGGAGGCGGGGCCCTGCTCCTTGTAGAATCGAGAAGCAGCAGAACCAAGAGAGATTCAGAGGCCCTCCAAACTGCTGTCCCTGGGGTGTGGCGGGAAAATGTGTGGGAAGAATGTCCCCTTCTCTTCCAGGGTGGGACCCACTAGAGTTGAAATCTACCAAGCTCCACGCCTGCAGGACTTCTCAGAGCCTTTAAGACACAGATGGGCCCTGGGAGTCTCTAGGAGGGGGTATAATATTTCCCCAAACTCAGAAAGTTTTTCAGGTGCTTAAGGATCTGTCCAGACCACTTTGGGGAAGAGCTGATCTCCTTCGACTCTTTGTTTTATAGATGTGGAAACCTCATGCCCGAATGAGAGAGGCCGAATGTCTTGCTCAGGATGACAGAGGAGGCTGGTGACAGTGTTGGGATGTGCACTGAGTCCCTACTCAGCCACCTCCCTCCAGGCGTGGCCTTGCCCTGACTCAGAGTCACAGATACGGGTGTCCGGGCTTGTGCTTCTGGCCACATGAAGGCGGTTTTGTCCCAGGGATGCACTGCATCCTTTCATCCGAAGCCCACTCTGTCTCTGGCTTTCTCAACATTGTACTGTTGACCTTACAGGCAGGATAATTTTTTTGCAGCATCCCAGGCCTCCACCCACTGGATGTCACCCCGCTTGTGACCACCAAAAATGTCCCCAGGCCTGGCCACATATCCCCTGGGGGTAAAATCACCCCTGTTAAGAACCACTGTTCTATCTTTTTTTTTTTATTAGTTTCTGCTTTATAACAAAGTGAATCAGTCATACATATACATCTGTTCCCACCACTGTTCTATCTTAAGCCAGCCCGTGTGGAGCCTGCATTTCCTGGAGTTGTTGGTAAATGGTAGAAAGATTTGCCCAAGCTCTGATGGAGTGCAGGAGAGTTCTCGGCGGGGGGCACGGGGCGGTGGGGGAGGCGTCCCAGGCAGGTTGCTGGAAGAGTTTCGAGGGTGAGAAGCAGGACAGGGGGAACCAGAGGTGGTTCAGTTCTGCATTAGGGTCGGGTGGCCCCAGCTGAGGGGTTCCCATGGCGAGGGGGGCATACAGGTGGAGAGGAAGGCAAAGGTGAGATCCCGAATGGATGGAGGGTGTGTGCCCCGCGGTCAGTTGACTTCATGCCAGACCAGGAGGGGAATGACCCTGTGGGTGGGGAGTGTTCTGGAAAGGCGATGGGGGTGGTGGAGGGGACAGGTGAGAGGGTGCAGAAGGCAGTGGGGTGGAGATTGTCTTGGAAGGTGAGCCTGACAGCCAACCAGAAGTCAGGGCGGAGTCCAGGAGACCTCCAAGATCTTGGCCTTGGAGGATGGTGGGCTTGAGTGCGGACATGTGTGGTGGGAGGGGTGTGGAGAACATTCTGCAGCTGGTGTCATCTACAGACATTTTCTTCTCGAAACGTTGATGCTCTGGAGCTTTTAGGGTTTTTTCTGGGCCTGCTGCCTTAGAGTCCAGGGAGGAGAACTGCCCTGGTTGGTGGACAGCTGGTTCAGAGTAGCCAAGGAGCAGGCAGCCACACATCTGTGCAGAGAAAAGGAGAAACCTGATGGGCTGCGTGGGTCTCAGGCCACTGTTTGGGGGTACACGGGGTGCCCTTTCTCACCAAAGTTTTTAATCAGTCGCTAGGTGTCTGCGTTAGGGCACCGGGCACATGGGGAGGGTTTGTTTCAAAGTCTAACATGAGCTCACGGAAAGGTGAGGGATTGCGCCCTGTGGTTGCTTAGTTAGGTGTTTAAGGTGATGGAGAACGTGCAGAAGGCTCCGGAGGGTCTGTCTGGTTCTGTAGTGATGGTCTTCCAAGCGGGTGGATGGCGTGGAGTAGCACAGACATGTGTGTGAGCCAAACGGGGGACAGGAGCAGCTGCAGGAGCACGTGAACCGTTTGGGAAAGCCGTTCTGTGACAAAGCAGGTGGAGGTCAGTGCGGGAACAGTCTTTGGTGCTTGTCTCAGAAGTTCGTCTTCGTGATCTTGGGCTGAAAAAAAAGAATACTCTAGACAAGGCCGCTTAAACGGTAGACATTTCTTACAGTTCTGGAGGCTGGGAAGTCCAAGATCAGGGAGGTGGTAGAGCTGGTGTCTGATGAGAGCCCTCTTCCTGGTTTGCAGACAGCTGTCTTATTGTGTAGTCACGTGGCAGCAGAAAAGAGATCATCTCTCTCGTGTTTCTTCTATAACGACACTAATTATATTTGTGAGGGCTCCACCCTCATGATCTAATTACCTCTCAAAGACCCACCTCCTAAAACCATCACTTTGGGGTTAGCATTTCAATATATGAGTTTTGGGGGGACACATTCAGTCCATCTTTTTTTTTTCTTTTTTATTTAAATTGAAGGATAGTTGATTTACATTGTGTTAGTTTCAGGCGTACAGCAAGGTGATTCAGATATATATATATTATATATATTATATATTATATATAATATATAATATATATATTAAAAATATATATATTCTTTCTTAGATTCTTTTCCATTATAGGTTATTACAAGATGCTGACTATAGTTCCATGTGTTATACAGTAGGTCCTTGTTGCTTACCTATTTTATATATAGTCGTGTGTATATGTTAATCCCAACCTCCTAATTTATCCCTCCTCCCCACCTTTCCCCTTTAGTAACCATGTTTGTTTTCTATGTCTGTGAATCTGTTTCTGTTTTGTAAATAAGTTCATTTGTATCGTTTTTTAAGATTCCACATATGTGATATCATATGATATTTGTCTGACTTACTTCACTTAGTATGATAATCTCTAGATCCATCCATGTTGCTGCAAATGGCATTATTTCATTCTTTTTTATGGCTGAGTAATATTCCATTGTGTGTGTGTGTGTGTGTGTGTGTGTGTGTGTGTATCTCACATCTTCTTTATCCATTCATCTGTCAATGGACATTTAGGTTGCTTCCATGTCCTGGCTATTGTGAAGAGTGCTGCTGTGAACATTGGGGTGCATGTGTCTTTTCGAGTTAGAAGATAACATCTTAACCATTTTTAAGTGTACACTAGTGTTGAGTACATTCATGATGTTGTGCAATTATCACCACCATCCAGCTCCCTAACTCTTTTCATCTTGCAAAATTGGAACTCTGTCCCCATGAAACAGCAACTCTGTTTCTCCCTCCCCCAGCCTTTGGCATCCACCATTCTACTTCCTGTTTCTATGAATTTGAGGTACTCTTGGTACCTCGTATAAGTGGAATCACACAGTATTTGTCTTCTTGTGACTGGCTTATTTCACTTAGCATAATGTTCTCAGGGTTCATCCATGTTGTAGCCTATGACAGGATTTCCTCCCTTTTAAGGTCAATTAATATTTAAGGTTCAAATGGATTTACACAATTTGCTTATCCGGTCATCAGTTGGTGGACATTAATGCTGCTGTGAACACAGGGGTACAAATACCTGTTTGAGACCCTGCTTTCAATTCTTTTGGGTCTTTACCCAGAAATGAAATATGGTCATTCTATTTTTAGATTTTTGAGGAACTGCCGTACTGTTTTCCACAGTGGCCGCACCATCTTACATTCCCACCAACAGTGCACAAGGGTTCCAGTTTCTCCACATCCTCGCCAACATCTGTTCTTTTCTAGTTCTTTTTAACCTCAACCTTTTATTGAGGGGTAGGACACCCCGAGTAGCTCCATATCTTCCTGCCTTCCCAGGCATATATGTGTAGGTATGTCTGGGGACACCGCTATTTGATTAAAATGGGCTTGCCTTTCATATTCTACCCCGCTCTTCTCACTGAATGCATGTGGAAATGCCCCTAGGCTCCAGTGTGGTTCTACCTTGATTTTTCATTGCTGTGTGATGAATGGTTCATGGTGCAGATGCACCAGAGTCGTCCACCTGATGAGTCAGATATGATGGAAACACTTAATTTGGACTGGCAGAAAATGGCAGTGCCTCTGTAATAAACTCATGTACAGATATCCTTTTATTCTCTTTTTTAATTAATTAATTTATTTTTGGCTGCATTGGGTCTTCGTTGCTGTGCATGGACTTTCTCTAATTGCGGTGAGCGGGGGCTACTCTGCGTTGCGGTGCACGGGCTTCTCATTGCGGTGGCTTCTCTTGTTGCAGGGCACAGGCTCTAGGTGCGCGGGCTTCAGCAGTTGCAGCACATGGGCTCAGTAGTTGTGGCACATGGGCTCAGTAGTTGCGGTACATGGGCTCAGTAGTTGCAGCGTGCAGGCTTAGGTGCTCCACGGCATGTGGGATCTTCCTGGACCAGGGCTCGAACCCGCGTCCCCTTCATTGGCAGGCGGATTCTTAACCACTGCGCCACCAGGGAAGTCCCCAGGTGCTTTTATTCTGTGACCCAAGCCCCAGGAGTGGAATTGCTGGGTCAGTCCCCAGTTTGTTTCCCCAAAGCTGCAAGATTTCAGATTCCACCAGCCACGTGGGTGCACACTTCCTCCCCTGCCTGCCAGCAGTAGGCGCCATCTGTCTACTGACTGTGTAGTAATCTGGGGGGGCACAAGGCGATCGATAGCTCATTAGTACTTAATTTTTTGTTTCCCCGTTTACTAGACAGATTGGGCGTCTTTTGTTACAAGTTTATCTGCCATTTGCATTTACTTTTTTCCTCTGAGTTGCCTCTTCAAGTCCTCTGACCATTTGACTAATGTGCAATAAAAGGACCAGAAGCAAATGTGACCAACTGTTGACAGCGGTTCATTTTAGGTGCTGAAAATGTGTGTCTCTTTTGTACATGTTTGAATTACAAATTTTCAAAATGAAAAAAAAGACCAATACCTAAATGAGAGTGTTTTAGGAAGATCGCTCGGGGTCAGAGAGGTGCTGTGGGCAGGGAGACCAATTTGGAGACTCTTGCAATAACTTTGCGTGTGATGATGACCTGAACTGTGAGAGTGGGGACAGATTTGGGCAATTACAGGGGAATTTATACCAACTGGTGATGATGTGGGAAGCCAAGAAGAGAAGAAACCCAGGAAGATGAGGGGTTTGAATCTGGGTGACCGAGCAGGAGAACGAGGACAGACCCTGGCAGAGATGCAGAGGCTGGGAGGGGGCTGTGTTTGAGTCTGGAGAAGAGCTGAGGGGGAGTGAGGGGCAGGGTTGCCGTAAGAGTGATGCCATTCAGTGATGCAGATGCCATAAGGGTGATGTGTCAAGTTCAAGGAGAGATGCTCCCTGGAGCCACGAGAGCAGAGGAGCCCGTGGAAAGAGGGCCCCTCAGGAGCATCTGTGTTTAAGGGGAGGAGGAAGTACTGGCCAAGGAGCTGGATGGGAGCCTTGCAGAACGGGGAGCGAACCATCACGGAAAGCAGTGTTTCAAGGTCAAGGTCATAGTCAGGGTTTTCAAAGGTAGTTGCGAGGTAGAGAAGATGCTTTTTTTAGGCCGTTCAATTTATCGATTAGCAGGTCATAACTTGGAAGAGCACGTTCCCTAAAGTGGCTGGGGCCTGAAGTCAAGCCTGCTGGGTTCTGCCGCCTGAGTGCAGGGAGGGTGACCGAGGCCACAGGAAGTGTGGCTGGCTGCAGGAGAGTGCCCCGTCGTCACCGGGCTCTGTGGCATTCCGGCTTGGTTTCAATGCTCTTCACCCACGACTGTGGATTGAGCTGCCCTTGGGGGCCATGCTAGGCACCTGCCACTACAGGTGTCCAAGACGGGCTTGACAGGCTCAGGGTCCGCAGGGGAATCCACCAGAAGCCGCCTTCCTCTCGAGAACCTCAAGAACCTTGATCTACGCTGTTCAGTGTCTGTTCCCAGAGCAGCCCCGAGGGAGCAGGGGAGACATGAGTCATTTCCTGGACAGCAACCTGTCCCAGCTTCTTAGCCATTTTGGGCTTGGCCTTTCATAAATTTATCTTCCTTTTGAAGTCCACCTCCATTTCCTGCCAGTTCTGTCTCCTGGTCGGGTCTGTGAAGCACCTGCAGTGAGAAACAGCATGTGAGCACGCCTGCGAGTATTCACGTCCTTCTTTTTCTTATTCCAAGTGAAAAGAAGGGAGGTTGGCCAGGAGGTCTAAGGAGCGCATTAGCCAAGTAAATGGTGACATTCTCTCTCTGCCAATTTTCCTCTCCAGCATGACTCCTGGGAAAACAGCTCCTTGTCTGAACCGCCTTGGCCATTGGCTTAAAGATGCACACGGGGTGGGACCAGGGATGGCTGCCAAATGCCTTAGCTTTGTTCAGCGTTTGTTCCCGTAGCATCAGGATAGAGGGACCCCCCCGTTCATCACTTTCTATGCCTCAGGTTTATTTTCCTTATTTTCATATAAAATGAAGTTTTTTTTTAAGATTTTGGGTTTTTTTTTTTTAAGAAGATGTTGGGGGTAGGAGTTTATTAATTTATGTATTTATTTTTGCTGTGTTGGGTCTTCATTTCTGTGTGAGGGCTTTCTCTAGTTGTGGCAAGCGGGGGCCACTCTTCATCGTGGGAAAATGAAGCATTTTTTATTGTGGTAGAATATACATAAAATTTACCATTTTAACCATTTTTGAGAGTAGAGTCCAGTGGCATTGAGTACATTGTTGTGCAACCATCACCACCATCCATTTCCAGAACTTCTCCATCTTCCCAAAGTGAAACTCTGTCCCCATTAAATACTAACTCCCCATTCCCTTCCCCCGTGGCACCCAGCCTTCCACTTTCTGTCTATGAACTTGACTACTCTCAGTGCCCCGTATGAGTGGAATCACACGGCATTTGTCTTTTTGTGATTGGCTTATTTCACTTAGCCTCGGGGTGCATCCACGTTGCAGTGTGTGTCGCAATTACCTTCCTTTTTAAGGCTGAATGACATTCCAGAGTGTGTGTACACTCCACACTGCTGATCCATTCATCTGTCGGTGGACACTTGGGCTCCTTCCTCTTTTTGGCTATTGTGAATAATGCTGCTGTGAACACAGGTATATAAATATCTGTTCGGGACCCTGCTCCCAAATCTTTTGGTTCTGTACCCAGAAGTGGAATTGCTGGATCATATGGGAATGGTCATTCTATGTTTAACTTTTTGAGGGTTTGCCTTACTACCTGCCACAGCAGCTGCACCATTTTATAAAATGAAACATTTTTATTGGGTGATCTTTAAGATATCTTTGTGCTTTAAAAGCAGGTTGTGGTTATCCAGTTCCGTGGTCAGTGGTTGGAAGACGACCTTTGGAGTTAAGGTTTGCTCACCGGAACGTCATGTGGCGGTAATAATCACAGCCGCCGCCTAACCCATTAATACATATGAAAGGCAAAGTGCCCAAAAGTGCCTCACGTGTCGTGAGGGCCGTGTAAGTATCCGGTATTGTCTGAGGACCTACTATGTGCTGGGAACTTTTTGGCCTCTTTGAGTATATTCATTATCTTTGCAGAATAGGTATTTATTATCTTTCTCATTCTTTTTTTGTGGGGGGGGGGCCGCGCCTCGCGGCATGCGGGATCTTAGTTCCCCAGCCAGGGATCAAACCCATGCCCCTGGCAGTGGAAGCCTGGAGTCTTAACTACTGGACCGCCAGGGAAGTCCCTCTCTCTCATTCTCGCAGGTGAGAAATTAGTGATGTTTTCTCATGATGTTGGTTTGAAGTGGTATTTCTTGGGCTGTTAACGCACTTCACGTTTTCTGTTTACCTGAAAGAAATGTTCTAGTTCTTTCTTGCGGGTTCTTAGCCTGCCTCCCCCAAAGCATTTATGGAACCTGCTGCCCCTCACTGCGCTTTTTGTTAAGCCGTGCAAGGGTAGCTGCTCTGTGGAAGGAGAGGACGTCATCTCTCCGTTTTGAGTGCTTTCTGGTTCCATCCGGAAACCCGGCGGCGGAGCGGGGCGGGGTGTTGGGTGAACTTTAGGAGCAGGCTTTCTGATCTGTCGCCTCCCCACCGGCCCCAGTGCCTGAGTCCTGAATCCCTGTCATGACGTTCAAGGCCCTTGCCGTCCACACCGTGTTCCTCTCTCCAGTTACTGCTCACATTTTCCAGATGGCATTCTCATCACGTGACTACCCTTCGGATCCCAAAGACACAGCTGCCCGCCTCTGATGGGGGGCGGGGTTCTCTCACCAGGGGGTGGAGGGGGTCTGCCTGCTTCTTCCCTCAGCTCATCTCTGTTACTGAAACCCCAGCCTTGGTCAGGACCCCTCGAAGGGGACTTCCCTGAGGGTCCCACCCCTCCTCCGCCCTTCCTCCACCGCCACCCGTCTCAGCAGCCCGCCAGGTGGTGCATCCTGCTTCTGCTGTAGCTCTCTGAAGACGTCATCTCTCCTGTGCGGCTGTGGGCATCGGGCGGCTTTGCTGGCCTCAGTCTCCGTGCGCGCCCCGCCCCAGACCCTGCCTCGCGGACAGGCCGTCGAATTTGCCGAACGGGTCATTAGTGGTTAGAGAAGAGCGAGGCTGTGTCAGGACTCTTTGTACTTTTTCCTGATGGTTTAAATGTTCCTTGCCGTGTGAGGAGAAAGACTACGAGGAGAAAGTCGGTTTGTGGGGGACTTTGCCGGCGGTCCAGTGGTTCAGACGCCGCGCTTCCACTGCAGGGGGCACGGGTTCGATCCCTGGTCTGGGAACTAAGATCCCGCGTGCCGTGAGGCGCGGCCAAAAATAAAAAGAGAGAGAAAGCCAGTTTATGGATGTTCAAACATAAAATAGCACTAAGGGGCTTCTTCCCTAGCTGGGCTCCTGGTGGGTAAAGCAGCAACGGTTGCCTTAGCCCACGTCCCCAAAGGAGGCAGGGACGTGGCGGGGGGACACCAAGGAGGCTCTGGCGTCTTAGTCCAGTGATTCTTGGCTCCTCCCCGTCCCCCTCCAAGGTCAGCGTCAACACCTGAAGGTCTGGAAGGAACTTCTCCATCAACTCAAGTGAGAGGTGGAGGGGGCCTTTCTGGTAGCTTCTGTCCAGTTGTCCTAGAAATGCCCCACTTCAGTTCCCAGCGCGCCGGAGCCGGGTCTGAGACTCTAAGCCTGGTATAACCCCCGCTGCCCAGCGCCCCCTGAGCAATGGCTCTATGCATCTGGGGCGGGGGCGGCCGGTGCTGGCCCCCAGGTCCCTCTGAGACGGGCAGGGGCTCGGCTGGGTGAGCGGGGGGACTTGGTACTCAGGTGAGCCAGGCCTTCACCACCAAAGGTACTGGGTTGATTTTTTTTATAAAGGGGGGCCCCTCAAGGTGCCTGCCACTGCCGCTGTGGCCACTGTTGGTTCCCCTCCCCGTTCCAGAGCACAGCCCAGGCAGGTCCTCGCACCCACAGGGGCCCAGGTTCTCACCCTGGAGCCGCTGGCCTGCCCCGCCAGGGAGGTCGTTGACTTGTTTTAACTTCAGGACCTTCCTGGTCTGTGGACAGGAGACCCTCTCTTGGGGGGACGGGGGAGCAGGGTGAGGCTGGAGGGTGGGCAGAGGTGCATCCCAACCTCCTGCCCTGCCCCCAGCTCCCCACCATCCCTGCCTGCCCGCCCCCCGGCACCACGGGAGGCAGCTCCCACTCAGAGCCTCAGCCCCGCCCTCCTGATGGGGACGCTGGGCCAGCCGCGGCGCGGAGCCCGAGTTTGTTGCGGCTGCAGGGTCTCCACCCTCCTGCTTCCCATTCCCTGGCTTCCTGTCCACTGCTTTCTCTGTGTCTCTCTGTCTCTGTCTCTCTCTGCCTTTCTGTCTCTGTGTGTGGGTCTCTCTGTCTCGTCTTTCTGTGTCTTTGTCTTTCTCTGTATCTCTTTCTCTCTCTGTCTCTTTGTGTGTGTCTCTGTCTCTCTATATCCATGTCCCTCTGTATCTCTACCTCTGTCTCTGTCTCTCTCTGCTTCTCTGTCTCTGTCTGTCTGTCTCTCTCTGTCTCTGTCTGTCTGTCTCTGTCTGTCCCCTGGGAGGCCAGTGAAGCCAGGATGGACTCTTCTCACGGAGACCAGTGTGACTTCAGCAGGATGGGAAAACTGAGCAGTGTGCCCTGTGGGGTGGGGTGAGGGAATTCAAGAGGGTGAGACGGGTCGTGTTTGTCGGGGGTTTGGACTTGCTGCCACATTCCCCATCCAAGGTCAGCAGTCTGGCCCCCCAAAAGGTGCCCCACCTTCCCAGTGAGGGAGCAGGGAAGAGAGGGAGGCTTGAAACCGGTACCTGGAGGACCTTGAGGCTCAGATGCAGGTCCGTAGTGGGGGGAAGAAAACCTCTTCCTGCGTGTGCCCCGCACCTGGGGGAGACCTGGGGATGGGGCTGGGGTGTCACTCAGCTCTCCCCCTCCCCCGTTTCCACTGGGGCCTCCCCACGGTTTCTGCTTCTGGGTCTGGACGCAGACAAGGCCCTGGGCGCAGGGGGCGTCCTCTGTTCCCAGGAGGAGGTGTGTGATTGGCTGGGGGGTCTCAGGTCTGCTGACAGGCGTCAGTTGGGGATCAGAGCCCAGGGTGTACCTGAAGCCCCCTCCCCGGGGACAGCCCTTGGCCAGTGGCCATGGCCCGGGGGCAGTCCTGGTGGATGGCCCACCAGCCCCAGCTGGAGCCTGGTAAGCGGGCACTTTATTGTTCGCTGGTGAATTTCTGTTCGTTTCATGACAACTTGCTTGGGAACAAGACAGCTGGTGGTTGCTGGGAGGGGATCTGGAAAGGGGGAAGTGGTGAGTGCTGTCATGAATCTGCCCCTGCGTGCCGGCTGGGGTCCACACCTGCCAGGCTGGGCCCACCTGCTGTTCTGGAGCACGCCTTGGGCACTGGAAGGGCGCACCGCCTGCCCGTGACTGTTTGCCCCGCTTCCTCTGTGCCTCCAGCCTTGCTTTGCTGGGCGTCCCCTGAGTGGGGTGGAGGGAGAGTCCCTGGGTCTCGGGGAGGATGCAGCGGCAGCCGCGGGAAGGGAACGGGTTACAAACCAGCCTCCCTTCTGGAGGGCTTTTAAAAACTGGCCGGTTACCTTGTAATTGTTCCCAGCAGTGAGGAGGGAGTCCAGTGTTTGTTTTGCCTTCTGTGTTCTCCTGGCCAGCGGTAACCAAGGGCCGCTTCCCCTTGGTGACGGCGGAGCTCACTCAGGCCAGGGCTGATCCAGGCCGGGTGAGGGAGGCCTGGGGACCTGCAGGGCCCGGCCACTGGCAGGGAGACACCCTGCTCCCGGGGCACCCGTGAGCCGCCTGCACTCTGCTTCCTTCTCCCTGGCCTGAGGACCAAGGGCTTCCCTCCTGCGGTTCCCCACCGACACTGCCTGGGCACTGGCCCGAAACATTCCAGAACTCCGAGCCTCCGGTAGGTGTCTGGGAGACTGTGAGGCCACTTGCTGGCAGGCCATGTGGGGCTGGGTCGAGGGCAGGGTTGTGGACCTCAGCCGGGATGCTGCTTGGGCCCCGGGGGTGACCTTCATTCTAGATTCTGGCAGAACCCAGGATCCTGAGCTCGTTGTGGGGGAGACTTTGCAGGGAAATGGAGACCTGCTGTGAAACAGCCCAGGTCGTGGAGGCCAGCGAGGGAGGGCTCCATGGTCGAGAGGGATCGATCCTGGATGGCCGGGATTCTGGCCCGGGGCGGGGGGGTGTTTGAAGTGAAAGGAACGGCGTGATAACAGGTGTGGCTGCAAGGAAGCGTGAGGCTCCTGGACGCGGCTGGACTGGCTTGGCTGGTGGGGGAATCGGGGATATTTGGAGAGAGAGCTGAGGAGGGCTCAGAAGGAGCTGGGTGGGGGGAGGGGGGCCGGAAGTGGTGTTGCCCCCACCTTGGTCTTCCCAGACCCCGAGTGACCGGGGGCTTCCAGAACGTCTGGGCCAGGGAACCACAGCCTGTTTTGTGCGCCCGACGGGGCCCTGACAGGCTCTGCCCGTGACTTCTGTTAAACTCGTTGGCTTCTAGATTTGGTGTGTTGGGAGTCAGCTACGTTTCAGGACTGGCTTCCTGAAGAGGGATGGACGGGCCTCCATTTATCTTTCTTGCTGATGTGTTTCCTCCTGGCCTCTGCCCACAGCACGTCCCCCATCCACCTGGGCACACGGAGCACCTGTGTTAGGGCCGTTCGGAGGCAGTCTGCATTTCCAACAGGCTCCCAGGTGATGCCCCGGCTGCGGGCCCACGGGCTCCCCAGGGCGTGACCGGATGCAGGGCACATGGGGTGACTGGCTCCCTCGCTCCTAAAGGGATCACTTCCCAAGGAGGGACTCGTACTGCTCCGCATGCAGGATCTCAGGCGCGTCTGCTTTTCCGTTTGGGGGCCTGGAGGGAGGGTGCTGTCAATCAAGGGCGGGGCTATCTGGGCGGGGGGCTGGGACACGGCGCAGGGGGCGGGGCCTGAGCGCCTCTGTCCGACTTTCACACGGATTCCTTCCACCAGCCCAGCTGTCGATACTGTTTAACCTCAGTGATTCATTGAAGTGCGTTTCAAGGGAAGGCGTTGTGTTACAGAAACGCGGGTCCCAGCGGCTTGTTTTGTTGGCAGGTCTTGCCGCCTCAGCAGAAAAGAGGCGCTTTTGATATGGGAACGGAAACTTGGGACAGCGTTAGAAGCACTCCGTGTGTTGGGCGGGAGGGGACCGGGGTCTTCCTGCAGTTATGGGACCGCACTGCCTGGCTGCCCACCTGGGGGTGGGGAGGGCTCCCCACACCTGGGTCTGTGCCCCCCCGCGGCTGTGACGAGGCTGGCCTTCCTTGACACTGAGGGGGGGGGACACGTCCTCTGCTCCCCATGTCGCCTGTGAAGGTGATGCGCTGCTGCCGTGATTTTATGGAAAGTCCAGCTTGCAGAGGAAATACCTTTCTGAGCGCGGTCTGTATGGAGTCGCAGAGCAGCCCGGCCGAGGCGCGTGCACGGCTCCTGCTAGGTACCGGGGGGAGGGGGCCCTGGTCCAGCTCGAATGGCCCATCCTGGGCTTGCTTGGTTCCAAAGTGGGGCTGACAAGTTTGCCAGACAGGCAAGTGCCTCCGTCTGGCTTCTTCCTCCCTCTGCCCTGATTGTCACCCCAGACTAGCCCATTAAATGGATATTGGACCAATTTCCCTTTTTCCACTTCCCCTTTCTTTCTTTTGTGTTCTCAAATGTGATAAGTGGACCAGGCTCAACCCAGATCCAAGTTGCTTTCCCAAGAAACTTCTCCAGATGTGTCTGTCCTGGCTGCCTGGCCCCAGAGAGCACGGAGGCATGGCACCCCACCGCCGCGGCTGCCACGCCCATCGCCCCCTTCCCGGAGCAGGCACAGCGGGGAATGAGGGGGAGGCATCGGGAGAGTTCTGCAGAGGCAGCCAGAACCACTGCCAGCCTCGGGCTGCCCGTGGAGACCTCTGTGTCGCCATTAGTGAGCCTGAGATGGCGAGAGGCAGCCACAGAGCTGGGTCACGGACACCCCGAGGTGGCTGTTCTCTGAGAGATTGCTGAGTTTGCAGTGGGGAATGGGTGCCAGGATTTGCATGGCTACATTCTACCGTTGGGGAGCTACCAGAGATGCCTTCTCAAGGAGCCCTCCCTCCCTTCTTCTCAGACCACTAAACTACAAATACATGGCCAGTGTTGGTTCTTTATTAAGTGCTAAGCTTTTCATGGGATCCTCACTTAATCCTTAAAACAAACCAGTAGGATTAAACAGTCATTGTCTCCATTTCAGTGGATGAGGAAGCTGAGGCTCAGAGAGGTTGGAGCACTTGCCCAAGGTCGCCCAGCTTGTGGAGCTGAAGGTTAAGCCTAGGCAGCCCAGCCCCAGACTGCAGTCTTCTCCATCTTCTCCTTGATCCACCATGTTTCAGTTCTGAGAAGTCTTGGATAGGGGCCTCAGGGCTACTCAGATGAGGATCCCAAAGGGATGGACTGGGCCCTTGGGGTCATAATGGCCCATCTACATTTTGAAGGTTCAAGAACTGGACTTCTTCCCCCAGTGTATCCAATATTGATACAGTTTAGAGATATCCACCAAACTCACAAGAGACTGATGTATAAACCTGAGGTGGGACACTCGGTATACTGAAGATTTGCGTTTGCCTCTGAAAGGGGCAAATGGGAGGCACTGAACCAGAGCTCAGGGAAACGGGCAAGAGGCCCCCAGGATTTGCGCCTCAAGCTTTGTAGCCCGATATCCCTGTTGTCACAGAAGTAGATGGAACAAGAGCTGGCGTCCGTGGTCCATGGATCAGGCCGCCATCTTCCCGGGCTCTGTGTCTGCGTCCTCACTCACCGCCACCTTTTAAGCTTAAGCAGTCCTTTGCTTAGGCAAGGTATGATCTCACCTATGGGATTATAGCTAGTTCGGGTAACGTTCTGGATCCTACCACTTCCACCACCCCCTGGTCCAAGCTGCATCCTTGCATTGACTCCCTAGCTGGTCTCCAGCTGTCAACAGCCTCTTCTCAACACAGCAGCTAAGAGGGATTCTGTTAGAAGGGAAGCACTGCGCCCTCTGCCTGCACAAAGCCCTCTGCCGGTTTCTTGTCACACTGAAGACAAAATCCAAAGCCCTTCTTTGTGGCCCTCAAGGCCTGGTGTGCCTGCCCTCTGCACACCTTGCACTGTCTCCTCAGCCTCTTCCTCTCTCTGCTCTGGCCGTACCGCATCTCTGTTTCTCCCCTGCCATGCCACACATGCTCAGACCTCAGGGCCTTTGCACGTGCTGTTCCCTCTGCCCAGAACACACTTCCCTTTGAAGAGTCACATGCTTTTCTCCTCCCCTTCCCCCAGGTCTCTGTCCATGTATCACTGTATCAGAGAAGCCTTCCCTCACCACCTTCTCCCATCCCTTGCTCTGTCCTCACTACTCTGCTTCATTTTTCTTTAACACGTATTACCTGGCCTTGTGTTAGATATTCATTCAGTCAACGCTTGTTTCTTGAGCACCTGCTTTGTTCCAGGCAACATTCTAGGCATGGGGGCTCCCACCATGAACACACAGATAAAAATCTCTGCCCTGAAGCTTGCATTGATTGTTCAAGTGATTGTTACCATGGCTGTATGTCTCCCCCACTAGACTGTAAGCTCCATGGGGGCAATGATTTCTACCTATAGAGTATGTATGTGCATAAGATATATAGTAGGTGCCTAATAAATATTTTTGGAATGCATTCCAGCCCTAAATCACCTTATTTGGACTTGGCTGTTTTCCAAACACTCATCAGCTGAACATTTACAGGCCAGGTGTCTATCTTGTAGGTTTTGTCAGTTTTTGCTGGTTTCCACCTGGGGAAGATGCTTTCTGGGAGCGTAGGTGGAACATTCTCCTACTTTCCCAGACACCGACCATCTGTGGCCCACAGTTTTGAATCATCCACTTCATCGAGGTTCTCGGGGACTAAGGAACAAAGAAAGGATCTCGGGAAGCCCACGCCCCCCGACTGGGGTTTAGCAGGTGCTTGTGGGACGGGTAAGTAAACAACTCAGGTGTTTATGAGCACCTACTGTATACACATAGGCCTTGAGCATGGCCCTTTGGGGCCCACTTTCCGTGTTTTCCACGAGCAAGTCTGGCCAGAAGGGGTCTGTGGGAGATGGTAGCACCTGGCATGAGAAGCTGGGGTCTCTCCAGGTCTTGAGCGACGACCCTCACGAGAACACAGAAACTCCACCCATTAGAGCAGGTTTGCATATGGCAGCAGGTCCGGTCACACTGTGCGTTAGCCTGGGGCCCAGCTGGCCTGAGCCAGAGCCCCGTGGTGTGGCGTCTTAGCTGGCAGACGGGCACTGACAGGGAGTGAGCAGGGGCTGAGTGGCTGGGATGCTTTCCTGATAACACAGAGTGCACGGCCTTTGCCAGTTTGGCCTCGGGGTGTTGACCTGCTCTGTGAAAAAGCTGGGACCTGGGAATCCTAGCCCTGCCTTGTACCCAGAGTCGGGGGTGTGTGGACGGGGGGTCCCCCATGACCTCAGCTCTTGCGCATCCTCATTCTCAGACCAGCGGCAGCTGTGCATGTGTTGGTCAGTCCCTGCCTGCACCACGTTTTGGGTGCAGGGATGAGGATGCAGGCCCGCATCCCGGATTCCTCCAGAGAAACTCGATCTACAGGTGCCGTCTCAAGGCAGCGGGGTTGCCAAACCACAGCTCTGCGCTTTTTCTTGCGGGGGAAAGACAAGGGGGGTGGGGCGGGGAGCAGAGAACTCAGCTCTAGAAGGCTCCACGCTCCCCACATATGAATATCGTTAGCTGTGTACCCATGTGTAACCCTGGCTGACGGGCCTGGCTCTGCCTGCCAGGCCTCTGCAAGCGCTGAGCTCCTCTCTGCTCTGCAGCCCCTTTCCACACTTGCCTCCTGCCGTGTGGATTTTGGAGAAGTGCATGGTTTTCATCCATTTATGTTTTTTTATTTGTTGCGAAATTCACATAACAGTGACCTTTTTAAAGAGGACGGTTCCATGGCATATAGTACATTCACGATGTCATGCAGCCACCACCTCCATCCAGTTCTAAAATGTTTTCATCCCCTGCACAAGAGACCCCGACCCATTAGCCGTCACTCCCCATTCCCCCTCCCCTGGCAACCACCAATCTGCTTTCTGTCTCTACAGATTTACGTATTCTGGCTATTTCATAAAAGTGGGAGCATCACTAGGTGACCTTTTATATCTGCCTTCTTTCACCAGCATAAAGGGTTTGAGGTTCATCCATGTTATGGCAGGTGTCAGTCCTTTATTCTTGTTTATGGCTGAATGATATTCCATTGAATATATATTCCACAATTGGTTTATCCAATCATGCATGGATGGACATTTGGATTCATCCATTTATGGTTTTGTAACAACAATAGGACAACAGTAAGGAAATGTGAAAGAAAGGGAAACTCATAAGCTCATCACTCTAAACAGAGAAACACCATGTTTGCACCTTCCCTTTCATCTCTTTTCCTGAATGTGCCTGTATAATTTTTTCTAGATTTTACTCTTAGGGCAGATACAGCTGTGTCCTTCCTTTTACCTAAGACAGCAAACCTTTTTCTGTGCCTCTCAAAGAGTGATCCTTTCAGCTGGCGTCTTGGATGGCTGTGTCCATCTCCATAGATGTGGCTGGGGAGCTCCCTTCCTGCCTCCTTGCATCACCCCCACGTGACCAGCTAGTGCCGTGGGAATCTAGCACCCGGCCCCTTCCACTTGCCTGGAGGTTCAGGGTGAATTTATCCGCCACCTGTGGGCTTGCTGAGCCCCCTCCTCACCGCCTTGTCGAATTATCAGCCCAGGTGTTCAGGACTTTCCAGGTTGACAGGATTGGAGGAGGAAGACCAGCAACCTAAAAGAGGAAGTTCCTGCAGGCTATTGTGGCTTTAAAGGATATTTAAGTCCTTTTTTCACCAACTGGCCTGTGAGGCCCAGGGATTTACCTCTCCCTTGGCATCCTGTTGAGTTCCGTGAAATCCCACCCAGGGTACGGTGATTAGGTTGCACTAGGAGACGGACTGCCCCATTCCTTTTAGAATCCTGCCCAAGTTCATTGGCTGCGGTCCATTCGAGGTCCAGTTGACAAACCTTCAGCCCAACTAGTTGTGCAGAAACTCCTGAGCGCCTTCAGACCCCACGGTCATTTCCAAGATGGGGAGGCCTTTTGGTAGGTTACTTTCACGTTTGATTTTTTTCTTCAAGGAATGGACAGTGGGAGATGGGGGGTTCTGAGGGCCCAAGATTTTGAGGGTGATGAGAGGAGAGGTGGCCGTGAAAATGAAAAGAAACACGGGACTTCCCTGGTGGTCCGGTGGTTGGGACCATGCTTCCGTTGCAGGGGGCATGGGTTCAATCCCTAGTCGGGGAACTAAGATCCCGCAAGCCACACGGTGTGGCCAAAAAAAAAAAAAAGAAAAAGAAAAGGAAAGAAAAAAGAAACGGCTCTAAGGCCAGCTTGTTAGGGAGAAATTCTTAACCTCCCACACACGACCATCATTACAGTCAAACAACCCAGATGTCCTTCTATAAGGGAAAGTTACCAAAATTGTGATAATGGAATATTATGCAGCTACTAATGCATAAAATTGATGTAGGAGCTGATATATTATGGCTTGGAAAAAGTGTGTGTGGTGTGATCCTTTGCTATAAGTGGACGGCCCCTGTATCTGCGCTTGACTGGGAGGGGGACGCTTTAACTTATACTGTATGCATTTCTTTGAGATTTCTTATGAGCATGTATAACATTTGGAATATTTCAAATCAAGATAGAACAAGAAATTTTTTTAAATCGTGGTCATCAATCCACGCCTGTCAGTTCTCACTTAATGTGGATTTGAGATTCCAAAATGTTGAGCTATAATTCCTTCAAACCAGCGGTGTCCTAATCCCCTGGAGGGCTCATTAGTATGCAGAGTGCTGGACCCCATCCTCAGCGTCCCTGATTCAGGAAGTCAGGGGTGGGGCCCAAGCCTTTGCGTCTCTAACGAGTGATGCTGATCTGCTGCTCCGGGGACCCCACTTTGAGAACCACTCCTGTGAACCTGTTTGCAAGAGAGCATCCCTACGGCCTCTCCCCACTGTAGACATTTTACGGGACTTCTGCCCCTGCTCTTGACCTAAAGGGTTTACATTATTTAATGGGGTTTTAGAGGTTGTACAACCACAGGTGGCTTTGCTGGAACGGTGGTCTCACACGATGGGACTGGGCTCCTTGGGCCACCCTGGGAGGCCTGAACTCGCACCTGTCTTGGTATTCCCTGGCTGAGTGCTGTCTTGCACTTGGCATTCAGGATTCTGTCCTTTTATTTATCTCCTCATGTTAAAAGGAGGCAGGAGGGCTTCCCTGGTGGCGCAGTGGTTGAGAGTCCGCCTGCCGATGCAGGGGACACGGGTTCGTGCCCCGGTCCGGGAAGATCCCACGTGCCGCGGAGCGGCTAGGCCCGTGAGCCATGGCCGCTGAGCCTGCGTGTCCCGAGCCTGTGCTCCGCAATGGGAGAGTCCACAACAGTGAGAGGCCCGCGTACCGCCAAAAAAAAAAAAAGAGGCAGGAGGGGGCAGGGAGCAGCATGTATTAAGCACCTACTGTGTACGCCCGATGCTGTGTTGAGTGCTTTAGCTACCCTGCATGCTGCCCTTGCCCCTCCTTTTACACCCCCGCGTGGTTTGAGAGCATCACCGGGGTCTGCCGGGAGGGATAAGGGGACCCGGGCCCCTCTGCCTCTCTGTGAGCTGATTCCTCTCGCGGCCTTACATCTCTCCCTGGCCTCCCTCCTGCTCATTCTTCCTGAAGGGATGTGGGGTGACCCACATGATCACGCTCAGAGGTGACCTTTCCCAGTTGGCACATCCTGCTGAAAGAGGCCAGAGTGTCACCTGCTCCCACTCAGGCCTCCGGGCCCTAAAGCCTGGGCGTGGCCAGACTTTGTTCCAGGGACCCTGATGGAGGCCAGCGGCCGGTGGAGTGAGCGGGCAAGCGAGCATCCTGCGGGAGGCCAGGGCCTCCAGAGAGGACCCTTGTTTCCCTGTAGAGCCTTCTCCAGGTGCCCACCTCGGGGAAGGTGAGCCCCACTTTTCTCGGGACCGGAGTGAGCTCATTGGGGCCACCAGGCCACCCGGGGATTGTAGGCTTCTGCCACCAGCCAGGTGGGGTGAGGAAGCACCTGCGTCCCCAAGCCTTTCCCCTTGGGCACCCATGGGCTCTCCCTCGGAGGTGGCTATAGCACTGGCCTCCGTGCTGCCTTCCTGCCCCCTTTCCACGGGCCCCCCCAGCTCCTGCGTGGACCAGGCAGGCCCAGTTTGATGGACCACCCAGCCTGAGCTAGGTTGGGGGTCACCATCTAGACTTCCTTCCCACTGCCGCTCAAAGGCACATCTGCTGCCGTCTCAGAAAACCTCAGGAAGGTCGCTGTGTGTCATTGTGTGTCCCTCAGTTCCCTCCAAAGAGCAGAGCTTCTCATCTGAACAAAGCACAGGCCGTTGCCGTTATAACCTTGACTTGGCTGCAGCCGTGACTTTTTTTTTTTTTAATTTTTAGTCTCTGAATGAATGTTGATGCTATTTCCCAGGGACAAGGCTCAACTGATTCGAGCCCTTTCTGAAAGTGCCATGAGTAATCTGGGTCCTTCCGTAGGTGTTTACGGCAGGTGCATTTTTTGGTCTTTTGAAGTCAGAGGCTAGAGCTCCGGCCCATGTGGGATTTTCTCTCCAGAATCACTCGTCAGAACTTTCCAGAAAGGTCCAATACTTTTGGTTGATTCTAGGGCCAGACACTGACTTTTACATCCCTGCTTGAGCAAGAAGACAGCTTTCCTGGGTCTTCCCGGGCATCCCTCCTCAAGGGTGCAGGTGAGATGGGGTAGGGTTAGGGTTAGGGTAACCACATGGCTCTTGTCCTCTGGTTGGTGGCACCTTGGCCGGGGCTCCATGGCCAGGCTGCACGGAGCACACCCACCCTGGGCGCTCCCACCACCAAAATGTGTTCCGGAGCCCCGGCTGATGAAGCACAAAACCCTAATATGCAGGCTGCAGAAGTTGCATCCTGATCTAATAACCGATCGCTTAGGCCTGCTTCTCTTGCAAAATCCTGGGCTGCAACCAGCGATGTGTGAGGTGGGGAGGCGGAGGGAGGGAACTTATTTGATCTGCAGGTGAAAGGAGGCTTTATAAATAGGTCACCTTGTTCCACATCCTGAATTTTATTCTTTCCCCATCTTGGGTCGAAACAATGGTTTTACTGTTCTGGGGTCAGTCAGACGCACTGAGGGGGAACTGAGCTGAAAGGGGGTGAGTGTACGTCTGCCGCTCCTCAGTGGCTGCCTCTGTGTGTCCCCTGCCCCCCACCCCTGTTCCATCCATTTGTCACCGGTCACCTTGGACGTGTCTCCAACAGAGGGTATGGCTCGTTCAACAAACTTTTTTTTTTTTTTTAACAACAAAACAAAAGGATAATTTTTAGTAGTTCCAGGACCAATTGATCCGAACGTGCTTTTTTGGACGGCGGAACTGCGGAGCTGTGGCTTTAATTGAAGGGACAGCGTCGAGTTACGGGCAGGTGCTGAGTGAGCGGTCCCAGCTGAGCCAGGGTTGGCATTCTTGCCCCCTCCAGCCTCTGCTCCCCCCACCCCACCCCTGCCGAGGTCCTCCTTCCTCACCTCCCCACCTGGCCTTGGCGGGGCCCAGAACCACGTACAGCTGCCAGGGCTGGGTTTCCAGTCTGAGCACGGAGCAGTTCTTTTCTTGCTTGGGGCCCACGGAGACAGATAGCTACCCCATTTTTGCTGGGAAAATTAAAATTTGTGATGTGGAAACAGTGTAATTGGAAGTCTTAGGAGAACTCATTATAGAAATACTGTCCCCTTCGGGGATGGCTCCAGAGCTGTAGCTGGGAATTCTTGTCCTTTTATTTTAAATGCCCTACTATCTCCATGTGTATCTTCCTGGGTAAATTAAACATTTATCCTGTGCTTGCTTTATAAGAAGTGACACACGTGGAGAGCCTGTAGGAACAATTGCTCTGAGGACAACTTGTGCTTGTGACTGTAGTGCGTTCAGTCAGTATTTTGCAGCCTTTTATTCTTTTTTTCTTTGCTTAAACATTATTTTCATTGCAAAAGGGAATACATGCATTAAATTTTTTTTTTCATTTCAAAAAGTCCTTAAAGTGAACGCATCTTTCCTCCCGCCTCCCACCCGCCCCCCTCCAGGACTAACCGTTGTGGAAGGTTTGGTGTTTATCCTTCCAAACCTTTCTCTATGCCTACAGACAAACGCGCACAGATAGCATCTTTTAAAAATTCTGTTCTTACAGACATGGGATCGTGCTCTGCATGGTGTTCTCCGATTTGCTTTTTAAAATCTAACAGCGTCATGTTGCATTTTGTGTTAAATCAGCACATCTGAGGGGCTACCTCCCTCTCTCCAAGGCTGCTGGAGTTCCTGGTGCAGTGAGCATCTTTGCCCACATGTCCCTGGGCAGGGCTGTAGGGTTTTGTAGACTAGACCCCTGGAAAGCTGGTCGGTGGGTGATCGCGGCGTATTTTACACCTGGATGGGGACTGCCACATGGCACCTGCACGCCGAGAAGCATGTCCCAGTTGGGGTCTGTCTGGGATCCACGCCCACACCTGTGCACAAACGGCCTTTTCCCAACATCCTTTCCAGGTCCCCTTAACCTTTGTTAACCCTGTGCATCCCACGAGGCTTGCTGGTCCCCTGTCACCCATAGAACTCTGCCAGCATCACTTTTCTCTGTGACTTGCATAGTGAAAGCCATGGGTGTATCCAACAGGCATTCTCCACCACGTGTGCCCAGGAGACACGGATAGGAGCATGCCCTTGCCTCCCCCTTCAGAGAGAATCACTGCCTTAGGTCATTAAAGGCCGGGTGCCCTTCACCCAGCCCACCGTTCAGACCCGCAAGCGGTACGCCTCGGGGGTGTTTCTTACGCCTCCCCACCCTCTGGGGATCACTGTCCAGTCCTGGGCTTCCTTCCCTGCACGTCCACTAATTCTGGATCTGTTGTCCCTCCCTCCGTGGGCACAGAGAGGCCACCTGGAGGAGCCCAAGAAACTAGAGGGAAGGTGGTTTGTGAGGCTTTGGTCTTCCTTCCTGTGGAGAGCTGTGGTCCCCAGCAAACCCTCTCTGAAGCAGGGCTTTGGGGTAGGAGCACTGGTCCCCGGACCCTGAGCAGAGAGCACTTAACTGGCGGCCGGTGGCAGCAGTGGGAGAGGTTCATCCACTTAGAATTCCGCTATGGATGGGTGGCTCTGGTGGATTCTTGGGAACGCTGCATGGAAGGCTTCTGCCCGTTAGAGGGTCCAGGTGGCATCCCTTTTCAAAGTGAACCATGATCTGACCTTCGACCCAGTGAGGACGATGTGTGTGGCATTGGGCGAGAAGGGGGTTCTCGGTAGGTGGAAAGTGTCCAACCAAGTCAAGCCATAGGGCTTTGCAGACGTCCCTCCCGCTCTGTCCCAGAGCTTTTTTTTTTTTTTTTTTTTTTTTTTTTGCGGTACGCGGGCCTCTCACTGCTGTGGCCTCTCCCGTTGCGGAGCACAGGCTCCGGACACACAGGCTCAGCGGCCATGGCTCACGGGCCCAGCCGCTCCGCGGCATGTGGGATCTTCCCGGACCGGGGCACAAACCCGCGTCCCCTGCATTGGCAGGCGGACTCTCAACCACTGCGCCACCAGGGAAGCCCTGTCCCAGAGCTTTTGATCTCATGCACTCTATTGAAAGTAAATACAAAATCCGAGAAGCCTTGCCAAGCTTCTAGGGTGTGTGTGTGTGTGTCTGTGTGTGTGTTACTCATTTGTATTCTTAGTTCTGGTTGAGATACTCATCCTGCTGTATCTGACGCGGGTAATGACCTGCCCACCAGGCACGAGAGGCCCCTGTCCCGCCGAGCCCGGGGCTTGCTGGTGTCTCTTCTCACCCCTTTCTGGCTGTGCCCTTGGTCTTTGGGAAGCACCAGGCGCTGGAACCTTGTTTGCAGCACCCTGTCCCTGCAGCCTCAGGGACTGAGGACAATGAGACCAGTGTCTTATTGGGGCGATCAGAGGTTGGGGGCAGGACTTTGTTGTCTGAGGGTTGGCTTGAGGCAGCCGTGAGGAGGAACGGGTGGATGTGCTCTTAGGAACACGTAGCTAATGTGCGATGCTTTCTGGGAAAGAGCACTGCCGTCAGGGCACTGAAGGGGAGTGGGGACCGCCGGCCACGGCACTGCCTGGACCTCCTCGCCTGCCTCCTGCTCTTTAGCCCTGATGCCACCACAGCTGCTGGAGCTCTGAGTGTGCACACACACACGTGTGTGTATGTGTGTCTGCGTGTGACTGGTGGGGAGTGGTGACAGCAACAAGGCCACCTCTGTCCCCCACTTCTCTCTTCCAGCCCCGCAGGGCAATACACGGCCACCCCCTCCGCCCCCTCTGTGGCTTTGCTTCTCCCGGGTGGGGATGAGGGCTGGGTCCTCCCACCTCCTGGGGACTCACCAAGGACCTGCTGAGCCAGCCCAGGCCCTGACGCTCCTGTAGCAACTCTAGGCCCTGCAAAGCCTGGACATCCACATTTGTGTCTCAGAGGCAGGAAAGGAGGCTGGTCCCGGAGCCGGGGCCTGTACTGCTTCTCCCACTTCCTACCTGAAGTTTGGTGCCCACTGGGGACTCCTGCCTTGGCCCGGCATTAACAGGATCTGCACAGGCCAAAACAGCATCTCCATCACTCGGCACTTTTGGATGATGTAACCTACTTCCCCTCCCCCCTGCCCCCCCCCGCGACCTTCATGTCCAGGTATTTTAACGAGAGTGTCAGCAGTTTTGCTTGGGTTTAGAACAGGGATCAGTAAGCTATGGCCCCTCGGCCAAATCCAGTCCCACTGTCTGTTTTTATAAATAAAGTTTTATTGGAACATAGCCATGCCCATTCACTTACATATTGTCTAGAAAGCCTAGAATATTTACCATCTGGCCCCTTATTTGCTGGCCCCAGCTTAGAAGGGTCCTTAAACTTGATCTGCTCTAGCTCAGCATTCCAAGCACTTGGGTCTGGCCCAAAGACAGCGTCCATCTGTAGGACCAGGTATGGTGACCAAGAAGATGGCTAACAGTGATCTTCGTTCAGTGTACGGAGCACGGTCTAAAAATAAAAACAAAAAAGTGAAAATGCCAGTTTTCTAGGTCCTCTCTGGAACATTGTCTCAGCTGAGTCTTAGGTAAGCGTGGGACACCCATCTTACAGAGGAGCAAACTGAGGCTCAGAAAAGCTAAGGACGAATCCTAGGCAGAGAAGGCCGAGGATTGGAAGCTGGGGGAGCAGGACTGTTGGAGGAATGATGCAGAGTCAGGTGGTGAGGTTGGGGCGGAGCCTGGAAGGGAGCGCCCTGCCAGGCCACAGTCCCCAAAAAGAGGGCTAGTGGATCTCTGCGGCCACATTTGGAAGTAGACGGAAAGCAGAGGGCAGCTGGATGGCTTCAGTGGCCTTGCGTGGCAAGTAGGCGGCTGTGTGTGGACAGCAGGAGGTGTTGGCCTGGACACAGGGTGGGGTTGGGCAGGTGACAGGTGAGTCAGGAGTGGCCCTAGGGTTGCCACCGTGATTGACCACCTAGGAGGTGACTCAGATGGCAAGACGGCCCAGGAACAGCAGAAGGGGTGGCTCACATCCCGGGCTAGGCCCCGGGGTGCCCTTGTGCGGGAGTGGTCCCGAGATGCTGCAGGCATCTTTGCCTGCCCTCTCCGTGCCCTCTCCCCAGCCTCTTCCTCCCAGGGACACCCCTGTGCTCAAGGTCACATGGTCCAGGGGCCAGAAGGGCTCCCCCGCTTGGATGGTTCCCAATATGGGGGACCAGGAGGGTAGGAGCTGAACACAAGGGCCATGTAAGTAAACCTGCTTGGTAGCCAGGAGGTAGAATCTCAGAAAGGGAAGCGCTGGTGGAGCTGACCTGGACACACAGCCGACAAGTCACTGTGAGGTTACGTTGTCTTTTCTGACCCCTCGTTCTGAGGCTGGACTGACCTTGCTGCCACGAGATTCCTTTTCGCCTCCGTCTTGTGCTTTCCTACTGCAGTGATCCCTGTGCAGGGCCCTTAGTGTGGCTCAGGGGTTGGCCGACTACCTGCTGGTCTGTTCTTGTAAATAAAGTTTTATTGGAACTCAGCCAGGCTCACTTATTTATGCATCGTCTGTGGCTGCTCTCGTGCTACAGGCAGAGTTGAGTAGTTACACAGAGACTGTTGGGCCCACAAAGCCTAAAACATTTACTAGCCAGCCCTTGACAGAGAGAGTTTCCTGATCCTGGTCCAGCTGAAGTAGGAGTTATATGTGTGCACAGGCCCAGGTTTACTGGCCCATGAGCCCCTCTCTCGCTCTCTTCCCTTCTCGTCCCACACCCTGTCAACTCTCCACCCCCCAACCTCTGACTTGTCCCCAACCTCCTTGTTGTGGCCCTTCTCCGTTCCCACCCATTTCTCTCCAAGTATTTTAAACTAATGTGTTAGCAGGACTTTTCCCCACCACCTTCCCTTCGCACACAGCCCACCTGCCCCGGGTCTCCCCTCCCCCGACCCCCAGCCTCCCTGTCACTTTTCCCACCTGTTCCCATGGGTCGTGGGTAGAGTGGGGTCTTCAGTGCCGTGAGATTCTGAGAGAGAGGTCCTTCGTGCTGTGAGGCCAGAGCCAGCCGACAGGACGGCGACAGACTGCTTCACTCTAGGAACCGGTGAAATGAACTCTCTTCAGATATTAATTCCCTCCTGGTCCTCCCAGAGAGCTGACCTGTGTCCCCACGGGGTCCTGCACAGAGAGGTTGCTGGGCATCAGCCAGAGGGGGTATCCAGACAGAGATGGGTGTGGGTGCTTCTGACTTTGAGATCTGCCTTGGACCAGCTTTCCCCCGGCTCAGAAAGATGCTGTTGGGGAGGCGTGGAAGAGGGGGGTCAGGGAAGGCCAAGCAGCCAGTTTCTGCAGTTACCAGGACCGCGTTTCCACACCAAACCCAGGCTCTCCGCATCCTGGTCATCAGGCCCCAGAGCCATGGGTGCTCGCTCAGCAGGGCCCCGGGGGGAGACCTGGAGGTTTTGATGGCTCTTGAGAGTTGATGGGACTGAAAGCTTGAACTTGGGATTGACCTTGGGAGGTCACCATATTCACAGAACTTTCCAGAACCAGGGTGGTCTCCCAGCCGCCAAGGGACCCCTCAGCTCTGTACAGCTTTGCAGACATTTGACACGAGGGGTCCCAGCCCCTCTCTGAAGCAGTGCCCGTGAGGGAGCCTCTTGTTCCATACCACAAAAGGGAGGGCGAGAAGGGTGACCTGCCCACGGAGGTGAGGAGGTCCGGGCCAAGGGCTCCCACTTGGGTGTCTGCCGAAAGCCAGTCTCCAGGGGCCCTGGCCACCCTGAGGACGGCGTCTCACGGGGTCTCTTCCCAGCTGAGAGGAAGGCGTCTCCAGGGCAGCCAGAGACCAGACCGGCATCCGGCCCCGCGCAGGTCCCGCCCCTCCTCCTGGCCCTGCTGGTGCCTGGGCGCCCGACAGGGAGGCCAGCGGTCCCAGGTTCCCAGATTTCCTGCAGCCGGTCCCTGCCCTCGTCCCCCGGCAGGCGCTCTGTCTTCTGCCACAGTGGGACAGCAACACGCCCGCTGCAGCCCCTACACTGGGCTGCTTTGTGTTCTCCTTGTCCCAGGCGCCATCGTGCTCCTTGGAACAAGTGGCCCTGGGATGCTTCTCCAGCAGCCAGGCACCGATGGCCTCTCGCCCAGCTCCTCTGTGTCCTCGTTTGGTTGTGTTTATGTAGCCAGGAGCCTGCCTGCTCCCTTGTCTGGTCAGTCCTGGGAGCCCATCCCCCCAAAACCAGGCAGCCAAGAGTCCCTTCTGCGGGCCGGGGGCGGGGGTGGGGTTCTGATGGCGGGAACCACCTTCTCTCTTTAGTGAGGCTCGGGAAACCCAAGTAGCTCGTGATTGTCCCTTCTCCAAGGCGGACACCGGGGACAGGAGTGGCAGGGATGGCCGGAGTCCTGTCCATCGCACGTTTCAGCCCCTCTGCCTGGTGCTGCCGACACAGAGGATGACGGACGGATGCACTGAGATCTCTCCTCCAACCCAAGGCTCCGACTTCCCTTAAAGGAGCCAAGGGATGGTGGAGCCAGGGCGGGAGTGAGGCATCTTGGAGTCGGACTTCCTCCCCAGATGGGCTGTGGGGACCCAAGGAGAAGTTGAGTGTGGGCGGGAAGGGGTGGCCATCGACGAGTTGGTCCAGAGCTACCGGGGCTGAGAGCCTCTGTGCCCATCCGACTCGGGGCCCGCTGGGGGGTTGCTGTGGCCTCAGGGACCGCTGATCGGGAGCTCTATGCGCACTGGGGTTCCCTTCCCTAGTGTGAACCGGCGGTACGTCTTCGGAGGCGGCTGTGCTGGAAGAGAGAGGGACTGGGAGGTGGCATCTCAAACAGCTTCTGCTGCCCCTCGGGGATTCACCTTCCTTCCAAACAGCGGGCGCAGGGAGTAAGCGTCCCCTTGCTTCGACCAGGAGAGATGCCCACTGCACTGGGCTGATTTCGGCATCGGGCCACCTTGGCCTTCTGCCCTGAGAGACCGTGATGAGGTATTTGGTGAGCCTCGGGCTGGGCACCCGACACAGTTACGAGTAGTGCCTGCCCCAAGGCCGTCAGGTGGACGGCCTCCCTGCTTTATGCCAACCTAGCTGCGGGGACAGAAGGGAATTTCACTGTGTGCCGAGGCTCTGGCCTGCCCGGAATCCAGTGTGATAGGAGCCCGGAAGGCAGACTGCTGGGACGTGCCGGCGTGATACGAACCGAGTTAATTTCTCCCCTTCTCTCCATACCTCCTGCTCACTTGGCCTCCTGTTTCTCCTTCCATCCACTAGGCAGTACCAGATGCTCCACACCGGGCAGAGGCCGCCTAGCAAACTCCCTTAGGAGTGCCGTCCAGGCCTGATTGGAAAACTGGAGAAGAGACCCCGTGATTGATGAGTTTGCCTTGGACGTTGGTGACCAGGTGAAACGGGAGGCCGACATGGGTCAGAAGGTCACTGGAGGTATCAAGACGGTGGACATGAGGGACCCCACGTACCGGCCCTTGAAGCAGGAGCTCCAGGGTCTGGACTACTGCAAGCCCACCCGCCTGGACCTGCTGCTGGACATGCCCCCCGTGTCCTACGATGTCCAGCTGCTCCACTCCTGGAACAACAATGACCGCTCGCTCAATGTCTTTGTGAAGGAGGACGACAAGCTGATCTTTCACCGGCATCCGGTGGCCCAGAGCACGGACGCCATCAGGGGCAAAGTCGGGTACACGCGCGGGCTGCACGTGTGGCAGATCACGTGGGCCATGAGGCAGCGCGGCACCCACGCCGTGGTGGGGGTGGCGACGGCAGACGCCCCCCTGCACTCCGTGGGGTACACGACACTCGTGGGGAATAACCACGAGTCCTGGGGCTGGGACTTGGGGCGCAACCGGCTCTACCATGACGGCAAAAACCAGCCGAGCAAAACGTACCCAGCCTTTCTGGAGCCGGACGAGACGTTCATTGTCCCTGACTCCTTCCTGGTGGCCTTGGATATGGACGACGGGACCCTGAGCTTCATTGTGGATGGACAGTACATGGGAGTAGCTTTTCGGGGACTCAAGGGCAAAAAACTTTATCCCGTAGTGAGTGCCGTCTGGGGCCACTGTGAGATCCGCATGCGCTACTTGAATGGGCTTGACCGTAAGTGTCCTCTGCTCTGTCCAAGGTGGCAGTGTCCCTGGACCCCCTGTGTCCCCTTTGGTCCTCGCTGGGCCCAGCTAGAAGTTTACAGTTGTTGAAATTTAAATGTCTTTAAGTAGACATCCCAGCATTCAGATCCTCGGAGGAGACTCTTGCCTACCTCTGGTTAAGTGAGGATTTCTAGCCAGAGTCTGCAGATGACATGGCAGCACCTTGTGGATGAATGGATGGATGGGTGGATAGGTGGGTGGGTGGGTGGATGGATGGATGGATAGGTGGGTGGATGGGTGGATAGATGGATGGGTGAGTGGATGGATGAGTGGATGGATGACTAAAGGAGTGAATGGATGGATGGATGGATGGGTGGGTGGGTGGGTGGGTGGATGGATGGATGGATGGATGGGTGGATGGATGACTAAAGGAATGAATGGATGGGTGGGTGGATGGATAGAAGGGTAGATGGATAGATGGGTGGATGGGTGGATGGATGGATGGATGAGTGGATGGATGAGTGGATGGGTAGATGGATGACTAAAGGAGTGAATGGATGGGTGGGTGGGTGGGTGGGTGGATGGATGGATGGATGGATGGATGGATGGATGGGTGGATGGATGGATGGGTGGATGGATGGATGGATGGGTGGATGGCTGACTAAAGGAGTGAATGGATGGGTGGGTGGATGGATAGAAGGGTAGATGGATAGATGGGTGGATGGGTGGATGGATGGATGGATGAGTGGATGGATGGGTGGATGGATGGATGGGTGGATGGATGGGTGGATGGATGGATGGGTGGATGGATGGGTGGATGGATGGATGGGTGGATGGATGGGTGGATGGATGGATGGGTGGATGGATGGATGGATGGGTGGATGGCTGACTAAAGGAGTGAATGGATGGGTGGGTGGATGGATAGAAGGGTGGATGGATGGATGGATGGGTGGATGGGTGGATGGATGGTCTTTGATAAACATGGTTTGTTTCTGGTTGACCTGCCTCCAGGTTTGATCTGCAGTTGACCACATTGTAGCACAGTAACCAGCATATTATTGAGCTGGGTTTTGCAGCTTTGGGGGCACTAGGGCCTCTCACGTAAATGAAAGCCAATGGCCTCTCATTCATTAGACAGGTTTAGGGTCTTTCCTGGTGCTGGAGCCTTGAGTGGGCTCCTTTGGGACACAGTCCCCTGCAGGGGGTTTGTTTAGTTATGATGTCAGGAGGCCTTTGGAGAGGAGAACATGGATTAGAAACAGGCTGAATCAGCGGCCATTTCCACCTGTCCCTTTGGAAAAGGGAGTGGCCTTTCTCAGACCACGTGTGAAAATAGCCTACCTGTGGCAGCACTGCCCTGGTTTGGGAAGCGGAGGGCTCTGTGGCTTTGTGGCTGGGAGCCCATGGCGGCAGGAGGCCCCAGCGTTCCAGAACTGTCCATACCCATGCTCAACCCTCACTCCTTCATGAGTCCCTTCTACCGTCTGCAGATCTCACCTTGGAAAGGGAGTGGGCTGGAAAGCTTCGTCCATCCATGCACCGACCTCTTTAAGGGGCGGATATGGCCTGGCACCTGAGACCTAACCCCACCTGCAGGCCAGGTGAGCCATGGGGGAGGCCGAGGGTCAGGAGCACAGATGCTTCCTCTGGTCTTGCAGCCTCCAAACCTTCAGGTTCCCCCACTCTTCCTCTTCCCCACTTTAGTCTTTGGAAGATACCAGAGGAAACATCCAGAGCCATCAGTCAGAGCAAACTCTTAAAATGTTTGTCTTTGGAGGCCTCCGCCACCCCTCTTTCCCTCGCTACCCCTCTCAGGCTTTGGCTGGGCCGTGACAGTGAGCCCGCAGCCAGGCGGGGCGTCGCCTCACCTGTGCAGCCAGCACCCTAGGTCCTGGGACTCCTGGCAGGGGCGGCTAGGTGTGCATCCAGCAGGTAACCTCTCTGAGGAAGTAGCCTCAGACCTGGTCTAGGGAACCAGCAGGGCGAGTGCTGTGAGTCTTGTCTCTCCAGGTAACAGGGTAGAAGGTCCACAGCCACATCTGCCCTGTGTGGGGATGGGCAGGGATTGGAAGCCCCAGGACCTAGGGTCTCAGGGGACCCTGCCTGCACCTCTGTCTCCCTCTTCCCAACAGAGAGTGACCACGGCCCCAGGGAGTTCAATGCCCATTGTGTGCTGCCAGATGGGTGAATTGTTGGGTCTGCTGCCTTGTTGCCAGGCCTCTGAGACTGTTGGCCTCTACAAGAACAGGGCAACCCTGTCCCCTCTGGAAACAAGTCCATCAGTGCTTGGGGGTTCACACGGCGTCACTGTTTACATGCCCAGCTCCAAGGCAGAACACAGAGCCCGGAGTGGCTGGGAGAGGGCTGGGGCCTGTTCCCCCCATGGCAAGTCAGGGCACGAGCAAGCAGAACTGTTCCCCTGCCGAGTCAGGACAGGGCTCAGCAGCAGTTCTGAGGAAACAGTCCTGGAGGCCCAGACGGGCGTGATCAGTAGATGCCCTGTCAGCTCTGCATAAGATGGGAGGTCAGATGCTTTTGCAATTTTTCTTGTTTGGGAAACTTAAAAGGGGGTTGAGGGGGAGAGGAGTAGCATGGGCATGCACTACGAGAGGCTACCCCTGAGCTGGACCCAGGGGCGGGGGGGAACCGGAAGTGCCCAGAGGCTTGGGCCCCCTCGACAGTCTTGGTTACCGATGAGGACGCCCCTCTCTCCCCACCATAATGCCAGGCAGTCCCGGGGCCCCCTTGGCTTCTCGCCTCCCCACTCCTGGTCAAACATGAAAGAGCCCCAGTCTGCACTGCTGGCTGACTTTGGAGGATCCGGGTGGGAAACCCCGTGAGGGTGGGGCAGGATCCCCAGCCACTCAGGATGTTAGATCTCAGTCCTAGAAGGGTCACTCTGGCTCCTGTGTAGAAATGGACAGTAGGGGCAAGAGTGGCCGCCGGGAGGTCAAGGAGGAGCCGTGACGGTTGTCCAGGGGAGAGGTGATGGGGGTGAGGGCCAGGGTGGGTGCCATGGATGTGTCACTTCCCTGTGGATACGGGGAAGTGACACATCCTGGAGGCTCTGCGGGTCTGGAGACAGGGTCCAGGACATTGGTCAGTGGGGATGGAGCTGAAACCTGCAACCCCTGGATGAGGTCACCAAGGAAAGGAAGGAGGAGGGGGCCGTGGCCAAGCCCTGGGGCACGTCACTGGGTGGACGATGGGGAAGGAGAGGTGGAATAGCCGTGGGGCTGGAGGGGAGAGTAGTGTCCTGAGCACCCAGTGAGGAAAGGATACTTCAAGAAGGACACAGTGATGCCAGATCAAGTACACTCATGGCTGAGACTTGTCCATCAGCTTTGGCAATGAGGTGATCACTGGTGACCTTGACGAGGGTCGTCAGGATGGGGTGGGTTCAAAAGCCTGAGGGAGGGGCTGGTGTAGAGATGAGAGGAGGGTGGTGTGGTCATTTCCTGGGGCCCCAGGAACAGATGACCGCCAGCTGGGGAGCTTAAAGCAACAGACATGTGTTCTGTGCCAGTTCAAGTGTCCGAAACCAAGGCGTGGGCAGGGTCGCTTCCTTCTGAGGGCTCGGAGGAGGGTCCGTCCCACGCCAGCACGCCTTGGCTTGTAGACGCATCGCTCAGCCTCTGCCTCTGTCATCCCGTGACCTCCTCTGTATCTGTCCTCTTCTTATAAGGACAGGGCCCATCCTGCTCCAGTATGACCTCTGCTTAACCAATTACATCTGCAAGGACCCTGTTTCAAATAAGATCACATTCTGAGGTTCCAGATGGTCCTGAATTTTGGGGGGGGGGAGGGGCAGTGCTCCTTCACCCACAGCACGTCCCCCTCCCTGTGCTACCGCCTACAGGGGAGACAGACAGTGGCAGACAGAGCCCAGCGCTCAGATGGTGGAGTGTCTGTGACGTGAAGTCAAGGACACCCAAGTCCTCTGCCCAGGAGGGCTTGCTTGGCTTTCCACTGCAGCTGAAGAAGGAGGAATGTCAGGGTCCACCCGGGGGAGCAGGCAGTGACAGCCAGAAGGTCTGGCCAGATACATCTTCTTGGTGTCAGGCCTGGGCCGGGCTTCGCTCTCACAGTCTTGGAGGTGATTCTGACCTGTTAGTGCTCCCTGGGTTGTCTGGAAAGTCTGCTCCCTCCTTCCCCACCCAGCCCCACCCCACCCCAGCCGCCAGGTCCTGACCTCAGCAGGAAGCAGCTGTTTGCAGAGCGGGTCAGCCGGAGTCACCAGAGGCCTGTGTCTGGCCCCCTCCCCTCCACCCCGGGTGCTGCGCTGGGCATTTTGTCCTCCCAGCCCGCCTTTCCCGGGACGCCAGGTGTACCCTCCCCCTCAGAGTCTCTGCCCCAGTGCTGGGGCCATGGGCTGAGCTGGCCGAGGCCAGAGCAAAGGCAGCGTGTCCCTATGTGACCTCCACCACTGTCCAACCACCTCTGATCACAGGCTACTTGTTCTGACTCTTTCTAGGGGCTCAAGACTTCCAGGGCTAAGGCTGCAACCAGAGGGGTTGCTGTGTCATCTTGTTCTTTTCTGGGGTGAAGGGGCAGTGATGGTCATTGTAGGCGGGGGACAGGGCCCAGCTTGGCCCCTAGGTCTGCCCACCACGCTCCCTGGAGATGCAAGAGGGAAAAGGCCTGTTTGCAAGCAACAGACTGGCCGTCACACAAGGGAGAGTCCCTGACCCGTGGGTCCTCCCTCCCTGCTCCCTCCTGCTTTTAAGGGTGCCTCCCACTAAGGAAGCATTGCCCTGCAGTTCAGCATTTTCAAATTCTCCCTTTTTTTGGCTCCCAGATACATTTGGTGTGGTTTGTCATGATTGCGGGTTCAGGGAAGGCCCACCTCTTCTCCTGCTTTTTGCCTTGGTGACCTCCTCCTGGTGTCCTCCCAGCCTCCTGGGATGCCCGCACCTGACGCTGGCTCCTTCCTTCCCCCATTCCAGCTGGGCTCTGGGCGAGCTCCTCGTCGGGGGGACTGATCACCCTGCCCTGCAGGGGCTTCCTTCTGCGGGGGGAAGGTCACATGAGGACAGCAGGTTCTCAGAACTGGGGCCAGAGAACCAAGCGTGCCCACGTTACCTGACCGGGTGTCAGGCATCCTTCCCCAGTTGGCAAAGACAAGGGGTTGGTGTTTTCTTTTGCTTCTTTTTTGTAAAAACGCCTTGAGGTAGAGGGAAAATACACACAGGTCCCGGGATGGTCATCCTCCACCCACGACTTTCTAGAACACATTTCTGGAGCGTTTTCACGGCAAGCTGCTTGCAGGAGGGAGCGTAGGGCCAGTCCCGGCAGCTGTGAAGGCGGCGGGTGGGAACGTCAGTGAACCCGGCACTTCCTGACCTGAGACGTTCATCCTTGACCTCACAGACCCCAAGTTCATTCACAGCCTGTGAACTGGACCCAGCACCGGGCTCTGGGGCTCCGGCTGGGTTGCAGTCTCTCGGAGAACTGGGAGGTGGCCCCGGCCGTGCGTGTTCAAACAGGCCACCAGGTGGCCGCTTCTCCTGGAGATATGGACGTGGGCGCGTGGCCTCGTCCAGTTGCTCGACCTTCTGCTCCCAGGAATAGCGCCCGCCTCGCTTTCTGGTCCCTGAGCACCACCCCTTCTCATTCATATAAACCACGCACAGGAGCGGGCACCTGGGCTTCCCAGAGGCGGGCGTGGCAGCCAGAGGCCCCTCGCGCCTCCGCAAAAGCACCGGCCACGTGGATGGAGCCGGATGCAGAACCTGCAGCCCCCCAGGTGAAAGGACTGAGATCGTCGGGGAGGCCTACTGGGTCCTGTGAGTGACCAACCAAAATCTGTGGGACAGACGTTTTCCCTGGCACCGTGCCCATGTCCGTTTCTGTAGCCTCATGCACGGTCTCTGCGATCAGACCATGACCCTGGCCATCGCTGTTTTGCCTCCCGCAGGATCAGTGGCGGTGGGGTGGGACTGACCTGCTGTTTAGAAACGTTTCTTCCTGAGGGTGTTGGTAAGTTGACCCGAAACCCATTTAGCCAAGAGGTGGTGACGGGACCTCCCTCTCGGCCCTCCCCCGCCCAGCCCGGCAGGGCCCTCGGGCCGCAGGCAGTGGCTCTTGGAACTTTCTCAAGTGCCTTCGGCCGCCAGGGGAAGCCCCTCTGCCTCCCAGTGGGGGCTGAGCCACATCCTTGTGGGCGGGGGTGCCGGAGGAGGATGGAGGAGAGCTTCTGAGCAGAGGAGAGGAGCTGAACTTCCCCCTCGATTGCTCAGAGGACCACTCACTCCTCAACCACAGGTCCGGCCGAGAGCTGCTGTGAGGCGTTGCTGGCCTTCAGGAGCTCAGCCCGTAGGACTCCGGGGAGCCTTTGGTCCACATCCTTCATCTTCCAGCTGGGGAAACTGAGGCCTGGGTGGAGGGAGTCATCTGCTCGAGGTCAGGCTGCTGTGCAGGGTGAAAGTGAGGGGCCAGATCTGGGGCCACCGAGGCAGGTTGAGGTCCAGTGAAGGGGACCCAAGTCTCTGCGGGCTGGCAGGTGGGAAGATCCCAGCCCAACCCACCAGGGTCTGTGGAATCCTTGACCCACAAAGATGGAAGGTCATTTAGTTCATCCTCCTGCCTCCAGGGAAGGCCCCGTTTCAAAGCTTTCCGTGAAAAACATTTACTGCTTCCATTCCGTCTCCTGTGACTGCCCGTGGGAGATGAAGAGCCATTGTTTGTCTTCTTTTAAAGCCTGGAATTTAGTAAATGCACTATCAAGCCTAAGATGTATTATTATTATTATTTTTTTAATGGCAGCTTTATTGCGATATAATTCACATGCCATACATTTCACCCATTAAAGCGCATGATGGAGTGGTCTCCCGCATGCTCACAGCTGTGCAGCCATTCCTTCGGGCCATCTTAGAATGCTTTCATCACCCCAAAGGGAACCCCTACTCTGTCGCTCCCCATTTCCCCCAGCGCCCCCAGCCTTAGGATTTGGCCTTCAATCACCGAATTTTAATTTTTTAATTTAATTTAATTTATTTATTTATGGCTGAGCCATGTGGCTTGCAGGATCTTAGTTCCCCGACCAGGGGTTGAACCCAAGCCCTCGGCGGTGAAAGCACCAAGTCCTAACCACTGGACCGCCAGGGAATTCCCAATAACTGAATTTTGAAATGTTATTTTTAATATTCTGAGACACACTGGTGAATATTACAGAACTTTCGTCCACTTTTTATTGGTGGAATGAGATCTCAAGGGAAATGGTGGGGGGTTTCTCAGTTTTTTGGTCTGACCTTTATTTTGTTCATGAAGGAGTTGGGGGAGACCGTGGATGAGGCCACAGATGCCCTCATTTCACCTCTTTACCTGTCCAGGACGCCGTGGGGGGACCCCAGGCTGTTTCGGTGTGCTCACCTGTACGAGAGCTAGGAGGAGTCAGCTCCAAGAGGTCCGGGGTGAGCAGGGCCCACCATGCTCCCAGCAGCCTCCAGGGCCTTGGAGGACATGACTTTCCGGTTCCTTCTGGAGCTGAGAATTTATCTGAGACGCGGGCTGCACGGAGCCTCTCTTGCAGGAAGCTAGGCCCCAGGCCCTCCGGGACACAAGGACAGAGGTGCCCTTGCAGGCTGCAGCTAGAAGCCCTTCTCGAATCCAGATTCCTGAGGCATCTCTGCCATGAGCTGGGCCCAGACTGCCGGGATTTGGATCCCAGCCTGTAGCCCTGGCAATTCGGTCTCCTCTGCGCCTGAGCGCCCTCAGCCGTAAGAGGGACTGGAGAACAGTCCCTGTGAGCAACTGGGTTAACACAACATGATTCCCCTTCTAAAGGTCCACGTGGGGTCTGGTGCTGGGGGTACGTGCAGGGGAGAGTCCATCCTGTGTGCCCCGGATGGACGTGCACTGAGGGGGCCTCCAGTGTGATGGGTTAGAGCAGGGACGGCCTGGCTTGGAATGCTTGCTCCGTGTCCTACCAGCGGTGTGGCCCTGGGCAAGTTATTTGGATTCTGTCCCTCAGTTTCCTCATCAGTAAAATGGGGATGATGGTCATGGTATATCTCCCTGTGCTTATCAAGTCATTCATAATAAACCACTGTGAGGATTGAATGAGGGCTTACAAAGGGGCCTGGTCCAGTGAGTTCTCTGTGCTAGCAACGAATAATTCATGTAAAGTGTAAAATGAGTTAATCTGGAGTCATCTCATCTGGGCGTTAAAACCAGTATCAGTGATGGCTGTCGCTGTTGTCAAGGTGTTGTTTGTTCTAGAACCACCTAGAGCTGTGCTAACCCAGCGTCCTCTGTCTCTCCTCGGTCTCCGCAGCGGAACCCCTGCCACTCATGGATCTCTGCCGCCGCTCGGTGCGCCTGGCCCTGGGGAAGGAGCGCCTGGGCGAGATCCATGCGCTGCCACTGCCCGCCTCCCTCAAGGCCTACCTCCACTACCAGTGATGCTCCACCCGGGACCGCCAGCACGACCGCCCCCATCCACCCCGGTGCCAATTCACTGAGCCACCGCCGCGCCCCGCGCCCTGGACCGGCGTCTGCGGCATGGAAGTCCTGGTCTTCCTCCGCAGCCTCCCCGGCTGCCCCACCGGACACGGACTGCTCTGGACACGGGCCCCTCTGTCCCCCTTCCGGACACTGGCTGAAGTTCCCCGCATGCCGCATCACAGCCCCTCCTGGGAAGAGGACACAGAGGATAAACGCCTGCACTGAGCTCCGATCTGCTCTCGGGGTGGCCGGGGTGCTCCCGCACCTGCCGGGTCCCACGGCGCCGAGAGCAGATCCCGGGGGTGCTAAGAGGTGCTTAGATGAGGGCCGGTGCCCGCCCAGCGGGGCAGCCGCGCCAGACGAAGCTCAGGACGTCAGAAGCTCACCGTTGCCACCGAGGCAGAAACCAAACCTGGACCTTCCCCAGGCACGTGAGCACCCAGCGTTAGTCCTGGCTTTCGGTGCCCCCGTACCCTGTATTTATTCTTTTAACAATAACAGAAGCCATTTATTTATTCCATTTAGAAAGGACACCTTGTTCGGGTCACCTCTCTCTGGAGTGTTCTGTTGCTTTTCTTCCACCTGCCCCTCCCTGGGATGTGTGTGCCTCACCTGGCCTTTTTGCTGGGTCGTGTCTGTCGTGTGTCCCCACGTGGGCACAGGGGTGTTTTTGTCTGGGTCCCTTGACCTACAGTTTCCAGGGGGCTCTGCTCCGAGTGCCCAAATGGGCCCCTGAGGGGGCATCAGCCTCACGTGCAATATGAGTGCCTTGGGGGACCTGTCTGCATGGGCAGTGGCAGCGCCCCGTATCTCTCCAGGCAGCCACCCATCGCTAGGGCTCATCCGTCTTTGCGCGTGGTTTTATTTCTTTAGTCTTCTGTGGGGTTTTTCGGTGTGGGTTGGATTTTGTTTTTGTTTTCCTACCTGAGACTTGCCACGTGCATCCTCAGAAGCTCTAGCTTCCCTGAGGACCACCGAACCGAGACGGGAGGATGAGTGAGTCTCCATCCCCTGAGAGGCCGGGAGCAGGGCGGGGTGGGGGAGACCAGAGCGGAGTTGTGTGTCCTAGAAGCCAGTGCAGGTCTCCGCTTGGTGCCCCTGTCCGGGTTCATCATGGTGCCCCAGAGCCGTGAGGTGGGGCAGGGGGTCAGGGCGGGCAGCCAGCAGGAGAGGGATGCACTCTCCCATGCACAACTCCCCCATGTAGCAGACCCCGGCCCCTGCCGCCACAGTCACCGTTTCTTATGTCTTGAAGTCGCCTCTCTTAGATTCTGCCTTCTGTTCATTTCTGTACAGGTACAGTGGATGACTTTATTTGTTTAAAATGTTTAATATATATGCATATATATTTGTCTGTAAGAATTATGTTTTAAACAGCTGCTGTAGGGTACCTTTAAAAAAAAAAGTCTTCCAGTGGAGTATATTTTTTAAAGCACAAAATTGGTGCCAAGACTGGGTGAGGAATGTAAATTACCCCTTTATTATTTGGAGGTTTTATGTCCCCCAGCGGGTGGGGGGAACCTAACCTGTAAGACTTTTAAAGATTTCCCTCACTCCTGTTTCGGGGTGGGTCATGTTCTGATGAATGTTACACATGAGAGGGTCTCACTTATACAGATCTCAGCCTTATCGCCTTGACCCAGCCGTCTCCCACAGACGCTGGACAAATCACCGGGGTCCTTGCCGTGTCTCTGCACCTCCCGCCCCCCAGCTCCCTGAACCTCGACCCCACCCTTCTTTCCTCTCAGCCCAGAGCCTTGTGGCCTGTACAGTTTTGAAACTCCCGTTCTATTTTATGATGGTTGATAATAGTCAGTAACCTAATAAAGGAAAGTTTATTAAAATACACAGCCGCTTTGGAGTCCCTCTTTGTGCTTTGGGGGAAGGGAAAAGGGCGGGTCCGTGGTTTTCAACAGATAATTGGGTGCTTCCCCCCTACCCCGACCCCTTAGCAGAGGGTGGGATGCCAGCTGGAGCCCCAGATGGAGGAGAAGGAGAATTCCAGAGGGGTGATCCTAGACCATCCCCATCCTTTTTCAGAAGTTTGTGAGCCTGCAGCTCAGAGTAAGGGAACTGCTGACCTAGTAGAAAGGATTCTGCACATCAGCAAGCGCCTCCAGCTTGTCGTTGAGTTGACTGGGCTTTTTGGAGCCCAGATGTGGGCTCGGAGCCCAAGCGCCGGGCACTCAGTGGAAGGAACTGGTCCTTCCTTCGTCTCTGTGTCCCCAGAGCCAAGTGCACAGGGATGCTGAGTGAACCCCTTCTGCCAGCTGCTGTGGGCAGAGTCCCCCCGCTCCACACCCCAGCAGAGAAGACAGGAAATTCCGGCTCAGAGGATTGGCAAGTGATAAAGTGAAGAGTCAAGAGTGACTGGTTTCCAAAGAATTAACGAGTGCATTCAGCTCCCTGTGGGCACTCTAAATTCTAAAGGCATGTCAGGATCTGGTGGTGCTGGGAAAAGTACCCTGGTCTGAGGGCCCAAGACCCCTGGCACCAAGGTCCCGCGTCCCTTTCGCCAAGAGCCTCCTGGCCAGCTTTCCTCAGGCCACCTGCATCAGCACCAGCTGGGAGGTGTTTGTTAAGATGCTCGTCTCAGTGCCCTGCCTGAGATGGACTGAATCAACATTTCTGGGGCCGGGCCCAGGAATGTGCAGTTTTCTCCAGCTCCCCAAGTGACCTTGTCTAAGAGAGTTTGGAGACCACTGTTGCCTCTGGAAAAGTTGCGGGGTAACGGGAAATTCTTTCGGTGTATGGCTGGACCTGCGAGGGGCACGTGGCCTCCTGAGTCAGGCCTGGGTCCCAGTGTTGCTCTGACCCTCACGAGCTGTGTGATCTGGGATGAGCCTCTGCAAAATGGCAGTCACCGTAGTGCCCACCTTGGAGGAGGGTAGCAAGAGCGAAATAAAGCTTTAGAACAGGGCCGGGCCTCTGAGCAAGCATGCGAACAAATGCCTTCCTAGCTCCTGCACTTCTGGAAAATGGCAGCTCCCGGATTGGAATTGGTCTCTGAGAATGAACCAAACATCCCTCAACCAACCTCCTGACAAATACTCTTTCTTCCCAGGTAAAGCCTCCAAAGACCAAGGTGCGTATTGAGAAAAGGGACCCCTAGATGCCTTCCCCAGATGCAGTTGGAGGAAAAGGGGGGGCGCTGAAATTATTTTTAGGTTGGAGTTCATGTCTGGGTTGGAACTCCAGCTTGCCGACAAGGGGGTGGCAGGGGGAGGAGAAGGGTGAGGCGGGGGGCGGGGCAGGGGGCGGCAGTAGAAGCACAGGGAAAATAAGGGCCTTTGTGCTGCCGGGAGACTTCTAGGGGAGCAGGGTTTTGTGTTGAAGGGAGTGGTCTTAATAAAACCATCGTGCAGACTGGCCCATGTGGTTGTAATTAATACCCTGCCTTCGAGCAGGTAGCAGGCTCTCGGCTTTGCCGTAGATGGCAGGAGCCCCCTCCTGCCGTCCATCTCCTGCGCACGGCTTCCCACCCGCCCTCCCTCCTGCTCCTCCTCAGCGGTGGCGAGATGAGGAATGTGGCTTTACTGAACCATAAAGTATGCAGGGGGAGCTGGGGAGGGGGCCGAAGACAGAGCAATTAGTTCATGCTCCAGTCCAGACACCCAAACATGGTTGGAGGCCAGCTGCAAGGAATATTTGAAATAAATGAGCTGCCTGGGGCCAGGAGTTTGCTGTGTTTTCTGCACGGGGCCATGGCAACCAGGGAGGAAATCATGAGCTAGGGATTGGGCTCTAGAATCAACAAATGATGTCCTGGCCTAGCAAGCTTGGAGGAAGCCGCTCAGGACACTCCGAGGGTTTCTTGGGGTTCAGCTGACGCCGGGCAGGACTGCCCGAGCATCCTCCTGGTGTACTCAGCAGAATCCCGTCCCAGCTTCGGCCCTCCGAGCCCTCCATGGGGCTCTGACTTTTTCTTTTCTTTCTTTCTTTCTTTCTTCTTTCTTTCTTTCTTCTTTCTTTCTTTCTTTCTTACTTTCTTTCTTTCTTTCTTTCTTTCTCTTTCTTTTCTTTCTCTCTCTCTCTCTCTCTCTCTCTCTCTCTCTCTCTCTCTCTTTTCTTTCTTTCTTTCTTCTTTCTCTCTCTTTCTTTCTTTCTAAAAGAGAAAGCTAACACTTCTCTGGAACTTTTCTTCCTGGGCCAGAGAACAGCTGCTGGTCTGATAATGCTATTCCTGGGCAGAGGGGATGTCCCTGCCAGAAAAGCCCAGGCCAAGGGCAGAGGGGATGTTCCTGCCAAAAAAGCCCAGGCCGAGGGCAGCTGGCTAGATGGAAGGTGGCACTGACCTTGCCCCGGGTCTGTCTTCCCACCCAGCCCAGCGGCAGCCTGTTTGGGTCTACTTTGTAAGCAGAAAAGGCAAAGGCCTCACGAATCCCTTCCCTGGCTCTTCTGAGGGTGGACCTTCCAGCCGCCCCTAAGAATGTGTTTTAGAGAAGCACAGGAGTAAGAAGACCTAGTCTGGGGACCTTAACTTGAAGTTCAAGTACCTCCTGCATCTGAATCACCAGGTGACCTTGGGGAGAAAGCAAAATCTCAGAAACTTTGATGCAGTAGGTGGAGCCTGGGAATCTGCATCTTGAAACACCCTGTAGCTGATTTTGAGACGTTGTCCCCTGGGGCCCCAGAGTTTCCTGCAGAGTTGGACCCATACAGAACCCCCTGCTGGTCCTCACTTCCTTCAGAGACCTGCAAGGGGCTGTGACCCAGAGAAGCTTGGTGAGCGCTGGTGTGGAAGGTTCTATGGGAATCAGCTCCACCCACTGTTTCAGAGCGTGAGCAACAGCCCCAGAGAGCTCACCCAGGCGCAGAGGCCCTTGTCTTGGAGGAGTGAACGGAGTGGGTCCAAGGGGAAGCACTGGAGTGGGGGCGGGGAAACCTCAGGCCCGGGCTCTTCCCCTGAGCCTCGGTTTCCCCAGGGAAATCAGCCCCTGGAAAGCTGAACCAGGAGCTGAGAGGCGCCATTGCCCTCGTGCCTTCCATCAGGGCTGGACACTCTGGAGATGCTCTCGGCTCCTTCCCACAAGCTCAGCGCCCACCCAGACCGGCGAACCCCCAGCCCACCCCGGTCTCTTCATGGCATCGGGAGCAGACGTTCCATTCCCCCTCCCACCTGCACCCCCAGGCCCCATCTTTTGAAAAATTTTCAACCAGAGCCCGTTTATGAAGTACCTTCCCAATGATTTCAGTTAAGCAAAGCCACCATTGGGCTGCTGATGAGTACAGGTAGAGGGAACTTCAGCCAAAAAGCAAAGAACCTCACCTTCCTGCTGGTTCGCGTGTTGACGGGGGAAGGGCCTGAACTCTGGAACCAGGACAGCCCGGGATTCGTGCCCAGTTACCCTCCTTACTGCCCGGAAGGGAACAAGAACCCCAGTAGCCTTGTTCTCCCCATCTGTGAAGTGAGAACAATACTTTCCTCCGGGGGGGTCCACTGAGACACCGTGTGCTTAGGGCAGGGCACATCAGGGAACCTGGTACAAGGCATCCCTGCCTCTCCGCTTTCCAGCTGGCTCTTTTTAGAAATTGAGGTGAAATACACATAACATCAAATTCACCATTTTAAAGTGCGTCTGTAAAAAACTTAGAGCACTGCCCTGCCCATAGTAAGTGGTCAGTAAAAGCAGCCGATGTGATTATTCGCACACCGCCTGGGGCGCCCAGAGACGCTTGTCTGTGCTACAAAATCTCCTGAAGCCGCTGTCGGAAACGAGACTTTCCCGGGAGGGCATCTTGCAGGGAAATTGCCTGAGCCTGGGAGCTTCTGTCCTTCTGGATGGAGATGAGGTCACTTTTCTAAAAACCAGTCTCACAGTCAGGGCGCCAGACTACCCAGCAGTTAAGAGCTGTGTGGTCCTGCCCACTCTCTCTGACCCCCAATCTCCACATTGTATTAGTTTTTAGAGCCTGCCACAGTGAGTTACCAGACATCGGGTGGTTTAAAACAACACACATTGATTCTTTTACAGTTCTGGAAGCCAGAAGTCTAAAATCAAGGTGTGGTCAGAGCCGTGTTCCCTCTGAAGGCTCTAGGGGAGAAGCCTTCCTGCCTCTCCCAGCTTCTGGTGGCTTCAGGCTTTCCCTGGCTTGGGGCTGCATCCCCCAATCTCTGTCCCCATTGTCACATGCCCTGCTCCCCTCTGTGTCTCTGTATCTAGGACAATTGTCCCTGGATTTAGAGCCCACCTGGATTATCCAGGATGAAATCATCTTCAGATCCTTAACTCGATGGCATCTAAGACCCTTTTCCCAAAGAAAGTCACATGCACAGGTTCCAGGGTTGGGACACAGACCTATGTTTCTACCATTCAACCGTCTACACACATCTCTAGAACAGAGTTCATAATAATACCCACTCATAGGATGACCATGAGGATTTATGAAATGATGAAGGTAGAAAACAGCCCAGTGCCAGACCTGTGATGGGTGCTTCCAAAAATGCGAGAATTCCCAGAGTTACTAGCTACGGTACCATGGCCCTCCTGTGTCCCAGTCTCTGATGGCCAGTCCCACGAGAGCAGATCTGCTCTGGAATTGATGGATGTCTTCTATGAGGTAGGTGCCCAGGCTGTGTGTGGAAACCACAGCAGATGTGGAGAGAACTTGAAGCGTGACCACAGACAGAGGATGTGGCCCCTCTCTCCGGGTCTCCCTCTGACCGGCTATAGTGAGCGGGTCTCGCAAGGTCTGGAAAGGTGTGGACATTGCTCAGGGGTCCTCGGAAACCGAGCCAGGGATGGGAGGCCCAAGTGCCAAGTTCCCCGTGGGGTCTCACTGCCCGCTCTCCTCCATCTTTCTCTGGGACGCAGGGGGGTTGGGGGGAGGCAGCTCGCATCCCTGCAGCCTCTCCAGCCAGGCCCCGCTTGTGCTGATCGTACAAGGAAATGGAATGCGAACCCCGGGCTATTTAAAGAGCAAGAGAGACGGGGGCGAGGCTGGGACCGGGCCAAGCAGGGTGTCTCAGGTCGGCCCAGGGCTCCTCTTTGCACATGGCTTGATTTACTGGAGGGCTGCGAGCAACTCCAACTTCAGACAGAGAACTATTTGAAGCAGCTGCCAGATGTTGTGTCTGAGCTGGGTTTTTACAACTTGCTTACTGGTTAGCAGCCTGCCTCCCGCTGGAGTTCATCTTGCCCCAGCGGGTTCGGGGGCCCTGGCACTGGCCCACAGGCCTTTGTTCAGAGGCTTTGCCACTTCCCCCCGCGCAGCCCAGGCCTGCTCTTCCTTGAGTGCAGCGGGAGTGGGAGTCCGATTTCCAAAGCATTCAGCCCACCTGGGGTGGCAGCGTGGCCCTGACTTCAGGGCATCTTGCAGGCACCCGAAACTTGTGGAATGTTCCCCTGGTGTAGGCAGGGTCTAAAGCCAAGCTCGAGACCCCCAAGGACAGCTCTGCGGGGGCGCCCGTTGGAGCAGGCCCTAGGGCCAGGGCTGTCCCCTGGGAGGCATGGACACAGACCTCACCCTTTCTTCCCTTCTTTTCCATCCTGGTCCCGCTTTGGCCACCTGATGCCAGCCTCTTCCAGTGGAGCACAGAAGGCCACAGGGGACCGGGGCTGAGACCACAGTTCATTTTAGGGGAGTGGTTCTGGAAGGTTCCCAAACCTCTGGAAATCCCAGTGAACCAGGGAAGTTCCAGGGAGGCACCAGTAAGACCAACCTTCGGCTGGATGCCACCGTGTCAGGCCAGAGGCCAACCCCATCGAGCAGGCCAAGAAGTCCCAGCATGAGACTGTTGGGGTCCACAGGACTCAGGGTTAGGGGATGTTTCTGATCCCCTCTCCCCACCAAGGAGGCCTGTGGCGAGAGTCACGTGATCCACGTGTTCCCTTCCTGAGGCCACTGGGAATGATTTCTCAGAAGTCTGCTCTGCAGCAGAGCAGGCGACCAGGGACAAGGGAGGGGATGAGAGGTGGGGTGCGGAGGAGGCGGGAGGGAGGGGGCTGTGCAATTAATCTTGTTGCATGTGAAAGCACACTTGTGTCCGTCCAGGAATCCTGAAGGCCGCCAAAGTGGACAGAGTGTTCAGTCCCCTCCTGAACGCGCCAGAAATGTTTTGTCCACTGGGCAAGAAAACATCCTCTGCTTGCGCGCCCGTGTCTGGCTCGTCCTCCTCGAATGAAACGCCTCTGAGGGCTGTGCTGGGAGGGGCGGGGCGGGGGTGGGTGGGTGATGGGATGTGGGGAAGGGGAAGCAGCTCACCGGCCTGCCTTCCTGGGGTACAAGGGGAGACTCCCCAGCCTGCCCGCCAGCCCTCAGGCACCCACCTCTGCACCACCCATTTGCAACCCTGCTCGCTTTGAACTTCTGAATCTTCCAGAGAACCAGAGAGAGATGGCGACCAGGGTGCCCTCTCCCCAGAGCCCGTGTGCCCAGTCCAGAAATGGTGGCAGAATTTAGGAAGTCCCCAGGCCTGCCCACCGCAGGGTGAAGCCCACGACAGTCTACAGACGCACAGAGAGACCCAGGCAAGGGGGCGGAAGGGCTGGGGTTTGGGATTTAGGTTCAGAATATCAGTTGCCAACCCCGTGTCTCTTGGACACGCCTATGGAGCCTCAATTTCCTCTCCTGTAAAGTGGGAATAATGATACCTTCTAGCCAAGCTCATGGTGTTGCAAAAATCAAACGAGGCCTGGGTGTGGGGCAAAGCCTGGAGAAGTTGCAAAGCCCAAGCATGCCCGAGGTCTGATTGTTGTAATATCTGTTTACAAGAAAGTGGGAAAAGTAAGCATCTTAGATAAGCCTGCCCCTCCCAGAAAGCACCCGTCCTTCTGGTCCTATGGCTTCTCCTCGTGCACCCTGCAGCCATCCCTGGAAGCTGGAGATCCCCTTTGAGTATACCCCACCCGTAGCTTCCTGGAAGGGTGAGCTGGGGATGAACTGAAGCAGCAGCCTACCCAGACTCATCTCTGGAGGACAGGCCCTTGAAGTCATCCTGGCCACCTAGGAGGGAGAAAAGCAACCTCTTCCTGCAGGAAGCCCTGTGGGAATGAGGAGAAGAGGTGCCACAGCCTATGTTATCCCATTAGGCAAGCCCGTCTTGACCCCTTGTCTGTGCCAGACACGTGGGGACACCAGGGATTCAGACTCAGAAAAACTTGGGAGATGGGCCTCTGCATCCAAGTGAGGCAGACTGAGGAGCAATGGACTCTACCAGGAGATCAGGCCAAGGATGCCCTAGCGGGGTTTTGAGGGATAAATAGGAGTTTTCTGGGGGGAAGGGGAGTGAGTTCATTTGTGTAGGTTCCTCTGTAAAATAGGGATGGTGATAGGACCTGCCTCATTGAGTGGCTCTTTGTAAGGTACAGGATTCAGTTTCTGGCACATAGTGAGTGCCATTTAAGGGCTGGGTAGAAACAGCAATACTACTACTGCTAATAATAATAATGCTGTCTAAGCTCACAGCCTCTCTGCCTCCCACGGGCAGCCCCTTGAAGGAACCTTAAACCCAGAACTTCAGGAATCCAGGGTCTTTTATTCTGCTTGCATACAGAAGTTCTTCCAGCTTTCGGTAGCTCCTGGTCTAGGCTCTGGCTCTGAATTCCCCTGGGTGCTCCAGTCTCAAAACCCACCAGAGGCTATACTCCTGAGAAGAGCCCAGGCCTATCTGTGTGGCTCCTTGAGCCCCGCCCTTTGGTGTCTGGTTTGTCTGGGAGCATCACGGTGGCTGCGTGGAGCCCACTCAGCGCAGTGCAGATGTCCCGGGAAGGGGGTCCTGTGCTCCCAGACCTATTCTGAGCACGGTGACCGTTCCCTCAGGCACCGGGGCTGTCAGTGGGTCAGCCCCCAGCCATGTTGCTGCTGTACCTTGGGGTGTGTTCAGGGGAACAGGGCCCAGCATCCCCAGGTGAATTGAGGCTGCCTTCCCCCTAGAGTCGTTCCTGAGCGGGAGTCCAGGAGGAGCTGGGGTCTGCCTCTCCTGAGGGACGTGGGTTCAAAAAAGGACTTAGAGGGCTTCCCTGGTGGCACAGTGGTTGAGGGTCCGCCTGCCGATGCAGGGGGCACGGGTTTGTGTCCCGGTCCGGGAGGATCCCACATGCCGCGGAGCAGCTGGGCCCGTGAGCCATGGCCGCTGAGCCTGTGCGTCCGGAGCCCGTGCTCCGCAACGGGAGGGGTCACAACAGTGAGAGGCCCGCGTACCGGAAAAAAAAAAAAAAAAAAAAAGGACTTAGAGTGGAGACCTGGGCTCCAGCCCCAGCTCTGCTGCTGGTTGGTGATTCTAGGGAAATGACCCACTTCTCTGAGCCTCTGCAGCCACCCTCCAAAGCAGGTGTGATCACGATGTCTACGTCTAAGCAAAAACACAACCCTGAGAACTCATCCTGGGCCAGCAGACTCTCTTTGCACGCATTAACACGTGCGATCCCGTCAGCAGCCCTCTGTGACAGGAGCTGCCATGACCTCAGATGCTCAGAGAGGCTCATTCCCTTGCCCAAGGTCACACAGCTGAAGTGGTGAGGCCAGAATTCAAAACCAGGCCTCCCTGACACCAAACCCTGGACTCGTCACCCCAGGCTCTACCGCCTCTCTCAAGATGTCGAGAGCTTTCTGCCACTCCTGCAGCCATGCTCCCATTCATTCAGCAGGTGTCCACCAAGCCCTTACTCTGTGCAGGACGCTGTGTTAGGCCCTGAGTGTGGTCCCTGGGCACGGAGTGGACTTGACCTGCCACAGGAATGGGAGGGCAGGCATTGTGTCTGTCTGGCTTCCTACTTGAACTTGGCACATAGTAGATGTTCAGCAAATACACATGGAGTGAACAAGAGACTAGGATGCAGGGCTCAGCTTTTAAAGGCCCAGAGGGCCAGCAGGAGAAACCCCTGGGCTTTCTGAAAGTGAAGGAGAGGCAGCCAAGTCTTCTCTGACCACAAAGGCCCCAGGCCCGGGGGATGAGGCAGGGGACCATATTAGGATGAGGACTTGACACTGAGAAGCCAGGGCAGCCTTTAAGACAATGACAAAGAGGGAACTTGTACCTTCAGCTGGCACTGGACGGGGGTCAGGGTGGGAGGGCCAGTCTGCCTGAAGGGTTTATCTGTCATGGGCTATCACGCCCTGACCTTCTGTTCACAGGAGAAGCTGGGACCCAGGTGTCCAAGCAGCATCCTGCGATCCCAAGCCTCAGGTGCTCCGTCCCTGGAAAGCCTGCAGAGGAACCACTAGCGTCCCCATTCCTCAGAAGCAGAAACCGAGGCTCAGAGGGGTGCCAGGATTTGGGGGCAGAGCTGGTGCTGCCGTGCTTAACCCCACGGGAGCTCTCTCCTGCCCCAGTTGGCCCCTCCAGCTCTGCCCCGCTGTGTCCACACAGCAGCCTGGACAGCAGCTGCCTTGCCCCTTGGGGAGGCCTGGGTCAAGTCCACTCTTGCTGCCTTCTCTTCCTTCCCTTTTCCCAGAACTGACATTTCTGTGTTTGGAGCTTAGAAATTGATCCCGGAGCTGCTCACAGAGAGGGAGACTTCCCAGCAATCCTCCCCCTGTCACTTGGTTCGTGCCATCAGCAAACACCCAGCTTGCAACTCTGTGTAGGCCCCGAAGGTAGAAATTGGATCAAGTGACAACACAGAGCAATAGCAGTGCTGACACTGGGACGCCCCCACAACGTGCCAGCGCTCTCTTATCCACGCAGTCCTCTCCCCGAGGTGGAGGGTCCAAGTCATCCCCATTTTACAGATGAGGACACTGAGGCACAGGGCAGCTGGCTGCACCGTCCACACGGGACTAGGAGGTTCAGGCCCCAGCCTGTCGGGCTCACACGCACATGTGCTCAGCTCCCAGGCCCCACCTCCCAGGATGTCAGACGGCGAGGGGGACAGTGAGCCTTTACAGCCCACAGAGGTGGCAGTGAGAACCCTTGCCTGGGGTGGGGGCTGCCAGGGCTTCGAGGTGGGCACGTCTGGGATGGGTGCCCCAGGTGGGACCTGGGGAAACACCATCCAGAGGAGAGTGAGCAGCCCCTGGACGGGCTCCGAGGAGGGGAAGGGGGGCCCTGGGGAGGGTGGGACGCCAGCATTGGGCTGAAGGGTGCAGAAAGGCAGGCAGGGGGCGAGGACTGAGGAGAGATGAGGCTGGTGGCGAGGAAGCCTGGGCTGGTGTGCCCGCCTCTCCCTCATGGGTACCAGGTAGCCCTTTAACTAAGGGAGCAGTAAGGTCAGATGACTCCAACATTTCTCCAGGACACGAACCTGTGTTTTCACGTCTGTTTCCCCTCATGTCCCTCTGGAAGCATCTTGAAGACAAGACCTGAACTGCTGCCTGGCCTGTGGGAAATGCTCAGTACATATTAGTGAATTGACTGAATGAATGAACAAATGAATGGATAAGTGAATGAATGAATGAACATAGGAGGTATGCCCCGGACACGTGTCTCCTTGATCAGTCACCCAGAGCCTGGCTCTCTCTTGAAGCCCAGATAACTGGGATGACCAGCAAAGGCCTCTGCGCTGAGGGTGGGAGCCTCAGGAGACAGCAGCTGGGTGCTTGGCAGCCCCGGGGAGGCAAAGGTTTCTGCAGATAGAGTCCCGGCTTCTCCAGAGGCCTGTCCTGGCCAGGTGGCGGTCCTTTGTCTCCTCCTGCCCCTGAGGGGGAGATTCTGCAGCTTCCCCCCGCCCAGCCCCCCATGGATCTCTGCCGAGGGGTACCAGTGGAGCTGCTGGCTTCCCCAGGGCCACATCACGCCTTGTTTTCTCTGAAAGCATCCCCATGTCCAAAACAAATGAGGACCATTGACCTAGCTGGGTTACCTTGGTCCTCCTGGCCCAGTGCTGTTCCCAGCTTATTTTTATGAGCTGTTTAATCTGCACACTGTCTTCTGTTCTCAATAAATGGGGTTGCGCATTCCAGGATGGCCTCGAATGATAACACCAGCTGTCTAGACGGAGGCCAGCCCACTGACACTGTCATAAATAAAAATAGCTTTGTCTTCCAGCCTCTCGCCAGAGCCTGGGGAGGGGAGAGCAGACTCCCTGCGGGCTGGCTGGGATACAGCTCCCCGTCGCCCTGCCTGCCTCTGCCCCGCCTCCAAGCCCCAGCCCCGCACCTGGGGGGCCGAGGAGTCCACACTGCCTGTGGGGGGGGAAGGAGGCCAGGCACCCCTGGAGGGGCCCGCTGGGACCCCGGTACGCCCTTCTCCACGTGGCCTGTGGCAGCTGCTGGAGCAGTGGACACCCAGGTGGCCACTGGAGGCTTTAACTTCGGACTCCAAGGTCAATGGTCCACCCACTGGTCCCTGGGCCCAGGTCTGGGCTGAGAGAGGCTACAGACCCAAGCCCAGAATCACCAGGGGTTAAACCAAGAGAAGGGGCGTTCCCTCCACCCAGCCCAGACCCCGAAGCCGACCAGGGTCCAGAGCTCTGCTCAGTCCAGGAAGTCAAGGCACAAGGTCAGGATTTTCAGGCGCTTGCCCGCTCCTTTTGTCATCATTTGCCCCAACTGTCACTTGCCCCCTCCTTCATTCATTCGTTCGCTTATTTGGTCTCTGCTTGTCCCTCAAACTCTGACTCAGGTCTGCCCTCGGGGAGCCCTGGGAGCAGCAGGCAGGTGGAGGAAACTTGGGGCACCCCCCAAGCTCAGCGGGGGATGGCACAGCTGTGCGTGTGTGTGTGTGCCAGGAGTGTGCAGACACCTCTCTGAGGGTGTCCAGGCCAGTGTAGGGCTCCCCACAAGCACAGGCCTGGATTCTCACACTTGCCCACGTGGTCTCATATAGGTCAGTTTATATCTACACTGACAACTGTCCTCACAGGCCAGGTGCCCTTGTGCAATACACAACCTGAACATCTGTACAAGGCAGCCCTGTGCCACTTCCTCTCTCTTGCCCCGGGCCCAGCAAGATTGAGTCTCTGTAACAGAAAATCTAGCTCCTCCACGGTCAGTGTGGCCTCTGGTGTGGGCTAGAGGAGTCCCGGGGGTCATTGGGTAAGCAGAAGAAAGATTTACACAGAACCAAAAGGCAGATGCTTTGAGATGGACCCTGGCCTCAGGGAGTTGTGAGCTGTTTACTGTGTGCCTAGCCAGGCCCATAGAGGCTGGGCTGCTGGTCCTCTGCTGTCCCTGCCACTCCAGCGTCTTCGATGAGCGCTTGTTGGGAGGCTCCATCCATACCGGGCAGGACCTCTGGAATCCAAGTCAGAGGAAAATGGGGGCCACAGGTAGAACGGAAGGGGTCAGTGCCATGAGACTCGTGCACCTGGGCCATTCCCCAGCTCCCCAGAGAAATAGCCGGGCGGGTGCAGTGGTGTCTTCTGCGGGGGCTCTCTGGCCTATTGGAACTAAAGGGCATCTTTAGGCCAGAATGTTCAGTGGGCAATTCCCCAAACCATGCCGAGCAGCTCCGCCATGAGGAGGGACCCTCCCACTCGCCCCTCTGGCTGCAGACAGGTCTCTGCCAGGACGAGGCCTTTTTCTCTTCGGGAAGGAGACTGCACACTCCTGAGAGCTTTCTCTCTCCTCACCTTCTCTTTCCCCTCACACCAACAGACAGCGCGCACAAAACAAGGGGATTTCTGGCCCGAGCATTCGGTAGTAACACCACGTTCTAAGGGGAGAGTGAGTGAGACGTTTCCTGTTGCCCCAGATTACACCCGCCTCCAGTCATACAGACAGACTCCGACCACCAGAGCCAGAGGCCCTCCCCTTACTGGGGGGCCAGCCCCCCCAGGCATCTTCCTTCCCTGGCTGCAAGGAAGGAGGTCCGGGGAAATTCTGGGGAGGGAAACAAAGAAGGGGCCACTCGTCCCCCCGTTGGATGATTCTCATGCCTCCAACCTGTTGATGCCGGGGAAGCAGAAGGAAGAGAGCAAAGGAGGAGACCAAAGAATTAGCATGCGGAGGCCTCCGCTTTGTAAAATTGAAAGTGATTGAAAATCTGCGAGTCAAGGGCCAGGAAGGAGCGGTCTGAGAGTGCACAGCGGGGAGGCAAGTGCTGGGAGCAAAGTCCAGGCCAACCACGCCAGGCTGTTTGCTGAGCCAGCCGCGAAGCCTGCGGCTCGGGGACCCGGCCCCTGCAGGGCACTGGAACGTTCTGCCTCACTTACAAGCTGCCGCACTTCCAGGAGCTTGGCTGCCTGTCCTTGTTTTACAGAGGAAGAAACTGAGGCCCAGGGCGGGGAAAGGCTGGCCCAAAGCGAGACTCGCAGCCGGGAGGCGGGGCGGGGGCTGAGTTCAGACAGAGGCGGCTCTGATTCCAGGCTGCCCGGCCCCTACGCCTCCCCGTGCCCCCCGCCGCCTGGCACCGGGTCGGAATAAGACGTGTTTCTTCAATGTCCGACCCGGAGAAAACAGAGCCGTCCCTGCCCCACTCCCACACGTCAGCCTCCCAACAAGCACTTATTGAAGACGCCGGGGTGGCAGGGACAGCAGAGGACCAGCAGCCCAACCTCTATGGGCCTGGCTGGGCACACGGTGAAGAGAAGGACACGGAGGGGACCGGAAACACAGACCTCAGCTGCAGACACCAGCCCATCCCAGGCCTGGAGATGGAACTCAGAGGTCTGGATCTCAGGCTCGGACAGGGGCGGGGTGCTCGTGAATGTCTGCTGAGGCCCCCGGCAACCTTTTCTCCTCCAAAGTGTCCGACTTAGTTGTCCCGACAAAGGCAGTGGGCCTCCTTTTTACAGCAAAGGAAACTGAGGCCCAGAGGGCAGAGGGGCCAGCCCCAGGTCAAGCAGCGAGGGTGTGGCAGACAGGGGTCCGGCCTGTTCTCTCACTACATCAGAGCCTTTGTGCGGCACAGCTGGGGAGCTCTAGGGACCCGCAGTGTCTGGCGCTGCAAGGGCAGACTGTGAAGTAGCAGCCCTGTCCCTCGGGAGGGTTTATGGTGTTGAAGTCCTGTCCACCTGCACCCAGCACCCAGGAGCTGGCACCTACCCCCGCCCCCGACAGACTGCCCACCTCCTGCTTCCTGGATCTCTGGCCAGGCAGGACCCCAGCACGAAGGAGGAAGAAGCCCCAGGCCCACGTCTGCCCGCCCCGCCCCCACTGCTGCACGTGACTGATAAAACCTCCGCCCACCTACCTCACCAAGCTGGAGGACGCTGCACCTGACCTTTCCAGAAGTCTCCGTGGTACCCTGACTTCCCCTCGGCCGGGGGAGGTGCCTGCCCAGCATGTGATCCAATCCACCACTGTCTTCCCTGGGACTCCTGCAGGCTCTGGTGGGAAAGCAACTCTCTGCTGAGAGGCTGAAGCTGGGAGGATGAGAGCCACCTGGGCCCTCCCCGGGCAGAGCTGCTGGAGGATGGAGCCAGCAGAGGGGGACGCAGAGCTGAGAGAGGGGAGGGAAACACACCTATTCCGGGCCATCCTCTGCACACCTGAATCCAGAGGCGCCTCAGGCCAGGCCACCCCCAGGGCTTCTAAGGCACATGAGCCACTAAATTCTCTTCCTGCCGAAGCCTGTGAGAGCTAGGCTTCTATCACCTGCAGCAACACGCGTCTGGAGCAGTCCAGGTGGTCAGACCCCACTCTCCCTGCATCTCCACACCCTGAAGGACCCCTCTTGGAGGCAGAACTGGCTTTTTCTGGGACCCCGAGAGAAGGAGGGTACTGTCCGTGACTGTGAAGCCCAGAGAAGTCCTACAGCCCCGCACCTCAGCCACATGGCTTTGGGCAACTAATTTAGCTTCGTGGAGCCTGTTTCTTCTTTCAAGTGGGGATGATACTAATTGTGGGGGCAGGAGTGCCCGTCATCGGCATCCCAGCGAGAAGCAGATGGCTCCTCTGGATCCTTCAGGGAGGGCTTATTCACAAGCTGGGGAACCTCAAGGGAGAAAAGGGGAACGTGGGAACAAGGGTTGGCACCGGGAGAGCCATTACCACCCGAGGTCCAAGAGGACAATGACGAGAGAGAGGCGTGCAGGGCAGGACACCTTAACGGGCAGTGACCTTCGGGCAGGGGACACAGCCAGTCTAAGAAGGCTTGCCCCCCAAAACTCATGTCTCCCCAAACCTCAGAATGTGACCTGATTTGGAAGTAGGATCTTTGTGGCTGTAATCTGTTAAGGATCCCGAGATGAGATCACCCTGGATCTCGGGTGATCCTAAATCTCTCCCTGGCGTCCTAATGAGAAGAGGAGAGGACACACAGAGGGGAGGCCGTGTGGAGATGGAGGAAGAGATTGGGTGATGCTGCCAGAGCCAAGGAAGAGCTGGAGCCACCAGAAGCTGGGAGAGGCCAGGATGAATTGTCCCCTAGAGCCCTGAGAGACCGTGGCCTGGAGGACACCTTGATTTCAAACATAATGACCTCCTGAACTGCGAGAGAATAAATGTCTGATGTTTTCAGCCACCCAGTCTGTGGTGCCCATAGTGACCACTCCAGGAAACTAACACAGGCCTTGAAAGGAGGGGCCCGGGAGAATGAACACCTTGTCTCAGCCTCCTCCCTCCCTCTAGCCTGCGGTGGGGCTCCCCAGCCAGAAGGTGGAGGGCACAGACCCGCTGTGGTTCATACAGGCAGCCTCTGAGGCAGGAATGCTGAGGCCAGGATCTGGAGGGGCAAGTGGAAGATACTAGATAACAGTATTACAGGACATCCCACCCCGATCCCAAAGGGAGAGCTGTGGTTCTTCTATCCCCAAGGAGGTGGAAACCAAAGCCCCGGGGACCTCGGTGGACCCTGGCCTGCCCGAGGGCGTGGGGAGTCCTGCCACCCGTGTCTGTGCTGAGGACGGTAATGTTGGTATCTGTGCACATCACTCTCTGCCTATTATGACCTGGGCATCCACGAGATTTGCCAGTGAGACACCACATGCTTTCTTTCCCGTGCCCCAAGCCCAAGCCCTCGGTTCCAGATCATCGTGGATTAAAACATCAGCAAAGAGGGCCTCCCTCGCCAGGAGGGGGTCTAGGAGGACTGAGGTGGGGGCCACCTGGGGAGGGGTAGCTCTCTGTTTCCTTCCAGGCAACGTGGTGATGGGTGGGCACATCCAAGCAGGGAGCACTCATCGCAGAAGCTCCCGAGTCAAATGGTCCAAGGAATAGGGCAATACTTCCTGATTACCCACGACAAGCACTGCAGTGGCCGCCGTAGGAATGAGGCAGGATGAGGTTGGGGAGGACTTCCCGCGCTGTGGCTGTGACTCCATCCCTTTCTTTCCTGAGAAAACGGACCTCGATACAAATGGCAGGGGGTGACATCATTATTGCAAGTGACAGAATCCCACCTCAAACTGGGTTAAGCCAGTTGGGGGTCTAGTGGTTCATGTGTCAGCAAGTTCAGGATCGGGTTGCTCGGGGCTTGACCAGGAGGTCAGGAGGCACCTGGACCCCCTTTCAGTTCTGGGTCCCTGATTTCTTGCGTGGGCTCCATCTCGAGGAGGCCCCTCCCCTGGCAGGGGCTGATGGCCGCCAGCCCTCCCAGCTCCCATTCATCCTCAGTGACTCTCCTCCACGGTTTCTGCAAAAGTCCCAGGACAGAGCCTTTGTTGTTGTTGTTGTTGTTGTTGTTGTTGTTTTTGCGGTACGAAGGCCTCTCACCGCTGTGGCCTCTCCCGTTGCGGAGCACAGGCTCTGGACATGCAGGCTCAGCGGCCATGGCTCACGGGCCCAGCCGCTCCGCAGCATGTGGGATCTTCCCGGACCGGGGCACAAACGTGTGTCCCCTGCATCGGCAGGCGGACTCTCAACCACTGCGCCACCAGGGAAGCCTGACAAAGCCTTTTTGATTCAGGTCACCTGCCCTGGGGCTGGGGAGATGTGATGTTGTGATGTTTTCATTTTCTGGTCACTTGCTCCACTCAGGGGCTGGGGGCTGGGGTCAGTTCCACCCAACACAGGGAGGGATGACAGCAGGGACAGGAGGTTCCCAGAAGAAGGTCCAGGAGCTGCCACCAGGGAAAGGGGAAGGAAGGCCGGACAGAGCAGGGCAGACCTCGATGGCCCCTGTGTTAGTTTTCCATGCTGTTATAACAAACTGTCACAAAATGACCTAAAGCAACACAAATGTATTATCTTACAGTCTGGAGGCCAGAAGTCCTAAAATCAAGGTGTCAGCAGGGCTGACTTCTGGGGCTCTAGGGAAGAACCCGTTTATTTGCCTTTTCCAATTTCTAGAGGCACCTGCATTCCTTGGTTCATGGCCTCTTCCTCCATCTCCTCTCTCTCTCTCCTTCTCTTTCTCTGTCTCTCTCTCTGTTCAGGCTGCCATATAAAATAGCACTGACTGAATAACTTAAACAATAGAAATTTATGTCTCACAGTTCTGAAGGCTTTGAAGTCCAAGACCAACGTGCTGGCCAATTTAATTCCTAGTGAGAACTTTACTCCTGGCTTGTAGACAGTCACCTTCTCACATTGTCCTCATGTGGGCTTTCCTTAGTGTATGCACACGACGGCGGGGTGGGGGGCGGGGGTGGGGAGGGAAGAGAAAAGAAGAAGAAGGAGGAGGAAGAGGAGAAGGAGAAGAAGGAGAGGCTTCCCTGGTGGCACAGTGGTTAAGAATCCGCCTGCCAACGCAGGGGGCACGGGTTTGAGCCCTGGTCCGGGAAGATCCCACATGCCGTGGAGCAGCTAAGCCTGTGCACCACAACTACTGAGCCTGCGCTCTAGAGCCCATGAGCCACAACCACTGAGCTCTTGTGCCACAGCTACTGAAGCCTGCACACCTAAAGCCCGTGCTCTGCAACAAGAGAAGCCAATGCAATGAGAAGCCCGTGCAATGCAATGAAGAGTAGCCCCCGCTCTCGCTGCAACTAGAGAAAGCCCACACGCAGCAACAAAGATCCAACACAGCCAAAAATTAATTAATTAAATAAATAAAACTTTAGAAAAAGCTTATAGAAAAAAGACTTCAAAACAAAAGAAGAAGGAGAAGGGGAGAGGGGGAGAGAGAGAGGGAGGGAGAGGGGAGAGGAAGCATGGGGGAGGGGGAGGCAGGGGGAGAGAGCACAACCTCTCCTGTGTCTCATAAAGACACGAATCCTGCCTGATCAGGGCCCCACCATTATGACCTCATTTAATCTCAGTTAGTTCCTTAGGTGCCCCATCTCCAAATATAGCCACACTGGAGTTGTTGGGGGTTGTTAGGCCTTCAACATGTGGATTTTGGGGAGACACAAGCATTCAGTCCATAACTGTCTCTCTCTCTTTCTGGCCCTCCTGCCTCTCCCTTGTTAGGACCCTTGTGATCACAGGGGGCCCACCTGGATAATCCAGGTTAATCTCCCATCTCAAGATCCTTAACTTAATCACATCTGTAAATCTCTTTTGCCAGGAAGGCCTCATAGTCACAGTTCTGGGGATTTGGAAGCAGACATCTCTGGGCAGCTCTTATTCTACCACATCCCCTGCGAGGATTAGCCTCATATCCATCTTAATGTTCAAGCCCTAACTCCTACTAGTGACAAATTATTCAGTCTTGCCTCAGAGAACCATCCTGCCTGTTAGATCCTGCCCCGACTTTTGACCTATGCAAACGGGGCCCAGCACTCAGTCCCGTGGCAGACAGAGAACCCTCTCAAAAAACAGCCCAGGGGTGGAGGAAGAGAGGCCCAATGATGCTGAAAGCCAAGAGGACACGGTGCCTGGTGCATCACTGTCCCCCGCTCCCCAGGAAGTCACAGGAAGGTAAAGCCAGGGGAAGGGCCCACTGGAAGAAGGGAGGGAACCCAGCTGCTCCCTATACTTTCTCAGACCCACCTACGTGGACTCGGGTCAGAATTCCAGACTCAATAAAGAGATTTTTAAAAAGAAGAAAAAGCGAGTGATTTACAAGAGGAGAAGGGGATCGGTTCCGAAATGGTCACCCTTCCCTGAGCTGGCAGGTCCAGGACGGAACTGCACACTCAGCAGGATCCTGGCAGCCTCTGCTCAGCCATTGGGCCCCAGCAGTGGTGTTTGTGGGCAAGGGGCAGGGCCCTGCTGAAGGGTCCTGGTCTCAGCTAACCCCAGGAAGGGGAAGGAAAGGAAAGGGCTCCCAAGAGAGCATCCCGGCCCTGGCTGCTGCCCTGCTGCCTTCTGCCACCCTAGAGGCCACTCTGTAAAAGCCCAGCACCACCCACGCCCGGTCCTGTCAAGCTGGACTCCAGGGGACTGAGGCCTCCACAGCTTAAGTCCCCAGACTCGGGCTGGGCCCTGAGGTTTCTTTCCTGGGGAGGAATAGGTCCTGTGGGGCTGGGGGCTGGAGCTCTCCCAGGCCCAGCAGGCTTATCCCCTGGAATGGACTCCAGAGTCCAGAATCCCCTGTTCAGCCCTCAGCAACCAGCAGCTGGAGAGATTTAAAAGGACTCTTCAGTGAAATCAGTGAGGCCAAGCAGCGCGCTTGTTTAGGGTGGACAAGCCCGGGCACCGCGGCGGCTGCTCAGCTGGCACAGGGCCTCTGGCCAAGGCCAGCCGGCCACACCCTTGGACAAGCCAGGCTTTTCCTGAGTGGAATGAAGCAGGGTTCACATCCCATGTGTCCTGCAGGACCCAAGCGCCAGGCAGGTCATCCGGGTCCCATAGGAAAGGTGGGGAATTCTGGCCGGCAGCCAGGGAGGGGATGGGAGAGGATGCTGAGATGCTTCCAGGCTGCTTCTCCACCCTCTTGAGTCACACGGGACCATTTGAGACCAGGAGGCAGGTGGCTGGGGGCAGGGGGGAGGGGGCCGTCAGCCAGCGAGTGAAGCTGGAAAAAGGCTGGGAGGAGGGTCCAGCTGTAGCTTCAGCCGATTCACCCCTCCCTCCTTTCCAGGGACGTGGCCCACCGAAGACCTCATTCTCTGGAGTCACAAGGACAGGGGACAAGCCTCCCCATCCCCAGTATCCCAGGGCATCCCACAGCCTGGACTCACATCCCGCCGCTCTCTGCCACCCCCGTGGGCTGCTCCTTCTTCATTCCACCCCCAAAGCATCCAACACCAAGCCAGGCAGGCAGTTGGGGGGCAATAAATGCCAGTGTCCTCTCCTCCTTAATATCATGACAGAGTTTCCAGTGTCCACTTTGCCCCAGGAGGGTCACTTACAAATTAGAAAGTAAATAATCAGCAAGAGCTGGCTTGTGTGCCCTTGGAGGAGGTGACCGAGGAGCAGCCTGAGCTCCCCCCGCCCCCGCCGCGCCCCAGGGAGATGCTGGCGGAGCCCCTGCCTGGGCCTGTAAGCGGAGCCACCCTCAAGCCCCACTCCCTGGGAGGATCCCGCTGTCACTCTGATCCTCAGGCTGCCTCTGGGCACCATCCTTGTTTGCAATTTGGCACTTCGAGCAAGCAGAGCCCTGTTTTGCCAGCTGCCGGACTGGCAGCTCAGCCCATCCTGCAGCTGGGGGCCCAAGCCGGGAGCCCGGACGAGCCCTTTGAAGTCCCTGTCTCGGCTGACAGCCCTTCCCTCTGGCCTCCCACTAGGGGATCCCACTGCCTCTGGTGTGGACAAACACCCCCAGAGCTTTGGGGTGAAAAGAGCAGCCATCTTTCCAGAAAACATGCAGCCAGGCTGGGCCTGCTGGAAACCGCTGCATGCAGTTCTCGGGGCTGGGACCATGGGGGCCATGGCTCTCTGCAAACTGACGTGGGCTTTGGGGTGCAAAGGGGAACCACACGACCTCAAGGTGTCGAGGCCAGCCCGTCCCAGCCACCTGTCGCACAGGCAGGGCTGAGGAGAACCTGGGGGAGATGTTTAGTGCCAGCTGCTGCCTTGCACCCAGGACTAGAGGTCGGGCAGCTGGGATTAGTCAGAGGTTCCGAGTTGGGTCCTCAGCCAGCCCAACCATGGGGATCTTCTCCAAGTGAAAACCTTGGCCCAGGCTTGGCTAGCAGTTGGCTTATGAGCTGGAATCAGACCGGCCCACCTGGCTGGAGACACCCATGGCCCAGACCACGTGAGCCTCTGGGGCTTCGCAGGGAGGAGGAGTTTGGCTTTGAGACCTCTGGCCCCCGGAGGACGGGGGTGGGCTCCTTCCTGCCAGGACCCAAGAGGGGTTTGGGGACCAGCAGCTAAGCCTCCAATTCAAGCAGCCAACAAACGTCCCTGAATTCTGCTCTGTGCCAAGCCCTGTGGTTGGTTTTGAGATGTGGAAATACACAAAACCAGTCCCTAGCTTAGAGGAATTCCCTGGAGACAGGTAAAGTACGGCATCACAGTATGTCTGCACAGGTGCACAGAAGCCCAGAGAAGCCTCCAGCGAACCACCTGAGAAGTGACCCAGAGCTGGACCCTGCACAACGGGCAGACTGGGTCAGCAGGAAGGGGTGAGGATGCTGGAGACAGGGCTCTGCAGGGCTGAGGGGGCCCGGGGTTCATTTGTTCAGCCATCCCTCCCTTCCCAGCACCCAGAGTGCAGGCTCTAGGAGGCGTGAGCCAGTGCGCAGGCCCCCGCCCTGGAGCCTCTGCCGTCCAGGAGGCCTGCAGCTGCACCTGCCCGGCCGGCGGCCAGGGGAAGTGACTCGCCCCCCAGGCTCCTGCCGGCCGCATCCCGGGGGAGCCCACAGGAAAGAGTTTGCAAGTTTTACGGCCACTGAAGTCAGCTCGGGCCTGGGCCGGGTGCGGGCCAAGCCGGCCGGTTCTAATTAGGGGATTGGGCTCCTTGCAGGAGCCCTCGGGGCCGGGGGCGGCGCCAGGTTTGCAGAACGGCCAGCACTGTTTTGTACCGGTGTCTCCCAGCAACGGGGGGTACGCTGATGCAGGCTGGGGTCAGGGGGGCGGCACCCCGGGAGCTGGCGAGAGCCGAGGCCAGCCTGCTGCACAGGCCTGGACACCCTGGGCTGGAGCTGGTACTCCCACTCTTGCGGCCCCCTTGAGGGCTGACCTTGGGGAGCAGAGATCCCTGTTGGGCTGAGGGAAAACTGCTCTCACTTGCTCAGGGCACCAGTGCCAGGACTCAAAGGGATGGGGGCAGGGCCTGCTTCTGGGATTTACTTTATTGCCTTGGGTTGCCCTGAGCAAGCATTCTACTACCATGCCTGGCACACACATTACAGTAGGTGTTCAAGAAAATGAAGGACAAAGAGCTGGAACCCAGTATCCAGACAATGCCCAGCACACAGTAGGTGTCTGAGAAAGGTACGCTGAAGAGCTAAATCCAGTGCTTAGAACTTTGCCTGGCACATAGTAGGAGCTCAATATAAATGTGTTGAACAAAAGAAAGAATGAGGTTTGTCTTCAGCACGATGCAGTCGGCTAGAAGCAGGTACCCCTGCTGTGCCCCCCGCCCAGGTTCCCACAACCAGAGTGCCCGAGCCTGGGCAGGATGGGCCCCAGCGAGGTTCCTGCCCCGCTGCTGGGGGTGGGGGTAGGGGAGACGCCGGCAGGCAGCTGGTCAGACAGTGTGAGTCTGGACTCTGAGTGCTATTCCCGGCAGTTCCTCTGATTCACAGCTGTCCCAGGAACAGTCATGGCTGTGTCAATAAATATGGGTGACTCTGAATGACCTCTCCATCTCGCAGGGCCGTTAGGGCCTTCCTGCCCCTCCAAAGATCAAGTCCAGGCCATTGTTATTCCAGCCAGCATGTCACTCTTCTTCTTGCTAGTGAGAGGGCCTTGGGGAATGAATGGCCCGGCGAGCTGATAATCCAGGAAACGTGTGCCGGGTCCCAGCTTTGCATTTTCACGTACCCGGAACTGTCCAGACCTTCTGGGACTTCATGAACCTGGGTGCAGAGGGATGGGTGACACTGCGAGGCCCAGACTCAGAAAGACCCAGAAAGACGCTCAACTTTGACCCTGCCCTTCCCCCCACACCCTTGCCTGGGTGTCCCATACCTCCCTCTGTGCTCCAAAAGGACAATATCATGTCTCAGATGGACACCACCCACTGGGCAGAGACAAGCTGCCCTTGCTGTTTTCAAGGTTCACAGTTCCCATGGTTTAGACTGAGAGTTTGAATTCTCAGTATTTCCTCAACTGCCCTCCCTTTACAGGGTACAGATTTTATCATGAAAGGAAAGGATAGTTGTGAGCACACAGAATTAACTGTCGTCTCCAGATTCAACTTCAAGAGATACTGATTCCCTGCTTTCTATATGCCAGGAACTTCGGGGAACACAACCAAACCCAAGACAGACTCTGCCTTGCCCTCAGAGTGCATGCAAAGCAGAGGATTAAAGAAGCCGCTCCATAGGGAGGATTAGGGCTTTGGTGGGTGACCTCTGGCGGGTGCTGCCAGAGGGATCAGCAAGATGAAAAGGACCTGAGACCAGACACCACGTGTAATTCTTGCTTGGATCCCGGATTGAACAAACTAAGGCCAGTCGCTAATTTTAGGGACTATCGGAGAATTAAATCATGGATCGTATATTAGATAATATTCCTGCATCAAAGTTAAATTCCCGGGCATGAAAATGGAATTTGGGTCATGCAGGAGACTGATCTTGATCTTAGAAGACACTTGCTTAAATATTCAGGAGTGAGGGTAACGGTGCCTGTGATCGGCTTGAATATTTCGGTGTTTTTTGAGGAGGCAGGCACCTGCAGGCTGAGCAGGAATTAGCTGAGAAAAGCAGAGAGAAGGTGTCCAGGACAGAGGGCAGCCTGGCAGAGGCCAGCACTCAGGGGTGGCTGCACGGAGAACAGCTTGGAGGCTGGGAATCTTAGGACGTGGCAGGCAGGATGCAGCAGGATGGAAGGACGGGGCGCTGGTGGTGGGTGTGGAGAGAAGCAGGGGCTATATCTGGGACGTAGAATCGACAGGGCTTGGCTTGTATGTGGGGAGAGAGGGTGTGGAAATATCGAGAGACCTGATTTCCGGCTTGAGATCCAGGACAATGGAGGGGCCACTGTCCGAGGCGGAGACCCCGGGGAGAAGCAGATTCGGAGTGGGAGAAGGTCAGAGCTCGGTTCAGACCCGCCAAGTGTGGGGCTTGTAGGGCATCTCTGTTAGCGTCCCAGGAATTTGAAAGTGCCTCTGGCCAAATACCCGGGAAACCAGAACTCTGACCTCAGGCGTGGGCCGTGGGATGCTGTGTCCTTTGGCAACCCCAGCCAGGCAGGCTGGACACTGCAGAGTGGGGCCTGGTGAGGACGGACAGGGGGACGTCTGTGTGGCTGCCCATCCCACATCTGTTTTCCCAGGTTCCTCTTCATCTGCCGGGAGGGGTGGGTTGGGCTGGGACCGTGCCATCCCTCATCCCCACAAGGCCCTCGACGGGAGCCAGGATTCTGAGATGCACCCAGAGGCCACCCACCTCCTGTCACGGGTCTGATTTCCCAGAACTCAGTGGAAACGAAGCCACACATTTCAGCCTGGATTTTCTGCATTCCCACGTGTCTTGTTTATTTATCACCAGGGCAATGCCGGGTGGCTTGGTCAGGTGGGGGTGGGCTGGGCCAGCCTCAGGGATCAGGCTGGGTGCCTGGGCCCTTCCCAGCTCCCTGGAGGCAAAGACCTTTCCCCCACTATATAGTCACTCAGCACGTAATTACTGAGCACCTACCGTGTTCCAGGCATCATTCTAGATGCTGGCAATAGAACAGTAGGCAAAACAAGAGGCCAATCTATAGTAATAATCTTTTATTTTATTTTATTTTATTTTTTGCGGTACGCGGGCCTCTCACTGCTGTGGCCTCTCCCATTGCGTAGCACAGGCTCCGGATGCACAGGCTCAGTGGCCATGGCTCACGGGCCCAGCCGCTCCACGGCATGTGGGATCTTCCCAGACCGGGGCACGAACCCGTGTCCCCTGCATCGGCAAGCGGACTCTCAACCACTGCACCACCAGGGAAGCCCGCAATAATCATTTTTTATTGTGGTAAATGATTAACATAATATAGATAATAAGGGGTCAGTATATGGTCATGGATACTATTTATTGAGAACTCAGTATATGCCGGGCACTGTGCTCAGCGCCCTCCATCCCCTGTAACCTTCATGACCACCTATTGTGTAGTATTAGTATTCTGATTTGACAGATGGGACAACATGGGCTCAGAGAAGCTAGCTGCCAGCCCACCCTTTGGCAGGTGGGAGTTAAGAAGTTTGAGACCAGAGCCCGGTTCAGGTGCAGGTCTGCCCCCAGCAGTCCAGCCTGACACATCACTTCTGCGTCCCCCCGCTCCTGGGCTCCTCTTTGAGTCTGGAACCCCACCCAGAGGGATGGCTGGAGAAGACGACCCAGGGGCCGGTTCAGGTAGGTGCGGGTGGCACAGAGTCGCCAAACATTGCGAGGGATGTACTTAGACTAAAAAGTTATTTGTCGTTTATCTGAAATTCTAATTTACCTGGAAGTCTTCTTTTCACTTGCTAAATCTGGCGCTCTTAGGGACAGGACTGCAGAGCAACGTGGCAGTTCCGAGCAGGAGGGGGCAAGGGAAGGGGGTTTGGATGAAATCTCCTGGGAAGATTCACCTTTGGGCCTGCTATTCATTTATTTATTTATCATTGAAGTCTAGTTGATTTACAATGTTATGTTAGTTTCAGGTGTACAGCAAAGTGATTCAGTTATACATATATGTGTATATATCTATATTCTTTTTTCAATTCTTTTCCATTATAGTTTATTACAAGGTATTGAATATAGTTCCCTGTGCTATACAGCTAAGCCTTGGCGTTTACCTATTTTATATATGGTAGTGTGCACCTGTTAGTGCATCTGTTAATCCCATATTCCCAATTTATCCCTCCTCCCACCTTCAGGCCTTCACCAGTCCCCCGGGGCCAGCCCTGCCAGGCAGGAGGTGTGTGATCTTAGTCGAGGACCCACTGCACCAATTATCCTCCCGGGTGGACTGGTCCTGCCACCAGGGATGTGCTTTTAGCTTGTGCTTGCTCAGGCGGGGGTCCTTGCAGGCTTTGAACCTCCTGCCTGGCTTACCCTCCCAGAATGAGGCTCACACAGCTTCTCAGACATTTGAGAACCTTTCCTTCCTGCCGCCTAGAAGTTCAGGTGTCAGCTTCCCGTCCCCCGATGGCTTCGTTCAACCCACATTCGCTTGTGAGCTTTACTAGCACAAGAGTGACATGTAAGCCTGGCTAAGAGCTTAGTGTTTACAGCGGTCACTGTGACCCTTCCTCCCCATCTAGCCCTGCGCGTGATGCCACTCCCCCATCCTCCACCAATTCCAGCCATGCTCTAGGGCTGCCGGGGCCTGTTCCTTCTGCCTGGAACACTGTCTCCCCAAGAGAAAGAAAGATAAATGAGCTGGATGACAGCACCCAGCCCAGAGCCGGCACAGACAGGATGTTTTTTGAATGGTGTTTGAATAAATGAATGACTCAGTGCAAAGGGCCTGGTGCCCAATATTTTGCCTGCTAGGCCACACTCACCCTGAGTGTGCCCCTCGAGGTCACCCCCCATCCCCAAAGGTCACCTAGGCCCACATCCTGCCCTTCCCACGAGCTCAGCCCAGGTTCACCTGGGGTCTCTGGGCCATCTCCCAGGATGGGTGGGCACTGGACCCGTCCAAACCAGGAGGCCCTCACCTTGGGTTCTCAGACACCTCAGCGGCGCCCAGGACACAGCCTGTGTGTGTGCCAGGAAGCCACAAGGATGCCCAGCCAAGGCGTCTTGATGGGCAGGGAGAGTGGACCCTGCAGGCCATGGCTACAAGAACCAGTCCCCACCTCAGCTCAGACGCAGGTCACCTTCCCACGGGGCTCCGGCTGCAGGGCCATCGGCTGAACTGACACTGCGGATGGAACGCTGTCTCTGCGTTAAGAATTTTGACATCCACGCTCACGTTCTGTGCTGTGCTGATAAATGCTTAACAACCGGCTCTCTGGGGGGAGGTGTGCCCATAAATATATGTACATACGTTTAGTATAAATTTTACTACAAATAAGTGCTTGATTACCATCCACCTCAGCAAAAGAAATCATTCACGTCATTGAACAGAGAGTACTGTTCTGACATGGAGGTTGATTAATATTTCCACTTATATTAATGCACGAGGAAGAGTGAAACAGTGAAGATATACATCAGAACTTCACTTTTTTGCTGAATTGCATCACAGTGTTTGAACACAGGAAGAATACGTCCTTAATTGTTTATGCTCTTCACGATGCAGTGACCTGAGACACAACTCACTTTCAAGTTTAACCTGCATTATTACCATTTTTCCCATCACTTTCTTAAACCTAGAAAATCAACAAAACAACAAAGCAAGCCCTGACTAATAGAGTTTACCCACTTCCCTGGTGTAAAGCTTCCACCAAGGCTGATTCCAAGCCACCAAGGCAGTGTCACTGACCATGGAGTTGAGAAGAGACACGTAGCAGCCGCCGTTGTACAATGTTTCCACCATGCAGATGCAACAGATGTAAATAACCGTCAGAGCACAGACAATAGTAAAATGTAGTAAAATAATGAGGAAGTGATGAGTTTTGAGTATTTGCTTTGTTTTTAACATAATTTATTGAATTGTAAGTTTGTAAAACTGAATGGTTCATGATGGCCATATTTAACCTCTGGCTCATGCAATTCCTGAAAACCGACGATTCCACCCTCATGAGCCGGTCCAAGCTGGCTCCAGCAATCCAGTGAATGCACACCTCATCCCCCTACAACTCTGAAAGGGTAGGATTTAGTCTCCCTGCTTCACAAATCAGGAAGCTGGGGCTCAGAGGCCACAGGACAAGGGCTTGTGTCCAGGACCGTCTGATGCCATGGCTCAGTGGGGCTGACGTGAGCAGGGACTGAACAACAGGTGTGTCTGGGGAGTTGCTATTGTGTCAGGAATCCATGAACACAGTCCTCTCAGTCTGGTGTAGCCCGCAGACGTCACAGCCCCAGCACGTAGAATCCACTAGAACAAAGTTAACAACAGGAGACTTTCAAAAGAAGATAACATGGTGGCAGATTTTTCCTTTCCATGACCCAGTACAGGAGAGCTTTGCCCATCTATTTCTAAAAAGAGGGGTCAGGGGCTTCCCTGGTGGCGCAGTGGTTGAGAGTCCGCCTGCCGATGCAGGGGACATGGGTTCGTGTCCCGGTCTGGGAGGATCCCACATGCCGTGGAGCGGTTGGGCCCGTGAGCCACGGCCACTGGGCCTGCGTGTCTGGAGCCTGTGCTCCGCAACGGGAGAGGCCACAGCAGTGACGGGCCCGCGTACCACAAAAAAAATAAAAAATAAATAAAATAAAATAAAAAGAGGGGTCAAGTCTCATAACCCAAATGCTGAAGCTCTTCAGCCAAAAATATTGAACAGTTCAAAAGCATGGAGTCAGGCCTCAGGGTTCCTCAAGCTCAGGACTACTGACATTTGGGGCTGGTCATTTCTTTGTTGTATTGAAGGGAGCTGTCCTGTGCATCATGAGAGGTATCCCTGGCCTCTACCCACCAGATGCCCTAGCACCCCTCCACACCCAGAGTTATGACTACAGCCAAAAGTGTCTCCAGACATTGCCAGGAGAGGAGGGAAGAACCATCCCCATGTTGAGAACCGTCGGGCTTGGGAAAGGAGAAGCAGGGAGAACCCAGCTCAGAGTGGACACTTTGAGGGCGCAGACAGATGAATGGGCTACATGTGCCCTGGGCCCCAGAGTTGGCCTTGGTTGCTGGCTGAGCAGCAGGAAGGCTTGGCAAGAGTGGGAGGACCCCGGCATTGGGAGGGGCCAGCAAAACACCCTCCGACATATCTGCCATCCTGGAGTCATGAAGTCTGGGCTTTTTCCAGAATGGCAGCCATAGGGATTTGTGGGAGAGAGAGGCCTGGAACAGTGGACTTCTTTCAGACTCACCCACTGTGTCTCTGATTAATTTAAGAGCTATGGAGTCCACTGGGTGCCTGGCACTGCCAGATGCTGGGGATACACAGCTGAGAGGGGAAGAGACCCTGCCCACTGTCCCCTGCTGGGACAAAAGCTCCACGAGGACAAGAATGTTGGGTTTTGCAGAACCCATAGTAGGTGTTCAATATATACCTGCTGAATGGAGGAATGAGAGATGGGAGTTTTCAGCCTGGCTGGGGGACGGATACATAAACAGATAATTATACGGAGCCAAGGAAAACTTTGCGGACCCCTGAGCGGAATCAGGAAGCACTGGAAGAAACCAGCCAGCTAAGAGTGCCAGGCAGAAGGCACAGCATATGGGAAGACCTGAAGGTGAGAGAGAGAGAGACAGACAGAGCATTGCTAGCTGAGTGTATTAGTTTCCTACTGCTGCTGTAACAAATTACCACCAACTTAGGCACTTAAAACAACATAAGTTCACTCTCTCATAGTTCTGGAGGTCTGAAGTCTAAAATCAGTCTTGCTGAATGTTATAGACTAAATTGTGTTCCTCCTCCCAAATTCATATATTGAAGCCCTAACCCCCAGTGTGACTGTATTTGGAGAGAGGGTCTTTAAGGAGATAATTAAGGTTAAATGAGGTCATAAGGGTGGGGGCCTAATCCCATAGGACTGATGTCCTTTTTCTTGGCCACGCTGCACGGCTTGCAGCATCTTAGTTCCGCGAGAAGGGATTGAACCCTGGCCCTTGGCAGTGAAAACGCAGAGTCCTAACCACTGGACCACCAGGGAATTCCCAGGACTGGTGTCCTTATAAGAAAAGGAAGAGACACCAGAGAGCTCTCTCATTTTTTCTCTGTATGCACAGAGAAAAGGTCAGGTGAGGGCACAGCGAGAAGTCAGTCATCTCCAAGCCGGGAAAAGAGCCCTCACCAAAAATCAAAATTTCTGGCTCCTTCCAGGCACCAGAACTGTGAGAGAACAGATTTCTGCTGTTTAAACCACCTAGACTATGATATTTTGTTATGGCTTACCCAGTAGACCATACCCAGGGCTGAAAGCAAAGTGTCAGGGTTATGTTCCTTGTGGAGGCTCTAGGGGAGAATCCGTTGCCTGGCCTTTCCCAGCTTCTAGAGGCCACCTGCATTTCTTGGCTCATGGCCTCTTCCTCAATTCGCTCCAGCCTCTCTTCCTGTTGTCGCCTCTCCTTCTCTGACTCTGACTGTCCTGCTTCCCTCTGATAAGGATCCTTGAGATTACAGGGGCCACCGGAATAATTCAGGATCCTCTCCCCATCTCGAGGTCCTTAACTATAGTCACATCTGCCGAATTCCTTTTGCCATGTGAGGGCACATAGTCATGGGTTCTGGGGACTGGGATGTGGACATCTTTGGAGGACCCTTATTCTGCCTACCACACTGAGGTCAGCCAAAGGGAAGCTTGTGCAGTGTGTGTGTTAGGGGCTGGGGGTGCCATGAGGACACAGAAAGAATCTGGGTCAAGACTTTGTGTACCAGGTCCAGTTGTTTAAAAAAATCAACTTGCATCGGTTCCGCCTGAGGACCCAAGCCATATCCAGCAGAGTGGAGCAGCAACAGTAACCCCTGTGGTCTTCTCTCTTACTTAATAGTACCAGAAACCCAATTCATTCTAGCTTAAAGGGGGAAAAACCTATGAGCTCTGATCTGAAAACTTCACGATGGGCCAGCTTCAGCTTCAGGTACATCAAGATCTATGAGGTCAAATGATGTCATCAGGTCTCCATCCTTCTCTAAGATAAAGTCTCTCTAGGAGCAGATTGGGGGGGCGGGGGGGGCACCTGAAACCTAAAACTTGCCATTTTTCCAATTCACCTGCCCTCACCAGCAGGAAGGAGAGCTCCTGCCCAGCAGAAAATCCCTGGGAGGGCTCTGATTGGCCAGCTTGCGGCACGTGCTTATGCCTAAGCCAATAACTGCAGTCAGAGGTGTGAATGGGTACCCTGATTGGCAGGCTCTGAGTCATGGGCCCACCCCTGAGGAGAGGAGGGCCGGGTCTTGGAAATGCTGGGAACAGCGTGATAGTGGGCTGCTGGTACCAGGGGATGGGAAAGGTGCTGGTCCTGCAGAAACAGCAGTGCCCCCTGGTTGGGGTAGGCTTGTTGAGGCTCCTCCCAGCTTTAGCTGTGCAGTCATCCTTCCAGTGGACCCCCCCTGATTCTGGGGACCTTTCTGTCCCTGAAACCAGAAGAGTCTGATCACAGCACATAGGGTAGTTCAGGCCTCCTTCCTCTGCCTTCTGGGTCGCCACCTTGTCCTGGGTGAGCGGCCACCTTGTGGGTTCTGCTACTGATTCTGGGGCACCTTGGTGTCTGAGGCCCCCTCGTACCACCCACAAGGATGTTAGAAATACAATCTCAACCTAAAATAAACATCTAATAGATGAAAGGGAAGTCGCTAAGGAGTTTTACTTAAATTCCAACACACCAGGCCTAGACAGGAGGCCAGGTCTACAGAGCATCACTCCATCCCCTGAAGGGCCTAAGACGTAAGAAACAGCATCGCTCCAAGTCTGGGCTAGAGGTGAGCAGTGGGATGACAGAGGTTTCCTTTGAAAACAAACCATATATTCTGCACCCAGTAGGTGATTAGCAGATGTTTTCTGATGGATGTAGGCTGTTAGAGAATGGAACCAAAATAATTCCCATCACTGAAAAATAAAAACATGGCCATGTCCTGTGCCACATCCCCTTGGGCCTTGGGGAAGAGCATCTATTCTACAAAAGTACTCTGAAGTTCCTCTGTGTGCCAGGCTCTGGAGGGCAGTGCAGAAGGCAGTTCTTGGGTGCTGCGTCCCTCCCTCCCATGCCTGCTCTGGTCCCTGGTCCCTGGTCCCGAGCCCAGCCTCCCCACCCTGTCCTCACCCTGACCCAGCAAGCAGGGCTTGGCTGGCCTGACCTGTTTTGCCTTCTAAGTGGAAACCGTCTGCTGAAAAAGAAAGTCAGCTCAGGGCAGAACCCGGTAACTCTTGATTCATGTTCACCTCTGACCAAGACAGAAACCCAGCTGTGGTTATCATAGAGCAAGTGAGAGGCTGGGAGTGGGGGTGGGGAGCAGAAGGAGGAGGAGGGGTACGGGGAGGGATGTTGGGGGGAAGAGAGAAGTTCTGAATCACGGGATCTTATCCATGGGGCAGACGTGGCCACAGGATGGGAGGGGGCGAGGGTAGGGAGTCCGAGTCCTATGCCGAGGGCAGGCTGCACGGAGCAGGGCTTCTGCATCCCCTGCCTCCCTCCTGCCCCCCTCCCCAGAGTGCACGGCATCTCCAAGGAAGAGTGCAGGCAGCAACTATCCCTGAGATCAAGGGGGTGGATCAGTCAACAGTCACCTGAATCCTGCTAGCAGATTACCAGGGGACCAGGGAGGTGGCCTTGGCAGAGCCCTGGAGCAAACGTCCCCAACTGAGCAGGGCGAGGCCGGGCAAGGCCCAGCAGGCCCGGGACCCACGGAACCCCCAGGGCCAAACCTGCCTGATTGGCCAGCCCATGGAACTGAGATGGAAAGCCCCAGCCTGTGGCCAACAACTGCCAAAACCATTTGAAAGGGAAAGTCTCCCACTGGCTAGAAACTTCAGACTTTGCAAAGGTCAGGATTAATTAGCAAATCGGTTGCTTAGAGATCCTTAGAAAGGCAGTGGAGGGAGCAGGACCAGGACCTAGGGGCCAGAATGGAGAAGGTGGGCCTGGGGGCAGCCCGTCAGCAAGCTGGTTCCCGGGGGGCAGCTCTCAGGTTGGCGGTGGTGGCCTCACCCTAGCCCGAGACTCCGTGCAGGGAACAGCTCTCGTCCCTGGAGCCTGAGCCAATGTCCTAACTCTTCCCATAGCCACAGGAAACTTCCAAGGAACTGGGACCTCCAAGCCCAGAGAGAAAGCCTCCAAAATTCCTTGGGATTTTTCTTTTCTAGTCAACCGAGTGTCTATTTATAGACGTGGAAATATGCATGGAGAAAGGACTGGAAGGAAATACGTAAAATGTTAACATGCTTGTTTTCTTCTTTTTGGTGCTGTTTTATAAATTTTAAAAAAGACTCTCAAGATAAGAAAAAAGATTTTTTTAATAAAATTAATCTTGATATAAGTATTCATGCTTGTTATAGAAAAGTGGAAAGGAGAAATCAGAAATCACCCACAGCACAGTCAACCGTTAACACCTCACTGTGTTTTCTTTCACTATTTCTCCTATGCAGACATGTCTGATGTAAGGCTGTTGTTTGTTTCACATAGCCGTGATCACCTTACATTATTACAAACCTTTTTCATGTGACCACAAAATCATCAAAGCCTCTTTTAAAACGTCTATCTAATATTTATGCAGTAGATAATACCATTACTCCTGTAGCCATTCTCCCATGTTAGCATATAGAGGTAGTTTCCAGTTCTTCGCGGTTATAAATAACACTGCTGTGAACATCTTCATCTGGAAAAGTCTTTCATTTTTTGGAGGTTATTGTCTTCAGATTCTCACATTTCCAGATGTGGGATTACAGTGTGAAAGGTGGCCACACATGAAGCAACAGGGTGAACTTGAACCCAGTTAGTCTCCCTCCCAACTCCCCAGCCTTTAATCCTAACAAAGGGTGTTGAAAGAAAAATAGGAATGAGGCTCCTCTGGGGACAGGGCAGGGGTGGGATCTCTCCTGCCTCCCCCATGCCCCCTCCCCGACCCCATCCGCCCAACACATGTGGTTTTTATCATTAGCAGTGGTGTCGGCTGTGAGTCCAGCCCTGCCACATTTGACAGGATGCTGTGGGGGGTGAAGAGGACTGAAAGACTCCCCAGCAGAGTTGGGGAGCTCAGATCTTAAGAATGAGCAGCTTGGGCCACGAGGGAGAAACCCCTTGTGCCACGAGTGGGAAGGCTTCTCACACTTGATGCACCAGCCACATCTTCCAAGGTGGGTAGGGTTCCTGCTGACAGAGTCAAGGAAAGCACACTCCCAGGGCTGGGGCCCCGGGGCCCCGGCTTGGCAGTTAGTTAGGGCCCATGCAGAGGAACCCAAGAGGTAAGAAAGCAGTGAGAGGCCAGGCTGACATAGGGGCAAGTCAGTTCCAGGTGGGCACGTATGGAACTTATCCCCCAGTACATCCCCGGGGACGTGAGACAAAGCCCCGCCCCCCCTCTTCAGTGTCTTGGAGCATTTCCGAAGTTTCTTCACCTTGCAAGCATCCCAGCCCCTGGTCTCCCCCACCCCACTCCAGGCCTATCTCCCACCCCACCCTCGCAGCCACTGCCTCCCTCAGGTCCCTCCCCGGTTCCCGTTGTTCTGTGGAGACCACAGCATCCTGTCCTGGCCCAGGAGGGCTGCTGCATATGCTGAGGGTGAGCGACTTCCTGTCCCAGCCAGGCTCCGTGGGAGGTCCTGTCTCCTGGCTGGCCCAGCCCCGGAACAGAGGGCAGGCTCACACTGACACACACACACTCACTCCCACCTTCACACGCCCTCTCCACCCTCCCCGTGGCTCAGAACACCTGGCCCTGCTGCTCCACGAGAGGAGAAGGGTCCTGGTCAACGGGACCAGCTGGCTGGTGTCCACTGCCCCCAGCAGCTGCAGCCCCCGCCTCGGCTCCTGCCCCCTCCATGGACACAGGGGGACACGCCCAGAGGAAGGACCCAGGTCCCAACCCCGGTCCCACCACTTGGGAAGAGACTGGGCTCGGAGCCTGTTTCCCTGCCTGCAGGAGGCTTGGGCAGCTAAAGGACGTAACGTGTGCTAAGGGCTGGGCATGGTGAGAGCTATGCGAGTCACACGGCTTGGATTGTAAGTGGCAGAGTTAAATATCACCACCATTAGAAGACCTCACACGTTAGGTACCAGGCCGGCGCCAGGGCCCCGGGGCTGAGCGCCCTGCCGCTGCTCTCTGTGTCCCACGCTGAAGCCCAAACCCAGCAGCCCGGGCCCTGCCCAGCTTCCTACCAGCCGGACACACCCAGACAGCACTCATCCCCAAACTGGGGCAGCTCCGCCCTCGATCTGGGGACCCCTCGGCCCCTCCCGCCCAAGGGCCTTGATCAATAAGCATTTTATAACTATTTTATAACTCCCCTCGGCTCTCCCTCTTTGCTCTGATCACCGTGGTGCTTTTCTTCCCTCCAGCCCTGGGGTGCACGCTGCCCCCTCCCCCTTTTCTGGCCTCAGAGCCCCTTTCTGCTCCATCTTTCCCTGTCCTCTCTGTCCACACCCCACCCCGAACCGCTTCGCCACTTCACACCCATCCCCGCCTCCCTCTCCCCCCAGCTTCCTCCACACCTGCAGCCTCTTCCCATGACCTCCTCCCCGTCCCCTCTGACGGCTGACCATCCTCACCACCTAATCAGACCAAGCCAGCTCCCTGGAACCCGGCCCAGATTTCAGCCCAAGAGAGTCCTCTCCTTGGAGCGGTCTCTCCGCAGACGAGGGCTGCGGTGGGGAACGAGGTGATTCCAATGGGAGCGTCAGGAGACCAGAACCGGACGTGACCAGTGTGAACGGGGCTCAAGGGCCACACCTTCGTCCATCCTGCCGGGAGCCCCAGATGGCTGGGGAACTCTCGTTGGATCTGCCTTCCCTCTCTCTGGGGCCAGGCGGTCATCCGAGAGGCGCATGTTGGCGCAGACTGGGCTGAGGCCTCCTGTGCCTGTCCTGGAATAGCGCTCCTGCTACACTTGGAGAGATGCCCACAGCCAGGGACAGCGCAAGCACCCAGCCCCTCCTGCAGAGCCGTGAGCCCATCCCAGGCTGCTCTGGCCCATGGCAGCTGGGAGGCCCGGCTCTGCCCCCAGCAATCTCTCCAGGACCTTCCTGTGGGCTGCAGGTGGGGATCCGTACCTCAGCTGGGAAAACTCTACCCCGGCCATGGTGCCCAGGGCACACTCACATTGGTGGCAGGCATTTGAAATTCATCTGCCCAGGATGGTTCACCTCGTGTGGGGCTGCTTATCATGAATTCGGTGCCACCAGGTGAGAAACACAAATGCGGTTCACTCTGCTTTGCCCTCTGTACAGCATGGAAGCCAGGTTTGGGACCAGACAGACGTGAGTCTGAGGCCCGGCAACGCCTCTTCTTAGCTGTGTGACCCCAGCAAGTTACTTAACCTCTCCGAGCATCAGCTTCCTCATCTGTAAAATGGCGACTGTCAGAGAACGTACCTCTAGGATTTGGAAAGTGAAATCAGCTCGTGCTTCTAAAGCCAGGCACAGGGTGGGCACTCCAATGTCTCCTCGGAAAGAAGTAGAAGTAGCTGCTGTCATTGATATTATTTCTCAGCTCGGAGTATAGGAAATGAGGCGTTGTCCCAGACACCCAGGTGGGGACAGCAGCCTCAGAGCCCCAAGCCAGGACCAAACGGTGGAATTTGAGCACGAGGCCTGACCCAGGCTTTCCCCATCTTTGCAACCTGGAGCCCAGCCTCTCCCACACCCCAGAGATAGAAAGGGAAAATGAGTCCGTACCGGTTTGTTTCTACTCGCCCTCAAAGGAACAGCAGGCCAAGCTCTGCTAGCTGCCCATTTGCTTTTGCCAGCATTGCTGTTCTATAAGGCTGTCGTCACTGGATGAAGCATCGTGGTAACCCTGCTGGTTTCCAGGGCTCGCGGGGGAGATAACACCCGACTTCCGCTCTGCTTCTCCTGCTTCCAAGAGGCCTGTTTCCTTCCGTCCTTCCTTCATCCTTTGCTTCTCCAAGAGGTCCCAGGTGGTAAACGGGTGGGTGGATAGACATCACAGTACAGGTGGAAGCGGGAACCGGTTGCTGTGAGAGATAGAACCGTCCTTCTAGTTTCACCTTCTTTTCCTATGTGAGCCTTTGCCCGGCAGAATTAGGTATGAGAAAACCACTCCCACCCACCACATACACGCACCCCAATTTTTAACATCTTAATTGAGATATAATTTACTTACAATAAGCTGTACCCACTTAAAGTGTACAATTCAATGAGTTTTAGCAGATGAATATGCCTGTGAAACTACCACCACAATCAAGATAAAAACCAAATCTATTTAATTGGCTATGGGTGGCCCATTTGTATTATTCACGGCATTTTTACTGGCAGATGGCAGGAGCTCAACTCACAGTACCTAGGCCAAGAAAGGGGAATGCTGATTTGTGTAACTGGAACATTCAGGAATAAATCACCTTCAGGTATGACTGGATTCAGGAGTTCAAGTGACGTCATGAGTGTCCCTTTGCTCACTTGCTTTGTCTCTAAGAAATCCTCTCCCCGTGGCTGACAAGATGGCTGCTGAAAGCCCCAGAATAACATACTATCTCTTTATCAGTGCCAAGGGAAAGAAGTGTCTTCTCTGATAGCCCTAAGAACTCTGATACAGCACCTCTGGGTCATGTGCCCATCCCCGGATGGGGCAGAATCAGCACCACTGATGTGCCGTGCAGGTTCAGCGATGACACGTTTGTAGCTTGAAACTGGCCACGGTGGGAGCACAGGCAGACCTCAGAGATATTGCGGGTTCGGTTCCAGACCACTGCAGTAAAGCAAATATCACACTTAAGCGTGTCACATGATTTTTCGGTTCCCCAGTGCATATAAAAATTATGTTTACACATAATATTTATATAATTATGTAGTCTATTATAGACTACATAATTATGTAGTCTATTACGTGTGCAATAGAATTATGTCTTTAAAAACAATGTACAGAGAGAGGCATGGACATATATACACTACCAAACGTAAGGCAGATAGCTAGTGGGAAGCAGCCGCATAGCACAGGGAGATCAGCTCCGTGGTTTGTGACCGACTGGAGGGTTGGGATAGGGAGGGTGGGAGGGAGGGAGACGCAAGAGGGAAGAGATATGGGAACATATGTATATGTATAGCTGATTCACTTTATTATAAAGCAGAAACTAATACACCATTGTGAAGGAATTATACTCTAATAAAGTTGTAAAAAAAAAAGTACAAAGCTTAATTTCAAAATATTTTATTCCCCCAAAAGTTAACCATCTTCTGACAATGCCAGGTTGCCACAAAACTTCAATTTGTAAAAAACACAGTATCTGTGGAGCGCAATAAAGCAAAGAGCAATAAAACGAGGTGTGCCTGTATTTACACCATGGAAATTGGCAAATGCTAGAAATCAGGGCTTCCCCACTCCACCCCCCAGAGCCGGCTGTTGAACACAAACACACCACGGAGTCGGCCTACCTAAACCAATGAAACAGGTTCTCCTGAGGGAAGACACATTCTGTTACCGAAAGAGGGGAAGTAGAGGGGGGTCAGAGAGAAAGAACAGAAGAACTCCACTTTGTTCATGCAGAGCTGCCGAGAGCAGATTTCAGAAAGGAATCTTCCAGGGTTTCCTCCCACCCAAAACCCTCGTGAGAACACTGACCAGGCCAAGGCTGGACCCGCCACAGAAACAGTCCAGCCAACGTGCAGGAGAAGTGTCCAGGCTCTGTTCCCCAGCCTCCACCTCCCCCCACCACTGCCAGTCATGGAAAATTCAGGAACTTTCTGAGCCCGCCACTTTCTGCAAAGCCATACCAGCAACCAGACCCATGATTTTCAGCTTGTTCAGCTATTTTAAAACAACTCTTTCAAAGCAGCCCAGAGATGGGGGCTGTGGCTTGATTTGAGGTTAAACAAATAAGTGCCCTTTATCCAGCGACACTCTAGGAATGAGAGATGTCTTAAGGCAAATTCCCCAGCTATGTGCTCCAGAAAAACTGCTACCCCAAATTGCTGGGTTCTAGTCCACTGTTCTCCATTTCTGAAGATATTTGGGTTGCTTTCGGCTGCACTCTGCACAGAGCACTTGGGCTGAGGGTGGGGCTGCCAGCCAGGCACACAGCCTCTAGGCTGTGTCAGCCTCCCACCCAGTGCCCACAGGACCCTGGAGCTCTGGGGTATTTCTTGGCCCGCTGGCAGATGGCTCCCCTCCAGCCAAGGGAGCCAGGCCAGACTGCTGGCTATTTGAAGCAGACTGCTTTTCTTCCCATGTTTTGAGGGTAGGCAAGAATGAGAAAAAGGAAGAAGAGAAAAAACAAAACCCAACAACCACATTCTCAGACAAATAAAACTCAGCTCTACGAGACAGGAAAGCCGAGCTTCTCAGCACATAGGGTGCAGGAGCAACTCAACAGAGAAATTTTCCTTTTCTCTCTGAGAGATACCAGTCTTTGGGCCCTTGCTGGAAATCTGGGCCAAGAGTTTTCAGCTCTCCCTACTCTACGCACGAAGTACCCGGCAGCAGAATCAGTGGTGCTCCCCAAGTATGCCATTTGCTCCCCTGCCTTTTCCAGCTGTGCCGTGTGACTAGTTTTGGCCGATGAAATTGAGCAGAAGGGATGCATGTCATTGCAGGCTGAAACAGTAAAAAGCCCAGGCCGTGATGTCTAGTCTGTCTTTCCTGGCCACTCTGACCACGGAAGCCAAGTGTTCCAGATAGTGTGGCTATAAGATGACGGAGATTCCGCCCACCTGGGTCCCTGAGTGAGTCTGTGGAGCCGAACTGCCTGCTGATCTGCTGGGAGGTACAGCGTGAGCAAAACCCTTGTTGTGTTCAGCCACTGAGACCCAGGGTTGGTGTGTTATTGCAGCATTACCTGGCACGCCCTGACTGATTCAAGCTCTGGTGTACTTTGCCATGTTGTCACTGGGAGAGCCCAGCATGCAAGAGGTGGAAAACCATACTTCCTCCCTTTCTGGCCAACAGCCTTCACCCAAAGGATTGCTTATATTCAGGGGCCCACGATTCCCTGTCTCACCAAAGATTTAAGGAACTTCTCTGAGGCTTGGGCCTGGGTCTGTGCCTTCCTTTGAATTTCTGTGCAGCACTTGGATGAACACAAGCACAGAAATGGTCATCTCTCACATTCTCTCATTGAACAGGAAATGAAGCACTGTCAGTGGTGATCCCCCATGAGGAAGGTGGGACTGCCTTAATTCCTATGTTAAAGATGAGAATATTGAAGCTCAGAGGGAGTTAATGTCCTCCTGAGGTCGCACAGCTAATTAAGGAACTTGAACCTAGGTCTGTGGCTGTCATCACAACACTAGTATTTCTCAAAATGTAGCTCACAGACTCCGAGGTGGGGCCTAGGAATCTGCATTCTCAGAGCCCAGCGTGCTAACCATTACACCATGGAACTGCACAGGATTCTGCATTTTCAAAGCTCCTCAGGCAATAATGATGCTCGCTAAGTCTGAGAACCTTTACACCACCTGCTTCCGTCAGACAAAGCCACCACCAGAGCAGTGGGGTTTGAGGGGCGCAGCAAAGGACCACCTCTCCAACTAAAACAACATAATGTCTCCCCTGCCAGACAGCTCATGAAATTCTCCCCAAAGAGCCCTTCCTTTGGGTTCAAATACAAGTTGTCCTAGAAACACATGAGGCTTTCTCGTGAATTAACTCAGATTCCCCAGCTAGGAACAACCGTCTGTAAGACGTCACTCTGCAAGGGAAGTTTGTGCAGGGAAACAAGACCTTGCTCTGGAAGCGTGCATCCAGCTGGAGGCTGCAGACGGGGATGTCCTGGACTGCAGGAAGAGGCTGAGCCTCATGGGCTTGGGGGTGGGAGGAGGACTCCAAGGAGAAGAAAGAAATGCAACTGCAGGAGGTGGTTAAACCCTCACACACGAGAAAGAGTCAGAAAGAACTGGAGTAAAGTCTCAGCCTTACTATTTACTACCTGGGTGAACTTGCAAAAGTTACTTCATCTCTCTGAGCTTCAGTTTTCTCATCTGTGAAATGGAACTACTCACAGAACCTACCCGTAGTTAGGCTGCTGTAAGAATCAAATGCATTTGCACATTCATAAGCGTTATCATTTATCCATCCCTTACCATCTGCCAGCGGCCATTCTAAGTGATTCACATATATTAACTCACTTAAACATCACAACTATCCCATGACGTGGTTATTGCTTTACCCATTTTATAAATGAGGCAACAGAGGCACAGAGAGGTAAAGTAACTTGCCCAAGGCTGCAGAGCTCATAAGTGTCAGAGTCAACATCTGAACCTTGTTGGTCAAACTGCAGAAGCAATGACCCTGGGGACTTCCCTGGTGGTTCAGTGGTTAAGACTCTGAGCTTTCAATGCAGGGGGCGAGGGTTCAATCCCTGGTCGGGGAACTAAGATCCCAAATGCTGTGCGGTGCGGCCAAAAAAACCCCAAAAGGGCCTTGACCCTCATGGCTACATTCAGGGTGTAAGTGGAAGCCTTATCTCAAAGGGAAGGATGCCGCTGGAGGAGGGCTGGAGTGGAGCCTGTTGAAGGCTGGAGTCCCTGTTGCCCATGTCCAAACGCAGTCTGAATGGCAGCAACAATTATCAACACAAATACCAGCACTCTTGCTCTACCTCCAAACCAGCCAGTGTCCTGGGAACGATGTTTTGGTTGTTGCTTTATCTCTTTTGCCTTTTTAGTGCATCCCCTTAAATAAACTGCAGTGTTGCAAGTAGAAAAGGGAACCAGCATCTCTTGAGCAGTTACTACAGGCAAGATTCCATATCAGGCGAATCCATGTGTCTCATGGGGCCTCACAATTTCATGAAACAGATATTATTGTCTCCATTTTACAGATGAGGAAAGTGGGCCTAGAGAGGTTAAATGACTTGCAGCAAATCAGTAGCACAGTGCTGCTTCAAACCCTTGTCTGTTGAATCCAGAGCCACTTATGAGAAGTGATGGCCAGCCAGGGCTTTTAGATCCAACCCCTGAAGATGAAGTTCCCTGTTCCTCATCCATCCCTCCACGTGCTGAGTGTTTTTGAACGGCTGCTCTATGCCAGGCACCGGCTTAGGGACCGTGGCAACCCGGCTTCGGCTTCAACAGGGATGCAGGTCTATCTTAGTAGTATATTTGGGGCTTCCCTGGTGGCGCAGTGGTTGAGAATCGGCCTGCCAATGCAGGGGACACGGGTTCGAGCCCTGGTCTGGGAAAATCCCACATGCCGCAGAGCAACTAAGCTCGTGCACCACAACTACTGAGGCTGCGCGTCTGGAGCCTGTGCTCCGCAACAAGAGAGACCGTGACAGTGAGAGGCCCGCGCACTGCGATGAAGAGTGGCCCCTGCTCACTGCAACTAGAGAAAGCCCTCGCATAGAAACGAAGACCCAACACAGCCAAAAATAAATAAATAAATTCATTAGAAAGTATATATATCTTTAAAAAAAATAGTATATTTGGAGAGATTTCTATTGTCCCCGGGATCTGTGAGGGCCGACCATCAGCCCAGGGGCTGCTTCGTGGGGCTAGGGGGACTCAGCCTCCTCCTGGGAGAATCCAGGCTCTGGGTGTTTCAGGAAATGTCTGACCTGCCAGGTTTCCGTGTGACTGATCAGTTAGAGCTGAGGAAGGGGGGTTGGCGGCCGGGAGGGGAGGTTTCCCGTCAGCCCAGCTTTTGTCTCTCACATGAGCCCGAGACAGACAAACCACAACCACAGACTCGACCAGCTGTGGAAGCATCGAACAGGAAACCCAGAACATCTGGTGCTCCACTTCCTCTGAAGGCTGTGCAAGTCTGGGTGTGTGTGTGTGTGTGTGTGTGTGTGTGTCCCTGCCTGTGTGCACGTCTGTTTTCTCTCCCCGTGTTGTTTAGTGGGATGGGGATGCAGACAGTGTTGGAAACCACAGGCCTTGTAGTAACAAGGGAGCCTGACACCCGCTCCCCAACCCTTACGGTGCCTCATCCCCCCTCAGACAGTGACCCAGGATCTGACCCACCCTCACAGGCCACCCTCCAACACCTAGCTTCAAGTCACCACACACTTTTTAGAAAAGGATTTTTTTTCCTTTTGGATTTAGGTGGTTTTAGTGGAACTTGTTTGGGGATGAGGTGGGAGGGCTCTGCTTAAATCTAATTTGGCCTCGGCACACAGACTCACAAAAAACAGCGTCTGGATGAAGGCTGCTTTGAAAACAATTTGAGGAGAATCTGTGGATGACCTCTGAGGCTGTGTGCCGGTCAGGGGGCTGTTTTCCCACTAGTCGTGTTGTCCTCTGTGTAAGGCCTGAGAAAGACAGGTACTGAGAGGGGAAGAAATGTAAGGAAGTGGAAAGAATACCCCCCCACCCCCCAACCACGGCACAAAGCTTAACTCTCACGTCTGTCATCTTTAGGAGGTAGGATTATGCTCATTTTTACAAATCATGAAATTGAGGTGCAGATGGAGTTCATAACTCACCCAAGATCATTCAGCAAGTAAAGAGCAGGGCCAAACATCAAGATCAAACCTGACTCCTGGCTGCACCGTATCTCCTAGATCTCACTTCATTCTTTCAATGAACAGTAATCATGCCCCACACACAACTGGTGTTCAGTGAATGTTTCTTGAATGAATCAATGAAATGAGCTGTCACGGATGGCAGGAGCTGGCCGCATCACTGTGTCCCCAGGGCTCAGCACCAGTGGGTGTTTCCTAAGTTCCAGAACAGTGACACTTCATTTACCTGGAGGTCATTTACTTAGCCAGGTCAACTGCTTGGATCCTGGCTAAAAGTCTGAAAGAAGGTAAAAGGAACCACAAGCTGTCCACAGAAGTCGCAAATCCTTAGAAGTTCAAACACTTGGCTCGGAGACCTTCTCAGCCCCTCAGTCGGAGTCTGGTTACCCTTACTTTACAACTCGTGCTAAAAAGTTTGCTTGCTGACCTTACAAGCGTTGGCTGAAAAGCTTCCTGCTAGAGGAAGCTTGCTGGCAACACAATCTGGGAATTCAACTAGCATTTTCAGACTAGTAGGTGGCATTATGGATGGAACAACGCACCAGGAGAGGTAACAGGCGAGACAAACTGCCCGATTCTCGAATATCTGCTAGCTTTGAGAAAGCCAGTTGGAACTATAGCATCTCTGACGATTTCTCTGGTCAAAATTAAAGGAACAGCTGCGAGAGCAAGCAGACCTCAACTGTGCTCGCTCACGACTTGGTGTTTAAGAGCTACACATGCGCCAACCTGAGATGACACATGTGCAGTGTCCGAGGCCGTGCTCGTTTTCATACCTGCTGGTCGTCAGAGCCCACTACTGAGCTGGGACTGACGTCATGCAAGCGCCGCGGGGGCATGACGTTATCAGAGTGCGCCTCCCACGGTGCCGAAGCCCCCGGGCTCCTACTAAGGTGTTGCTATGGAGACGGGGCGTCGAGCCCCACCCCCCGAGACGGGATTGGAGGAGAGCTGGTCATCTGACGTTGGTGAGGTTTCGAAAGCGCGCGGGAGGCGCTGTGGGGCGCTCTGTGCGCGGGTTTTCCTGGCAAGTCAGATGCCTTCCCGCAGTTCTGCCCGGCAATTTCCGGGAACGCCCCCCGCCCAAGTTAAGAGTCAGAGCCCAAAATTCAATTTGAGGGACTTCTTGACTTACGGTAGTAAATTTCGGATGTACCACTTGTCCAAGTAAAGTACAAATTCAAAGTGCCCTAGACCCTATTCTGCGTGGGGCAGGAGGCCCCGTTAAGGCTTAAGTTTATCACTTAAAACAGCGTAGGGATGGGAAGAAGAGTCTGGACCATAAGACTTAGTCCTAGGGGTAACCTAACCTTTTTTTCAAAATAAATTTATTTATTTATTTTTGGCTGCGTTGGGTCTTCGTTGCTGCACGTGGGCTTTCTCTAGTTGCGACGAGCGGGGGCTACTCATTGTTGTGGCTTTTTTTGTTGCGGAGCACGGGCTCTAGGTGCACGGGCTTCAGTAGTTGTGGCTCATGGGCTCTAGAGCGCAGGCTCAATAGCTGTGGCGCACGGGCTGAGTTCCTCCGCGGCATGTGGGATCTTCCCGGACCAGGGCTCAAACCCGTGTCCCCTGCATGGGCAGGCGGATTCTTAACCACTGCACCACCAGGGAAGTCCCAACCTAAACTGTTTGTCTCAATTTCTTCTCCGTGAGATCTTTCCCATAAGCATATAAATATATTATTTCTTCCTTCCTAAGAAATCCTTTCCTTGACTCCATTTCTCCCTCCAGCTCACACCTCATCTCTCTCCTTTCTCTGAATATCAGCTCCTTGAAAGAGTGCCTACAGTCACCGGCTCCAGCTCTCCCCAGGCTTTGTCGAATCCTCTTTCTGCATACTCACTTTCTTCCCCATCTTCTTCTCACCTGCTCTGTCAGCAATGTTTGAAACAGTTTATCACCTCTCCCCTGAGAAACACTTTCTTCACTTGCCTTGCAGGACTGCACACTCTTGGCTTTCTTTCTTGTACTTCTCAGTCTCAATTTCTGGTTCCTCCTCATTCCCCTGAGCTGTCAATGTAACAGTACCCCCAGGACTGGCTCCTTGGATTTCTCTCTCTTTTCACTTAATATATCTTGGTGACCTCATGTAGTTTCATGACTTTAAAGACCATCTATATGCTGATGAGAGCCTCTCCCCTGAATCTCAATACCTGAGTTTACAACTACCTATATGACATCAAAACTTGGATGCCTAGTCAGCTGCTCAAATTCATCATGTCCGAACGGAATTCCTGAGCTTCTCCGCCAAAAGATGCTTCACCCGTGCTCTTCCTTATCTCAGAGAATGGAGCCTCTGTCCTTCTAGCTTCTCAGCCTCCAAAACTTGTGTTCTTCATCCCGCGTCCAATCTGTCAGCAAATCCTATTGGCTTTTTCTTTAAAATATACCCAGAATCCTACCTCCACTGACACCACCTTAGACCCAGCCCCTCATCTCTCATGGATTATTGTAAATGGGTTGTTGTAATTGCCTCCAAACGGTTCTCCCAGATTCTACCTTTACCCTCTCTTCCTCAGTCGATGTTCACATGATGACAGCCTGAGTAATTCTCTTAAAAGTCATATCATGTGGCTCCTTTTGAGCAAAACCTTCCAAAGACTCCCCTCTCACTCAAGTAGAAGGCAAAGTTCAATCATGGCCAGAAATGTCCTCCACCACCCGGCTCCTGGAAGCTTGCTGAGCCACCTCTCCTAACTTCAACTCCCTCACTGCCTGTACTGCAGCCACGTAGGTCATTCTGCCAGGCTTCCTTATGCCTCCAGGACACTGGACTTGCTTTTACCTCTGCATGGAGCTTGTCCTCAAATAGCCCCAAGGCTCCCTCTCTCATTGTAGACTCAGACATTCTCTGCTCAGAAAGGCCTTCTAACCTCTGATTTTAAGTTACACATCTGCCTCCGTAATCCCACATTCCCATTGGGCTTCATGGCATTTATCACATCCTAATATACCATGAAACTTACTTCTTTATCTTATGTGACATCCCTCTCCATATGAAGGCGATGATCTTGTTTTGTCATGGCTGCATCCCAAGTTCCTAGACAGAGGCTAGCAAGTGATAGGTACTCAAGAAGCCTCTGCTGGGTGAATGGATGCGTTTCAAGATCAGAGGGTTCAGTACTGGTTTCAAGCCAGAGCTTTAGGGGCTTGTGTTCCAGTCCTCCTTTGCCACTTAGCTGCTTTGAGGCCTTTAGGAAGTTTAACTGAATCGCAATGTCCTCATTTAAAAAAAAAATCAATCAATTAATTAATTAATTCGTTTGTTTGTTTGTTTATTTTTGGCTGCATTGGGTCTTCAGTGCTGCATGCAGGCTTTTCTCTAGTTGTGGGGAGCGGGGCTTGCTCTTTCTTGCGGTGTGTGGGCTTCTCATTGCGGTGGCTTCTCTTGTTGCAGAGCATGGGCTCTAGGCGCACGGGCTTCAGTAGTTTTGGCATGTGGGCTCAGTAGCGTGGCTCGGGGTCTCTAGAGCACAGGCTCAGTAGTTGTGGTGCACGGGCTTAGTTGCTCCGTGGCACGTGGGATCTTCCCGGAGCAGGGCTTGAACCCGTGTCCCCTGCATTGGCAGGCGGATTCTTAACTACTGTGCCACCAGGGAAGTCCTCAATTTCCTCTTTTTTTTTTTTTTTTTTTTTGCGGTACGCGGGCCTCTCACTGTTGTGGCCTCTCCTGTTGCGGAGCACAGGCTCCGGACGTGCAGGCTCAGCGGCCATGGATCACGGGCCCAGCCACTCCGCGGCATGTGGGATCTTCCCGGACCAGGGCACAAACCCGTGTCCCCTGCATCGGCAGGCGGATTCTCAACCACTGCGCCACCAGGGAAGCCCCCTCAATTTCCTCATTTTTAATGTCAGTGAAATAATACTTCTTTTATTCAACAATATGGAACACCCCACATGTGACCAGCAAGCACTGTGCTAGTTGCTGGAGACTCTACAGAGAACCTAAGTGCACATTTCCTCACTGCTCTGGAGTCTAGAGCCTGAGGAGGGGACACAGACAATATCCCTGTAGTCCTCCAAATAAGTGACTAGTTGCAAACTGTGATAAGTGTGACAGAGGAAAAGCAGTATAGTGCTGAAGGGGGAGGGGTGGGGAGAATCTCTCTTGGGGTGTGACTTCTTAGCTGTATTAGTCAGCTTGGGCTGCCGCAACAAATACCACAGGCCAGGTGGCTTAAAAACAACAGACAGGGGCCTCCCTGGTGGCGCAGTGGTTGAGAGTCCGCCTGCCGATGCAGGGGATATGGGTTCGTGCCCCGGTCTGGGAGGATCCCATGTGCCGCGGAGCGGCTGGGCCCGTGAGCCATGGCCGCTGGGCCTGCGCGTCCGGAGCCTGTGCTCCGCAACAGGAGAGGCCACAACAGTGAGAGGCCCGCATACCGCAAAAAAAAAATAAATAAATAAATAAATAAATAAATAAAACAAAAAAACAGACAGTTATTTTCTCACAGTTCTGGAGGCTGGAAGTCCAAGATCAAGGTTCTGGCAGGGTTGGTTCCTCCTGAGGCCTCTCTCCTTGGCTTGCGGGAGGCTGCCTTCTCCATGCATCCTCACATGGTCTTTCCTCTGTGCACTTGCACGCTGGTGTCTCTTCAGATGGTTCTAATCTCTTCTTATAAAGACTCGAGCCAGATCGGCCTTGGGCCAACACCAACGGCCTCATTTTAACATACTTACCTCATTAGGGGCTCTATCTCCAAATGCAGTAACATTCTGAGGTCCTGGAGTTAGAACTTCAACATATGATGGGGCAGGGGGGCACCATTCAGCTCATGGCATTAATTAAGATCCAAAGGATGTTGGGCTTCCCTGGTGGCACAGTGGTTAAGAATCCTCCTGCCAACGCAGAGGACACGACTTCAAGCCCTGGTCCAGGAAGATCCCACATGCCGCGGAGCAACTAAGCCCACGTGCCACAGCTACTGAGCCTGTGCTCTAGAACCCGAGAGCCACAACTACTGAAGCCTGTGTACCTAGAGCCCGTGCTCCGCAACAAGAGAAGCCACCACAGTGAGAAGCCCGTGCACTGCAAAGAAGAGCAGCCCCCACTCACCGCAACTAGAGAAAGACCACGTGCAGCAATGAAGACCCAACGCAGCCAAAAATAAAATGAATAAATTTAAAAAAAGGATGCATAGGAAGGAGAGATGGGACAAGGGGAACCCCAGGGAGAAGGAAGAATATGCACAGAAATCCCATGGCTGGAAGGAGTGTGACAGCTTGGAAGAAATGACAGGACCATGTGGCTTGAGCTCGGGGTGAGGGGTCTTGGTAGGAGATACGCTGGGGTTTGGGGGAAGCAGCCCACACAGAGCCCTGGAGGCCACCTCGGCCTGTGGTTGGTGATGTGATAGGTGTCATCTTATGAAAAGATTCCTCTGACCATGGTGGGTGGAGGGAGGCTGTCCCCAGCTCCAGGGTTGTGGTGTGCTGAGGACTACCCTATAGATTACACGGTGAGGGTCTCACTCAAGGGCTCAATAAAGGGTTAACTGTGAGTGTTTTTAATAATGCCCTCCCAACACAGGTGATGGGGAGACTGATGAAAAAGAGACCAGGCAGGGGCGTGATAAACACACAAGCACAGTAAGGAGAAGCATCCAAAAGGACGGAATCTCCACATTTGGGGGCTCTGGATATAATACAGCTTAGACAGATGTGATTTATGATTAAAACTGAGAGTTTTTGGGCTTCCCTGGTGGCGCAGTGGTTGAGCCTGCCGATGCAGGGACACGGGTTCGTGCCCCGGTCCAGGAAGATCCCACATGCCGCGGAGCAGCTGGGCCCGTGAGCCATGGCCGCTGAGCCTGCGCGTCCGGAGCCTGTGCTCCGCAATGGGAGAGGCCACAACAGTGAGAGGCCCGCGTACCGCCAAAAAAAAAAAAAAAAAAAAACCTGAGAGTTTTAGATGAAACTAACACAAAACAGAAAAGGTGTAGCTAGAGCCACTGAATGCTTACCCACTACGTCTGTCTCCTGGAAGCCAAAATACAGTGGAAATGATTTGGTGAGAAGGAGCACTTGTCTTTTTTTTTTTTTCAGGCCTTCCCTTAGGTTTTACCTTGGGGGAATGGATACACAGCAGGTAATCCTAAAAGACTTGGAGGGAAGAAGAGGTGGTCATCTCCCATAGGCTCTCAGTAATGATGGGGGAGTGGGCGGTGTTCTCGTTTCATTCCTAGAATTCGTTTCAGGAAGTGAAACCCAGTGTCACTTCCCTCCCACCTTCAACTTGAGTGGTGAGTCTGCCCTCTGATGACTTAAGGCAGCAAAGACTCATTGCCTCTTTGCATTGGAGGGAACCAAGATGAGCATTTCATCCCAGTGGCGAAAGAGCAATAACTATCCACTTTGATACTCCGGACAGAGGGCCATCTGCCAGTGATTGGGAATCTGCAGGGCAGCCCATCCTAATCTGGGGCAGAATGAACTGTTGGAATCTGCTTTGTAATATGAGGCCACATCTATCTTTTGTAAGTCTTGGCCTGGCCTTGAGGAGCTGCACAGACCATGGTCCCTCCTCTCTATAGTGTCAAGTATTTGACAATAGCTGTATGGTCCCCTTCTGAGGCCTCCAAGGCTTCTGTCCCCAAACGGAACACCACCCTCCCCCCAAAAGTGTTCTTTTCTTAACAGTAATTTTATGAATATCCTCGTACATAAATCTTAACATAACTGTCTTTGGATACATTTCTATAAGCAAAACTACTGGGGCAAATGGCACATTTTATAGTTTTTGCTCTGTGTTTCCAGATTACCCTCCAGAAAGGGTGATTTTGTTTGTATGCTCTTACAAAAGAGCCTGTTTCCCCACACCCTTGCCACCAAACTGGGGAATTTTCATCCTTTTAATCATTGCCAATCTGATAGGGGAGAGTGATTATCTCATGGTTGCTTTAATTTGCATTTCTTTGATTAAGGGTGAAGTTGGACATGTTTTCCAATCGCATCCTATACTTTTGCAATCAAGTTTTGGAGCTAGCCGCAGGAGCTTACATGTATTCCAGTTAAATTTTATCTTGCTGGATTCCACCAATCATTCCTTCCTGCTGAGATAATTTGGATCCTGATTCTGTGATTCCAACATATTGGCCTTCCCACACAGCCTTGTGTTATTTGCATGGTTGATAAGCAGTTATCTTTGGCTTCATCCAAGTTGTTGATAGAATGTTAACGAGTTTAGGGCCAAGGATAGAACGGCTTGGCAGGTCACTGGAGAAAGCCTTCGGAGGACACTGTCCCATGTGCTGTTAGGATTCTACCTGACCACGCCCAGGAGCCATGGCCTGTGGGTGGAGCCTTCACCTGGGACAGGGGCCAGGCACAGACTCCAGCCCGGACACTAATCGGCTGTATGGTCTTGAGCAAGTGGCGTCACCTTAAAGGGAGATGTCACACATGATCATCTATTTTCTCTTCAGGCTCTGGTGGCCTTTTTGTCACTATTTTGTCCATAAAGATTTCATGAGAATCTTTCAAACTATTGTCAAAAGTCATCACTCTGGGACTTCCCTGGAGGTCCAGTGGTTAAGACTCCATGCTTTCACTGCAGGGGGCACAGGTTCGATCCCTGGTCAGGGAACTAAGATCCTGCATGCTGCACGGTGCAGCCAAAAAAAAAAAAAAAAAAAAAAAGGATATATAGATATAGATAGATAGATAGCTATAGATATAAAGTCATCACTCTAAGGCAAAACGCTCACCAGCTTTACTAATCTAATGAAAGACATTCCTTCGATGATCAATACTGACCCTTATGCTCGCCCTTTCTAAATGCTGGTCAACCATTCGTGTGATTATCTGCTTTAGAATTTTGCCCAGGATCAACACTAAGCTCACTAGCCTTTCATTTATCCAATTCGTAGCTTTTTAAAATCTGGGACATTTGCCTCCGTTCTGCATGATTCCTGAAAGCACTCTGAGTGTCGGAGTGTCCCGTGCTCCCTGCGGAGACAGGTCGGTTCTGCCAGCCTGGTTCAGTTTCCTTTCGTATCATGAAGGAGCGAGTCACTGGGATTGTCTCCTGTGCTCCCAGCATGGACAGAGGGTCCAGGGAATCTGAGGAGGGTTAATAAATAACTTGGACAGTATTGACAAGGAAGCAGGCAGAACGGCCCAGTTTGAGGGGAAAGAGGGTCTTTGTGAGGCCGAGATTTGCCAACTGTTCTCATCATTGGCTGAAGAAACAGCTCCAGTGGGCCTGGGAGAGGGGCCTCTGGTTATCCAGCTCCGGGCGTAATGAAGAAAACAGGCATCAACAGAATCGTCTTGATGACACACGATGGCACTTTTCTTTGAGTGGCTTCTATGTCAAAACTCAGACCAGACTATTCTAAGGAAGGAACAGTAAACACCCCCATGTAACAGATAAAGAAACTAAAAGAGAAACTAGGTCACTGATTTAAGTGACATAATGAGTCAGTCCTAACTCTGGCCACCTGACTTCTTACAGCCATGTCTGCGAGGTAGTTGTTGATTTTCACCCTGTAAATTTACCGCTAACGTACGTAAAAATGGTCATCCCTTGCCGTGTGTTCTTGCTCAGACTAATAATAACCATAAGAATGATAATAAAGACGGATACTTAGCTCTCCTGTATGTGTGCCAAGCACTGTCCTAAGTGCTGCACGTGAGTTAACCCTTTAATCCTGACAGCACCCCTGAAGGGTCGGTGCTGTTTTCACTTGGTTTCTTCACAGATTATGAGATGGAGGCACAGAACAGAGTTTAAGCGACCTGCCTGAGGTCACACATCCCTGAAGGGGCACAGCTGGGGTTGGGACTCAGGCAGCCCGGCTCCCCAAGTCAGGAGAGGTGAGTAAATGAGGGCGAAAATGGAATAGCTAGTGGAAGGTCTATCTCTCCCAAATTATGAATGTCTTGCCAACAGTGGTCTCAACCGCTGTGGAGGAACAAACCGACTCTTTCACCCCCCGAACGAGCTGCGTGAAAAGGAAGGAGGAGCCACGTGGAAACAGGAGCTCGGGATGTGAATAACCTGTCGGGTGGGCGCACAGGCCCTGCGGAATCCTGAGGGGAGGGCATGAACCGTCGGTAAGTGTGACCATGACGTGGGACACACAAACACCAGGACCCAGGGTTACAACCAAGCCAGATCCGTGAGACGGGGCCTCGCTTCATGGACCCCCGCCTTCCAGCAACAGGATTGCGAGAGCAGTGACCACTGACACAGGGGAAGGAACGGCTGCAGACCCGGCCGGGCCTGGGCTCTGATCGGCAGAGTCCCAGGATTGTCTTCCAGTTGCTAGACTACGCTGCTTTCCAGTACATGATTCGGGATATAAAAACTAAAATGTAAGGAAAGCATTTTCACACAAATAATTTCAACCGCAACGAGGCAAACTGGCTTCTGATGAAGTTGGCAAAGGGCAGGTGATGAACTCACTCCAGCTGACATATTGAGAGTCGCTCTCTCCAGATCCAATTGGCAGCCTCATAATTATGGAAACGTCCCTGTTGTTTCCACTTATCCAGGGTTAGGCCTGCTGGTATCTGATTCAGTGTTTACTTCATGAATGAGGTCAGTTCCCAGCACAGCTGGGGTTTCAGCAAAGGAACCAGAGCCGCTGGTCAGCAGACAGCGTTCCCGATCACCTCTGAGCGTGGATGTCAGGGCCGCCTTCTCACAGCTCACCCACGCTGGCCGCTCTCTCTGGCATTTTCTGGGGCTTGGCTCCCCTCCCTGCTCTGCAGACGGAACCCGAGCTGCAGCCTGAATGTGATGAGATCACATCCAAGTTTCCCACAGCCCAGCGGTTCACTCTTCAACCTGCCCCCCGGCATTGCGACATCTTGCCCCTTCTGAGTTTCAGAACTGCCAGGAAACCGGGTCACTTTTTAAAATTATTTATTCCAGGATGGTTCCACTTGTGTGGCGTGAGAGTGACTCAGAGTACCTTGGAAGCCACCTCCAGAGGTAACTATGTCCCACAGGCCAGAGCGTTCTCTGGGCCAAGTCCCCACACTGGTGAAAACAAGAACAAAAGCTCACAAGGGCTCAAAACACTCGTTTACGGAGTGACATCCCCAAAGTTCACGGAGGTGACAGGGAAACCTGCTGCGGGCAGAGGGGAGAGGCGGCGCTCCACGGCAGGGCTCAGCTCCAGGTGACTGCAGCGGCGGCAGCAGCAGGGGTCTTCAGTGGCATCGATCTGCTCCCCTGCGCCCTGAGCCGCAGCCTTGGAACAGCAGCAGCGACAAAGTGTGGGGTCCAAGTCTGAAGCGGCTCCTTCTCAGCTCTGGCGGGGATGGCTTTATCTCGGTGAGAGAAGGTCGTAGGAAGCTTGGGGACAGCGATTCGGTTTGGATTGCACAATGATCATGGGAATCATAGGCTGAGACCGTTTCATGCAAAATCTGTGGGCTGTGGGGGGAATCTGGAGTAGGACGTGGTTTAGGACATGAGGCAAAGGCCGAGTCAACAAGGAAGCTTCCTCCTTCTCACACTGACAAGGCAGAGTATGCGCCACGATCCACGTTCTCACCGCCTAACAGACCGGGGGCTGCTGACACAGACGCGAGAGAACAGCGTGGAGGAGCCGCAGTCCCAGATGTGAAGAGGTGAGCTCTCTCCTCCACTGACCTCAGCAGAGGGCGTTTTAGGATAAAGACTTCACTCTCTGTCTCATCCCAAGGGTTGGTCCAGCGGCCACAGGAGACTTCAGAACGTCTCTGCCCACCGGAGGGTCTGAAGAGCCTGTTCGACTCGAGTCAGATTCAGATCACTTCCCTGACATGCTTCCTCAAGAGTACAACCTGCCTCAGCCCCAAGATGCTCCGTCCACTGATTCCTGTGACCCAGACCCCCGTTACTTGCTGGCGATTCTGTTGCCCGTTGTATCCGCCGTTGTCATGTCAACTTCGAATCTAAATGATCTTTTCCCTTGAATATGCTTCTGGAAGTTTTTGAAGATGAGGCCCTAAACAAAGTTCATTCCTTCACCCTCTCTGGCTTCATCACCTTGGCTCTCTGTCCACTTGGCTGCAGCTGCTGACACTTGAACGTACCAGACACACATGCACCTCAGGGCCTTGGCACGCGCTGCTTCCTCCCCCTGGAATACTCTCTCTGGGTTGTCCACGTGGCTCCATCAATCCCTTTCTTTAGGTCTTCATCCACATGCCTGCTGGCTAGTGAGACCTTCCAACCACTCTCCTCCCCAGACCCTCCCATGTGTGTCCACCTTCCATACATGTTTGTCCCCGGAGCTTTTAACCCCATCTCAGACAGCACCCACTACCTGTCTGTTCTCCACCTACCTCCCCCATTGGAACACCAGCTCCACACCGGCAGGGATTTTTGACTCTTTTGTCCACTGTCACAGACTCATACCTGTAACAGAGCTTGGTGTATCCACCCTGAAATATTTACTGAGTGTTCCCTGCACACCAGGCACCAGTCTAGACACTGGATGTTTTTGCACAAGTTTGTCCAGTGATTGAGGCATGGGCTCTACTTGAAGGAGCTCAGTAGGTCCTATAAGCTGAAAGAAGCTGTGTGTCTCCTGATTCCTCGCAGAGATTTCAGGACTTGGATAAATACTTTGCCTCTCTCCCTCTCCTTCGCTGCCCCCTTGATTCTGTATATTCTGCTTTCCCAACAGACACAGGAAAGGGGGCTCATTCCAGAGGAAAGGCAGAACCTTCTATGATTTAGGAACACAGGTGTTCGCTCTGCCGGGGCCAACTGAGCCTGCTTTTTACGAGCTTCTGAGGAGGAAATGCATCTGACGTGTTGTCACCTCCCGCTTGTTAACAGAGAGCCCTGGGACTGGTCGAGCTGTGGGCGAGGCAGCCACATGCAGGCGGCCGGGGCCGTTACACAAGCTTTCCAGAGAGATGGCGGGGTGGGGGTGAGGTTGGCGGGGTGAGCCGATGCCTCAGCCACAGCAGAGGGACGGAGGCTGCAGCCTGCAGCCAGCAGCCTGGCTGGAAAGTCTGCGTAAAGGACCCCTAGAGGAAGAGGGGCCTCCGTCCCTCTCCGCCCCGCTGTAACCCTGCCTTTCTCACCCCCTCCCCACCCCAGAGATTTGCAGCCCAGGACGCTCACTGCATCCTGATCATTTAAAAGCTTGCTGGTTTCTCCCAATAAATCAGAACTTCTTTTCTTTCCTCCCTTTTGAAAAGCCTTTTGTGAGATTGGGAGTGACCCAAAAGTAACCTCTCTATTCCTGTCTGAAGGGAAAATATTTCCAGATCAGGGTGAGCAGTCTGCAGTGCCAAGCCCGGGCATATATGAATACTCGATTATGCCTCCTAAGCCCCCAGCCCGTCACAGTTTCAGAAACGAGCCATAAGCAGAGCAAAGAAATTGCAAATCAAGAGGTTTATTATTTTCCCCTATGAAGTATTTTGAAACCGAAGTTTCCACATTTTTAAGGGTTTGATGTCATAAAATTCCCATGTATGACTGCGTTTTGAAAAATAGAGTCATTGTGTGTGTGTCGGAATGTGAGAGGTTTAGCATATCGCTTAGAACCAGGAATCTGAGATGCACAGACAGGACAGGCCACTGGGCATTTGCTGTCATGAGTTCATGTGATGGTAAGACTGTTCCGGAACCGTCTGGAAGTTAAGTGTCAGTCTTCTGAAAAGAACTGGGACCTCTGAGTGCCAACTGTTGTTATGACAAGTGCAGTGTAAGCAGGTTTCTATTTAAAACGTTCACAGCTGGTACTCGACTATTTCTTGTTTTCCAAAGGGTACCCTCTCTCCCTGGGATTTTTTTTCCACACTAGTCTGGTTTAATCCAACCTGCTGGGTTTAACCCAACCCAAAGGCATGAAGAGAAGGACATTTATAAAAGGAGCAGGGAAACTGTGGTCTTGTGCTGCCGGAACAAGGCTCAGATGAAGACAAGACAGCCCTGGAGCCAGTGCTGGAGGGCGAGGGGTGGAGAGCGGCCAGAGATGGCGAGGAAGGAGGGCTTCCCTGGCTTTGCGTGAAAGAGGAGGCAAAGGCAGACACCCAGGACTCATCCCTTCACAGCCTGTCTAGTAAGGCCCTTGGGTGCCCCCTGGGATCCAGGAGGCCTAATCTAAATAAACTCCAGATCTGTTGACAGCAGTTGCCTATGGGGGGCAGGGGACACTCAAGAGAGGAAGCAGGCGAATTGAGAAGCGGGGTGAGCGGGGCTGGACACGGGGAAATGGAGGGATCTGCAGCACAGGCCATGGAAGGCGGAGACCGAGGATGAGCTGCGTGTCAGGACGGGAGCCCGGAGTCTTCATTACCATTTAGGTCCCCAGCCTTCCTCGCCTTAATTACGGAATGAAAAGTGGTGAGGCTCAGATACTCAAGGACCGGGGGTTTAAGGGTGTGGATTTTGTTCCTATATTTCACCAGTTGTGTAAGACTTCTCCGTTCTGATCTTCAGAGGGTCCTCCTCTCCGTCCTCCCACCTCCATCCTCCCTCTTCCCTCCTCCCTCCTCCTGCATCAGCCCTCCTCCCTCTCTTCTCCCTCCTCCCCCTCCCTCCTCCCTCTCCCTCCTCCCCCCACCTCCTCCCTCCCCTTCCTCCTCCTCTTCCTCATCCTCCTCCCCTCCCTCCTCTTCCTCCTGGGCACAGCCAGTCGCAAAGGCGCAGGAGTGACACCAGTGGGGACAGAGGTGTGCTGGAGCTGGGCCTGCAGTAGTCGGCCCTGGAACACGGCAGCACTTGTGTATATAGAAGCTTTTCAAGGCGGTTTCACAGATACAGGGATGTTGGAGTGAGAGGAACAGAGAAATTCCAGAGATTTTTCACGTGCAAGCGGATATTTCCTTTGAGAGTTTGTAGACTAAATACTACTCCTTGTGTCTGAGGGACTGGTATATACTGCTGACCTGGCAATGTTCTCTGCGCAAGGCAGGCACCAGGAGCCCCCGGCGGCCTGGAGGGAGATGGAGGCAGAGGAAGGTGAGGCCGCCTGAATAAATGTCTTTATGGAAGAGCATCGGGGGTGTTCTCCCCCCGCCGGACAAGACATCCATTTCAAATATGGAGGAAGAACTTGTTGGCGGATCTTGGGAATGAAACGGGCTGGACTTCTCAAGATAAACATACCCAGGCCTCTCTATTAACCATTTTCACATATGTACATATATTTTCATCGACTTTATTTTTTAGAGCAGTTTTAGATTTACAGCCAAATTGAGTGGGAAGTCCAGAGAGTGCCCACCCACCCCCTGTCCCCACATGCACAGCCCCTCACTATCAACGTGCCCCACCAGAGCGGCACGCTCGTCACGCTCGACAAACCTACACTGACATCACGCTCACCCAAAGTCCATACCTCACATTAAGGTTCACTCCGTGTTTTGTATATTCAAAAATTTTGACAAATGTAAAATGACGTGGTGGTGTCACACGGCCTAAAAATCCTCTGTGCTCCCCCTATTCACCCCTCCCCGGCCTCCAACCCCTGGCAAACACGGATCTTTTCACTGTCCCCATAGTTTTACCTTTTCCAGAATGTTCTATAGTCGGAATCATGCAGCCTTTTCAGATTGGCCTCTGTCACTCAGTAATGCATTTAAGGTTCCTCCATGTCTTTCATGGCTTGATGGCTCCTTTCTTTTTCATGCTGAATAACATGCCATTGTCTGGATGTAGCCATTTTCATATATATTTAAGCAGCCAGATTTTTTAATGGGGTGACATAAGTTACTAATAACTAGTATTAGAATAAAATCTATGATAAGATAAAGGCAACACGTGGCTTAAATGGAACAACCTCTATATCAACCCTATTAATATGAGGGCTATTATCATCCTTCTGGTTGTAATAAGTAAACTGAGGCACAGAGAGGACCTGACAGTTAAGTTAGTGTGGGGAGATCCATAAAAAGAACAGAAGAGTCTAGAATCCCAGCTGTCTGCTCTAGCTCAAATCAGAGCGTAATAATACGTTAGTAGTGTGGGTTTTTTAATATAAATTTATTTATTTATTTTTGGCTGCATTGGGTCTTCGTTGCTGCGCGTGCGCTTTTCTCTAGTTGCGGCGAGCGGAGGCTACTCTTCGTTGCGGTGCGCGGGCTTCTCATTGCAGTGGCTTCTCTTGTTGCGGAGCACGGCCTCCAGGCGCGCAGGCTTCAGCAGTTGTGGCTCGCGGGCTCTAGAGCGCAGGCTCAGTAGTTGTGGCGCATGGGCTTAGCTGCTCCGCAGCATGTGGGATCTTCCCGGACCAGGGCTCAAACACGTGTCCGCTGCATTGGCAGGCGGATTCTTAACCACTGCGCCACCAGGGAAGCCTGTTAATAGTGTTTTAAGTTGATAAATGCAGGGAGGGGGACGGACCTTTACTCCCAGCTCCTCAGGTTGCCGGGCAAAGGGAATTCCTTAGAGTAACACTCCTTGCCTCTCCCCCTCCCCGTACCACTTCCTCCTTTCACCCCAGGGGAGGAGGAGCCATTTTCCCAGTTGGGCAGATGGGGAAGAACTGGGCATGCTCAGAGTATCCCCCAGCTCCTCTCTGGGATAGCCTGGCTGTGGAGCACGCACTGGTCAGCTGGTCAGCTCTCAGCCAGCCTGCGTAAGTCAGCAGGTCCAATTCAGGAAGGCGACATCAGCAAGCCCACTGGCCCACGCACCCAAGCCATGTCTTACAAACAGGTTCATAAAAATAATGACACTAGCATTCCAATCTCATTTTCTCTGACTCCTACCTCTGACTGGTTGTCCTGATTTAAGTGGGGAGGACACCCACTTCCAGACCTATAATGTCATCATGAGTGGCTCTGACAGGCTCTTAGCACCTTATCAGCCAGATTCTTACTGGTGCCAAAGTGTCTCCACCATCACTGAATCTGGCAACTTTGAAGCTATTTTAGGCCCAAGGGACAAGATTTAGTGAACTGAAGTAGTAAATTACATTAAAAGCCCTGAACTAGCCTGGAAGCACAGCCAGCCTACTTTCAGGTAATCATTTGATCCCTTAGAGAAATCCAACTGAAAAACTAATTTTAGACCAGAAATTTAACTACTTACAGCCTATACAACAAGTCTATCTGGAAAGGTCTACATAGAACCAATTGCAAACTAAAATTTCCATGAAAGAAAACAGATATTAGGGCTACATCCAAATTTTTATCAGGAGTTGCAGAAAACTTCCCCTTTCTGCCCTAATGGTTTTTTTTTTTCTTTTCCTAAATGATGTTTTATTTATTTATTTATTTATTTAGGCTTCGTTGGGTCTTCGTTGCTGCGCATGGACTTTCTCCAGTTGCGGCGAGCGGGGGCTAGTCTTCGTTGCGGTGCGCGGGCTTCTCATGGCGGTGTCTTCTCCTGTTGCGGAGCACAGGTTCTAGGTGCACAGGCTTCAGTAGTTGTGGCACGCAGGCTCAGCAGCTGTGGCTCGCGGGCTCTAGAGCACAGACACAGTAGTTGGGGCACACGGGCCTAATTGCTCCACGGCATGTGGGATCTTCCCAAACCAGGGCTCAGACCCATGTCTCCTGCATTGGCAGGTAGACTCCCAACCACTGCGCCACCAAGGAAGTCCCCATCCTAATGGTTTGATACACATTTTCATGCCTTGAGTCCATCCCAGTCCATCCGGGTCATTTGGTAACATCTGAGTTTTCTTGAGCCAAGGTTGAAATACCACCATGGCTTATTAACGTCGACAGCGATGGTAAAAAGTGTAATGTTTCTGTATCTGCCTATGTAGGGACTACACAAGAACCACGATGAGCCCCTTGAGAACAAAACCTAATTTACATATATGTCGTGTGTCTTGTCCACACAGCATCATTCATGAGAGCCCCTTAATATTTGACAATTAGGAGGAGGATGGCGATGATGATGGAAAAGGTTTTCCCGAGCTCAGTTACCATCTTGGCTGAGGTGGGCTGCTCAATGAGACAGACACTGACTCACTGTGACTAACAAGTTACCATTCCCAGCCCCCTCCTCCCTTGTCTACCTCAGCTCAGGCTGCAAGAGCCAAATGCACCTGGCCCAGTTCTACCAAAGGACACAGGCATGGACGTCTGCTGGAGGCCCCCTGCAAGAGGTTTTGCTTTTCTTCTATGAGATGGATAGGACTGGTGATGCCCCTTCCCCTTCTCCCTGCCTTGACAGTGGGCATGATTCCTGGAGCCGCAGCAGCCAATCATGACCATGAGGTGACCAACCAACTCTCTAAAGCCGCTAGTAGCCTAGTGCACAAAAGCTACTCTAGCTGCCAACCTTCTCTCCCCGGGTGTAACTATGGCCATCACGGGACATCAGAAATGCCTGGAACATCATTAATCCAAAGAAGACAAGCTGCACTATTAAAATTAACTGCTGGCCTACTACCCTCAGCTAATACGAATGGAACAAGATGTTAAAAAACGATTCTGTTTCAACTCTGGCGAAGGTCCCCAAGTACTCTCGTGTTGCAAGGAGGCACTAGACCACGTCTGCATGGCCTGCAAAGAGCTGTGGCCACCCACGGGTTGGAGGTGGCAAGGCCTAGAGGGAGAGATTAGAAATTAGATGATTTCTTTAAAGAGAGCTGTTGGATGCTGTGGCCCCAACTGTGGACGAGAGGAGGGGGCCTAGTATGGAGGACTTTGAGGAGGTCATTCACAGGGCTGACATACATGCCCAGTAGTTTGGGGGACCAGACAACTGGTGTCTGTCATGTGCCTGAGAGATCTTAACAGCAAGAAGCCCTAAAGTTGGGACTTCCTTGGTGGTCCAATGGTTAAGAATCTGCCTTCTAGCACAGGGGACTCGGGTTCGATCCCTGGACGTGGAACTAAGATCCCACATGCCTCGGGGCAGTTAAGCCCGCGCGCCACAACTACTGAGCCCGTGTGCTCAGGAGCCCGAATGCCGCAACTAGAGAGAAGCCCACGCGCACAACAAAAATCCCGCGTGCCACAACTAAGACCCGACACAGCCAAAGAAAGAAAGAAAGAAAGAGGCCCTAAAGTCATTACAAGGAGAGGTGGCTGCACAGTTAGGGACAGAGTCCCACCCCTAGTTTTCCCACGGGACAGAGCTGGCCCCAGAGGGCTGCCGGCAGAAAGGGACTGAGCCACGAGGCTAAAACACCGGCTGAGCGAGTCTCCACACCCCTCGAGGGAACCACATGTGAGCCAATCCCCCAGCTCATGGGGAGTCCCCAAGAAACCCCAAAGCCCCTCACAGCTTTGAGTGGCCAAAGGATGCAATGGCTGATTACATGGGGGCCCCAATCACTTCACCCTGGAGGGGCCCAGTGAGTGGGAGGGAGGCGAGTAGACAGAAAATGTGGAGAAACCAAGTGTGACCGTTCATTTTATGTGTCAATTTGACTAGGCCACGGGGGGCCTAAATACTGGGCCAAACATTATTTCTGGGTGTGTCTGTGAAGGTGTTTGTGGACGAGATTAGCACGTGAGTCTGTAGACTGACTGAAGCCGATCGCCCTCCCCGCAACCCGTGAGTGGGCCTCATCCTATCCATTGAAGGCCTGAGTAAGAAAGAAAGTTCCCTCTCTGCCCGACTGTCTTCAAGCTGGGACATCGTCTGCTCCTGCCTTTGGACTCATGCTCACACTGGGACTCACGGCTTCAGCTCCCCCCAGTCTCCAGCTTGCTGTCTGCAGATCTTGAATGGCTCCACCTGCATGATCCGTGACGGTCAGTTCTTTAGGGTAAATATATATCTCTGTCTCCTATCCGTTCTCTGGAGACCCCAGCCTAAAACACAGGGGGAACTTCGCGAAGGGCACCTCTGCCATCTCCCATCGCAGGCTGCTGGCGGGGCACCGAGTTCTGGAGCTGAGTGGGAAGAAATTTAACCTCTATACATCCATGTTACACAGAAACCCTGTGGACTTGAAATGACCAGAAGACTTTCTGCCATCCACCGGCTGCTGGAAGGTCACAGAGCTGCAGAGATTGCCCTGGGGAGGGGGGTGGTGGTGTCTAGAGAGAAACCAGCCCCCCAGGAAGCATGGGACGGGCCCTGGAAGCTAAAGAAGAGAGTTTCACTCTGCTGAATCCACAAACCCCATCAGTGCTGCACCTCGTTTTCACAAACGTGGTGCGTGATGCCTGCAGATGATTTGTGTTTAGGCAGAACCCAAACATTTCCCAGGTCCCTTCTCCCAAACACTAAACTCCTTTCTCCCTCCTTGGCAATCTGTGCAAGTTTTAGAGCACAATAACGTGTGGAATTGAGACCTTTGGTTTATTAAAAGTAAAAAGTAGCTTCAAGGAGCGTAGAATTACACAGTTCCGTTTTAAGTGTGCTTGAAAAGCAACTCCTTTCAAAGCCGTATCATTTCCCATCCTGCAAGGATCCCACTGGAATTGGAAGGGTGGCCTCAAATCGAGTTCCAAGCTGTGTCTCAGCCGGTGAGAGACACGGCAGACAGTGTGTTGAAAACCACCAGACCAGGAGTAGCTGATGTTTATCTGTCTCTGTCGAATTCCCAGGGATATTACGGGGGTTTCCAAGCCCATGTGGGAAGCGTCGTCAGCCTGCGTCCAGAGGTGCAAAAAGCATGAGATTGGGCAACTTCTGCGTCTTCACCCCCGCTGCCCTCATCTGGCTTGGTGTTGGCTCTCTCCGAGTCCTCTGGGCCCCTGGGCCAAGGCAGACTAGATCCAGCTGGATATTTATAGTGCTGCTACATGAGGGCAGCTAGTGGGAGCAGGTGGTTTCTGATATGGGGAAAGGAAGCTATTTATACCGGGAGTTGGATGAAAATTAGCCAGAGGGCAGGCTGCAGCCATAGTTGGTGTTCCTTGTCCTCTCGTCGCTGGGGAAAGTTCTCGGGATCCTCAGGTGAAAATATCTCTCAGTCTCGCTGCCTAGACAGTTCAATTCAGCAGATGCTGGTGGAGCACCTGGTGCTGGGTGGGCCCTGAGATGAGTAAGACAGGCCCCTCTCCTCGTTATAGTCCAGGAGGGGAGACCTTGTGAAAGTAAAGCGTGACGATGTGGTCCATCTCTGCCCGCTGAGAGCGCCACGGGGACACAGACACCAACGTGATGGAGGCTGCTGGGCCTTGGGGAATGGAGATGGGGTGGGGAGAGGGGAAGGAGTGGTCAGGGAGGACCACAAGGCCATGACTGCTAACCTGGCTTGGTGGGATGGACAGGAAAGGTCCAGGGAGGAAGGAATAGAATTCAGGGTGTGGAGGTTTTGCAGCCTGACCTGGTGCATTCTGGGAACATCCAGAAATCAGACGTGACCTGAGGGGAGAGGGGCTTCCTGAGGGATTTCGGAGAAGAAGGCTGAACAGGTGAGCAGGGCTGGGCCAAAAAGGGTCATTGTCCATGCCCAGGAATGCGCACTAATGCCAACTTCGCCTTCAGGCAGGAGGAGCTGGCAAAGCTTTCTAGGCAGGGAAGCGGTCGTTATTCCAGGGAGCAGGGGAAACTGTGGCTCTGTGAGCAAGTTCCTCCTGTGTCTCTGGTGGCACCACGCCTGGCACAGCCGGTACAGCATAAATGCTTGTTGAAAGAGCAGACTCACCAGTCTACACCCCTGTCTGGAGGTAATGTGTGCAGACCATCCCTGAGATGAGGCCAGGCAGACTTGCTGGGCTCCAGATGGCGGCTGCAGGCACCGTCCCCTCCAGCCCCTTAGGCAGGTCCAAGCCTCCCCAAGGTTTCTTCCCATCACACTTCTCTGCCCCGCAGTCCAGCTCTGCCCTGCCCCTGCTCTGATTCTGCCTGTTGCTTTATCTCCACCTTGGCATCCACCCTGGCACAGGTGTGGCCTCAGGCCTTCTATCTGAAACCCAAGTAATAATCATAACAACAACCAAAGACACTTCTGTGTGCTCTGGCTGAAGGTTTGGGGAGTTGAAGCAAGTTTACAAACGCTAACAACTTAAAACGGAGTATTAGCCTTCTGCTTGTTCTTAACCCTCCGTAAGCCATTCCTGCCTTCGCCCCACTTCTTGCTCTCCCTCCAGGCTTCTCCCCTTCTCTCTCTTCCCAAAGGCCTGTTCTTTGATTATGCGGGATAGTTTAAGGGGTTTGGGGTTTGGTTTGGTTTCTTGGTCTCGTTTCCTGCGAACTCTGACCGGTTCGCCTTTCACCCTTTAGTGGTGTACTTTCGTAAACAAAGACCTTTTGTTCCCTAAGAGGAATGCTGGTCCCATAAGGTAAGAAAGTCATTTTTCCCATATCACAGCATGATGGAGCAGCTGTGTGATTTAGTTTATACCTGGCACCATAGGGGACGAGAAAAATAAGAACTGTCCTTGGGGCAAACGTTGGAAAAGGACAACGATTCTTTGCTTGACCAAATGTTTTCAGACTCCTGAAGCTTCTAGGCCCATCTGTGCCCTTCCTTGTAAAATCCAGTTTTAGCAAGAACCCTGCTAAGTCAGTTCAGCAAGAGCCCCCCAACCCTTGGTATCTGATTAGTTTCTTATACCCCACTAGCCCCAAGGGCTGTCTGCCCACCCTGGCCTGTTTTCAGCAAGAATCCTCTGAGGTCCAGAACTCCCCTAACCCCTGATGTTTCCTCTTAGGAATTTTCCACCCACCGACCCCACCCCTGCTCCTTGGCTATAAATCCCCACCTGCCTGCGCTGTGTTCAGAGCTGAGACCAATCTCTCTCCCACTGCAAGACCCCACTGCAGGGGTCCCTGCACCCGTCGCCACGGCCCCCCTTTGAATAAAGTCTGCTTTCCCGTCTTCAACAACTGTCATTGAATAATTTTTTCTTTAGCAGGAAGAAAGACTTAACCTAGAGCACTTTGACTTGGTATTTAATCACATGTTCCATGGGTGGCCACCCTGTATAAAGTGTAGAAAGCAGAGGTGAAACATGCCCATGGTGCTTCGAGCAGACAGGAAGGGGAAAGCGCTCTTCCCCATGACCTTGTATGGGAAGAATTAACACTCCAGGGCAGCTAATTGGTTTTCAGAGATGGAGCTGTTGGAGGGAAGAGGAGGGGCTCACTGGGTCAGCTCTGGGGATGAGGAAGAGTGGGGAAGGGCGATGACGAAATGGGGAAGGTGGAAAGAGAAGCCGTTTGGAGGAAGGAGAAAATATAAGTTTTAAATGTATGAAGTAGGAGAAGCCGAGAGGCAGCCACTCAATCTGTGAACAAGAAGTGCCCAGCAGCACCAAGGCCAGGGCTGGAGAATGCTCTGGACCAGCAGGTGTGGGCTGTGCTCAGCAGAGAATGTCTCCAGGGGCAGCACCTGGTCCTCAGCCCCCAGGGGGTGTCAAATTCTCGGTGTGCCTTGTCTTAGAGGGATTGGGAACTTGCTGAAAGTTCTGGTATGTTCCCGATCCTTCGATGTTTGACTCAAACTCTTGGTTTCTTCTTGGAATGCTTCAAAGGTTTTCAATGCAAATCCAGACTTTTCCTCCCTCACTTATATATTTCTGTCCCATATCCACTTGGCTTGGTCAGGGCTTAGTAGAGGAAGCGAGGAAACACACGAGCTGGGTGCCACCGGCCCAGCCACTCTGAGCAGCGCCCCCACCCACCATGATTCAAGGTAATGAGGCCACTTTGGAGGAGCCTGAGAGACATGCACTAGGACAAGCACGCAGAGATGTGAAAAAGGCTACAATGCAAGTAAGTGTCTTTGTGATAAAGCAATGCCAATCCCACCAGAGGCAGACACAGGACCCAAGGTATAAGAGGACGGTAAGAGAGAGGCCCCAGGTCTGCAGGGCTTGCTGGGCCCTGAGGACAGGTCAAAGATGAGCAGGGAAATGCAAAAACACCAGGGCAAAGGTGGCAAGTGTTTCATAAAGCAAACCTATATTTCATTTAAAGGCCATCTGGGGGCTTCCCTGGCAGTCCAGTGGTTAAGACGCCATGCTTCCACTGCAGGGGGCATGGGTTCGATCCCCGGTCCAGGAACTAAGATCCCACATGCCATGTGGTGCAGCCAAAAAAAAAAGGCCATCCATTGGTCATTCATTCTAAGAGTAAACAATTCCTTGGGAAGAGCTTTCGTTTTCAAAAATGATCAGCTCGGGGCTTCCCTGGTGGCGCAGTAGTTGAGAGTCTGCCTGCCAATGCAGGGGACATGGGTTCGTGCCCCGGTCCGGGAAGATCCCACATGCCGTGGAGCAGGTGGGCCCATGAGCCATGGCCGCTGAGCCTGCGCATCCGGAGCCTGTGCCCCGCAACGGGAGAGGCCACAACAGTGAGAAGCCCGCATACCACAAAAAAAAACAAAAACAAAAAAAAATGATCAGCTCAGCATCACTAATCATTAGAGAAATGCAAATCAAAACCACAATGAGGTATCACCTCACATTGGGCAGAACGACCATCATCAAAAATCCTAGAAACAATAAGTGCTGGAGAGGGTGTGGAGAAAAGGGAACCCTCCTGCCCTGTTCGTGGGAATGTAAACTGAAACAACCACTACGGAGAACAGTATGGAGGTTCCTTAATAAACTAAAAATAGAACTACCATATGACCCAGCAATCCCACTACTGGGCATATACTCAGAGAAAACCATAATTCGAAATGATACATGCACCCCAATGTCCATTGCAGCACTATTTACAATAGCCAGGACATGGAATCAACCTAAATGTCCATTGACAGATGAATAGATGAAGAAGATGTGGCACATATATACAATGGAATATTACTCAGCCATAAAAAGGAACAAAACTGAGTTATTTGTAATGAGGTGGATGGACCTAGAGTCTGTCATACAGAGTGAAGTAAGTCAGAAAGAGAAAAACAAATACCACATGCTAATGCATATATATGGAATCTAAAAAAATGGTATTGATGAACCTAGTGGCAGGGCAGGAATAAAGATGCAGACATAGAGAGCGGACTTGAGGACACAGGGGGTGGGGAGGGGAAGCTGGGATTAAGTGAGAGAGTGGCATGGACATATATACGCTACCAAATGTAAAATGGATGGCTAGTGGGAAGCAGCAGCAAAGCACAGGGAGATCAGCTCTGTGCTTTGTGACCACCTAAAGGGGTGGGATAGGGAGGCGGGGAGGGAAGCTCAAGAGGGAGGGGATATGGGGACATGTGTATGCATATGGCTGATTCACTTTGTTGTACAGCAGAAACTAACACACCATTGTAAAGCAATTATATTCCAATAAAGATGAAAAAATATTTTTTTAAATGATCAGAATAGGGACTTCCCTGGCAGTCCAGCAGTTAGGACTCCTTGCTCTCACAGCCGAGGGCACGGGTTCAATCCCTGGTCGGGGAACTAACATCCCCGCAAGCGGTGCAATGCAGCCAAATTAAAAAAAAAAAAAAAGAATAGTATGTGTCTGTTGCCCTTAAAGTTCTTACTTGGCAAAGCAAGAAGTCAGAAACATTAAGTCCTTCCAATTAAAAAGGAAAACAATGGCTCTGGGAGGCCGTGAACTTGAGGGCACCTCTCCTTTGCCCAGCTTGGCACCGGTAAGCGAGGCCCTCTGCAGGGAGAGCTCCAGAAGGAAGGCCTTCAGGGAGAAACAAGTTTTTCTGACTTCTTTCTGAGAACGAGACCGAGCTTCCTTTTCTCTCCACGCGCCCAGCCCCGCAACAATCACCACATGAAATCTCTGTTGTAAAAATGTCCCAGGGCAAAAGCTTGCTCAAACTAGGCTCAGGGGCATGGCATGCGTGCACAGAGGCCGGTCCCATCCAGGCCAGTGGTGGCCAGAACACAGATCCCAGGGGACCAAGGGCCAAGCTGACCTGTAGAGGCGCTGTTTGAAACCAGAGCTGCTTTTCCCATCCAGGGCCCCCAGCCAACCCAGGAGTGGCCTGGGAGCTCTGCAATTAAAGTATTAGATTGTGATGCCTCCTGGGCCGTCCTCCCCAACGTTCTGGGCTCCCTGGAGCAGGTGGGTGGGGACCAGGTGGGAAAGCCACCCGTATTCAGCGACATGGGGCCCAGTGAGGCCAGAAACACCCATGGGTGGAAGAGGCACAGTGAGACCGGCCACCTGGGGAAATAGAAACAACACAGACCCCCGGGCCAAGAACGTTGACTGCTCTAGGGCCTGGCTTCTGCGGCCCGAATGCGAACTGCACTGACGGGCAGAATGGGGGTGGGGGGGAAGGGACCACCCCGGATTGCATCCTTGTGACTTTTACACACACAGGTGCTCACACAGGTGTACACACACCGTTTTGTGGTACGACCCCCTCCCTCCGCTCACCTGGTGGGAGAGTTGAGATCCCTCTCCAAGGACTCCTGGGCTGGGCTTCCCCAAAGAGTATCTGAGCAGTTTTCACTCATGGGGCCCATCACAGGGAGTACTGTGACAATGGAGAGTCTGTCCTTGGACACCCTCCCCTGGCGCCCCTGCAGAGGACTGTGGCCCACTCCCTGTGTGGCTGAGCTCTTCCGTCCTGGTCTCCTTAGAACAACCAACAGCAGCACCAAGAAGCAGCTGCATCCAAGATTAACAGGTCTGTAAACAGGCTCGTTTTAGAGAAAGGCTCCATTTTTTCAGATGTACTTTTTTCAGATCTCTTTACCACTGAAGATCCCAAATGGGGTTGATGCTGTCCTTGGAAAAGGGGGAAATTATTCTTGAGTCATCAAATGGAATGGAAACGAAGAAGGAAACCCCGTTTGTGGTCTGTTGTTCAGTACAAGAGTTGGTTATTTGATCGAAGAGCCCTTGTTGGGTCCGCTGAGTTTTCTCTCATAAAATCGTCCGGCTCCCCAAGAGGCAACCTTGATGCTGGTGAGTAGTTTGCAAAATGGTGATTGTGAGAATCTGGAAGGCAGGTGCACCCACTTTCCCAAGCCTCTGAAATCTGGAAGCGAGACCAGGGGAGCAGTAAAGGAATGTGGCGCCCTCTGGTGAGAGCGGATCCAAACATCCCTCCCGAGTGCCCAGAGTGGGCGCCCGCGGGCTCGGGCCTTCGTCTCCTAAGGCCCAACATCTTCCCACCTTTGTGCAAAACCCAAGATGACTAGTTTTGCATGTGGCCCTTCGGAGTCTGCATCCTCGGGCAGTGTGGAGCTGACGTGGTTCCATCTTGGTAGACCTAATTCCGATTTTGGCCAAGTGGGGAGGGAAGTGTTTATCCCAGGGGAGATACACAGACCATGGAGGGGCTGAGATCACGAAAAGCCAGACGACTGAGGGGTCCAGGCCTTGTGGTCCCAAACGTTGCCCACAAGACTCAGGCAAGGAAGCCATAACCGGCCAGCTGTCACTACTGGGGGCCCAGGGTTTTCCTCCAAGATAAGGAAGGACCGGGCAGACACCAGGAAGCCTCCAAGTTGAACCAAGCATCTCTGTCCATCTGGGATCAGAGCACTTGTCAGATATGATTACAGAAATTCTCAGGGAAGATTCAAAACAAAAGCCACATGCTCGTTAAAGGGCCTGTTCTCAGAACAACCCAACACCCGGACTTGTCTTCTGGGTCAAGTGGAAAAGTTTGCGAAAGGCCAAAGAAGATGGATTCTGTGCTTCCCAGGCCCCAGTTAAAGCGTAGAGGAAGTTATAGGGAGTGAGCTCTGGATGCAGCCCCGACGCTGCAAGAGCCTCTCCAGGCTCAGATTTACACGCCTGACATTTCCAGGTCCCAGACCGAGATTCCATTCAGGGGCGGATGATTTGATTCCCGTAAATAACATATGTGGCTGCGCAGCGTTGATCAGGGGATCTGGGCGTGAACCGCGAGTCACCGGGGATCCAACAGGAATTTCTCTCTCCGCCATATGTGTTATTTGGAAGCTGAGCTCCTTCCAAGCATTCTGATATTCCTTGGAGGACTTGGCCACAGACTCAGAGCCAGGCAAGAGGGGCTTCGGTGGACCCTGACACATGGAGGAGGCCGGCGTCCACCTCCTGCAGAGGGTTTGAAGGTCCTTGAGTCTGGACCCTAGGAAGGCCCAGAAGGGACCCTGAGAAAGAAACTCAGAAGATTCCTTCACAACATTATGGGCCCCACTAGAGACAGTCTGAAGCTTGCATGTAGTCTCTGGCCTTAACATGCCAGATTTTAGATAGTTTTTTTTTTCTGGAAGTACAAGAACACCAATGAGCAAACTTGAAAACATCCTTGTACTTTCAGTGGAGCAGGGAAGCAAAAGCTTTCTCAGATTCAGAGCCTTGGTGGTTGTGCTTGGGGCGGGGGGAGTCTGCCCTCCAAGGAGGGACTTGGGCTTGGGGGGAAGAGGCCTCCACACTCCCTTCCTCCCTCTGATGTGTCCATCCATTCTTTTTGGGGGGGGGGCATGCCGTGTGGCATGTGGGATATCTTAGCTCCCCAACCAGGGATGGAACCCATGCCCCCTGCATTGGGAGCACAGAGTCTTAACCAGTGGACCACCAGGGAAGTCCTAATCCATCCTTCATCTTTGTGATGTCTACAGCTCTCACCCCTATTCACTTTTTTCTTATTCTTACTTTGGTGACCTATACATTTTTTATTGAGATATAATGCACACACAATTCACACTTTTAAACTTAAACAGTGCAGTGGTTTTTAGTATGTTCACAGAGTTGTGTAACCATCACTACAATCCATTTCAGAACATTTTTATCACCCTAAAAGGAAACCCTGCACTCTTTACCCATCATCCCCTAATCTTCCCATCCCCTCTAGCCCTAGACAGACACTAATCTACTCTCTGTCTCCATGAATTTGCCATTTTGGACATTTCATATAAACGGGATCATACAATATTCTGCTTTTTGTATCTGGCTTCTTTAGTTAATATTTCAAGGTTCATCCATGTTGTAGCATACATCATTACTTCATTTCTTTTTAGGTATGAATAATTTTCCATTGCATGGAAATACCACATTTTATTTATCCTTTCACCAATTGATGGCCATTTGGGTTGTTTCTAATTTTTGGCTATTATGAGTAATGCTGCTATGAACATTTGTGAACACAATTTTGTTTACACATAGGTTTTCATTTCTCTTGGGTAGATACCAAAGAGTGGAATTGCTGGATTATATGGAAACTCTATGTTTAATCTTTCCAGGAACTTCCAGGCTGTTTCCACCCCTAGTCACTTTACATCTAAGAGTTGGTCAGTCATATCTGGCAAAACAATAACAGAATCACCGGACCTTTCCAGAAAGATTCTAAACAAGTACTAGGGTTAAATTTCAATTTTAGCTAAGAAAGTTGGCTAACCGGCTGCTTTGGTTAGATGAAATCAATGGTAATACTTTTTAAAAATCCCATTTTGTTTTAACTTTTGCTGAGAAATATGCTAATTCAATTTGGCACGTTATAATTTCATCCCTTAGAAAGAAGGGAGCAGGGAAGATCATCTGACTTTCCTTGTCAGCTAGGATGCACCATCTTCAAGGATCACTCATCCATTCACTAATATTTTTTTAAATGGAGTATAGTTGATTTACAATGTTGCGTTAGTTTCAGGTGTACAGCAGAGTGATTCAGTTACACATATATATATGTATTCTTTTTCAGATTCTTTTCTGCTATAAGTTATTACAAGATATTGAATATAGTTCCCTGTGCTGTATAGTAGGTCCTTGTTGTATATCTATTTTATATATAGTAGTGTGTAGCTGTTAATCCCAAACTCCTCATTTATCCCTCCCTCCGCCCCTCACTAGCACTAATTAAGGGCCAGTTGCAGGTCAGGCCTGGGGGCTGGGTGCTCCAGATCCACAGGCGAACAAAATAAAAAGACAGTGTCTTTCCCTTCCTGGGCTAAGTTGTAGTATGGCAGAGAGAGTCAGACAAAGTAGACAAAATTATTTCTTTGAAAGTAACAGAGGAATGAGAGAAAATTACAAAGGTGTTGGGTGGCCGGGGGTAGGGGTGGGCTGCTTCAGACAGAATGGTCTGGGAATTCCCTCTGAGGAGGTGGATTAGTTTTGCTGCCATAACAAGTTACCACAAATTCAACAGTTTAAAACAATACCCATTTATTCGCTCTCAGTTCTGTAGGCCAGGAGTCTGGTTGGGCTCACCTGGGTTCTATGCTTAGGATCTCACACGGCCAAAATCATGGTGTTGCCTGGGCAGGGCTCTTTCCTGAAAGCTCTCAGAAAGAATCCACTTCCAAGCGCATTCCAGTTGTTCACAGAATCCAGTTTCTTGCACCCATAGGACTCTGTCTTATTCTGTTGGAGCTGCTGTAACGGAATACCATAGACTGGGCGGCTTACACAACAAACATCTACTTCTCACAGTTCTGGAAACTGGGAAGTCCAAGATCAAGGCGCCAGCAGATCCAGGGTCTTGTGAGAGGTCACTTCCTGGTTCGTAGACATCTCTCTTCTGGCTGTGTCCTCACACGGCAGAAGGGGGCCAGGGAGCTCTCGGGGGGTCTCTTTTATAAGGGCACTAATCCCATCCCTGAGGGCTCCACCCTAATCACCTCCCTAAGGCCCCACCTCCAAACACCACCACACTGAGGACTAGGTTTCAACATCTGAATTTGGGGGATCACAAACATTTAGTCTATAGCAAGGACTGAAATGGGAGTTCCCTGGCGGTCCAATGGTTAGGACTCTGCACTTCCACTGCAGGCACCACGGGTTCGATCCCTGGTCTGGTAACTAAGATCCTGCGAGCCCCGTGGCTCAGCCAGAACAAAACAAAGGCAAGGACTGAGGTACTATCTTCTGGGTGGTGTCAGCAGAGGGTTGGTTACTCTCAGCAACTCTGTAGCACCCACATTCCTTCTCACGTGACCCCTCTATCTTCAAAGCAACAGTAGTATTCAGTCTTCCTCGTACCTTACAGCCCTCGACTTCTTCTGCCACCAGCTGGAGAAAGCACTCTGCTTTTAAGGGCTCGTGTCTTCCCACCTTAAGGTCAGCTGTGTCATAGAACATCACACAACAGCAGGAGTGATGTGATGTCTCCTCATATTCACAGCTTCCAGGGTTTAGGACATAGAATGGGGAAGGGCATTTTTAAAATTCTGCCAAGAACAGAGGTTTATTTGTTTGTTTGACCTAGAGATTATTATATATTTTAAATTAATTTTTATTGGAGTATAGTTGATTTACAATGTTGTGTTAGTTTCTTCTGTACAACAAAATGAATCAGTTATACAACATATATCCACTTTTTTTTAGATTCTGTTCCCATATAGGTCATTACAGAGTATTGAGTAGGGTTCCCTGTGCTATACAGTAGGTCCTTATTAGTTACCTATTTTATGTATAGTAGTGTGTATATATCAATCCCAATTTATCCCCACCCAGTCCCCCCTGGTAACCATAAGTTTGTTTTTTACGTCTGTGGGTCTATTTGTGTTTTGTAAGCAAGTGCATTTGTACCATTTTTTTAGATTCCACATATAAGCAACATCATATGATATTTGTCTTTGTCTGTCTGACTTACTTCCCTCAGCATGACAATCTCTAGGTCCATCCATGTTGCTGCAGATGGCATTATTTTGTTCTTTTTTATGACTGAGTAATATTCCATTGTATGTATGTACCACATCTTCTTTATCCATTCCTCCATCGATGGACACTTAGGTTGCTGCCTTCTCCTGGCTATTGTACATAGTGCTACAATGAACATGGGGGTGCAAGTATCTTTTCAAATTATGGTTTTCTCTGGATATACGCCCAGGAGTGGGATTGCAAAAGCAGAAGTTAATGCTGAGACCTGGAGCAGGAGGAAGAGGTGAACATGTGGGCATTGGAGGCAGCATCCTCTCTGGGGGAGGAAGGTGCTTGGTCTGCATGAGGGATGGAAAGGCCAGCACGGGCTTCAGGAAAGCGTGTGATGTGGAGCATGGCTTGAGAGGGGGTGAGCTGCAGGGCGAGACCCTTTCAACCATCAGGGTCGTGGTAGACAGCCATGGACAGGAAAGAGCTGGAAGTAAGCCAAGCCCAGGACACTTGGAGGAGACTGCCTTTGAAAAGTAAACCCCTGAAATCGCTTTTTTAAAAAAAAAATAGCTTGATTAAGATATAACTGACATGCAATACATAGTTAAAGTGTACAATTTGAAAACCTTTGACATACGTATACATCCACGGAAACACCTCCACAATCAAGCTAATGAACATATCCATCATGCCAAAAAGTTTCCTCAGGCCCCTTATTAGTTCTTCCTCCTACCGCTTCTGCTCCCCCATCCCCAGGCAGCCACTAATCTGTCACTATAGATTGGCTTGCATTTTCTAGAGTTTTACATAAAAACAATCATACAGTATTTTGTGGAATGAATTGTACCCCCCTTCCCAAATTCATATGGTGAACTCCTGACCCCCACGACCTCAGGGGGACTTCCCTGGCAGTCCAGTGGTCAAGATTCCATGTTTCCACTGCAGGGGGTGCAGACTTATCCCCGGCTGGGGAACTAGGACCCTGCATGCTGCACGGTGCGGCCATTAAAAAAATATATTAAAACATAAAAATTGAACAAATGTAAAATATAAAACTGGGAAATAGTGTCTTTAAGAGGTAATTAAGTTAAAATGAGGTCATTAGAGGGCCCTAATCCAATATGACTGGTGTCCTTATAAGAAGAGGAGATCAGAATACAAACACACACACAGGGATGACCATGTGAGGACACCAGAAGGAGATCCATCTATAAGCCAAGGAGAGAAGCCTGGGAAGAAACCAGACCTGCCAGTGCTATGATCTCAGACTTCTAACCTCCAGAAATATGAGAGAATAAATTTCTGTTGTTTAAGCCACACAATCTGTGGTACTTTGTTATGGCAGCCCTAACAAATTAATATAAGTATGTGTGGGTTTTTTTCTTTTTTCATGAGGCATAATTATTTTGAAATTCATCTATGTTTTTGTATGTATCACTAGTTCATTTTTTTATTGTTGAGCAATATTTCATTGTACAGATACACAATTAATTTATCCACTCACCTGTTGATGGAGGCTCAGGTTGTTTCCAGTTTTTGATTATTATAAATAATGCTGCTATGAACATTTGTTTTTGTATGGACATATATTTCCTTTTCCTTTGGATAAATTCTTAGGAGTAGAATGGCTGGGTCATAAGGCTGGTGTATGTTTAACTCTTTTTAAAACTGCCAAACTATCTTCCAAAGTGGTTGTACTGGGCTTCCCCGGTGGCGCAGTGGTTGAGAGTCCGCCTGCCGGTGCAGGGGACACGGGTTCGTGCCCCGGTCCGGGAAGATCCCACATGCCGAGGAGCGGCTGGGCCCGTGAGCCGTGGCCGCTGAGCCTGCGCGTCTGGAGCCTGTGCTCCGCAACGGGAGAGGCCACAACAGTGAGAGGCCCGCGTACCGGAAAAAAAAAAAAAAAAAGTAAAAAGAAAACAAAGTGGTTGTACTATTTTTCATTCCCACCAGAAATATATGAGAGTTCCAGTGGCTCCTCATCTCCATCACTTGGCATGGTCAGTCTTTTTAATTTTAACCATTCTAATAGGTGTGTAGCCGTATCCCAGTGGTTTTAATTTGCAGTTCCCTAATGAATAATGATTTTAGTATTTTCTCATATGCTTATTGACCATCCAATAAGAAAAATACAAGCTTATTAAACAAAATAAGCATTATTTATTTGTTCAAATATTTCACCCATTTTTTAATGGGTTGTTTTGTTAACTTTTGAAAGTTCTTTATATATTTTATCAGACATATGATTTGTAAATATTTTCGACCAGTCTGTGGCTTGTCTTCAGTCTCTAACAGTGTCTTTCAAAAAAATAGAACTTTTAAATTTGGATAAGCTTAGTTTTTTAATTTGTTATTTTATGGATTGTGCTTTTGGTGCCATATCTAAGAAATCTTTGCCTAACCCAAGATCACAGGGTTTTCTCCTGTGTTTTCTTCTAGAAGTTTATAGTTTTAAGTTTTACACTTAAGTCTGTTTGAGGTTAATATTTTTAAACGATGCAAGTTATGGATCAAGGTTCTTTTTCTTTCTTTCTTTTTTTTTTTTTTGGCATATGGATATCCAGTTGTTCCAGAACATTTGTTAAAATGACTATCCTTTTTCCATTGAATTGCCTTTGAACCTTTGTTGAAAATCTGTTGTCCATGTTTGTTTGGTTCTATTTCTGGGCTCTCTATTCTGCTTCACTAATCTATTTGTCTTTACACTAATACCACACTGTCTTGATTACTGTAGCTTTACAAGACTTATAATCAGGTGGTGTGAGACCTCCTCCTTTGCCCTTCATTTTCAAAGTTGTTTTGGCTATTCTAAGTCCACTGCATTTCCATTTGAATTCTAGAATCAGTTTGTCAATTTCTACCCCAAAAAAGCCTGCTGGAACTTTGACTGAGATTGCATAAAATCTACAGACCAATCTGAGAATTAAAAACTTGACAGTATATTTTAAATTAAGATATCATTTACATACCATAAAGTTCACCATTTTAAAGTGTACAGTTCGGTGGTTTTTAGTATGCTCACGACATTGTGTAACCATCACCACTGTCAAATTCCGGCACATTTTCATCACCCCAAAAGGAAACCCTGTACCCATTAGCAGTTAATTCCCATCACTCCTTCCCCCAGGCAACCACTAATCAACTTTCTGTCTCTATGAATTTGCTTCTTCTGGATATTTCATATCAGTGGAATCATACAACATGTGACCTTTTGTGTCAGGCTTCTTTCACTGAGCAGATTGTTTTCCAGGTTCATCTAGGTTATAACAGACATCTTAACAATATTGATCCACAGCACCTAAATCAACGGAGAGGTAGACCAACTTGGGACAGTTTGCAGAAACCTCTTTAAAAAAATCATTCGTTTATTATAAGAAACATGGAAATTATTTACACGATGAAAAGATTTCAGAACTTCAGTGGAATGGGCAACTTCACATGATGCCACTTCAATAGTGAAGTATTTCAGTCTACATATTTTCCAAGAATGTCACCATCTCTAAATAAGAAGTAATCCTTGTCATCTAGAGCTACTTTGGTGCCTCCACATTCTAGTAGAACTTTATCTCCAACTTTAACGCTAACTGGTTGAATCTCTCCACCCTTTCCTTTAGAGCCCAATCCAACAGCTACTACTGTTGCTTGCAATACTTTCCCTTGAGATTTTTCTGGAAGCATAATCCTCCTTTGGAGAAAACGCTTTTTAGAATGAACCCCCTGGAATCAGCTTTTGTAACATATATATCTGCTTATATATCTTACTCAAAGTAAACCATGTGATTCGTTTCTGGTTAACTGAGGAGACAGCTGGCTGGTTAAATAAAATCATTGAACTTTAGAACTGATGGGAAACTCAGAAATTGTGTAGTGAAGAGGTTGCAAACTGGTTGCCCAGAGGCCAACTTGGCAACCGGAGGTGTTTGTGTGGCCTATACAGGATGTCCTTAATTTGTGAGCCAACATTTCAGAATTTGGGAAGTTTCACAAAAAATTCTTTAAAAAATCAGACGTCTGGCAGCCCAGGGCCCGCATTTTGCCTGGAGGTGATGGGCTGGCTGAGGGGAGGAGCCTCTTTTCCAGGTCTCCTTGGTCGTCACCATCCCACAGGCCACCTGTGTCCCCAGACCTGCCCCTTTCCCTGTCAGGTTATCTACCCTGCCTGTAAAGAGTTGAGTTTGTTCCTCCCCTAATAGTCAGTCTCTCCTTTTTATAGATAAACCCCGGGGAGGTTACCCCATTTTGCAAATAGTGAGTTAGGGGCAAACCATGAATGCTGACATTGAAGCCTGTGCCTTTTCCTGCTGTGAACATCCCCTCCACCAAGGTGACCGGCTTATCCCAGTTTTAGAACATAAAGTCCTGTAGGCCGGAACCCTCTCAGTCCCAGATAAACCGGGATGGTTGGTCACCCTCCCTCTCACTTCCCATCCTTCTCTCCCAACAAAAAACATAACACGAGGGAATTCCCTGGCGATGCAGTGGTTAGGACTCAGTGCTTTCACTGCCCGGGTTCGATCCCTGATCGGGGAACTAAGATCCCAAAAGCCATGCCGTACGGCCAAAAAAATAATAATAATGATACGACATAACACAATAAAGTGGAGGCTTTTTGACCTAAGACTTCATCTTTCCTCTGGTCAGCTTGCTGGGCCAGACATGGTGCTGCTGTCAGCACCACCAACCCTGGCTGCTTCCTAGTCCAAGCGGTGTGCGGTGGTGCCGTCCTGACAACAGTGACTGCGGGGGACATTCTGGGCTTCCAGGGGCCGCGCGGCTGACACCAGGCCTGGTGATGGAGTCCACCTGGCACTGAGGGGCCTGGGTCCCCACTGCCAGCAGCACGGTCACCCTTGCTGCCAGATGGCAGCGCGCACCCCTGTTTATGATTAGGTGGCTGCCTGCACTGGGAACCCAGCACGCCGATGATGAAAGCTGTGAAGAGAACATTGTTATTTGACTTCTCATACTTTCCCAAGTAAATATGACACTCACTGCTGCTTGAATTACTAATGCCTTGGATGTGAGGGCCGAAATCTGTTCCCAAACAGACTCCTCTTTTTTTTCCTCTGTCACCTAGGCGCTCGGCATTGTTGTCGAAATGTTTTCCTGGTCTCACCCGTCCTCGTAACTCAGTACATTCCCTCGGAAAGAACTTGGCACCCGGGAAGCCCGGATGGCCCAGCAGCCTCACTGCCCAGCGCCTCAGCTCCAGCTCCGTCCACATCCAGCAGGCAGCTTGCCGCGGGCAGGTGACCCCACTGTCCTGTGATCGACTGCAAAAGGCAGCGGTGGAGAGGCAGACACAGCCCCTTTCCAAGGAGACACTGCCTTGCACAGGCAACTTCAGGTAGAAAGGAAAGGACCCTGCCGGACACACGACCTCCAGGCACCACTCTGGGGCACTTAACTCCTTCCTTGGGCCACCTGGGGACAGCCAGAGAAGGTTCCTGGACCCAAGGGGCTCTCGGGTCTCTGCTGTCTTTAGTACTGCTTAGAAAAGTTAGTAAACAGATGGTTTGGTTTAGAGAAAATATGCAGCCAGGGTTATTAAAAAGAAAAAAAAAAAGCAGAAAAATGAGGAGAGGAAAGGGAAAGGCAGGAAGGCTTGTACACAGCAGGACCGGTGACAGCTCGTAAATCCCAATGCCACTGGTTCTGCGTGTGTCTCTGGCTGGGCTTACTGGGTCCTCACTGAGCCCACCTGTCCCAAAAGAAGCCCCAATAAAACCAATCGCAGGTAGAAAACGCCCTCCTCCCTCCTCACCATCCCACACGTACCCATGACACTGGTTGGATGGGGCTGGGGGCTCTTAGAGCCAGAGAGGTCACGTGGGCTGCCCTCTGGAGGGGCCGGTCACACCGTGGCTGGTCACAGGGAAGCTGTCCCTCCGCAACGGTGAGGGAAGATGAGCAGCCTCAGACATGTCCCTGAGCGAAAGGAACTGAGACCACGGATTTCCTGTGGGAATACCGAGGACGTAGTGGGCGGAGGGCTTGGTTACGTCCCTGGTGGTGACCTCAGCCGGGATAAAGCTGCCAGCCCACTTGGATCCTGAGAGCCTTCCCTCAAGGAAAAGCCCAAGACGTGTGGGCTCAGGATTGAACCACAGGACGGAGATTCTTAAGCGAGGAGGGGGCAGAGATGCCCCGTACCCCCTCCAGGAACCCCCTTCCCACGCCCTCAGCATCTCCCGGAGGGTGACATCGGGCTGCCAGGATACAGTGGGTTGGGGGAGGGGGGAGCACAGGGAAGAGGGAGGATCCAGGTGTGGCGCCGTCTTCAGGTCAGCTGCGTAGTATTCCAACCCAGCTCCAGAGGAAACTTGTCCCACATCTAAGGCAGAGAAGCCACGAGGTGCCAAAAGAAGCAAGGTGCAATTCCTAAGGATCTGTAAGGAACTGAAAAGAGCGAGGCTTCTGCACTCAGGGTCTCATACAAGGTGGGCAGAGGTTTCTCTCTCTCTTTTACTTCCGCTAAAGCAACATACATGGGAATAGGAAGAGGACGGGACCTGCAAGGAGCTGGGAAGGGGGCCCCAGGCAGATGCAAACAGCAGGGACCACTCCAGGTCAGCCCAGGGCGGGGCAGAGGGCGGTCTAAGGCAAGGCTGCTCCCAGTGTGGCCCACAGACCTGCGCTGGTCAGCGAACAGCATGCCCACAACCCACAGAACAAGTATAGAAATCGAGAGTCAGCACTCAGAAACTTCTATATGCCTTTTGCCCCTCGTTAGGTTTGTCCTGTTAGATTTTGTGAAATGCAATTTTGTGACCATTGAGTCTAATAATAAGAAAAGAAGTGGGAGCTTGTATTTTGGATGGCTTTTATTTCTTCCATTTCTTTTTCTCACCTGTGTCACGGCTATTGTATTTCATAAAGGCAGCAGTCTGTGATGGCTTGGAAATGTTGAAAACTGGTCCTTCTCTGCAGATACTCACTGGCCCAAGGGATGTGAAGCACCAAGAAAAAAACCCTCCTCAGGACTTCCCTGGCGGTCCAGTGGTTAGGCCTCTGCACTTCCACTGCAGGGGGTCCGGGTTCGATCCCTGGTCGGGGAACTAAAATCCCGCAAGCTGACCCCCCCGAATAAGAAAGAGAGAGAGAGAAAGAACCCGTTCCTCAATCCTGGGACAGAGAGTGAAATCCGCGCGGCAGCAGGGGCTACACAGGGGTACGGAGCCCAGGACTGCCAACCCCACCAAGACACCCAGGTTAGGGTCATCCCTGCCCTGCCCCAACCAGGCATAAAAACAAGGGCGATCAGAGCCAGCCCTGCAGTGGCAAGGTTCACTGGACAGTAAAGAGGATGTGGGTGCCCCCAGCGTCCTGCCACGAGACATGAGGACTTCTGGGAATGGGGCTCTGGAGACCCACTGGGCAGGCTTTGTTGTGACCCTGCGGCCCCCTCCTTTCTCCCATCATGCACGTCAGGTGGAGACTCGAGATCCACAGCACAAGGGAAAAGGATGCTGTGGCTTTTTTTCTAATAACAGACCACCCCCACCCCATTCTCTACATGCTCTCCGTCCCTGTCCTGACACCCACATGGCCTGTGGGACAGGGAAGGTGTCTTCTCCTCCTCTGCGTTCTCTCCTCCCCGGAATGGTGGTGAGAAGGGCCACGGGAACCTCCTAGAACCTAAACGTGCTGCTGGCTTCAACCCAAGATGGAACATAGCGTACACTTCCCTCTATGTGAAGTACAAAAACAGGCAAAACTGTGAGCCGCTAGGATCATGGTCACCCTGGGGGCATAGTGACGAGGGGACAGGGGACCTTTGGAGGGGCTGCTCTTGTTGGGGTGCTGGTGAAAGGAAGAGTTCACTTTGCGGAAAAAAAAATTGGACCGTTATAACTTGTCCACTTTCCTCATGCACATTATGCTTCAATAAAACGTTGGAAGAACCTCTCGTTTCCAACCATAATGGTGAAAACAAAATAAAATATCGGGGCAGAGTCTTGCTCGATTCTCTTCCTGTTGTGTGAAAAGCGCCGAGTCGTAGGCCCCCCGAAAAGAACAGTTACCCTGTAAGAGAAGCTGGGATCTGATTTTTGGGTCACTGTTTTCCCAGGTGGTCGGGGGGGTGGGGGGACGGTTGACTCATTTTCCTCGTTCCCCTCCTGCCCTTGTCCCCTCCATGTGGGGCTGGCCGGGGGCCGAGGGCTGGGAGATTGGGGCTGTTGCCTTGGTAATGCTTAAATATTGGCTTCAGGTTATGATGGTAAAATAAATAAGCAGAAGCCTTGGGGAGTTCTAAGTGGCCCTGCCCGGTGTTCCAGATGCCTGTCAAAGCCCTTGCGAGGACTTGGACTTGGCTCACCAGCAGAGAAGCATGGAGCTCTCTCCTGGGGGACGGAGCACAGGTTAGGGGCTGCGTGTGCCCCGGATGCTCAGGGACCCTTCACCATACTAGATGCCCGGTCTCGACAGACTGTCCTAAAATCCTTGCTCACGGTCGTGTGGTGATACAGAGGCCAAGAACCCCAATCCAGAGCCTCGGGAAAACTTTCTCTCTGAAGGTGGAGTGGGCACAGAGGAAATTCATGGAGCTCAAATCACTGCTGAAGGTAAGATATACTCACTTTCGGAAGGCGAGGGCCAAGAAAATAAGAGTTGTTTCTAGAGCCCAGAAGCCACAATGCCCTGACTCGGGGGTGGGGGCGGGGTGGGGACACCTCCAGGACCCAGGAGCAGGTGAGCCGAGATTTGCAGCAGTGGCCGAGAAGATGACGACCCTGGTCCAGGAAGTAGAACAGAACTTTGCCCAAGATAAATTCTCCATTCCAATTCCGGCTCTGTTGCCGAGAAGCTCTTTGACTTGGAGGTGGATAACAGGTCCTTAGCAGCTCTGGGCCTCAGTTTCCCCATCTGTAGGCCATTATTTTTATAGACAGAGGCGAGAGAGAGAGAGAGAGAGAGAGAGAGAGAGAGAGAGAGAGAGAGAGAGAGAGTGGGACTCCAGCCCAGGGAACTGTCCCTGCGAAGCTCATCCCATCACACTCTCCCCGGGCAGCCGTGGCAGATGTGCAGTGCGTATTCCAGGATTTACGATGCGACTGCCCTCTGCCCTCGGGGAAGTGGAAACTGTTCGCCTCGCCCATTCCGAAGCATCCAAATAATAAACCTCCACTGAAGTCTTGGCTCAGGCGCTCTGCTTGTCCTGCTGTGTGTGCAAGGGAGGGAAGAGCACACAAGCTTGGGCAGGGGTGGGGTGGGGACAGCTCCCTCTGGGCAACGTTGAAGCATGGGGGCGGTGCTGGGAGGGGCCCTGAGTGTTTGACACCAGCATTAGGTCACCACTGTCTTGCCCCTGGGGTGTGATATGTCAGCAGGCAGCCATTGGCCCGCCCGTCATGATTCACGGGGCTGCATTCCTCGCCCGGGGCCAGGGCTGCCCTTCCCGGCCCTCTCCTTGGTGCTGCTCCCTCCCGGCTCCCTGCCCAGGCTCCAGCCTCTGGAAGCCGGGAGGGAGTGGAGTGAGGCAGTGCACCAGCAGGGCCGGGCCGGACACACTGGGGATGCTCCTTTTGACCGGTTGGTCCTCTGCAGAGCCACGGGCTGCTCCCTGAAAATTTATTGCCCTCTCTGCTGTTCCGTCTACACAGTGATTGAGCCCCTTCTGTATGCTGTGTGTCAAATGCTCGAGGTGATGACTGTCCTTTGAGGGAGTGTTTTTGTTTCCTAGGGTGCCCATTACAAAGGACCATGAACGGGGTGGCTTAAAGCAACAGAAATTCTTTCTCTCACAGTTCAGGAGGCCGGAGGCTGGAAATCAAAGTGTTGGCAGTCCATGCTCCCTCTGAAGGCTGCTGGGGAGAATCCTCTCTGGCTTCCTCCAGCTCTGGGGGCTCCAGGCCTTCCTTGGTTATGGCCACATCACTCCCCTCTCTGCCTTGTCTTCACATGGCCTTTTCTACTCTGTGTATATCTCCGTGTGTCCTCCTCTCCTTTTCTTTCTTTCTTTTTTTAAATTAATTAATTAATTAATTTTATTCTTTGGCTGCACTGGGTCTTCGTTGCTGCGCAGGGGCTTTCTCTAGTTGCGGCCAGCGGGGGCTACTCTTCATTGCGGTGCGCAGCCTTCTCACGGCGGTGGCTTCTCTTGTCGCGGAGCATGGGCTATAGGGTGCATGGGCTTCAGTAGTTGCTGCATGCAGGCTCAGTAGTTGTGGCACATGGGCTTAGTTGCTCCATGGCATGTGGGATCTTCCCAGACCAGGGCTCGAACCCGTGTCCCCTGCGTTGGCAGGCGGATTCTTAACCACTGCACCACCAGGGAAGTCCCCTACTCTCCTTTTCTTACAAGGACACCAGTCATCAGACTTAGGGTCCACCCTAAATCCAGGCTGATGTCATCTGGGGATCCTTAATTAATGACATAGGCAAGGACCCTGGTTCCATATAAGGTCATATTCGGAGGGCCTGGGTGGACATGAATTTCGAGAGCCCCCTTTTTAGTTTTTTTATTTTTTTACTTTTTGCCTACACCGTGCAGCTTGTGGAATATTTGTTCCCCCACCAGGGACTGAACCCGGGCCCTCAGCAGTGAGAACACGGAGCCCTAACCACTGGACCACCAGGGAATTCCTGAAGGACCCCTTTTTAGAGATGAGGAAACCGGGGACCAGGGAAGCAAGGTGGTTGGTCCGGAGTCCCCCCAGCTGGAAAGTGACGGAGCGGAGTCAGGATTCAAACTCAGGCCCCATGGCCCCAGGAACCACTGTAATATTTCTGCCGGAGACCAGCATCTGCAAGAATTCCTACCCTGCACGTCCAGGCAGGAGGTAAAACAAGTAGGAAATCCTCAGCTTTGGGGAGCAAAACACCGTCCCATCCTCCAGTCACTCTCTAACTTCAGCTGGTGAACAAATCCCCGAACGGAGTTTGTAAAATCCCTCTCAGAGGTTCTGACCCAGTCAGCTGGATCTGCATTGTAAACAGGACCCTAAACCCCAGATGACCAGGTACACGTGATGCAGGTGGGTCCACAACCATCCATGTCCTGAGAATCCCCGAAGCATCACTGAGATCAGACCCTGGGGTTAAGATCAGCCCGTCACAGCTCAAGGCAGGAGCAGGGAGCACAGCTCAGCCAGAAGGACCACTCCCCGTGTCTGTGCCAGATGAGCCCAGAGGGCCAGGCCTGCCAGGGACCAGAGGGCCTCTTCCCACCACAGCCAGCTGGTGCCGAGCAACCCAAGGAGGAGTGTTTGGATTCAAACTCCCATTCCTGAAGGAGCTAATGCAAGCTCATTCTGGGAGAGCCCCAAGGCAGCTCTGGGCTCTGCCCAAACCCCAGCATGGAGGATTTGGACAGGCCCAGAGAATGAGCCCAAACCCTCTTTCCCCTTTACAATTCCAGCGCCAATAGCTTTTCCCCAAGACCAGCCCTTTCATAGTGGCGTCATCTGTGCACGCTCAGTGCCAAGCGATGATGGAAATCCGGCATTCCAAGCCTTCCCGGCCAATTGGAGCTGCAGCCTCGTACCCTAGGGAGTACAGCTCCTGTCCACCACCCAAAGCGGGGAGGAAAACAGGTACAGCTGGTGAACAAGACGTCCTTGGCACCTCATTAGAGCCCTCTGTACCAGGTCTCATGAAAAGACATGAGCTCAGCTTTTGGACCAACCACCCAGGTCTCCAGGGCCACTGCAGTGGGCAGTGGCCACACCCAGAATCACCTCTGGCTTAAAATTCACTGCAAGTCCCAAACCCTCTGAGGTTTAAGAAGGGAAAGAACAGGGAAAAAAGGAAGGAAAGGAGTCACACCATCCAGGCGGCCCTGTGAAATAAGGAAGCATCCCAGGATGCCCGGAGAGTAGACATCCACTGTGTTTGGGGTTTGTTTGTTTGTTTGTTTGTTTCTAACAAACATTTTTTTAATTGAGGTAAAATTGGTATATAACATTATGTTAGAGATGTACAACATAGTAATTCGATATGTGTGTACACTACAAAATAATAGACCACAATAAGTCTAGTTCCATTATTACCATACAATCATGCCCCTTCGCCAATTTCACCCACCCCTCCCCCTTCCCCTCTGGTAACCTTTTATTTTGTATTAAGACATGGACCATCTATGTTCCTTTTTTTTTTTTTTTTTTTTTTTTTTTTTGCGGTATGCGGGCCTCTCACTGTTGTGGCCTCTCCCGTTGTGGAGCACAGGCTCCGGATGCGCAGGCTCAGCGGCCATGGCTCACGGGCCCAGCCGCTCCGCGGCATATGGGATCTTCCCGGACCGGGGCACAAACCCGTGTCCCCTGCGTCGGCAGGCAGACTCTCAACCACTGAGCCACCAGGGAAGTCCTATGTTCCTTTTTTTCTTTAACTTCCTTTTTTTTTTTTTTTTTTGACTGTGCAGTGAAAGCATCAAGTCATAACCACTGGACCACCAGGGAATTCCCAACATGGACCATCTAAAAGTAATGATGCTGGTATGTCCAAACCAGGCTTCTTCCTCTTCCCCATTGCAATTTATCTTTTCCTAATTTTCTTATTCCTCTTAGCACATTCAGGGTATAACACATTATCTTCTGGGTCTGGGGATGGGAAAGTGCAGGCAAGTAACATAAAGAGAGATCATCCTCCAGGGAGTGTCAGGCACCCAGGCCTGACCCGCATGGAACTGCAGGCAAACCCAACCTTCTGTGTCTGCCAAGAGCGATCTGCCAGGGACCACACACCACTGGACAACTGAGGCTTGTGGCAGAAAGGACTCAACAGAGGTGGGAAGGAGCTGTGAATTCACAGCCTTAGGCTGAACGTTCTTGCAGCAATTCTTGACCATGCTGCCAACGTGGCTTCCTGAGCTGAAGTTATCACTCCAACCACAGTAGACCTTTCCTGCTCTCCCTCATCCTACTTTTCCGAACACCTGTTCTATTGGTCACCATCTTGCATTTCCTTGAACGTGACTGCAATCTGGACTCCTGTGATGACTGAGGAATACACTGATCTTTTGCAGGATAAGCATGTTTCTGGAGTCTCAGATAAATCCCTATTTTCTGGCCATCGGTACAGTTCCATAAGGTGTCCCAACTCACTTTTTTAATTGGAGGCATCATGGTCGGCAAGGGATAAACTGGTTTACTACAACTAGATTTGGGGCAAGCCTTGAACTCTTCGTTTGTTTGAGGAGGATGAGCTTGATCATTTGTATTCGGTGGCTCCACACTGACTTCTTTTTTTATATTTTTATTTATTTATTTATTTTGGCTGTGCCGGGTCTTAGTTGTGGCACACGGGATCTTTGTTGTGGCACGCGGGATCATTTAGTTGCGGCATGCAGACTTCTTAGTTGCGGCACGCAGACTGCTTCTTAGTTGCGGCATGCATGCGGGATCTAGTTCCCTGACCAGGGATCGAACCCGGGCCCCCTGCATTGGGAGCGCAGAGTCTTACCACTGGACCACCAGGGAGGTCCCTCCACGTTGACTTCTGAAGTTAAAGAAACACCTGGTTCCCTTTGATGGTCTTCAACAAGTCCCTCATTCACTGGAATCAATATAAGAGTCACATTTTCCTCATCTATTGCCTCTTCAAAGAAATTCTTCTCGTAATTTGGGTATGCCATTTTTCTGTGGTTTTTAAACAATTTTTTATTGAGGTGGGATTCACATAACATAAAATGAACTACTATAAAGTGAACAACTCAGTGGCATTTAGTACATTCACAGTGTTGTGCAAACACCACCTCTATTTGGTTCCAAAACATTTTTATCACACAAAAAGGAAACCCCCTGCCCATTAAACCACGATCACTCCCGTTCCCCCTCCTCCCAGCCCCTGGCAACCACCAATCTGCCTTCTGTCTCTGGATTTACCTGTCCTGGACATTTCATATAAATGGAGCCATACAATATGAAACTAGACATCTGTTGTTCGTAGCTGCCCAGCGCCCCATTTCCCCCTCTTCTGGTCGCAGCGCCCACATTTCATTTTGGGGAAGCCACCCCACCGCTCCCCTAAGTCCACTTGGCTGCCCACACGCTGCGTGCAGGGGCGGGCGCATGACTCAAACCTGGCGAAAATCAGTCAGCGTGATTGGTTCAGGGATGGGCTTGTGACTCGATCTCCCCCAATGAGAGCAGCCACAGGACTTCTGGAGCCAGTGGCTTCTCTGCTTGGCTCACTGAATCAGCAGAATGGGAGAATGGGGTTGCTGGCGGCCACCTTTGTCACCATGGAAGGAGTACCCACCTGGGAAAGAAACCCACCTGAAGGAAAGCAGAGACAAAGCACTGAACCCGCGCAAAGGGCTCGTGTGTCCGAAGCAAAGAAAGCCAAACTGAGGGCGGGAGTTTGCAACAAAGCAAGGATTTTGTTGCAGGGCACCAAGCAAGGGAATGGGAGACAAGTCTCAGATCCACTCCAACTTGGTCTCTGAGTTAGGGATTTCTAAAGGGGAAGAACAAAGGAGCTGGGGTTAATCATCTTAATCATCTGTGGTCTATGTGTCTTTGAACCTGTGGTCTGTGAACCGGGGGGCATCTGTGTCGACATAATCTGTACAGGTCATATTGACCTAGAAGGTATCCCAGAACATCACATAAACTGTGATGCTTATTGGAAAGCTGTGGCTCAAGGCACATGACCTTCACTATTCCTTATTAATTAGGCAAACATGATCAAACAGGTATGGCTTAGGACAGAGAGGAATAAGAAGACCAAGAACAGAAACCTGGGTATTATTTTAATTATAAATTAGTCATTATAATGACTAATAAATTTTAATTATAATTATAAAATTTAAAATTATAAATTTTAATTATAAATTATTTTAATTATAAATTAGTCGGTTTCAGCAGGAGGCTGGTTCTTGTCCACACTGTCTGAGCACCTGGATTCAACTCTGCCTGAAGGTAGCACTATCCTCAAAACATTTCACTTTTGAAAGTCGATCGCATCCTTTTGTGATCAAGCTGATTGGAACTGGGTTTCTGTAATATGCAACTAAAAGAGACCCAAACAATACATGTGGCATTTCACTCACCTGCCTTTGCATGCTCCCATCCTTTATGAAATAAAATACAACTCCTTAGCAAGGAACATACAGTCTTCCTGATGCAGCCCTGTCTCTTTCCTCCTTCATCTCTTGTAACACCCCCTCCTTGTTTAATATGCCAGCCACACAGTTCATACACACACACACACACACACACACACACACACACACAAAATGCTTTTCCTACCTTAGGGTCTCTGCTCTTTCTGTCTCCTCTCTCCAGAATGCTCTCATCACCCCCACCCGACTCCCAAACACTTAACTCATCCCTTATCACTTGATTCAGGCATTACCTCCTCCAAAAAGCCTTCCCTGACTCAGTGCCCCACCTCTCCTCCAGCAGAAAGGCATGTCCCCCGGGCTCCACATAGCCCTGCGAGCAATTCAGCCACAGATCTTGCCCACACATTGTTGTTCATTATCTGCCCATGTCTGGTCTCCACCCCGCCCAAATAGGGATCCTCCAGGGCCAAGTGTGTGCCTGGCTCTGCTGAAAGTACAGTGCTTGGGCCACAGTGAGGCTGAACTGCTTTATTTTTCTTTTCCTTCAGTTTTTTGGCTGTGTCGGGTCTTAGTTGCGGCATGTGGGGTCTTCGCTGAGGCCTGCGGGATCTTCCGATATGGTGCGGGCTCTTCGTTGCCCCGAGGCATGTGGGATCTTAGTTCCCCCAACCAGGGATCGAACCCGCATCCCCTGCATTGGAAGGCGGATTCTTTACCACTGGACCACCAGGGAAGTCCCTGAACTGCTTTAAAAGAAAGCTTATTTCCCAAGTTTTTCCCAAAGATTTAAATTTATGCAGCAGCCTTCATCCAGGCAAGCGTCAGCTCTGTTCTGTCCTGTACTTAAGGATGCAATGTCCAAATAGAGACACAGACATAGAAAACAAATGTATGGATACCAAGGGGGAAGGGAGGGCGAGGTGGGAGGAGTTGGGAGATTGGGACTGACCCTATACACTATTAATACTATGTATAAAATAGAGAACTGATGGGAACATACCGTATAACACAGGGAACTCTACTTAATGCACTGTGGTGTCCTAAATGGGAGGGAAACCCAAAAGGGAGGGGATATATGTATATGTGTGGCTGATTCATTTTGCTGTGCAGTAGACACTAACACAACATTGTAAAGCAACTATACTGCAATAAAAAGTAATTAATAAAAAAATAAAAATTCAGATTCTGAAAATCAAAAAAAAAAAAAGGATGCAATGTCTAATATTTCAGTGATTGGTCTTTGTTTTGGCTGAGATTGGACTCTGGAGCCCTCCCCTCCCTGGAGCCACACCACCCCCGCCCATGGATGGGGGAAGGCGAGGATGGGGAGAGATGGGACCCGCTCACAGGGAGGCCTCTGACTCCTACTGTTGATGCCGGGGAGCATGGGGATCTCTCCCCCAGCCTGGGATGATCCTGATCAGGCCCTTCGATGCCACCCAAAGCCTGTCTAAGGCTTTTCGTAGCAGCCACAATCATGTCTTTAAATGTGAGAGCCCGGAGGCTGTCAGAGGGGGTCATCTGTCGTCCCCCCTTCCTCACCGAAGACTGATCTGCAGACCGGCCAAGGCAATCAAGTCAGGCCTCTGCCTGCCTCTGGCTAGCTGGCTCCATGCACTTAAATGCAATGTCTGAGCCTCCGTGAGCAGAGAGGGGCGTCGGGAGGTGACAGTGGCAGGGTGGGGCTAGGAGCCTGCCAGGCACGCTTTTCCTTGTTTCTGGGTGTCCCAGAAGGGACCGCCCCTCTGGATGCTGCTTAAGGTGTGAACCGTTGGGGTGGGGCTGAGCTGGGTACTGTGGACATTGGGAACTGGCTATCCTGAGTCAAAGGATGAAGATGCACAGTTGCCTTTGTCTCAATAATAGGCAACTTTAGCTGGTTCCCAGTGGTTTCCTTCCCCCACCAGTCCCTCCAGTCACTTGTCAGGGAGTAAAAGTTGCCTCTCTGGACACTTCGTGCCTCCTGCAACTGCTGGTCTAACTTCCCTGGACCAACTGCACACCTGGACCCTAGAATTCTAATGACCCGGCCTATCCTAGGACTTACTCAGGGAGAATGGGTCCCACTGTTCTGGCAGGTATTGGGGAACCCACTGTTGGCTTCTCTCCTGGGATCAGCAGGTCAGGACCGGGCGGACTGGAAGCCTCATCCTCTGAGAAGCCAAGTCACTCACCAGACACCTGCCTGCATTTGAAGCGCCTGCATGGCCCTTGTACTCCCCTCCAGGGTCACTCAGTGACCCTACAAGCTCCCAACCAGACCCAGCTGCCCCGGCGAGCACGAGACCCAGCTGCCAGAGTCAAAGGTGGCTTCTTAAGGATTCATTTTTCCAGGAACAGTCTATTAATGTGGGAGAAGAGGGATGTTTCATTCACTTATTCATTTATGAAACCTTCATCCAGAGCCACTATGAGCCAGATGCTGTGCTAGGTAGTGTGTGGGTTGCAGAGATTTAAGGCAGTGCCCACCCTGGACCCAATAACAATAATATGAGTTAAAAATAGCTAAGTGCCCAGGAATTCCCTGGCAGTCCAGTGGTTAGGACTCTACAATTTCACTGCCAAGGGCCCGGGTTCAATCTCTGGTAGGGGAACTACGATCCTGCAAGCCGTGCAGCATGCCAAAAACAAAAAATATTTGCTAAGTGCCAGAAGAGCACAGTGACAGAGTGCTCTGGGACCTGGGAGAGAACGAGAGAGCCGGGGTCCCTCTGAGGCTCTCGCCCTCCCTGATTTAGTTTATGTGACAAGAACTTACAGAGCCTTCGGTGCAGGCGCTGTTCTATGAACAAACACTAAGCCATTTCATTCTCATAAGAGCTTTGTGGGGTCGGTATTATTATAACCATATTTTATGGAAGCTGGGGGTCACAGAGAGGTTGAGGTGCCCAAAGTCACACAGCTGCTAAGTGGCAGAGTGCTGTTTGTACCCCAGCAGTCTGGCTCTGGTCCTGCTCTTAGCCAGCCCTCCGGGATCTAAATGACTCTGAGGTCAGAGGTCAGCCGAGCCGAGGGCTCCACGCAGGGCTGTAGGACTCTCAGGCCGGATAGCTCTATCTCTGTCCACCAGCCATCAGGGGTGGACTCCAGGAGCCACAAGGGTCTGTGCAGTGCAGAGCAGGAGGTGGCCTCCCACCCCTCAGAACAAGGTTTTACACCCCCATTCAACTTGAATGAACTGTTTGTTTTTGAAGGAAAAGCAACACAGTGAAACCTGACACTGGGTAAAGGGCCTCTCCTTCTACCAGTGAGGGGGGATGGGCTCCGAGAGGGAGCTCCAGGACCCCTGTGGTCCCTTCCGCCCGGACCGCTGACCACCACGTGAACGCCAGCCAGAGAGAACATTCTGAGGCCCCAGCGGCCTCATCACCTCTCCCAGGGGTTTGGGAGGGAGCCTCAGAGGGCGGCCCGGCTAGGAGCTGGCAGCCTCCCTCGTGAGCACTGACTCTCTCCTGGGAAAATGGACAGGTGAAATTCTAGAAGCAGGAGTGGATCATGTTCCAAATGGTCTCTGCTCTCAGAAAGGGGAAGCTTCTGGACTGGGACAGCCTCACCCGGATGGAAACTCCACCAGGGCCCGACTTCTGTCTTCTTCACCACGTCTGTCCTGTAAAGGACGGGACAACCCGCTGTTTAAGTCCCCAGGTCCCACCACCCGGTTGAGACCATCGCTCTGCCACGGCTGCTTTGCCTTGTTCAGTACATAAGGATGGGCCTGGCTTGTCCCAGTAAAACTTTATTTATAGACACTGACATTTGAACTTCATATTATTTTCACGTGTCACGAAATAACATTCTTCTTTTGCTTTTTTTCCCTCCTAAGCATTTAAAAAGGTGAAAACCACCGTTAGTCTTCAGGTTGTACAAAAACAGGTTGTAGCTGGATTTGGCCAACCACCCCTGACATGATGGCTGCACAACCCTTGGGATCAAACCCAAGCACGAGGCTTCTTGCACTCCTCCAGTTAGGGGCCCCTGGACCCCCCCCACCATGGACCCCCACGTAACATCTGCGGTGCTCAGTTCACACCTCTCTTGTGGGTTCTTCTGGATCATTCTTCCTCCCTTTCCTACGCTTGATTGTTTTTAAGGCCCAGTTCAAGCATCCCACTCTGGGAAGCCTCTCTCAATGCACAGTCAGGTTTAGATGCCCTTCTCTTTATCGCTTGAGCCCCAAAACTGGGCCCCGGTGTCGTTGATGCCAAGTCTGAGGACAGCGGTTTGCTCCTTGGCCTCAGGCATCAGCCTGGAAGCTCCTAATTGCGGAGCCTGGGCTTTCCATCCCCATCCCAGGGCCTCCACGGGGCCTGGAACATGGTAGGTGCTCAATAAAGGCTTGTAGGAATAATTCAGCCTTCCTCTTTCCCTCCCCCTCTCCTTCCTCCTCCCCCTCTCCTTCCCCCCCTCCCCTCCCCCTCCTCTCCTAGTCCCTAAGATTATTGGTCCAGGGCCCAGGCCTGGGCTCTTCTTTTCTCCATCCACCCTCACACCTACTGTGAGCTCACCCCACGTCGGGGCTTTAAGGCCATCAGCTTCCCACTCATACCTCCAGGTGGATATGGGGCAGGCATCTCGAGGCTTCCATGCCCCACACCTGCTCCTCTCACGGGCTTCCCCATCTCAGGTGCCATGCCCCCAAACCCTGGGGTTGCCCCTGAGCCCTCTTTTCCTCTCTCAGCCCCTGTCTAATCCATCAGAAAATTCTATTGGCCAGACTCTCAAAATACATTCACCACCCTCACTGCTCCTGCTGGCCCCAGCCACTGGCCTCTCACCTGGATGGAGGCCGAAGCCTCTTAATTGGTCTCCTCTCTCCCTGGTCTCTGCTTGACCCCCCTTCACACAGCAGCCAGAGGGACACTGTGACAGCATAAGCTCTAGAGCAAGTCACGCCTCTGCTTAGAGCCCTCCCGTGGCGCCCATCTCCATGGACGAGTACATGATTTTAATAGGGGTCTGTCTGCCAGGCACCACTGAAGCGCTTCACTCATTGCCCCTCAGGAGAGCCCTGAGGTAGGGCCTGAGAAACAAAGGCCCAGGGAGGTTAAGTAGCTTGGCCAAGGCCACACAGCTAGCCATGATAGAACTCAAATTCCTGACACTGGCCTGCCTGATCACACCCCACTCCCTGAGCTCAGTTCCTCCACCACAAAGGGAGCACCTTTGTCCCAGGTACCCTAGTCCCCTCCTTCTTTCTTTCTTGTAAATATTAGTTTTCAATAAGTACTACATGTATATGGCCTCGAATTTAAAATGTATACAAGGGGGGACTTCCCTGATGGGCCAGTGGTTAGGACTCGGCCCTTTCACTGCTGGGGCCCGGGGTTCAATCCCTGGTCGGGGAACTAAGATCCCGCAAACCATGTGGCGTGGCCAAAAAATAATAAATATACTTTTAAAAAATTTTAATGTACGCAAGGGGAATACAGTAAATCTCTCTCCAACCCCTGTCCACCCACAGCCACCCACTTCTCCTCCCAGAGGCACCCTTCTGGAGTTCAGCGAAGCGCTGCCCTCGTAGGTGTCACGGGCATGGAGTCATGCGCCGTGGTCTCTGCGTTATACGTGCAAGGTCTGGGAGAGCTGGCTGCCTCCGATCAAGTCACTTGCTCTTTGCGGGCCTCAATTTCCTCATCAGCAAATCTAATGATGCGAATACTTCTGCCGCTCTGAAGGTCAGCTTCAAGTAGTAACAATGATAAAGGAGGTAATAGGCATGAAAGTGCCTTGTCAGCCGGAAACGTTGAGGCATCATGACCCCGTGGGCAGAGGAGCCAGAGAAATCAGAGACTGGCCTGGGAGGGACCAGCCCAGTGTGTGCTCAGCTCAGACCGGAGGCCAGGAGGGCCTTGGTTGTTTACCCCGGTATTCCAACAGCATCCCCTTCATCTGGTCCTCCATCCATCCTTCGCTCCCTGGGTGGATAAAGATGCTCTCCAGCCGGCTCATGCGTCTGCTCCTCTTTGCTAAGCTGTCTTCTGAGCCTGTGTTCACAGGCCAGAGCCCCGTCCACCGCCCTGAAGACCTGGGCTGCAAACCCACACGGCATTTCCAAACTTGTGAAAGAGACAAGGGGCCTGGAGATGAAACATCTGAGTTGGGGAGGAGGTGGCCACTTCCAACAGAGCAGCTTCTAAGACTTTGATCTTGTCAAATGTTAGCTGTATCGAGCCTTGGAGCATGTCTACGGCCCTTGGGATGCTATTATTCTCCTAAACAGGCTCTTTGCCCAGAAATCATCTTGATCCACAGCCTATCGCTTTCTTTTCATAATATCACACCCTTACTCCTACTTACATCCTCCCAGACTTTCCCAACCTCTCGTTCCATCTGGGACCCTTCACATCTGCCAGATGAGGCCGAGTCTCCCCAAAATCTGTGCTACGGCCAAGCTGTCGTTTCATCTTTGCTCATAATCAGGCCCTCCAGCCTCTTCATCACTTTTATTGCCTTTTCTCCTCAAAATTCCCTCCAGAGTCGCCGGTGAACTCTCCATGTGAAGACCCAAAAGAAAATTCTCCCAATAAGAAACATCTTCTTATCTCCAAGGGTGCTATTTTTGTGCAAGGACTTCTCATCAGCCTGATTGCAGACACGATTTTGGCTGGATCGAGCCTATTTGCGATACTCGTGGTATTACATGCTCTATCTGAGCGTGGGTTTTCTCCCCACTCCCAGCCTGCTTTCCTGCTCTCCCTGGATCCTCTTTATCAAGCTGTAAGAGGAAACTGCTTTGTGTTATGATCTGTTTCTGCCTAAAGCACATTCAACCTGAGGAACAAAGCCGTGGGGCTCAGCAGGTAATCCTGGAGCCCTGGGCCCATGCCAGCCACCTCCGCTGGTCGTTCCAGCATCCCAGGGCCCCTGCAAACGTCCGTGGAGCATCTTCCATGTGGCAGGTAACACCGGAGGGCTTGGCCACATTATCTTATTTCCTCTGAAACAACCATCCTAGGAGGTTTCCATTATAGGGAGTGGAGGCTAGGGTTGGATGGGTTAAGTAACAAACTTGGCCATACAGTCGGGAAACAGCAGGACTGGAATTTGAACCCAAGGCCTCACCTTTCCTGTGGAACCCGTAATGCCTCAATGGTTGTGGCCGATCAGCCGGGACACCAAGGGGCTGGTACTTCTGGTAAAGAGGGACTTGTTCGGGCTTCCCTGGTGGCGCAGTGGTTGAGAGTCCGCCTGCCGATGCAGGGGACACGGGTTCGTGCCCCGGTCCGGGAAGATCCCACATGCCGTGGAGCAGCTGGGCCCGTGAGCCATGGCCGCTGGGCCTGCGCATCCGGAGCCTGTGCTCCACAACGGGAGAGGCCACGGCAGTGAGAGGCCCGTGTACCGCAAAAAACAAAAACAAAAAAGAGGGACTTGTTCTTAAGACACTGCTCTCCCTCCAAGAGTAAACAGCCAATGCGCTTCTGGTCTCTGATCCAAGCTGAGCAAAAGATACTCCAGTGACTGCACTCGTGCATCTACTTCCCCAAGAACTGCATCACACCATCGGTCCTTAATGAGATGAGAATGCAGGAAAACTCCAGATTTGGGGCACAGAACTTTCCTGTACTTGAGCAATTGGTGTTTTGTTCTTCTAGGTAGGCCTTAACATTTACCCCTTTAATATTAAATACATGAAACAAACTTGGACACGAATGTTCATAGCAGCACTATTCACACAAGGTGGAAACCACACGTGTGTCCATAGACGACTGGATGTACACAGGGTGGCACAGCCATGCAATGGAATGTCACTCAGCCATAAAAAGGAATGAAACGCTGGCACACGCCACCACCCGGGTGAACCTTGGAAACATGCTTAGTGAAAGAAATCAGACCCAAAGGGCCGCATATTCTATGACTCCATTTTATTTATGTCCAGAGGGAATTCCCTGGTGATCCAGTGGTTAGGACTCTGGGCTTCCATGGCAGGGGGCACAGGTTCAATCCCTGGTCGGGGAACTAAGATCCCGCAAGCCATGTGGCATGGCCAAAAAAGAATTTTTTTTAAGTTCTTTTTTTCATTTAAAAAAAAAGAAAAGAAATGTCCAGAATAGGTACATCCATAAAGAAATGAAAGCAGACAAGTGATTTTCAGGGGCTGGAGGGAAGAAGGAACTGGAAGTAGCTGCTTAATGGGTGGGGGGCTCCTTTTGTGGTGATGATAAAGGTCAGGAACTAAATAATGGTCATGGTTGCACAGCATGGTGAATGTATTTAATGCCACTGAAGTATACACTTTAAAATGATTAAAATGGTAAACTTCAGGTTATGTGTATTTTACCACAATAAACGAAAATCAAATGGGGCTCCAGGCTGGCATTGCAGACCCCTCTTGGCTGACACAACAGCTCTACCATCCTTCACTGGGTAGCGTGGCTGGAAGGGAACCTGATATGATATTGTACTGCCCATTTGCCCATTCTGCCATTCAAGATATGATGGAGGCCCAGACGTTTTCCTTACAGCAACGAAGCGGAGTTAGCCTCGGGGGGTCTTGTCGTTTGTAGACAGTATGATGGCCGAGATCTGCTTCAAAATAATACAGGATGGAGAAATGCGGAGGAGTGAGTGGAGATGTAGGCCAAACAGGACTGGCCATGAGTTGACCATTGCAGATGCTGGCTGACAGGTACATAGAGATGCATTATAATATTCTGTCCACTTTTGTATATGCTCACCATTTTTCATAATAAAAAATGAAAATGGCACTTTTTAAGCTTTGGCAGAAATTTTTGAAAATATAGGAAAGTTTATGGACTGCAGCAGTCATCTAGAATACCACCACCTGGAGACCATCCCTGGTGGTGTCTTTGTTCCATCCTCTCTGGGTCTTTTCCACATGCACGTGCAAATCATGCTCTAAGTACTATGCTTTTTCACTTTGGAAGCTTATCATCAGTGGTACCTGGCTTTGGCTACTAAGTCACTGGCATGCTGTGCTCAAAGTGATACCTGTAAGTGCTATGAAAAGCAGAGCAAGGAAAGGATTTTGGAAGTGCTCAGGGTGGAAGGATGGGGTGGGCTGCCTTTTTAAATAGAGTGGTCATGGTGGGTCTCCTGGAGAAGGTGTCTTTTCTCAGGACTTGAGGCGAGACAGCTGGCCATGGGTTCATTTGGGGGTGTTCACAGCAGAGAGGTCAGCCAGAGCAAACACCCCAAGGCCAGCAAGTGCCTGGCCAATTGGAGCCACCATGAGAAGAGAGGGAGCAGGGACTAGGCCATGAGGTCAAAGAGATGAGGAGGGTGTATTTGTTTTCTGATGCTGCTGTAGCAAATCATCACAAACTTAGTGGCTTAAAACATCAGTAATTTATTTTCCTATGGTGTCCTGAGGTCAGAAGTCCAAAACAAGTCTTATGGGGCTAAAATCAAAGTGTAGGGAGGGTTGGTTCCCGCCGGAGGCTCCCGGGCAGTCTGTTCCTGCATCTTCTTAGGGCCCACCCAGATAATCCAGGATGATCGCCTCCTCTCAAGATCCTTCACTTGATCACATCATCAAAAGACCCTTTTCCCAGGTGAGGTGACATATTCACCAGTCCCAGGGGTTAGGACATGGCCATCTTTTGGGGCGCTGTTATTCGGCCCACACAAGGGGTCTGATCAAAGAGGGTCCTGTGAACCTTGTACAAACTTCAGCTTTTTCTCTGAGTGAAATGGGGGCCGCAGGAGGTTTTGAGCAGAAACATGATCCGATTTATGGTTAAAAGGATCAATGTGGCTGCTGTGTTGAGAAGATTCTAGAAGGGCAAAAGGGAGACTCCATAGGGGGTTATCACAGTAATCGGGCGAGAGAGGAAGCAGGGGAGGTGGTGAGAACAGTCAAATCCAGAACATCTTCTCATGTCACGTAGAACTGAAAGGATTTCCTGACAGGTTGGATGTTGAGTGTGAGAGAAAGAACCAGGGATGACCCCGATGTCTTTGGCCTGGGCAACTGGCAGGATGGAGTGCAGGTCACAAGGGTCAGGAGCCGGTTGGGGTGGGGAGGGCAGAAGTGGATCTGCAGAAGTTAGGTTTGAGCTTCCTGTTGGGCAACTCGGCAAGATGGAGAGGCAGGTGGATGGGGGAGTCTGGAGTCAGGGGACAGTTCGGGCTGGACTGATGGCTGGGAGGCACCTGGGAGTGACCAGAAGAGCAGGGGTCCAAGGGCTGGGTGTAGGGCACACCAGCATTGCCAGCCGGCAGAGTAGGAGGGACCAGCAGGGGGAACTGAGGGGCAGAGAAGCAGAGAAGCAGGAGAAAACCAGGGGAGCGTCAGCTGCGACCCAAGAGCCATCGCGGGGGAGCGGTGAGGGCAACAGCAACCGGAGCCTGAGATTGGGAACGTTCCAGATCTCGCTCTGCACCCCAGTTCTAGAAGGAGTCCTCAGACCTTCTGCCCACCTGGGTGAAAAACGGCCTCTCAGGTTCAGTCTTTTTTTTTTTCTCACCATTTTAACCATTTTAAAGTGTGTAATTCGCTGGTTTTGAGCCTATTCACAACGTTGTACAACCGTCACCACTATCTGACTCCAGAACATTTTCTTCACCCCAAAAAGAAACCCCACCCCCATTGGCAGTCATTTCTAATCCCCCTCCCTGCAACCCAGGCAAACACTAATCTTTCTGTCCCTATGAGTTTGCTTATTCAGGTCATTTCCTATCAGTGGAATCATACAATATGTGGCCTTTTGTGTCTGGCTTCTTTCACTGAGCATCATGTTTTCAAGGTTCACTCGTGGATCAGTACTTCATTGCTTTTTATGGATGAATAGTATTCAGTACGGCTCTACTACATTTTATCTGTTCCTTTGTTTTTTTTGTTTTTTGTTTGTTTGTTTGTTTTTTGTGGTACGTGGGCCTCTCGCTGTTGTGGCCTCTCCCGTTGTGGAGCACAGGCTCCGGACGCGCAGGCTCAGCGGCCATGGCTCACGGGCCCAGCCGCTCCGCGGCATGTGGGATCCTCCCAGACCGGGGCACGAACCCACATCCCCTGCATCGGCAGGTGGACTTTCAACACTGCGCCACCAGGGAAGCCCTATCTGTTCCTTTGTTGATAGACATTTGGGTTGTGTCCACTTTTTGGCTATTGTGCATAATGCTTCTATGAACATCTGTGTACAAGTTCTTTGCACAGACCTATGCTTTCAGTTCTCTTGGGTGTAAACCTAGTCTTGGAATTGCTGGGTCTTGTGGTGACTTTAAGTTTTTGAGGAACTACCAGCTCATTTTCCACAGGGGCTGCACCATTGTACAATCCCCCCAACCATGTATGAGGGCGGTCAGGGTCTTTCTGAACTGTAACTGCTCATCACCCTGCTCTAATTCCTTGTGTGTGCACACATGTGTGTATGGGGTGGGTGTGATCCAGTGGACCCCAACCTCTTTAGACTCTAATTTTAGAGAAGCCAGTTTTATCGACCAGTCTAGAGAGTATCATGGCAACCGGCAGCTTCCGTGTTCTGGACCAAGCTCACTGAGGGAGGGGCAGGAGGCCCCTGGGGGGTCCCGTGATGCTCTCACTTCCAGGGTGGGAGAGAAAAAAGCCTCTCGTTCATCAAAACCACAAGGGAATGTCCAGGGTAGAGAAATCTACAGACGGAAAGTAGATTGATGATGACTTAGGGCTGGGGACAGGGGATGGGAAGATAGTCGGGAGATAACTAAACCATATATGGTTTCCTTTTAAAGTGATTTAAAAAAAACTAACATTGTAGGAGGTGATAGTTTCACATATCTTTGAATATACTAAAAATGACTGCATTGTACACTTTAAGTGGGCAATCTGTATGATATGTAAATTATATCCCCCAGAACAATTGTGTAAAAAAGACCCACAAGGGAGACTGGAGAAACTCTGGGACAGAAGCCAACAAAATAAAGTTCTCTGAAGAAAACAGCAGGAAAGCCCAGTTTTCATCTACAAGTTTTCAGCAACATTCCTGCACTCTCGGCCCTCGCCTTGACTTCATGCACATCTCTTAGGTTTGTGCCCAAACTTTCCCCCACAGAGGAGTCAAATCTCAGCACATCTCAGTGGAGGTGGAGAAAAGAGCCAGGAGGACCTGTCCAGCCCCTCTGCTCTGGGTCAATTCACGTGGTCTCAGCCGCCCCCTGGTGGACACTGGGGATTGAGCCTTGGAAAGGGGCATACGGAGGGAGCTGGCGGCTGGACCAGTCTGAATAGCCTGGCATACTCTTCCCAGCCCACAGGGGTACCTCTTGGTGTCTGAGTCCCTTTGCACCCAAAGAAGGTCAGTTCTAGCCCCTGTGTGACCCTTTAAAAAAATTTAAATCCTTTTTATTATGGGCGTTTATTATAGAGAATTGCAAACTTTTTTTTTTTTTTTTACAGAAAGAAATAGGGCTTCCCCGGTGGCGCAGTGGTTGAGAGTCCGCCTGCCGATGCAGGGGACACGGGTTTGTGCCCTGGTCCGGGAAGATCCCACATGCCGCGGAGCGGCTGGGCCCATGAGCCATGGCCACTGAGCCTGCGCGTCCGGAGCCTGTGCTCCGCAATGGGAGAGGCCACAACAGTAAGAGCGCGTACCGCAAAAAATAAAAATAATAAAATAAAATAAAATAAAATAAAGAAATAGCCTAACGAACCCATGCGTAGCCACAACTCTGCTTCAGCAATTACCAACACGTGGCCAGTCTCATCCTCATTTTGTCTTGACCTCCGTCCACTCCCTCCATCTGTATTATTTTAAACCAAATCCCAGAGAGCATATTATTCCATCTGTAAATATTTCTGAATGCATGAAAGACAGACTCTTTTTAATCTCACCACAATACTGTCACACCTAAAAAAAATCTTCAACATAATTAAATTACTAGTGTCATATCATCAATAGTCTCCTCAATGCCAAAAATATTCCTTTTTTTTTTTAAACAGACTGTTTGAATCAGGATCCACAAAGTTTGGTTGGTCTGACATTTAAATTTCTTTTAGATAGAAAGGTTATAGGCTCCCTGTTCATTTTGCATCTTATTTGTTGAAGAAAACTGCTCTTCTATTTTTTCCAGCTTTATTGAGGCATAATTGACAAAAAATTATATACATTCAATGTACAACAAAAAGATTTGATATACGTATACATTGTGAAATGATTACCATAATCAAGCTAATTAACACATCCATCACTTCACATAGTTATGTGGGGGGGGGGTGCGTGAGTGGTGGTGGTGAGACCACTTAAGACCTACTCTCTCAGCGTTTTTCTATTTTAACCCATAATTTAGATTTGCAAGTGGCCTGGGATTGCAGCCGTGTTCACAAACAGAGGGAACGGAGCCACATGCCGACCATGTTTGTGGTTGGAGCTACAGTTTTATTTGCTTTTCTGTCCCAGTTTTCCCAGCTCTCTGTGGCTCTATTACTTTTATTATAGAAAAACGATTTTGAAGACAGAAAATACACCTGAGACTCTGTCAGAGAAAAATGACAAAGACCACACAATTGATGTCTTTCAAATGACCAGACCCTAAAATTTGTCCAAGTCCTTCTGAGATCTCCAAGCCTGTGAAGGAGGCGGTGAGAAATACAAGGATCTCTGAGATCCTGAGTCCAGGTCTGGGCAGGTGAGGCCCCCTCTCGGTTCCCAGGTTGGTCCCTATCTACACAGGGAGCCCTGGACCCCTCTCTCTTAGCTGCGCCTCCTCCCTGAGCTCGGAGGCCCTCCTCTGTTCTCCTTCCAGAGCAGTCTGCCATCCTCCAGCCCTGGCGGCCCTGTCACACAGCCTGTTTGCTGGCAGCACCCTGATATCCAAGGCAACATCACTGATTTTAAATATTGTGACCGATTCAGATGTCACTTTGGGCCAACTTGGCCCTTTGAAATTTAGATAAACATGGCTCAAATGCCCTGATTTCACAACCGGCTCAGGTCCAGACTAAAACCCCAAATGGACACACGGGCACACAGTGTTCTCCCCTCCTCCCACGTGGTTCCCACTCTGCTCTCCCAGCAGTGGCGGCGGTTGGGGGACCTCCATTCAGCTTCTGGTCAGCAGACCTGTGCCCTTTGCCAGTTTCCTCCAGAATCCAATCACACTTAGGATGTCCTGGGATGGGTACCTTTACTAAGATACTAATGGCCAGGTGGGTGGGGCTCCAGGGCTCCCTCATCAGAGGGCTAGGGGGTGGCTCTTTAGCTGGGCTAGAGCTGAGGGCACATTGACATGAAAGTTGTCATCAGCCAACTGAGGACAGCACCAGAAAATAATCCAGAAAGATGTTATTAATAAATACTTTTCCGGAACTTCCCTGGTGGTGCAGTGGTTAAGAATCTGCCTGCCGATGCAGGGGACACGTGTTCGAGCCCTGGTCCGGGAAGATCCCACATGCCGGGGAGCAACTAAGCCCGTGCACCACAACTGCTGAGCCTGTGCTCTAGAGCTCACGAGCCACAACTACTGAAGCCTATGCACCTAGAGCCCATGCTCCACAAGAGAAGCCACCACAATGAGAAGCCTGCGCACCGCAATGAAGAGCAGCCCCCGCTCACCACAAATAGAGAGAGCCCGCGTGCAGCAACAAAGATCCAACACAGTCAAAAATAAATAAATTTAATTTTTAAAAAAGTAAAAAAAAATTTTAAATAAATGTTTAAGTAAATAAATAAATACTTTTCCTTACAAACACGTGACTTAATAGGGTTTTTTAAAGTGGAATCTAGAATTTTCCCCTAATGACCGATAAATTACTCTGCCAGTACATTATCGTTTTCTCTTAATTTCTTCCTTTCATGAGTTAACCAGTAGTCCCATCAATTTGAGAACTTGAAACACATACTTTGCCAATTTTTTTATCCTTATTTGTGATTGCTGGAGAAGATGGGAGTGGATAAATCCCCTCCAAGTGCTGGCACTCAGCGTCCCTCAAAAACCAGGTGGCAGGGCCCTTCCCTGGACTTTCTGCCCCTTGAGGGAGGGTCCCAAGGGAGGACCTGTCTATATACACAACCCTAGCAGTCCGCCTTAGTGGGGTGGGCTGTCCAGGGCTGGTGTGGGCTTTCCAGAGGGGAAGCGGTTGTCTCCTTCCACCTCTGGGGATGTGTCCTGGGAGAGCCCAAGGGGCATGGGGTAGGGGGAAATAGAGGACCAGGGGTACGGTCTCCATCCCAGGTAGATTTGGTTATGGGTGTGTGAAAGGGTTTAGAGCAAAATCCTGCAAGCATCCACCAGTCCTGTCCTGGGGATGGCGACCCCAGGACCCGAGAAGAGGAGGCTGGAAGAAAACTCAGCATGGCCACCTTTGGGGACCTTGATTAGTACGTTATAAACCGCTGGCAAAGCAAGCTGCAGGCAGCTGCAGGGGCGAGTGTGGCCAAGAGACGGCCAGAGCGGCCGCTCCCAATGCGGCCACGAGGGGGCGCAGCGGTGCCAGCAGGAACTCAGGGAACTGACAATTCCCTCCCGCCACTGCTGTCCAGCTGTCAACCCCCGGCCATCCACCCGTGTCACCTCGGTAACCTTCACCGACGCCCACGGGAGGTGCCATCGCCATGTTACAGACAGCCACAGACTTGGCAAGTTTCCCCGCTGAAAAGTGATGAAGCAGGACTGGAGCCCAGATGCAGTCTGCCCACAGGTGGGAGACCACCCAGCCCTTGTTTTTTATTTTTGCTGCTGCTGCTGCTGCTGCTGTTGTCGGCTGCTCGGCATGTGGGATCTTATTCCCCGACCAGGGATCGAACCCGCGCCCCCTGCAGTAGACGTGCGGAGTGTTAACCACTGGACCGCCAGGGAAGTCCCCACCCAGCCCCTGTTTTACAGTCACCGTTGGCGCCTCAAGTGTCCCCTCCAAGGCTGATGAGACCTGGGGAGATGAGGCTGAACCGGGCAGGCCTGGATGTGGGACAACGGCGGTCCTTTGCCTCTCTAGACAGCCTCTCCTGGGGTCCCTTCTCCTGTGAGCCCCAGCTTTCCTTCTACTCCCAGATCAGGGGCTGATGACCAGGGTGAGGGGTTTTGGGCTCAGTGAATAATTTTTTTTTTTTTTTTTTTTTTTTTTGCAGTACGCGGGCCTCTCAATGTTGCGGCCTCTCCCGTTGCGGAGCACAGGCTCCGGACGCGCAGGCTCAGCGACCATGGTTCACGGGCCCAGCCGCTCCGCGGCATGTGGGATCTTCCCAGACCCGGGCACGAACCCGTGTCCCCTGCATCAGCAGGCAGACTCTCAACCACTGTGCCACCAGGGAAGCCCAGTGAATAATTTTTTACTGGACTTTATATTTTAGAACGGATTTTGGTTCACAGCAAAATTGAGGGGAAAGTTCAGAGATTTCCCATTTTCCCCCTGCTCCCTCACACTCACAGCCTCCTCCACTACCACCATCCACCACCAAGTGTACAGTCAATGAACCTACGTTGACACATCATCACCCAAAGTTCATGCCTGACTGTGCGGTTCATTCTTGGTGTTGTACATTCTATGGGTTTTGAGGAATGTATAAGGACAGGTATCCAACACTGGAGTGTCATACAGAGCAGTTTGACGGCCTAAAAATCCTCTGGGCTCTTCCTATTAACCCCTCTCTCCCCCCATCCCCTGGCAACCACTGATCCTTTACCATCTCCACAGTTTTGCCTCTTTCCAGAATGTCATATATGTAGTTGGAATCATAAAGTATGTAGCCTTTTCAGATTGGCTTCTGTCACTTACTAACATACATTTAAGTTTCCCATAGTCTTGGGACTTCCCTGGTGGTGCAGTGGTTAAGAATCCGCCTGCCAATGCAGGGGACACAGGTTCAATCCCTGGTCGGGGAAGATCCCCCATGCCGCGGAGCAACTAAGCCCATGCACCACAACTGCTGAGCCCGTGTGCCACAACTACTGAAGCTCACGTGCCTAGAGCCCGTGCTCCGCAACAGGAGAAGCCACCACAGTGAGAAGCCCCGCACACCGCAACGAAGAGTGGCCCCTGCTCTCCACAACTAGAGAAAACCCACGTGCAGCAACAAAGACCCAACGCAGCCAAAAATAAATTTTTAAAAATACATTTTAAAAAAAGGATGATGTTAGCTGTAGTCTTTTTGTAGATTTTTTTATGAAGTTGAAGAAGTTCCCCTCTTCCTAGTTTGTGGAGAGTTTTAGTCATGAATGAGTGTTGGATTTTGTCAAATGCTTTTTCTGCATCTATTGATATGATCATGTGATTTTTTCTTCTTTACGCTGTTGATGTGATAGATTACATTCACTGATATTTGAATGTAGAATCAGCCTTACATACCTGGCATAAATCCCACTTGGTCATGGTGTTGAGTGAATAATTTTATGCACTAGCCTTGTGACACGTTATGCATCCCAAGTGCTACCACACCCGCCCACCCCAACAAAGTTGACGCATGAGATTGCAATGCTCGTCCTAACTCATGCCTCTGATTTGGAGAACTCCCTCCTTCCCTCAGTTTCCAACTTTTTAGAACAAGTAGATATGACCAGGAGCCCACAATCCTGACACTTTCCTCCTCTCTCCTCTGCTATTTCAGGGCTCTGCCTACTTGAACTGGAAGCCACCCCAAACCTTAGGCAACAGATCAGGGGCCTAGCAGGTCTGGATCGCCCTTCTGTTGACTCTACATCCCCTACATGGTGAAACACAGGCTCTGTCGCCGAGCCCCTAGGCCCACACAATGTCCCCAGCTGGCCTTTTCAGCCTTGCTTCCTCTTACCTCCCCACTCCACTTCTCGGCCCCTTAAACTCTGGCTACAACAGACAATAAATCAACGGGTGGTGCATTCATCCTGCACATAATTACCAAGAGTCCCTTTATGCCAGGTCCTAAGCTTGGTTCTGCAATACAAGGCAAACTAGACCCAGTTCCTGCTCTCAGGAGCCTTCAGTGCTGTGGGAAAGAGATGTGAGTAAACCAACCCCTGTAACACAGTTGGGGAGTCAGTGCCAGAACAAGGGTGACACGGGGGTCTTTGGAAGCTCTGCAGTCTCCAGCTTCTCTGTTCCTTCTCTTCTACTCACCTTTTTAAATGTTCTTCCTGGAGAATTCCCTGGCGGTCCAGTGGTTAGGACTCAGTGCTTTCACTGCTGTAGCCAGGTTCAGTCCCTGTTGGGGAACTAAAATCCCACGAGCCACAGCCAAAAAAAAAAAAAAAAAAAAAGTTCTTCCTGGATTCTTGGTGCAGCAAACTCCTATTCATCCTGCAAAACCCAGCTCAAATGCTTTCTATTTCATGAATCGTTTCTTGGTTGTCCTTCCTGCTCAGGCAGACTTAATTGCCCCTTTGTCTTTGCTTTTACAGCATTTGATGCATGCTCCAAGGCCCACCTTTGGTTCACACTACACTGGATATTCCTGACCCCAAGTACAACTCCCTAGGAGAGTGTAGTGCTGGTCCCTATGTGGCCACCATGTCCCACCAGGCAGCCTGGGCTTCTGCTTTCAGCTCCAACTGCATCCCCCCAATTCTCCCTCTGGTGCCAGCATGAGACCTTCCCCAGTCCCCCTCCTTTCTGCTGCAAGCACTTTAATCTCCATCCTTCTCCCAAGACTAGAGAAGCATCATTTAAAGCATCCTTGAAAGTGCTCAGTGGCACCGGGCATTGGGAGCCCGGACAGGGCCACCCCGTGCGGTCGGGCGGGATGTGCACATCGCACATCAAAGGGGATACCGTTCACATCACGGGCATGCTGGACATCATAGATTTGTATGTTTAGTGCACCAGTTTCCTGACCATCAAGGGTCTTGAGGAAGGGATGCCTTTTACAAATTTTCACAGGGCAATGGCCCTGAGCCTGGGGTAGCCGAGGCTGGAGGAAGCCAGCTGCCTCGGTGCTGAACAGCACTGAGGATGCTGGGCCCAGGAAAGTCGAGGGAAGGAGGGGGAGGGGAGAGCATGGCTCCAGATTCAGCCTCAGCCCTGGACTTCCCCCTGTTCTGGACCTTCTTCTCCTAGTGGCTCCCACTGGGCCAGGTACGAGTGGCTGCTGATTAACGGAGGCCTCCAGGCAGCTGTGTGCGGCTTTTACCATGAGCTGTGGGCGTGTAAACTTTTCAAAGTCAAGTGTGCGTGAAGAGGCATCTAGCATGGAGATGGAGAACAAGGCTGTGGGTGTGGTGAGCAACGGGTCCAGCCCCAGCTGTGTGTGACCTTGGACCAGTCACCTCATTTCTCAGCCTCCACATCTATGGGTTTGGGGCAGTGAGGCTACCACCCACCCCACGGGCCTTTGGCGGAGTAGAAATAGGACTTTGCATGTAAATCGTTTAGCACGTAAACCTGGATACGGGTGACCATCAAAGAATAAAACAGCAGTGGGATGGAGGCCCAGCAGGAGGCACCAGGCTCTGGGTCCTTTAGGAGACCACAAACCTGTTTTAATTACTTTACAAAATCGGAAGAAAAAAAGTGAATATATTAGTAATGAAGGTAGAGCCGCAAATCCAGCCTGAATTATGTTTGTCTTTATGCACTTATAAAATATATCGTAAAAAAATTTTAATGAAGGAAGGGACCCAGGAAAGCAGAAGTTCTCAGGGCCCGTGGAAGTCACAGCACAGCCCTGAGCCCTACAGGGTGCGAACGTTCTGGACGCCCGTTCTTCGGGGATGTCAGTCCACTTCGCAAATAACAGCGAAGCTCTGAAAAGGACACGGTGGAGGACAACTTCTAGGCAGATGCTCTTGGGGCCCCCCCCACCGTGCCCACAGCCCCACTGTTGTCCTGGGGGAGAGTGGAAGACAAACCACACATCTTTACCTTCGAGGCTTGACAGTGGATGACAGAAAGTATTGATCCAGTGATTTGATTCTGGGTTTCCCTGGCGATGTTCAGGTTCAGAGTCTCATTGGAGAAAGAGAAACAGGAAAACACTTGGCACCAGAGACTCAAACAAACCGCTCTGATCCAGGAGGGCTGGCGGCAGCCAGAGCTTATAAATAACTGTGGCGTGGCCCCAGCCCTGGAGCCAGCGCGTACAGGCCGTCCCGCCTGGGCCTCGGCTGGCACCCGTGGCAACAGCGAGCTGTTATTTGCTGCTGTAGAAGGAGGGAGTGGCAAAAGGCGGCTCAGGTGACTCTCAGGGGTGCACTTGCTCTGGTCCCACAGGTAGACAGGCTCCCAGCCGGCCAGCGTGGGAAAGGTCACGGGGCTCATGTTACTTGCCTTTTGAACGAGTGTCCCTCAGAGCCCCGCAGCCTGGGACCCGAACGTGTTTATTATGAAATGTGTTTTAACAACCCGTGCTGCTTTCTTCTGGGGCGAAAGGATGCGAGAGGAGGGGTGCACGTGGGCAGACTCCTAAGAGCCGTCGGGCTTAGAAGCTGTGGCTGTGTGCAGGGACGAGGGGTCGCCACCCTCGTGGGGCTCAGTGAGCCCACTGTCCCGTGGGCACTGTCCCTTCTCACGGGGCCGGGCTGTGCCCCGCCAAGCTGTCAACATCTTGCCACCAATCCCGCTTACACACACCAAATGGAAGCAACAGGCCAACCTGCCTGTCACCATCCAGGTTAGACTCAGTGTCTCCCTGTACAAAGACAGGATGCTCTCTGGGGCCACTTCCGGGTCTGACCTCTGGTTCCCAGCCTGACTAAGCATCCCTCTCCTGGCTAGGGTACTTTAGGGGTGGAAGAGCTGCCGAGGAGAGGACCTTATGGGCAGGGCAATAGATGACCCCCAGGACCACTTCCAAGGCCTGGCCACTGAGGTTTGGGTTTAATCCTTTAATCCCCCCCAGCCCCCACCCCCACCCCATGCCCCTCAGGTTCCTGCAGTGCTAGCTGGTGCTGGAATGGAAGATCTCAGGGAGAGGCCAGGCCAGAGTCTATCTGAATTAGATTCCCAGTGCTTTTTTTTTTTTTTTTTTTTTTTTTTTTTTTGCTGTACGCGGGCCTCTCACTGCTGTGGCCTCTCCCGTTGCAGAGCACAGGCTCCGGATACGCAGGCTCAGCGGCCATGGCTCACGGGCCCAGCCGCTCCGCGGCATGTGGGATCTTCCCGGACCGGGGCACGAACCCGTGTCCCCTGCATCGGCAGGCGGACTCTCAACCACTGCGCCACCAGGGAAGCCCCCCAGTGCTCTTTTGAGTATTAGGGAGCCAGGGGCAAGAGCCCTGGGGGAGCTGACCGCAGAGCAGGTCCCTGCCTGGCCACGGCCCGATCACAGCCTCCTACCGCCTCTCCCTCCCACGTGGGCAAAGCGGAATACTAGTGTCCACCGCGTAGGTTATTCCAGGGATTAGATGGTGTAAGTAGGTTAAGGCTTAGCCTACATAGTCCCTGACACATGGCAAATGCTGCTTTATTTTAATATACCTTACAGATGAAGAACAGAGACTCAGGACTGTATTAATTTCCTGGGGCGGCCATAACAAATTTCCACCAACCGGGTGGTGGAAAACAACAGAAATGTACTCTCTCACAGTTTCAGAGGCAGAGTCTGAAATCAAGGTGTCGGCAGGACCTGGCTCCCTCCAAACGCTCCAGGGGAGGAAACTTCCTGGCCTCTAAGAGCTTCTGGTGGCTCCAGGCCTTCCTTGCCTTGTGGCTGCCCCACCCCAGTCTCTGCCTCTGTTCCTAACGACCTTCTCCTCCTACTGTCTTTTGTGAGAATACCAGTTATTAGATTTAGGGCCAATGACAGATAATCCAGGATGATCTCAAGTAGAAATCCTTAATTACATCTGCAAAGACCCTTTTTTTCCAGATAAGGTCATGTCTACAGGTTCTGGGTGGACCTATTTTTGGGGGAGGGGATGGCACCATTCAACTCACCATGGGGCCTAACACCCCACGTGAGTTCATGGTGAAAGGGAAGATAAACCAGCTCCTTCAATGCCCGCCGGTAGTGGACGGGGAGAACCGGGCACCAGGAAACACGGAGCGTCCAGATTCTCCACCAACGTGCTGAGAGGTTACAAGCAAGGCCAACAGGTCTGCAGGTAGAGCTGGAAATGGAGAGAGAGCGAATTCTTCGTAATTGCTCTGAAAAGCCACCTGGCCTCCCCCTGCTTCCCCCGTGACAGGTCACTCTCATTGGGAACAGATGCGTGTGACTCTGTACATGAGACACTCCCTCTCAGATTAGCTTCTGGAACTGATTTCTTTGGCTGCTTTGCTATTTCCTAACCCTGCTGCTGTAATCACGTTTGATCTGGCATCAGAAAGTGGTCCCTGCCCCGAGACAGGGTCACAGTCCTGCAGACGGGACTAAAATTCTGTCACTTGCAAAATTGTCCCCCATTCCAATCCCAATTCGCGTCTTAGAGCAGAGGGAGGTGAGGGTCCAAAGGTGAAACGACCGTGACTGTTTTCTTTGTGCACGACCTTCTCCACCTCTGGGACCCACAGCTAAGAGGCTTCACAGGTGTTCATGGCCAGCTCCTGTGTAAGGACAGATCTGGGCACCTTTGAATAAGCCTCCTTGGCAGGTCCTGAGTCACCCTGAAGCCGAAGTTGGCGCTGTCATGAAAGTAACCCTGAGTCAGCCTGAGAATTCACCAGTGAATGTGACTAATCTCAGTGGATATCACCTTAAAGCAATCGATAAGGGTATGGTTTTGTTTGTTTTGTTTTGTAACAGCTTCATTAAACTGTAGTTCACATAGCATACAATTCACCCATCTGAAGTGTACAATTCAATGGTTTTTAGTAGAGTCACAGACTTGTGCAATCCTCACCACAATCAATTTTAGAAGGTGTTCATCACCCCTTACCCCTTAGCCATCACCCCCTAATTCTCCCTCCCCTCAGCCAGTGACAACCACTAGTCTTTTCTTTCTGGTTATAGATTTGCCTGTTCTGGACATTTCATATAAATGGAATCATATAATACGTGGCTATATATATATATATATATATATATATATATATATCTGATTCACTCTGCTGTATACCTGAAACTAACACAACATTGTAAATCAACTATACTCCAATAAAAAATGTTTAAAAAAGAAAATGAGCTATAAAGCCATGAAAAGACAATAACATAAAATAAATAAATAAAATGCAGAAGATGGAGATGGAAAACTGATCAGTGCTTGCCAAGGGTAGGAAGGAGGGCTGAATAGGTGAGGCACAGGGGATTTGCAGGGGGGTGTGAAACCGTTTTGTATGATACTGTGATGGTGGATGTGTGACATTGCCCATTGTCAAGCCCCCAGCACAGAGTACCTTAATGGAGACAAATTTTTAAAAACTTAATTAGGCGGTTGGGGGATGCCAGCACGGAATGCAGACTGGGAGAAGAGAATCTAAGTGCGTTAGAAAAGTGACATAACCTCCCTGAAGGCGGTGGGGGAGAAGAGGTGCTGATCTAAAGTCACCTGAGCAACTCTGGGAATGAGTGGCAACCGTAAGACTTTAGACAGAGTCTCCAGACAAAAGGGGCTGCATGTAGCACTGTGCTCCTGCTGATAGAGTCGTTTCTCATGGTAAACAGGCTAACAATCCTGAACCTCATGGATAAATAAACAAGTAAAGGGATGACCGGTGGTGGAAGCCTGGTCTCTCCCTGTCAGAGAGGGAAGTTACAGATAAGCCAGGGGGAAGCTAGAATGAACCCCGTGGTACTGGTTTAGGGCTGGAGATATCAGTAGAGACTCATGTTTAGCTTATATAAATATAGATGCATAAACACAGAAATCCTACGTATGTGTCTATACACAGGTTTCTTATATTTACACATACATTTCCAGTTTTGTCCCTTGAGAGGGCTGGAAGCAACGACACCCACACAGCAAGGAGCACACACAGCACCCAGACCTGGATTCCTAAGCCCGTTCCTCAGTAACAGACACCAGGGCTCCTTGGAGAAGTGGCTGATTCTAGCCTGGGGGAGGAGCCTGGAGCATCTTGTAAAGCCAGGAAGTAAGGAAGGAAGTGCTCCCAAAACAAAGTGATGGGGCTAGTCAAAGGAACACAAAGCCAACAAAAGAGCCCCCAGTGGCAAAGGTTGGAACAATTTGAACAAAAAATAATGTATTTGGGGCTTCCCTGGTGGCGCAGTGGTTGAGAGACTGCCTGCTAATGCAGGGGACACGGGTTCGAGCCCTGGTCTGGGAGGATCCCACATGCCGCGGAGCAAGTAGGCCCGTGAGCCACAACTACTGAGCCTGCTTGTTTGGAGCCTGTGCGCCGCAACAATAGAGGCCACGATAGTGAGAGGCCCACGCACCGCGATGAAGAGTGGCCCCCGCTTGCCACAACTAGAGAAAGCCCTCACACAGAAACGAAGACCCAACACAGCAAAAATAAATTAATTAATTAATAAACTCCTACCCCCAACATCTTCAGAAAAAAAAAGAAAACCACAGCTTTAAAATAATAATAATAATGTATTTGATAAAAACTCGAAGAATAAAATAAATATCTGTGAGTCTACACTGATACAAATAAATGATTGAATAAGCAAATAAATGGGAGAGAGAAATCTCCCGTACAGGAAAATTCTAAATAATTGAAGTAAATATTGACCCTTCAGGGGATGGCATGAATTGGGAGACTGGGACTGACATATATACACTACTCTGAATAAAACAGGTAACTAATGAGAACCTCCTTATAGCACAAGGAACGCCACTCAGTGCTCTGTGGTGACCTAAATGGGAAGGAAATCCAAAATAGAGGGGAGATAGGTACACGTATAGCTGATTCACTTTGCTGTACAGCAGAAACGAACACAACATTGTCAAGCAACTATACTCCAATTAAAAAATATATATATCGACCCCCTCAAGGATGTGAAGCATGACTCCCCACCCACTAAGTAGGGGCTGCACCTAGTGACTTCTTCCAAGGAGCACAGTATGGGAGGACAAGGAAGAACTTCACAGACATCACCTCAGCCAGGTGATCAAGGTCAGCGTCCACGGTGGGAAGTATGCTGGCAGCAGACACCCTCGATATGACGTGACGAGAATGGCATTTTGCCTGTGTGGTCTTCCTCCCAAGAGCCCACAAACACCAGTCTAGTCATGAGGAAAAAACAAAAACCACCACACAAACCCAAAACGAGGGGAAGTCTACAGAAACACCTGACCCGCACTTCCAAAAACTGTCAAGATTATCAAAGACAAGGAAAGTCTGAGAAACTGTCACAGCCAAGAGCAGCCTAAGGAGGTGTGACAATGAAATGTCATGTGATGTTCTGGGTGGGATCCTGGAACAGAAGAAGGACATTAGGTAAAAACTAAGGAAATCCAGGGCCTCCCTGGTGGCGCAGTGGTTGGGAGTCCGCCTGCCGATGCAGGGGACACGGGTTCGTGCCCCGATCCCGGAGGATCCCACATGCCGCGGAGCGGCTGGGCCCGCGAGCCATGGCCGCGGGGCCTGTGTGTCCGGAGCCTGTGCTCCGCAACGGGAGAGGCCACAGCAGTGAGAGGCCCGCGTACAGCAAAAAAAAAAAAAAAAAAAAAAAAACTAAGGAAATCTGAAGAGAGTATGGACTTTAGTTAATAGTAATGTATAACTGGGTGGGAGGGCTGTGTACGGGAACTCTCTATATACTTTCCTGTAAATCATAAACGATTCTAAACATAAAAGGTCTATTTGAAAACAAAGCCACAACATATAAGAGGGGACCAGGATGGAGCTGGAGGGGCTGTGGGAGCTTTGGGCCCCACCCCCTTCCACCTCCCAGGAAGGAGGGGAGAAGGGATGGTGCCGTGTGCATGGGTCCCTGGCAGGAAGCCACGGGAGTTCAAGGCAGCAGCCCGTCATCTGTTTTCCCTTTGCAGACAAGCTGGCGTCTTTTAGGGGCCGGGAAGGGGGGTGGGTGGAGTCTGAGCAAAGAGGAGGTTTGCAGAGGCCATTGCTGGGAGAGCACCCAGCGGAGGGCACAGAGCTTGAATGTGCTGGCGTCATCTACTAAACTATGGAATATGAGCATTTTGCCTCCCTACTCTTGGAAAAGAAAAAAACGCAACTATCTGGGGCTCTCTCCCTTTTGCCACCTTAAGACATATCGACTGGGCTCTAGGGCTGGACACTCAGAATCCTCTGCTCTGGGATAAAGTTCAGAGGTTTTTTACTCTCCAAAAAGAGTTGAATTTTCTGCAGCCGGGGGCTGAGGGAGTGGCAGGCAGGGAAAGGGCAGTCTGAGGGCGGGCCTGTGTCCTTGGGGGCCCAAGTGGAAGAGCCACCTGGAGAATGTGGGAACCAGGTGGGACTGGGCCTCCCAGCTTCATCCAGAAGAGGGCAGCTAGGACAGAGGGCAGAGCAGCAGCGACCAAGGAGGCCAGAAGTTCCAAGGGTCCTGCCCCAACGTCTCAATGGCCTGAGGGGACCCTCAGCGTCTCCGAAGGTGGGAAAGCAGGAGAGCGGAGCTGCAGTAAAGCCTGATAATGAATTTCCCTTCCATGCTGCATGACCCAGCCCCGGAGCAGATACACTTTGATTTAAAGAAAATTACGTGTCCGGGGACTTCCCTGGTGGTCCAGTGGTTAAGAATCCGCCTTCCAATGCAGGGGACGTGGATTCGATCCCTGGTCAGGGAACTAAGACCCCACATGCTGTTGGGCAACAAAGCCCACGCATCTCAACTATTGAGCCCAAGCGCTCTAGAGCCCACGCGCCACAACTAGAGAGAAGCCCGCGCCACAAATAGAGAAGCCCACGCGTCTGCAACAAAGAGCCTGCACGCCACAGTGAAAGATCCTGCATGCCAAAACTAAGACCTGACGCAGCCAAATAAAATAAACAAATTAATTTTTTTTAAAAAGAATAAGTACGGCATGCTACCATTAAAAAAAGAAGAAGAGGGCTTCCCTGGTGGTGCAGTGGTTGGGAGTCCGCCTGCCGATGCAGGGGACACAGGTTCGTGCCCCAGTCCAGGAAGATCCCACATGCCACGGAGCGGCTGGGCCCGTGAGCCATGGCCACTGAGCCTGTGCGTCCGGAGCCTGTGCTCCGCAACGGGAGAGGCCACAACAGTGAGAGGCCCATGTACCGCAAAAAAAAAAAAGAAGAAAATAAAGTGTCATGGAGTCAACTGTGTCCCCCCAAAATTCATATGTTGAAGTTATTGTCGAACCCAAATCCATGCACCTGACTAACAGTGGGACCAAACAAACCAAAATGTCAGAGAGTTTGAAGCAAAGAAAGGTTTATTTGCAGGGCACCAAGGAGAAGGGGCAGTTCATGATTAAAAGACTCAAACTCTCTAATGGCTTGTAGGCAAAAGGGTTTTTAAGACAGAGTTAGGGGGTATAGGTTGCCTGATCAGCTCATGCACCTTCTTCTGACTGGTTGGTGGTGAGGTAATAGGGAGATGTTTCCAGAATCTCTATCATCAACCTCTGGGTCCAACCAGTCTGGGGTCTAGTGCTTGTGGTTAGCATGTCGTCATCATCCTCCACTAGGTGGGAGTCTTAGTTTCTGCAGAACAACTCAAAGGTATGCATCAGATTGTTATCTCCGTCTCTTCAGGAGGCACTAGGAGTCCTGTTGTAACTGTATTGTTATAATCATTAACTGCTGGATCTGCTCTTTGGAACGCCGGGGAAGCCTTAGGAGACTGAAGTCTTTTTTCTACAGAAAAGAAACAGGGGACACGGATGGGCTTTTGTACCCAGGAAGACCCCGGAGGGTCCTGCTTGCTTTCAATCCCCCTTTTCTGGATGTGAGGGCGATCTGGCTGCAACATCTGTCACCCCATTGATCGCCAGGGTTGATTCGGCTGATCTGGCTGGCTAGGCGTGTGTCCCCTTCCTCCCTCACCGCTCCACGTGCGTCCCTCCCGAAGCTGTGCGCTCGGTCGAAGAGGACGACCTTCCCCGATAGATAGAGGAGGATGGTTCTTCGGTCAAGGGTATACGAGTAGCTGCGCTCCCCTGCTAGAACCTCCAAACAAGCTCTCAATCCCCCTTTTCTTAGATACTCCTCAATCCTGAGGGGAACAGGGGACAGGGCGAGAAAGAGAATAAAGTTTTGGAAAAAGAAGTTAATCATAGACTGGGCAGCAGAACTTGGATTTAGACGTACTCAGTTTCAGAAGTCCTAACTCCTAGGACCTCAGAATGCAACTGTATTTGCAGTCCAGGCCTTTAAAGATGGGATTAAGATTGAGTGAGGTCATACGGATGGGCGCTCATCCAATGGGACTGGTGTCTTCCTCAGAAGAGAGGGAGACACCAGGGAGGGAAAACCAGGTGAGGGAGGACGCAGGGAGATGGCGGCTGTCTGCAAGCCAAGGAGAGAGGCCTCAGGAGAAACCAGACCTCCAGCACCTTGACCTTGGACTTCCAGCCTTCAGAACGATGAGAAAATTCATGTCTGTGGTTGAAGCCACCCAGTCTGGTACTTTGTTCAGGCAGCCCAAGCAGACTAAAACATTAGGTAACCTGACATTTGAGAAGAGGGAGTGGCACGGACACCCACTTGGATGGGAGGGGTGAATTCCTGGGTAGAGTGGGTGGGTTCCTGGGTGGCTGGCCAGGGGGCAGTCTCCTGATGCCCTGAGTCTCATCACACTGGCATGAACCCTCGTTCTCCAGAAGTGTGTGGGTTTCCAGGGGGCCGTGACCACCACGTCCTCTTTCAGGCCTTGACATTGGTGCAACCTGGATCTGGGAACAAGAGCACTGGTCTCCACGTGAGGCCGGGTGACCTTGCTCGCTCACTCCATCCATTCCTTCCGTCTGTCCTTCTATATGCAAGGAATGCTCAGTGTAGCGGGGCGTTTTACCAGGTGCGGCGGCATCATTAACTCCTTTATCACCAACATCCCAACCCAAGGCTCAGTGAACTTTCTGCAAAGTGCCAAAGAGTAACTTCAGCTTTGCAGCCATCCCATCTATGTCTCTATGACATGGCTCTGCCGTCGTAGGGAAAGCAGCCACAAGCAATATGTAAATGCATGGGCATGGCTGTGCCCCACCAAAATTTTAAGAACACAGAAATTTAAATGTCTATAGTTTTCACCTGTCACAAAATATTATTCTTCTGGTGCTTCTTTCCCAATCCTTTAAAAATGTAAAAACCAGGGCTTTCCCTGATGGTCCAGTGGTTTGGACTCCACGTTCCCAGTGCAGGGGGCACGGGTTCAATCCCTGGTCAGGGAACTAAGATCCCGCACGGCATGACCAAAAAATTTATTTATTTCTTAATAAATTAAAGAAAAATGTAAAAAACATTCTTAGCTTCTGAGACATACAAAAACACACCTACAGGCTGTAGTGTGAGGACCCTTATTCTAATTTTAAAAAAAAATTCATCAAGCCAGATGTATAATAAGATGACCCCGAGTCTAACTGATTCATCAGGGTTCCTCTGTTTCAGTCCCTATTGATGGATATGATTCTTGATGTCATATCTGAGCTACAAAAATCAAAGTTAAGATGGGGCTGTTTCTACTATTCACAACTGCCAAGACATGGAAACAACCTAAATGTCCATCGACAGGTAAATGGATAAAGAACGTGTGACATACAGATACAATGGAAAACTACTCAGCCATAAAAAAGAATGAAATAATGTCATTTTCAGCAACATGGATGCAACTAGAGATTATCACACAAAGTGAAGTAAGTCAGAAAGAGAAAAACAAATACTATATGATATCACTTACATGTGGAATCTAAAATATGACACAAATGAACTTGTCTACAAAACAGAAATAGACTCATAGACATAGAGAACAGACTTGTGGTTGCCAAGGAGGGGGGAGGAGGGAGGGAAGGATTGGGAGTTTGGGATTAGCAGATGCAAACTATTATATATAGGATGGATAAACAACAAGGTCCTACTATATAGCACAGGGAACTATATTCAATATCCTTTGATAAACCATAATGGAAAAGAATACTAAAAAAAGAATGTGTATACATATACATATATATATATATATATATATATATATATATAAAAGAATCACTTTGCTGTACAGCAGAAACTAACACAACATTGTAACTCAACCATACGTCAGTTAAAAAAGAAAAAGATGGCAGGACTTCCCTAGCGGTCCAGTGGTTAGGTCTCCGCGCCTCCACTGCAGGGGACACTGGTCGGGGAACTAGGATCCCACACGCTGCGCAGCATGGCCCCCAAAAAAAGAAAGTAAGAAAAAAAAAAAGATAGGAATGTTTCTGCAGGATAGGTACCCCCACCTCCACCTCCTCCTGGGAAGTTGATTCTGGAATGAAAACATTCACTTAAATTCACTTTCCCAGTTTACTCCTCACTCAAGACTTGTGACTTGTGACCAATCTGCTTCTCAAATTCTGGGGATGGAAATGTGATCCATGACTGTGGGGTCCCCTGTGAGGGCACAGATGGGGGCCAAGTCCCTGCCCGGTGTCCCTAACAATCAGGGTTGAAGTGCCAGGTCCGTTCCTCGGTTGGAAGACTGGCCTGGCCCTGTGGTTGCCTAAGAAATGCTGGCAACCCCAGGCTTATCCTAGAGCATCAGCTGAGCCCCCCTATCCTCCCCCAGGGGAAGCCCTTTGGAGAGAGAGGGCAGAGCAGAGGAAGGAAACATCTCCAACCTCACAGTACAGCAAGTTCCCGGGACCACTGCCAGGACCAGCTGGTCTCCCAGGGATGGACAAACAGAGAAGGAAAGGAAGCAGCACCAAGTCGGCCAGTGCATGCCCCAAACCAAGAGACACATTTAAAACCTCACTCTATGCATAAACAACGAGGCCCTACTTTATAGTACAGAGAACTATATTCAATATCCAGTGATAAACCATAATGGAAAAGAATATGGAAAAGAATGTGTGTGTGTATATATATATATATATATATATATATATATATATATATATATATATGTATGTATAACTGAATCATTTTGCCGTACAGCAGAAATTAACACAACATTGTAAATCAACTATACTTCAATAAGATAAATTAAAAAAAACAAAACAAACCTCACTCTACACTGAACGGGAGGTGAGTCTCACCTCAATTTAAAACAAAGACAAAAACATAGATATCCACACTTTAAAGGGAGACCTGGTCTAAAATTCACAGACTGTTTTAAAGGATTAAGTGTTATTATTTTCACGGACACAGGGTTATTGAAACTAAGTTGACCAACTTTTCCATAGCAAGGCTCACCCTTGACAAGGGGATGAGAGGGAGGTCTGGGCAGGTCCCCAGACCTGGTCCCCTTTCACCACTCTGTTATCTACTCACTTCACGTGTACTTCCTGGGCTGGCCACCGGCTGGGCAGTAAACACTAAGGCAGGAAAGACAAATGTAAACAAATGGGACATCTGGCTGAGGTGTCCTAGGGGTGCAGAGGGAAGAATGCTTGGGTCGGGGAGAAGGTAAACCTACAGCACGGAAAAGGGAAAGAGTCCCAGGCTGAGGGTACAGCATATACAAAGGCATGGGGGCATGAAAGAGTGTCACGTGGCAGAAGAATCTGGGAACACTCCCGGGGTAGATTGTGCTTTTTTTTTTGGCTGCGATGCAGGGCACGCAGAACCTTAGTTCCCCCAGCAGGGATTGAACCTGCGCCCCCTACGGTGGAAGCACGGAGTCTTAACCACTGGATGGCCATGGAAGTCCTGATTGTGCTTTGAAATGGTGGTTTTGAGTTCGCACTCAGCTTGCGCCTTAGGATGGGAATCCTGCAGAGCCATGGTTGAGGGTGTAGGGCTTCTGCTAGACGCCCCCAACCCCGCTCCCCGGACTATTTAACTTAATGGATTAAATGTTTCCAGGCATCCACCTGCATCCCCTCAGCCAGCCCCAGAGTCATGGCAGACACTTCCCAGGCAAGCCCTAGTGGCTTCCCGAATCCTCCATGAGGACATGCCCGGGTCGGGGACACACATGGTCGGAGGGAACCAGGAGCTGGTCGCCCGGGAGCAAATCTGAGGGAGAGACGCCCAGCCCCCAGCCCCCTCAGGGACGTCCTGAGCTGCATCCACTCAGCCTCCCTGGGGCCCCGTGGGGTCTGGCTCCACATCCCCGCAGTGGTAACAGCTCGTTGGCACTCGCTTACCCTCCCTCCCTCCACTCACCTCCCTGCCCAGCCTGGGACCATGTGCCCCACCAGCTGCCCCACCAGCTGCCCACAGCCAGGCTTTCTCACAGGCCCTGGGGTCTTTCTGGGTCACTAAGGCGGTATAACTTCAAAGCCCAGACTCACATGAAGGCGGGCCTGTGGGCACAAATTGTCTTTTTTTTTAATAAGTTTATTTATTTATTTATTTTTAGCTACATTTGGTGTTCGTTGCTGCACATAGGTCTTCTCTCTAGTTGCAGCGAGCGGGTGCTACTCTTCGTTGCAGCGCATTGGCTTCTCATTGCGGTGGCTTCTCTTGTTGTGGAGCACGGGCTCTAGGTGCGCGGGCTTCAGTAGTTGTGGCACGTGGGCTCAGTAGTTGTGGCTCGCGGGCTCTAGAGCGCAGGCTCAGTTGTTGTGGCTTGCAGGCTCAGTAGTTGTGGCTCACGGGCTCTAGAGCGCAGGCTCAGTAGTTGTGGCTTGCGGGTTCAGTAGTTGTGGCTTGCAGGCTCTAGAGCACAGGCTCAGTAGTTGTGGCTCACGGGCTCTAGAGCGCAGGCTCAGTAGTTGTGGCTCGCGGGCTCAGTAGTTGTGGCTCGCGGGCTCAGTAGTTGTGGCGCACGGGCTCTAGAGCGCAGGCTCAGTAGTTGTGGCACAGGGGCTCTAGAACACAGGCTCAGTAGTTGTGGCACAGGGGCTCAGTAGTTGTGGCGCACGGGCTCTAGAGCGCAGGCTCAGTAGTTGTGGCACACGGGCTTAGTTGCTCCTCAGCATCTTAGTTCCCTGACTAGGGCTCGAATCCGTGTCCCCTGCATTGGCAGGTGGATTCTTAAGCACTGCGCCACCAGGGAAGTCCACAAATTTTCAGAGGAGCTTTTTTTTTCTTTCCTCCTGAGTCCAGCTGGACAGACACATTTCTTCACCTGTCTTTGCTGGCAGTTATGTTAAAATCCACCTTCACAGAGGCTCTGGGCCCTGGAAGGGCCCTTGCGCCCTTATTCTTTCAGTCTCCTCATGCCAAACATCCTGGCTACAAAGTTCAGCCAACAACTGAAGGGTAGTCGTGATTCCCTATCCATAGACCCCCTGGAGTAATTTCTCGAAGTTTTATGGAAGACAATATGGCAGTTCCTCAAATAATTAAAAATAGAACAACCACGTGATCCAGCAATTCCACTTCTGTGGAATACCCAAAAGAACTGAAAGCTGTCTGCAATCCTAAACAGACATTTATTTATACACCCACATTCAGAACAGTCTTATTCACAAAAGCCAAAAGGTGGAAACAACCCAGGTGACCATCAACGCATAAATGGGTAAACAAAATATGGTACCATATTGTTCAGCCTTAAAAAGGAAGGACTGGGACTGCCCTGGGGGTCCAGTGGTAAAGAATCCACCTTCCAATGCAGGGGACACGGGTTCGATCCCTGGTCAGGGAACTAAGATCCCACATGCCACGGGGTAACTAAGCCTGCACACCACAACTACTGAGCTCGCGCCACAACTAGAGTCTGCGTGCCTCAAACTACAGAGCCCACGCACTCTGGAGCCCGCGCTACAACTAGAGAGAGAAAACCCTCAGGCCACAACTAGAGAGAAGGCCGCGCGCCACAATGAAAGATCCTGCGTGCCACAACTAAGACCCGACACAGCCTAAAATAAATAAATAAACAATAAATAAATCTTTAAAAAAAAAAAAGGAAGGACCAACAAAAACAACATGGACAAACCCTGAGGACATGATGCTGAGTGAAATAAGCCAGTCACAAAAAGACAAATAGTGTAGGATTCCACGTATAGGAAGTACTTAGAGCAGTCAAATCCATAGACAGAAAGTAGAAGGGTGGTTGCCAGGGGCTCTGGGCGGGAATGGAAAGATAAAGTTTAGAGGGGACAGGATTTCTGTTTGAGAGGATGAAATAGTTCTAGAGATGGATGTGGGCGATGGTTGGACAACAAGGTGAATGTATTTAATGCCACTGAACTGTATTCTTGAAAAAGGTTAAAATGGTAAATCGTGTGATGTCTATATTACTACAATTAAAAATAAATAAATGAATCAGTGAATAACTTGGTTTTGTGTTGTAAATGTTATCCTTTGTGTCTCATCTTGGATTTGGAGGAGTTTTGTAGCAAAGGGTGTTTTGGGGACCTCAAACCAGCCATATTTCCAGAAACAGAGGCTCTGGGACCAAGGAGTGAAGGGCCTTGAAGGTCCCTCGGCATCCCTGTCACCATCCCCTTTACAAACTTGTAAACACAGTTGGTTTGCTTTGCGAGCCTGTTTCTCCCTGACTGTGTGATTCAGCCATGTCTGTACTGCTACAGACTCACGGGGCTTGAATCGGTGAAGTTTCGGCATAGGAACTAGGAGGTATTCAGAATGTAAGTTGCTGCAAGCCAATCCCCAGACTCAGGGGGAGGGGGTGGGGGTGGGGTAAAAACAGGTCCTGAAGGTTGGAGTCTGTGTCTGTGCACACAGCCTGCCTGGCCTGGTGAGGACCTACCTCTCCATCCCCTGGCATCTCCCCTCCCCTGCTCACCAGCCCCCAGCCACACAGACCTCCTTCTTCCAGCTTCTCACACAATCCAAGCTCACTCCCACCTCAGGGCCTTTGCACCTGCTATATCGCTGGTGGGGACACTCACCCCAGGTCCTTACATGTCTAGCTCCTTTGTATCCTCCACATCTAGCCTAATGCCACTTCTGCAGACAGGCCTTCCCTGACCACCCTCTCCAAAGGGAATGTTAGATACTTAAAGCATTTACCATCACAGTGTTCCACTTACTTCCTTCGTGGCATTGGACACGAGGTAATAGTTTACCTCTTGTACCATTTGTTCCTTTGTTTATTGACAGTCTTGCCTAATGGAATTTGAGCTCTGTGACGGGTGGGGACCACTTCTTGTTTTTACCTGAGTCCCTAGTGCCCAGATCAGAAGGAATTCAGCTAGAAGCTGTGAAAAAAGAAAAAAAAATCAGACTTTTCGTGATTCAATGACTCCATTAAGTCCTGAACTGATTCCAGGCCTAGAAAGCAACACGTGGGTGGCGATGTCCTTCTGATGGAGACCATCCAGTGGGGCAGATGAGGTGGGCTGGGGAGGATGGGCTGAGGAATCAGTAGACGGGCTTTGTCAATGTTCATCCCCACCTGCCTATTCAATCCCCATCTGGAAGTGTCAAGTAGGCGGATATTCCAGAACAAATCTAGGGAAAGGGTGAAGCTGTAGATAGAAATTGGGAGTCAACACGAATGTCATATGGATGGTTTTTAAGTCTTGGAACTTGATGACATCACCTAGAGAGAGGGTTTGGCCCCCAGTCACAGCACTGGGTGGCTTAGCTGTCTTTGAGCGGTAAGGACCACGTTTAAAACACTTTGTCAACCACCCAGCACGTAGCCTTCGGGGATGGGCATCGGGATCCCATGGAATCAGGAATGATAAGACTCAGGTCTCCTGTTATTTCTGTCCCTTACGATCTGTAGAGCTATCGAGATGCAACGTCTCTAAGCCTCAGTTTCCCCATCTGTAAAATTACTGTGGGGCTCGTGACTGACTTTATTTATCAATAATCCAACTACACTCCCCCAGTGTCCTCACATGCTGGTGTTGGGAACGACCTGTCCCCATCCTGGACCCCACAGTTTAGTGGGAGAGCTACAAGGAAGGAGTGGGCTGAGTCCCAAGGAAGCAGGAGGGGCCACTTCTAACTCTGAGAGAGGGTGTGTGTTGGGGAGATTCTGAACAGTCCAGTGAAGTAAGCATTTTAAGCATCTTTTTATAAAAGAGGAAAGTCAGGTTCATTCCAGGTCACACAGCCCGTAAGTAGCAGAGCACACAGTGACATGCTCAGCTATCATTAGCTTTGATGCTCGTGGCCATGGCCGTGGCAGCCAAAGCCCTCTGGTAATGAGAACCCAGCTTGTCTTCTTTCCCTACCCCTGCCTTCCTCTCCCTTCACTGGTAATAGATTTAAAAATCAGCACAAAGAGGGGTGATCAATGGCAAGGTGGCTTACAGATCAGGGAGAAAGAATAACTATGCGTTCTGCTGAGAGCCCCTAATCCAGTCCTGGGAGGCTGGAACATAGAGTCTGGAGCCCAACCACACTGGTTCAAAGCCTCTGTGCCTCAGTCTCCTCATCTGTAAAATGGGGACAAGACTAACATTCTCCACCTCACGGGTTGTTGGGACAGTTGAGTGAGTTAATACAGGCACAGGTGCTCTATAAAGGCTACTAGGATTCTGGCTCCCTTTTGTACCCCTGCCCCCTCCCTTGACCTGGGCCCAGGGTAACAGCAGCCCAGCTCTGCCCCACTTAGACTGTGGGGCTGCCAGGCCTGCAACCAGAGCCAGCTCCCCTGGGAGGACAGCAAACGTGGGATAATTTCCAAGAGCTAATGAAGCCTTCAAAGCCTGGTGCCCTGGTTCCCCCTCCCTGGGCCAGGCAGCCCAGGAAAAAAGCCCATTGAGAAGTCAGCCGTCAGAGCCTGAAGGACAGTCCCAGGATACACAGGCACCTGTGCCCTCCTGCACGTCTGCAGGGACCCACCGGGACTCCAGCCCTACTCTCATGTCCCCTGTCTACCAACTCCCCAGTGGTCCTACAGGAAGCCAGAGAGAGCTGTAATTTCCCCCACTTCTGTCAGGTACAACTAAGCTGAAGCTGCCCCAAGAAAAAGAGCCCTTCTCCACCCAGCTTCCCCAAGGCAGATCCTCAGTGCATTTCTCCTGTTCTGCTTACACGGGTGGGTGGTTTTCGGAGCAGGGTGAAGGGGAACTCTGGGGTCGTCACTGGGCTCTGACATCCGCCATCATCAGCGCTGGAGTTGGCACGAGCACCCTGGCTCTAGGCCATCTATGTTGGGCCCACACTTTTTATTTTATTTTTTTATTTTTTGGCCCTGCTGCGCGGCTTGCGGGATCTTAGTTCCCCAACCAGGGATCAAATCCCGGGGCCACAGCAATGAAAGTGCCAAGTCCTAACCACTGGACCACCAGGGAAGTCCCTGGGCCCCCACTTTAAAATCATAACTGGTTCAGGCTAGGCCAGGAGAGACCAGCGTGACGGTCAGCAAGTTGGCGGAAGGAGGTAGAGGAAGCCATGCCCCGCCAGCCGAAGGCTGTAACAGGAGTGCCCCCCACTCCATTATACGTGAGCTCAGAAAACCAGCTGTCTGCCACAGGGACCACGGTCTGTATCCCCACCTCGCAGCCATCCCTCACACAGTCTGTCATCTAAATAAATGCACAGTCCTTTCCTCTGCCCCCTATGTCTTGACCCTGCTCTAGGCTACCACTCTTTTCTTGTCTGCACCATCCAAACATCTCTCTGATTCTAATCTTCCACCAACCAATTCTTTGACCACACAGCAGCCAGAAGCATCTTCAGAAGTCTTCTCAGGTCCTACCTCTGCCCTTTTGAAACCACCACCCTTCAGTGGCTTCCCATTCCCCCCAGGATAAAGTGCAAAATCCTGGGCCTTTTTGGTTTGACCTGGCTGCCCTCTCTCCCTGCCATTCTCCGGCCCCATGGGACTTGTTTTCTCTCCAGGCCTCAGGCCCTTTGCCCCGGCTGCTCTTCCTCCATGGGCCATTCTCTCCCCTCCTTTTAGCCTGGTTCATTCAACGTCAATCTTCAGGTCTCCAAGAGACTGAAGCCCCAGGCATGCAGGACCCTATAAAATTCATCCACTAAGGATGCCGTGTGCCAGGCTCAGGTTTGCAACAGAGAAGCGGGCAAATCAGTATTTGTTCACGAATGAATGAGAAGTGTCTGCCCTGTTTCTCTCTCCTGCTCAGCCCCATCCGCCTCAGTGGTTGGAAGCTGCTTTGGGTCTAGACACCGTTGCCTCTCCCTGTGGGATGGCTGCATCCACGCTGATGCTCCTGGCCCAGCACCCCTCAGAGGTCAGCACAGTCAGCACTGGGTACCAGGTTGAGGAGAACAAGGGGCCTCTCCCCAGTTCAAGGCCCCACCCTGTGGACAAAAACCCAGACCCCGCTTCTCCAAGTCTCTCACCCAACAGCCTTGCCAACTGCCAGCAGCAGCCCCCTCCCCAGTCAATGTAGCTTAAACCCATATCAAGGGGCTGGGGAGCCAAAAGCATGATAATAATGAGACTGAGGTTTACTGGCGGTTTCTCTGGCCAAGGCACAATTAGCTTATGTAATCCTTTCCACAGCCCCGAGAGGCAAGCACTATTAGTATCTATCCCTCTTTATAGTAGGGGAAGAGATGCTTAGAGAGGTTAAGTGACTTGCCCAAAGTTCTGGAAATTGAACCCACATGGCCTGACTCTAGGTGGGTATGGTTAACCTTTGCCGCCACTTGGTGGTAAAGCACTCCCATTCTGCAGGCAGGGTAGCTTGCTTAACCTCACCTAAGCTCAGTTTGCTCAGCTGCAAAATGGGTATAATAAGAGGTCGTGGCTTGTTGGGAGGATTAAATGAGATAGCACTGGGCCTGGCTAGCGTGAATGCTCTTGCCATTGTCTCTCTCAGGGCTCTGTGACCTCAGGCAAAGTCCTCAGCCTGGCCTCTCTGGTGGAATAATACCCACCTCCCAGGCTTGATGGGAGGATGAAGTGAACCACTGCTCCACAATCCCTCATCCACCATCCTAAAACGCAGAAAGCCTCGAAAATTGGAAGCTAACCCCCTTGGCAGCAGAACCTGACCTGGAGCCACCTCATGTGGCGACAGACTCTGACCTTGCTGGATCAGGAGGCTATTTACACAGTGTTTTTTAATCCCACACGGTGTGACTGTCCAGAACTGTTCTGTGTTTGCTGATGGAGTGCTGCCCTGGGCCTGGGGTGTCATCTAGCATGCAGTATATGCACTGTCCAGTGTTTCTAAACTCATCAGAATAGCTCTGACTTGTGACACACCCCCCAGGGTTTTGGATAAGGGGTTGTGTTTATAGCACCCTCTGCACAAGGCTGGCGTATAGCAGGTGATCAGTAAATAACCGTTCTCTCTTCTTTTAGGTCACACATGTCCTTAACCCCTCTCTCCAGCCTGCTCTGCGCTTTTAAATTGGAAATGAGATTTCTTGTGCATTTCAATGGATGCAAATAGATACCTGGTGAGAATCCTGGTCATAACTACTGTGTATTCAGTATTGATCATGGGTAGGGCTCTAAGCTCTTCATGTGTCCTACCTCAGACCCCGTAGTTGGGTGGGTAAGCGCATTCCCTTTGTTCAAATCCCAGCTCTGTCACTTATTAGCAAAGCCTGCTGTGTGATGACCCCCCTCACCCCATGACAGAGTAAATGGGGATACAGTCATAGTTCCAACTGAAAGTGTCCTAGAAAGACTTAGAACACCATGTAGCACATACTCAGTGTTAGCAGAATTATTATTATTAACCTTCACTTTGAAGTACATACCATAACTAGCCTGGTTGAACAAGTTGGGTGACTGAGGCATGAGGAGACCAAGTAACTTGGCAGTTGGGTGACACAGTGCTATATTCGACTGCCTCCCAGAAGTCAGGACAAAGGGAAGAGTGGGAGGGAGGGAGCAGGGAAGAAAAAGGGCCTTATCCACCCCGACAGTGCCTGCCCAGCCGGACAGACTGTCCAGTCAAGTCCCGAGCTTTATTCAAAATACATCAGAAGCACAAGTCTGGGCCTCCTAGAACTTACATTTTACTGAAGGCGCTTTCCTTCTAAGAAACGGTCAGGAAAACGTGGTGTCGGGAATAATGAGCTCACAAAGCATTTGGAAAAACAGGTTCCAGCCTGTGGACAAGGAGAGGGAGACCCACAGGCAGTGGCTTACCCTTGAAGGAGCCAGAACAACACAGCCTTTCATTAGTGAGAAGGCTTGGCTTGCAGAGCCTCATTAGGATGGTAACCAGAAACCCGACTCAGGCTGGGTCTGGTAAAGAGAAAGGAAAGGAGGGAGAGAGGCTGATGGCCTGTGTCCTGTGACCCCAGTCACACCACCTGCCCCTGCTTCCCTCCAGCCCCCAGGCGGGCACAGGCCTTTCAGCATCTCCTGAGATGTGGGACCCACCAGGAGAGACTTGTCCCTGCCCCAGCCTTAGACTCTGCAAAACTGAAATGCTCCTTACGAATCTCTGCAAAGAAATGAAATCTCAGGCCCTGGGGGTGGGATGGGTGGTGGGATGTTTCCCCAATAGTGTCCCTTTTTCAGAAAAACAAGGATTAAAGAAGCAATGAACGGTTTGACAGCCAACTGTCAGAAGAAGAAAGCAAAAAGAAACCGGTAACAGGTCAGCAGGAAGCCTCAGGACTTTCAAAACCAAAACCTCAGGTTTCATTACCAAAAACCCAAGCAAGTCTCTCCTCCAGACCCCACCAAGTCTGGGAGTAGTCCACGTCTGAAACTAAGCAATGCCTAAGTGGATGTCCGGGTGTAACTATCTGTCTGTGCCCTTCCACATTTCTAAACTTGATATGATGTACACATATGCATTTATGTAGTCTGCCTTACTTTTTTCTTTTTAAGGAATATTATTGAGATATAATTTACATACAATAAAATGCACCCATTTTAAGAGTAAGTTTTAATGAGTTTTGACAAGTGTGTATACCCTGACCAGAATACAGAACACTTGCATCACCCCAAGAAGTTCCTCTGGCCTCTTCGTAGTTAATCCCCTTACCAGCCCCAGGCATCTACTCATATGTTCTCTGTCCCTGTAGATTAGTTTTGCCTTTTCTAGAATTTCATACATAGAATCATGTATTCCTTTATGTCCAGCTTCTTTGTTGTTATTGTTGGGGGTTTCTGATGCTATTGTAAATAAAATTTTTTTAAACTTCATATTCACACTGTTTGCAGCTAGCAAAAGAAGTATTTCTTTTTTTGTATATTGACCTTGTCTCCTTTGAGCTTGCTAAATTTACTAATTAGTCCTAGCAGCTGTTATATAGATTCCTTAGGATTTCCTAGTAAACTATTACATCACCTATGACTAAAGACAGTTATAATTCTTCCTTTCCAATCTTTATGCCTTTTATTTCTTTTTCTTGTCTCATTGCACGGACTATGACCTCTAGTACCATGTTGAATAAATGGCAAGAGCAGACATCTTTCCTTGTTGCCAATCTTAGGGGGGCAGGCATGCAGTCTTATGCCGTTAATTATGACGTCAGCTGTAGGTTTATTTTGGCACCCTTCAGCAGGTAGAGGAAATCCTTGCTCCAGTTTGCTAAGAACTCTTTACAGGAATGGGTATCCTGTGTTGTCAAATGCTTTTTCTGAACAGAGTCAATACTCAATAAAAATGTCTTGAATGAATGAATCAGATAGCTTCCTTGACATGGGGATCAAACAATGTATGCTTTTCAACATTTTGTCAGAAATGTCCAGACTTCCCTCTGAAAATGTCCCAGTCTTCTCTCCCACCAACACATACATCAGGGAATGAATGCTGGTCCAGCTCACTCCCACACGGCACAGCAACATGGCCTGGTAACCACAGCCACAGTCCCTTGGCTGAGCCGTGAGGAACAGGAGAAATAAAGCACTTCATTTCCCCAGGCAAGCAGGGGGCGGCTTCACAGAGAAGGTGACTTCTGAGCTGGTCTCAGAAAAGGTCCAGAGGAGTCTGGCCAATGGAGGAAGGGGACATCCTAAGCAACAGCATGTTCCAAGGCAGGGAGGCATGAAAGATTGTTGCATCAGCCACTAACTAGATGTGTGACCTTGGGCAAATCTATCCTGCTTATCCATAAAAAGGGAAGGAAAACAACAGGGCTGCCAAAGAGTGTGAGTGTCCAGTGAGATAAATACATGGAAGACCTTGCAAAAACTCTTAACATGAAGGCAGTATTACTATTAACAAGGGGATGGGGAAGCCTGTTTATGTGTCCAGCACAGCCTAGACTGACAGTCCTTAGGGAAAGAAGGAGGGGGCAGGGTGCTGCTGTGGTGTGAGAAGCCTGGGTCCCAGTCTCAGACACCTCTATGGGAGAGCAGCCAAGATGGAGGGCGGTGCTCCAAGGAAGGAATCTCCTTGGGTTTAGAATCCCACCCGGATGGGAACAGCTCCCTCCTGGTTAATAGGGTTGCATTACTCTCTCCTGTTTCTACTCATGCCTCATAAATCGTCTTCAGCTAAAACCAGCACTGACTTTCTGAGCAACTGAATCAAGGGATTTGGGAGATCCAGGAAGCATGAAGAAACACCTTTCTTTTTTCCCTGCCTCCCTCATTTCCTTCCTTCCTTCTTTTTCCCCAAATATGGAGCACTACTATGGCTTTCCCCCTTCCCAGGGGGAGTAATGGCTTTAATATACAGCATTCACTGTATTTGTATTTTGGATGACTGCTCCTAAGAGCTGTTTTTAAAGAGTCCTCCCAGCAATCAAATACCTAGCTCCTGTGTTTGCACACAATTTCCCTTCTGCTCAAGCTCTTGTGTTTACATACAGGACATCTAGAAGCTTGGTCTGGTCAAGGTACTGCTTTTAGCAGCTCTGGGAGACTGAAAACAAAGTGTTGGTATATTCTGTACCTGGTGCCTCTGGAGAGGGGTGAGAGTGGAGGACGACGGACTAAAGGGTTGAAGGGGTGGCCTGTGAGAGCAGGTAGAAGAGTTTTGTTACAAGAGACATGAAGACTTGAAACCAGCAGCAGCAGTGGAAGGAGCACAGAGAGGGGGATACTTTGGGAGAATTCCAGGAAACAGAAGTGCCAGGTGGACTGTGGGGGGTGGTGGTAGGGGAGAGATAGAGAGAGGAGTCCAAAGTAACAGTTAAGTTTCTGGCGTTGGTGACTGTGCAGATAAGATGGTGGTGTCACCATCTTCCAGGACAGGAAATACAAGAAGCAGACAGGTTTGGGGGAGGGGAAGAATTAAGTCACGAGTTCTGTTCAGGACATTTATTCATTCGTTTCTTGGGCATTGCTAGTGGCAGATACCTTGTCAGGAAAAACCGTGAACAAAAGAAACAAAGTCCCTGCACTCCTGAAGCTTACGCTCCAGGGGCGGAAGGACAGTTTACACAAATAAAACAACAAAGTAACTGCAGAAGCCTATGTGAGGAAATTAAGCAGAGTCATGTGGTTGAGTGTGCTGCAAGGGGGGCCAAGGAAGGCCTGTGTGTCCAGACTTGGAGTTAAGAAGTTGCCAGGCTGAGTTTGACGGTGACCCAAGGACATACAAGCAGAGAAGCAGCTCGGATAGAGATGCTCAGAAATCTGCGCTGGAGATGATCAGAAAAGAGGCCAAAAACCGTATCTCAGCATAAAATGCTATTTCTAGAAAAATCAAAGATACACAAAATGGGGGCCTCCCTGGTGGCGCAGTGGTTGAGAGTCCGCCTGCCGATGCAGGGGATACGGGTTCGTGCCCCGGTCTGGGAGGATCCCATATGCCGCGGAGCGGCTGGGCCCGTGAGCCATGGCCGCTGGGCCTGCGCATCCGGAGCCTGTGCTCCGCAACGGGAGAGGCCACAACAGTGAGAGGCCCGCATACCGCAAAAAGAAAAAAAAAAAAAAAAAAAGATACACAAAATGATACCACGGGTACACTGGGGGTTAAGGCTATTTGGATCTTGTTTTTCCCCTAAACTGGGTGATGAGTACAGAGCTGTGAGATGTCATATGTAATTTATATACTGTTTTACACAGCGTATCCCAAAGTAAACTTGACTAAAAAAAGGAAAAAAGGCCAGGCGCAGCGTCTCAGTACGCTCAACGAAGACCCCATTTCTGTACCTCCCTCATCAGGGACCAGGCAGCCTTGGCCGGTTCTCGCTTCACGCGCATTGGCTCAGGCAGTCGCCCCGCCCATGTCCTCCCGCCAGCCAATGGGTGTGCAGGATCAGGGTCCACACCCCCGCCGCGCACCGCCCCGGGCCCGCGCCGCCGAGTGACGTCACGGCCCGGCCCCCGCACGTGACAGCCGCGCGCCGGGCTCCCGCTGGCTGCTGGGCTCCCGCTGGTTGCCGGGCTCGCGCCGCAGAAGCAGGTGAGGCGTCTGTGGCCACGCGGCAGAGGGCGCGGGCCGAGGGAGCCAGTCGTGGGGGCGCGCGCGCATGGAGGCGGTGCCGGCGGCCGCCTGAGAACTACTGGGAGAGCGGAGCGGCCACCTCGTGCATCCGTCAAGCCGCCTCGAGCCCGCGGCACCCGGCGGCTGCGGGCCGAGGAGCCGGCGCGGCCATGGCGACGGGCAGTCAGCAGAAGGAGAACACGTTGCTTCACCTCTTCGCCGGCGGGTGAGTGTCCCGGCCCGACTCCGCGCCCCCGCCCCGCGTCCTCGGTGCGCCGGGGCCGGTTACCGGCCCTCCCGGGGCTGAAGCTCCGCCTCCCGAAAGAGGAAGTCCCGGCGTGGGGGTGGTGGGGAGCCTCGCGGGGAGCAAGGCCTGTCCCACCTCCTGGTCGCATCCCCGGAGGATGATTTTACGCCGCGTGCGCCGCGCCCACGCCCACGCCCACCCCCATCCCCATCCCCATCCCCACGGCACCTCCAGCTTTTTCTCCTTTTAAACAGTTAGTGGCTGGTCTGACGAGTGTCACTCGGGGGCGGTCCTGCCTGGCCACGCTGCACTTAACGACCCTCTGCCTAGATTCTCCTCCTGGGCCTTTTCCCGAAGGCTCTGGGCGGTCTTGGGGATGCTCAGTTTGGCCCGGGAGTCCCTCAGGGTAGCGCAGGGGCGAGTTCACATGGTCTAGAGGGCTGCCCGTATTGGGCATCAGCAGGGGCCTGGAAAGTGCTAGTGAACCGTGATGCAGCGGACAACAACCTGTGGGAGAGCTGATTGGGGACCTCGGGACTAAGTGAAGTCGGGAAGGTGTGCTGAAATGCTTCTCACCTGCTGGTTGAAGCGTCCAACGTCAGAAACAACATTAAATCTAAGATGTGCCCTGTTTTGAAAGTATCATTAGTTTAATCGTCATGGCACCTTGTATTTTTTCAGTGGAGGCAACGTATTTTTAGGGAGGTGGGGTGGTAGGGGGTTAGGAAGGGAGCTGGTGTTTTTGGTTTTTTTTCAGAAAATAAAAGTAAAAATGTTTTGTATTAGTAATTTGTTTTCTTTTAATACAGCCTTTGGGTCCTTTTGGAGTCTTCTAGATGTCTGGAGTCTTATTTGAGGACCTCACAGGCCTGGCACAGCCATTTTTAAGTGTAGGACATTCTGCATAAAGTAGACTTTATCCTGGATTATTATCTTGATTTGTGTATTTTAGTTGCAGCTTAGTGTTTTAGTTACTACCCAGATATGTTCCTTATTACAAACAAGTAATGGTTGAGAATTTATTTGCAAAAATGACCATGATGAAAGTGTGTCTGAGCGCTCTGTACTTCTTATCGTAGTGGATTACCCAGTTACGTTGTTTCCCGGTCAGAAAATTGGTTGTTCTTCATACACAGGAACGATTTCTCATTCAGCTCTTCCCTATCAATCCCCCTCCTTTTGCTTCATCTCCCCCTTGATATATACTTTGATAGTAACACAAGGTTTGGGGAGGGATTCCTAAATTAAGACAGTACCTTAATTTGTCCTTGTGGGGAATTTTAAACAAGTTGACCATGTTATTTAAGTCATTTCTCAAGCTAAGAAGGATAGCTAATCATTTTTTAAATGATTTTATACTCAGTGATTTTGATTTACAGTTTTTAAGTGAGGTGGTCTTTTAAAAAATTCTTGTATTCCGAACTGGGAGAGTTACTTGCTCTGGAGCAGCCTCTGTGAGGCTTGCTTGGTAATTGATTCCCCTGTCGACATGAATCTTCCTACACGCCCTTCACAGTGCCCTCTGGCTGCTGATTCTCCTCCTGGAGCACCAGCCTCTTACTTGTGATGGAGGAAAACTGCAGTAGCCACACAGCTCTGGACTGATTAAAACTTGGAGTTTATTAGAGGGGTGCCTGGGGCTGTTGTATTTAGTAGGTTTCCTTTCCTTCATTAGCAGTTCGGGATTCCTTGCAGATATGCAAGAAAGAAAATAAATCTTCGAAAAGGATGCTTTCAGAATAACTAATTGGATTTCGACTCATTCCCAGTAGCCTAAAATATACTACTTCCATTTCTTTTAGGGAAGATCATTAAAGGAGCTAAGTATCAAATGGGTGTATCATGCAGTTAAAATCAGTCAGTGCAATGGTCCCCCCCTGTGTGGTAGAAGGCTGTGCTGCTTTGCTCCAAGTAACTAGTTTCCACTGTTAAGCTGGCCTCTTTCCAAAGAACTGAGTACTTTCTTTGAAAAGGAGCCAGAGCCCCTGCTTTTCAAGGGGGGCTCTGTGACATTTCTCCTGACTCTTGAATAGCCATTGGAAACTAACATTGAACAAGTTTAATGCTATAACTAATTAATGATACGAGTAAATATTTTTATCAGGTATAACAGGCTTATGAATAGTTGAAAATTAATTTTAGATCCTGGAAAGTAAAAACTACACCCAAAATAACTCACTGTCTTTTAAATTTCTTAAAAAAATTTTAAAGCAGTTTTATGTGTTCTTCGCAAGGCAAAAATACTCCTAAGTTAACCTGTAATAGTCATCTTTTTAATACAGTGTTGCCCTTTAAGAAAGAAGAGAACTGGAGGAGAAACACCCACAAACCAACACCTAGAAATAAGCACTTTAGAATCAGGTCTGTGTGTGTATATGTGCACCAAATTACACCAAATGTGTAATTTCATAGTTAATTTTAAAATAGGCTCCCGGGCTTCCCTGGTGGCGCAGTGGTTGAGAGTCCGCCTGCCGATGCAGGGGACACGGGTTCGTGCCCCGGTCTGGGAAGATCCCACATGCCGCAGAGCGGCTGGTCCCGTGAGCCATGGCCGCTGAGCCTGCGTGTCCGGAGCCTGTGCTCCGCAACGGGAGAGGCCACAACAGTGAGAGGCTCGCGTACTGCATGCATGCATGCATAAATACATACATACGTACTCCCATTCTTTATACATTACTTCCTCCTTAGAAATATGTTGGGTTTTGATGGCAGCATGGTAGTGAATTCTCTGAGTGTACTCCTAATCAAACGTTACTGTTCTGTGGTTGCAGTGAAGAAGGTAAACACAGTTTCCAAGCCCAGTGACAGGAATTCAGGGAGGCTCTTATAGTGATTTATGACAGGACTACCTAATTTATTCTGATTACATAATTTCTTTCTGATCTTTCATGGCTAATTTTTTGCCGTTATAAACTGGACATCCTTATGTGTACCTGTGTAGTTGTCTGATTATTTCCTTAGGATAAACCATTAGAAGTACAATTGCTGAGTCAAAACACATTTTTAAGGCTTTTGATAGCTACCAGCATCTTCATAAGCCATCTCTTAGGGTGGTTTGCTTCTGTGTGAGGGAACCTCATTCATTTGATGTCGATTTTTAGTATTCTTAGGGATTCTGCTGTTTTCTGCTTTCTCTCCTCCTATCCCAAAATCTGGGTAGTATTGTTGTCAAAACAAAAAACCTAAACAAATTTTATTGTAAACCTATCATTCCTTTTCTACTGTTTAAACCAGACCATTAAGAGAAACACTGAAATCCTCTGAAGTGGCCCTTCTGTGTCTAGGCCTGTCTGTTGAGAAAAATCTCTTTACTTTCCCTATCAAAATGACTTGGGAATTCTGGTTGTGCGTGTAGTGTTAGTGATGTCCTTCGCCTGCTGAACAAGCGACAACGTGGCAGGGTGGCGATTCAGGAGAGTACTCAGCACCTGAAATAGCTGTGCTAAGCTGCCCTTAGATTAGAGGTGGATGGCCTCGGTAATGTGCATTAAGTCTTATTTTTATGGCATGGTTTTGTCATTAAATGTACTTACATAGCCTTTAAAATGTATTTTAATGGGGATATGGTATGTCTTTAAGGTTTTTAAAATATGTAACCTAAGATAATGTTCATAATTCAGTATTTTCCCCCCATTACGGACAGCTGTCACCTGGTGTACTCCTATACCGTCCTTGTCCCTGCAGATTTAATCTGTATCAGCTAATGGTTAGTTGTGAAGTGTTAGGCACATGTTAATATATCTGCTAAGGGGACTTCCGTGGTGGCGCAGTGGTTAAGAATCCTCCTGTCAATGCAGGGGACACGGGTTCAAGCCCTGGTCTGGGAAGATCCCACATGCCGCAGAGAAACTAAACCCGTGCGCCACAACGACTGAGCCTGTGCTCTAGAGCCCATGCTCCGCGATAGAGTAGCCCTCTGCTCGCCGCCTGTGGCAGCAACGAAGACCCAACGCGGCCAAAAATATATATCTGCTAAGGAACGATGTAGAGAAGATGCAAGATTTATTTGCAGTGATGAAAGAAGTTTTGATATAGTGTGCCCATTTGTCTTATATAAGGCTTATATAAATGTATTAAGCCTATAAATTAACTTTGATTTCACCCAGTGTATTTCATATATGTGACATTTTAAAAAATGTATTGTGTTTGGATGAAAGATTCCTGCTAGAATTCAAGCTTCATGAGGGTAGCACCCATGTCTGTTTTCTTCACTGGTCCATCCTAAGTACAGTGCCCACCCCACATGTTAGAGTTACTTCACTGATACTTGTTTAATGAGTAACTAATTGATGTGGCCTGTTAACTTGTCCCAAATAAAGAAAAGCAGTACTTTATTTGTGAATTATGAACATGGTTCTGTAGTAAGATTTGCTGAAACTGAATTGGCATAAGGTAATATTATTTTGGATTTGTGTGTTTGTGAAAGATAATGATTCTCTTCAGATTCAGCAGGTACTGTAGAGGTTTTTTTAAAATTATTTTATTTATTTTATTTGTTTAGTTTTGACTGTGTTTGCTCTTCGTTGCTGCACGCAGGCTTTCTCTAGTTGCAGAAAGCGGGGGCTACGCTTCGTTGCAATGTGCGGGCCTCTCATTGTGGTGGCTTCTCTTGTTGCGGAGCACGGGCTCTAGGCACGCGGGCTCGGTGGTTATGGCATGCAAGCTCAGTAGTTGTAGCACAGGGCTCAGTAGTTGTGGCTCGTGGGCTCAGTAGTTGTGGCTTGCAGGCTCTAGAGCGCAGGCTCAGTAGTTGTGGCCCATGGGCTTAGTTGCTCCATGGCATGTGAGATCTTCCCGGACCAGGGCTTGAACCCATGTCCCCTGCATTGGCAGGCGGATTCTTAACCACTGCGCCACCAGGGAAGCCTGCAGAGTTTTTTTATTCGGGTGCTGTTTCAGATTTTTTTTCTAAATGAGGTAGAATATAGAAAATGGCATCTAAAGGATAGTTACCTGCATCAAAAAATATGCGTTTTGCTTTTACTGAGTGAATACAGAATTTGCATGATCAAAATCTTCTAAGCCCTATGCTAGGTATTCAAATAAAACATTCCAGAAAATTATGTATAAAGAGGGACTCTTTTTTTTTTCAAGTAGTGACAATAGAGGTAGCAGATGAAAGGAGGAAATTACCAAAAGCTCCAAAGATTGGGATCACAGGGTGTCTGACCGTATTATTAGTTAGTAGAATCCATATTGTAGTTAATGTATAAGCTGTGAGTCTGGAAACCAGTTTACTATCAGTTGGGTAGCAATTACAATAAAGAGCATCTTGGTCTTGGCTTTAGTGTCTAAAATGAGTGAGTATATAGAAAACAGCTTCTTGTTGCAAACATCTAGGTTTTAAAATCCTCCTTGTTGCTTGAAACTCAGTTAAAAGGTAAAAATTTGTGTACATAATTTAAAAATTTTGTCTCTGATCACATAAAGATTGTAGATTAATGTAGTGTACATACTGTAGTAGTAATAGTCCAGTTTTGTTCTGCTATAAAGTGGAGGGGAGGAGTCTAATCCACAGGTGGAAAAAACAAGCAAGGCCTATGTGGGTAAAGGTAAACAGTTAAATACATCTTTATGTAATAAACACAAGACTTCATTTCTGAGCAGGAAGAATGAGAGAAGGTAGAGAATGAGGGGAAGGGGAAGGAACAAGTAGTAAAAGATGAAAAAGGTGCAGAAAAATACAGGTTATAGGGTTTTTTTAAGAAAATTAGGCAAATAGGTTTCAGAGAACAACTACCTGTTGTGGCTGCTTTGAGACGTGTGTAATTTAACTGCTGAACAAGCAGCAACGTGGCAGGATGGTGATTCAGGAAAGTACTCAGCATATTTTAGTGGTCTAAGATATGGGTATCCAATCAGAATTAGTCAGTTTCTTGACTGTGTGATGCCAGGACTGCGTCACTGTGAAGCTCAATGTCGAATGTGACTTTTCCTGCCTTCTGAGCATTGGCTACCAGGGCCCTCAGCTGAACCTACTCTAAGACTTAGAAGGAAGTGGCAGAATTTGCCTGACTGCCATTGACCGCTGCACCCCAGGCTGTATATGCAGAGCAGAAAGGTCATAGTTGTCAGCATTGTGGCATTTGGAGTGTTGAGAGAGGCTTTTCCCATCACTGTCCCCTTCCCTGTCACCAGCCCCTACTGGTCATAACATTCTCCGAGGCCACCAGTATACGGAACACGTGGCCAGGTGGACCCACAGCTAGACCTGGACCATTTACATAAGAGTGCTTCTCTCCCGGTCCTCGTGCCCAGAGAGCCCTAAAAGGAAGGGAAGAAAAAAAAGACGAAAGAGCAGACCAAGTCCCCTCAATGTGTTCACGAGACTGAATTTGAACACCTGCAAGGATAGGAGAGGCAGGATTCGGTGGAGCACAGCTGAAAAGCATTGCCGGGGAGGCCTGGCAGACGGAGCGGAGGTCTACACCGTCTCTGAACGGAGATTCCTGAAAAGCTCCGTTAATGCCTTCTGCAGGGTCACGGTGGATGGGGCTTCATCCCAGCTAGTTGACCGGGTGAGGAGCCGGGCTGATATTGAAGGTCTTTGCATTGAAGAACTGAGAATTGACAGGACCTTTTTTTCCTACAAAGAATATAATTTGTTGTACTCTGAAGTGCTTTGGACCCAACTTGGGTCTCTAGAAAATTTGGAAAGCCAATCCAGAGAAGGCAGTGTTTTGATTCATATGATGTTATCTCCTCAGACTGATGCATGTCCAGTACGTGTGGTTCATGAAGAAAGAAAAAGCAGTTGAACTGAAAGATTAACTTTTAAAATTCTGCTGTGACATGTCTTAAATTTCAGGAAGAATCTTCTTTGGACAATTTAGTTTAATGTCAGAACTTGTCTTCTAATTAAGAGTATTTTCATGAATTTGTATCCAACACAGCTTAATGATTTAAAATATCCTTTGGGGGGACTTCCCTGGCGGTCCAGTGGTTAAGACTCCACACTCCCACTGCAGGGGTCATGGGTTCGATCCCTGGTCAGGGAACTAAGATCCCGCATGCCAACCTGCATGCCAAGCTGTGCAGCCAAGAAAAAAAACAAAAGTCCTTTGGGTGTTTTTCATCTAAGATTTTTTTTTCCTGGTAGATGAGGAAGGGCTTAGCTACTGAGTTTACAGCTGACAGTGCTTTCCCAGTCTTTAGTTGTTCCCCGTGATGCTGTGAGGCTGAAGAGCCTCAGCTTGCCCTGAAGGAGGCCGGGACCTTTTCACCACCCCACCCCTGCCCTGGGCACGGTGTGTAATGTGTAGAACGGTGGCTGTGGAGTGAGTGTGGCCTGCCATCCCCAGGAGGTGCCCAGCTTGCTATCACTGGGCGTTCGCTTTGTTAGCAGGCACCGTCCGGCAGGCCATCCTCTGATCGGTGGCATTGGTGTGGATGACAGTTGGCCGAGGTAAGGAGCACTGCTGACCTGGGAACAAACCAAAGGTGGTTGACCCACATCATATTGGAACTTGTTGACTTTCTGATGAAAGAATTTACCCAAAACTCTATTTATTTTTTTATTTTTATTTTTTTTCAGCGACATGAAGTCAGGTTATTGACTTCAGATATTTCTTTATCTTACTCTGGAGCTTGTAAGTTTTCCATTGTTTAAAATGTTACACTGTTTTTCAAGCACATGGCTCTTTTTTAAAAATATTTATTTATTTATTTGGTTGCACTGGGTGTTCGTTGTGGCAGGTGGGCTCTTTAGTTGCAGTACGCGGGCTTCTTAGTTGTGGCATGCATGTGGGATCTAGTCCCCTGGCCAGGGATCGAACCCCGGCCCCCTGCATCGGGAGTGTGGAATCTTAACCACCAGAGAAGTCCCGAACCTGTGCATTTTAATGCCAGGGATACAAAGATGAATACAACGCAGGTCCTGATCTTCAGTGTTTTCCAAAGAGTGGAACCTGTGTCGCTGGTGGTATGGGGGTGGCTTTAGATGGTACAGGACATTATTACCTAGAACCAGCCCATCAGACGTGCAGTTTTGTGGATATTATTGTTTAAGAAAAGATGAAAGTAGGTATTCTAGGATAAATAGGTGAAAAATATTTAAATTTTAAGTTCAGGTAATATTTCAATATGAACAAATGGTAAAGGGTAGTTTGGGGAACGCTGACCCACAGAGACAGTGCATCTAATGAAATCCCAGAGGATGAATTGATTAGTTCTGACTGAGGGAAACACAAGGACTTAATGATTAAAAAGTAAGCTTTAGTTTGGTTTTCAACAGAGTCCAAATTAATCAGATTTTAATGAAAATCTGGGTTGTAATAAATACTGATTTTCAAAATAGTAGCATTACCTGAATAACTATTTTGTTTCACTGTGAAAAGATGCATTCTCTAGAATATTCATTGCAACATGAGAGTGAAATTGGAAATGACATGAATGTCTTAACGGTAGGAAATAGGTTAAAATATTGTACACTGATAAAGAGGAATAGTATGCAACCATTACAAATGGTGGCGTAGGTGTATATTGACATGGAAAGACATTCACAATATCTAGATAAGAAGAAAAATATGTGAGATTGAAAAACCACTAATGAAAAGCCCTAAAGGATGTACTAACGTGTTAACTAACAGTGGTTATGTTTTTAAGCTGCTGGGATTTCAACTAATTTTTTTTAAACTCTTGGTATGCTCTAATTATGAGATGAACATAGGTACCTTCTCTCTTTTTTTTAACAGAGAAAAGTTCAGTTTCCCATTTCATCTGTGTACAGAACAGTATAGCTTTCCTGATCGTGTTGTGATTTCTTCTCTTACAGGTGTGGAGGCACGGTTGGTGCTATTTTCACTTGTCCACTAGAAGTCATTAAGACAAGGTTGCAGTCTTCAAGATTAGCTCTTCGGACAGTCTATTATCCTCAGGTTCATCTGGGAACCATCAGCGGAGCTGGGATGGTGAGACCAACGTCAGTGACGCCTGGACTCTTACAGGTTCTGAAGTAAGTTCAGTCCTGGTTCCAACTCCTGCCCCCAGCCCCCCGCCTCCACTGTCAATGCAGAATGTTTATCAGGCCCATCGGATGGAATGTTCTGTTTGTACAGGCTTTGTCCAAATTTAAGAATTAGGTTTCTGTACCAATACCTTTGAACTTTGACCTTTCTCTCTTGGCCTGTGGGCTCCCTGTGTGCACGTGATCAACGTGCAAGGACAGTTAAAGTAAACCTAACAAAGCAAACCCAACATCCATGTTTAAAGTGTTGCATCAAAGTGTTGCTCTTGCCCCAAATCTTCTGAGGGCTAGCGAGAAGCTCTGAGGTGGTAGTGAAATTAAAATGTTTTAAATTACACAAGAGGAGGGTTGTGAATATTTTTAAGAGGAAGTAATATGGAAATAAAATGTTGCAATTTTTTACTTTTTATTAGGAAATAATTTTACATTTATAGAAAAGTTGAAGTATATATTTAGTAAAATGGTCTTTAAAATTTTTGTTTCATACCTAGACTATCTGCCTAATTTGTTATTTTTACTGCATTAAAATATCTCATTTGTTTACAAAGTAGCTAAATATTCTTAGGTCGAATTTGGCTTATCAGTCTCTGTGTGTAAGGCAAAATCAGTAATTCAGAAGAGCGCTTGGCAATGTCTGCGTCTTATCTTGGGGCCTTGTGCTTTAAAAGAGATGTTCAGTGAATGATAGTTGAGTTTGACTACACTGATACTCAGAACTCTAGCACTGATCATTGGGAGAGCGTGGGTTCAAGAGAGACACGGCTGGGTATCAGTGTGCGTGTTTAACTGGGAAGTGTTAGGAAAAGATGCAGTAAAATGGAAGTGCTCTTTCTTAATAACCGCGACACTTCGCACTTTGGGCAGAATTCCGTCACATTTTAGATAAGGTAGAATGGATTGGAAAGCACTTAATTTATTTTTAGGTACCTTTTGTTTGTAAAGCCGACTTCTGAGTCACTCAGGCACCCATGCCAAACACACGTACGAGGGTGCATCCAAGCTCGGGCAAAACTGGGCAGCAGGACCGGCTGCCGAGGGCAAGGTCCCAAGTGGGAGAATCAGAAACCCAACTAGGGAAAGAGGCAGCTGGTAGCCAAGACTTGAGGAGAATCTTTTTTTTTTTTTAATTGAACACTGAGAAGGGTTGGGGAGGCACAAAAGGCAGAAAGTTAGGGGCAGGCGCAGGGAAGGCGGACGCACAGAGACGAGAGGCACACTTTGCTCTCAGTAAGGAGAGAGACAAGCCCGTTTCCTCCAGAAACATGGCTCTGAAGACACCCCGTCTCGGTTCGCCTTTTTAGAAGTGTAGTCACTAGCAGCGTCTCAAAGGACACCTTTCTTCTGAGGAACTAAAAATGCTTTGGACCTAGTGAAACAGGTAATTTGCCAACTCCGCTAACATCCAAGGTGAACTTCCTCCTACATGCCTGCCAACAACGCATGACGAGTGGCTTCATCTACTTAACTGTAACTGGGAAGCTCTTGCCCGGAAGTTGAGGGTGTCACCGGAGCCAAGCCCGTAGATAAATGGGACTGCTTCTCTAGTTCAAGTGTTTCAGGGTGCGTGTTCTGCGCCCCCAGTACCTCTGTCTCTCTGTCTCCAGTAAATCTCTCTCCATGTATGCTTTTCCCCAATTAGGACAATTGTTTACTAAAATGTAAACCAAAGGGGAAGAAGAGCCTCTCCATCTTTTAAAACACATGAACAGTGCCCACACCGCACGCAAGAAAACCCATTTTCCTAAGTGGTCTGGCGAGAGACCTTGCCCCTTTCTCCATCCTCAGGAGCAGTGGAGAAACTTCTGCCCAGATGCCTCCAAGGCCCAAGCCCCACCCCCCAGTAAAAGCCAAAGCTACCTCTGGGGCCTGCCAGTCTCAGCACCCCTGTCACCCACCTCTCCCATTACTTCCCTGACTTCACCTCCTCATATTTCCCCCTCCCGAACCCTTTCGGCTACACCAGCCTCCTCCTGTCCCTTTAAAAGACTGGGAACTCTGGAACATTCCACATCGGGGCCTTTCTACTGGACATTATCTGCATGGCTGGCCCTCAGTTGTCACCTTTGCAGGAAGACCTTGCAGTGACCATGCTGTTGAAAACTGAGCCCTTCCATCACACCCTGTGCCTCCTTCCTGCTTTGTTTCTATCCACAGCACTCACCTCTGTCCAACACACAGTGTAGTTTACTTATTTATATTGTTTCTTTTCTCTCCCTGCCCCCACCAGAACGGAAGTACCTCAGAGGCAGGGACTTTGGTTTGTTTTGACCACCAAGGTATCCCCAAGCACTGAGAATGCTGCCTGTCACACAGCAAGAATTCAGGACAAATAGAATGTGGCACATCAGTAAGATACTGAATGTAAAGAGCTTAACACACAGTCCTCCCCCCACCATGTAAATAACAAATATTAGCTGCTATCATAATACATACTTTCTGTACTTTTGAAACATAAGAATTATAACTGAGTTTCTTGGTAGCCAAGGCAAAAACGGGACTATCACACTACATAATTCTCATCTGGAGAAAGCACACTTGCTCTTCGGGGCAGATGTATGTCATTTCCTGTTAATAAGTTCTGAAAGCAGTCTGTTACCCAGTACTTACATCAGACGGTGTACCAGCATAAGAAGGCTATCTTTTAGGATGCTTTAATGGAAGATGACTACTTTTCACTTTACCACCACCCTCCTGGCTCATCTGGATCATTGGACTGCTTTCTGATTCTTTCATTTATCACCCCCAGGCTAGGGCAGTGATGATGGTCTTCAGAGCCTGCTCTTTATCCAGGAAATAGTAAACCGAGGACAGAGATCCAGGCCTTTTCTCTATGCCACAAAGCCCATCAAGGTTGTCTGTTCACAGTTTTAGAAGCCATTGGGTTTATCAGATGATTATTCATTTAAAACTAAGCTGCTTATTATTAGTCTTACTCTTCCAAGAAGTACTGCATTTATCTTTTTTTTTCTTCCTTCTTTTTATTTATTTATTTTATTTATTTTTATTTTTGGCTGCGTTGGGTCTTCGTTGCCACATGCGGGCTTTCTCCAGTTGCGGCGAGCGGGGGCTACTCTTCGTTGTGGTGTGCGGGCTTCTCTTGTTGCGGAGCATGGGCTCTAGGCACATGGGCTTCAGTAGTTCTGGCACGTGGGTTCAGTGGTTGTAGCTCACGGGCTCAGTAGTTGTAGGTCACGGGCTCTAGAGTGCAGGTTCAGTAGTTGTGGTGCACAAGCTTAATTGCTCTGCGGCATGTGGGATCTTCCCGGACCAGGGCTCAAACCCGTGTCCCCTGCATTGGCAGGCGAATTCTTAACCACTATGCCACCAGGGAAGCCCAAGAAGTACTGCATTTAACGACATAACAGACAACAGAATTTGTGTACAGGAAGTTTATTTTTCAAAGTACAAATCAGTGTTTGCTTGTGTCTCGTGTTAGGTTAACCTATTAGAGAAAAAATATTCTCCAATGGAGCATCAATTACCTTTATATTTTGAATATAGTTACTTAAAAAGAAAATAGACAAGGTGTTAAAACAATTAGGCTCTCACTATTAAATTTACCAATGGGTAATTAATAATCCTTTTATTCAGGTATCTGCCTTAAAAAGTCTTATGACTTAGACTTCTTTTTTTTTTTTTTTTTTTTTTTTCCTAATCAGAACTCCTGTTCTTTAAACTACTTCAGGTACTTTATTTTTGTTTTTTGAAGTACCTCTTTGAAAAGTAATATGTTAGTGAGGTCGTTTCTCTTTTAAAAACTGATGGGTTCAGATGAGAGCCTTGTCCTGGATTGGTCTGTGGTATGCATAGTATGATCTAAAATAGTGAAGAGAATGAAATGCTCCAAACAGGACCCTAATTTCTTTCTGCATTTCTTTCCTAAATGAAAGTTTCTGTGACTGTGGGAAAATTAGTCTGGGTCCTAACAAGCTGGGGAGTACCATTTATAGTAGGAACTTGATTGTTGCAGAAAAGTTTTGTAAACATCCAGCTAGGTTAGCAGTTTGAATTATGTAACAGATTTGACTTTTTGCCCACTGTTAATATGCGTAACTATGGAGACAGCCTTTCTGCAGTTCTTAAAAGGCCTGAGTCATTTGAGGACATGAGTTCCCTACTGCATTATAGATGAGCGGCTCCCAGCTCCCTGGAGCCAGAGATTCCCTTAATTGTGTGTAGGTGACCCCTGGGCCGGCTGCACGGTGAACAGTCGTGGGGACCAAAGATGGAGTCTGAACTTTAAAAAATGTTGAATGTATTGACCATTTGAAATCTTTTACATGCTATACTATAAGGTGTAGGTCACTTCAGGGTGTTATTTGAGAGAAGTTTTGGTTGAGAGAGCCTCGCTTTTTAAAAGCCCAATCCTGTTTTGAGAAAGAGTAACAGTAAAGTATTTAAAGTTGAAAACACTAAACTCTGATGCCTGTATTAAGGACCAAATGGCTTGGTTTTGGCCAGTGTGAAAATGCACTGAAACTCCGTGTCCTTCATTTGGAGTGTTAGGTTTACAGAAACCCACGAATTGTCTTTACCCCAACCCTTGTTTCGTGGCTTTGTGGGCTACAAACATGAGTTCAGTATTTTTATAACCTATGACCTATAGCTTTTTTTAAGAACTTTTTTTTTTTAATAATTTCTAACTTACAGAAAAGTTACAGGATCAGTACAAATAACTTGCTTATATACTCTACCTCAGGTCACTTGTTTTTAACATTTTGCCACATTTGCTTATTTGTTTTTGCTCTATATACATATGGTTTTTTTTTTCTGAACCATTTGAAAATAGGTTACATTGCATTATGTCCCTTTACCCTTAATTCTTTAGCATTTATTTCCTACAAAAAGGATATTCTCTTAAAACCACAGTTTTCAAATTCAGGAAATTTAATATTGATATACTGCTTTTTAACTAATCTACAGTCTATATTCCAGTTTTATCATTTATCTATTGTTAAGCGATTGATTTAGCACAAGGGTTAAATTTTGTTTTAAAACTCTGTTCCTACCAATATGTCTTCTGTTTTCAAGAACTTTTTCAGTGAGGCTTTCTGGAGGTTTTTTTGTTTGTCTAACTGCTTTATTAAGATGTAATCTACATGCCATACAATTTGCCCACTTAGAGCACACAGTTCTCCTGTTGTAGTATGTTCAGAGTTTTGTGCACCCATCACAACAATTCTAGAACGTTTTCATCCCCACTATAAGAATCCCCTAACCTGTTTTCAGTCACTCCCCATCCCCAGGACCCCAGCTCTAGACAACCAACTACTAATCTTCCTTCTGTCTATATAGGTTTGTCTCCTGGATATTTCATCTAAATGAAATCGTACAGCATATGGCCTTTTGTGTCCAGCTCCTTTCACTTAACCTACTTTTTTTTTAAAGATTTATTTATTGTTTATTTTATTTATTTTTTGGCTGTGTCGGGTCTTAATTGTGGCACGCCGGATGTTTGTTGTGGTGCGCGGGCTTCTCTCTAGTTGTGGCTTGCGGGTTTTCTCTTCTCTAGTTGTGGCGCGCAGGTTCCAGAGCATGTGGACTCTGTAGTTTGTGTCACGCAGGCTCTCTAGTTGAGGCACGCCAGCTCAGTAGTTGTGGCGCATGGGCTTAATTGCCCCAGGACCTGAACAGATATTTGGACACTCACGTTCATAGTAGCCAAAAGGTAGAAGCAGCCCAAGTGTCCGTCCACGGATAAATGGGTGAACATGTGGGGCATCCACATAATGGATTTATAATTTAGCCTTAAAAAGTAGGAAATTCTGACACATGCTATAACATAGATGAACCTTAATGACACTGTGCTGAGTGAAAGAAGCCAGTCACAAAAGGACAAATACTGTAGGATTCTACTTATATGAGATCCCTAGAGCAGTCAAATTCATAGAGACAGAAAGTAGAAGGGTGGTTGCCAGGGCTGGGGTTGGGGAATGGAGAGTTAGTGTTTACTGGGTATGGAATCTGTTTGAATTTTTGAATTTTCTTTATTTTTTAAATACAGCAGGTTCTTACTAGTTATCCATTTTATACATATTAGTGTATACATCTCAATCCCAATCTCCCAATTCATCACACCCCCGCCACTTTCCTTCCTTGGTGTCTATGTTTGTTCTCTACATCTGTGTCTCAATTTCTGCTCTGCAAACCAGTTCATCTGTACCATTTTTCTAAGTTCCACATATATGCGTTAATATACGATATTGGTTTTTCTCTTTATGACTTCCTTCACTCTGTATGACAGTCTCTAGATCCATCCACGTCTCTACAGATGACCCAATTTCATTCCTTTTTATGGCTGAGTAATATTCCATTGTATGTATGTGCCACATCTTCTTTATCCATTCATCTGTCTATGGACATTTAGGTTGCTTCCATGTCCTGGCTATTGTAAATAGTGCTGCAGTGAACATTGGGGTGCATGTGTCTTTTTCAGTTATGGTTTTCTCTGGGTATATGCCCAGTAGTGGGATTGCTGGGTCATATGGTAATTCTATTTTTATTTTTTTAAGGAACCTCCATACTATTCTCCATAGTGGTTGTATCAATTTACATTCCCACCAACAGTGCAAGAGGGTTCCCTTTTCTCTACACCCTCTCCATCATTTGTTGTTTGTAGATTTTCTGATGATGCCCATTCTAACTGGTGTGAGGTGATAACTCATTGTAGTTTTGATTTGCAGTTCTCTAATAATTAGTGATGTTGAGCAGCTTTTCATGTGCTTCTTGGCTATCTGTACGTCTTCTTTGGAGAAATGTCTATTTAGGTCTTCTGCCCATTTTTTGATTGGGTTGTTTGTTTTTTTAATATTGAGCTGCATGAGCTGTTTATATATTTTGGAGATTAATCCTTTGTCTGTAATTTGCAAATATTTTCTCCCATTCTCAGGGTTGTCCTTTCGTCTTGTTTATAGTTTCCTTTGCTATGCAAAAACTTTTATGTTTCATTAGGACCCATTTGTTTATTTTTGTTTTTATTTCCATTACTCTAGGAGGTGGATCAAAAAAGATCTTGCTGTGATTTATGTCAAAGAGTGTTCTTCCTATGTTTCCCTCTAAGAGTTTTATAGTGTCCGGTCTTACATTTAGGTCTCTAATCCATTTTGAGTTTATTTTCATGTATGGTGTTAGGGAGTGTTCCAATTTCATTCTTTTACATGTAGCTGTCCAGTTTTCCCAGCACCAGTTATTGAAGAGACTGTCTTTTCTCCATTGTATATCCTTGTCTCCTTTGTCATAAATTAGTTAACCACAGGTGTGTGGGTTTATCTCTGGGCTTTCTATCCTGTTCCATTGATCTATGTTTCTGTTTTTGTGCCAGTACCATATTATCTTGATTACTGTAGCTTTGTAGTATAGTCTGAAGTCAGGGAGTCTGATTCCTCCAGGTCCGTTTTTTCCCCCTCAAGACCACTTTGGCTATTCAGGGTCTTTTGTTTCTCCATACAAATTTTAAGATTTTTTGTTCTAGTTCTGTAAAAAAAAATGCCATTGGTAATTTGATAGGGGTTGCATTGAACCTGTAGACTGCTTTGGGTAGTATAGTCATTTTCACAATATTGATTCTTCCAATCCAAGAACATGGTATATCTCTCCATCTGTTGGTATCATCTTTAATTTATTTTATCAGTGTCTTACAGTTTTCTGCATACAGGTCTTTTGTCTCCCTAGGTAGGTTTATTTCTAGGTATTTTATTCTTTTTGTTGCAGTGGTAAATGGGGGTATTTACTTAATTTCTCCTTCAGATTTTTCATCGTCAGTGTATAGGAATGCAAGAGATTTCTGTGCATTAATTTTGTATCCTGCAGCTTTACCAAGTTCATTGATTAGCTCTAGTAGTTTTCGAGTGGCATCTTTAGAATTCTCTATGTATAGTATCATGTCATCTGCAAACAGTGACAGTTTTACTTCCTTTCTAATTTGTATTCCTTTTATTTCTTTTTCTTCTCTGATTGCCATGGCTAGGACTTCCAAAACTATGTTGGATAATAGTGGTGAGAGTGGACATCCTTGTCTTGTTCCTGATCTTAGAGAAAATGCTTTCAGCTTTTCACCACTGAGAATGATGTTTGCTGTGGGCTTGTCATATATGGCCTTTATTATGTTGAGGTAGGTTCCCTCTGTGCCCACTTTCTGGAGAGCTTTTATCATAAATGGGTATTGAATTTTGTCAAAAGCTTTTTCTGCATCTATTGAGATGATGATATGGATTTTTATTCTTCAGTTTGTTAATATGGTGTCTCACATTGATTGATTTGTGTATATTGAAGAATCCTTGCATCCCTGGGATAAATCCCACTTGATCATGGTGTATGATCCTTTGAATGTGTTGTTGGATTCTGTTTGCTACTATTTTGTTGAGGATTTTTGCATCAGTATTCATCAGTGATTTTGGTCTGTAATTTTCTTTTTTTGTAGTATTTTTGTCTGGTTTTGGTATCAGGGTGACAGTGGCCTCATAGAATGAGTTTGGGAGTGTTCCTTCCTCTGCAATTCTTTGGAAGAGTTTGAGAAAGATGGGTGTTAGCTCTTCTCTAAATGTTTGATAGAATTTACCTGTGAAGCCATCTGGTCCTGGACTTTTGTTTGTTGGAAGATTTTTAATCACAGTTTCAATTTCATTACTTGTGATTGGTCTCTTCATATTTTCTATTTCTTCCTGGTTCAGTCTTGGAAGTTTATACCTTTCTAAGAATTTCTCCATTTCTTCCAGGTTGTCCATTTTTATTGGCATAGAGTTGCTTGTAGTAGTCTCTTAGGATGCTTTGTATTTCTGTGGTGTATGTTGTAATAACTTCTCTTTTTCATTTCTAATTTTATTTGATTTGAGTCCTCTCCCTCTTTTTCTTGATGAGTCTGGCTAATGGTTTATCAATTTTGTTTATCTTCTCAGAACCAGCTTTTAGTTTTATTGATCTTTGCTATTGTTTTCTTTGTTTCTATTTCATTTATTTCTGCTTTGATCTTTATGATTTCTTTCCGTCTACTAATAGTTCCTTTAGGTGTAAGGTTAGATTGTTTATTTGAGATGTTTATTGTTTCTTGAGGTAGGATTGCATTGCTATAAACTTCCCTCTTAGAACTGCTTTTGCTGCATCCCGAAGGTTTTGGATTATCATGTTTTCTTTGTCATTTGTCTCTAGGTATTTTTTGATTTCCTCTTTGATTTCTTCAGTGATCTCTTGGTTATTTAGTAACGTATTGTTTAGCCTCCATGTGTTTGTGTTTTTTACATTTTTTCCCTGTAATTGATTTCTAATCTCATAGCACTGTGGTCAGAAAAGATGCTTGATGTGATTTCAGTTTTCTTAAATTTACTGAGGCTTGATTTGTGGCCCAAGATGTGATCTATCCTGGAGAATGTTCTGTGTGCACTTGAGAAGAAAGTATAATCTGCTGTTTTTGGATGGAATGTCCTATAAATATCAATTAAATCTATCTGGTCTGTTGTGTCATTTAAACTTGTGTTTTCTTATTAATTTTCTGTTTAGATGATCTGTCCATTGGTGTAAATAAGGTGTTAAAGTCCCCCACTATTATTGTGTTACTGTTGATTTCCTCTTTTATAGCTGTTAGCAGTTGCCTTATGTATTGAGGTGCTCCTATGTTGGGTGCATATATATTTATAATTGTTATATCTTCTTCTTGGATTGATCCCTTGATCATTATGTAGGGATCCTTGTCTCTCCTAACATTCTTTATTTTAAAGACTATATTTAAAGACTATTTTATCTGATATGAGTATTGCTACTCCAGCTTCCTTTTGATTTCCATTTGCATGGAATATCTTTTTCCATCCCCTCATTTCAGTCTGTATGTGTCCCTATGTCTGAAGTGGGTCTCTTGTAGACAGCATATATATGGGTCTTGTTTTTGTATCCGTTCAGCAAGCCTGTGTCTTTTGGTTGGGGCATTTAATCCATTCACGTTTAAGGTAATTATCGATATGTATGTTCCTATTACCATTGTCTTAATTGTTTTGGGTTTGTTTTTGTAGGTACTTTTCTTGTGTTTCCCACTTAGAGAAGTTCCTTTGGCATTTGTTGTAGAGCTGGTTTGGTGGTGCTGAGTTCTTTTAGCTTTTGCTTGTCTGTAAAGCTTTTGATTTCTCCATCGAATCTGAATGAGATCCTTGCTGGGTAGAGTAATCTTGGTTGTAGGTTCTTCCCTTTCATCACTGTAAATATGGCATGCCACTCCCGTCTGGCTTGTAGAGTTTCTGCTGAGAAAGCAGCTGTTAACCTTACGGGAGTTCCCTTGTATGTTATTTGGCGTTTTTCCCTTGCTGCTTTCAGTAATTTTTCTTTAATTTTTGCCAGTTTGATTACTGTGTGTCTCAGCGTGTTTCTCCTGTATAGGACTCTCTGTGCTTCCTGGATTTGGGTGGCTATTTCCTTGCCTGTGTTAGGGAAGTTTTCCACTATAATCTCTTCAAATATTTTCTCCGGTCCTTTCTCTCTCTCTTCTCCTTCTAGGACCCCTATAATGCGAATGTTGTTGCGTTTAATGTTGTCCCAGAGGTCTCTTAGTCTGTCTTCATTTCTTTTCATTCTTTTTTCTTTATTCTGTTCCGCAGCAGTGAATTCCACCATTCTGTCTTCCAGGTCCCTTATCCGTTCTTCTGCCTCAGTTATTCTGCTATTGATTCCTTCTAGTGTATTTTTCATTTCAGTTATTATATTGTTCATCTCTATTTGTTTGTTCTTTAATTCTTTTAGGTCTCTGTTAAACATTTCTTGCATCTTCTCAATCTTTGCCTCCATTCTTTTTCTGAGGTCCTGGATCATCTTCACTATCATCATTCTGAATTCTTTTTCTGGAAGGTTGCCTAGCTCCATTTCATTTAGTTGTTTATCTGGGGTTTTATCTTGTTCCTTCATCTGGTACATAGCCCTCTGCCTTTTCATCTTGTCTGTCTTTCTGTGAATGTGGTTTTTATTCCACAGGCTGCAGGATTGTAGTTCTTGCTTCTGATGTCTGCCCTCTGGTGGATGAGGCTATCTCTGGAGTCTGTTTGAGAAGATGAAAAAGTTCTGGAGATGGATGCTGGTGATGGTTGTACAACAGTGTGAATGTACTTATTGCCACTGAACTATATACACTTAAAAATGGAAAATGGTAAAAAAAATTTATGTATATGGTACCACAGTAAAAAAGTTTTTAAAGAAAAAGCAGGCACAGTATTCTCTTTGAACTTGAGATACTAAGCTTTGGCTTTAAAGAGCAATCATCCGTCCCATGAAAATTACTGGATTTTTCTATTCCTCATTTTCCTGTTTAGGGCTGTCCTATAATAGGTAAAGATCTAGAAGATAGGATTATTAGAAATAAGGAATAAATCCAAAAGAAATACCATCCGAAGAAATTTCTCAACCTGTTTCTCAGTGAATCTTGTCATAACAAGGACATCATTTCCTGTATCAGACCCTTTGTTGCTCTCTGCCTTCCTAGGATGTCGGTGCGTAGTGCAAACCCTGAACACCTTGCTCCTGCCTGAACAAGGGAGATTTTGAAGCATGTTTTTTCACTGTAGTAATGAAAGCAGTATTCATCAGTCTTCTGATTTTGTATTTTAATATAATCAGATAAGACCCTGGGGTTTTGTAAACATTCTGTTCTTTATTCAGGGAGCTAATGTGAAGGCTGACCCCTTATCATTTTGCACAGGCCTTGCCTAAGGTTTTTAAAGATACATCTTTTCTCGTTATTCAGGTCGATCTTGGAGAAGGAGGGACCAAAGTCACTTTTTAGAGGCTTGGGTCCAAATTTGGTTGGAGTTGCACCATCAAGGTAAGCATTAATCTTTCAGCTAGCTCACTGCATACAGTATCTAATACACTGAGTCCTTTCTTACTGGAGGGGCAATACCGCTAGATGTCTAGTTTCTTTTTCTGTGGGGGATTTGCCGAAGTGCATCTGACATATAGAAGTAGTGATAACTGTTGGCATGTCTTTCAGTGTGTGCGTGAGAAAGAGATTCTTAGTTATTTTATTCTTAAGTTGAGAATTATTCTGCTCCCATCATGTGGTGTCTTCTCTGAGTGTTTGCTACTCTAAGTATGGCGTGTGGTCAGCAGCACTGGCTGTTAAAACTATGCAATCTCAGACCACACCCCACACCTACATCAGAATTTGCATTCTGCCAAGACCCACAGGTGACTCATATGCACTTGGAAGCACTGATCTAAAGCAGTTTTAAAGGCTTCCAAGCTTACTTTATTTAAAATATTCTTATTCGTGTTACAAGGTTTAATTCTCTTGAAAGCTTATTTGAATATATCAAGCTACATTGTCCCAATGCAGTAGCCCCTGGCCATATGGGGCTACTTAAATCAATTAAAATTAAAAATTCAGTTCTTTGGTCTCACCAGCCACATTTCAAGTTACTTAGCATTCATATGTAGCTAGTGGCTCCTGCATTGGAGATCATAGGTATAGAACATTTCCATCTCTGCAGAAAGTTCTTTTCAACAGTGCTGATACAGAGGATAAGCTGTGTGGACATGAAAGTGAATGTCTCTGCGTGTGTGTGTGTGTGTGTGTGTGCGCGCGCGCGCGCGCGCGCTCATAGCAGCGTATCTCTGAAAAGTAGGTAAGAAACTGCTTCTAGAAATTGCCTCCTGGGAGGGGAAGCTCAGTGACAAGGGTCACTTATGTGAATCCACATAGTACTTGAATAGACTTTAAGCAAAATTAATCTTTATAACAAAAATGAGAATTTTGTTTTATACAAAGTGAAGACTAAAAGCTTCTAGAATACTTGCTCCAGTTTATACACAGATTTCCTGAGGATGTTGTAAAAATGCAGAGGTCCAAGAGGGAGGGGATATAGGTATACATATAGCTGATATACTTCATTGTACAGCAGAAACTAACACAACATTGTAAAGCAATTATACGCCATTAAAAAATGCAGATTCTTATTAAATCCTTTTGTTCCTTTGGAATTCTGTAGCTTATGTGTATAATCTATTGAAAATATAGAAAGTACTAGTCTGTGAGGTTATATGAGGTATGCATTATTAAGAGAAGGCAAACATACTGCATATATGTAGTAAATTTTTTAAATGGAGTCAGATCTACTTGTGGACAGTGCTAATTTGGTAACACCTGTCAATCTGATATAGAGTTCTGGCCACCACACCCATTTAGAACAGTTGGGACCTAGAAAAAATGAAAGACTATTTTCATGATACGTAGTCAGGATCCTAAGTTGAAAATACATTCTATAATTGATCCATGGTCCAGCTGAAAAAAAGCATTTTCCCTGACATTGCTGGTGAAGAAGCAGGGACAATCACAGCCAGGCTCTGCTCTCCAGCCCCAGCAGGAGAGGAGACAGAAGCGGGGAAGCAGACAGAGGCAGAGAAGAGAAGACCGGAGAGCCAAGGTGGGGGGCCCGCCACCCCCAGCGGTCCCTTTCTGGGGCTGGGAGCACGTCAGTGGAGGGTGCACTTGACGAAAACACGTGTGCCACTGTACATGTTCCTATGTGATCCTGAGTCATCAGGAAAAGAGTTCACAGTACATCTGACATACTCATTTTGGTGTAAGACAGGGCAAGTGTGGTATGTTTTAGAAATGTATTATAAATTTTAACAGTTGTGGTATATGTTGGTGCTTAAAAGGATTGGCATTCATCCAGGATGAAGACTGTAAACGGACTTTGTATGTATATTACCAAAACCTCATTTTCCTCAGTTGTTTTGGGCACTCCCGTCATCATTGAGTACTTTCTGGAGAGCCAATCAGGAGCTTCCTGAAGATGCCTGCAGCAGGTTTTGGTTTTAGCACAGATAAGGTCAAGCTTTCGGTTACATGTTAACTTCTTTCCCACATTGCTAGATTTGTCAGGGGTTGCGGAAGGACATACATATTACATAGTGTCGAACCAATGTCTTGATAGCATTCTCTCTTTGTTCTAACAGGGCTGTGTACTTTGCATGCTACTCCAAAGCCAAAGAGCAGTTCAATGGCATTTTCGTGCCTAATAGCAATACTGTGCACATTTTCTCAGCTGGCTCTGCAGGTATGTTACCATAGTGAGTGGAGATGAGTTGCTCACTTTCCTAAAGCATGTGTTGTACCAAACAGCTTTCTCCAGGAATTAGAAATTAGGTCTCTGCTTCTTTTGCATCTAAAATCATTTTCCTAAAGCTTTATGTTAGAAGTGATAAAACATGAGTGTTTGAGAGTGGTTTGTAACTTGCTTCCGTTTTCTTTTACCCCTGAAGCTTTTTATTCTCCCTCAAAATTGACATGTTCTCATGCATGCTACTGGTTAGTGTGATGTATCTTTTAAAGGAATATTAATGTGTTTTCATGCCTTTTTATTACATCATTTTCTAAAATTCGAGCTGCTTTTTCTGTGGCTCCCGACAGTGTCTAGCCTACCCTGAGTACAGTTGGCATATCTGTCCTTAACCGTTGGATTCTGTGATGAGGGCTCAGGGCTTGTAGTGGGATTCCTGCAGTAGGACCAGTGATAGATTAGGTAGCTTCTGTTCTTTTTTGAGGGGATCGTTCCAGCTACCATGGAAAATTCACAAAAGGATTTTTTCCCCAGGAAATACTTGGCAAAAACATGGACATGTAGATTGCTGAGAGAAGGCTATGTCTTTTTCGATGTAAATTTTATGTCTATTTTAATAGAAGGGTGTTTTAGGTAATTTAATTGGCATTTTATGAAAACTTTCTACCCTCCAAGTTGTATGTATCAGTCTTGTCCCTGTTACTCCAAATAAAAGTACTAGTAATCCATCTGAATAGTTACGGATAATAATTTCTGGACCCCAAATGGGAAATGACATTAGCAGAGCTGCTTCACAACAAGAAAGGTGTTTTACAGGATATGGAGCTCTGAGAGGAGTGCGTGGGGTTCACAGGAGGTCAGGCTTCACTGCCGAGGCCGATAGGGAGTTAGCCATACGCGAAAAGCTGTGCCCCAGTTGTGTAACTTTTGCAAAATTAACATAGAGGAACCTTGGTAAATAAAACAGACCTGGAGGGAGATTTTTTTTTTAATGAAGTCTTTAATTTGCTGTTTTAAGGAGCTGATGTTGCTGTTATTGTTTTTTGTTTTGTTTTTTTTTCCTCCTTCCTGGTAACATTCAGTTTTTTGGGTTTCTTTGTAATTCTAGTACAGTCGATTTACAAAGTTTTGTTAGTTTCATGTGTACAGCAGAGTGATTCAGTTTCTTATGTATACACACACACACATATATATTCTTTTTCAGTTTCTTTTCCATTATGGTTTATTATAAGATATTGAATATAGTTCCCTGTGCTGTACAGTAGGTCCTTGTTGTTCATCTGTGGAGGGAGATTTTTAAACCACTATCTAGGGTCCTATTATCTAATCAATCTACTTAGACTGTGGAGGGGATGAGGTATTCCAGAGGACTCACTGCGTGTCAGGTCAATACTGCTTTTTTGGTTGGTCTGGAATGACTAACAATATTAAGATGGAGAAGACTTACTTTAAAAATGATTACTATAGGCAGATTGGTCTTAAAACTTTGATTTCCTAAAATGGTCAGGTATTGAAATGTCAAAGTTTGGATTCAGGTAAATGGAGATTTAGTTTCTTCTATTTTAAGTTATATATGAGGTACCCTTTTGGATAAGATCAGCAACTTTTTAAAACAAATTATTTCTGAACCTGAACCTCTCAATTGAGTTTTAGAATAGTTTCATATATATTTACCAATGGAACCACATTAACAGGAATATCAACAGCACCACCTAGCGGCCGAATGGACTAGACAGGGCTCTAGAAAATTGAGAGATATATGTTAGGTCCTACATACCAGTAGATGTTACATTTTAGGGGACTATAGCTTTCATCTGTAGTATGGAAATATAACTGCTTCCTACCATCCATTTTTATTATTAAGCCATTGAAAGCCTGATTTCAAAGTTTATCACATGGAGTAGACAGCTTTAATAAGCATTGACTCTGTTCACTGATAACATTTTCTATTCTTTTTTTCTTCCAGCTTTTGTCACAAATTCCTTAATGAATCCTATATGGATGGTTAAAACCCGGATGCAGCTAGAACGGAAGTAAGTTGTTAATTGTTCCTTCCTTAATATAAGAATTCTTAGGGCTTTTTTTCTTCCACCAGTTCCAGCTGTGGAGGGAGATCGTCCTTAGCCATCCCCATCCTTGTTTTGTCTGAATATAAGTATGTGTAGAAACTCCTTTTGTCTTGAGGTTGATACTGCCAAGCCTTGTGGGGAGACAAAGGCCAACAGAAATAACACACAAGGGGGTGTCGGAAGTTTGCTCAGTTGTGGCCCCTGATCTGCAGGGTAGTCGGTGGGTCTCTGCTCCTGGATGACCCCACCGCCCCCAAGTTGGAGTGCTGCGGGCTCTCCTCCAGGTGGCCTCTCTTTCAAGTGGGAAGATGGCCAGGAAGGGCAGAACAGCAAATGCCCCTGGTCTCAGAAGGGGCATTCTAATCTCCAAGGCCCTCAGATATCTGAGATTCCTGTGCTGAAACTAGCCAGGGATTCTTGAGATTTTTCATGCTGTGGGTTTTCTTGGCAGTCTCTGGAGAAGCGTACAGGTGCTTTTTAGAACAATATTTTTAAAAGCAGTGAAAACCAATTATTGAAATACAATTATCAGTGGGTTTTTTTAATTGCAATATAGTAATATAATTCTTTAACACATTAACTAACAAGATCAAAGAGCATCCCCATAACTACTGTAATTTCAAGTTAGTGAAGATGGTAAACGATGCTTTGTGATAGGATTCTAAGAACCCTTCTGTTACTAGGTTGCCTAGAAATGTTATGTGGGGCGCTGGAAACTTCCAGCTAGTCCAGTCTAACCTTAAGCTTCCCAGTAAAGAAAGCACGGGAGAGAGCGAGCAAGAGCGCCCCCTGGAAGTGGAGGTGAGGTCTGCCTTAGCTTGTTGTTCTCTTGAATGACCCCCCATAGCCTCTGAATTGGTCTTTGATTCTGTGTTCCCCCTAATCAGTTCTGTCTGAAAGAACCTTCTAAAATGCATCAGGTCTAATCATTTTGAATAGATTGCTTGCTCAGAATCCTTCGATGAATGTCAGTTACTCTCAGGGTTAAATCCTCACTCAGCTTAACATTCAAGGTCCTTTGCGATTTTCTAAAAACGTCATGTGCTCTCATGCTTCCATCTCCCTGAATCTGCCGTCCCCTCAGCAGGAATCCCGTTTTTCCCCTTCTTGTCCCTCAAGAACACCTTGTCCTGCAAGCTTCAGACCAGTGTCCTCTCCTGGAAACCTTTGGCAATCACTCCCAATTCCAGGTGTGCACACAGTGTCCTAATGTCACTTCTGTTTAGCAGTGGATAAATGCATGAGTCAGCTGAGAGCCTTCCTTTATATGCATTCTTTTAAATCTGGCTGGTAATGACCTGTGCTTAGGACATTTGAAAGCTGTGTTTGTGTGGGCTTTGTTAACATAGCCCTCGACAATGAGTATTTGTTGCATGCTTCCTGTGCAACTGGTCATAGCAGAAACAGCAGGGAATGAGACATGGGCCCTGCCCTCCAGAAGCTCACAGCTTCACAGAAAATAAAGAGAATTCTAGGCTGGTGGGATTAGAGGCCTGAGGTGCTCCAGGACCCTGGAGGGTCCTTAATGCAGTCTGGGCAGGACATGCAGCCAGGGAGGGGCTCTTGTGGCATCCACCCTCCCATCTACAGGATGGCCGGTGGGCCTCGGCAGGTGCGAAGGTGCCTCAGGCAGGGAATCTGCTGTGCAGAAAATCGGAAAGCAAGAAAGCATTCTGAGCAGCAGAAAGAAGGGGTGTGTCCTGCATGCAGATGTGCTGGAGAAGGGGGGAGGTGCAGGGAGATAAGACGGGAGAAGCCCAAAGAGAGGGCCACCTCCTTAAAAGCCCTGGGGAGGAATGGGCGTTTGGACTCGGCTTTATTTTGAGGCAGCAGAGAAGCGTTAGAGCGGTGGTTCAGGGGGCCTGTCCGTCCTCCGTTAGAGGGTATCTGGCCATGTCTGGAGATGTCTCTCTCTCTCACGACTCAGGTGGCATCTAGTGGGTGGAGGCCAGGCCGCTGCTAGATCTCCTACCACGCATAGGCCCGCCCCCAGCGGACAATTACCTGGCCCCAAATACCTATAGCGCCAAGGTCGAGCCGCCCTGCCCGAGGGGATGTTAAGCAGGGGAGCGAGGTGCTTGGCGTTCGTGTCACAAAGGTCACGCCAGGTAGGGGGTGGGACTGGGGCCCCAGGACACGGCTCAGCTCCCCACAGGGGGGCCTCCCACGTGCGCCCTCTGTGAACGCCGTCCAGTCCTTGGATTCTGTTTGTATCCCGACGGTTTATGAAAACTTCCTGTCGTGGGGTAGGAGCATCCAAGCCGAAGGCTTTTTAGTTATTGTACAGTCTATTCTGTGTTTATAATTTTACAAATGTAGAAATAATGGAATCAAAATACACCATTTGGAGACTAGAACGATAAGAAAGAATACTCACGCTCACCACCCTGTCGGAACGTTGGGGAGTTTTCCTTCAGTATTTTCTTAAAGCATATTTGTACAACGATCGCAATTATACTTCACGCGTTATTTTGTCCGGCTCTCCACTTTAAGCACTTCCCCGTATCTGACTGCCTTCACAACTGTTTTAATCTAGTATATGTACCACGGTTTACATATCTATCCCCATGTGTAGACGTTGGGATTGTTTTGATTCTGTTGCAGTCGTATTTTCCTCTGTGATGAACACCTTCCATGTAGCTCTTTCCAAAAGTAGATCAAAGACCCTGAGCACGAGTCTGTGACTCAGTACAGGTGCACGTCCCGTCCTGTGGACCTGTCAGGTGTCCCGGCTGATGGGCCTGGCCTCACAGCAGGCCGGGCTCAGCCAACCTCAGACCAGGGAAGACTGTGGCGCCCGCCACGCGATTTCTCTTCAGCTGAGCTTTGTGGGTCGGCGCAGCAGGCGGGCTCCTCAGCGTGCTGTCATAACGGCTTCTCGTTGGTCTCCTTTGTGCAGAGTGCGAGGCTCCAAGCAGATGAACACGCTCCAGTGTGCTCGCTATGTTTACCAGACGGAAGGCATTCGTGGTTTCTACAGGGGACTAACTGCCTCGTACGCTGGAATTTCAGAAACCATCATCTGTTTTGCTATTTATGAAAATTTAAAGAAGTATCTGAAAGAAGCTCCCTTAGCCTCTTCTACAAATGGGACTGAGAAAAACTCCACAAATTTTTTTGGACTTATGGCAGCTGCTGCTCTTTCCAAGGGGTGTGCTTCCTGTGTCGCTTACCCCCATGGTAGGTTCTGCTCTTCCTTCCGGAGCAGGAAAATAGCCATCAGTGTGTGTCAGTATATCCAGACCTCCGTAGCTCAGGTGGACGTGCAAAAGCACCTGCAGGTGACAGGGTAGCTGAGCACAGCTCAGCTGGCTTCAGCTCATGAAGGCAGCTCACGCGGCAGCGGGAACTCCGCTTTACTTGGCTCCAGCAGACTGTGGCCAAAACCTGGCTGTGTGGAATGTGGGCCCTGGGTTGTGGAACTTCTGATGTTTCCAAAGAAGCCAAAAATCTGGATTTTATTTAAAATTCCTCAATTTAAAAAAATGATGTAGGAGCCAAGCTTTAAAAAAAAAATTCAGCTTCCATTTTGAATGGAGTGCTGAGGAAAACTACTTTGGGTAAGTTTACTTTTTAAGGAATTAATAATAGACCTAATGTTCTACTGAGCTACTTTAAAAAGAAAAAAACCAGCTTATTTTATTGTGCCATGAAAAACCGGTTTTGTTTTCAAACACCCGCTGCACTGTCAGCTGTGACAAATGCACACGGTCAACTTCTCACAGGTCATTGAGTCTCCGTCATGTGCTGGGGCACCGAGCAGCCCCACGGGCTTGCAGAGAGGGGGTTGGCTGCTTCCCGGGTCACGTGCCCTGAAGTCCGCTTGACAGGCAGTCACAAGTGTCGTGCTGTGGGTGCCAGGGTGAGGCCGGGCCAGGTGGGCAAGGGTCTGAAAAAGGAGGAGGCTGGACAGAGTGGAGAAGGGTCCTGGCAGGAGGAGAAAGTTGGGGAGTACATGAGAAGAAACTTGTGTTGGAGATGTCGCCATACATAATACAAAGACACCTCCAGGGAAACAACGGTGTTTACTTCACTGGGAGTAGAAAACCATAAAGTATCTTAAACTTGAGTCCCATTCAAACTAAGCTTATTTTTTAAACCCCTAGAAGTTATTTGGTACTTTTGTATGTATACATCAGTCTTGGGACAATTGACCAATTCCCAGAGTTAGAAAATGTTCTGAACAGAACTTTTTGTTGTCTATCTCTGACTACCCCAGCCAAATAGAGCTGAGATGGCAAAGAGCCATAGCTGTACATTAACGTTTATAAAGCTGTGTGCTTCGCGTTCTCTGCACATATTGCTTGGAAGTACAGTTCATCTGTAGCCTGACGTGTGTTTCTCTCTGCAGAAGTCATAAGGACACGGCTCCGGGAGGAGGGCACCAAGTACAAGTCTTTTGTCCAGACTGCTCGGCTGGTCTTCCGGGAAGAAGGCTACCTAGCCTTTTATAGAGGACTCTTTGCCCAGCTCATCCGGCAGATACCAAATACTGCCATTGTGTTGTCTACCTATGAGTTAATTGTGTACCTGTTAGAAGACCATGCTCAGTAACAGACCAGAAAATTGTGCTCTAGAAGAATAAAACTGAGAAACTCTAGAGAATTTTTTTTTTCCATTGATGTGTAGAATGTTTGAGTCCGAAACAGGGAAGGCCGTAGAATATCTGGCTTGTATCACCTGTTGGACGTTTCCTTTTGGATTCATGCTTTCTGGAAGGTTTAAATTCATTAACGTTAACAGTTAATTATAACTTTTGGTTGTTTTTTGTTTTGTTTTGTTTTGTTTTAACTTAAGAGAATTCAGGATTAAGCAGCCAGTAAATTAAACCATGGTATTTAAGTATAAATTTGTTTTGTGTCCTCTTTTATGTCCACCATAGGGTAAACTGTAGCTAAGGACTTCAGTGAAGCATAAGCCTAGGAACGCAGAGAAAAACTATCAAGTCAGGGTACAGTTGTTTTCTAATCTGACTGTAAGATCCTGCACTGTGGGACAGGTAGGAAGTGTCACATCTTGATGGCACAGGGCAGACCAGGACAGACTTCCCAGCTAGTCTCCAAAAACCTTCCACAGATTGATCATTTAAGCTTTCCGGCTGTTGAGTTTAAAAAAATAAGTACAGCTTCCTGACACTAAATATTTTAAACTATAAACCTTTTCCAGAAGTTATCCTCTATCCCCAGTTTGAACCAAAGGCAAGAGTTTTAAAGAATGGTTTACCAATTACCTTGGCCCTGGATGTACTTCCCCCAGTTCAGCCTAGTCAAGCCCAGGTCCCTTGTGAGAGTGTCAGAGGGCAGCCTCCCGAGTCAGCTGTGAGTGTGGAGCGTGGTGCGTCTGCAGCCCTGTTCTCGGGGCTCCACCACTGGAGAAGAGGGGCGGGGAGCACGGTTGACTGCCCACCCCTAGGGGAGTGCTCTTTTATTCTGACAGGAGGCATTGGTGTTGTTTAAATACCCTAGAATTTAAGGTTAAAAAAAAAATCCTAGAAATGAGAAATCACCAGAGTTTTAAAAAAACCCCCCCATTTTTAAAGGAAATTTAATAAAGGACAGAAAGATAATAAGAAGGCAGGTGAGATAGATGGTCTTCCCATGAACTCTTTCACTGGAATTTGCATAGACTGTACATTAAGGTTATTTTTCAATCTGAATATCTAGAAAGGTACTTGATTCTAATCACTGATGCACTGTCACTTCAGATTCAGTGGCAGATACTCTGGTAGGGATGAGAAGAGGATATTTTCAAGTTGAAATACAGTTGAGTTTAATTCTCTTCACCTTTGGTCATAAAGGAGGCTGGTTGGTGTTTCTGAGCCCTCTAGCATAATTTGCTACAACTGTCAACACTAAATGGAAGTCAAAATAAATGACTTCAGTCAAACTTCAGTGATTCTACAATGCGTGATATTGTAGCAAAGATATTTCTATTCCAGAAGCTCATTTTACCTGTTTAATAGTGGCACTTAGCAACACCTTCCTATTTTAATGTTCATACGAAAGCCTGAATTTTTCCTCAAGATTTTATCTAATAATGAAGGTCAAAAGTTAGGTTGCTTAATATTCACTAGTTGGGTATGAGAATTATTTGGAAATAATTTTCACTTATACATTCTTGAGGTAATAAGTTTGACGTTAAGCTGGTATAATGTAGTTCTCTGCTTCTGCACCAGGGCATTGAAATGAAAGAAACGTTGAGTACCAGCAGTAGGAAGAGAACAAGCAGGAAGAAAGTGATGCTTCCTCTATAAAGGGGCTTATTGGATTTTGAAGTGGCATATATCACTGAGCTGTTAATGGAAAAATCCCATGATTGATTTATCTCTTTTCCACAAGCTTAGTCACTGACATTTCACCATTTTTCAGTAGTCATGTATAAGACTTTTAAAACCCTCATTGCTTACCCGTGTGTGCCATGCACTGTGCAAGGTGTTACTTTCTCATTTAAATTAATTCTGACAAACTTGCGAGGCACGTATTACCATCATGCACATTTTACAAATGAGAGAGGCTCTGAGGCTTGCCTGTCTCGCTGGAGGTAAGTAGTAAACTGGACCAGTCGTGGGTTTGTGCTGCTTGCTGAGTATGTAAGAATGTAAGTGTGTAAGAATGTAAGGTGGAATGGGCATCCGAGCCTACACAATGATGTGACTCTGAAGCTAAGGTCCAGCAAACCATTCCATTCAATTCACTTAAGGATTACGATTCCACCCGTCAAGGTGAGCTTCCAGTCATGCCCAGGACAGAACTGTTGGGTGCATTCTTTGTCCACATAGATCACAGAGCCCTTCCTTTGAGTGGGACGTTCTACAGACAATCTTCCTTGGAAAGAGAATGGTGCTTAAATACAACGCCTCACATTTTGAAGGGAAGCTTCACTGCTATTCGTTCATTTGTGGCTCCACTTCCAAGAAAGTGGAGCGTCCAGGCAGACTCTCATCACTGCGCAGGCTTCGTGCCCTGCTCCCTTGTCTGCAGTTCCTGGTGAAGGCACAGGACTAGGATGTGGGACAGATTAACCAGCAACAGGAAACAGGTAACATTTGCTGCTAAATCACCCATCACTGTCCAGGACGGTAAGGATTCTAATGTTGACCTCAAAAAACACGAATAGTTGTGGAACACTGAAATAGATATTGCGGAATTAAATATAAATATTCCCAACTTAAGCTTCTTTTTTTTTAAGTTATAAAAGTAATTTAGCACAAACCAATAATACTAAAACACTTTCGTGAAGCGAATCTTCACCCCCCGAGGTAGCTGTTTGCAGTTCAATGTTAATAACCATCGTCTATTCCAATAAACGTACACGTATTATAGGAGTTTATTCAAACTTAGGTATTATCAAAATTAATGTGCATGTTGCTTTTTTTTTTAAGTGTTTCATCCCTCTAGGCCAATACCTATAGCTCTGACATTCTAATAGTTGAATTACGGTCCGTAGCATGGCTGTCCCATGATCTAGTTACCTTCTTCCCTTTGGCGGGAGGGGGCGGGGTTCATGTTTATGCAAACTAATTTTTTGGCCATTGGAGTGGCTTCAGTGGAAGCGGCTTAAGAAGCTCCGACTTGCCGTAAAACAGCGTCGCGCGCATAGGCCCGGTTTCGCTAGGCGTTGGGAAGACAGGACTAGCCGGGGAAAGACTTATTAGTCCGGGATGCTGAAGTTGGGGCGCCGGGCGAGCGAAGCGGGAGCGGAGAAGGGCCGGGCCGGGCCCCGCGCCACCTCCCGACTCTGGCCGCGGGAGGGCGCGCTCTGGACGGTACGGCGACTTCCGCCGGCGCCCCGCCCACCGGGCTCGCCCCACGCTCCGATTGGCTGCGCGGCGGGAGCGCGCCGAGTCAGGGGGCGGGCCCGCGCCGGCTACAAAGCGGCGAAGGTCACGGTGGGTGGAGGCGCGCGCCGCCGCTCCGCGTCCCGCCCGCGGCCCTCGGCCCCGCCGCCAGCGCCACCGCCGCCGCCTACCGCCTGCCGCCTGCCGCCGCCCACCGCCCATCGCCCGCGCCAGGAGCCATGGAGGGAATGAGCGCGCTGCTGGCCCGCTACCCAACGGCCGGCCTGGCCGGCGGCCTGGGGGTCACGGCGTGCGCCGCCGCCGGCGTGCTGCTCTACCGGATAGCACGGAGGTGAGTGCGCGCGGCCCACGCGGCCGGCTAGTATCACGCCCGCGCCCCCGCCCTCCGCCCGCCGTCCTCCCAAGCCCGCCGGCTCCGGGGCCGGCCGCGCCTCGCTGTCCGTGCGCGACGAGGCCGCGGCGCGGCGGTGGGGCCCGGCCCGCGTGTCCCCGCGCCGAGGCCCACCGTGCACGCCCCGCCCCCGGAAAGAAAACCGGGCTGGGGATCCCCAGTCGGGAAGCGGCTGAGGAGTGGGTTGGGGGACCCCAGGAATGTGGGGCGGGCGGGGACTGCCAGCGCTTGACGTACGAACTTCCTCCCCCACGGAGATCTGCGCTGGCCCAGCCGCAGGGTCTGCAGGGCCCCCAAACCCTGCGGGAGCGTCGAGCGGGGGTCGGGCCTTGCTCCTTTCGTCTTGAGCCCCGATCCCTGGTCCTCAGGGGCACGTTGGGTCGCGTGGACACCGGCTGGTGGTTTCTGAGCCGCACACGCTGTCTCGGGCGTTGTTCTAATCTCACATAAACCCATTTCAGAGTCACAGTCTCTGCTCTGTTTAGAGAAGCTGAGGGACAAAAGAGCTACATAAATTGTTATTAATTAGACGAGTCAGGGTGTGAGCTGAAGCATCCTGACCCTGGAGCCTGCATCCCTAACTCCCGGGCTCCACAGCCTCCAAGAGCAGGCAAGCCTGACATACTTCAGAGGTGTTTAAGCCGGGCTGGGCTGCCGAGCGGGTTCAGTGGCGGCGCTCCACCCCCGACCCTGGCTCCGAGATCATGCTGACCCCCCTGTGCACAGCTGGCCTCCATGGTCAGGGATAAAAGCTTAACGGCCTCTTGCTTCAGGAGGACCTCAGGGGCAGCCCCACTGTCTCCCCACTTGATCCGCCTTCCCAGGGGATAGGGGAAAAAGGTGGGGTTGTGAGAACATTCTGGAGACAGCATGGGTGGGCTTGTAGCTTCAGCAGGGGATGTGGAAGCGCAGCTCTTAGGTGGGAGAAGCGAAGGAACTTGCCCACGGTCACTTGGCAGCAAGCGGGGGAGCTGGGACTTGAACCTGTTCTTCCTTAGCCACCACCGTGTACTGCTTCTCACCCAAAGGGAAAAGAAGTGAGGGCGACTGAGTCACAGGCTTCCCGGGGGAGGAAGGGGTAGGAGGGACATCAGCTGTGTCTGCAGGATGAGCCAGACTGGCAGGCTGAGGAGGGGGCGGCCTCAAGGGGTCCCTGACAACGCACAGCTCCACGTGTCCCAGCTTCTGCCCAAAATTTGGAAGCTGGAGGGGCTTGCCGGACCAACTGGTTCAAACCAGTCATCTTATGCACGAGGGAACTGAGGTGCAGAGGTGCATGCCGCTTGCTGTTGCTCAGATTCCCAGAGCGTGTCGACAGCAGAGGTGTGTCCAGAGCCTGGTTTGCCTCCCAGTTTACCGGGGGCAGGGAATGTCAGCCCAAGGATCCGAGCCTGGACCGGGCCTTGTCTCCAGGCTTTGCAGCTCTCACTTGTGTTGGTGTGGCTGGATTCGCACTGGGTTTGCTCACTGTGCCTCAAGCTCCCGTCTTGTGCTGCGGCTGTTCCTGGGGGTCCCGTCTCCCCACCTGGGCTGCCAGCCACAGCTTTCCCTCTCCCGGAGACAGGAGTCTGAGGCCTTGGTGCAGTGTTGGGCGAGCTGCTTCGAGGGGAGCCAGGAGGGTACCAGTGTGGCGTGACACCAGAGTCGTGGTGTGGCGCTGGGATCTTTTGGTTGAGAAGGACCAGCCCTTTCCCAGGAGGCTCTGAGATTCTACCAGAGCGCTGGCTTTTGTCTGGGAGTCATAAATTAGCCACTGTCACGATTCAGAAGCAAGACCAGGCTGAGCCCTTCTCCCTCTGTGGGGGAAACAGTGACAGTGAGGAGTGGCTTTTGAGTGACCCTGGGGAGGGCATGTGAGGAGAGTTGTTTCTGGAAATGGACTTGGCCTGCTGGGTGTTTGGGGGCTCAGCAGAGAGATGGAGGGCCCTGGACGGAGGATCGGCCGGGGAGTCGGGGGAAGAGCCCGCTTCTCTGAAGGGCTGCGGTCCCCAGAGCCTCGGGCAGGGCCAACCCTGGCTTCCCACCCACGGAGTCCTCTTGACTGGACCGTGTGTTGTGACCTGGGGGCGGGGGGGGTGCAGGCAGGAGCTGCTGTTGGCCCCATTCTACAGATGAGGAAACAGAGGCCCAGGGAGATTGGGCTTCCTGCCCTATGACACCAAGTTGCTAAACGGCAGAGCCCTGCCTCACTCCAGCCCTTCAGCCCCTCACCAAGCCTCGTGCTCTGGGTCCTCACTGAGCAACTTGGCTGTCGCTCTGCACCCATAGGAGGCCAGGTGGAAGCCCCAGTTACACTTCCCCAGGCTGGCGCGCCCTGTACCCAGGCCATCTTGGTGGCTTCCTGTGCCTCCCCCACCCAAACTCCCACCCCCGGGCTCTGCCACTTGCCGTCGTGTCCATCTCCTGCCAGCACATCCCTACTCAAGACCTCTGGAGGCCCCCATAGGTGGTTATTGGATTGTCCACTTTCTGGTGTTTGGAGGTGGAGAGCATGCAGCCTGCCGGGTAAAGGAGCGGAGCCTCGGCCTGGCGTCCAGGGTCCCTGGTTCCCGCTCACCTCTCGCCAGGCTCTCCTGGTGCTGCGCACTCTGGGGAGGGGGGGGGACCCTGCTCTCTGCACGCGTGCCGGGTGGTGCCCCCCTTGCCCGCAGTCCATCTGTTTGAGGGCCACCTGCTCGTTTGCCTTGCTGGCCGGCAAACCCGGGTGACGGCAAATGCGCCACTTGTTGGCTCTCTCCTGTGGCACCTGTCACCAGCTGCCCTGGGAGGTCGTCATTCTCGTCCTTGTGTCCGGGTCAGGAGTGGAGAGCCTCGCTCGTCTCTGCCTCCCTGCGATCCAACGTGTGCCCAGCCAGCAGGGGCTGTGCTGAGGGACGGCGTGGTCCACCGAGGGCGGATCCGGGCTTTCTGTCTTGGTGTTGGCTGGACTGCTGTGGGCCTAAGTGTGATTTGCCTTGAGGCCGGCGCGGGCGGCTGGAGGCCCGCTGGGTCCTGGTGGCACTGAGTTGCACATTGGTGCCGCTGTCCCGCTGCCCAGGAGGCTGCTCCTTGGATTCTCTCTGGTGGATTGGACAGCACTCAGGGCACAGAGGAGCAAGGGAGGAGCTGTGTGGGGTCCAACAAGGACCCCTCGCCTGTGAGCCTGTCCTGGGATCCCCTCAGGGCCCTGCTGGAGGCTGACCTCTCGGCCCCAGAGGGAACCAGCCTGACTCGCAGAGACCATCTTCCAGACCCCGCCAGGCCAGCACGTGGTGCCCAGGGTCACAGGCTGTGTGCCAGACCCTCTCGGGGAACTTCTCAGGGCCCGACGGAGACTGGTGGACGCATGGGCCTCCCCCAGATTCTGAGCACCCCCCGCCCCCCAACAGGGACTGAGCCCCATGCAGTGTCTCTTCCATGTGGCACAGTGCCGGGCTCACAGCAGGTACCCGCCCCCTGGCAGGGTCCTGGGCCGAGGGCCTGGAGCTGCAGCCCTCAGAGAGGTGGGCCAGTGGTGGGCTAGAACTGACGCCCCCCCGCTCCCACCAGACCTGTAGGGCACGGCGGGATGCCAGGGCACGAGCTCTGTTGTAACTAACTGTCCGTGTTTGGGGCTGAGGGGGCGATACCATTGTTGCGCGCCTGTGTTCATCTTTTCTTCCCCACTGTGGGTTTGGGGCTTGTGGAGGGACGGTTCCAGAGCATGCAGCTGCCCCTGGCTCCCCCCTCACCAGGGACCCATCCTGCCCTTGGCTGCCTCAGGCCTCCTCCAACCCCCGCAGAGCCTGAGAGCTCAGCACACAGGTAGCAGGAGCTGAGTGAGCACCTTCCAGACCCTCCCGGCCGCTCACCCTCTGGGGCCCAACCTTCCACCTGAGGTGGCCTGGCCTGGACCCATCTAATTTGCTCCTGCCTGTGTCACAGGGACATTCTGTCTTGTCCCCTCAGATCTTGTCCACCACGAAGAGTGGTTTGACGCAGAGCCTCACTGGGGACGGAGGTTGTTGGCTTGCGGGAGAAGCGGGTGAGGGACAGGAGGGGAGCAGGCTGGAGGGGCGTTTCCCTGAGCAGCAGCAGGACCCCAGCTAAGCGGGCACAGAATAGGCTGACCCAGGGGCTCCCGCGCCAGGCCTGGTAGAGGTGGGTGCAGGCCCAGAGGCCAGGCCCGCCCCGTGGCTGTGGGGACAGTACATACGAGCTGTGAAGTCAGCCGTCAAGTGCATCCCGTGAATGTGAGTCAGTTCATCCACGTGTCTGGCGCGTGACGCTTCGGGCGGGCGGCAGCGGCGCTGGTGCTTGGGGAGCTGACATTCACACCCAGCTCCCCGTAGCTTTGCTGGTCCGTCTGCCGCTCACAGGCCTGCACGCGCTTTCAGGGCTCACCCCATGGAAGCTGTGGGAGGTGACTTCCTGGCACGGGGACCCCATCTCGCCAAGGTGGCAGGCAGCTGCCCTGTCCGCGAGAGAGGACCCTCACCCCGCCAACCCTGGGCAGGGATTACCAAGCCAGAGCCGCTGGCCCAGGGACCAGGACTCATCCCCAGCCTCTCCTTCCAGGCCAGGCTCACTTCTCTAGCAACAGAGCTGGAGGTTCAGGGTGGAAATGATGACCTCCTGGGCCGAGGGGCTTCGTGCCTGGCCCCCTGGACCAAAGCCTCAGTTCCTGCTCGCCTGCCACCGGTCGTCTTTATTCCCTTCCCATCTCTCTTTATTCGTGGGCTGCCAGCTCTTCTGCTGGCTTCTCTACAGAGGCGGGGTGTGGTGCGGTGAGCTTCTGGGGTGAAGGGGGCAGAGGGGAGAGGTTTTCCAGCCCGCCTCATCACCCCTTTGGACACGCCACTGTGCACTCTAACAGAAGCCTGTAAAGCAGGTACAGATTAACAAAGAGAAAGCCAAGTGCTTAATTGCCCAGGAATGCCAAGTGCCGGCTTCTCAGCAGAGCAGGTTCCCATACCGCTAGCCGCCTCCTTCCACTGCTCTTTGCCTGAAGCCCAGTGAAGCTGTCAAAATGCCTCCGCTGATCACCTGCCCAGCTCAGCGCTTTCCTAAATTATCTCATTTGGGGAATGGACATGGCAACTACCAAGCAAACCCCTCCAGTCCCAAGAATCTAAAACAATGTGGGCGACAGGTGGCAGCTGCTCTCCTGGGGACTTCTGTGAAGCCCAGGAGGTGCCTTCCATCCAATCCCCTCAGCAGCCTTTTGGGGACAGGGATTATCATTATCCCCCTTGGCCAGATAAAGAAATGACTTTCCCCAAAGGCCACACCATGACCACGAGCCGCGCTGCCCAGTGCTGCTGTTTCTGGGCCTTGCCCTCTGGTTCAGTGATGCCGAAGACATGCAGTCCCTTGTCGTCCATTCTGAGGGCCTTGGCCTGAACTGGAGCTGCAGGTGCCCTCTGTGGACCCTGGGACCCTTCCCTGCAAGATCTGGTTTCATGTCCTTGTCTCTGTCCGGGCTTTCTCCTCCCCTCCCCTGCCCTCCCCATGTAAACTGTCATTTATTGGGTATTTAGCTGGGCACTGTAAGCGCTTCCCACACTTGACATGTCTTGTCCCCAGTCGACAGGTGAGAAGACTGAGGCTTGGAGAACTCTAGTGACCTGCCCATGGTCAGTGGAAGGGCAAGGCCAGGAAGCATCAGCGGTGTCAGAAGCAGCAGCTCTGCTTCCCGGGGGGCCATCCTTTCTTCCAGGCCCCTGACAATCCCGGGGACAGGGTAGTGACACAGCCAGCGCCCTGCGTTGCGAAGCACCTTTACGTGTCTTGTGTCATTGGGTCCTTGTAACACGCGGATGCCCTGGCTCTGTGATCGCTCCCACTTTGCAGATGCGGGCCGAGGCTGGGAGAGGAGAAGGTGGCAGAACCGGGGTCTCTGGCTCACGGAAGCTCGGGGCCGTGCCGTCCTGTGGACAGCAGAGGTGTCCGTGTGTGGTATGGCTGCCCATCCCAGCAAAGGCCCAGGCGGCACCCCCAGAGCTGGAGGTGGACTCTGGGGGTGAGTAGGGAGACAGGAGTGGCAAGGCCAGTACCCCAGGGCTCAAGCAGCTGCCACCTGTCGCCCACATTGTTTTAGATTCTCGGGACTGGAGGGGTTTGCTTGGTAGCTGCCATGTCCATTCCCCAACCCCCTGGACACACACACCCCCAACAGCCAGGGAGATGGATGGAGGGCCCTAGAGCACAGATCCGTCGGTGTCTGGGCCGGGATTATCCTGCACACCCCACCTGTCAGCACACGTGTGGCTGGCAAGGGCCACTGTGGCCAGCCTGTCCCGTCCCCCTGCCGGGGAGGGGTGGCCCCAGGCTGAGCAGCCTTCTGCAGTCCCTACCCCTTGGCCTCCTTGGCCCTCGCTCTCCTGGGGACTTCTGTGAAGCCCAGGAGGTGCCTTCCATCTGGAAACTCCCCAGAGAGCACCATTTCCGCATCCTGGGAATAGGCCCAGGTCTGCGGGCCTTGCGGGGAGGGTGGGTGGTCCTGGAGCCTGGTCCCTGTCGGCCCTGTGGCCTGGCTGGCCCTGGGTTCTTGGTGCGTCTCCAGCTCGGGGGAGGCTTGGCCTCAGAGGCCAAGGAGAAGCCCAGGTCCTGCCATTGGACACACAGCGTCCTGCCCTCCTCCGCCTGCCTGCGTGTCCAGCTCGGGGTCCCCATCCCGCTTCCCACACGCTCTCCCTGGTCTCCTGTCACCTGGGTATGGAGGTCTTCCCACTGATTCCACTCTCCTCGTCCACAGGATGAAGCCGACACACACCGTCGTCAACTGCTGGTTCTGCAACCAGGACACGGTGGTGCCCTATGGGAACCGCAACTGCTGGGACTGCCCCCACTGCGAACAGTACAATGGCTTCCAGGAGGTGCGACCCTCCCATCCAGGACCTGTGGGCCCTGGCCCCTGACCCTGGGCCCCTCCTTTGAGGAGGACCAAACAGGCTCGGGGAGCTAGGGTGACTGGTGCAAAGTCACAGCTCTGAAACTGGCAGGTTTGGGTTCAGACCCAGATCTTTCTGGCTCTGAAGCCCAGTCTCTGCCTTGCACCAGGCCGGGGTCAGCAGGCTCTCTGCGGGCCGAGCAATGAGGAGTTCAGGCTTTGCAGGCCACACGGTCTCTTGCGACTGCTCGGCACTGCAGAGCCTCCACAGACATGCTTAGCGCGTGTGGCTGTGAATAAAGCCCAGGAAAGCTTTATTCACAGACGTGGGCAGCCAGCCCATCGCCAGAGTTTGCCGACCCCTGTGCCAGCCCCTGTTGGGTCCTGAGGAGGGACGTCAGGTGGGAGTGTGGGCAGGGGGCGGGGTCCAGGCTGTACCCTCAGCGTATTGCCTGTGTTGGGGGTTCCCGTGAAGTTTTTTTGGAAGAAGAGCTTCTGCGTTGCACGTAAAGCAAGGGAGTGTTAGCGATCCACTTCCGTGGAGTGTGGGCATGCGGGCCCTCCGTCCGGCGCCTGGCCCGAACCCATGGGGGGCCTCTTGCCCGTAGGGAGGGGCTCCCCCTGACTGAGGTCCTCCCCCACCCCCCAGAACGGCGACTACAACAAGCCGATCCCCGCCCAGTACCTGGAGCACCTGAACCACGTGGTGAGCGGCGCGCCCGGCCCCCGGGCCCCCATGCAGCCCCCTCAGTGGGTGAGCAGCCAGGTGCTGCTGTGCCGGCGGTGCAGTCACCACCAGACCACCAAGATCAAGCAGCTGGCCGCCTTCTCGCCACGCGATGAGGTGAGCGGGGTGTGGGAGGGGCTGGGGGTTAGAGCCGTGGAGGGGAGGCCCTTCCTCACCCCAGCCCCACGCTGGCCCTGCGTTCCGCGTGTGTGATCTAGTTCATCTCAGCTGCCACTCGCTTCTCGCTCTTCCTGTCTCGTGTCACTGCTCTGGGAGCCCCAAGCCTGGGAGCATCGTGGAAAGCCCAGCTCCTGCCAGCCCGGAGGGCTTTGTCCCTGGGTAGGGGGAGGTAGGGTCCTTGGGGCCCTGTTGGACCATCCTGTCCATGTCCCTCTGAGTCAGTCTTAGCCACTGGCTGGCGGGCAGTTTGCTCTGGAGTTGGTGGACGATGTCCCGGCTTGTGGGAGAGGAGGGGGGAGACAGGTGCTGCCGAGAGGCTTGGTGTTAGGGCTTTGCCTCCCCCGGGTCCACCGTGGAGCCCATCAACCTTGTCATCTAGCTGATGTCACCTTGCCCAGTCTGGGGGGTTCCGTGACCTCAGGAGAAAATCCCAGCGGAAGCCCAGAGACACTGACTTTCCCAAGGCCCAGCCTGGGAGTGGGGGAGGGAGGGAAATGGAGGTGAGCTGGGGCTGGGAGGGGAGAGGCAAGGAGGCTGCAGAGAGAAGGGCAGGCGTGTGCGATGAGGCAGCCAGGGCGCCTCTTCTGGCACATTCAGTCCCAGCGAGAGATCAAACTGGTAACCCTCCCGCCCTCCCCTGGAAGCAGGGAGGGAGGGGTGTGTTGCTGCATCTCTTGGGGGAGGGGGGGGGGGACTCGAGTCTCCTGGGCTGTTCCTGAAACGTAAAGGCCCTTTGGTTTCCGCTAGGGCCCGGCCAGGGGCTCTCCAGTGTCTTCTAGACCACTGGGCTTAAGGGGGGGAGGCAGCCCCACCTCTGGGTTGTCCGTCTGCCCACGTCCAGGTGGTGTCAGCCCAGAGCTACCTTCCCCCATGGGTCACCTGCCTTCCTGGAGCTCGGGAGTCCGGGAGCAGGGCCTGAAGCAGGGGCCACGTCCCAGACTCTGGCCTCAAGGTGCGTCCTTCGGAGCGACAGAATTGGCTGGAGTGTCTCCTGTCACCTGAGGGCCCTGCTGTGTCCCGGCCTCTGGACGACCCTTATTCCCAGCCATTTGTCCTGCTGGGCAGTGGGGGAAGCAGGTGCAGGTTGGGGCCAACTTGCACACGGTCGCCCCCTGGAGACCCTGAGCCTCTATCCCCCTCCGCAGGGCAGATATGACGAGGAGATCGAGGTGTACCGGCACCACCTGGAGCAGATGTACAAGCTGTGCCGGCCGTGCCAGGCGGCCGTCGAGCATTACATCAAGCACCAGAACCGCCAGCTGCGCGCCCTGCTGCTCAGCCACCAGTTCAAGCGCCGGGAGGCCGACCAGACCCACACGCAGGTCCGAGGGGTGTCCGTGGGGCACTCCAGGCATCCCAGCCCTTGGGTCTGTGCAGGAAACCCCTTCCCAGAGGGCTGGGCCAGTGACTGGGGGGCAGCTCTGCAGAGCTGAGGCCCTTTTCCCTGGGGCAACAACGGCCCCGTGGGGCCACATCCCAACCTGTCCCCAGACACGGAGCGGAGCAGGGGTCCTAAGGAGAAGGCTTGTTATTTGCGTGCGTGACGGGTTTCTGAGCTGCCCTGCTGAGCCTGGGCACCTCCCAGCGCCTTCGTGGTGGGTGCTCTCCAAGGCGCCGTGGAAACCAGACTTGGGGTGGTTAAGTCACTTGCAGAGGGCCATGTACCTGGTGTGTGGTGTCACCAGGATTTGAGCCCAGGACTGGCTGGCTAAAACCATTGTTAATTTTTATCACTGTACTCAGATGCTGGAATGTCCTGGCTTAAAAAAATGTGATATAAGTAGCAAGTGGGTTTAGAAGTAAAAACCATCCTCCCCAAAGAAACTCCCACCCACCCCCTGGGTCCCCAGAGGTGCCCTGCTGGTTGTGGCCATCTCGCTGACTGGTTGGTGTGTGGTTTCCAGTCTGCAGCCAGGCCCCCGACCACAGCCACGCGCCAGCCACGTGCCCATTTGCACAGTGGGATGCTCTGACCCTTGCTTTCCTCCTCTCCACCGTGTTCCCAGACTGAACAACTTACTGCTGTTTTTTTAAACTTAGTTTTGGCCAGAGTTATCTGTATACGTATTACAATTCCAGTTAAAGCTGCAGTAGGAATTTTTTATGAGAATTTGAAAACGAGTGAAAACAACGTACTTGAAAGAAGAGGTCACCGTCACATCAGAAGGATTTCTGTAGAGAATGTGGCAGCGCAGTTCTTCCCCACACAGGAGCTCGCAGTGGGGTGACGGCCCAGACATGAGACAGGGTAATGGGACCCAGTGGTGAACCAGAAACAAAGCCAGGAGTGTGTGAGGATTTAGGGCCTCTCTGATCATCAGGAACTGGTGGGTTCTGCAGCAAGTGGGCCCCTGGCCAGACCCCCGCGCACAGGGTGGGCACCAGGATGGACGTCGGTGGCTCTGTCCCTCTTGCTGACCAGTCTCTCCCTCTCTCCCTCCCTCCCCGCCTCAGAGCTTCTGCTCGTCCATGGTGAAGGCCCCGCTCCAGGTCATCGTGCTCCGAGCCCTCGCCTTCCTGGCCTGTGCCTTCCTGCTGACCACCGCGCTCTATGGCACCAGCAACCCCTTTGCCCCGGGGGCACCCCTGCCCCCGGCCCTGCCACCTGGTAGCAATGGCTCGGCCCCACCTGACAACAGCACGGCCCCTGGGGCCGAGGGCTGGCGGCAGCTGCTGGGCCTGCTGCCCAAGCACGCGGCAGAGAAGCTGCACGAGGCCTGGGCCTTTGGGCAGAGCCACCAGATGGGCGTCGTGGGGCTGGGACTGCTCACCTGCCTGCTGGCCATGCTGCTGGCCGGCCGCATCAGGTGCGTGGGGGGCAGGCGGGGCGGGGCACAGTGGGAGCAAAGCTCCAGGCTGGAGGGGAGGGGCTCTGAGGGGCCCCTGGGGCCACACTGCCTCGCTGCTCCACCTCAGGCTCCTCAGCTGCAGAGCCGGGTGAGGATAACCTAGCTCACGGGCTGTTGGAGGGTCGAGTGGGCGCCCCTGGGCCTTTGCTCTGCTTCCCCGTGCGGTTGCAGACCCTGTACCGGGCGGTGTCCACATCATCTCCCAGTGACTCGGAGGGAGGTTTCTTAGCCCCATCGTACAGACTAGAACACTGAGGCTCAGAGAAACACTGACTCAGAGTCACGCGGCCTGTAACTGTTGGAAGCGGCACTCGGAGGCCCACGCTCTCCTCGTGGCCCTGGGTTCTGTCCTCTGAGCAGGGCTGGGGGTGGATGAAGGTGGCAGAGTGGGAGGGGTCGGCTTACCCGCCTCGCGGGGCCCTCACTCCCGCTCTCCCCGCAGGCTCCGCAGGATCGACGCCTTCTCCACTGGCCTGTGGGCCCTGCTGCTGGCGCTGCACCTGGCTGAGCAGTACCTGCAGGCTGCCTCGCCTGGCTGGCTGGACACGCTCAAGTTCAGCACCACGTCCCTGTGCTGCCTGGTGGGCTTCACAGCAGCCGTGGCCACGAGGAAGGCGACGGGCCCACGGAGGTTCCGGCCCCGAAGGTCAGAGAAGCAGCAGTGACTGCGGGGGGAGGACAGACGGACGGACAGGCCCAGGGCTTTGCCCGCAGCGCAGACAGGGCCCCTTTGTCTTGCATCTTTCTTACCTGCCTCACTTCCGCCCCCGCCCAGCCTAGGGCCCCCGGTCCTGGCCCAGCCCCTCCACTTCCCCGAGGAGTCAGGCCTGCCCCCCTTTCCTTTCTGGCTCCACTAAGCCATTCCCCAGCCCAGCCCCCACCCCGCCGAGTGCTCCCTAGCTGCTCACCGCCACCACCTCTCTGGCCAAAGACCCCCTCACTGTCCTGAGCCTGGAACACGGGCAGCACCCACGCTGCCTGCCTCTGACCCGTGGCTTCCTGCTGGCAGCTCCAGGCACCCCATGCTGGCCACGGCCCTTTTCCTGGCTCTCACACCACGGGAAGAGGGTTGCAGGCCTGCTGCCTGCTGCTCCTCTCACCTTGCCCCGTCTCTGGGCCCCCTGACGTGGGTTGGTGATGGTGGCTGCAGGTTGGGCCCTGGCCGCATGGCCTGACCACTCGGGCTGCTTGGCACGGGCAGGTGCTGCTGAGCCGGGGCCAGAGCGGAGCCCCCTACCTCGTCCCGCCGTCGCTTCTCTGGTCTGTCCCTTTGGTCCTGCCCGTTGTCCCGTAAGCCCTGTGGAGCTGGTGAAACCAGGAGACAGGGCTGCCCCCTGGGTTCCCTGCTCTGAGGCCCTGATAATCCCTCAGCCTCCTTCCCCAGGAATGGAGAGTGCAGTTCTTAGGCCCAGACAGGCTTTGACCATGAGTGTGTGGGGTGAGGCCTTTCTCAAGGTGGACAGGAGGCAATCCTGCTTCTGCTGTGGTCAGCAGGTGTCTTAACAGCCAGGCCGTGGTGAGAATTGGCCCGGGCCGGGGGGAGGTCTAAGGTCTAAATACTCTCTCCTTTACCTCTCTATCTTCTGGGCACCACTGTGAGCCAGCTAGGCAGACCCTGGGCACACACACTCTGCCCACTCTCCTGGGAAGCCCCTGGCTCTGCCCTCGAAAGGCAGGACCCCAGCCTTTATGGCCAAGCCCTCCACTCGCTCCCTGCAGGGACTGGGGTTCAGGCTTCCTGGGCCGAGGCGGCCCCGACTGGCAGGCAGCGTGGGCCCTGTTCCCTTCCCCCCATGCCAGGGGTGTCCCCGGTTTCCTCCTCTCACCCCCTTCCTCCAGTATGATGCCTGGGAAGAGTTCCAGCTGCCCAAGGTTAGCATGGAGTGAGGAGCCCAAGGGACACGCAGGCCCATGACACCAGGTCATTGTCACCGTGTCCCTCTCTGGCCTGCCACTGCCCTCCTCCTGGCCCCTAGAGCCCCTCAGGGAGGGCACCACAGCTCCTGCTTCCCACTTCCCTGTAGGGCAGCCGCAGACCCCCCAGGGCTTCAGGCTCACTCTCCCTGGGCCAGGCCCTGCTGTGCCAGCCTGTTAACCGCCTGTGGAGGGAGAGCTGGACCCCTCTCCAGGGCCCCTGAGTGCTGACCTTGGCGTGGATGTGCTCTGGAGGCTGACGTGCCGTCCACGTTTGGAGGCAGTTCCCAGCCTGGGGGCTGCCCTCCCAGGGCCGTGGCAGGAGGCTGGACCAAGGCCGTGTGCCCCTCCAGGGCCCTGGGTCCTGCCACTCCTCGCTGCAGGCACGAGCCCCCGCCAGGTGTGGCCCCAAGTCCGCCAACCCCTCCGCTGTACACATGGGAGCCCAGGGAAGGCAAGAGCGGATCACACGCGTGTGCGGGTCACACTCAGGGAAGGGCCGCCAGCTGGCTGAGCCTGAGGGTCAAGTGGAGCGTGCCCGGCTCAGGCCCCTCGCAGAGCCCCCGGGGAACAGGAGTTGTGCCCAGGCCCCTCCGTCCTCAGGTTCTCGGGCTCCGAGGCGGCCGCCCCTCGCCACTCACCCCTCGGCGCCCGGGTGGGGAGCGCCCGGGTGGAGCGTGAGGTGGAAGAGCGCTGACGAGGCAGAGGAGGAGCGGGCTGGCTGTCCCTCGGCCCGGCGGCCAGCCTCGGGGAGAAGGGGCAGCGGGCGCCAGGCGGGGAGCCCGTGTCTGTTGGCCGTGCGTGCCCTGCCCTCCGGAATCTCCTGTTCTCAAGGAAGCTGGCAGCGCGATGCTAACCACTGTTTTTCTTGGTGTTGAGTAGAAGCAGGACCTCTGTGTGTACGTGTGTATTTAAGTTAAATTATTTATAACGACCCTAACCAGCTCTCTTGCTGGCCAGGAGCCTGCTGAGCAGATGTCGCTCCTGCCCTCTAGTGGGGACGGAAAGACACCTTCATGTCACTGGGATGGAGCTCATCGAGGAAGGCTTCCTGCCCTCTTTCGTGTTTGGTGTGATGTTTTAAAATCACCCACCTGTCCCTTAAAGTTTCATTACATAGAGCGTATCCCAGCACCTTACGACATTACTGGCGACAGCTGAGGAAGCGCGGGTACCACTGGGATCGTGGCTTATTACCTGGGGACGTGTCGGCCCTGCTGGGGGCCTCTCTCCCCTCCGCTGGGGACGACAGTCAGACCATCTGGGATCAAGGGGCCGTCTTCTCCCTCCGGCTCTGGGGTCCCCGCCCCAGGCCGAGCAGGCTCACTCGTAACGCTTGCCCAGGAGCCCGCCGGGAGGGGCGCGTGTCCCTTCCGCCTGCAGCTGTCACCGAGTGTCCCGTCCTCTCTTGTGTAGACGTGGATGATTGTCTAGTGATCCTCTCATTACTGTAACTGCAACTCCCGGCCATAGATGTAGTGTTTTTGATGCTGTATTTTCAATAAATGCCTCCGGGGCCCTGCTTTGACCGGTGGGCGTCAGGCACCACGTCTTTTCTGGTTTTTTTCTTTCACGTTCCTTCAGAGGCTTCTGTGCCGGGGCGGGGGCTTCGGGGGGCGGGGGTGCCCACCAGAGTCAGGTTTGGGAGCTGGCAGCGTGGGCACCAAGCGGCTCAGGGCCCGCCACCCTCGGGTGCCCTGCTGGCTCATACTTCTCCTCATCTCCATAAACTGCTGCTTAAGATGTAGTCCTCTCTCTCCTGTTGTTCCCGGCTTGGCCTGGGATTGGCTTGGAAAATCAAAGGTCCCCCTCGGTGTCAGATGGGAGGCAGTGCAGCCAGCTGCCGGCCCCCTCGCTGGAGCCCCTGTGTCCCAGCGGACACACAGACTTGGATCCGGGCCGGGGCCTCTCTGAGATGGGATTTGAAGGCACGGGCAGCCTGGGCGGGCCTCGCCAGAGGAGGTGTCGGTCCCTGTGCAGCGCTCGGGAGCCTGGTGGAGATGGGGCTCCTTTGACAGGGGCCTCCTGGGGCCTGTCTTCTGCGGAGCCAGGACAAGCGCTCACGCTTGGCGCTTCACAAGGATCTGCTAGTTGAGGGACGCCACTGCATGTCCCAGCGAGAGGGTCAGACCAAAGAACCGTCTCCCCCTCGGTGCCACCATTTTTAGTAGCATCAGAGATTGGAAAAGCACCTGTGCCGGGTGGCTGAGAGACTCAAGTTATAAGCTCTGGGGCAGCCCCAGGTGTGAGCAGGATCTGGGAAGAGTAGGAAAGAGCTGACGAGACCCAGCTTCTCCCGGGCCCAGCTGGCCGCCTCTGAAACCTGCAGCCCGACTTGGACCCTCCCCTCTTACTTGCCGATGACTGCAGGTGGCCCTCGGCCGACTCGCGGCCTGGCCTGGCCTGTGGGCTGCCCGGTGGGGCAGCACAGGAAGCCCAGTGAGGGCAGAGTCGAGCTGCCACCCGCTGGAAGGGCCCGGGCGTGCCCGCCCCCATGGCCCACGTGCCCTGCCCTCATCAGGCTGCTGCTGCACAGGGCAGACAGGGTCCTCTGGGAGGTGCAGGCCCCAGCAGGGGGCGGGGCTTTGTGCGTGATGGGAGCAAGTTGGCCAAAGGTCCCAGTGCACCTTCACTGCCCTTTACTGAGGTGCCGAGTGTCCCCCCACCTTGGGCCCTTCCTCAAGGTCGTCTGTCCTGCCAAACGGTATGTCATTCTAAAATGACAGCACAAAATCGTATCTTGTATTTAGAGGCAGAACCTTCCGCAGGCGTCTTGGAAAGGAGGTGTAGGGGTCAGACAGGCTTAGGCAGGATGGGCCAGCGGGTGGAATGCAGGCGCGTCCAGCCTGGGGCCAGCCAGGTTGCCCAGGCTCCGCTGTAGATTTGCTTGATGAGCTCCTGCCTTGATTTCCCCGAGTCCCCCAAACACTGGGCCCCGGCTTTGGTTCTGAAGTCCAGGTGGCTTCCTGGTGCTTTGGAAGGCTTTAAGGAGGTCACGTGTTTCTCCAGGAGGGCGTCAGCTGACCCCACACTTTCCTCGTACAAGTTGTTTAAAGAGAGGGACAAGGATGAAAAATAGGGAAATCAGTGGAGTGGAGCTTGGCCAGCGGTGCCCCGAGCTCAAGGTCGTGGTGGGCACGGGGTGGGTACCTTAGGCAGCCCCCCGGCTCTGCTGCAGGGACTGAGCCAGCCTGCCCGTCCGTCGGCACATTATCCATGGGCTCAGTTGTCCCTTGGGGACCGAGGTAAGGCTGGACCTCCCGCAGCTCCGTCCAGACGGCGGACTAATCATGTATTAACTGCCTCTGTCCCTCCCCCTCTGTAATCGGTTGCCTTAATCAGAAGCATGGTTGACATTCTGGCTTGGGGCCACCGGGTCCTGTTGTGTGATCTGTACCATTCTCGAGTTAAAGAGACACTGTCACCTTCCGTCTTCCGGGCAGCCTTGCGATCGTTACGGGTCTTTCTAAGTTCAAGTTGGTGTCCGGCCAGAGCCTCTTCCCGGAGATTCCCAAGCTTGGCTGCCTTCCGCTCCGCTCTTCCAGGGGCTTTCGAGGAGTGTCTGAGACCAGAGGGCAGCGGCAGGACTCCCAGGGTCGGGCCCTGGGGAGCAGGGGCTCCCCGAGCTCGGCCGCTGCCAGGAGGCTCTGGGCCCCGAGCGGGAAGCGGCGCGGCGGAGCCCAAGGCCGTCGGCCCGATTGAGCGGCCAGCGCAGGGCTGGGCGTTTTTTGCTTCGAGGTGAAGGGTTGGCGTGAGGCTGGTGAGGGCGACAGTGTCACTTTAATACCGAGACTCGTAGTGGACCTAGTTTGCTGTGAGGCTGAGGGGGATCGGAGGGGGCATGCCGGGAGGGGTGGGTCACGCTGGCACCTCCCAGCCACCCGCTCCTAATGGCGTGAATGTGGTCGGACCGCTTTTCTGCTGCAACTAACACACGCCTCCTCTGGGACCCCGACTCGTGCCCCACCTCGCACCGTGGGAGGGGAGGGGGCCCGCCGTGCGGAGGCCGCTCCGGAGGCCCCCGGGGCTGACCCACTCCCCTCTCCCATGCCCGCCGGGCTCTCTCTCACAGGTACTTCCCGGGAGACTCTGCCGGCCTCTTCCCCGCCGGCCCCAGCCTGGCCGTCCCCTGCCCAAGCGTCGCAGGCCCCTCGCCGGCTCTGTTCATCCCTGCCCCGCCCGGCTTCCTGCCACTTGCCAACCAGCAGCTGTTCCGGTCTCCCCGCCGGGCCTCGCCCTCCTCACTGCCCGGCCGCCTCAGCCGGGCCCTCTCGCTGGGAACCATCCCCTCTCTGACGCGAGCAGGTAAGTGGCGCTCGGGCAGTGGTGGGCAGCGCAGGGCTGGGGGCAGCTGGGCTCGGGGACTCTGGCTGAGCCCGAGGTGGGTGGTGGTGCTTCTGCTGTAGAGACGGGCGGAACTGGGTTCAGACCCTGCTGTGTCCACTCACTGGCTGCCTTAGCCAAGGGGCTTAACCATGCTGAGCCTCAGTTGCCCTCAAAAAAAATTGAGGCCAGTAGTGGAACCCACCCTGTGGGTGGTCGTGAGGGTTAAACCGGGTGGTGTATTTAAAGTGCTTAGGCATCCGGTGGGTCCACGTCCCCACCCGTGGGGTTTTGTCTTTCATCACCGTTCTCACCGTTATTATTAACTGTTTTGAGACACTGGGGGCTGGAAATTTTGCCCCCGGCCTTTCTGTGTGGTCCAGAGGGCAGGGATTCGGTTCAGGTCTGCTGCATTTACGGAGCCCCGGTGTGACCAGCACCTGGTCCCTGTCACGGGGGCCTCTGTCTCATCCCTCCGCTTCCCCAGCAGGGTCTTCCCGGGAGCCCTGCGGGGTCTTCCGTGACGACCCTCCTCACTTTGGGAAGCCACCCGGTGCCCATGGGGTTTGCCTCACCCTCGGGGTGCAGCCTGGGGTGCGGGGCTGTGCGGCAGGATCCAGCCTCTAGGAAGGTGGGCGGCATCTTGGTTAAGCCGGGCTTGCTGATGTGCAGTGTCTGTCTTAAGCCCCTGAGCAGCTCCCCCAAGCAGGGGGCTCCCCCTCCAGTCCGACACCCCTCTGGACCTGTTTCCCTCCGGGACTCGCCCAGCGTCTACTGTGTGCAGTCCAGCGTCCTCGTAGGTAGAGGGTGGGCCACACTGCAGGAGACGCGGCTCGCTGGACACAGCGCGTGAGCTGAGCGGTGGGTAGTGTTTGAGGCCTTCAGGCTGGGATTGAAGGGGTGAGAGCCCCGAGTGGTACGGAGACCTCGACTCCAGGGACTTCTCTGTCACCAAATGTGAGCCATGTTGCTGGCCGAGGGTGGCTGCTGCCTGCCCTCCTCGGGAAATGGCTATTCAGCAGACTTCCTGAGCCCGTGGCTGGCGAGTCCCAGCTCAGGCCCTGGGGCTGATGGACAGGGCCTCTGCGGGCCCTCCTTGAACAGCAGCTGGAGCCGGGGGGAGGGGAGCAGCGTGGACATGGAATGCCCTGGACCCAGGGACCTGGAGGGCCCGGAAGCTGGGCCCTTCCCCAGAACAGTGTTCTCTGGAGCTGCCTGCCAGGCTTCCAGGCCTCCAGGGTGGGGCAGGGACCCCAGCTCCTGAGCCTCTGCAGGACAGCGCGGGTGTGGACCCTGCACACCGTGTCAACAGGCAGCCTCCCGGTTGCCCTGGGAGGCCCAAGGCAAGGGCTCAGGAGGCCCCCTGCCCCGAGGGCGGCAGGGCAGTTCTGTGGAATGCAGGCTGGTCTCAGGGTGGGATCCCGGAGTCTCCACTGCTGGGGCGGGTCCTCAGCTCAGGTGTCAGGAGGCCCTGGTGGTCCGGGGCGCAGGCGCCGTGCCAGGGTCCATCTTCCCGTCTCTCTCTCTCCGCTCTACTTGCCTCTGCACCTCTCGCTGCAGGCCTCACCCCTGCGTCCCTGCAGCTCACCCCCAGCAGGAAGGCCCCTCCCCAGTTCTTGAAAGGACTCCGGCTGTGCTTGGGCCACGTGGCCATCCTCACACAGTCACTTGGGGGTTGACCTGGGTCTGCGTCCCCGGACCGGTGGGTGGAAGGGGCAGGCGGGGCTCTGTGGCCGACGGACCCCTCAGAGCCCTTCGGGCAGTGGAGCAGCAGCCCCCATGCGGGCGCGTGGAGGCCGCCGGATCTTTCCACGCTCGGCTATCAGTGGGGCACTTGGGGGACCAAGGGGCTCATGAGATGGAGCCCCTGCCCTTGGGGTGCACTTGGCTGAGGAAGGGGCGGCGGGCTCTGCGCACCAAGGCCCAGCGCAGGTGGTCAGGCGATGGGTTAGCGGAGCAGGGCAGGGCTCCAAACGGCTGAAGCGAAGAAGGCGCGGGTCAGGTACCGGGACGCGACCTCCCGTGCGGCCTGCTGTGGGTGTCGGTCTCCTCACCTGCGAGGTGGGAACGTGCCCTCGTGAAAGCTCCACACGGGTGACGGTCTTGGCAGAGCAGCCGTGCGAGGTGGGGAGGGGGCTGGAGCCGGGGCCCTGTCTCCGCACAGACCTGTGTTGCCTTTCTCTTTCCTCTCCAGACTCAGGGTATCTGTTCAGTGGGAGCCGCCCACCGTCTCAGGTGTCCCGATCCAGAGAGGTTCCGGTTTCAGGTGAGGAGGACAGAACGCCAAGACGAGTGACCGGGAAGCCGCCTCAGGCGGGGCAGCGTGTGGGCCGGCGTTTCCAGAGCGTGTGCAGGGCGGGACAGCAGCCGCATTAAGCGTGAGCTTTGGGGTCAGACGGGCCCCCAGAGGGGATCGTGTTCAAACCCCAGCCCTGTGCCTCCCAGCTGTGCAGCCCTGGGCAAGTGCTTCACGCCCTTGTGCCTCAGTTTCCACTTCTGTGAAATGGGCGTGAGAGTTTCTAGGATCAGCTACGATGCTGTCCTTACAGTGGCGACGGACTGAGGCGGCACTTGGGGTGCCGGCGTCAGCAGGGCTCCGGGTCGCTGACCTCAGGTCTCCAGGGTTGGTTTCTCCCCGGGCCTTGCTCTCAGCTGAGGGAGGAACCAGGGGCTTTGGATAGAAGTCGGGGGGAAGGGGGCAGGGGGGGCATGGCTGAGGCTCCGGGATCCTCTCCCCTCTCTCGGGTGCCTGGTGGGGTGCAGGCCCCTCCTCCCTCAGTTCCCAGCAGGGCTCCCCTCTGGCCCCCAGTCTAGGCCCAGCCTTGCCTTTCTCCCTGGGTCAATACAGGAAAAAGCACCAGGATCAAAGCGGCTCCTATAACCAGAGCAGACATTGACACGATATTGTCCTCTTTGTTTCTGTCACCCTCCCGCCCTCCAGATTACTTCTCTCTGCTGTCGGGGAGCTGCCCCTCCTCCCCCGTCCCCTCCCCAGCGCCCTCCGTGGCTGGCTCAGTGGCCTCCAGCTCTGGCTCTCTGCGCCACCGCAGGCCCCTCATCAGCCCTGCCCGGCTCAACCTGGAGGGGCAGAAGCTGCTGCTGTTCCCGTCTCCTCCTGGGGAGGCCCCTAACACCCCCAGCAGCTCCGACGAACACTCGCCCCACAACGGCAGCCTCTTCACCGTCGAGCCGCCCCCCGTCCCACAGAGGCAGCCGGCGCGGGACACGAAGCACACCGTGGGTACGGCCCTCTGACCGCCCTCTCGGAGGCAGGAAAGCTCAGCGGGCCGTGGGAGGCCTCTGGTCAGTGTGCAGCGGTGGGGACACCGTCAAGAGGTCACACGGGGCCTGTCCTGGCTCTTAACTGACTGTGTGGCCACTCTCCCAAGTCCAGACATCCGTGGCCTGGCTTCTGGTGACCTTGAACCCTCCAGGACGTTGCCCTTTTTTGGCTTTTATTTTCTTCTTTTGCAATTGACTTGGAGGCGCCTCTGTTCCTTGGGATGGATCGGAAACGCATCAGGCTGCATCTGGGTGCAGAGGTTTTTGTTTTGCTCAAATGAAGTTTTTCTGCAAAGCATTTTAGAATTTTTTAAATTAAGCCTCAACCCTTAAAATCTAGAACTTTCACATGAATGTGTGGACTTCCTGTGTCTCGTATTATATCAGAAGATCTGGCCACGCTGGGCCAGACAGGTGGAAGGGCAGGCTGAGGTCCCAGGCCCCGGCCTCTGCCATTCCCTGCCCCACCAACCTGCCCCCTCTGCAGCCTCGCCTGTGGCCGTCGTCTTGCACCGCCTGGCGGTGTTTGAGTCTGCTGCTCCTGATCTAAAGCCAGCTAGCTCCCTTCACGGCAGCTACGCAGACAGGACCTGAATGAGGACCCGGCCCCCCACGGCCCACTGCCCGGGGCGGGCCGAGCCAGTTGGGGCCGGCAGGGCTGGCTGGCCGGCCACGTCCGAGGACCATCCTGGGATTGGAGGTGGACCTGCCCCGCGTCTGTGCCTGGGGGTGAGCCGTGAGCTCCCACTGAAACGCCCCTTCTCCCTGCAGACGTGAAGGCAGCGCCGGAGGGAGGCAGTGCCTGCAGCAGCCGCTCCATCAAGAAAGAGGACGACTCGTCCCAGTCCTCCTCCTGCGTGGTGGACACCACCACCAGAGCGTGCGCGGAGGAGGCCCCCACCTGGCGAGGTCTGCACCCCACGTGATGTGCGGGAGGGGGGCAGGGTCGCGCGGGGTCTGCGGGTCTGCAGCCACCTCCTGAGAGCTATCCGAGAACAGCCCCTCGAGGGCCCTTGGGTGACAGGAGAGGGTGAGACGGCCCGCCCGAGGCCTCCTGGACCCCGTCTGTGACAACACCCCCACTCAGATCAGGGTCTGCGTCTGCGCTCTTACAGGGGCCTCTGGCCACAGGTGGCTCTTTACATGAACAATTAAAATGTAATAACAATAAAAATCTACTTGCTTAGCTGCACCAGCCACGTCGCAGGCGCTCCACTGCCGCGCGTGGCCTGTGGCTGCTTGATTGGACAGAACAGATACAGAACGCTTTGACCTTTGGAGAAAGTTCCCCAGGAGGGTGTCAGCGTGGGCGCCCTGGGGGCCAGTGCAGAGGCTGCAGGCTGCGCAGGGCACTGAGTTGCCTGGGTTCAAATCCTGGCTCCTCTGCTTGCGGGATGGGGGCGGGCTGTGACGTCAAATCCCAGTTCAGTGTAAAGCCCAGCAGACAGCTCCTGGTACCCAGCCCCCAGACGTGTGGGAGACATGTATGTTGACAGAGGATTCTCCTGGAATGATCATTTTGAGCTGACTGGAAATGGGTGCTGCTCCCAAATCAGGTGGGGTCTGGGATGTGACCCAGCAGCATCAACTTGGGGTGGGGGACCCCGGTCAGCAGCTTATCACCTTTGAGGCCTGGGCAGGATACTCATCCTGTCCCGTCTGTAAAGCTGGTGTACCCCATGGCAAGGTGCAGGTGTGTACCACTCTAGCCCGGTACCTGCCTGGTGGCACAGGGTCAGGAAAAGAGGCATCTTCAAGGAGTCAGGACTTGGGGATTCCCCGGTGGTCCAGTGGTTAGCACTCCGCTTTCACTGCTGAGGGCCCGGGTTCAGTACCTGGTCAGAGAAGTAACATCCCACAAGCTGCGGAGCACAGCCGGAAAAAAAAAAGGAGTCAGAATTTAACCAAGGGACCCGACGTTCCCGGGTCTTTTCAGATGGGGAGGCCTCTGGGTGCCCGGAAAGAACTGGGGTGGGTGGGACCTCAGTCCAGGAGCACCTCCCCTGGGGGCGGGGTCTCAGCCCAGGAGAGCCTCCCTGGGGGCGGGGCCTCAGCCCCACATCGCTCACAGGTCTCTCGTTTTCTCTCTGGAAGGTCGTTTAGGCCCCTTCCTGATCCGGGGCCTCCTGGCCGTGAGCCTGACTGTCAACGCCCTCTTCACCTCGGCCTACCTGTACCAGAGCCTGCGCTGACCCGCGGTCCGCAGCCTCCCGGCACCCAGAGAATCTCGGAGGGTGCGCCCAGGTGCATGCCGCTTCCACCACTGCCGGCCTCAGCCCTCCTCGAGGGGCTGCCGCCTCCGCCCTTTTCTCCAGGGCCCTTGACCTCGCCAGAGGTAGTCCTGTTCCCGGAAGCCTTCTCCCACCTAACAGACTGCGGGGCTGCGCATGGTCTTGGGGGTCACAGCCCTCCCCGCCCACCTCCTTGGCTGACATCAGTTGTGTGTTTGGTGCTGACACTCTGATCCTGAAGCCAGGGGTCCCCGAGGGGCTGCATGACCCTGGGGCCCCTCCCCACCATCCAGCCCTGCCTGGCAGGAATGCCACGACTACTGTGACGGGATCAGGAGCTGGCCCTGACCCCGCCCCCGCGGGCTGTGATTACATCTTCGTACTGTACTCCTCTGTCCTGTGGGCCGCCTCAGGCTCCCTGGGGGAGGAGGGAGGGGAGGCCTCCAGTCGGGTGGAGGATAAACCTCCCCTGGCAGGCCCCGTTGAGGACCGGCATCTTTTGCCGTTGTCCTGCCCCTTGCTGTGGGCTGTGGGCTAGGCCTTCCCTCTGGCTCTCCTGGGTGGGCAGGTGAGTTTCCTGCCCAGGGCCCCTCAGAGTTCCTGGGTCTCAGGGGCCCAGCTGGACTAGTGTAAGCACCACCCCCCAGACTCACTTCTCCCTGCTTGCGCCCCCATTTTATTACCTCTGGTGACCTCCCCAGGCAGCAGCCCTGCAACCGTGAGGGCATTACCCAGGGCCCACCCCGCCCCGTTTCCAGGCCCCTCCCTCGTGCGCTGTCCACAGGGGCTGTGTTTGACCCCTCAGCCTGCAGGTCTCTGATGAGACTGGACCCTCACGCCCACCCTCAGCATTCTGCTGTCACGGTGGGCTCCGCGTGACCTCTGTCTCCAGGCCACTGTGGCTAGCCTGCTTCCTACCCCACGCCCCTTGGTCCTGCCACTACCCTTCCGACCCATACTGCAGGTCTGCCCCCTACACCTGCCCTTGTGCTGGGGTCCCATCCTGCCCCCGAGAAGAGGAAGGATGGGTCTCAGTCTGGCACAGGGACCCTCAAGATGCCGTGACGAATGAGAGACTGCCTGTGGGTGTCAGAATCCCCGTCCCGCTGCCCTGGGCCCTGGACCCAGGTGTGGGGCTGTGTGTGTGTGTGCGTGCGTGCACACTCGTGCGTGTGTCAGTGCACGCGTTCGTGCCCCTTCAGGAGGAAGCGGCAGCCTCTGTGAATTCTGAGACTCATTGTGGGGAGAGGGTCATGAGGGCAGGGGAAGGGTCTTCACTCTGTCATTCAGGGATAAAGTTTAATTTTATTTTTCTACACATTTTTGCCAGGTAAGGCATTCTGCTGGGAAGCAGGATGCCCCCAGTTCTCCCTGCCGGGGAGGTTTAGTTTTATTAAGCTTTGGGTGCTTTTTTAGTAATTTTTTTTTACCATGTGGGGAAGGAGTTTGCTCTGACATCCCCCCACTCCTGAGAGCTACTGTTTCCTGCCCTGCCCCTCACCCCAGAACGAGGGGGATCGGGGGCCACGCCCCGCCCCAGACTCCAGCTGCCAGAGATGGTTCCAGCTCGGAGGTGGTGCCTCTTGGCCCCCGTTCGTACCGTGGGCGTGGGCGTCGAGTTTTTTAGTTTTACTGTTTGCCTAACCAAGCCAAATTCCATTCCCGAATGCCCTTCCTCTCTGGCTCTGAGGAAGCCCTGACCGAGTGCCCAGCCCCCTCTTCTCACACCTGGGCCAGCCTGGCCCCTCCTGCCCAGGGCCGGTGGTCCTAGCGTCCCCCCAGGGGCAGGGGAGAGGCTGGGCGGGGAGGGGGCTGACTTATGTTTTCTTTCAAACAAAAAACACAACCTTATTTTTCTTTACAAAAGCAAAAAAAAAAGGAAACCAAAAAAGATACCAACCTTTGAACTATACCTCAGTCTGTCTCGTCTTTATTCTCTTTGCTTGGGCAGCCCAGGCCTTGGATTGGGGGCCGGGGCGGCGGCGGGGGAGCCCGGGCTGCCGTGGAAGTGATTTCACTCGTTTCTTGGATACAGAGCCCGGGGTGGTGGGTGCTGAGTGGCAGTGTCCCCAGACGGACTGAAGGGTTTGAACAGGACGTCATCGGCCTGGACGGGCCTGGCGGCAGGGGGGTGAACCGGAGTCTCCTAAGCAGAGACAGGAGGCTCTGGGTAAACAGCGTGAGCAGGGGCTAAGCCGTCTCTCCGAGATCCCGTCCCAACCAGTGGGCCGGCATCCTAAGCGTCCCAGCACAAGTTCTGGGCCCTGGCTGCCTGGTGACTGCAGAGTCTGCATTTTTATGGGCTTCATTTTGATGCTGTGAAGTAACAAGCCCACCATCCAGGGTTGAGCTGGGGATAATTAAAGCACCACACGATGCAGAGCGCCTCATTCGGGCCCAGCACCCATGGGGAGGGTGGGTGGCGGGTGCTTGGCTCCCTGAGGCCGGCGGGGCAGATGGGAAGGGACGGGGCTGGGCTGCTCACTCCGACCGCACGCGGGTCACGGCCGACCTTCTGGGGCAGGAGGGCCAAGCTGCCTGCAGGTGGAGCCACAAACACCCTGAGTTCACTGACCTCAGGGGTGTGACGTCCCCTGAGGCTGTGACCTCAGGGGGCCAAAGGGCCCACTTCTTAGGAGCCCTCTCCTCCGTTGAGCCTGCGAGGTGCCTGCCCAGGAAGAACCAGAGGCTCCCTTAAAAGTCACGCGGGTGCCCTTGCTCAGGGCTCCCACCCAGCCCTGTGCTGGGAAGAGGAAACCCAGCTGAGGGGGCTGTGGGGAGGCTCAACCACAGTTCTTTCTGTGAGGTATTCCTTCCTTTAGGTGTGTGTATTATTATCTTACTAATGTCATCTGTTGTTGTTTTTCTTTTTTTAATATTTATTTATTTATTTATTTATTTATTGGGCTGCATTAGGTCTTAGTTGTGGCTCATGGGATCTTCCGTTGCAGCACACGGGCTCTTCATTGTGCCATGCGGGCTTCTCTCTAGCTATGGCGTGCGGGCTCAGTAGTTGCGGCGTGCGGGCTCAGTAGTTGTGGCATGCGGGCTTAGTTGCCCTGTGGCATGTGGGATCTTAGTTCTCCGACCAGAGATCAAAACCCGTGTCCCCCTGCATTGGAAGGCAGATTCTTAACCACTGGACCACCAAGGAAGTCCTGTTGTTTTCTTATAAAAGGGAAATACATTTATTGTAGAAAATCTAAAAGTACAAGTGAGCAAAAAAAAAAAAGACGACGACTCATAATCCCACAATTAAAATATTGGCATCTACCCTTTTTTTCTACATACATATCTTCTTTTTTTTTTTTTCTTTTACGAAAATGGGATCTTTCCACAACAGTTTGTCACTTTATTTCTCACTTTACACCATCATGGGCCTATTTCCATATCAAGTGTGATTTCTCGTCCCTCTTAAAGGCTGCCTTCCCCGTGAGCACAAGCAGGTAATTTTACCTTCCCTTACTGCTGAGCATCCAGAAGGCTTATCATTTCTCCCTGCTTTTATAATTAGGACAGCAGTAAGCATCTTGTAGGAACCTACGTCGTCTGTACTGAAGACTTTCTTAGGATAATTCTTGAGAGTTGAGTTCTATCAAAGGTTTTCAGGATTCTGAACCTTTTATATGCGTTGCCTGGTTGCATTCTAGAAAGCTACAGAAAATGATGAGTTGTTTTTTGTTTGTTCAAAAATCTTGAGCTGACTTTTGCTTTGGAAACCTGCACCTGCTTACCAGACAGCTTATGTGGTGGGGTGGAGAGATGATCAGAAGATCGAAGTTCTGGTCCCATTTGTAAAGAGATGGTTCCCCACCCCCTCGGGCTCCAGGGAGGGACTTGGTGGAGGATGAAGGAGGGCAAGCAGGGTGCCCAGCACCATGTCTAGCAGAGAAGCTCAGTTTTCAAGTGCTGGGCTCCACTTGGGTTGTATGTCAGAAAACAGTTCTGCAGATTAAAAAGAAAAAGTTCTGAAAATCACTGCTAGCGTACCAGCTACCTTACCAACCGTGTGATGCCTGGACCCCTCCGTGCAACAAGAGCTGAAGGACCTAGATGATGACCTCCTTAGAAGGGTCTAAGGGGCAATCAGAGTCAGAGAAGCCCCCCATTAGAGGATGTTTGAGGGGTCCGGAGCGGCTCCACTGCTGCAAAATGCTTTCTGTGGTAGCAGCTCTGAGGACGTTTTGCTGAAGGGGATAGAAGTGGAGAAAGCTGCTCTCCGTCCCCGAAGGGTCTGGCAGGTGAGAGCGAGTTGGATCACAGTGAAGGAGGCGAGAGATCCAGGATTTCCGCAGCAGCTTCATCCATTGCCAGCCAGATTTCCACGATAATTATTGTGGTGCCCCTAGCATGTGCCAGGCTGTGCTAGGCACTGGGGCTACAATGGTGGGCAGAACAGAGATGCCCCTGCTCCCCAGAGCCTACCTGGAGCAGGAGGGCGGGCTTAGGTAAGTACCCAGTACATCATTACACACCTGAAAGAGCTGTGAGGTCGTGGGTCACGGCCCCTTGAGGTTGGAGATGAAACTTTAAGGCAAGATGAGACGTATCACTGTAAGTGGGAGTAAGTGCTTATGCAAAGGCCCTGGGGTGGCTTTCAAGGAATCGAAAGGTTAGTGCTAGTGCAGCAGGAACCCAGGGAGGGGGTGTGCAAGTAGCTCCAGGTGAGCCCAGGAGGAGAGCAGAAGCCACCCACAAAGGGTGCCATGAGGGGCACGTTAGGGATTTCAGATTTCATCCTAAAAACAAAGGGAAAGGGCTTCCCTGGTGGCGCAGTGGTTGAGAGTCCGCCTGCCGATGCAGGGGACGCGGGTTCGTGCCCTGGTCCAGAAAGATCCCACATGCTGCAGAGCGGCTGGGCCCGTGAGCCATGGCCGCTGGGCCTGCGAGTCCGGAGCCTGTGCTCCACAACGGGAGAGGCCACAGCAGTGAGAGGCCCGCGGACCGCAAAAAAAAAAAAAAAGGGAAAGCCAGTGTCGAGTATAAGCAAAGGAGGGACAGGAGCAAATGTGCTTTTTTAAAAATTTTTTGGCCATGCCACGTGGTATGCTGGATCCTAGCTCCCCGACCAGGGATCAAACCCATGCCCCCTGCAGTGGAAGCGTGGACTCTTAACCACTGGACCGCCAGGGAAGTCCCAGCAAACGTGCATTTCCAGAAGATGATTTATCAGAACAATGAGTACGGGTAGGAAGAGCACAAGAACGAAAGCAGGGAACCATTGGGGGCAGGGAGGGGGGCTGCTACATGGTTCAGGAGAGAGAAAGTGGCGGCTGGGACGGGATGGAGGCAGAGTGACGCTGTCAGGTTCCAGGGACAACCCACAGGACTTGGTGATTGGAGGTTAGGGGCAGTGTCCAGGTTGACCCCTGGGTTTTTAGTGAGCACAACTGGCTGGCTGAAGGTGTCCCTCCCGACCTAGGGAAACTAGAGTGGTGGCAGGGGCATAGCATAGGCTTTGGGCATTTGCATGGGGTCCTTTGGAGACAACTGTGCCCCTGCCTGGAGCCCTCCTCCTCTGACGGCACAGCTTCAGGTCCCACTAAAAGGCCGCCTTGAGAGGCCCGCTCTGAATGGGTTCCCCTATTATTCTCTCATTATCGTACGGTTTCTTCCATGAATGACAAGTGGTGGTTTTGCCCACTGAGATTACTTACTCGGCTGCCTCTCCCTTCAGAACATAATTTCCACGAGAGCAGAGAACCTGGCTTGGAGTTGAGGCTCATTAGCTGTTGATGCATGAATGAATAATGAATGAAATGTCCATCAGGCTGCCAGCATGCAGGTATGTCTGGGTCTCAGCTCCAAGGAGAGGTGTCAGGAAGGACACACATTTAGGGCTCCCTGAAGCCAGGGGGAGAGTGTCCGATGCTAGGCTTCAGAGCCCCTTTGGAGGGTCTTTTACGGACCTAGAGGGCAGACCAGGAGCAGAGACAAGGGAAGGGGAAACCTGGGCTGAGCACTTGTGGGCAGGGCAGGAGGCCAGCGGAGACCAGATCCCCAGGGAAGCCGCAAGGGTCACACCTATCCCATTTCCACTGGAGGGGAGGACATGGCCCCTGCCCCCAGGGTGTGCAGTGCTGATGGGGAGGAGACAGGATTAAAGGAACAGTCACAGTAACAAATTACTACTGTCAGAGAGGAACATCAGGTAGGACAACAGAGGCCAGGAGGCATCCAAAGCCCCTTCCCACCTAGGAAGCCATCACCCTGGAGTAGGTAGGGAGGGCTGCTCACGATGGGGGAAGGCGAAGGCAGAAGGTGGCAGAAGCCACTGTCGAGAAGGGGTCCTGCAGGTTTGGTGGCACTTCAGGCTTGAGGGCACAGGCTCTGACCCTCCTCTCTGAGCTGAACCAGGATGCTAGAGGGTCCCTGTGAGGGCCGGGCTGGGGGAGGCGTGGGAGAGAAGCCCACCTCTAACCTCGTACTGGAAGTCACTGGGGAATGGGTCTGATTTAGGAGTTTTGTCTTCTTGGATCGTCTGGAGGAAAGTGTCTGCCACCCACACTCAGAGGTGAGGTCTCTGTGTGGTTTAAGGCTGGGCTGGGGGTCGGGGTAGGCAGAATCTTTTTTTTCCCCTTTTTTAAAAATAAATTTATGTATTTATTTAATTTTGGCTGCTTTGGGTCTTCGTTGCTGCACGCAGGCTTTCTCTAGTTGCGGTGAGCAGGGGCTACTCTTCGTTGCGGTTCAGGGGCTTCTCATTGCGGTGGCTTCTTTTGCGGAGCACGGGCTCTAGGCATGCGGGCTTCAGTAGTTGTGGTGCGAGGGCTCAGTCGTTGTGGCTCGCGGGCTCTAGAGCACAGGCTCAGTAGTTGTGGCACACGGGCTTAGTTGCTCCACGGCATGTGGGATCTTCCCGGGCCCGGGCTCGAACCCGTGTCCCCTGCATCGGCAGGCGGATTCTTAACCACTGCGCCACCAGGGAAGTCCAGGCAGAGTCTTCATGGAGAGGATGCGGATGGGCATTTCCGAATATCTGGCCTGGTGTGACCCCGCCAACCTGCCCTCACCCCAACAAAGGCAAAGGGGCCAGGCTGGATCTGGGGGCTGTGGGGAGGGACCTGGAGGCCACCCCTCAGAGGTGGGGACACGAGCTCTGGCTGTTCCATCCACTGCCCCAGGGATGGAACCTCCTACCTCAGGGACACAAGCAGACCGTGGGCAGTGGCGATGGGCAGAGCTGCTGGCTTTGGACCTGGACAGGACCAGGGATGAAGCTGCCGCTGATTCTGGGGATATTTGTCCTTCCCCTTCTAAACCAAGTAAGGACCAATAACCATGCTTAGAGTGGACAGTCTCCCACTGGGCCCAAGCCCTGGGATTTGAGGGGGAAAAAAACTGAGTGGGAGGCTGGGTTTCAGCCCTGCCCTTGCTGCCCAGAAAATCCTATGCGATGGCAAAGACACAGTCCCCTGGGGCAGAAATGGTGACACTTCTACTATATGTTTTTGGGGTTAAAGCAATTGTGGTTTGGTTTGGTTTTTGTTTGGGGGTTTTTTTTGTTTGTTTTTGGCCACATGGTGGGGCATGTGGGATCTTAGTTCCCTGACCAGGTATTGAACCCATGCCCCCTGCAGTGGAAGTGCAGGAGCCTTAACCACTGGACTGCCAGTGAAGTCCCACCGAAAGCAATTTTGGGTGTGAGTCCCAGGGGGTTTACCTACCCCACTCAGTGCATTAAGTAGCCTAACTGCCCAGGGCTAAATGTGCAGGTGAAATTTTGCTGGGGTCCTTTCACTGTTCCCCTCAATTCTGAAGGTGGGAAGAGTTTTCTGGTGGTGATTTCTTTTCTTTTCTTTTCTTTTTAAACTAAAAGTTGTTCAGTTTTTGGAGAACCAAGATCTGAGTCCAAGAGTTATGAGCATAGCAGCACTTTCTGTGTTTGGTGTTTTCCTCTACTTAGCTGAATTATTTGCTACTTAGCTTGAATCGCGTGTGGAAATTAATAGCAATACATATGTAGGGGCTTCCTCACTGCCTGTGGCACCTTAGCCAGAATCAGGCAGCCTGTGTGTCAGGGCATTGCTGCTGGGGCCACTTGGTGCATTTTACAGAATTTCTTTAAACAACCTGAACTCTTCCTTTTAATACTAGCGGACCTTTCCAAGTTAATCCATCTAAATTATACGTATTAGCACAAGTCCACATAGCATAGCTCTCACCTGCCCACCAGATCGCCAGAACATTCCCCAAGAACCGCTGGTGCTGCCTTCTGGTGAGGGGATGCATGATTTCCCCTTTTCAACTTGCTGTAGACATAATGCAGGAAAGCTAATTGGTTTAAGGAAAAGTTCGTGGTTTTCTGAAGTTGATTTTTTTTTTTTTTTTTTTTTTTTTTTTTTTTTGCTGTACGCGGGCCTCTCACTGCTGTGGCCTCTCCCGTTGCGGAGCACAGGCTCCGGACACACAGGCTCCGCGGCCATGGCTCGCGGGCCCAGCCGCTCCGCGGCATGTGGGATCTTCCGGGATAGGGGCACGAACCCGTGTCCCCTGCATCGGCAGGCGGACTCTCAACCACTGCGCCACCAGGGAAGCCCTCTGAAGTTGATTTTATTGCCAGGCCTAGTATGGAGCAGCCATCTATCACTGGTCAAGGCATTTTATGACCTTGAGGCCTCCCTGCAGCTGCTGAGAGGTTTGCTGAGTTGGGATTTTGTCTAGAGATTTGGTTTTCTGTTTTCAGAGACACTGACACCTTGTCATGAACTTGCAGCTCCCAAATTCACTGTGGTGGAGCCTGAGGGACATGGATCTCTATTTTGACCTTATAAATAGCAAAAAGGGTGGGGGAGTTGGATTGAATATTTCACTTTTATTTGGCCCGTCACTCCACACTGCCAATTCACCAACTGCATTAGCTGATGACCTTATAGAAGGGCTGGTAGACATGGCCCCAAGTGACCTCAGGCACAACCGAGCAGTATAGAAAGAGACCAAATCAGCAGGTCCCATTTTCTGTTTCCATGCTGAGTAAGCAGTAACCAGCCCGAAGTTGCTTTTCAACTGTATTTTTTCCCCACAAAATCACTAGAATACATGGAATTGGTATGGATTTCCAAAATATTAACCTATGTAAAAACAAAACCTTATTATAGAGTTTTTCTAGTAGTGATATCAGTTCATTCGTTGTGAAGATTGTACCATCATTATGCGAGGTGCTAGCAATAGGGGAAGCTAGATGTGGGGTATACAGAAACTCTCTGTACCATCTTTTCTGTAAATCTAAAATTGTTCCAGGGACTTCCCTGGCGGTCCAGTGGGTAGGACGCTCCGTTCCCAGTGCAGGGTTCGATCCCTGGTCGGGGGACTAGATCCCACAAGCATGCCGCAACTAAGAAGTGCATATGCCACAACTAAAAGATCCCACATGCTGCAAAAAGATCCTACATGCCGCAACTAAGACGTGGCACAGCCTAAATTAATTAATTAATTAATTTTTAAAAGTTCTTCACTTAAAATATTTTTTAATTTAAAAGAAATAAAATTGTTCCAAAATAAAAAGGTTATTTTAAAAAAATTTATTTACAGAACTTGAGGGAATCCTTGGCCATTACAATAACACTGCTTAATGGAACAGTTGCTTTAGTTATTTTTCTTATGCATTCTTCCCCTAATAAACATCCCTAATCTTTCACTTGGTCCCTAAATCATCCGTAGAAACACACCAGCTAAATTTCTGAAATTAGTATCTTTTTAAAAGTATCAGCATAGCACTTGATGGCAACTTAAAAGCTTTCAACTTATAACTAATTCAGACTCAGTTCAAATTTGACCAGAGCCTTTTGCAGGAAACAACCTTAGAGATCATAAGACCCATTTTACAGATGAGGAAACTGAGGCACTGCCTCTCCCCATGATAATACAGAACATCAGCAGGGATCTCATGCATGCTCTGGGTTCCAGATCCTGAACTTGTCAACTTTTTAAATCAGTGGTTTTCAAACTTTTGTGTGCACAGGACTCATTAAAAGTCTGAACCTTAGATCTTGGGGGGGACCCAGGAATCTGCATTTCCAGCAAGTGCCCAAGGGTGTGGTGCTCCAAAGATGTTGCTCATAGTCTGTTACCAGGAGAAGGGATCCTGAGGGCATTTCCAGGAGGCAGCACCTGCTCCCCACGGCCCCCAATCTTCCTTCTGATCCCAGGCTGGCGTTTATAACCCACTACCTGATGCAGGGCTCACCAAGACCACCGAAGTGACGCCCACAGGCCTGCTGGAACTGCCCTGCCTTATTAACACATAGCCCTAAAATTTTGAGTCTAACTCACTGATTCTCAACCTGGACAGGATATTGGAATCCCCTGGAAAACTTTTAAAAATGCTGATGCTGGTTCCGACCCCCAGAGATTCTGATGAGCCTATTTATTTATTTATTTATTTTTCTTATTTGGTTGCACGGGGTCTTAGTTGCAGCAGGCGGGCTCCTTAGTTGCAGCACATGGGCTCCTTTGTTGTGGCATGCAAACTCTTAGTTGCGGCATGCATGTGGGATCTAGTTCCCTGACCAGGGACTGAACCCGGGCCCCCTGCATTGGGAGCGCAGAGTCTTATCCACTCGGCCACCAGGGAAGTTCCCTGATGAGCTAACTGAGCTTGGGGGAGGGGGGTGGAATACAGGGAGACAGAGAAACGCAAGAGTTCCAAACAAAGCAGCTTGGGGACCCAGAGGAAGGAGAGATAAACAAGTGCAATAATCTATATGAAGATGCTTCGCAATAGTAGGTGCTCGATAAAAGTCTGATTCCTTCACCTGTTAGATTCTCAGAGGTTGATCTTCATTTAGCGTAGTCCCTATTTACTCTCCTGTAGTTAGCGCAGGACCCAAAACAGTAAACGAACCAAACGTCCATCTACAGTAGAATGGATAAAAAATTACAGCAAACGTGGACATTTACACATGTGGACATTGACACAGCAATGAAATGAGCAGATTTTTGCTAGGCAACAGCATGGATGGACTTACAACACTGAATGAAAGAAGATAGACACGAATGAATACATATATATTTATTTATATAAAAAGTTCAAAATCAGACAACAATAATCTATGAGGTTAGAATCACAATAGTGGTTACAAAACCAAGCAGGACCCTGTGGGCTCTTCCTGGGGACAGACCCCAGTGTCCACCTCCGGCCTCTTGTTTATATAAAAACTTTAGCCTCCTAAGCCTTCTCTGAGTTCCAAAGAGCAGATTTAATCGGAGAAGTGAGAAAATGCGGAAACAAAAGAAAACGGTCAGGCAAGACAAAATAATAATAGTTTAGCCGTAAAACAAAGTCAAGGACATTCAGTTCCTCCTCAAGGGCTGTAGATAATATCATGAGCCATGTCCTTTGAGCTGTTTTGTGGATTCTAAAACCCCCACCAGGTGGGAGAAGTTAACCTCTTGCTGACCACAGCACGTAGACCCCAGACCAGCTGGAACCAGAAGGGTGATGATGCTGACTTCCAAAATACCACCCGGTTACCTTACCACCAACCAATCAGAAGAATGTCCACAAACTGATCAGAGGCCCCGCGACCTTCTCCCTCACCTTGCCTTTAAAATCCCTTCCCCAAAAGCCACTGGGGAGTTGGGGTCTTTTGAGCATGAGCTGCCTGTTCTCCTTGCTTGGCCACATGTTGGGCACCTTGCCCTAAACGCTGTACGTTCTTTCCTTCACCACAACGCAGAATCAGTAGATTGGCTTTCCTGTGCGTCGGGTGAGCAGACCCAAGTTTGGTTTGGTATCAGTTACTCTTTTGAGGGATGGGAAGGGGGCCTGGAGGGGTGAGGCTCTGGGTGCTTGTAATGTTCTACTTCTTAAGCTGGATGCTGTTGGTATGGCTTGTGAAAACTTACCAAGCTGTACACTTAGGATTTGTGTGCTTTCCTGTATGGATGATGTTGTGGACTGAATTGTGTTCCCCTAAAATTCATACGTTGAGCCCTAACCCTCAATGTGACTGTATTTGGAGATAGCCCCTTTAAGAAGGTAATTAAGGTTAAATGAAGTCATAAGAATAGAGTTCTAAGCCAATAAGACTGGTGTCCTTTTAAGAAGAGAGAAAGACACCAGGGAGGCATGTGCACAGAGGAAAGACCATGTGGGGACACAGCAAGGAGGTGGTCGTCTGCAAGCCAAGGAGAGAGACCTCAGGAGAAAGCAAACCTGCTGACACCTTGATCTTGGATTTCCAGCTTCCAGAAATGTGAGACAATAAATTTCTGTTGTTTAAGCGACCCAGTCAGTGATATTTTGTTATAGCAGCAGTAGCAAACTAATACAGATGACATCGTTCAATATAAAGTTGAAAACGTTAAAAGTTCCCCAGGTTATTCTAATATAGACACAAGATTGAGGATCACTGCAGTAGCCCAAACGCTATCAAATTGAGATCCTTTCTTCATAGTCTGGTGCAGAGAACCTGAACATGTCCAAGTTGGGGTAGGGAATGAAGGAACTCGGGGCTTCTCTGCCTCATTTTAAGGACATTATTGGTTCCTAGAATCGGGCTGTATTTAATAATTGGAAAAACCCTATAGGTCACTGAAAGTTTATGAATGTCTATGACATATACTTTGCCTATACTCTATATACTAGTCTTCTATTTTTAATAATGTCTTTATTGAGACATAATTTACATACTATAAAATTCATCATCTTAAATTGTACAATTCAGCGATTTTTAGTAAATTCACAGCATTGTATAAGTATCATCACTAGCTAATTATAGAACATTTTCATCATCCCAAAAAGAAACCCTGTGCCCATCAGCATTCACCCGTCCCCTGTGTAGTCATTAGAGAAATGCAAATCAAAACCACAGTGAGATCTTACTTCACACCTAGCATGGCCATAACAAAAAAAGACACACAGTAACAAGTATTGATGAGAATTTGGAGAAACTGGAACCCTCATACATTTCAATGTTAAACATAGAGTCACCAAATGACCCAGCAAGTCTACTCCTAGAAACACACCCAAGAGAATTGAAAACATATGTGACAAAAGACTTGTACATGAAATTTCGTAGCAGCTTTATTCACAATAGACAAAACTAGAAACAACTCAACTATCCATTACTAGATGTCTGGATAAACGAAATGTGACATATCCCCAAAATAGAATGGTACTTGGCAAAGAGGAACGAACTACTGATACAACCAACAACAAGAATGAGTATCAAAATCATTACGTGAAGGGAAAGATGCTAGATACAAAGCAATACTACAGTATGAGCCCATTTTTGTAAAATTCTAGGAAATGCAAACTAATCCATAGTGATGATAAAAAACAAAACAGATCAGTGGCTGCCTGAGACTGCAGTGGAGGGAAGGATTGATATGGAGGGGCCCCAGGAATCTTTGGGGGTGATGGGAATGTTCTTCATCCTGACAGAGACAATGTTTCTGGGGTGAATACGTTTGCCAAAACTCAGCCAATGGGATACTGTAAATGGATGTCGTTAGCAGTACATAAATTATATCTTTAAAAAGTTTATTTAAAAAAAAAAAAAAGGGCTTCCCTGGTGGCGCAGTGGTTGAGAGTCCACCTGCCGATGCAGGGGACATGGGTTCGTGCCCCGGTCTGGGAAGATCCCACATGCCGCGGAGCGGCTGGGCCCGTGAGCCTGTGCTCTGCAACAGGAGAGGCCACCACAGTGAGAGGCCCGCGTACCGCAAAAAATAAAAAAATAAAAGTTTATTTACTTTTTTTTCTAAAAAAGAAGGGCTTGTAAAAAAACAAACAAACGACTTTTTCAGTGTCTCGGGTAAGTGGTTCCAATTTTTCATTTGGGTGAGATTCATTCAAAGGAGATGGAGGCCTGCAGAATAATGACTCCCAAAGAAATCTATATCCTAATTCCTGGGACCTGTTAGAGTCAAACAGAGTTGGAAGAAGCTACACTGCTGACATTGAAGACAGAAGAAAGGACCACGAGCCGAGGAACGCGGGAACCTCTAGAAGCTGGAAAAGGCGAGGAAGCAGCTTCTCACCTAGAGCCTCCAGAAGGGACACAGCTTCTCAAAACCTTGATTTTAGCCCAGGGAGACCCATGTCGCACATTTTGCCCACAGACCTGTGAGACAACAAATGTGTGTTGTTTTAAGCCACTACATTTGCTGTAACTTGTTACAGCAACTAGAGGATACTCATACAGACGCCTCCCTGGTGTCTCTGTGGGAATACCCCAGGAGGGGCTGCCCTCCCCACACTGGGGGCTGGTTTCTTTTTTCTCAGTGTGTGTCTCAGGTTGCAGGGGATCATGGGGGATTGATGCTGGGGCAGCCTCAGGGTGAGCAGTAAGTGAAGCTGAGCCCAGATTCACCCACTCGGAATCCAAGACAGAGCCCCTGTGATTTTTGTCATGTGGCACATGCCGGCCCCCAGCCCCTGTGCCAGCCTCCCCCTGAGGGCCCTGAAGCTTCCGCAACACCTGCCAAGACATTCTTCACACCTGGACCTGCCGCTCGCTCATTCTCAGCCTGGATGTTCCAACTGAAACATCTCCCCGACACTGCCATCCCGTGCTGCTGAGGACCTTACATTCCCACTGGCTGGGGTTCAGCTTAGATCGCAAGCCCCTGGCCTACAATGTGGAAACAGTCTTTCTCCAGAAATTGGCAGGGGTAGGGGCCAAGGCGGGTCGCTGCTGGGTTTATGATCAAGAAATTGGAAGCAGGGGGGTAGGGATAAATTAGGAGGTTAGGGTTAACATATATACACTACGGTATATAAAATAGACAACCAACAAGGACCTACTGTATAGCACAGGAAACTATATTTTGTAATAACCTATAAGGGAAGGGACTCTGAAGAAGAATATATATATATATGTATATAAAATATATGTAATATATATATTAAATATATATATAACTGAATCGCTGTGCTGTACACCTGAAACTAACACAATATTGTAAATCAACTAGACTTCAATAAAAAAAAAATTGGAAGCAACATGCATGTCCATCATCGGGGGCTGATCAGATAAATATGGCACATTTCCATCCATTGGAGTGTCGGGCAGCTCCTAAAAGGAAGGAAGGAGAGAGCTCTGTGCGTGCTGATCTGGAAGTCGGACAACCATCCAGAGCCCATGCGTCAGGTATGATCAGGGAGAGGTTAGGTGGGCACACTCCAGACCAAACCACCTGTCTGCGAATCCTCCATCTTCCGCTTGCACTGTGGCCTTGGACAAATCACTTGGACCTGTGCCTCCGGTCTCTCATCTGTATAATGGGGATAGCAATAGTTTATTCTATATCCTGTAATACCTACCTCACAGCATTGAAAGTGAGATAAGCATATAAAGTGCTTAGCACAGGAGCTGGTATGTAGGGTGACTTGTTATTCTTCATGGATGAGAAAAGCAGGTTGCAGAGTAACATGTACAATAGAATAATTACAATTATTACGATTCTTGTATAGATCTAAAGGCCTGCACCTCCTTAGGAGTGTATTTAAGAAGCAAAGCAGGAAGCAGAGCTGGCTTCCTGGGTGTGAGACCCATGCAGTGGCACACAGCCCCATGGGCAGAAAGGCTCCGTGCTCCACTTGGTTTAATGCTCTGCTCTCACCATCTTGAAATTCTTCATCTTTTTTGAACAAAGGGCCCCATAGTTTAATTTTGCACAGGGCCCTGCAGTTCTGTATCCCCTCCTGCCAGGAAGGAGCTCCTACCAGACTATCAGCAATGGTGGTCCCTGAGGAACAGGACTGGGGCAGAGAGAAAGCAGGCCAGGATTTCTTGTATCCTTCCGTACACTATGCGTGTTTCCAAGCATTTGTTCTCTTGCAACTTGTATATGTATATCCAGGACACAATCTAGCCGCCCCGTGGAAACAACGTGGGCTTGCAGTGGGCAGAACTGGGTGAAATGCTGCCTCTACCTGGCTCGCTCACCTTGGATAAATTAATTACTCTCCTGAGACTCAGGCCCCTCCTGGAAAAAACTGGGAACCTGTTTTCTACCTCTTCGGGCTGCTATAAGATTGAGTCTGTAGTATAAAGGTGCTTGTTACATAGTTACTGGGTTGGGGATGGGGAGGGGCAGGAGAGCACGGAAACTGACAACACGGCCTGATTTCAATCCCAACTCAGGGAATTCCCTGGTGGTCCAGTGGTTAGGACTCCGAGCTCTCACTGCCAGGGCCTAGGTTCAATCCCTGGTCAGGGAACTAAGATCCTGTAAGCCGCGCAACGCGGCCGACCTCTGACCCACCACCACCAAGAAAAAAAGTACCTAAATTCCAACTCAGCCAACTCCCACATAAAGTTGGATCCCTTTTGTATTGACCTCAGTTTTGTCATCAATAAAATGGGGGCAGTACAGACTCACAATCCCTTATTGTCAGTTCCAAAGCCCCCAAAGCTCTGAAAACGGTAAGTGTTGACGTCTGGTACAAACTCACTTGGCTAAATCTCTGACCTGAACTGAGATGAGGCTATGATCTGGATTCCCCACCCACTGCCCGTCCCCCTCACGCTTTGCCTGCAAGCCACACATTCTCCTGCAGAATGACTCATGGGTTTGATAATGGAGGGCTCTCTGGACACCCCTGTGGCTGTGAGATGGTGAATCTGGACCCCCCAGAGCTAGGGCGAGGCTTAGACACCTTGCAGTGGGTCAGAAGCCACGCAGTGCTAGGTGCATGGGGTTGACCCACGAGGAAGGTTGGTTGGTGTTGTTACTTGGCGTCACCAGATGAATTGGGGCTCAAATCTCCTCTCTGCCCCTTATCATCTGGGTGGGCTTGGGCAACGTGCACAAGGTCTCTGGGTCTCCTAATGTGTGGGCGTTGATGCCACATCACGGTGTTTCATCAGGGTGGGCAGGAGCCCGGGGGGACCAGGGAGGAGCAGACACTCCGTCAAGGCGGCCACATTTGTTCGCTTGTTCATTGGGTGCTGAGCGCACTAGAAGGTCAGGCAGGCAAGCGGGGGCTGCAGAGAGGGCACCTCGGGGCCTCTGCCTTCAGAGGGGCCCACGCCAGGGAGAGGTTTGAGGAGAGGGCTGCTCCGCTAACTCCCAGGAGGGAAGAGGTGAGGAGGGGCTCCCCTCCTGCCCTGCACTAAGACCCGACACGGCCCACGCTGGAACCTGGCGACAGCTGCTCAGGAGACCCTGAAAACCCAGGGGCAGGACTTCAGTGCATTCACTGGTCCTGCTTGTGCAACGAGGGACTGGACTACGGCTCTTGGAGAGAGGGGTGGGGACGGGCTTGTTCATGGCTCCACGATGCCTGGGACCCAGAGGGTGTGGTGGACACTCAGGGCTGGCTTCCCTGGGTTCTTAGCTTCAAGTCCCTGCAGGCCCAGCCCCTTCGACCCTGCCTCCCTCCCCCTGCCCCGTCCCTGGCTCCCTGGCTCTCCACCCACCCTCCACCTCAGTACCACCCTTAGGCCCAGACAAGGGGGTATGGGGACCGCAGGCCCCGTGCCTCAGGGGTGCCCAAAACTTTGGATCCACTTCCTCAAAGAGCATCTTCCTGGGTGCCCGGGACCAACAGGGGCCAGAATTGTCATTTAGGTGGGGCACTTAACCACCCAGATGCTTCGAGGAGTTCAGGTCTTCACACCTATGCAGTCAGCCCAGAAGGGAGCCTGGTAAAGGGTGGCTCCCACTGGCCAGCAGGGCATTGCTTCGGGAGATTGCATGAGATTGGGCTGCAAGGATGCTGACGCCACGCTGATTCTGGATTCTTCAGAATTGTTTATACAGACAGGAGCCCCGTAAACACTTGCTGGGGTCCCTGCACACCGGGGGGCAGCCCTGCTCCAGTGCAGTGATTTTTCTGCAGTTCCTGGAATATCTCAGGCCCCTCCCACCTCCAGGCCTCCACCCGCAGACACGTGGCACTTCCTGCCTGGACGACCCTCCCCACACTCTTCCTATAGGTCTCTGCTCAGACATCACCTCCTCAGAGGGGCCTTCCCTGACCATTCCCGCTATTCCCACCCATTTTTATTTCCTTTGCAAGACTGTGTGTCATGGGCGGGTGCTGGATGGACCCAGGCCCTTGGGTGACTCCCGTTCTGGTGGCTCACGGGGCCCCATCTGTCCTGGTCAGCACCCCCGATTCAGCCCCGAGCACTGCTTGGATCTATCTGGCTCATTCCCAAACTGGTGAGCTCTCTGCAGCCTCTGGGTCTCCCTCACCTTTTCTGCCCAGCTCTCAGTCCTGCAGCTTTTCCTTCCAGTGCCACGTCCTCCAGGAAGCCTTCAACCCTTCCCATAGCCCCTGGGACTTTCTTCTGGCAGCCAAGACTGCGGCTCACCTGTGAGGCTGGAGCAGCTCGGTTTCCTCACACTCGTCCCCCACCCCCACACCTGCAGGGTCGGCTTGGCTCACAGGAGGCTCCTCTTTCGATAGATGTTGGTTGAAGGAATAAATGAGTGAAAATGTGTATATTTGTTTAACAAAATTGAGATCATGCTGGGCATGCTGGTTTTGTTTTTTTAAGACAGCTTTTTAAAAAATGTCTCACATCTTGAGCATTTTCCCTTTTCATTAAATATTCTTCTACACGATTCTGATGATGGCACACTTTTTCATCTTTGGTACCGTAACTTTTTCAAAGCAATCCCCTGCTGTTGAGCGTCAGGCTTCATTAAAGTAAGCAGCTTCGCTAAATGGAAGATGAGTTAGAGCGAGTCCTATGTGTGTAAAGGATGCTCAGAACACATCTCCTGCACGTTTTTTTAAAATATTTATTTATTTATTTATTTATGGCTGCGTTGGGTCTTCGTTGCCGCTAGCGGTCTATCTCATTGCGGTAGCTTCTCTTGTTGCGGGGCACGGGCTCTAGGCGTGCAGGCTTCAGTAGTGGCAGCACGCGGGCTCAGTAGTTGCGGCAGGTGGGCCCTTGAGCCCGAGGACTTCAGTAGTCGTGGCACAGGGGCTTAGCTGCTCCGCGTCGTGTGGGATCTTCCCGGACCAGGGCTCGAACCCATGTCCCCTGCACGGGCAGGCGGATTCTTAACCACTGCACCACCAGGGAAGTCCCTATTTATGTATGTATGTATGTATGTATGTATGTATTTGGTTGTTCCGGGTCTTCGTTGCGGCATGCAGACACATGAGGTCTTCGTTGCCGCTTGAGGGATCTTTAGTTTCCCCTGCACGTTTTTTTTTTTTTTTTTTTTTTTTTTTTTTTTTTTTTTTTTTTGCGGTACGCGGGCCTCTCACTGTTGTGGCCTCTCCCGTTGCGGAGCACAGGCTCCGGACGCGCAGGCTCAGCGGCCATGGCTCACGGGCCCAGCCGCTCCACGGCATGTGGGATCTTCCCGGACCGGGGCACAAGCCCGCGTCCCCTGCGTCGGCAGGCGGACTCTCAACCACTGTGCCACCAGGGAAGTCCTACCCCTGCACATTTTAAATGTCCCTCCCCAATGACCTAGGGTGGGGAGAAGGTGTGGGTGGGAGGAAGCTGCTGGTCCTGATACCATACTCCCCCTGGGTTCTGGTGATTTTGAGTTCAGAGAAGGGGATTTGGACAGGGAGGAAGGATCATGTCAAAGCCAGCGGGAAACCCCTAACCCCCCCTGTCTCATGCGGGGCTGCACCCCTGCCCCTGCTTTCTGGGTCCAGGACCCAGAGGACCTTTCTAGTCTCAACAAGGGGCCCCTGGAAAGTTGGGGAGGGGGGTCCCCGTGGGAAGGCAAAGGCAGCAGCGCGAGCATCACCTACTACAACCCACCCTGGACCTCCCTTTCTTAAGGGCCTGAGCCAAGGTCCTCCTGTCTCTTTTTACCACCACGCCCTCTTCCTGGGTGTCCGACCAGTGTGATCAGAGGCCCGATGTTCGGTTTAATGCCCTGCTTGAAAAGCCATCTGGAAATTCTTTGTTCCCCTTTGTACGTTTCCCCTTTGCACGTTACGCACGGATCCTGCCAGCACCAATCCTCCTGTGCCATCCAGCAACACGGGGCCCTTCAGCTTCTGGACCAAGTCAGGCCCAGGGGGTCTGGATCCCAGCCTGTCCATCACCTTAGCCCCCTGTCTGCCCGCCCACCTTTCCCCTGTGCTGTGGAAATCCCAGTAGAGGCTGCGTGAAGGACCATTGTGAGACCTGAGTGAGTAAACTGGGTGAGGATTGCTTAGAACAGTACCTGGTACTTGGTAAGCACTGGTTATGGTCACTCCCACTCAGGACTCTGGAACTTTCCAGAACTTTGTCTTTGCCTAGTTAGCCTGTAGAGCAATGAACTCTTCTGGAAATAGGATCTGGCTGGGACAGGAGGGCAGACGGATTAGAGGAAAGAAGCTGCAGTTATGGGCTTCCCTAGTGGCACAGTGGTTAAGAATCTGCCTGCCAATGCAGGGAACACAGGTTCGAGCCCGGGTCCGGGAAGATCCTACATGCCGCGGAGCAACTAAGCCCATGCGCCAAAACTACTGAGCCTGCGCTCTAGAGCCCCCGAGCCACAACTACCGAGCCCGCGTGCCCCAACTACTGAAGCCCGTGCGCCTAGAGCCCGTGCTCCGCAACAAGAGAAGCCTGCGCACCGCAACAAAGAGTAGCCCCTGCTCGCCGCAACTAGAGAAAGCCCGCGTGCAGCAACGAAGACCCAATGCAGCCAAAGTAAATAAATAAATAAATAAATAAATCTATTTTTAAAAAGAAGCTGCATTTAGAAGGTTCCAGTGAAATGTTCAAGGTGATAAAGTGAAAGAAACTGGCTCAAACCAGCTTCAGCCAAGAGGCCTGGGCCAGGGCGAGGTGGGAGCCGGCCTGCTGTGCCTCCAGCTTCACACTCCTCCCTTCCCCAGTCCCAGAGGCTGGGGAGCTCCACAGTGAGGGAGGGAGGCCGGGCAGGGCAGCAGCCTCCTGATGTGGGGTGTGGAGCCCAAGCAGGGTGAGGAGGGCACCTGGGGGTCTGTCGATGGCGGCCCCCTACCCTGCTTTCTTCTGCATAGCGCATACTGCCTTGCAAGGTATTATGAATGTGCCTGTTTCTTGTATTTTTCCTGTAACATCTGCCCCTCCCCTCCCCCCAAACCGCCCACCTTTAGAATGTCCTCAAGGGTGGGGACGCTGATCACCCTGTATCCTCAGGGCATAGGACCATGTTTGGTGGCATCTGACAACGTGTCAAATGAGTGAGTGAAACCTGTAGCCCCCTGGCCCTCGAAGGTGACACCCGCATGTGGCAGAGAAGAGAGAGAAGTGGACGTTGAGGCAGGTTTCTGCTTAGGCCACTGCGGGGCGGTTAGGGTGGGACAACTTTCACCAAAGCAGGAAGGAAATGCAGGATGAGGGCAGGTTGATGGGAAGTCGGGCTGGGGGCAGATTCCTTGGAGGCGACTGCCGCGTGCCCAGGTGGAGAGGCCACCAGGCTACTGCAGAGCCAGCGGGGAACTTGGGAGGAAAGCCGGGAAGGAGCTGCAGCCGGGCGCCCCAGGCACAGGAGCTGAGCAACGGGAAGAGGCAAGAGCTGGGCTGAGCCGCCGGCTCCAAGCTAAGCCGGGAAAGCGCCTCTGGAATAACCTGCCACTTGCGTACAGGAATTGAGAAAAGAATAAGAAGTTTGGGGAAGTACACAATGTATTGGGGCGCAAAATATCTGCCCCAAACCACCAGCAGCCCAGGCACAGCAACACAGGGGGTGCTCATTTTCCTATCCCTGGAGGGAGCTGGGTAGAAAGGAAGGTGAATTCCCTGTCTTATAATTTATTAGCTTGGCAGAATCACCACGCACTTAACCGGACCGGCCGCAGGGAGCGCGGGCTGAGCGCAGCGAGGCGCGGCTGGGACAGAGGTGGCGTTTACCCCAAATTGCCACCAGGTGGCGCCTGTGCTCCCCTGGAGCCCAAACAGGAGGCCCAGAGGCTGAGGCGGCGGGAGCCAGGGGAAAAGGCGGTGGGCAACCGGAAGGCTCCGCTCCGGGCCACCTTAGCCTCTTTGTCGGGGTGCAGCATCGCATCCCATCCAGCCCTCCTGTGGCGGTGGGAGCGGCACAAGAGTGTGTGTGTTTGGGTGCAGGGGGTGTGTGCAGTGTGTGTACACATCCAAAGCTGGGGTGTGTGCAGTGTGTGTACATCCAAAGCTGGGGTGTGTGCTGTGTGTGCATCCAAAGCTGGGGTGTGTGCAGTGTGTGTACATCCAAAGCTGGTGTGTGTGTGCGCGCGCATCCAAAGCTGGTGTGTGTGTGTGTGCAGTGTGTGTACATCCAAAGCTGGCCCCTAAACCAGAGGAGACTGGAAAACCCCAGGTACAGTGACTGAGAGCACAGCTTCCAACAGACTTAGGTTCAAACCCCTGATCAGCCCCTTCGTGCTGCATGTGGCTTCTCCTCTCTCTGCCTCGGTTTTCTCACCTGTTAAATAGGATCATAATGCTGAGACTTCAGGGGGGTGTTGTGGGATTAAACGAGAGGATGATGATAATAAATATCTACTGCAGTCTCCCTAAGGGCCCGGCACTGTTCTAAGCACTCTCCTGAACTAGCCCATTCTCACAGCACCCTCTTACACGGGAGTGGCTGGGGACCAGAGGCCGAGGCTCCTGCACAGAGGAAAGGAGGCCCCTGGGTGCTGCTGAGGGGGGCGGCTACCCCCAGGGGGCAGGGAGAGGAGGGGCCGCCTTTGATGCTGAGGGCGGGAGCCCGTCTTGCTTGCCCACGGGGAGAGCACCCGGCTCCTTGTGGTCTCACAGCCACAGAGGCTCTGGGAAAGGGGCCCCTGTCGTGGCAGAGGTCACTCGGTGGCGTGTGGCAGTGAGCGAAGGCCACAGCACGACGCCACGGTCCCCACTTCAGGGACCACGGGGCAGCAGTGCCTTCCGCAGGGGCGGGAGAGCTCTGTGGAATCGTGGGGGGAAGCCCAGCAGCAGCTGGAGGTAAGGGGGTGGCCAGGAAGCAGGTGGGTGCGGCACAGGGGGCTGAAGCACAGGGGAGACCCCGTGGGTCAAGATCTCGGGGGGCTTGGCCAGGGAGAGGCTTGGGGGTGGAGACTCAGTCGGGAGGGTCCCCAGAAGCCCCCATTTGCCCGCCAGGGTCTGTCCCAGGGTGGGGCAAGCAGGGTGAGGTGGGCTTCACGACCCTGGGGTTGGGGAGAGCTGGGGTCAAGGTGAGGCCTCGGGCCCAGATGGGGAGCAGCCTTTGCGGGGTGCCCTCCCCACCCCATCACCTCGCTGCTCAGGCCACCTGGAGTCCCGCCTCTTTTCCCTGGGGCCCCATTCTGATGATGCTTCTCAGACACATAGAGAGAGAGGATTGGGGCTACCCCAAGTTCCAGGCCTGCGAGGGAAAGCGAGTTCTGAATTCACCTGAAGTTCTGAGTCCTTTGGACCGTGGGCCCGCTGAGGTCATAAACACCTGATTTTGGATTTGGGGGGGCGGTGCCCTCCCTCTGAGGCTGTCGTTTGGGTGCCTTCCCCTCCCTGACGCCCCTCTTCTCTTCTGGTCCTCCCAGCTCAGACATTCCAGGAACCAGAACCTCAAGGGTTAGGCCCTCAGCTGCTGGCCCCGCCCCCATTCTTCCCACCAGCTCAGATGTGCTGAGATGCAGGAGCCAGAAACAGCCCTCCCCCTCCCACCCTCCCCTCACCCACTGCGCACTCACAGGCCCAGAACAAAAACACACCACAAATAGAAATCGAAGTCTGAGAAAGAATCAAGGAGCCATGACCCAGCCGTGGGAAAGGCTGTGTGGCCTCCACCAAGTCACTTAACTTCTCTGGGTTTATTTGCTTACCTGTAAAATGGGGTCGTTACCCTCCTCGAGGAGTTGTTATCAGAAAGTGAGAGAAGGGGCTTCCCTGGTGGCGCAGTGGTTGAGAGTCCGCCTGCCGATGCAGGGGACACGGGTTCGTGCCCTGGTCCGGGAAGATCCCACATGCCGCGGAGCGGCTGGGCCCGTGAGCCATGGCCGCTGGGCCTGCGTGTCCGGAGCCTGTGCTCCGCAGCGGGAGAGGCCACAGCAGTGAGAGGCCCGCGTACCGCAAAAAAAAAAAAAAAAAAGTGGTGAGAGAAGATGTAAAATGCGGGACGCAGGTGTGATGTTTGGTCTAAAAAAAAGCCCCTCCTGGGCAAAGGGCTCTTTCTGGATTCTCCCCGACCTCACCCCCATGCTCAGGCGGGGGCTGCCCGCTCACCACTTTCCTGTAAGACTGCGGGTGGAAGGGGGCTGCCGCAGGCCCCACTGGTAGCGCTTCTGCAGCCTTGCTCTCCAGCTCCACTTCCTGTTTTTCTCCCCAACGAATTTTGCACCATTGCTCTTTCATCAGGGCGAGCTGGTGGGTGGTGGGGTGAAGGCGGAGGCCTGCCTGGGAAGTCAACCTGGGGAAGCCAGAGAGAGGGGTGCGCGGGGCGTACCCTGCCACCCAGCTACACGCTCTGGACTCTGGGGGCTCCTGCTCCGCGTAGACAAGGATGCTAGAACCTGGGAGGCTGGTAGGGGGAGGCTAGGAGCCCGCCTGACGGGAGGAGCAGGGGTTCCTACTCCTCATCCTCCATCGGGAAACAGCATTTGTTCCTACGCTTGGGGCAGGACCTAGGGATGGACCGATCCAGGCTGAAGCCACATCTCTGGTGATAGGAGGGGCGGAGGGGCCACTCTGAAAGGTGAGTCCAGCCTCCCTGCCTCCCTGAGGCTGTTCGGCCTCTGAGCATCCAGTTTCAGTGTCACTGGGTGTCAGGTTCCTGCTGGAAGGAAATGAAGGAGCTGTTTCCATACTGGCTGGGACCAGAACTTTCCTCTCCCTTGGCTACAGTCCCCTGACCCTTCTCCCGGGCAAAGCCTGACTTGTCCAGCCGTGACTGTGCCATTCATTCATCCGATTCATTCAGCATTTCTACAGACTCACTTGCAACAGTCTCTGGGTGCCCAACACGGAGCTCAGGGCCAGGGAGCCAGGCCACATCCATGCAGAGCCCCTGATCCCAGGGAGCAGCCGTGCACACAGGCAGTCACAGTCGAGCAGACCAAGTCTGCAATGGGGATGGCACAGCCTGGAGTAAAGACGGGGACCCCCTCTGGGCAAGGGAGCCAGGTGGGTAACACCTGTGCTGAGTAGCCAGGCATATAAAGTATGGGGTAGGGGCAGGAGGGGGAGCTGGGAAGGTGCTCCAGGCGAGGGGAACGGCACGAGCAAAGGCCCAGAGTCAGAGAGAGAGCCCGGGCTGCTCTGGAGCTGCAAGTCACAGCTCATGGTACAGCATGGAGGGCAGCCCGCAACGCTGGGGGCCTAGCTGTGTCCGCTCCCCTGGTTATCCATGTCTACTGTGTTCTTGAACCTCAGCCTCACCGAATACCCCAGTATAGGCCACTGTCCCACCATGTGTGTGGTTCCGAGAATCAGAAATCAGCGCCGTTAGCTCCAAGAGGAAAGGGGACTCCATGGCCGATGTATAGGATGTGCCCATGGGACCCAGAGACGCAGCCCAGCTTTGGGGTGATGGGACCAGACAGCCCTGGACACTCTCTCAGCGCTGCTGGCTTGTTCCCATTTGCCCACCTGCATCGCACCTGCCAAGCTGATGGATCCTGGATCCCTTCACCCAAAGAGAACCATTTCCAGGTCCCAAGCCCATTTCCGGAGAAGGAGTTGACTATCCTCTCTTGGATCAAGGCCTCCCTTCTGGCCCAGAGAGCTATGGCTAGTGGTCAAGTTTCTGCTCCGAGTTGCCTGTCCTCATGACCACACAAGGGAGAGTGACCAGAAAAGGGGGCCGGATAGATGGTCTGTCCTGCCCAGTACCCACAGCCTTGCTGTTCTCCTTCGGCTTTCCCCAGACATCTCCGTTCCAGTTGCCTTTGCTTAACCTTGACACCACAAACTCAACCACAGATGCTTCGCTCCCCACACCAAATGCGAGGCAATCCAAGCCCTGTCAAACGATTGTGCCCAGGGCTCCATCCTCAGAGCTGCCATCTCCAGCTGATCCCCACCCACCTCTATTTCTGCTGAACCTCCTCTACGGTGTCCCCTCAGGATCCCCCTCGATTGACAGACTAAATGATCAATTTAACCTCCCCTACCATACTTGATCTATAGAGCAAAAAAGGGAAGCACCGTACAGAGCACACAGCATGGCCTTCTAGATGGGCACAGTAAATGAAACTTTAGGAAAAATCTATCACGTGAGGTTTGCTCTGCTGGTTACCTACCTCGGCTCCTCTGTTGGCAAGTGTGGCTGCCCCAGGTTCTGCCCACTGGGAAGAGACCCCTTGTCTACAGTCTTTCAGGCCTGTCCTTGAGAGGTTCTTGGGAAGGCTTTTTCTAGAAGAGGATGCAGCTGCCCCGGCAGCCTGCTTCTTGTTGGTGCCAGTACTTGGGCCTGGGAGTCGCCCAGAGGGTAAGACATCACAAGCCCCAACTTCCAAGTTTTAGGGTTTCCTGGAGTTTCAACCCCCATAAAACCCTAGTTGGTTGCCTGTCAATTTTATTTTGGGTTGCATCATTTACTAATATCCAATTCCATGAAATCCTGCCCAGTTCAATACTCAGCCTTAGGCTGGGCCGTTCCCCAGGGCTGAGGTTTCTTAGCAGCAAGCATGGTGGCCAGTTTCTTCTTTTAGCCTAAAGATGAGAAGAGGAATCATCATCTGACTTGGGGTGGAAGGAAGACTTTTTCTCTAAATTCTCTTGGGACGTTACCCCTGCCTGCCCTCCGGCCACTTGACAATAGGAAGCTTTAGACGGACCAGAGGTTAAGGGTTGTTTACTCCTGTGGCTCTTCCCAGATATCCCCATTCCAACCACTAAGCTCACAGACTTTTCTGTTCAGTGCTCCCTGAGCGTTAGAAACAGGGTGAGACAGAGAATGTGGCTGCCGCTTAGAGCAGGTGCATGATTAGCAGACCCTGGGTAGTCACCAGCTATAGGAAAAAAGAATTTCCCTTGACAGACTTAAATATTTGCCCTGCTTTTTCCTGATCTTGAGCAGAACTGAACAGAATTGAACTCATCTTGTAGCACCTTCTGAACACAGCTAGAAGTAATGCACAGACTGGCAGCCTGGACATTTTGCTACCAAATTTCCTGAAGTATCAGCCTTGATTGGTACATGTTCTGGGCCGCATGAGACCATTGAAAGTAATTTTTTAAAATAAATTTATGTATTTATGTATTTATTTATTTATTTATGGCTGTGTCAGGTCTTTGTTGCTGCGCACGGGCTTTCTCTAGTTGCGGCGAGTGGGGGCGACTCCTTGTTGCAGTGCATGGGCTTCTCATTGCGGTGGCTTCTCTTGTTGTGGAGCACAGGCCCTACAGCGTGCGGGCTTCAGTAGTTACAGCGCCTGGGCTCGGTAGTTGTGGCTCGTGGGCTGTATAGCACAGGCTCAGTAGTTGTGACATGCGGGCTCAGTAGTTGTGGCTCTCAGGCTCTAGAGCACAGGCTCAGTAGTTGTGGCACATGGGCTTAGTTGCTCCAAGGCATGTGGGATCTTCCCAGACCAGGGCTCGAGCCTGTGTCCCCTGTATTGGCAGGCGGATTCTTAACCACTGCACCATCGGGGAAGTCCCATTGAAAGTAATTTAACTGATCTGTTACCATGTAGCTAGACCTGCCGGTGTCCTGTCCCAGGATAGGGAACCCTCAATGCCCCTCACTCTACCTCAGGTCACCTAGTTTCAATATTCAGTATCCTGTGACAGGGAACTTCCCTGGCAGCCCAGTGGTTAGGACTCTATGCTTCCACTGCTGGGAGCCTGGGTTCGATCCCTGGTCGGGGAACTAAGATTCCGCAAGCTGTGAGGCATGGCCCCCCAAAAAATGTTTAAAAAATATCCTGGAGGCAGAGTCAAGATGGTGGTGTGGGAAGACGCGGAGTTAGTGTCTCCCTACAATTAGGGCACCTGCTGGCAGCTGGTGGGGGACTTGGATGCTCAAGGAGATGGAAGGAGCCCCAAAGTGAACCAGCGGCTTGCGGGATCTTGGTTCATGAGCCCTGGGTCTGGCCGAAGCTCCTGCAGTGGGAGCTCTGAGTCCGAACCACTGGACTAACAGAGAACCTCAGACTCCAGAGAATATTCATTGGAGTGAGGTCTCATGGAGCTCCTCATTTCAGCAACAAGATCCAGCTCTACCCAATAGGCTACAAACCCTGGTGTTGGAAGCCTCAGGTCAAACAACCAGTAAGACAGGAACACAATCCAACTCATCAAAAAAAAAAATGAGACGGCAAAAAAATACGTCACAGGTGAAGGAGCAAGGCAAAAACCTACCAGACCAAATAAATGAAGAGGAAATAGGCAATCTACCTGAAAAATAATTCAGAGTAATGATAGTAAAGATGATCCAGAATCTCAGAAGTAGAATGGAGGTATGGATTGAGAAAATACAAGAAATGTTTAACAAAGATCTAGAAGAACTAAAGAACAAACAAACAGAGATGAACAACACAATAACTGGAATGAAAAATACGTTAGAAGGAATCAATAAGAGAATAACTGAGGCAGAAGAACGAATAAGTGAGCTGGAAGACAAAATGGTGGAAATAACTGCCAAGGAGCAGAATAAAGAAAAAAGAATGAAAAGAATTGAAGACAATCTCAGAGACCTCTGGGACAACACTAAACGCACAAACATTCGAATTATAGGGGTCCCAGAAGAAGAAGAGAAAAAGAAAGGGTCTGAGAAAATACTTGAAGAGATTATAATGGAAAAGTTCCCTAACATGGGAAAGGAAATAGTCACCCAAGTCCAGGAAGCACAGAGAGTCCCATACAGGATAAACCCTAGGAAAAACACACCAAGACACATATTAATCAAACTAACAAAAATTAAATTCAAAGAAAAAATATTAAAAACAGCAAGGGAAAAACAAAAAATAACATACAAAGGAATCCCCATAGTGTTATCAGCTGATTTTTCAGTGGAAACTCTGCAGGCCAGAAAGGAGTGGCAGGATATACTTAAAGTGATGAAAGAGAGAAACCTACAACCAAGGTTACTCTACCCAGCAACAAGGATCTCATACAGATTCAATGGACAAGTCAAAAGCTTTTCAGACAAGGAAAAGCTAAGAGACTTCAGCACCACCAAACCAGCTTTACGACAAATGCTAAAGAAACTTCTCTAAGCAGGAAACACAAGAGAAGAAAAAGACCCACAAAAACAAACCCAAAACAATTAAGAAAATGGTAATAGGAACATACATACCAATAATAACCTTGAATGTAAATGGATTAAATGCCCCAACCAAAAGACACAGACTGGCTGAATGGATACAAAAACAAGACCCATATATATGCTGTCTACAAGAGACCAACTTCAGACCTAGGGACACATACAGACTGAAAGTGAAGGGATGGAAAAAGAAATTCCATGCAAATGGAAATCAAAAGAAAGCTGGGGTAGCAATACTTGTATCAGATAAAATAGACTTTAAAATAAAGAATGTTACAAGAGATAAGGAAGGACACTACATAATGATCAAAGGATCAATCCAAGAAGAAGCTATAACAATTATAAATGTTTATGCACCCAACATAGGAGCACCTCAATACATAAGGCAAATGCTAACAACCATGAAAGGAGAAATCAACAGTAACACAATAATAGTAGGGGACTTTAACACCCCACTTACACCAATGGACACATCATCCAAACAGAAAATAAATAAGGAAACACAAGCTTTAAATGACACAATAGACCAGATAGATCTAATTGATATTTATAGAACATTCCACCCAAAAGTGGCAGAATACACTTTCTTCTCAAGTGCACATGGAACATTCTCCAGGATAGATCACACCTTGGGTCACAAATCAAGCCTCAGTAAATTTAAGAAAATTGAAATCATATCAAGCATCTTTTCTGAACACAACGCTATGAGACTGGAAATCAATTACAGGAAAAAGACTGTAAAAAACACAAATACATGGAGGCTAAACAGTGCACTACTAAATAACCAAGAGATCACTGAAGAAATCAAAGAGGAAATCAAAAAATACATAGAAACAAATGACAACAAAAACACGATGACCCAAAACCTATGGGACACAGCAAAAGCAGTTCTAAGAGGGAAGTTTAGAGCAACACAATCTCACATCAAGAAACAAGAAAAATCTCAAATAAACAGTCTAACCCTACATTTAAAACAACTCAAGAAAGAAGAACAAAGAAAACCCAAAGTTAGTAGAAGGAAAGAAATCATAAAGATCAGAGCAGAAATAAATGAAATAGAAAGGAAGAAAACAATAGCAAAGATCATAAAACTAAAAGCTGGTTCTCTGAGAAGATAAAGAAAATTGATAAACCCTTAGACAGACGCATCAAGAAAAAAAGGGAGAGGACGCAAATCAATAAAATTAGAAATGAAAACGGAGAAGTTACAACAGACACCGCAGAAATACAAAGGATCCTAAGAGACAAGCAACTCTATGCCAATAAAATGGACAACCTGGAAGAAATGGACAAATTCTTAGAAAGGTATAACCTTCCAAGACTGAACAAGGAAGAAAGAGAAAATATGAACAGACCAATCACAAGTAATGATATTGAAACTGTGATTAAAAATCTTCCAACAAACAGAAGTTCAGGACCAGATGGCTTCACAGGTTCTACCAAAAATTCTATCAAACATTTAGAGAGGAGTTAACACCAATCCTTCTCAAACTCTTTCAAAAAATTGCAGAGGGAGAAACACTCCCAAATTCATTCTATGAAGCCACCATCACCCTGATACCAAAACCAGAAAAAGATATCACAAAAAAAGAAAATTATAGACCGATATCACTGATGAACATAGATGAAAAAATCCTGAACAAAATACTAGCAAACAGAATCCAACAGCACATTAAAAGGGTCATACACCATGATCAAGTGGGATTTATCCCAGGGATGCAAGTATTCTTCAATATACGCAAATCAATCAATGTGATACACCATATCAACAAGTTGAAGAATAAAAACAATATGATCATCTCAATAGATGCAGAAAAAGCTTTTGACAAAATTCAACACCCATTTATGATAAAAACTGTCCAGAAAATGGGCATAGAGGGAACCTACCTCAACATAATAAAGGTCATATATGACAAATCCACAGCAAACATCATACTCAACGGTGAAAAACTGAAAGCATTTCCACTAAGATCAGGAACAAGACAAGGATGTCCACTCTCACCACTCTTATTCAACATAGTTTTGGAAGTCCTAGCCACGGCAATCAGAGAAGAAAAGGAAATAAAAGGAATACAAATTGGAAAAGAAGAGTAAAACTGTCACTGTTTGCTGATGACATGATACTATACATAGAAAATCCTAAAGATGCCACCAGAAAACTACTAGAACTAATCAATGAATTTGGTAAAGTTGCAGGATACAAAATTAATGCACAGAAATCTCTGGCATTCCTATACACCAACAATGAAAAATCAGAAAGAGAAATTAAGGAAACACTCCCATTTACCACTGCAACAAAAAGAATAAAATACCTAGGAATAAATCTGCCTAAGGAGGCGAAAGACTTGTACTCAGAAAACTATAAAACACTGATGAAAGAAATCAAAGATGACATAAACAGATGGAGAAATATACCATGTTCTTGGATTGGAAGAATCAATATTGTGAAAATGACCATACTACCCAAAGCAATCTACAGATTCAACGCAATCCCTATCAAACTACCAATGGCATTCTTCACAGAATTAGAACAAAAAATTTTACAATTCGTATGGCAATGCAAAAGACCCCGAATAGCCAAAGCAATCTTGAGAAAGAAAAACGGAGTTGGAGAAATCAGTCTCCCCGACTTCAAACTATACCACTAAGCTACAATAATCAAGACAAAAACAGAAATATAGATCAATGGTACAAGACAGAATGCCCAGAGATAAACCCACACACATATGGGCACCTAAGTTACAACAAAGGAGGCAAGAACATACAGTGCAGAAAAGACAGCCTCTTCAATAAGTGGTGCTGGGAAAACTGGACAGCTACATGTAAAAGAATGAAATTAGAACACTCCCCAACACCATACACAAAAATAAACTCCAGGGCCTCCCTGGTGGCGCAAGTGGTTGAGAGTCCGCCTGCCGATGCAGGGGATACGGGTTCGTGCCCCGGTCTGGGAGGATCCCATGTGCCGCGGAGCGGCTGGGCCCGTGAGCCATGGCCGCTGAGCCTGCGCGTCCGGAGCCTGCGCGTCCGGAGCCTGTGCTCCGCAACGGGGGAGGCCACGACAGTGAGAGGCCCGCATACCGCAAAAAAAAATAAATAAATAAACTCCAAATGGATTAAAGACTTAAAGGTAAGAGCAGGGCTTCCCTGGTGGCGCAAGTGGTTGAGAGTCTGCCTGCCGATGCAGGGGACACGGGTTCGTGCCCCAGTCTGGGAGGATCCCACATGCCGCGGAGCGGCTGCGCCCGTGAGCCATGGCCGCTGAGCCTGCGCGTCCGGAGCCTGTGCTCCGCAGCGGGAGAGGCCACAACAGTGAGAAGCCCGCGTACCACAAAAAAAAAAAAAAAAGGTAAGAGCAGACACTCTAAAACTCTTAGAGGAAAACATAGGAAAAACACTCTTTAACATAAGCCACAGCAAGATCTTTTTTGACCCACCTCCTAGAGTAATGGAAATAAAACCAAAAATAAACAAATGGGACTTAATTAAACTTAAAACCTTTTGCACAGCAAAGGAAACCATAAACAAGACAAAGAGACAAATCTCAGAATGGGAGAAAATATTTGTAAATGAAACAACAGACAGAGGATTAATCTCCAAAATATACAAACAGCTCATGGAGCTCAATATCAAAAAAACAAACAATCCAGTTAAGAAATGGGCAGAAGACCTAAATAGACATTTCACCAAGGAAGACATACAGATGGCCAAGAGGCACATGAAAAGGTGCTCAACATCACTAATTATTAGAGAAATGCAAATCAAAACTACAATGAGGGATCACCTCACGTTGGTCAGAATGCCCATTATCAAAAAATCTAGAAACAATAAATGCTCGAAAGGGTGTGGTGAAAAGGGAGCCCTCTTGCACTGTTGGTGGGAATGTAAATTGATACAACCACTATGGAGAACAGTATGGAGGTTCCTTAAAAAACTAAAACTAGAACTACCATGTGACCCAGCAATCCCACTACTGGGCATATACCCTGAGAAAACCATAATTCAAAAAGAGTCATGTACCCCAATGTTCATTGCAGCTCTATTTACAATAGCCAGGACATGGAAGCAACCTAAGTGTCCATCGACAGATGAATGGATAAAGAAGATGTGGCACATATATACAATGGAATATTACTCAGCCATAAAAAGAAATGAAACTGAGTTATTTGTAGTGAGGTGGATGGACCTAGAGTTTGTCATACAGAGTGAAGTAAGTCAGAAGGAGAAAAACAAGTACCATATGCTAACGCATATATATGGAATCTAAAAAAATGGTACTGATGAACCTAGTGGCAGGGCAGGAATAAAGTCGCAGACACAGAGAATGGCCTCGAGGACATGGGGCGGGGAGGGGACGCTGGGGCGAAGTGAGAGTAGCATTGACATATATACACTACCAAATGTAAAATAGATAGCTAGTAGGAAGTGGCAGCATAGCACAGGGAGATCAGCTCGGTGCTTTGCGACGACCTAGAGGGGTGGGATAGGGAGGTGGAAGGGAGACGCAAGAGGGAAGGGGATATGGGGACGTGTATGCATATGGCTGATTCGCTTTGCTGTGCAAAAGAAACTAACGCAGTATTGTGAAGCAATTATACTCCAAAAAAGATCTATTAAAAAAATCCTGTGACAAACCATAACAGAAAAGAATATGAAAAAGAATATATACATATTATATATAATATATATATTAGAGTCTCTCTGCTGCACAGATGAAATTAACACAACATTGTAAATCACTTCAATAAAAATTTTAAAAAAGATATCTAGTTTCAATACTTCCTTTGAAAAGCTGTTTCTTTCAACACCCCCCTTCTGATACCAATTTCTATATTACTTGGGATTTGTTTGTTTGTTTCAAATGACAGAACCTAAATCAAGAGAGTTTGTCCTGGGTGGACTATTGTCCTCCTAAAACTCATGCCCACCTGGAACCTCAGAATGTGACCTTAACTGGTAATAGGTTTCTGCAGATCTAATGAGTTAAGATGAGGTCATGCTGGACGAGGGTGTCTTTATAAGAAGAGGGAAATTCGGACAAAGACACAGATGCGTAGGGAGAATACCCTTTGAAGATAGGGGTAGAGATTAGAGTGATGCATGTACCAGCTGTTGGATGCTAAGGATTGCAGGCAGCCCCCAGGTGATAAGAGAGAGGCCTGGAATAGATTCTCCCTCAGAACCTCTGGAGAGAATCCACCCTGCCAACACCTCGATTTCGAACTTCTAGCCTCTGGAACTGTGAAAGAATAAATTTCTGTTGTTTTAAACTGCCCAGATTGTGGTAATTTGTTAGAGCAGCTCTAGGAAACGGGTCCAGATTTTGAGCAGCATATGGGAGGAAGGCTTAAGGGTGCAGGGGGCTTTCAGAAGAACCCAAGGGTAAGAATGCAACGGGACCTGAAAAAGATGCACGGACCGAGAGCTGAAAAGTTGCCCCGAATCTTGTCTCTTGTCTATGATCCTCTCTTGCCCTCCATGCACCTGCCTCACAATCTTCTCTCAACCTCCGTTGCTCTGCACAGCAGACTCTCTGATTTCTTTAGTTCTTTTTTGGCGGGGGGTGGGGGGGCCATGCCGCGCAGCATGTGGGATCTTAGCTCCCCGACCAGGGATCGAACCTTCGTCCCGTGCGTTGGAAGTGCGGAGTCTTAACCACGGGACCACTAAGGAATTTCCCTCTTGCGTCCTTTCGATGGGCATAAGAGGCCCCACAGCTCCCCAGCTCACATGTTACAGCGCCCAGGCTCCACGTACCTGAAGAAGCACTATTCTCCTAGTTCTAATCCCATATTCTGGGGAAGATCACTGCTTGGCAAACCTGGCACCAGGCGACCGCCCCTGGTTCCATCAACCTGGGCAGGCTCAAAGGCAAGCACACCTGACCAAGACTGTGATATGGCCACGGGGATGCACTGGGCGGGGAGTGCTTCTAGAGAAAGGAGCTGGACACGCACCCGAAGAGCGTGGTGCCCTTGCCATCTGGTGCCTCCCCGGATTGGAGCTCCCATTGGCTGAGGGCCTGCTATCCACTGACAGAGTTCCCGGATGCCACCTGTATTCCCAAAGGAGTCCTTCTCCTGGGTGCTCATCCCTGTACAGGGTCACCCCTGTTCCTCATTTGCAGACATGTGACCATCTGGCTGCAGTGCAATATGAGTGGAGCCCAGGCAGGATGGAACAATGGCTCATCTAATGTCCTGATGTAAAGAGCCGTTAGAGGGATTAGCTCTGACTTGGGGAGAGGAAATCAAGTTTTACGTTTTTGCATTTTTATTACACATTCGGCAAAGTGTGACCGGAAAATGAAACAGAAAGAAAAACATTTGTCACCCTCCTCCCACACAGCTTTCACTGTTCTAAGTCACCTCCTGTTATGCACGTGCGTGTATGGGGTACTTATGCTGTGGTGACCCAGCACAGAGGCAATTCTGCCTTGAGCCCTTTTCACTTCCTGATGGGATCACTTCCCATGATGCCCCAGGTCTTCAGGATCACTGTTTTCAGTGGCTGCATACTATTCCATTCAGTGGATGGCCCATACCTTCCTCCGGACAGCTCTGGCCAAAGGGAAGACCCTCCACAATGCTGAGGTGACACATTTTCTTCCTCTCATTTTTGGTTCATGGGCCAACTCACTGCTGCTGCTTGTCTGGTAGACTCCACACCCTCCGGGTCATCTGACTTCAGGGTCATAGGAAGGCTGCCACCTAGTGGTGAAGCTATTGACCTAGGCACACCGGGTCCGCTAATCCCACCTGCCAACTGGGTGACCTTGGCCAGTTACCCAAGGCACTGCCTGAGTTTCTTCCTTCCAGAAGTTCAAACTCAAGGTGTCAGCAGGGCCGCCCCCTCCGTAGACTCTAGGAGAGAGTCCTTCCTGGCCTCTTCCAGCATCTGGTGGCTGCAGGAGGTCTTCGGCTGGTGGCCACATCCTTCCAGTCTCTGCCTCCGTCTTCACGTGGCCCTCTCCCATTCCCGTCTCTGGGTCCTCTGCTTGTCTGTCTCGAATCTTCCTCTGTCCTTCTCTTACTGATGCTTTTTCTGCCTGTGGGAAAAGAACCCAGTTGGTTGTTTTCTCATTGAGGTTTTTAGCGTTTCACGTGGCAGTTCTCCTCAGAGTGGGCGCCTTTAAAGATAGCTATCTAGAGGCGCATTTTCTAGGCAGATAGACGCTTTTAGAGCAGGGGGTAAAGTGTGTACCGGGATGTAGTCGGGGGAGAGCAAGGCCCAGCTCCATCCAGCACTGCCTCTTCTGTACCCTATTTGCAAAGCGTTGTCTGTCTCCAGACCACTTTCACTGAAACACGTCTTTTTAGTCTCGCAAGCTCTCTGAGGTTGGCATCACAACTTTTTATTATCATTTTACAGAGGAGGAGACAGACTGGACGATGTGGGAGCAGGGCTGGGTCTCAGGGCTCCCAGAAGAGAAGGTTCCAGAATACCCATCCCCCAGCCCCATCAGACTCCACAGGCTGAGTCTCCAGGGCCAGAGAATAAAGGCCTTGCCTCTGAACCTTCTGCGCTGCACCCCCTCCCATTCTGTGACTCTGGCTAACTGCCTAAATCATTGTACTCCAGGCTTTTAACACGATGCCCCTGCTTTCTGCACATCCTTCCTGGCCCCAAGGCATTCAGCCTGGTCCTTCCCCACATCCCCCCAGCATCATTCTAATATTTTTTCTTTAAATCAAAATTTGCAAATTTATTTATTTTTTTGGCCGTGGCACGTGGCATGTGGGATCTCAGTTCCCCAACCAGGGATCAAACCCACGCCCCATGCATCGGAAGTGTGGAGTCTTAACCACTGGACCTCCAGGGAAGTCCCATAAATAAACTTTAAATTTTAGAATAGTTTCAGATATACAGAGAAGTTGCAAAGATAGTATAGGGAGTTCTCATATATTCCACACCTAGTTTCTCCATTGCTAACATCTTACACTGTGATGGTACTTTCGTCACAAGTACATGACTATTAACTAAAGTTCATACTTCATCCAGACTACCTTAGTTTTTACATAATGTCCTTTTTCTATTCCAAGATCCCACCCAGAACATCACATGACATTTCGTTGTCATGTCACCTTAGGCTGCTCTTGGCTGCAACAGTTTCTCAGATTTTCCTCGTCTTTGATAATCTTGACAGTTATGAGGAGGACTGGTCAGGTATTTTTGTAGACCGTTCCCTCATTTGGGTTTGCATGGTGGTTTTGGGTTTTTTTTTTTTTTTTTTTCTCATGACTAGACTGGTGTTTATGGGTTCTTAGGGGGAAGACCACAGAGCAAAGTGTCATTTTCATCACATCACATCAAGGGTGCCTGCTGTCAACACAATTACCACTGATGATGGGAACCTTGATCACCTGGCTATGGCGGTGGCTGCCAGGTGTCTCCACTGGGAAGTCCATCTTTGTCCCCCCTTCCCTTGAGTCCTCTTTGGAAGAAGTCACAAGCCTACACTGAAGGGGTCATGAGTTCAGCTCCTCCTCCGTGAGGGCAGGTGAAGCCTCTTCCCAAATTATCTGGTGTTCGGGGCTTCCCTGGTGGCGCAGTGGTTGAGGGTCCGCCTGCTGATGCAGGGGACACGGGTTCGTGCCCCAGTCTGGGAGGATCCCACATGCCGCGGAGCGGCTGGGCCCGTGAGCCATGGCCGCTGAGCCTGCACATCCGGAGCCTGTGCTCCGCAACGGGAGAGGCCACAACGGTGAGAGGCCCGCGTACCGCAAAAAAAAAAAAAAAAAAAAAAAAAAAAAAATTACCTGGTGTTCTTCTGTGCAGGAGATTAGTCTCCCTTGTTTATTTATTTATTAAATCATTTACTTATATCAGTCTGGACTCACAGATATTTATTTTATACCTTAGGCTCTTTTTTTTTGTCATTCACTTTAAAAATAATTTATTGAATTAAATATAATGACAACTGTTCTGATAGTAAAGATAAATAAAAAATGATCTCTGCCTTCAAAGAATTTAAATTCTCAATCTTTCCTGCTTATTATGATTTAAATACTATTCGTTTTAAATTTAATTTCCTAATTTCTCTTCCCAGATTTATTTTGTAGAAGTATTCATTTGTTTCTTAGAAGTTCACAGCTGTAGTATGAATAATATGGGAGATATGAATTCATCTTTGAAGGTGGCAACACTCCAGGCAAATGGCTGTAGCTCTGCGGGAGAGTCACACTCTCCTGAGGGCTGTGGTCTCATGGCTGATTATTAACACCCTATAATATGTCCATAAGGAAAGAGCTGGGTACAGATTTTATACCTTGGGTTCTAATCCAATAATGCTTTATTTTGTTGCTCAAACTGTCCCCTCATTGGCCATTAGAAGCCTGTTCAGTTCACTGCCGTGTCCCTAACCCCATCACTGTGGCGTTTTGTTTTGTTGTTTTTGCTGTGTTCTCCTTCTGGCACTGTAAGGTGCTCCAGGCTCATCTTGTCTATTTCCTGTCCTCATCAAAGAATCAGCCATTTCTCCAAGGAGTCCTGGTCTTTTTTATTGAGCAGAGTGGGATCAGAGACCCAGATCTGGGTGCTGGCTGTGTGCTCGATGCTTCTTGGGGGTTACTGTTTCTAGAACTTTAGGGTTGGCAGAGCAAGGAAGTATATACGTGTATATTGTAGACTTTTTAACATGTAAATCACAGCCCACCCTTCCCCCGCTCAGCTGAGAACCCTCCCTCTGCTTCTCATCACTCTTTCAGCCAAATCCCCTCCCCAGACCCTTCCCTTTGCTGTTTGCACCCACCTCACCTCCAGCCTCCCTGGCCTCCTTCCTGGTCCTCCAAGGTGCTCAGCACCTTTGCACTGGCCTGTTTCCTCCGCCCGGGATGCCCTTCCCTCAGGGCCTTCCCTCCCCTCATTCAGATCCTCGCTCTGCTGGAAGGTCCTGACCGCCAGTGTCCCCTCCCCCACCCCTCTCCCCTCCTAACCTGATGAATATTTCTTTGCAGCATTTAGTACTTCATGACACTGTATCCTATTTTCATTCTTCATAGTTTCTCTTCTCACTGGAGTGTAAGCCCCAGGAGGGCAGGTCTTTGGCTCGTACAGTACTAGATCCCAAAGCCCAGAACTTGCCAAATGAATCAGTGTTGCAAAACCTGGGTCACCCCCAGTGTATGGAGGTGTGGGGGCGGGGGCTGGATCCAGCCTCATGACCCCAAACCCCGCTACTCCCTCCATCCCCTTTCCACATTTCCCCCACACCCTAGACTAGGAAGAGCTTTAGAGGATTTGTTTAAAGCCAACTGCTGTTTCTGGAACATTGACTGTGCTAGGGGCAGGATCATCCACTCAGGGAACCCTCCCCAGCGCAGGGTCAGGAGGTGCTGAAGTGACTATCCCAGGGTTGCACGGCTGGGATTTGAACCCAGGCAGCCTGGGTTTTGAGTGTGAGTGGGGTTTTTTTCTTAGATTTAATTTTTAATTTATTTTTGGCTGTGTTGGGTTTTCGTCGCTGCGCGCAGGCTTTCTCTAGTTGCGGCGAGCGGGGGCTACTCTTCGTTGTGGTGCACAGGCTTCTCATTGCGGTGGCTTCTCTTGTTGCGGAGCACGGGCTCTAGGCGCGTGGGCTTCAGTAGTTGTGGCGCACGGGCTTACTTGCTCTGCGGCGCGGCATGTAGGATCTTCCTGGACCAGGGTTCGAACCGTGTCCCCTGAATTGGCAGGCGGATTCTTAACCACTGCGCCACTGGGGAATTCCCGAGTGTGCGTGTTTTACAAAAAGGATAACTCGATTTCTGTTTGGAGCTCCCATCCAGGTGGGTCCAGGAACTCAGTCCCCATCAGTTCAGCCCTGGTCCCACGGGAGCCAGGTTCATCTGGGCCACCTCTGAGTTGTCTGGGTCTTCCTGGGCCCTTCAGTCCAGCTCTGACCTGAGGTGAATGAAGTGTGAGGGCACAAACCATCCACCCCTGGGTCATTCCCCACATGGCAGGCACAGTCTGGAGCCACAGCTTCTCTTCCTCGGGTATTCCCCCCGGCCATCTCTCTGCACTCGCTGCAGCCTGTGTCCTCAGAAGTCAGACTTTCCAGGAATCAAGCCTGACCTTGGCCGAGTTCTCTACCCATCTGCACTTCCCTTCCATTGCCACCACCATTATGTTGTTGTCCCCAGAAGGCAGCAGCTTTCTCGTGGTGTTGACAGGGACCTGCAGTGAGGAGGCATTTTGCATCTTGACTTAATGGTCACCCACATACCTATAAATGGGGCAAAGAGCCTCAGGGAGGGATACCACCCTTACTATGTGGAATACAATCTGGTATTGTTTCTTCTGTTGCATTTTTATAAACTTGACCTGCTGAATGGATTTCCAGTACACTAATGTGTTAATATGTCACAACCTGCTGTTACTGCTATTGAAAAATATTGTCTTAGAGCAGAAACATCCAATCCCACAAAGCACAAAGATGCTGTTCTGGAATAACTCAATAACTACTATTTTCTGGGGGTTCCTGCTGTGTCAGGTATTCTTAGGAGCACTTTACATGTATTAACTCATTTAATCCTAAGACCAATTCTAGATGTTGAAAGCCATTATCACCATCCTTGTTTTTCAGATGAGGAAATGGAGGCACAGAGAGCTTAAACCACTCACCTGAGGTCACACAGCTCCACAGTGGCAGTGCCAGGCACTTTGGCTGCAGGGAAGGTGCTCTTAATTGTGAATCTTCACCACACTTTCCTTGGCCAAGGCAAATGGGCAAGGGTTTGAGCTGGATAATTTTTGCCCTGCCTTGAAGGAAAGGCCCCTCGGCAAAGTGGGCTTCGTGCCAGGATGGGGCGTGGAGGCAGGTGTCTGGAGCCCTATGTGGAGGGGCTGAGGAAGTGAGCCCCTCACTTGTACCCCTGCAGCCGGGTGCTCATCTTGGCTCTGGCTGCGCTGAGTTAACCCCACTGAGGGAATGTGTGGGTGGCGGTGGTGAAAGCACTCAAGGTAGAACAGAGCAAAGACGCTTACTGCACCCGTAAGAAGCTGTGGAGGCTGACTTGGCTTTTGGAGGGGGAACTTCTGCAGGACGAGGTGGCCGGCCCAGAAGGAAACTGGTCTGGAGGGCTCTGTGTGCTCCTCTGAGAGGCCCGCGGGGTGCCTCCTGTCCATCCGAGCTGTTCTCCACCGACCAGCTGCCCCCTTAATACCCAAGATCTCTTTTCCCTTCCATAAAATGGGGCCAAAGTCTTTCCCAGTCAGGAGGTCATGGGAGTAACATGCGTTGACTTCCTTACAGCCCAAGTGCCACTTTTCTTCTAGGACTGCTATAAATTCTCCACCTTGGCGGGTCCATTTCACTTACAATTCAAAAGGAACTTGAAGTAGCTTCCTCCAAAACACACATGACAACAGTTAAAAATAAAGTGAGAAAGAGAGATCAGAAATCGTAGAGAGGAAAGCAGAAGTCTACCGGGAACTTGAGGGGCCATATTGACTGTACTTGATGCCACAGTTAGCTTGACTTTCCTGGTACCCCAGGCAAAAGATGGGGATAAGTCCTACGGTTTGGTCTCTAAAAGGAAGTGCATTGGGGTTTCAGGAAAGTGAAACTTATTCTTGGACTGGGGCATAAGCAGTGTGACATGGGCAAAGAGTCGAGGATCTGGAAGCAGTTAGACACTGACTGTGTGGCCCCTCAAAAGGATTCAACCTTCCTGAGCCTCAGTTTTTGTATCTGTCAAGTGGGGATGATAAGATTTCTCTTGGGAGGCTATTGTCGAGATCAGAGATAATAGCGTGTGAAGCACATCTGAGCACTTGGCAGGTCTCCCGTCTTGCATATTACAAAGCATGATCTGACTGGCTGTCAGCAAACACGTATTCAACGAAGAGTTCCTTTGGATGATGCAAAAGCGTTCCTGATCTGACTCTTTCTTACAACCAGCTCTGAAAACTAGCAAGCAGTGTTTAAATTACAACCAGGCAAAAGCAGTGCTAGGACAGATGTTCGGAAACATCCACACCTGCCATCAGATTTTCTCTCTGAAATGTCCATTTCTCTTCCAGCTTTTGACAGTATTGCCCTGGAGTGGTCCTGGCCTGGGGTAGGAGTGAGGCTGTGAGCCTCAGATGTTCTGTTGGGAAGGATGTACACTCCTGGGGACAGACCCAACATTCTCTGCCAAAGAGATCCATGGTCCCTCCGGTTCCTCCACAGGTATCATCCAGTTGAGAGATCAGAGCCTGCATCCTAGATCTTAGAAAACTGGGACCACTTAGCAACCCACTCATCTTGCCCCAATTCTCTCGTCTTTCCTGTCTAGACACAGAACCGCCTGCCCTTCCGTTGCTGTAGCCAGCACTGAGCCCAAGATGGTCCTGAGAGGCCAGGGAGTCTCTTGGATAGAAAGAGACCCTCCCCAAGCCTCAGTGTCCTCATCTGTCCAAGGGAACCAAACAGGTGTTTTACCTCCCAGGCTGGGTTGGGGAGGGTCCTTTAAGTCATTTGATTAAGCTATTGACTGGCTCATCCCCCATCACATCCTAGAAGGATCTGAAGCCACTACTGTAATCTGGGGCGGGGCGGGGCGGGGTGGGGGGTCGCGCTGGCCCCCAACCCCCATGCTCTCTACCCATCAAAGCCTGGAGGCCACCGTTTCCCTCCAGGGCTGAGCGGAGTGGGACTTTGAGCTCCAAGCTCCGCCCCACTTACCCTCCCTCCTGCTCAGTTCCCTGCACTTGGCTTTGGGGGCGCTCCTGGCTGCCTCCCGCTTTTCTCCGGCCACTGTTGAAATTCTTTAGTGTGTGAATGTGGAAGGCGTGGGACTCTTATGGGCTCTTAGGACCTTTATTTGTCTTCTTTTATATATAAATACATATAAACTTGTTTTGAAGAAGGTCAAGGTGCAGCTTCCAGAGGCCCTGGAATGATGCCCCTCCACCCGCAGACGGGGTGGGGACTTGGACGGGAGGGGAGGGCGCAGCGGCAGAAGAAGCCGCAGGAGGACCTGTTGTTTTTCCTGTTGCAAGTAAAAAGGAAACAAAGTGGGAAGTGGAGTGTGCGGGCTGTCAGCAGGCGGGGCGCCCCTACCGCGCCCCGCCTCCCTGCCTCGAGGCTCACTCGCGCCCAGCGCCGTCGCTCCCAGCGGCCGCCGGCCCGAGCCGCCCCAGCCCCTGCCAGCCGCGCCGGGACCGGTAAGCGCTCGCCTCTGGCTGCGTCTGGGAGGTGGGGGAGAGGACCGGGGCCGGGGACTTCGGGGGACCTCGGGGAGCCGCGGGACCGGCTTGCGGACTTCTCCCGGCGCGTACAGCCCGTGCGCTCCGGCTCTGTGCGCCCGCCTGCGTCCGGCGAGCCCGGGACCTGGGCCAAGGCTGTGCGCGGGGTCGGGGCCGCCCCCTGAGCGTCCGCCGAGAGGGGTGCGCACAGCTCCCCTGCGCCTGGACTGCTTGCCCCCCGGAGCGGGACGGGGGAGCTCCCGGGCCCGGCGGCGGGGTACGGGCTGCGCTCCCGGCGGCTTTGCGGCCTCGCGTGCACCCACCGAGGCGCGGGGAGATGGACAGCGCTCAGCCGCGTGCGCTCTGTCCCGGGCGCTGGCGAGCGGCACCCCAGGGCGCCCCGGCCGCGCCGCGGGGTGCAGGCTACTCTCCTTAACGGCGGTGCCGCCCCCGTGCTCCCGTCGAGCGGTGGGGAGAGGGGTGTGCACACGTCCCCGGCGCCCTGGCCCGGCGCGCCCTCCCCAGCTCTGGTGAGCGGGGCCCTGGGCTGGAGAGCGGCCGGCTAGGATGTTGCCGGGCGCGTGGACGCGCGGCCGGTCCCTCTCCGGCCCACCCCGGCCGGGCTCCGGCCGCGGGCGCCGCTCACCGCGTGTTTACTGCAGCCGCGCGACGGAGATCAGCCCCCGGATCTGCGGCCGGGCCCGGGTTACGGCGGCAAAGCCGCCTTCAGCTTTGCATTTCCGGACTCTTTTTTTCTTTCTTCTTTTAAATACTCTTACCCGTAATTCAGCCTGAATGAGGCTGCTTCTTCTTTTTTTTTTTAAAATCGCGTTTCCTGTTTTTATTTAGGCTTTGTCTTCTGCACCCGTTTCTTTGAGATCGAGGAGAGGGGAACAGGGAGAACTTTCTTGGGGACCAGGATGGGGGGCACTGCTTTGCCGTCTGCGCCCTGCTCTGGTGGGGAGTGATAGGAGGCCCCGAAAAGCGCGCTCCCGGAGGGGAAGCGGGTGGGGATGGGATTTCCGGGGTCGGAGTGTGGGGCGGCCTGGGGCGGCCCACGTACCAGGTTCTCGCGCAGCACCCTTGGGATCCCCCCAGTTTGCAGATGGAGCGCTCTGGCGCCCTCGGATGATTGAGCAGCTTTCACTTCGTTCTGGTGTCCCCTGGAAGGAGGGACCTGCGGGGTCTCGAACCCCACCGTACCATCAAGTGGGGCTTCTTCCCCCGGGCTCCTGCAGAGCCCCAGTGGACGCCACCCTCAGAAATGTCCTGCACGGTCACGCGTGTGTGCGGGGCGGTTGTGCCTTGGGGCCGGGAGCGGGTTCCTTCCCCAGGAATCTCGGAGGGAAAGGTTCACTGCTCCAAAGGGACTTTGAAACCGAGGACTGATTCCACTGAGCACTTCCCGAAGGGGTGCACACCGCTGGAGTGACTGACAGTGCCTTGGTGTTCTTGTCAAGTGAATGGTACCACAGGGGACTCTTCCCTTCCAAAGAATTGACTGTTTTTACAGATGGTTTTCGGTTAACCATAGGAGCTGAATGATGTCTCCATTTTCTCCTGACCCACACGTTTACAATTAGCTGATCCAGAATCCCGGTTCCTTCAGATGCCAAAGCGTTTAATCATCTGATGGTGTAGCTGCTTGCAGATGAAGGAGAATGTTTGCTAGTAGTTCTCTGGTTGTGGGGACGGGGGACTCCGGGTGTCCTTTCAGAGCCACCTGGATACTCTCCTGTAAAACCCTACTACCGTTACCCACCCGGTTTGATTGATGTGACAAGTGGGGACGAAGATTCTTCTGATTTAGCAGGCCGTCCCCAAACCCAAGGAGACTGCTCTCTCTAGAGCAGAAATTGCCAACCCTTTAGCCTTTCCATGCCCTGCTGTGGCTTGATTTCTTGACTTTGAGATTTTGTCCATCCTGGCTCATGAGAGCACTGCCTAGCACATGCTGAGGTTGATTCTCTTTTGGTGCTTTCACCAAAGTAATGGAAGACACCCTGGAGTGTGGGGATTGGGTGGGAGGATGGGGTGTGCTCTCAAAACCTAGTTGGCAGTTGCCAGCTCTAAAGACAGCCAAGCTTACCTCCTTCTGAGCTCCACTCCCCTCACCTTCTCCACCCATGTTTGGAAACAACGCTGGCCACTCTGCGAATATAGCTGTTTCTGGAATTAGAGCAACTGCCGCAGAGGCCCTCCCGGCCATGCCGATGCCCCTTTCCAGCAGGATAAGCTGCATTTCCACAGCCTTGGTCCATGCCCGGGGAGGGCACATAAAGCATATATTTGCATGATGCTGCAGGCTCCATCCTTTCTCTTGCTTTATTACTGTTTAGCAAGTGTTTACCGTGATCCCCCGGGGCGGGGGTGGGGGGTGGGCCAAGGGGCTGTGCTAACAACAAGGCAGGCACGCAGGGCGGGTACCAGCCCCAGGGGGAGCTTACAGGGCACCGACGATCCACAAATAGAGACCAGCTTCAGACCCGGTTAGCCTTTGTGCCTGGTCAAGGGAAATAGTGGGGGGGTGGGGGTGGTGAATGGGGGGATGTGAGGGGTTAGTTCCTGCTTCACCTTGTTTTTCTTCAATTGCACAGTTAAAGGGAGAAGTGAATGTGCAACTTATGAAGCAATTCCCCTTTGGCAGGCTTATTTTTCAAAACCATTTTTGTTTAGAGAGCAGTTTCCTCCCTCCAGCTGCTTCTGTGGGTCTGACCATGGGGCTTGGGGCCCCATCAAATGTTTCCTTACCGTGGGACCTCAGAAGAGCTCTTTCAGTCACTCTCCAGGGGACCAACACGTTTCCCAGCCAAGCTGTCTAAGGGGCAGGTCCGGAGGGCAGTGCTCTGGGCGGGTCAGGGAGTGTCAGTGCCCTGCTGTCTGGGAGTGAGACGCGTGTGGTAATTAACCACCAGCCAAGGATGGCTGGAGCCCGACTGGTTGAGAGGGAGGAAAACATTCTCGTCTTGGTGCCACTGCCAGCGTTTCATAAATGACAAAGGTTGCAAAACTCCTCTCTCCTTACAGCGAGCGCTAAAACTGGATTTTCTATTTGGTTGGTGGAAATCCCCTGCAATCATATCAGAAATGCTGCCAATTTCAAGATGGAAAAAAAAAATTTTGAAAGCCCAGGAACCTTCCCTCCTCACTCTCTCCTTGCAGACAAACACTGACTTTCTTTGGGTCCTTCCAAAATATGGCCCACTCTCCCCTCCCTTGGGGTCGGCCCGGTCCCTGGGGCCTGAGGTTGGCGCTGCACCAGCTTGGTGTGCAGGAGAACCCTCCACTCCTGCCCCAGACGTGGTGACCTCACCCATTTAGAGAAGGCTCTCAGAGCTTCTCCTAGAAATGGGTGCTTTCCAAGCCCACCTACTTTCTGAGCCGAGAGGGAGAGTGTTGGGAGTGATGGGTGTGGCTGTTTCTAAAGTGGTATTTCAGTTCGCTTCTGTTTCCCTCTCTTTGGGGGAAATTGCAAGCCTCAGAATCCCCAGTTGTAACATTGAAATAGCATATTACCGCCAGTCTTAAAGATTTCATATATTCATGTGTAAAGTGCCAGGCACACAGTGAAACACATAACGTCTGTAAAGGAGCTGGTGTGTAGAAGGTGATCTGTAAGTGATTTATTATTTTCCCACTATCCCAACGTAGCCACTGCCAATTTGGGTATCTTTTCCTTTTTTAAAATGTGCATTTTAAATTGTGACTAGTAGGCATGTGCTTTTTTATCTTAATTTTTATGTTTCAATTGTGGTAAAATATACATAAAATTTACTATTTTGACGTACATTCACCTTGTTATGAACCCTCACTACCATCCACCTCCAGAATTTTCTTGTCTTGCCAAATTGAAACTCTTTACCCCTTAAACCCTAATTCCCTATAGCCTTTTACACCCACCCCCTGGCAACCACCATTCAACTTCCTGTCTCTGAATTTGACTACTCTTGGTATCTAAGTGGAATTGCACAGTATTTGTCCTTTTGTGACTGGCTTATTTCACGTAGCATAATGGCCTCTAGATTCATCCACGTTGCAGCATGTGTCAGGATCCCCTTCTTTTTTAGGGCTGAATAATATTCCATTGTATGGATGGACCACATTTTGCTCATCCAGTCATCTATCAATGAACACTTGGGTTGCTTCCACTTTGGGGTTATTGTGAATAATGCCACTTTGAACGTGGATATACAGATATCTGTTTGGGTCCTTGCTTTGAATTCTTTTGCATATATAACCAGAAATGTAATTGCTGGCTCATATGGTAAGGTAATCCTATACTTAATTTTTTGAGGGGCAAAGCATGTGCTTTTGTAACTTGCTTTTTCACTTAACATGGGCACATTAGCATTTTTCTACATTGCTTCATCACCTGGCGTCCTTTTATTGGCAGTATAAGTGTCGTAATGCAGGGACACCATCATTTTCTTGGTCATCCTCCATTGTGGGACATTTATGTTGCTTCCAGACACACACACACACACACACACACCCCACTTTTGAAATACTATAAGGGATATTTTCAGGTATCTGAGTTTTCACAAATTATCACATTAAAGGCATTGACCATTTTTATGGCTCCTGAAGCTAAATGTTTTTCCAAGAAAGATGGGACCAGTTTATCCCAGTGATATACAATAGTTTCATGACACTCTTGCTGGCATTTAAAATAATATTGGAAAAAATGTTTTACTAATAGGCCTAAAAGGTAGTCTTTTTTTTTTTTTTTTTTGTGGTACGTGGGCCTCTCACTGTGGTGGCCTCTCCAGTTGCGGAGCACAGGCTCCGGACACGCAGGCTCAGCGGCCATGGCTCACAGGCCCAGCCGCTCCGCGGCATGTGCGATCCTCCCAGACCGGGGCACGAACGTGTGTCCCCTGCATCAGCAGGCGGACTCTCAACCACTGCGCCACCAGGGAAGCCCCAAGGTAGTCATCTTAAATGTGCTTTGTTTTCTTTCTGCTTTTTTGTTTGCTTGTTTGTTTTTGCAATGAGACTAAATAGCTTTCTTTTTGGTTGCTAGCTGCATGTACAGCATGAGGTTTGCTGCAGTGTAATACAGTAGTTAAACCCTGAACTCTGGGATCGGATGGAACTCTGGAATTTAAACTGTTGTTTCTCCACAACCCTGCTGTGTGACCTTGAGTAGATTACTTACCTTCTCTGATCCTCAGTTTCCTCTTCTATAAAGTGAAGCTAAAGGGACCTATTCTTAGGGTTGTGTTAAGGATTAAGTGAGATAAACTATGTAATGAACACCACCTAGCACATAGCTGATACTCAGTAAACACTAGCTGTTTTCGTTATTATCGTTATTTTAATTTAACAAGTCCCCATTCACTCTCACGATTCACCTTGTTTCTGCAAGGAGAGACGGTTTACACTTAAGCCAAAGGGATCCATTTTTCTGCTGTAAAGGTAGCCGATCCTAGGAGGAAGCTGACAGCCCCTCTCTGTGGAAATGGATCCTTTCCACCGGCTGTCTGGCTGGCTGGCTGCATTTGGGTGTGAGCCTCCCTGGGGCAAATACATGAACCGATGCCAGGTGATGCTTAACCCCGCTGAAAGGCAGGGCTGTGAGGGGCTGCAGGACCCCGTGCCTCCATAGCGTGGAAGTGGGGGTAAAGACTTACAAATGGTGGAGTCCAGAATTCATCTTGGTGACGGTTCTGCGTCCACATCCTGATGCTCCTTCATGCAGTTTGGGAAACTGAGGCAGGTGTTTCAGGTGTGGGACTCTGGGGGCTTTGGCACCAGCTTGGGTTGCTGCCCATGAAGCAGGCTTTTGCAGCCCCTTGGAGTAAAGAGGCCTCCATGCTCCTCTCAAGTGGGCATCAGGTAGCCTCAGGTGAGGGGGGGATGTATGTCCAGCACACAGATTATTTATCCACGCTTAATGCATGCATTTTCCTCTTTGCTGCTGATCTGTGTCTGAGGAGGAAGTTAATAAAACCAGGGTCGTGGTCTCAAATAAACAGCTTCATGAGAAATTTCTTCTAAGGGGAAAAAACACACAAAAACCCCTAACTTTCCCCTTTATCTGCTCCTCTCAAAAACCTCCATTAAAAAACACTTCTCATGTTCAGGGCCAATGAATAGGTGAGCAAAACCACACCTCCTGTTTCTGATGGCTCTTGGGTCCAAAAGCCGACTCACCGGGTCATGAATCTTTTTTCCCTATTGTGTGGTGTGACGAATATTTGAATACTACAGGTCATCTACTGTCATTGGGAAACCAGTGATGAAGCGTGGTCTATTTTTAAATTAAGTGCAGCAGCACATCTAATATGTGGCAGCTTCGTAAGATGTGTGTGGCTTTATATTTCCAGCGGGAAGCACAGTGGGAGGCACAGTGTTTTGAGAATGGGTAGAAAGGAAGCCTTATGTTCGTGTCTAAAGCAAGAACTTTGGGACTTCCCTGGCGGTCCAGTGGTTAAGACTCGGTGCTTCCACTGCAGGGGGCACCGGTTCGATCCCTGGTCAGGGAACTAAGGTCCCACGTGCCACTCAGCCAATTTAAAAAAAAAAAAAAAAAGAGCCGAGCTTTAAAATTGGACAGAAGTTCAGATCTTGGCTTTGTCCCCTAACATGTCGTGACCTGGACGAGTTGCTTAACCTCTCTGAGCCTCCAGGTTTTCACCTGAAAACTGGGATAACAGTAGCTCTTTTACTGGATTGTTGTGAGGATTAGAAATAAGGAAAAACCTGTAGTTGGTAATGGGCATCCAAAAGTTGCTGTTTTTGCCAGTGGATGAATGAATCTTTGCAGCCCATGCTGTAGGAGTGAATGGATTTTAAATGACAGGTATCTTTGTCCTAAGTCATTGAGCTTTGCTTGCATGCTAAGGTTTATTCAACCACTGTCTTATGTGACCCTCCCATGAATGATCTTTTTGGAATGCACAGGGTGTGTATTAATAAATACCACCATTTTACAGATAAAGGTTGGAATCGCTTTGTCCTTTGTTATCAGCCTGCTCCTCTCAGATGTGCCAAAACCAGAAGGTTTAGTTTTTTCAGCTTTTTCTAACCCTTCAAGGTCTGAAGGAGCTTGGAGGACAGGGGCTGAGGAGAGTGGAGGTGGTCTTCTAGTGAGGTCTGCCATCAAGTGGCCTTGGCCTGGGCAGTGGGCTCTGGCTTGGCCCTGTCACCTGCAACCTGCAGCAGCGAGACGGGGATGCCCAAGTGGGCAAGCTGCTCTGGAGACAGCTGTCCCAGAAGCCCTTGTGCTGCAGGTTTGTGGGAAAGTGGTTGGGAGATGGCTGGGCAGCTGGCAGTGACCTTGACCCTCACGGACTGTGCTTCTCCAACTTTCCCACCCGCTCTTCCTGCTAGAGGAGATGGGATTCCGACCCTAGCCTGCAGCAACCCACCCCAACCGTGACCTTGCTTTGAAGCTTCAAGTTTTATTTTTAACACTAACATTAATTTTACATTCTATTCCATGATAATCCATGTTTGTTTTGCTATGAGGACTATTCCTCCCTTACTTGAGTCAGATGGATGCTCTGGGAAGATGTTTATGTTTTCCCTATGGCTTCCGCTACTCCCAGCCCAGTGCCTTCAACTATAGCTTGAAAAACATAGATTAAGGCAAAATAGCGATTAGATTAGACGCAACTATGACAAGAAATGTCTAGCTTCATAAAAGCCCTTTTATCCTCTGTGATTCATTGGTTGAGTAACTGAAACTTTGGTTTACGTAGCTAATTAACATGCTGTACCTCGCATCTAAGCATTTTATTAAAACATCGATGTACGTTGCTGTACTGATGTAAGGCCAAGAGCTTTTGTTTGATCGGTTCATCATTCTTACGTAAGGCGTATCGACCTTGTCAATTTTTATTCTTCTCCCCTATCTCTCTTTTTAAAAATATTTATTTGTCTGCACTGGGTCTTCGTTGCGGCACACGGGATCTAGTTCCCTGAGCAGGGATCGAACCTGGGCCCCCTGTATTGGGAGTGTGGAGTCTTAACCACTGGACCACCAGGGAAGTCCCTTTCCGCTATCTTTTACAGTTTCTTTGCTCAGTCTCGTTCAACGGAAACTTTTGTTTCAGTGACTTGTCTTTATTATTTCTAAAGCAGTCAGTTCCGTCTTCATGGAAACAGCTTTTTCTTTTTTCACACCCGGATTTCTTCCACTTATCCACTTACCACGTTGTGTCATTACAAAGGTGAACAGCTGGCGTGGGTGTATCTGGGCACAATCACAGCCAGCTCTTGCAGAGACCAGGACCTGGCAGCCTGGCACCCCGCGTGGTCAGCATGAGTGGTCAGGATGTCTTCAAGAGCAAATGCAGGGCTTCCCTGATGGCGCAGTGGTTGGGAGTCCGCCTGCCGTTGCAGGGGACACGGGTTTGTGCCCCGGTCCGGGAAGATCCCACATGCCACGGAGCGACTGGACCCGTGAGCCATGGCCACTGAGCCTGCGCATCTGGAGTCTGTGCTCCGCAACGGGAGAAGCCACAACACTGAGAGGCCCGCGTACCGCCAAAAAAAAAAAAAAAAAAAAGAGCAAATGCAGAGCACGGTTCCCCCATTTCTGCTAGGGAGAGGTCAGGTAAGACGTCGGAATCACAGAGCCTGGGCGAGAGGGGGGGTTTGACTCAGAACTCCCATCTCAACGACACCAGCCCCTCACTCTGAGGTGAGCACAACAAGCTCTAGAAGGGAGGCCTTTCACACCAGTTTCTTTTTCTGCAGATCCAATCAGCAGCATTTGTACTAATGAACCTTGCTATTGGCCAGCTCTGAATTGCCACCTTCATTGCTCCAACTTGCTCTGTCTTCCTCTCATAAGAATAACAACACAGACACTTCTGTAGCCCCCCCACTCTGCTAGGCAGTGTTCTGGGCACTTTGAAAATACTAATTTATTCTTTTAAGCACTATTGCGATCTCTGTTTTACAGAAGGGGGAACTGAGGCACAGAAAGGTTTAGTAACTTCCGTAGGTGTGACCCAGGAAGTGCTTAGATATTACCTAGGCACTTCCTGGGTATTGCCCGAGGAAGTGGCAGGGCCTGTTCCTAACCCCTGTCCTGTACTGTCTCCAAATGTGGCCACCTATTTCCCAGGAGGAAGCATTTATTTGGGGCAGGGGAATCTGGGTCCCAGGTGGGAGGAGGGCTGAGGCCTCTGGGAGTCCCCTGGCTGTGCAGAGGGGCTGGGGTCCAGGCAGCCTTTCTTTTCTTGCTGGTCCTTTGTCTCTGGTGGAGTGTCTTCCTGGGATCTGTTCCTCTACAGAGAAGTGCCAGGAGGATGCAGCTTCCGGTACCCAGCGTGGCCCCAGCCTGCCCAGGTGGTGCCCATTCTCCCCCTCTGTCCAGAGGAAGCAGGGCCTGGCCTCTGAAATCTCAACTGCTTCCTTTCCCAACTCTTGAACCTTTTTTTTTGTTTTTGTGGTACGCGGGCCTCTCACTGCTGTGGCCCCTCCCGTTGCGGAGCACAGGCTCCGGACGTGCAGGCTCAGCGGCCATGGCTCACGGGCCCAGCCGCTCCGCGGCACGTGGGATCCTCCCGGACCGGGGCACGAACCCGTGTCCCCTGAATCGGCAGGCGGACTCTCAACCACTGCGCCACCAGGGAAGCCCTCTTGAACCTTTTGTGGGAAGTCCTCCTAAGGGTCCTCAAGCTAATGGGTGACACAATCAGGGCATCGGTACTCAGGTGTCTTCTTGACCAGTGGCCCCAGTCTGGTTCCTTTGCCCTGACCCAGGAAAGGCAGTGTGGTACACTGGTAAGAGCAGGGCACTGGAGTCAACCTGGTTCAAATCTGCCTCTCCCATCACTAGCTGTGCAGCGTAACCTCCTTGAGCCTCACCCTCATCCTTTGTGAAACAGAGGGCCTGCCTTCAGGGCTACCTGTGATCATTAAATTCGAAAATGGACCTAAGGCACCTAAAATGTGCCTTATCGTGGTAGGTGCTCAGTGATGGGAGCTGCTTGCTGTAGCCACAGAGACGGGCCTGATAACTGATGAAGAGGCTGTTGTTCTGAACTTATCCCAGAGGCTCCCAGGGCAGGAGCAGCCTGGAGACCTGGGAGTGGAAGAAGGAGGCATGGGGGCACCTGCCAAGGAGAGATGGACCAGGCAATGGCTGATGGAATGAGATGTTCAGAGTTCTCTGTCATCCCCAAGGCCTACAGGTTGTCTGCAGATCTAGGGTTTCATGACAACAGGAGAGAAGGACACGTAAGCCCATGGCTGGGTGGAGAAGGAGGCTGGGGGCTGAGCCTGGGGAGGGGGTACCCAGGAGAATGGAGTAAACTGCCAAGTAGCTGGCACCCTTATGAGGGGCACCCAACTCCATTGCCATCCTGAATGTGTGTGTGGGGGGGTGTGTGTGACTTGTTTGGGATCAGGAGAGAAGAGAGGAAGTTGAGTTTGTAGCTTTAAAAGATATTAATTTCTTGGGGGTCTTGAGATGGGGGGTCTACATCTTCCAGGTATCATAGGTTGTGATTTTCCTAGATTATGCATGCACATGTTTTTAATATATGTGCTCTATGTTTTATAAGTGTGTGTGTGTGTATACTATATAGATTTAATTGTACAGAATCAATACAAGCTAGTTATGAAAAGTTTGTTAAAAATACAGATTTGCCAAAGGAAGAAAAAAAAATCTATCATCCACCTGCCCTAGAAATCCACCACTCAATCGTTTCTAACCTTTTTCAGATTTTAAATCCTTTTGAAAATCTGCTGGGACTTCCCTGGTGGTCCAGTGGCTAAGGCTCCGTGCTCCCAATGCAGGGGGCCCGGGTTCGATCCCTGGTCAGGGAACTAGATCTCTCATGCTGCAACTAAAGAGTTCACATGTCTCAACTAAAGATCCCACGTGCCGCAACTTAAAAAAGAAAAGAAAAGAAAGGAAAATCCACTGAAAAATCTCAGACCTTCTCCCCAGAAAATGTTCCTAGGAGAACATTTGTGTGTATACTTTCATTAGGTTCCCCGGGCCCCCAGGCTCACCCTAGACTCTGGGAGGGTGCAGTGAAGAGCTGTTTAGGTCCGACCGCTGGCTTCTTCACATTGTGAGACTCTGACTCCGAAACCAACCTCAGAGGCCAGAGAGAGACGGAAGATTCTGACCACCCCAAGGCCTCTGTGAGACACACTTGTTCAAAGTCTGCTTTGAAGCTGTTTCTGTTCCAGTCTTGACCACCTCTTAGATATGATGTACAAGTGTGCTCTGTGTCATTTAAGTCCTTTTCTTTGCCCTAAATTCACTGCTCCTTTTGGGGGCTTTCAGCCAGGACCGGCTTTCCTGCATCATTGGGTGACTCCCCTGTAGGATCGGTTCATTTGCGGATCCTGCCTGTCCTTTGGGACAGTTGCAGCTTGTGGGTTTGTGGCCCACCCCCCTTCTGCGTGAAGGGCCTTGGCTTGGGCAGGTGGAAAAGCCAGCCCAGGAGAGCTGGGTGTCGACCATGGGTGGGTGGAATGGTCTCTGGGGGATGGGAAGTCAGGGACATGTCCAGGCCTTGCATGTTGGGCTCCAGGCGGCTTGAGACCCCGTATGATGAGCACACAGACCCCCTTTAACGGAGTGGGTGGGCTGGTGTAGACCACCCCACCCCATGGTGCCTGAGGCATTGGTTAGCCTCCCTGAGACCTTAGCATGTTCTCTGCTCCAGGCATTGGGGGGGCCCCTCCACTTTTGAGAATCCCAAGGCTTTTCCTAGTCCTGTGGGGAACCAGCCTCCCTTGGTGCCACTTCCCATTTTGGACAGTGACCTCACCTGGTTTCCTCTCACCCTTTTTTTTTTTTAATTATTAATTATTTATTTATTTATTTTTGGCTGGTCTTCGTTGCTGCGCGCAGGCTTTCTCTGGTTGCGGCGAGTGGGGGCTACTCTTCCTTGCGGTGCACGGGCTTCTCATTGCGGTGGCTTCTCTTGTTGTGGAGCACGGGCTCTAGGCACGGGAGCTTCAGTAGTTGTAGCACACGGGCTTCAGTAGTTGTGGCTCGTGGGCTCTAGAACGCAGGCTCAGTAGTTGTGGTGCACGGGCTTAGTTGCTCTGCGGCATGTGGGATCTTCCTGGACCAGGGCTCGAACCCGTGTCCCCTCCGTTGGCAGGCGGATTCTTAACCACTGCACCACCGAGGAAGCCCTTCTCTCCCCTTTTTCTAATACAACAAGCTTTATTGAGATATAATTCACATGCCATAAAATTCATTTAAGGTACACAACTCAGTGGTTTCTTAATATACTCACAGAATGTGCAACCATCACCATAATCTATTTTAGAACATGTTCCTCACTCAAAAAAGAAACCTTGTACTCACTAGCAGTCACTCCCCAGTTCTCCCCAGCCCCCCCGCCCTAGGCAACCACTGGTCTACTTTCTGTTTCTATGGACTTGCCTGTTCTGGACATTTCATACACATGGAATCATACAGGATGTGGTCTTCTGTGGCTGGCTTCTTTCACTCGGCCTGTTGCTGATTCTTTAGGAACGTGTCTGACTCATAATTACAGTGGAGGAGTTGTTTGTACTGGCTGTTTATTCAGTCACAGGTATCGGATGGAACCTCTGCTATACTAAGCCTGGAGCAGGTGCTGGGCCACACAGCAAGGAACACGGCAGCCATTAGTGTATTAGTTATCTCTTGCTATGTAACAAGTTATCCCAAAACTTAGCTTAAGCAACAAACACTTACCATCTCGGTTTCTTTGGGTCAGAATCTGGGAGCAGCTGGGGCTGCAGGTGTATGTGGCTGGAGGTACCTGCCAAGGTTTTGATTTGTCAGTTCCTTGCCATGTGGGCTTCTTCCTAGGGCAGCTTGAGTGTCCTTACAACATGGCTGCTGGCTTAGCCCAGAGTTAAAGATGAGAGAAAGAGAAAAGAGAAAAAAAATAGATGAGAGAAAGAGACAAAGATTGCCCAAGACCGAAGCCCTATGGTCTTTTATAAGCTAATCTAGAAGGTGACATGGCATCACTCTGCCATATTCTTTTGGTCACAACCCTGCTATAATGTGGTGGGGGGTGGGGGGGAGCTGCACAAAGGTGTGACTACCAGGAAGGGCAAGTACCTGGATGTAGTTTCATATAGAGAATGGTCCTTATGAGATCCAGGACCCAGCAGGCTCATTCATGAAGGGCTTACATTGCTGCCTCTGAATGAGCTTTGGGTCAGCTCTGAGTTCTCTGGGCTCCATGCTCTATTGAGGCGTCTTCCCTCTCCCCCTACTCTGTATTTGTAATTAGGGAGATTGACATGTAATTATATATAGACTTGAACTTGGTTCTACCAGATTTACCCACTTCTGTTAGAATAATTTTTACAGATTCTTTCTCCAGGTATTTGTGAATTCTGTTTGCATTTCTGTCAAATGGGTGAGCCAGTTTTTGAATTTCCTTTCATTCCCGTCATCAAGAAGGGTATTGACTAGAACAGGCCCAGGACTCATCCTGGTGGTTTTGACCACTTCCCACCAGGGCACTGGGTCACGTCATCTAACAGAGTCTCTGGAGGCCCCTCCTTTTCCAAGTGGTCCATAAGATTGTCTTGAGGGGCAGGACCGGGTCATGATGAAATGGGCATATATCATGCATAAAAAAATCGACCCTTGTGCCCTATAGGAGGTGGACGATTCATTGTTAGAAGCAGTTTTAGCTGTTGGTAGGTGTGGGTTCTGATCCCTGCTCTGCCACTTATTGTGTAACTTTGGGTACGTCTTGGGCCTCAGTTTCTTTAAGGAGATGATAATACCTACTTTGTGGGGTTGTTTTGACGATTTGATGAGATAAAGTCCCAGGTATGTACTGCTGTGCAAACCACACCAAACTTCGAGATATAAAGTAACAAGTGTTTTTATTATGGGCATGGATTCCGTGGGCCAGGAACTCAGACAGGGCTGGACAGGACAGCTTGGCTGTGTCCTGTGGTGTTTGGAGTCAGCAGGGAAGACTCTCAAAGGGCTGCGGATTACTTGAACATCGGGTTGGGGGGGTGCTGGAATCACCTGGAAGTTTCTTCACTTGTCTAGTTGCCTGGGCAGGGATGACTCAAAGGCTGGGCTCAGATGGGACTGTCAACCTGAGTGCTTACACTGGCTTCTCTTTCTGGCTTGGGCTTCCTCACCGCATAGCGGCTCTGGGTCACACTTTCTTGATGCCAGAACTCCAATAACAAGCATTGGTGCTTGGTTCCAAACCAAAGTGGAAGCTGTATGACCTTTTATGACCTAAACTCTCAAGCCACTTAGCACCACTCCTGCTATACTCTCTTAGTCAAGGAAGTCAAAAACCCACCCAGATTTAAGGGGAGGAGACATAGATGCCTTTTCTATGAGAACTGGCCACCATGTTTTAAAGCCTTCATGATAAATGTAAAAACATTTAGCATGATGACTGCCATGTTGTATGGGCCAGAACATGTTAGCTGCTGTTCCCTCTGCTGCTGCCCACTTTTTTTTTTTTTCACATCTTTATTGGAGTATAAATGCTTTACAATGTTGTGTTAGTTTCTGCTGTACAACAAAGTGAATCAGCTATATGTATTCATATATCCCCATATCCCCTCCATCTTGAGCCTCCCTCCCACCCTCCCTATCCCACCCCTCTAGGTGGTCACAAAGCACCGAGCTGATCTCCCTGTGCTATGCAGCAGCTTCCCACTAGCCATCCATTTTACATTTGGTAGTATATATATGTCCATGCCACTCTCTCACTTCATCCCAGCTTCCCCTCCCGCCCCGCCCCGTGTCCTCAAGTCCATTCTCTACGTCTGCGTCTTTATTCCTGCCCTGCCACTAGGTGCTGTCCACTTTGGTATCTCCCAGGTACTGACTGCTGTGGATCTGATTGTGTGACTTACGTAAGCCCCCTGCCCCCCGTCTTAACTAAATGATCTTTAAGCTGCAGCTCAGTAAATATGTTTAGTCTAATATTGCCAGATTCATTCTTTTTACCTTCTTCAAGTTTGGACCCAACTTTTAAAAATTTCCTAGCCCTTAGTTGAATTTCCTTACCCTCAACGGCTTCTCAAACACATCTAGAGGTTTTCACAAGGAGATTCTAGAAGGTCAGTTTCCTGAGTCCCCCGGGGTATCTTTCGTGAGCTTTGATGTGTGATTCACACAGTCCCCTGATGTTCCAGGCACCCTTTTTATCCCCTTACTCTAATTTTCTCAGAATAAAAATTCACAATTGACCTTTTCCAGAAACAGAGGAATAGCTTTTCTTCTCTAAAATGTATTAAAAAGTCTAAGACCTCATGTCCTCCCACAAGGATCACATGCTAGAATTGGAAACCTAAGACTCACAGGAAACCGTGGTGGAATGCAGGATATAACCAGGTGCCCCACCGCGAGGCCGGGCTGGAAGCCCCCTACCTGTGCCATCCCATTGCTCCTTACCTCTACTGGCCAAGTCTGGTGGCTCCTCTTTTACAGGGGAGGATATGGCTCTGGAGAGATTAGGACAGTCATCCAAAGGCAGATCTAACTCCAGGGCTGGTGCTCCTACCTTTCTTGGGGAGATTCCCTGCAACCACGCACGGTTTGGGGTTGACATGTTGCATTGCAGACATGAGCATCACTTTTTAAATCTGTGCCTCCCCTCCCCCACCCCCAGATCACAAACTCTGGAAGCCTCAGTTCAGACAGACTTTTTTGGTCTAAGCTTGGGGAATTAGCAAAAGAAAGAAGGAAGCTCCAGATTCTAATTAACTTTGCTTTTTAACTACAGATGAGCCACTTTTTGAGTTACCTGGGGGTGAGAGTCTCAAAGATAATGAAAATATGTAAAGATGACAGGCACGCAGGAGCCAGACACTCCTGTAATTAGGTTCCCTCACCCTTGGGCCTTGAGAGTAAAAAGATCAAGGGAACAAAAGGACAGGGGAATTATGTGAATAACTGTGGTAGCTATCTTCCGCCTTTGAGGAGGATTATTTTTCAGAGTCTTCCTGTTTTTCCCAATAGAACTTAAAACAAACATTTAACTGTTTTTTTGGTTTTTTGGTTGTTGTTAGTTTCATCTTTTTTTTTTTCAACTGTAGCCTTTTTAGTCTTGTCCCTACTCAGCTTTCTTATCTGACCACACCTAAAAATGCTATAGAGAAAGAAAAATGGTTTTCCCTCTACCCTTCTAAGTTCTTGGCTGAGGCCTCCCCACACCTGCCCTGTAATAAAAAGACAGATTAACAGGAGAATAATTACAAATTTAAACACATACATATGTATGGAAGCCCCCCAAAGATATGAGACTCAAAAGAAGTCACCAGAGCAGAAAGCTTTTGTATCTTTTAGACAAACAATTAATTTGTGAAGAATTGACAAGACAAGGGGTTTGGGCTAGGGGTAGTAAGATGGTGAAGAAGTTAACAAGGTTTGGGACTTCCCTGGTGGTGCAGTGGTTGAGAGTCTGCCTGCCAATGCAGGGGACACCAGTTCGAGCCCTGGTCTGGGAAGATCCCACGTGCCGCGGCGCAACTGAGCCCGTGAGCCACAACTACTGAAGCCTACGTGCCTAGAGCCCGTGCTCCACAAGAGAAGCCACCGCAATGAGAAGCCCGCGCACCGCAAGGAAGAGTAGCCCCTGCTCGCTGCAACTAGAGAAAGCCCTGAGAGCAGCAACGAAGACCCAACGCAACCAAAAATAAATAAATAAATAAATAAATCTTAAAAAAAAAAAAAAAAAAGAGAAAGTTAGCCAGGTTTGTTTGCACAGCCTCCTTGGCCCTAAACTCCCTGTCTCTAGTGGCTAGGGATGCCTTCTACCTCCTGGAACAGGGAAGATCCCTTTCACATGGGAGATTTACTTCCTGCTTTTAGGGGATAAAGAAGGTTCAGAGTGTCCTTTGTGCACTGGCTATTTATCAACTCCTTTTAATTCAAAATAATCAATATGCCAAAGTGGCGTATTTAGGGTTGACACATTCTGACCCCCTGCAATGCTGAGTGCCAGGTTTGAACAGGAAGAGCCAAGCAGAATTCCAGGAAGGTTGGAGCCTGGGATATCGGTGGGCAGCAGAGAGAAGCTGACATTTCATCACAGCAAGCTCACGTGGAAGTATCAGGATGGGGAGAAGAAGGAGTGCCTCATGGAGCAGATCAACTCCCATATTTTTTTTTTTTTTTTTTTTTGCGGTACGCGGGCCTCTCACTGTTGTGGCCTCTCCCGTTGCGGAGCACAGGCTCCGGACGCGCAGGCTCAGCGGCCATGGCTCACAGGCCCAGCCGCTCCGCGGCATGTGGGATCCTCCCGGACCGGGGGACGAACCCGCGTCCCCTGCATCGGCAGGCGGACTCTCAACCACTGCGCCACCAGGGAAGCCCCTCAACTCCCCTCTTACAGGTCTGTTGAATGTACCAAGCGTTCTCATGGGTGCGAGCAGAGGCTCTTCAGATTTCTTGCCTCAAGCTCGGGAGCTTATAAAGAGGATCCACTCCTTCTGGCAGTCGCTAGTAGAGGACTGGGAATCGAATTTCCCTATTCTTTCTAACAATGGTGAAACGAATTTATTTATCCACTAAACTAATTTCTTTATACCCTCACTAGTATTTCAAAAAGGACTTAAGATCCCTTGGCTTGGAGAGAGGAGATCAGGAGACTTTCATTTTTCTTCCCTCTCTGCCAGGTTGCTGCATCTCTTTGTGTCTGTTTCCCATCTGTGAGAGCCAACACTTCTGAGTGGTTAGTATACACACCGAGCACTGTTATAGAGACTTTCCATGTGTCTGTATTAGTTCACTTAATTCTCTCCCAAACAACTGATTACATTATGTATCTTTTGGGAATTTGTCAGTGCAGTTCCAGTACATCTGTGAATACACGCAGGATGACTTCTGTGGCTTTTGCCATTTCAAAGAATCTTGGGTTTTTCTCTTGGCTCCAGAGGAAAATAATACCCCAATTTGAACAGTGCTAATGGGGACCTTGTCTTTGAGCTTGACTTTCAACCAGACCCAGGCTGGAGAGAAAGGAAGTCTTCAGGATAGGGGGCCTGGGGCCGCCTATGGAGATGGGAACAGCCAAAGCCTGTCTGCCCCTTGGAAAATCTCTTTGGTGGCCCGGCCCTGTGGGGTCGTTATCCCTTCCTGGTTGGGGGTTGTTAGGGATACAACCCCTCCCCAGTCAGGATGGCAGTCAGAGAACCCCTCCCAGCCTCTGTCTGCCCATCCAAGGTACAGCTGTGACCCTGAGGCTTATTTTTCATCCTGGGAAATCCCCTTCCTATGGGTCAAGGGCGGTCCTGCCTCCCCCCACCCCCACGAGGTACCCCTCCCTACCCGGGCTGAGTCGGGGTTCGAGCCGCCAGCGTCCCCGGGAGTGAAGGTGGAGGTGGAGGAAGACAGCCGGTGGAGCCCTAGGTTGGGTGCGGGGCGGTTCCCACCCAGTGGCCAGGCTCCGCCTTCTCCAGAGATGGTTGGCAAAGTGCACAGCCCGCTGCGCTGTGCGGGTAGAGAGTGAGATTGAGTGTGAATGCGCACGAGTGCGTCTGTGTCATTGTGTGTTTACATAGAGTAATTGTGTGTGTGTGTGTCTTCGGTCTCTGTGTCTGAGTACTTGTGCGGGAGTGTGTGACTTCGTGCGTCATTGTGTGTGTTGATTTACGTAACTGCCCGAGTGCGTGTGTGTGAACGTGCATGCTAGTGTATGTTTTTGTGAGTGTGTCTGTGTGTGACATCCGGGGACGGGATACGGAGGGGGATCCTCCCATCCTGAACCCCCTCTCTCTTCTCCTCGAGGTGGCCGGGGCGCCCGGAACCCCGGCCCTGACAGGGGTGCTGGGGTTGGCGACGCAGAGCTCACCGAGGGTCCCGGGACCTCCCACGGCCGGGCCGCCTGGTCTGCGCATCCCAGGCTTCTTCAACATTCCCGGGAGCTCCTGGCCGAGTTTTTCTCCTGCCCTCTTCGCAGGCTCTAGGCGACGCTGGGGCGGAGGGAGGCTCTTTGGGCTCGGATGGGCGGGCCCTGCCTTGGGCGCCTCACCTGGAACACTGGCTGGAGGCGGAGGCGGAGACGGCGGAGCAGTTGGAACCACCGCGGGCTGTGCCTCAGGCCACTTTGTTCTGCCCCACGTCTGCCCCGCCCGGGTGGGACACCCTGGGGTCGCTCTGAACCTCGCACTCCCCTCCTCCTCTTGCGCTCCACTGTGACAGGGGTTGAAGTCCGGCTGTGGACCCGAAAGAACATTCGAGGGGACCTGGGACTTTGCAGGGCAAGAAGGGTGTGGGCCCGGTACCGGTCCAGAGCGCTTCCAAAGCTAGCTCTGCTGCTAAGAGGCTGTGGGATTGGGTGCGGACGTGTGTGTGTCTGTGTGTGTGAGAGTTCCCTGCCCTCTGAGCTTCGGCTTCATTTACAACCCAAGGGAGAACAGTACCCACTTTACAGTGTGATGCCTGGATAAGGATAAAAACTGGAGCAAAGTGCAGGGGGATGACCGCGCTATTGCACGCACGCTATGCCGGCACGCATAGTTCATTGTAATGAATAGGTGTGTCGTGAAAGTCCCGGGTTAACCCATTTATTTTCTAAATCCGACATGTGAGGGGAACTCCGACGGAGAGGGAGGCCCAGCGGCTGGGGAACAGCCCGCACACTGGATTTGAGCACAGAGCCAGGGTTGGCCAGTTTCTCGGGTGACTCCGGCTCCCCACAAGTGACACTGGTCCCTGGCCCCGCCCTTTCTGGTGATTCCCTGGGAACCCGGGAGAGGAAAGCAGTTTGGCGGACGACCGGCCCTGGCTCACTTGGCAGGTGGCATTTTCTATCCTCTGGTTACAAGGCAAAAGGGGGGCCAGGGCCAGCGTGCGCAAGCCGTCCGGGGTCCACGGGCGACTGAGGTTCCCGACTCCAGGCGCAACCCCACCCGCCAGCAGGGAGCAGCGGGGGTCCAGGAGGATTTGCAGCGGCGTCCACGAGGCGCGCAGCGGACGCCTGCTCTCCAGAGCTTCGCCTGGCTGGGGCTGTGAGAATTTGCCGACGGTGCCCGCGCCGCCGCTGGCCCCGCCCCAGCCCCGGGGACGCCCCGCCCCCTGGCCCTGCCCGCGTCCGCCCGTTGTCCGGGCCCCGCCCAGGACCGCGCCCCTCCGCGGATGCCCCGCTCACCCGCTCCGCACCGCGGGCCTGCCCTCAGGCCCCCGCGGGCTCCGCGCCGCCGCCCAGAGGCTCGCGCCCTCCCGTCGCTCCGGGACCCGCCCGCCGCGTCCCTTGGGCAACCGTCTCCAGGGAGACCGGGCCCCGCCCCCGGCACCGACACCCGGTACGGAGCCCACCTGTGCGGGCGTCTGCGGGGTCCCAGTGCCCCCCCACACCGCTCACGCCCCGCCACGCCCCGCCCAGCGCCTGGCTTTGTCCGCCTGGGGAGATCCGGGGCCCGGGGGCGCGTGGGGTCTGGAGGAGGAGGCGCGTTCCCGGGGCGGACCGGACCCCGCTGGGGAGGCAGAGGCAGCGGGCCGCTCTCGCGCTGTGATTCTCTGGTGTGGGCTGGTTCATACTCTCCTTTTCTGATCTCATTGCATCCCTTTTATGCCTCCCGGGGGCCGGGAATCCGGGGTGTCCCGCTACCGCCCTAGATGGGAATGAGCAGGGCCCTCAGCCGGGCTCCGGACGAGGACGCACGCCTGTTCGGGGGCAAGCTGTTTACTTGTCAGGGACCGAGCAGTTGCCGCGCGAGCCCTCCCCTCCCCCTGCCCCCGATTCGGGACCGAGCGTCCTGCGCTCTGGCCATTCCTAGCGTTGCCTCCCAAAGCTTTGCCCTTGAACCCAGAGGGCTAGAGGGCGGTAGACCCAGCTCTTGAGGTCCCGGCCAGCGTGAGGGCCAGAGCAAAAGACGTCCTCCCTGGCCCCCTCTTGTGAATTCTGTCCCGGCTCCCTATTTCCTGACCTGAATTCCTAAGGACTAATTTTCCTCTTATCTTTCATTCTCTCGGCTCCATCATTCTTTTTGCTTCCTCTTTCCTCGTTTTGAAAGTGCTTTCTCTACGATCCTGTCTCATTTCCCTGTGACTGAGCTGTTGTTTTTTGTTCTCTTGTTAATTAACTCCCTTGGTCAGAATGGAAGTTATTTCTTTCTTAGCTCTTGTCGCTGACCTCCCTTTTCTCTGGTGACAGTGCTTTGGGAAGTGCCTTGCCATCCTCACCTGGATGCTAAATGGAGAGACCATCCAAGCCCATGTTTCTGGGCTCCTGCAGCAGGGTCCATGGGGTATCCTTCCAGGGATTAGGCTGGCAGCCGGGAGAATTCCAGCTTGGACCTTGGGAAATGTCTTGGAATGACACCTTTTCCAACGGCTTCCTAGGACTGGGCTTTTTGTCTCATGGAGAAACCGGTGGTTTAAGTTTCCTGCTCTTCAGGAGCCCAGTGGGTTCCAGGCAGGAGAATCCTGCTGTGCAGGTAGCTGGGGGAAAGGGGCGGGGGGCAGGTCCTGCTGCTGGAACCCAGCCGCCTGGGCTTCCAGAACTCAGGTGTCTTTCTGTCTCTGGGGTCAGATTATTTCCAGGAGCCGCCCACAGTAGGGAAAGAAGCACCACAGGTGCAGTGAGTGGGCCGACCCCTCCCCACGCACCCTTCCTTTTCATCTCCAGCAAGCAGGGATGAATCTTCCTTTATGATGCAATTTGGGCCTTGAATGGGGACCTCAAGTTCACAGACCTGATTTTGCAGCCATTGAATGGAACTTGAACCCAGGCTTGACTCAGATCACTTACTTTGCTTTTAAAAACCAAACAAAACAACAAACAACTCTAAAAATGATCTGAGTCATCTGTACGTATATGAATTCCTGCTTCAGGCACTGGAAGTGTTCCTGTGGTTTGCTTCAGCACCACCAAAGGGAGCTGGGGGTGGCATTGACACAGATAGTGAAAAAGGCCCATCAAGCACAGTGACTGGTTTGCAAAAAGGAAACCTTGGTGAAACAGTTGCTTTTGAGCTAAAGTCCTCTAAGAGAATGCACAGAAGTTTTCTGAGACTTTCTCTTCTTAAAGATTTCTTTCTTTCTCTTTCTTTTCTTTTTTTTTCAGACAGATAAGGAGCTCAGAGTCAGGCAAGGGCGGAATGACGCTCATTGATCCCAAAGCATCTTTAATCTGCCAGGCAGAGGGACCTTTGCTGCTGGTCTTTCTTGGAACATTCCAGAGAGGTAGGTTGGGCAAAGGAAACAAGTGTGGGGGGGGAAGAAGAGATGTTATTTTGTAGATAGGTTAAGAATTTGAATGGAATCCACCCTCCCTGACTATCTAGCCAAAGGAGAACTTCGCTTAAGGACTAGAATGCTAAAAGGAAGAGAGTGACCCAAATTGGTGCTCAGAGCCTATGAAGGGGGATGTGAACTAGACCCCAGCCAGCTTCCCAAGAGAGGGATGCTGCTACCTGGGAAGGAAGGGATGGCTGTGCTCCCAGGAGCCCTGGAGCCCATTATTAAACTGCAGCATTTGGTATTTGACTTGCTGCGTTCATGATAGAGCTGGGCTGACCTATTTGATGAGAGAAAAATTAAAACCTTCTTCCGAAGGAAGTGGATTGGATTTTCATAACTTGATATTGCTTCTCAAGGAGTCCTTAGTTGGGGACATTCTGTTTCTCTAGAGAGTTGGCAGTCACTGTGTCAGTAAGAGGATGCTCCTTGGAACTTCTGGGACATTAGCTTGGAAGCTGAATGTAGTCCCTTCATTGTACAAATGAAGAAATTGAGGTCAGAGACTGACACTGACGGAGCCTTGGCTGAACACCTGCCTTTGGTATCTGGGGGTAGCTGGGTATGATTAGCAAGTGTGCAGATTTGTCCCATTTGCAAGCTGTGTGGGTACATATGTATTCTGTGGGTGCACAGCACCATCTTCCTTATACGGTTGCTCGAGCAGCTACTGTCATTTCTGATGGTTCAGGTAGGGCACGAGGTTACATGATGTCATCCTTGGAGGCTTTTCCCCACCCCACCTCATTTTTTCTAGGTCTTCCTCGGTACTTTCCACACTTCTTTGTTAGTGTGGACCTCTTTAAAAAGATCAAAATATTAAGCAGAATTTTAACCTATAAAGCAGATTAAAAGAGTGCCACTGTGGTACAAGTAGAGACTGGCCCACAACTCCCCCAACTGCGCACCTGTCCTACTCCTGCCACCCTCTGAAGGCCTTGGGGTGCTTCTGTGGAGCCCCAGGACTCCCTGGCACATAGGTGAAAACCATGGATTATGTAGACCTGTGTAGAGGAATTAGAGTTTCTTTTTCTGCTACACACCTGTTTACACTATCTTGATTTGTGTTTCAGAAGATGCCTTTAAATAATGATTTTTAACCCTCCTACTTTTTGATTTGTAAAGGATACCTATTTACTGTCGAAAGTTTACAGAATACAAAAAAATTACAAGTATCACTCTTCTATAATCCTACCCACCTCCCAAAAGAACCATTGTTTCCTTGTTGGAGTATCCTCCCTGGAGAGTCTTCTGTGTGTGTATCTTTGGAAACTTGATTTTTATTTCTTGGTAAATATTATCATGAACTTCCACAAAAACATAACTGAATGCATATGTTTATCTCTGTGCTGTTTCAAAAGTCCACTAAAATGAGAGTAGAGGAAGAAAAAGGTATAAATCCTTAAGAAAACAGAAAATGATGATAGAGGGGGAGGGATATGAGCAAAACTTTTGAAAGATGGGAAGCAGGTGGGTGAAAGAAAAGCAAAGCTTAGAATGTTGAATGTCCTGGCTGTGAGGGAAGCAAGCTGGCTTGTACACACGACCCACCAAAGGCTAGAGAATGGGGGCAACAGAGTGTTCCCAATGATGGGGGCGGGGAGCGGGGCTGGAAGCAGGAATATTGGTTTAAAGTGTGTGTTAGAGCCACAGACCCCTCTCTCAGTCCACGTAGCCAGGCAGCTCCCTCCTCCACCAGCAGAAGATGGCTAGTTTCCTGCAGGCAGTATTGAACCAGAGCAGCAGAAGGCAGGGGAGGCTCTATATTGAGAACTGGAAGATTCAGTGCAAGTTTGCATCCTGAATAGACAGACCCTCTCCTAGCTGGTTCCCGGAACGTGGCAGCCTGGCTTCTACCCATCCTCCAGGCAGGGGCCTTGAACTTCTCTCTAAGGAACCCAACCTCATATGAAAAAACGCTACTTCTCAGTGACACCTACCAAGCAACCGGCCCTGCACAAGCACCTTTCAGTGCCTCTCTCTTAAATTTGAATGGGCAGCCTGGATCGTCACACGCCGAATGAGTCCTCTAACATGAAAGACAGAGACCCAGAAGTCATAAAAATGGTTGTTTTTTTTAAAAAAAGGCATATTTATAAAACAATAATAAGCTCTTGGATATCAAAACTAGGATAGTAGAAGTAGAAATTTCAATAGAATAGAGTTAGAAGATTGAACAATAAATTTCTAGAAAGTAAGACAGAAAGACTTGAGGGACGGAAAATAAGAAAGAGAAGATAAGAAAATTAGAGCAGTTTGGGAGGCCCAGTATCCACCATATAGGAGCTCAAGGGAGAGAAATGGAGAAGGAAAAGTTATTAAACTCCAGAAAAAAAAAATCTAGAACTCAAGAGTTTGCATTAAGAATCTCTGTGTAGGGCTTCCCTGGTGGCGTAGTGGTTGAGAGTCCGCCTGCCGATGCAGGGGATGCGGGTTTGTGCCCCGGTCCAGGAAGATCCCACATGCCGCAGAGCGGCTGGGCCCGGGAGCCATGGCCGTTGAGCCTGTGCTCCACAACGGGAGAGGCCACAACAGTGAGAGGCCTGCATACTGCAAAAAAAAAAAAAAAGAATCTCTGTGTAGCACTCAGCCCAACGAATAATAAGATACAGTACATCAGGGACTTCCCCGCTGGTCGAGTGGTAAAGAATCTGCCTTCCAATACAGGGGACGCGGGTTCAATCCCTGGTCAGGGAACTAAGATCCCACATGCCGTGGGGCAACTAAGCACACGCACCACAACTACTGAGCCCGTGCGCTTCAACTAGAGTGCCCGCATGCTGCAACTACAGAGCCCACGCGCTCTGGAGCCCACGCGCCACAACTAGAGAGAGAAAACCCACACGCTACAACTAGAGAGAAGCCCATGCACCACAACGAGGAGCCCGCGCACTGCAACAGAAAGGTTCTGCGTGCCTCAATGAAGACCCAATGCAGCCAAAAATATAAATAAATAAATAAATATATTTTTAAAAGATACACTACATCAAAGTAAGAGATGTTCTGTGGGACATCAACATGAACTTCCAAAAGTCCAGAGATAGAGAGAAGTTACTAAAAGCCAGCGCAGGGAAAAGGGGCCACATATAGAAGATCAGAGCACAGAATGGCATTGGACTTTACAAAATCGACACCAGAAGCTACAAGACAGTGGAGCAACTCTTTCAAATTTCTGAGGGAAATTAATTCCCAACCCAGAATTCTGTAATCATCATTCAAGCAAAATAATAGGATGAAGACATTTTTCAGACATGTAATTTTTCAAAAACTTCACACACACACACACACCCTTTGTATCCCTTTTCAAGGAAGCTACTAGAGGATGTGCTCTACTAAAATGAGCCAGTAAACCAAGAAAGAGGAACAAGTGGTACAATATGTAGTTGTCTCTTGTTTCTCATTTGATTCAGCCACCAAATGACTTTCTGTATTTCAGCTGTTGTCTTACTTTGAGCCTTGGGAGTGGGGAGGGAAAAAAACACCTACCCCACCATGGGAACTGAAAAGTACTCTCTTCCAAGCCTCCCCTGCAGCCAGCACCTGTGATATGGGCTCCACTGATGAAATGTACCTATGTTATATTTTGACAGAGAAGAGAGGGATGAAACGTGTGTTGTTTCCATGGTTATGGTGGTGATAGCGGGGATGGGCTTCAAGGTTGAGTTCTTGGCACAGAAGTGGCAGGGGTACAAAGTAGCACCCAGTACTCAGTGGCCATACCAGCAATTTTGCCATCAGACATGATTCTGTATCATGGAGTCCACATAGTATACTACAGTTATATTTCCTTTCTTGTTCAACTTTTTGTTTTTCCTGGAGTTGATAGTTGCCTCATATTTTTATTTGCTTTGTTTTCAATGTACTAATCACGAATTCTTCCTCAAACTCTCCAACAGAACTATTAAACCCCTCACAATGCAGCAAATATGTCAGACAACCTGTCAGCTCCTTCCCTGCTTAATCAGTGAGAGTCAGCTTCTTTACTTGCAACCAAGAACCCTGACTGGTGGAGAGAAGGGAATTCCAATAATGATAGTGAAGAGAAGTTCCAATATCACAGTTGTGCAGCTGGTCTAGAGAGCAACCAGCCCAATTTGGAGCAAGATGGCTGAGGGCCCCAGGAGGAATCTCTAAGAAAAAAATGGAGCTGATGGATTATCTGACATATTTGCCATATTATAAGGATTTTGTAGTGCTGTTAGAGAGTTTGAGGAAGAATTACATATTCACACACAGAAAACAAAGAAAATTAAAAACAAGGCAACTGTAGGAGTAGCAAAAAGTTGAACGAGAAAGGAAACCATAGTATAGTATGTGGCTTAGCTTTGAACAATATTTACATAGTTATAATAATGGAAGAACTAAAGTTTGATTCACAGAAAGTGATCACATAACTATATCCAGGAAATGGGCGAGAGGATCCATGCATGTGTGTATGTGAAGGAAAGCACAAACTCATCTTCTCAGGTAAGAAGTTAAAAGTTGAAGATCAAGAAATATCAGTGTAAACCTGTTATTTAGAAATACAGAGATAAATACCAAAAGATACAACTGAAATTGGGGGTGGTTTGTTTGCATATGGAGGTTAAGGGACTGCTGGAGGTTAAGGGACTGCTGGAGGTTAAGGGACTGCTCATTTTTTGCTGCAAGCATTTTAGTTTTAATTAATTTTTAAAATTATGTGCTTGCATAACTTTCACAAATATTAAAATTTAAAAGTCATGAGTATGATGGCCACATCCACCCATAATATAGCTGTTTTCATTTTCTCTATGCTTTCTGAGATGTTTTGTCCACAAACACATGTTGCCATGATAAATATATGTGCATTATTGGTTTCATTTAAGGTGGGGGGTATTTGCAGTGCCGTGTCATTCTAATGACTATATTCACTCTTGTTGTTTGTGTTATCATTTCCTTAGACATTTCTTTATTATTTTTGATTTATGGGTTTCACAGACAATACTACAATCAATATCTTTGTGCATATAGCTTTTTCTTTTTCACTTTTGAATTGCTTCCTTAAGACAGTTTCCAGATTCCCCAAATTACCAGATATGAGACCATGGATCTTTCTTGTGATTTTGCTGTGTAGTATTGAGGGACCCTGCATGGTTGCAGGCCCAAGGCCCCCCTGGGTGCACCATGAACTGAGCATCATAGGAGATCATTGGGATAGAACTTTTGTAGGGTAGTTGGCTCATTTTTTTTTTCTGATGGCAGGAGTCAGTCTCTCTCTCTCTCTTTTTTTCCCATATAGAACAGAATTTCCAAAGACCTACACGTCTCCTTCTCTGATGTCTGTCTTGGTTTTCCCCCACTGAGGATTTTTTTCCTTTTTAAAATATTCAAATTAGAAGTTACTGTCCTATTGAATAATATGGACTCAAAGGAGACACATTTAAAATGGGAGAGAGTGAAAAAAAAAAGAAGAAGGAAAAAAAAAGAAGAAATGAGGGAGGCAGAAGTGGGTAGACTAGGAAACCAGGGAATAAGGTAGTTCATGTCCTCAGCTTACCTTCCAAGCAGACATTGGGATGCCTTCTTCTGCACGGTGTCACATGACTTTGTTATTTTGTCCAATCCCATCCTTCACCCCTCTGACCTCTTTTTCTCCAGGTGGCAGGAGCTGGGGTGTCAGACAGCCCTCCAAACAAGCCCATCCCTCCTCTTCCTGGGATGGTCTTCAGGATGTCCTACTTGCCTGGACTAAAACAAAAACAAACAAAAAAAAAAGAAAAAGAAAGCATTTGTATCTTGGAAGAATAGCACATCTATCCTAAAACTGTACCTGTTGAGGGCCCTGGGCCATGCAGTTCCCTCTGGCCTATGGCTTCATTCTCTTCAAGAAGGTGAAGGCTGCAGGCTTCAAGGCTGGGCTGCTGGGATGCCCGTTCCTCAGCTCCTTAAGAGCAGAGGATTGGGGTGTTTCGTGGCCTGTAGGGCCCAACGCCTTCCCTCATTCATCTGCTCTGCCAGCTCTGACCTGGGGCCCTGGCCTCATCGCTTTCCCCGCTCCCTTCTTGCCTCCCTTCCTTCCATTTTCTTCACAGCAGCCAAAGCAGTCTTCTTCGTAAAGTGTAAAATCAGGCCGTCCCCGTCCCCTGCTTAAAACCCCCCAGTGACTTCCCACTGCAGTGGTGACAAAGCCTGGCTCCTCACCGAGGCTCCAAGGCCCTGCAGGATCAGCCACATTGTCTCTCCCCAGTCTCCCCTTCTGCTGTGACTCCCATTACCTGGTCTTCTGCCTCAGGGCCTTTGCACTTCCCGTTCCAGCTGCCTGGAACCCTATTTCATAGATCTTTCCTGGATCCTTCTCGTCATTTGGGCCTCATCTGCCATATCTCACCTGAGGACCCTTACCTGACCTGCCCTCCAAAGGAGATGCTCCCTACAAACCTGTTTTATCACATTCTAATCCTATACTCTCTGAAATCATCTTGTTTATTCAGTTGTTTCTTATTTTATTTTTTTTGTCTTTTCCCGTTAGACTAAAAACTCTGTAAGAGCGGGGATGGTGCCTGTCCCATTCCCTGATGGACACATAGAAGGCGATCAAATAAATATTTGCTGAATGAATGAATGAGCGAGTGAATGAATGAATAGGACTTGGGACCTTCAGCCGTCTGGGTCAAGGAAGGGCCCCTCATTCTTCTTCCTGAGGGTCTCCAGGAGGATGTGGTGGTTGAAGGATCTCCTGGCAGCCAGAGCAGGGTGGTGGTTTCTGGAAAGCTCCTTCGGGGTAAACATCCAGGAGATTCACCAGGTGGTGGCCCCTCCAGGTAAAGCATCTTCCACTCTGCTTCTGAAGCGCTCACTTGCTCTCACTTTCCACCTAAGTTGGGCAACAGGAAAAGTGTCCATTTCATTCTCCGTGGGAGACTGACTGGAAACAACACTTGATTAGAAGGACTTTTTGAGGCTGAGAAGTCCTGAAAATAAACCCGGGTCAAGAGGCCCAGTGTGAACTCTGCTCTGTTCAGCGTGATGTGGAAGGCCGGCCCCTGTGGCCCCCTGCCCCTTGTCACGTGGCTGCTGGGCTCGCATCCTCCCAGCCTGGGTGGACGGTAGATACTTAGACTGTGTGCGTAACTACCTTCTACAACTTTCTGTGACTGAGGCTCCTTCCCTTGGGCTAACTAGGTTGTAACTTTGGGCTCTGAGATCCAGGCATTTTGTCCTCAGGTTGAGGACGTGAACATCTCTCTATGCAGGTTCATAGGAGCCGTCCAGGGGGACCTCTAGACTCTTGCTTTAGAACACCATCCGAAGGTACAGGGCATGTTTTGCCCAGGGCATCCCCTCAGGGAGGAGGATGTTTATCGCTCAGACAAGCAAGACACAACTTCCCTTCTTTTCCCACTGCCTGTCCCCTGCTGAGAGTGACTCATGTGTTCCCTTGGGAAGCTGTTCCCCAGGATATGTGATTGTTCCCCAGGCACCAAAAAGCCTGTCTTTACATTGACAAAGGCTGGGCAGCATCTCCCGGTCAGTGTGTCAACCACATTTGTGACGGCCACTGGAAAGAGGCAGAAGTCTAACAGACTCGGGAGACGCCAGCTCAGAGCCCCCAAATGGTGGAGTTTCAACAGGAATGAAAGGGAGCCTTCGGCAGTCCCGAGCTTGGGACAAGCCATCAGCCAGCTGGTCTGCCAGCCCAGGGGGACTATATGGGCTGCAAGGTCACTCCTAGTCCCGAAGAAGCATTTGTGGGATTCTACATCTGGGATTCTACACCCCTTGCTTGCCCTTTTCCCTTAGAAGTAACTTAGGGCCCCCTGAGGCGTTCCCTGCTGCCAGTGGGGGAGGATGGTGGCGGCAGATGTCCTTTTATCAAAATCTTTAGAGAAACTCCTCTGCCGGCCGCTCAGGACTCAGGAGGTCAGACCCCTCAGACCTTCACAGCTGAGAAACTGTTCTTCAACCTCAGGCCAGAGAAGGTGCATCTACCTGGGAATGTCTAGGAACAGCTCGCAGAGGGCTGGTGACAGAGACCCCCCCCCCCCAGCCAGGATGACTCTGCTGCCGCGCAGCTGTTCTGTGGATTGTGCGGGCCGGAAGTGGGAAGATGAAAGGAGGCAAGCTCCTTGCCCAGTTTTCTTTACTATTTTATTAACGATTCAGATGTGGACGGACAGAGGAAGCCTCTCTCGAGATTCTGGATGACAGTGAGAAGGATTGTTCATGGTTCTTCTTTGGTCCATCCCACTTCAGTGCCTTGAGGGTGGTCGTGCCCCTTACTTACCTTCCTGGCCCCGTGGCTCCACATCTGTGTGCAGTCTACTGATCCCAAGTGATATCTCTGTGGCCCCTAAGAGCTCTCCCCTGAGCTCCAAACTGGGACGTTGCCCCTTGGCTCTCTCCGTTGGGATGTTCAGTAAGCAGCTCAGATCCAGTATGTCTGAAATGGAGCTCCTGCTGTTTCAATTCCCTGCCAATCTGTTTCTCCCTTCCACTTTCCCATCTCAGTAAATATCCACCAGCCATGCAGTCTCCCAAGCCCAAACCTGCCTGTCATCCTTGCTCCTTCCCTCACTGTCCCCCATCTGACCCCCCCACCCCGCACCGCGCACCCCGCCACCAGCTCGTAGATATACCTTGATTCCCTCCCTCTCCAGTTCCATCTCCTCCTCCTGGGTCAAGCCACAGTCATCCGTGGCACGAGCTGCCCTACATTCTCGCCTGCGTGCTTGCAACCCTCCAGCATCATTTCAGATGCAAATAGGATCTGGTGGCTCCCTTTCCTAAAACGCTCTAGGGCTGTGCACTCACTGCATCGCTCCTAGAGTGAAAGCCAGGTGCGTCCCCTGTAAAGGCTCTGCGGGACTGGTCCCTGCTGACCTCCTCAGCCCATCTCATCCCCCACCCTCCCCTACGCTCCAGCGGCAAGGGCCCGCCGTCTGTCGGCTCAGGACGTGATGGCTCACCCTGGCCCTCTGCCCCAGTGTCCTCCCCTCAGAGGGGACTTTCTCGGCCTCCCTATATGCAGTAGCGCCTCCTGCTGTCCTCCATCACGTGGTCACTAGACACTGTCCTTCACCGCATTGATACTGCGCGGGAACATCCCTCTCGTCTACTGTGTCTCCCCTACTCCCTTCTGGGGAGGGACCCTCTGTCTCATTCACCACTGTGTTCCCAGCGCCTCGCACGATTCCTGGCACTTAATAAATACTAGTCGAATAAACTAAAATATCTCAGGCTAAGTGATACATACACAATGTCAAATCCAATAATACATGAGTGCTGATTATTTCCATGAGATGAAACTACCAAGAATAATTGTGAGTTCCTGCGTTTAGATTCAGGAAGTTAGTGTCCCTGTACAGACTGGGAGATCCTGGCTTACTGTGAGAAATATCTGGAGGGTTGGCAGCCAGCAAACTTGGTGATGTGGCCACCAAAGAACTTTCGGTGGGAAGGGGAGGCGGGGGAGGGGAGCCTGATACACTTTTAGGCCAAACAAATGGGAGTTTGGTGACTAGAACATTCTTCTACAGTTGGCCTGCCGGGCCCCATCTGGAGCATCTTGTTTTCTTGGAATGCCAAACTTTGGCAAAAGAGTCTAAATCTGTTCTGTAGGGAGAACAGAGGTGTTGGGGCCACCATCCTGCAGGAGAACCATCAGATAACAACTCCATGTGCCTCTAGGTGGCAACACAAAGGACGGGGCTGGCTCTTCGGGGTGGGCCAGTGTCCAAGGGAAGAAATTTCTAACACTAGAAGCTTCCAAAAATGGAATGTGCTGCTCTATTAATGGAGATAAATACTTTCAGCTGCAAGTGACAGAAAATCCAACTCAAACTGCTCTAAGTTAACAACAAAAAGGCGGGGCTGGGGCGGATTTTTTGGCTGATAGGACTGAAATTTCTAGGGGTAGAGTGTAGCTTCAGGCATGGCTGGATCCAGGGAGTCAAAGGCTGTCCTCAGGATCCTGCTTCACTTTCCATACTGAGCTCTGCTTTCCTCCACGTTGGTCCTTTCTCAGGTTCCACCCCTCAGAGCAGCGGGTGGTCACCAGCAGCTCTTGGTAGATATTCTGTCTTTTCTGTTCTCCCAGGAGAAAGTCCCCAAAGAAGTCCAGATGTCAAAACCCATGGGATTGACTAGATAGTCACATGTCCATCCTAGAATCACTGTAGCCAGAGAAGTACGGCAATTGGCTGGGGCTACATCCCGTTCCTGCTTCCAGCCCAGTCCCTGTGGCCAGGGGAAATGCAGGGCTCTGATAGGCTGGGCCTGGGTCTCAGGCCACTCAGGGAGCCAGGAGAGAAGTCAACCCATCTGAGCCACTTGGACTGAGGGTGGAATGAGTTTGTGGAAGGTCCCCAGCTCCCAGATCAAGAAACTGAAAGTTACCAGCACCCCTGTGCCGCTTTCCCCCAGGGTAAACTGCCTTCCACCCGAGGTAACCCCTATCTCTTCTTCTGCCAGTGCTTGTTCTCCATATAAATGGGATCTTGAGCACATACTTTTTTGTACCTGACCTCTTTCTCTCAGCTTTATATGTGTGAGATTCATTCATATTGTTGAATTTATAGATCATCCACTCTCACTGCTAATATAACATTCCATCGGGAGAGGAAACCACAGTTTATTTTTCCATTCTACTGCTGATGAGCACTTGGGAAGTTTGGGGACTATTATGAATAGCGATGCTATACTCTTTTATGCTTCTTCTGGCGCACCTGTGCTGGCATTTCTAGTGAGTGTATCCCTAGAAGTGGAATTAATTGCTGGGTCATAGGGCATATGTGTTCACCTTTAGTAGATACTGCTAAACAGTTTTCCAAAGTGGTTGTACCAATCGCATTCTTGGAGCAGTTCTAAAGCCTCGGGATTAGCTGACATCTGTGTGCCATACATACTGAGAGTGACAGGTCTGGGCTTCACGGAGAGTTGGGGCTTGTTAGCAGCTGCATCCTGGGTCCTGGGCCCACAAAGAGGGAAGGAGTTCCCATCTTTCTCCTGTCCCCTCTCTGGCATTTGATTCTGTCCTGCCCACACTATCCTGAGTCTTCCTCTTTTAGGAGTGAGTTTTTAACATCAAAGTGTTTCCCTGCATCCCAGATGGATGAGTGTAGTCGAAGGCTTCATTTCCACAGCGCTGAGGTAGCCCCATCCACCCCTTTGGCTAGAGTCCTGGGGAGTTCCTGCTGCATGTGCTCATCTTAGCCTCAGGACTGAGTGGCCAAAGATGCCTTCCTGAGCTTGGCCAAAGCATTGTAAATGGATTTTCCAGAATTCCTGACTGTCCTCCACATTTTGAGTCAAAAAAAAAAAGCCTTTGGCCTGGCCATTCTCAGAAAGAGGAACCCAAAGTAGGATGTGGTTTTATAATCAGAGGAAGTGGATCCCAACAGTGGTAACATGGTAGCACAGGGTGACATGCTGCCCTGCTGCTCAGAGCAGCTTCTGCATCTAACTAAGGGTGAGGCCTGGAGCCAGCTGGCAGAGCCACCAGAAGAACATCTCTCTCAAACTAAACACTTCCTTTCAACTATTTTTAAAAGTCACTTAAATCTCGGAGGATGTGACCCTAGGGTAAGGAAGTATTTGTCTAAAGAATAAAAATGATAAAACATGAAGGAAAAAGATTTGCCTACATCAACATTCAAAACTTCTGCCCCTTAAAAAGACACATAAACAAAGTGAAAAGATAACTCAAATCAGATATCACCAACTCACTCAAGCAACAAAAGAACTGAATCTAGAGAATGTAAGAAACCCTGCAAAGCAGTAAGAAAAAGACAGCCTCACAGAAAAAAGTGGGCAAAGTTTATAAGCTGGATATTTGCAGAAGGTAAACATTTTAGGGATAATCAGAGAAATGCAAATTAAAACGAGAGCATTTCGCGCCCACCAGATTGGTAGAAATGAGTAAATTTGACAGTACCAAGTGCTGGCAAAGATGCGGAGATTAAAAAGTTAAGGATGTGGTTATATCTGTCGTAGGTTATACTTATGATCTGACAATGCCACTCTTAGGCATATACCCTCCACCTGCACTGCCCAGTATGGCAGCCACCAGCCACATGTATTTCTTGAGCACTTGAAATGTGGACAGTATGATTGAGGAATGGGATTTTTAAACATTTTATTTAATTTTAATTCATTTAAATGTAAGAATTCATACTCGATTTGGTTATTGGAAAACTTTTAACAACTTGAGTCTGTGAACCTGCTTTTTTAACCTGTTAATTGTATGAAATCTACATAAGATGAAATACTTCTGATGAATACCTAGCGTCCGAATTGTCCTGTAAGTGTAAACTACACACCAGATTTCAAAGACTTAACACCAAAAAAAATGTAAAATATCTTGTAATTTTTCTGTACTGACAACATTGAAATGACCATAGTTTGGATATATTGAATTAAATAAAATAGGTTACTAACTGAATTTTATCTGTGTCTTTTTACTTTTTAAAAATGTGGCTACTGGTAACTTTGACATGACCCGTGTGGCCCACATTATATTTCTCTTAGACCGTGTTCACCAAGACTCTCACCTGTACCCAAGGCGATGTGTGCAAGAATATACGTTGCAGCATCATTTGTAATAACCAAAATGAGTAGACACAAACCTTGAGGTTCCTTAACAAGAGAGGGGGGTAAATAAATTGTGGTTTATTGACACAGTGAAGTATCTCCGAAGAGTTAAAATGAATGAACTAGAGCTACATGTATCAGCATGGATAAATCTAGATTGCAGCGTTGAGTGGCAAAAACAAGTGCAGAAGACCCACTAATCATACAATGCTTTAAAGCATGGAAAAATATTAGGAGTTGTTTGTGGACACATTTTAGTATAATAAAAGGATAAAAACATGCATGGAAACTATAAACAACCAGAATCCAGGTGGTGGTAACCCTGAGTGGGAGAGAGACTCAAAGACCTCTTATTGTGTCTGTAACATTTTGTTACTTACCGGGCAGTGGGTTTGGTATGGCTAAGATATTTCAACAGCTTGTTTGATGGCTAAAGCCATTTTCAAGCCATTTGGTTTCTGGTCAAAAAGTTTCAAAGAACTTCAGCCTTCGATCCCTCTCCAGTCTGGGGTTGTCTGCCCAGTGATCCTGCCATTTTCCATCTTTGCTGGCTGGTGGCCATGGTGAGGTCTCCCACGTGTGTGTGTTCCTGAGAAAAAATGATTTGGCATGGGTTTGTTGGTGGTTTAAACTGGGGGCACCGCCGGGAATGGTGCAGACGGAGTGCCTGCAGCTCAGCCTAGACAGTGACCTGGGCAGCAGGAGCCACAAGCCACCTCCCGGCTGGGACTCCATCCCAAGCTCCCTGCTGACAAAAGTCCTGAAATCCTGTTTTCCAAAGGATCCTATGAAAGGACTCACCCAGCACACCTTAGGGCCTCACTTTGCCTTTGCTTCCTTTTCAGGACGATTGGGATCCGAGAATTAAAAGAGCAGGATGCCCCCCGGGGTTGACTGCCCCATGGAATTCTGGACCAAGGAGGAGAATCAGAGCGTGGCTGTTGATTTCTTGCTGCCCACGGGGGTCTATCTGAACTTCCCTGTGTCCCGAAATGCCAACCTCAGCACCATCAAGAAGGTACGATCTTGACCTTAAAACTAGTTCTCAGAGCTTGGAACTCAGAGAAGCAGACAGATGGGCTCTTGCAACTCTCAGATTTGAGATCCTCAGCTATGAATTTTAAAAGATATGGTGGGGGGGGGGGTGCTTCCCTAGTGGCACAGTGGTTAAGAATCCGCCTGCCAATGCAGGGGACATGGGTTCGAGCCCTGGTCCAGGAAGATCCCACATGCCGTGGAGCAGCTAAGCCCGTGCGCACAACTACTGAGCCTGAGCTCTAGAGCCTGCGAGTCACAACTACTGAAGCCTGCGCACCTAGAGCCCGTGCTCCGCAACAAGAGAAGCCACCGCAATGAGAAGCACGCGCACCGCAACGAAGAGCAGCCCCCACTCGTGGCAACTAGAGAAAGCCCGCACACAGCAACGAAGACCCAACACAGCCAAAAATCTTAAAGAAGAAAATATATAATAAATCAAGTAAATTAAAAAAAAAAAAAGATATGGGAATTCCCTGGAAGTTCAGTGGTTAGGACTCCACGCTTTCACTGCCCAGGCCCCAGGTTCAAGCCCTGGTCAGGGAACTAAGATCCCGCAAGCAGCGTGGTGTGGCCAAAAAAAAAAAAAAAAAAAATTAAAAGATAAAAATAATGTCCAAGAATTGTTTAAAAACTCACAGTTGAAATCCACCTAGCTTTCCAAATTCAGCTCCCGCCTTTATCATGGCACGTTTACCCTCCCTAGATTCCTGTGAAAGCTTCAGGGTGCTGGTTCCCATGGTGGCCTTTCATTCTCTCCATGACTGTGCCATCACGTTTGAAACCACACCCCATCCATGGCCGCTTGAGTTTTACTGGTCTTTTGTCTTCAGAGCTGTCATCATAGTCGACATCATTTTTGGAAATGGTTTTTGGCTTTGTTGAATAATTTTCAGCGTGGATTACTGAGTCAAAGGATGAAATATCTGGATGGTATTTGGTAGATCTTGTCTTGTGACCTTTCAAAGGGCTTATCCCGCTTGCAAAGTGTGGGATTTAATGGGTCATGGCAGAGGACAAGGCCTTAGCCCTGAATTTGAAAAGCGATACTTGGAAGCAGGAAAAAAAAGGAGAGAAGCAATGGACCATCCTTGAGTTTTGTTTTGTTTTGTTTTGTGTTTTAATCTTCCCTTCCTGGGTGTTTCTTTAAAAATGAAATTTCTTTTTTTCCATTTCAAAAGTACTATGGACACATTGAAATTTAGGAGAATAAGAAAAAGTAGAAGGAAAAAATTACCCATGATCCAGCCATAGGAGACAACCACGGTTAACACTTTTTGGCTGTTTCCTATTTTCTTTTCTATGTAGTGTTTTTTTGGTGATAGTTCTGATTATGAATTTTTATATCTTTTTTCTGAGTTAACATTATAACATCCTTTTCATGTTATTAACCTTGTGTAAATATCATTTTAATTTTTTTTTTTTTTTGCTTATAGGGCTCTACATGCATATTATTAAAATTCCAAATACCACAGAAATATAAAACACATTGGTCTTAGCAGTCTCACCTCATATCCCAGTTCAATTGCAATTTCTTTTTTTTTTTAAGATTTCTTTTTTTTTTTTTCTGATGTGGACCATTTTTAAAGTCTTTGTTGAATTTGTTACAGTATTGCTTCTGTTCTTATGTTTTTTGTTTTTTGGTCAAGAGGCATGTGGGATCTTAGTTCCCCGACCAGGGATCGAACCCACCCCCTGCATCAGAAGGCCAAGTGTTAACCACTGGACCGTCAGGGAAGTCCCCAGTCTCAATTTCTTAATACTTTAATTTATACCAGGGACCAGACAGTTAATATTCTAGGCTTTGCTGGTCATATGGTGTTTTGTCACAACTACTCAACTCTGCCCTTGTAGGGCTGAAGCAGCCATAGACGGTGTGTAAGTGAATGGGTGTGTCTGTCTTCCACTAACTTGGCAGACTGTAGCTTGCAGTAGTTAATACGTTTATTATCGTTTTTATGGGAATGGGCTTGAATTACAACTGCTGTTCTACAGCTTGGGGTCTTTTCCCACTTAATGCTGTATCTGGGAGCCCTGTGTGCATTGGTACAGGTATCCTTAGATTCTGGGTCACACGCCTGTGCTATCCCTTTGCATTGATGGACCGTAATTATCCATCCCCCGTGGAAGAAAAATAGAGCTGTTCTCTCCTTTTCCATCTTCTCTGTGACTCAGCGGTGAGCACCTTGGCACTAACACTTGGCGCCCCCGTGGCGCTCCTGTGATCCCTGGAGACTTCCTCACCCCGAGGCCACACACTGGACTCAGCCCACAGAGGCGTTTATGTCCCCCTCGGTGTGTGAAACTTTTCTGAATTACTTGCCACCATTTAAAGACCAGGGTGATGAACCAGTAACGATTAGCTGGGTGCCTGGAGGTCAAGTCTGGCTGGCCATCTCTCAGGGTAGCCTACAGGGGAGACGGTAGGACCCACCGCTCCGCTCCAGATTTAGCGCCTACCTGGCCCCCTTCATGGAAGGGCAGGATGGAGACTGCCGGTGACCCTGTGGTCAATGCTCAAGGGATGGAGAGTGTAGTGGTCCCCTGCCTTTGCCCCCTTGTCAGGGTCGTGAGACCAGCCTCCACCCGCCTCCCGGCTCCCTGTGGCCCCGCCCACCTTAGGGAAGGAGCTGACCGGCCACTTTCCCTCCCAGGTGTTGTGGCACCGAGCCCAGTATGAGCCGCTCTTCCACATGCTCAGTGACCCCGAGGCCTACGTGTTCACCTGCGTCAACCAGACCGCGGAGCAGCAGGAGCTGGAGGACGAGCAGCGGCGGCTGTGCGACATCCAGCCCTTCCTGCCCGTCCTGCGCCTGGTGGCCCGCGAGGGTGACCGGGTGAAGAAGCTCATCAACTCGCAGATCAGCTTGCTCATCGGCAAAGGTGCCCTGCTGAGGCCAGGCCGTCCTACCTCCGCTGGGCCTGCCCCCTGCCCCCGCCCCGCCCCCGAGCCCCACGCTGACCCGGCTCCCCTCCCCCTCAGGCCTCCACGAGTTTGACTCCTTGCAAGACCCGGAGGTGAATGACTTCCGAGCCAAGATGCGTCAGTTCTGCGAGGAGGTGGCCGCGCACCGGCAGCAGCTGGGCTGGGAGGCCTGGCTGCAGTACAGCTTCCCCCTGCAGCTGGAGCCCTCGGCGCGGAGCTGGGGGCCGGGCACCCTGCGCGTCCCCAACCGGGCCCTGCTCGTCAACGTCAAGTTCGAGGGCAGCGAGGTGAGCGGTGGCTCACGCCGGCCCGTGTGCTGCATGCAGGAAGCCGTGTCCACGGGGGACACTTCCCCTGAGAGACTCCCGGTCACCCACCAGCCTCCCCAGTTCATCCTCCTCCCAGCAACATCGGGTGGTATTTGTAGGGTATCCATTGCATATAAGGGGCTTGGCCGAACGTCCCACCAGGCGAGTTCCACAAGGCAGAGTGACCAAGAGGCTTTGGTCCTTGGTCCACTCACGCATCCAACAGGTATTTCCTGGTGTCGGCCATGTGCCGTCATCAGAGCCTGCCGTCGTGGAGCTCACGTTCAGGGGGCAGGGGGCGCCTAATACTTGCAGATGGGCCAGCCCGCCCCCTGTGCCCCAGAACCCCGTGGGCTCTTCGCAGGCATGGAGGGCTGACCCTCCCTCCTCCCCCTAGGAGAGCTTCACCTTCCAGGTGTCCACCAAGGATGTGCCCCTGGCACTGATGGCCTGCGCGCTCCGGAAGAAGGCCACGGTGTTCCGGCAGCCGCTGGTGGAGCAGCCCGAGGACTACACGCTGCAGGTGAACGGGAAGCACGAGTACCTGTACGGCAGCTACCCCCTCTGCCAGTTCCAGGTGAGGGCTGCGGTCCGGGAGGGGCTCCTGGGTTCCCTGCAGTCCTGGCCTGGGGCCTGGGTTGCGGCGGGGGGAGAGGGGGGAGCTGGTCCTCGGCCCCTCTCGAGCCCGACAAGCCAGACCTTGGGGGTCACGGTGAGAGTGCGCCCTTGCTGGGCTGGCTCTCCCCGTGAGCACAGGGAGGTGGGTGGGGGCAGTAAGGGCCAGCAGGAGAGGCCCCAGAAGGCCTGGCGTGGGCAGGGGCCAGCGTGGGGCATCCCTGGGTAGCCGGTCATCCAGGGAGCAGTGGAGCCGCTCACCCCGCCCCCCATCTCAGTACGTCTGCAGCTGCCTGCACAGCGGGCTGACCCCCCACCTGACCATGGTGCACTCCTCTTCCATCCTCGCCATGCGGGACGAGCAGAGCAACCCCTCCCCCCAAGTCCAAAAGCCGCGCGCCAAACCGCCCCCCATTCCTCTGAAGAAGGTGAGCGGCGCCCTGCGCTTACCTCCCTGCAGCCCTCCTTCCCACCTGAGGTCCAGCCCTGGCGCCTACTGGGCATCGCCCTGGACCAGCCATAGGTCCAGGGGCCCCTTGTCTCATGCCTTCTGGTTGCTCGGGGTTGAGAGTTGGGCCTCTGGGCTGGGGTGGACTCCTGTCTGGACTCCCGGGGCAGCCTCCAGGCCTGGCGCTCGGGCCGCCTGCCCCTCCTGTCTCCCGTGCTGTAGGCAGAACTCCATGCCCTGCAGCGCTCGGGGGTCTTGGGCCCCCTGGGGCGCCCGCGCGGCAGGTTTTCTGGTAAAGGATGGCGTTGCGGGCAGGAACCTGCAACACCCTTGCCGCCACGGTGGCCACGCGCCCTGGCAGCGGCCGGGAGCGCAAGCCTCCCCTGAATTCCCCTGCTTTAACGCCCCCGCTTCTCCCCTCCACCCCGCTCAGCCCGCCTCGCTGTCCCTGTGGTCCCTGGAGCAGCCTTTCTGCATCGAGCTGATCCAGGGCAGCAAAGTGAATGCCGATGAGCGGATGAAGGTAGGGGCTCCTGGGCCGGGAAGGGCCCGGGGAGTGCGTGTTTTTGCACAAACACGGTGGCTGTGGCCTGGAGGGGTGGCGGAGGAAGAAGCGGGGGGGGGTCACACGAAAGCCACCTGACCACATTACCCAGCATCCCTGCCGGGGGTGGTGATGAGCTGCTTCAAAACAGGAAGGGGGGAGGGGAGCAGGCCGGCCGGCCAGAGAGGACAATTCGGAGAAACCGGGCCCAGTGAGTTCTGGGTATTGACTTTGGTGGAGGTAGTGGGGCCAGGCCCAGCCCAGGGATTGAGGAACTGCAGAGCCTGGGAGGTGACAGGCGCAGAAGGGGAGCCGCTCCAGCTGGGCTGGGGCCAAGGCCACGGCCACCTCTGGGTCGTTCACACGCCCACCTCCTCTGGCCTCGGGCCTGCCCTGTACGGCCCTGTGAGGTGCAGGTTTCCTCGTCCCATTTGCAGGACGGGAAACCCGGGTCCAAGGAGGTCGGGGCTCTTTGGGGAGCATTTTTTGGTTGGGGTAATTTCACAAGCAGGGCAGGCGTGGGCTCCCGTGGATGAATCCTGGAGGGCTGGATGGGGCAGCTTTGTGGCCGGGCGATGAGGAGGCAGGACAAGATGTGCAGGCGGCATTAAGTCCTTCCCCGCCTACAGGGGCTCACACCATTCTGAGCAGTGGGGGCAGCCTAGGGTGCTTGAGCTAGAAGGGCCCCTGGAGTTCCCAAGCCCCGATGGGGAAACTGAGGCCCAGAGCAGGGAACCAACACGCCCCAGGGTCCCGCAGTCAGTGGGGAGCACAGCCCACGCCGCCCTCCCCTTCCCCGCAGGACCACTCCTCCCCCTCAGGCAGCCAGCCCTCCCTTTTCCGGACCACCTTCAAGCACCTGGCGGGGGAGGGTTCAGACCCACGTGAAATGAGGACCTTTCAGGAGGAGATTCGAGCCTTAGGTGGGAGGGAGGGACACCCGGGCGGCAGAGGGAGGCTGGGCCTCTGCCGCCTGCCACCCGCACCGTGCCTTCCCCAGCTGGTGGTGCAGGCCGGCCTCTTCCACGGCAACGAGACGCTGTGCAAGACGGTGTCCAGCTCGGAGGTGAGCGTGTGCTCGGAGCCTGTGTGGAAGCAGCGGCTGGAGTTCGACATCAACATCTGCGACCTACCGCGCATGGCCCGCCTCTGCTTTGCGCTCTATGCCGTGATCGAGAAGGCCAAGAAGGCTCGCTCCACCAAGAAGAAGTCCAAGAAGGCGGTGGGTGGGGCCGGTCGGGAGGCACTCTGTGATGGGCCCAGTCCAGTCCTGCAGCCCGCCCTGGGGCCACTGCTCTCCCGTTCCCAGCGTCCCAGCTGGCACGCAGCCTGGGGATGCGGTCCAGGAGGGCCTGTGAACCTCAGCCTCTCCACACCACGCGCGCACGCACGCTGGCCACCACCCCTGCCTGCCATGTGATGGTGCTGGGTTCCTGGGCTTATGAGCACAGTGACTCGGAATATCTGGGCCTGGGCCTTTGGTCCTTGCGGGAACCCGGAGGGAGCTCCCTGCCCTAGAAGGACAAATGCAGTGTCCTTGCAGGGAGCGGGGTGGCCTGAATCAGCAGCCAGTTGGAGACAGAGTGGTGGTCGAGCACTGAGTCACTGGGCCCAGGATGTGACTGACCACCGAGCCACCCTGACTCACTCGTAGCTGAGCTGGGCTAGCTCCCTGGGGCCTATGTGGTTTGTTTGAGGCTTTCTCAAGAAGCCGAGAGTGGGATGCGTCCGGGAGCAGAAGGGAGCCGAGGGGTGACTGACTCTGCCAGCTGCTTCAAAGGGAGTCTGGGCGAGGGTGGGAAGCATGGTCTGGCTGGGCCCATCCTGCAGATGAGCAAACGGAGGCCTTTTGGCAACTGGCTGTGACCTGCCTGGTTTCTCTCCCAGGACTGCCCCATCGCCTGGGCCAACCTCATGCTGTTTGATTACAAGGACCAGCTCAAGACCGGCGAGCGCTGCCTCTACATGTGGCCCTCCGTCCCAGGTTGGCCCAGGCCAAGAGGGAGAGGCAGAGGCCGGGGGGTTGGGGAGGTGGGTCCCACACGTGATGACATCCCCCTTGCATCTCCGTCTGTCCTTGTATCCAGACGAGAAAGGGGAGCTACTGAACCCCTGTGGGACCGTGCAGAGTAACCCCAACACTGAGAGCACAGCCGCGCTGGTCATCTTTCTCCCTGAGGTGGCCCCCCACCCTGTATACTACCCTGCCCTGGACAAGGTCAGTGAGGGGGCCCTCGCCATTTGGGGTCCAGGACCCACCCTGCCCAGAAACCTCGAAGCTAAAGGTTAATTGTCCTGACCCTGCCTCTGGGGCTCCCCAGGACATGGTCCCTGCACCCCGTGAGTTGCCCGGGGCTGGGAGCTGGGTGCCCACACACGCTTGGGGGCTTCCTTGACTCTCTGGAATCCTCATGTGTCCTAGAGCAGTGATTCTCAACCGGGGGGGCCACTTTGCCCCCCAGGGGACTTTGGGCAATGTCCAAAGACATTTTTGGTTGTCACAACTAGTGGGAGAGATGCGCCTGGCATCTCATGGGTGGAGGTCAGGGATGCTGCTAAACGCCCTACAGCACGCGGGAGAGCACCCACCACTGAGAGTCATTGGCACACAAAGTCAGCAGTGCCGAGGTGTTGACGCCCGCCCCGGGGGCCTCCCCGGCCAGGCTGGCCCAGGCCCCGGGGTTGCCGCTGACAGCAGGGTCGCTCTTGCAGATCCTAGAGCTGGGGCGGCATGGGGAGCACGGGCGCTTCACGGAGGAGGAGGTGAGCTGGGGGCCGTGGGCGGTGGGGCGTGGACCTGGCTGCAGCCCTCACCACCCGCCCACCTCCACCTGTGCCCCTCAGCAGCTGCAGCTGCGGGAGATCCTGGAGCGCCGGGGGTCCGGGGAGCTCTACGAGCACGAGAAGGACCTGGTGTGGAAGATGCGGCACGAGATCCAGGAGCACTTCCCCGAGGCGCTGGCCCGGTTGCTGCTGGTCACCAAGTGGAACAAGCATGAGGACGTGGCCCAGGTGGGCGGCAGGGCCAGGGCCGGGGGAGGGGCCAGAGTCTGGAGCCAGACCGCAGCCTGCGCCCCCTGCCCTGACCACCGGCACCCCCCAGATGCTCTACCTGCTGTGCTCCTGGCCCGAACTGCCCGTCCTGAGCGCCCTGGAGCTGCTGGACTTCAGCTTCCCTGACCGCCACGTGGGCTCCTTTGCCATCAAGTCCCTGCGGAAACTGACGTGAGTCCCGCGGGCTTCCTCATCTTCAGAGGGCGGCTTTGCCCCAATGGCCCGGGTCTAGGCGCTGGCTGGGGACCTCTCCTGGGGGCCTGCTCAGGTGAGGCTGGCCTCCCGCCCCTACCCTGCCCCCTCGCCAGCTGCAGACCCTCTCCCGAGCTGTAAAGCTCCGGGCCCCAGCCAGCCTCCCTCCTCTGCAGGGACGACGAGCTTTTCCAGTACCTGCTGCAGCTGGTGCAGGTGCTCAAGTACGAGTCCTACCTCGACTGCGAGCTGACCAAATTCCTGCTGGACCGGGCCCTGGCCAATCGCAAGATCGGCCACTTCCTCTTCTGGCACCTGCGGTAGCTGGACTCACCTGGAAGGCCACGGGGAGGAGGGGCCTCTTGCCTGCGGGCCTCGCGTTTCCCGCCGGCCAGCCCGGGTGTCCTCGGTGGCTGGGTCCTGCCGGGCTGGGAGGGGCTGTGTGGCCCCGCCTGGCGAGGCGAGGCTCAGCGCCTTCTTCCTCCCTCCAGCTCCGAGATGCACGTGCCCTCGGTGGCCCTGCGCTTCGGCCTCATCATGGAGGCCTACTGCAGGGGCAGCACCCATCACATGAAGGTGCTGATGAAGCAGGTGAGGCTCGGGGCCCCCGCACCCCTGCCTGGGCTCTGCTTTGGGGCAGAGTTACCCCGGCCCCTGTAGAACCGCGTGGGCCAGGCTGAGGCTCGGAGCCTGCCCCTCCCGGCCTGCCCACGCTGCCCTCCCATCCTCCTGGCCAGGGGGAAGCGCTGAGCAAGCTGAAGGCCCTGAACGACGTTGTCAAAGTGAGCTCCCAGAAGACCACCAAGCCCCAGACCAAGGAGCTGATGCACCTGTGCATGCGCCAGGAGACCTACCTGGAGGCCCTCTCCCACCTGCAGTCCCCGCTCGACCCCAGCACCCTGCTGGCTGAAGTCTGGTGAGCCCCAGGCCCCAGCCGGGGGCTCCCCACCTCCTCCCCTCCCCCCAGGCCCTGAGGAGGGCCCACTGCTGACTGCTCTCTGGTCCGGCAGTGTGGAGCAGTGCACCTTCATGGACTCCAAGATGAAACCCCTGTGGGTCATGTACAGCAACGAGGAGGCGGGCAGCGAGGGCACCGTGGGCATCATCTTTAAGAACGGGGACGGTGAGCAGGCTGGGCCCCGGGAGGGACCCGCTGAGGCCCTGGCTTCCCCTCGCCCTGCCACACTACCCTCGGTGGGGGCACCTTGCAGTGGGGGCCAGGGGTGGATCTCCTGGAGGGCGAGCTGACAAAAAGACAGAGTCTTGGGACTCTGGGGCCTGGGCGTGGCTGGGATTGGAGAACCCACCAGAAACTCATGCCTTTCCTCCCTGGGGGCGGCTGCGCAGACCTCCGCCAGGACATGCTGACCCTGCAGATGATCCAGCTGATGGACGTTCTGTGGAAGCAGGAAGGCTTGGACCTGAGGTGAGAGGCCCTCCCGTCATCCACTTGTGCCTGCACCAGGCCTAGGACCGTGCCCCGTTGGAGGGGTCCCCGTCAAAGCTGACATTACCACCTCAGCTGGAAAAACGACTGGCTCTTCTAAGAAGAGCAGGGACCAGTTTGAAACTTGGGGTCAGGGAGGCGATAGGGCCGCAGGATGAGGGTGGAGAAGGCCAGCCCCGGCCCTTTGCCTCAAGCAGCCCTGGCTTCCTGCCCCATCTTCTTCCGAGCCACCTGGATTTTTCTCTCTGAGCAAACATGAGTTCAGCCAAGGTGCTGACTCTTCCTCTCTGCATCTTGGGTGCTGGTGTGACCTCTCCAAGGAACCTTCCCTGGAGCCCTGGGAGTCAAGGGCTCGCCCCCAGTACCTGCCTCCTCTTTTCAGCAACTTGAGTAGCATCTCCTGCAGCCTTTTTGGGTTAAGCTCCTCGGGGTCAAGAAGCCCCTGGGACAGCCCTTGACCACTGTGTCCACCTGCCCCTCCTCCCACCTGGCTAGGATGACCCCTTACGGCTGCCTCTCCACCGGGGACCACACAGGCCTCATCGAGGTGGTGCTTCACTCAGACACCATCGCCAACATCCAGCTGAACAAGAGCAACATGGCGGCCACGGCTGCCTTCAACAAGGATGCTCTGCTCAACTGGCTCAAGTCCAAGAACCCTGGGTAGGTTTCGGGCCCAAGGGACAGGTGCCCTCTCCTTCCCAAGAGGCAGACCTCGGGAATCAAAGGCAAGGAGGAGGGACTTTGACAGTCTCTGTGGCTTCTTGGCTCAGCCGAGGACCATCCCATAGATGCTGTGGGGTGGGGGGGTGGGGGAGTGGGTCAGGTCTCTGCTCCCACATGTATCAGTTAGTTATTGCTGCCTAACAACCACCCCGAACTCACAAATCTGCACCTTGAGCTGGCTCAGCTGAGTGGCTCTTCTGCTTTAACCACTCATGCAACTGCTCTCATCTGGTAGTTTGACTGGGCCTGGAGGGTTGCACGTCTGGGGCTTCTCTCCATGTGGCCTCTCATTCTAGCCTCAGCTTCCTTCCATGGCAGTAGGGAAGGTTCAGGAACTGCAAGGTGTCTTAAGGCCCAGGCCCTGGAAGGAGCCCAGCATCACTTCCTCCACGTTCTGTTGGTCCAAGCAAGTCACAAGGCCAGATTCAAGGGCAGGGGACATAGACACCACCTCTTGGTAGAAGAAGCTGCAAAATGGTGTGGCCGTGGTTTCCATCCCTGCCCCCCAGGGAGACCCTGGATCGAGCCATTGAGGAGTTCACCCTCTCCTGCGCTGGCTACTGTGTGGCCACATATGTGCTGGGCATCGGCGATCGGCACAGCGACAACATCATGATCCGAGAGAACGGGCAGGTAGGGGTGGTGTGGAGCTGCCATGAGCATGGTGCCTGCCGCCCGGCGCTGACCTGCTGGCCGTTCTGCTCTGCACGAGGCTGCTGGCAGATCCCCCTATCCAAGCCCTTCCAGCTCCCTCTCCCTCCCCAGGCTCCTCTGGGTGAGGCACCCTCCTTTTTGACTCCTTTTGGGTCTCTGCTCTTCCCTCCCCTCAGCTGTTCCACATTGATTTCGGCCACTTTCTGGGGAATTTCAAGACCAAGTTTGGAATCAACCGTGAGCGAGTCCCGTTCATCCTCACCTATGACTTTGTCCACGTGATCCAGCAGGGGAAGACGAATAATAGTGAGAAATTTGAAAGGTGAGGGTGCCTCAGACCCCCGAGATGCCCCTTGGTGTTGGGGGCCCCAGGCGGGGTGCACTGGGGGCGGTCAGTCAGAGGACGCTGGGGCTTTGTGGGCACGGCTCCTTCCAGGGTGAAGGCGGGCTGGCCGGCTGGCTGGGGTGCGGGTGGGCGGGAGGACCCAGGCCCCCCTCCCTGACCTCCCACTACAGGTTCCGGGGCTACTGTGAAAGGGCCTACAGCATCCTGCGGCGCCACGGGCTGCTCTTTCTCCACCTCTTTGCCCTGATGCGGGCGGCAGGCCTGCCCGAGCTCAGCTGCTCCAAAGACATCCAGTACCTCAAGGTAAACGGAGACCAGGGAGCCCCCGACTCCAACCGCCGAGCGTGATGGACCCACAGGGCCCTCCTGACTCGTGTGCGCTCACACCGGCCTGGGACCCGGGTCTGGCGGGAAGCCACCGGCTCTGACCCACCCTCCCGTCCTCCGCAGGCTGCGGGTGTTTCCACTTGTACAAGAGGGTTCCCTCCATGGTTAAAAACTGTCTTTTCTTCCTGCGTCTTTTCAGTTTATGAGACGCTGGGGCGGGGACTGAGGGGGGGGGCCATGGCCCCCGAGTTCCTGGGAAGAAGCTGCTCCCCCCCTTCTTCCTCCTGCCAGCTTCCAGTGGAGAAGGCCAGGCCGCCTGCCTTCGGGGCCAAGACCTCCGGGCTCGAGTTGGCATCTTATTTTGAGGATGGGGCGGGGCGGGGGCCGCCTTGGTTGGGGTCGGAACGAAGAGCTCTTCCCAGGGGAGGTGTTGGGTGGCACCCTCCTGGCTCCCTTGGTGCGGTTCTCTTAGGAGGGAGCGTTACCTGCCCAGAGAGGGTGGAGGTGCAGGGAGACGGGGCTCCCTCCGTGGGACGCCCATTGCTTCCATCTTGCCTCAGGATTCTCTGGCATTGGGGAAGACGGAGGAGGAGGCTCTAAAGCACTTCCGGGTGAAGTTTAACGAAGCCCTCCGGGAGAGCTGGAAAACCAAAGTGAACTGGCTGGCCCACAACGTGTCCAAAGATAACAGGCAGTAGCAGCCCGTCCAAGCCCTTGGCCTGGAGACAACCGAGCTGTCAGTCTTGGGAGCTGGGCACCCTCGGCCACCCTCCGGGGCCTGAAAGGCTGGATGGCATCCTTGGGAAAGAACCTACACAACTGCCTTTTGTTTACACTGGTTATTTATTTATGACTTGAAATGTTTCGGGAACTAAACAGCCATACGTGGAAATGCACCCTAATGCGGGGAGGGGGCACTGTCCTCCCGCTTCCCCATCCGAGCCCTGGGCTTTGATGGGAAGACACTGTGAACCCGGCACCTCGAGGCCGCATCTCGCCAAGGATCTGTGACCTCAAGTCTTCCAGCTGGTGGGTCTGGAGCCGGCAGAGACGATTCTCCCGTGTGGGAGCTGCCTCCTCCCCAGGCTCCCGCCGTGCTGCACCGGTCTTGGTGCCTGGCAGTGACCCGGTGCCTGCTGTCCAGACGGGGCACCCATGCCCGGTCACCCCCTCCACCTGCGTGCCCTCCATTGAGTTCTGGGCAGCCCCCAGAGGAGGCCTGGGTACCCTCTAGATTCAGGGATGATTGCTTTCCACCTTTAAAGCGACTCCTGGGTACGGGAATTCTCTCATCTCTGCTGTAAAGTGATTCTGTTTGTGGGTGAGAAAAAAAATAGCCAAACTACTTTACTGAACCTCTACGGCTCGGGAGAAAGGCCCCAGTGCCCATCACGTATAGCGCACGCTGGTCCTCGAGACACATTAAAAAGGCCTGAGCTTGATTTAGCTCATCCTGGCCATGGATCAAGACGCAAGCAGGTGCGAGTACTTTGTGCAATTGTATGTAACCTCCCTCCTCCTAAAGCAGGTTTTAGGTCACGAAGGTCCTGATCTCCTCCAGAACACTCACCTTTGAGAACCTGCTCCCAGTACCCAGGCAGCAGAAGCGTGAGGGTTAGGGGTGTGGTGGCATCTTTTCCTCTGACGGTACTTAGCTTGAAATGATTCAGGCTCAGCCTTAGGTGCATCTGAGGAGCTCCAGAAATGCAGGTTCCCGGGCCTCCCTCAGCCTTCTGGAGCCAACTCTGGAGATGGGGCTAAGAATCTGGGCTTCTGGAAGCCCGCAGGTGGGCTTCATGTATTAGCAGCCGACTCGGGACCCACAGGGGCGACACCACTTACCTCTCAAAAGGCTTTGCACGGCTCAGCAGAGCCAGAAGTAGCTGCCCTCTCAGCAGCCCAGGTGCACGGCTTCCAGAAGAGTCCAGGTGCCAACTCTGTTTCTTGGTTCACGAGAGGTGGCCGAGAGGCACTGCCCATAGCAATCCATGCCACCCACAGAGCCCCACTGACCAGACTCTGGTTCCCAACTAAGTGCTGAATTCATCAGACCCACCCACCTGTTTGGAAACAGAAAAAGCCGAGTGTATGTCTACTTGTTATTTATTTGAACGAGTCTGTGCTTCCTGGTGTGGGCAGCACACTGCATATACACAGCAATAGCTGGTTGGGTGCACGGCCTGTGTGCCTGACGAGAAGAGTATTTTCTATTTTTTTTAAACCCTTTGCTGTTTCTGTATGGGGAAGATGAGTTCAGCGTTAACTGATGTAGGTTCAACAGTCTGAACCCTTGAAATGAGGTAAAAACAGATTAAAATAAATAAAAGCCTTGGTATGTCATGTTCTTGGCTCAGAAAGAAACAAGAGAATGCAGGATTAAGACAAAAACAAGACCAAAAACAACCCACTCTCCCACTGGAGTTAGAACAGACTTTATTGTATGTATACACTTTCTGACCTATCATCAATATACACATCTGAAAAGTGATACCACGGCGGCTACAGACAGCGCGGAGGGTCCCGTCTACGCGTTAGCGTCTATCCACGGTCTAAACAGAGCAGCAACGGTGACAGTACATGGAGGGGTGGCCACACACGACACAGGACAGCTGGCAGTGTCCTCGAAACTAGCAGTTATGATCACAGAACAGTGTTGAGAATTATTTTCCCCCAGTTTTAGAAATCTAAAAATTTACATGTAAATTAAAAACCACAGGCTGTAGGGGTTTTCGCTCCTGACTGAGGTTCTCTCCCTTCACCACCTACTGGGCATGGGTTTCACCCCCGGGGGCTCTGGGGAGGAGGGGCGCAGGTGCTCGGGGAATCGAGCACTGCCTTCAGGCCACTGGGCGTCATTTCCGCCAGGTTCTGGGCACGGATCCCCCAGGCCTGTTGCTGTCTCCAGACCAAGTGGTCAGAGGGTCTGCACCATCCACGTGATCGAAACATACTCTCACCAGCAAGGAAACCTGCATCTATTCGGTATGGACCCCAAGGCTGCACCTAAGTCCAGGTTCCTGCACGAGGAGCTGCCGGTCCTTGGAGAAGGGAGCAAACATGGCCAGGGACCCCAGGTCCCCGCAGCCCTCAATGGGTAGAATCCCAAAGAGAAGACCTGGCCGTTTCCAGCCTCCAAAGAGGGGTCCCTGATCTGGTCCCCTCCTGCCGGGCAACAGAGCAATGTCTGTGCTCCTTTCTCCTCATCTTGGGGTGGGGCGGGGCGGGGGGGGGGCAGGATGGGCAGGGTCTCTGTTCCCTCCCCTCCCACGCTCAGTGTCTCCGCTCCACTTTGCATCTAGCCCCGGATTATGCTAGCACAAAAGACACGAGGAATCCCAATTTATTTACAAAATATTAAAAAGTCAGTTCATCATCTACATATTAACCCCATTCTGCCATTTTATACATGCACTAGTTTGGAAAAAATAAAAACTTTTTTTTTTAAAAAAAAAAAAGAAAGAGGACTACCAGGTAGGAGTGAGCAACTCTAACCCTCTGTCAAGGAGTCCAGTCACTGCAGCTTTTCTGGAGTTGACGTCAGCCACAGAGCTAGCGTCAGCTCCTCACATAACTTAAGAGCGAGCAGGGCGGACGAAGGGAGGGAGCGAGGGGGGGCCTATGGTCCTATACACCAAGCGTGGGCAGAGGTCGGCGACTGGGGGGCTCTGCAGACCTACCGGCCAGAGTGACTCTGTACGTCGTGGACCCTCGGGGCGGGCACAGGGATGACAGCAGAGCCTCCCGAAGCAGGAGAGAAGGCGATGGCGGCGCGGCCGCGGCTCAGTAGCTGAGGGTGGAGTCGTCCCACTCCAGCTGCTGCTGCCGGTTCGCAGTCTGCCGCTCTCCGTGCTCCCCACCCTCCTCCTCGCTGCTCTCCGACTCGGCGCTGGTGATGTCATCCTCCTCGTCCCCGTCCTCGCTCTCCTCCTCCTCCTCGTCCTCCTCCTCCTCGCTGCTGTGCTGGTCCTCATACGTCTGACAGAGACACGGCCCCACCAGGCGATGAATCCAGCCCCTTCCCCCGCCCCAGCTGTGACCCAGGGTTTGTCCACCCGCTGGAAGCCACATCCCACGACCCAGCAAGAGGGGCTTGACTAGGTTCCTCACCAAAGACGAAGGGAAACAAAGCTCCGGTCACCAGCCACAGCAGGACCGTGACCCTAAAGCACGCCCCCCCAGGCCTCAGTTTACCCAGGCGGGGTCATGGTGCGGACCACGCGAAGCACGTGAGCGCGAAGGTGAGCTGAGCCTCCCCGGGGCCCTGGCCTGCGGGGGTTCTCAGTTGGGGCGTCACCGCCCTCGCCTACCTCCATGGGGTTCACGGTGATGGTCAGGGCAGAGTCGTCCCAGTCCATCTCGTTCTCTTTGCCGCCGTCCTGGTCCCGCATGGTTCTCTGGTGAGCAGCCCGGATCCGGAACACTCCCAGGATGATCATGAAAACCAGGAAGCTGACGCACACCACGATGACGACGGTTGCGGTGCTGGGGACGACTGCGGGAAAGAGGGGACGGGTCCCGGCTGTGATGACGAGACCCGACCCGGCCCGCCGTGTGCCCTCGGCCTCCACTGCTCGCTCCGTCCGCCCCCAGAGAACGGGCGGAGCTCCGAGAAAAGGCTCAGCAAGGGTTCAAGTCTGGGTTCGGGCCCTCGCTGCCCCGTCCGTGCTCTGCTTTCCTCATGTGACGTGGAGTAACAGCCAGGCCGCCGGCGGCTGTTCTGAGCGGCGGTGAGGGAAGAGGGGGGCTGAGCTCACGGCAGGAGTCGGGGAGGGGCGTCCCAGGCCTACCTGCGAACGGGTGGGGGTTGGCCAGGTTGTGACCTGAGAGGTCAATGAAGGCGCGGTGCTCGGGGTGGACGAACTGCGGCTGCGCGGCCATGTGGCTGGCGTGCTCCACGGGGCTGGCCGTGTGGATGACGCTCACCTGCAGCGGAGACACAAGGGCAGCCTGAATGTGTCCGCGGATGGGACGGACACGCACTGGACCAGCACCACTGAAGTGGGCCCTGGACCGGTGCTGGTGGGCGGAGGGAAGAACAGAAGCGGCCAAGGAGGCTGCTGTAACCACGTGATGCCGTCACACAGCCAAGCACATCCTGCTGTTGGAACCACTCACTTTTATTGTATCTAATAAAATAATTCATCCACCACAGAATGGAGAGGACAGCACCACCGCCGGCCCTTCACCACGGGTGGTTCGAGGAGCCCGGGCACACAACATGGCCGCTCTTTTCCCAAAGCTACAGCCATGTGAAAGAGAGCACAAATCAGAGCCTTTATTTCCTTTCAAATCTGCTACCCTTTGGCTCACAGAAAACACTCATGGGCTCTTCAGCCCTGTGAGTTTAATTCTGCTGCTACGGGGTCACAACGGAAGCGTTCAATTGCTGAGAGTAACTTTGGGTCCATTTCTCCAGGGCACAGAAGCTCTGAGTGATATGAAAGGTGTCCGAGCAGGACGAGGGCCCACGACCATGTTCGGTGGAGAGCAGCCCTGCCGGTGCTGGCGGCAACCCTCGCCCTGGGCCAAGGATCCGTTCACGGCAGGGCCAGCCATCTGCAAAGAAGCCCTGGCTCCCCCGGCGAAAGGAGTGTCAGATCGCAAGAAACCACCTTGCCCCTCAGCCCAGGGCACGGACCGCCACTCGGTCCTGACCACCTCCCTGCAGAGGCCCCTCCGACTCTCGGGCTAAGGCAGCCTGTGAAGGGGGGCACCGTGCTGTGCCCCAGCCCACCCCGTGTGTAACCTGTCCCCCCAAACCTCTGCAGGTCTAATGGGGAGCAGCCCCCCGGCCGGGAAAGGCAACCGACCCCAGGATGAACCCAAACAGTTGCCACCACAAACGCTCTAAAAATCGGCATTTGCAAACATCAGGGCCGTGAGCGAGGCACCCGGTCACCACGCTGCTGGCCCTGCTCAGCAGAGCCCGGCACCCACCTCCACCTGGAACGCGTTGCTGACGTAGCGACCATTCAGCTCAGAGCAGACGAGCTTGAACTTCCGGTCAAGCAAGGACCTGCTGTGCCAGTTCCGATAGCGCAGGAGGTGCAAGACCTCCTCGTAGCTGGCCATGGTGTCGACACCTGCGAGGAAGACAGCGGTGGCTGAGCTTAGGGACATGGGCCGAGGGCAAAGGCAGGCTGCAGGCGGGCCCCAGAGCCACCCGGCCGCGCGCCTGGCTTGCCAACTGCAGGGGCGTCGTCCCCTGCTGAGGGGCAGGTGCCACACGCGCCCAAACCTCCACCCGTTTCGAGGACGGGGCACCAGGCAGAGCTGTGCTTCCGTTCCCGCCTGGGAGAAGGTGTGTGGCCACCACTCATCCCTTCCCACCTCCTCCAGGACCCGCTCCAACCGCTGAGCTGGGAGGAGGTGGGCGCTGAGCTCTGAGCCTTCACTCTCCCAGTCTTCTGGGGTGTGGCCTCTCACCTGTGAAGACCACGCCCAGGTCAGAGCTGCTCACTTCGATGCCCTTCTGCTGCAGGCGGGCTGCATCCACTTCCAGGCTCTCCTGCTCTCGGTTCAGTTCCTCTCCCTCCACCGTGACCTCGCAGGTGTCTAGGTCGTGGACAATCTCCTCCGACACCAGTGACTCTTGAACTGCAAAAATGGCCCAACCGGAAATAGCAGAGGCTGTGGAGCCCAGGGAGGTGCTCACAGTGACAGCCTGTCTGCTCATCCTCAAACTCACAGAGGCCTTTTAGGGACCACGGACGGAGGTACGGGACAGTCATTTTCAAGAATTGGGGGTGCTTTATGTGTCTAGGAGGACTGGCCACCCGGAAGGCCCGAGAATGGGGGGCCAGCCAGCAGGAGCGCCCCTACAGCAGCACCCCCTGCCCTCTCAACCCACAAGAGCCATCCCGGATACTGACGTCAAGCTGGAAAAAAGATGAAAGGACCCTCCAGGTGGGTTTCCAAAGATCATAATGAGCTCTAGCCCACGGGCCAGATTCCAGAAGCAGACCCAAGAACAGCACTAAAACATTCAAGTCTACAAAATCAGAGGAAAAGGGCCAAGAAATAAGTAGCAGCAGTGGGGTTTCAGCCGCCCACTTGTGGGCGACTGGCCTAGGCTGTCACCTGTGGGGTCCTCGTCCCCTTCTCCTTCGGGCTCCACCTCTCTCGTGATGGTGCTAATGATCCGGAGCTCGGGGAAAAGGAAAACCCCCTCCGAACTTTCAAATTCGGAAGCCGCTCGAGCAAAATGGTGGATGCCGCTCAGACTGATCTTGGGCTCTTCTGGCTGCAAAACCATCACGTAGCCATCCAACGGGGGGACTGAGAGGCAGGTGGCCTCGTTAAAACACCTGCCAACAAGGAAGGGGATGGAAGGGTCAGGGCTTTAAGAGGCGGCTTCTCAAACCACACAGACAAAGGCGCCCGGAGGTGGACCACAGGACTCCACAACCACCTAGGGGACAAGACGCCGGCCACTCCCGGAACGTGCTTCCAAGCATCACTCAAACTTTCTGGTAACGAGGGACGGATCGCCTTTCCTTACAGAAGGGAGGCTGGGTTGACTTAAAAACCTAAATACACACATTTTCTTCTCAAGGGTCACTGAGCAAAGACAGGTTTATTGTTAAAAGTCAGCACATACTTGACCACGCTGGTGATTTTGAGTCTTCGGATCCCGGGTGTGGGGAACTGTCGTGAATTCAGGTAGGAAATGTGCTGCATGGCCTTATCCAACTCCCCTACATCCTCTCCCTCCAAGGTCAACACCGACTGACTGGGGTTGGCTTGGATCTGAAACGGCACCAAAACAGAGAGGCAGGAACAGAATAAGGCTCTAACTGCAAGAAGATGAAACCAAGAACACTTTGACAAAGAGGATTAGCTTGGGATTGATTTGAACGGGTGACGTGGAGAAGAAAAGCTCACATAATTCCAGTGACCGTGATCCTATTATATGATGGTAAATATCTAAGGCACAGACAGACCTGTGATATAGTAAGAAATATATATTTGGTCTTTGTCCCTGGTTTCTGGCACAGAGCTCCTAAAATTTTTGGAATTTCCTGATGGATAGGGGCATCTTTTTTTTATTCCTAATAAGCCCCTTTCAGCCACCCCAGAATTTACCTTAATGAGGTGACTCTTGGATGCAGGCTGGTTGCCAAAGAAACCAACCACGTGATTACACTGGACCTTCAGCCTCACCTCTAAACTCTGGGGAGGGGAGAGAGACTGGAGATTGAGTTAATTAATCAACAGTCGTCAATGATTTGACCAATCGTACCTACATAACAGACCCTCCACAGAAACTTCTAAACGACAGGGTCTGGAGAGCTTCTGGGCTGGCGGACACAGCGAGGTGCCGGGAGGGTGGTGCACCTGGAGGGGGCGTGGAAGGCCCGTGCACCCTCCTCCACTCCTGGTCCTGGGCCTCTCTTCCACCTGCTTGTTCCTGAGTTGTATCCTTCATAATAAACCAGTAATAGTAAGTGAACTGTTTTCTGAGCAGTTCTAGCAAATTATTGAACCTGAAAAGGGCGAGGGATTGTGGGAACCGTCGACTTTTTTCAGCCGAGTGTGGGTACCGGAGGCCCAGATCCTTGCAGCTGGCACCAGAGGAGCAGGCATGTGGGGGGCAGTGGGGCCTGGTGCCCAGTTAGTGTCAGGACTGAACTGGATTACAGGACGCCTGGGGAGTTGGGGCCCAGGAGCTGGAGAATTGGTGTGAGAAGGACACCCCACACGTGTGGTGTCGGAGATGCTGTGAGTAAAAGCAGCTCAGGACCAATCACCGATCAATCCTTATGCCAACAGCCTCCGCACTTGTGCTTGAGGAAGTCGTGGGTGCCGTGCAGGTGGGTGCTGGTGTTACCTTGACACCGCTGCCGCTGCCTTCGGGGATGTGCAGGTCTAGCCCCTCTTTGCAGGTGTACAGACAGTCAATCACTTTCTTATCTGTGAGCTTCCCGGAACGGATCGTCAGGCCAGCCAGATCACCTCGGAGAAACTGAGTCATGTGCAGGTCACCACCTGCAGAACACGGGGGCGGAAAAGCAGAAGTTGTGAGTGCAGCCCAGGGCCTCCTGCTTCACTTTTCAATGTGATGTTACCGGCGGTGGCAGCCTGATGGGTGGACATGCGGGTTAGTTCCTACCAGATCCTGTTAGCCTTGCAATCGACATGGAAGCACAATGAGGAAATTAAATGGTTTATGATCATGCATGTGGCCCGGTGAAGAGAGGAGCTGGGGGTCCCTCCCCTGAAGCCCAGAAGCCAAGAGGTCCCATGAGTGTCCCCACACATGCGGCCACTTCCTGGTAAGGGTGGCCCTCGCTGCACCCGTCATCATGGTACGCAAGTGATGTCCTACCAGCGCCAGCCTCTTCAACCACTGCCTTCTCAATCAGCTGGATCAGGCGCTGGGTTTCTTTTTTTTTCTTTTTTTTTTTTTTTGGCTGTGCCGCGACCAGGGATCAAACCCCGGTCCCTGCACTGAAAGCGCCCAGTCCTAACCACTGGACCGCCAGGTAATTCCCCTGGGTTGCTTTCTCTAACTGAGCATACTCAGGGAATACATACAAACTTGGGGATGAACGTACACAGGCAGGAGTAGAAAGATAAAAGGAATGCTAAAATCCCACCCTGCACAAAGCCTAGTATCAAGGCCGCCTACACGGCTGTTTTGTTGAGTCCCAGTGTGCCTGTCTCCTACTACTGAGGATAACTGGGAAGAGTGAAGATGTTACAAGAAAAAGCCAGAAGGTGGCCCTTGACAGACTGTAACAAAGAGCCAAAACCAGGAGGTACTGAACCCTGTTCTTACACTGGAGGAGGAGGAGAGGCCAATTGTCAGCAGCACGCCTCACTCCGGATAAGGGACGTTAGACACTAAATCGTCACTAGGGATCGAGATTTCTAAGAAACATTATTTAAAACTTAGTATCAGTCAGGACAGAATATCTAGCCACGAGTCTTTTCCTGTCTCCCGGTTCAGACACACGAGAAGCAGGAGGTGGCCTCCCAACCAAACTTAGCCTGTGAGATTTCAGCAGGGCACCTCACGCAGTGGGATGGGGTAAAATTGGATGAGGAAAAAAAAATTCCCATTAGTACATTGCATTAATGAGTCATTTGCTCTCACTTCAACTGGGATCAGAACGGGCAGAAAAGGGAAATGCCATGATGCAGTGGGGTAGCATAAGGCAAAGCAGCAGCTCAAATAGTGTCTGGGACCAAAATGCAACTTGGGTGTCTCATGCGAAATGCACAACGAATGGATGTCTCGTCTTTAAATGAAACACAATAGTGAACCGTAGGCAAGTAAGTCCAGCAACCTGCAGAGGCCATAGGCACAGGCTCAGTTTCATTGTCATTTTCAACTCCTGAATACTCTGTAGAAAAGCAAGACAGACAATAGAAAAGGACCAAGAGGTTAGGCTCTTCAAACTGGACCTTGAAAATTAGTTTTGAAAAGCTACCAAACACAAACACCAAGAGAAAAATTCCCCTTCCATCCCTCTTGGGGACACATTCCACACTGGATGAAAGCTGTACTTGGTCACCTTTTCCCAAAGGGATATTTACCACCCCCGTGCTTCTTTCCATTCTTTTTTTAAAATTTATTTTATTTAAGTATAGTTGATTTACAATATTGTGTTAATTTTACAGCAAAGCAATTCAATTATACATATATATTCTTTTCCATTATGGTTTATCACATGATATTGAATATATTGTAGCTCCCTGTGCTACACAGTAGGACCTTGTTGTTTATCTCTTTCCTCTTTTATTCCACCTTCCCGCAGCCTCCTTGCCAGAACACAGGTCAGACTCAAAATGAGATGAGTAACAGCTGTGCACTGAATTCACTCATCTCCTCAACCTGTCCAGGCAGGACGCTGCGAGGTGGCAGCTGGCGCTGACGGCAGAGATATACCTGGTGCAAAAGGCACCCACCCTGGACCACAGCGCCGGCCTTTTTAACGGGGAAGACACGTGTCACCGACCAAAGCCTGGTATGTAGTGAACATGTATGTCTTTTTTGAAAGCTCAAAAGGAGTTCACATCGGTTTAGACTTTGACTTCCAAGTGACAGAGGAAAGAAGGCATTTTTAACCAGTTTTTCTGAACAGAAAGGGAGAGTCAGAGGTTAAGGAACTCACCCAGAGAAACGTAATCGGTGACGGGCCTGGGGACGGTGGCTGTGGTTCCCGACCAGTGTTCTGGGTCGAGGCGCCCGCCCAGCGACGGAGGACAGAATTTCCACTCTCCAGACCACGCGGTGGCTGCACGGCTTCCCTCTCCCCGCCCCACCCCACGGTGCAGGCCTCACCACCTTTCCTGCTGCGGCCACACGGGGACGAGGCCAGGTGTGCACAGGTGAGCCCCGGAGCCCACAAAGCTCCTACATCCCCCTAACACACAGTTACAACTGACGTTTCTGTTGATCCCATGAAGCGGGCCTCCAGCCCAGGCTCCCCACAGTGAACTTGAAGGGAAAGGGACTTCAAATCCCCTGAAAGGAAGAAAGATCTTCTTCCCCCATTAACTAAAATTTTTAAAACTTGTGTTTGGTTTGGAAATTTAGGCAGATTCTTCTGGCTGAGGATGCTGAGAGGGCTGAGGTAGAAAGAGATGAGAAAGGATGAAAACTGATTGCCATCTGATGGCAGAGACACCGTGACATGAAGAGGAAGGCAGGGTGGGATGGGGGTGGTGGTGGGGTATTTTAACCCATGTAACAAAGTTTCCAGAATAACATTTATGTTCACACTTATATTCTTTTTTTTTAATATGTAAATATCACGCCTCTTTAAAATTTTTATCTACCTATCTATCTATTTATTCATTTATGGCTGCATTGGGTTTTCGTTGTTGCGCACAGGCTTTCTCTAGTTGTGGCGAGTGGGGGCTACTCTTGGTTGCGGTGCGCAGGCTTCTCACTGCGGTGGCTTCTTTTGCTGCAGAGCACGGGCTCTAGGTGCGCAGACTTCAGTAGTTGTGGCACGCAGGCTCAGGAGTTGTGGCTTGCAGGCTCTAGAGCGCAGGCTCAGTAGTTGTGGTGCACGGGCTTACTTGCTCCACGGCATGTGGGATCTTCCCAGACCAGGGCTCGAACCCGTGTCCCCTGCACTAGCAGGAGGATTCTTAACCACTGCGCCACCAGGGAAGTCCCCACACCTGTGTTCTTATTCTTTGTTTTTTTTGGCCACGCCATGCAGCATGTGGGATCTTACTTAGTTCCCTGACCAGGGATCAAACCCGTGCCCCCTGCAGTGGAAGCGCAGAGTCTTAACCACTGGACATCCAGGGAAGTCCCTTGTATTCTTATTCTTATTTTTAAAATCATTACTCAGAAATTATTGTTTAATTTGGGAAGGAAGTTTGAACTAAAATTTTAAGGGTAACAACTAAAAACTTTCTAATAACTTATTCCTCATTCCTTGGTCTCACGTTCTACTTTCTCACAGATGGACTGTCACCAGTAATAAATCTGGGAATTTGCTGAAGAAGTTCACTGTGAAATACTGTCTTATTCTTTTTCATCTGAAAGGATCTGCAGGAAAATTATGAAATTCAAATTCTCCTAAAAGCAGCAAAACTGTCTCTTGGCAGTTAGGCTCTTTCATAAATTTCTAACCTAACTCAAGGTATAATGTTTCCAAAGGGAAGGAAAAAGAAGGCCTATTTAGCAAGTACATGTAGTGATGATGACACCCTGAAGTGACACAACACAGAGTCAAGGGCAAAGTTGGAGGGGGCGCCCATGAACCTTGAGGGCAGACCAAGGGGTCTGGGAAAAATCACGTGCTTAGTTTTTACTAACTTCTAAAATTTAGTTTTCCCTTTGGTTATACATGTCAGCTACAAATCACAGGAATATTAGAGGAAACTATGACTGTGCCGACAGGTCTCCTGTCCTGCCGGCTGCTCCGCTGTCGGTTCACAGCACGTTACAAAGCCCCTCCCGCTCTGCCTCCTGGGAGTTAACGGAGGTGCCTGAGCTTCATGAGTTAATAAAGCGGCACAGGCGTTACTGCTTTACAAAGTTATCCTTTTAGTACTTTGATAACTATTTCAGTTTAATTGGTCACCTTTGAAATCCTATGTATTTTGTTTTGTTTCATAGACTAATAAGAAATCATCCTGAGAAAGGTCCACAGGCTTCACAGACCACCAGAGGACTCTGTGGCACAGAAAAGCTTAGCACCCCTGGTTTGGTGGGTCAGAACGCGGGGCCTGAGTGCACCGGCTCCAGTGGTTCAAATCCTAGCACCATGTAACCAGCTGGTAACACAGCTCACTACTTCTCTGAGCCCCGGTTTTTCAGCTATGAAATAGGGATAAAAAGAGCTGCTGCCCGCAAATGTATTATTAGGATCAATGACATAATGTATGTGAAGCCACCGGCACACAGCCTGCCACTCAGAAAACAAGAATAAAAGGTATCGTCTCGCTGGTGGCTGTCATCACATCCCGACCCGGTCTTCCAGCAGAGACGGCCACGGACTCTCCCCCAATCCTCGCTGAAGATGCTCCCGCCAGGTTATCAAGTGCTAATCACTCTGACGAGCCCTCCTGGCCGAAGCAACTCACATATCTGTGCCTGATGGCTGCCTCTCTGTTTTTGTAAACTTTCCAATGAACAGGTTAATTTATAAATAACTTATAAACAAGGTCCTCAATGACACTCTCCCTCTGCATATCTCCTCCTGGACCCCCGGGAAAGGAGTTCCCATCCTTTAACGCCTTCATCAAGCATCGTAAATAGAGCCCTCCTGGAGCCTGGCAGCAGCCGTGCCCCCCAGAAAGGCTACACCGGGCAAAGGAACGAAAAGAGAAAGGAGAAGACAGTAAGGGATGTGAGACTCTGAGAGGAGCCTGTTTCCACCAACAGAGCAGAGAAGAAGTACTGAATTCTCGAAGCCTGGAGGGGACGGGGTGCCGATGACCGTTACCTTGCCAGCAAGCTCCCACCATGAGCTGGGTTTCGATCTTGGATGCATGAAGTGGGTAGTCTTCCATCACAGAGAAGGGCTTGTGAGAGATGCCGTCCACATAAAGAGTCACGTTTGGGATTTCCACGTTGAGGACATAGTGATGCCATTCCTCGTCACAGACCTACAAGGCCAAGAGGGTGAGTGGTTAAGTGTGAAACGTCCACCTTCCCTCTCACCCAAAGACGCAGCCATGAGAGTGACATAACTGGACACGAGAACAAGTCACCCAGAATGAACCTCTGTCTTCCTAAAAAGGAAAAGACTTAAAATGACAACAACAAAATACGTCTCATCCCACCGCATCTCACCTCAAAAGGTCAAGGTGACACTACCATCTCTAGGACACTTCAGACTTGGGGGCGCTACTCATTCATCATGTGACAGGACCCCAGACAGGGAGCTGCCCGATTCCCTTCTGCCAACAGCATGACACCAGGAAATTCTAGTATCGGCAGGATGGACACCACCCAGGGGGCTGGCCATTCCTTTTCTGGATCAAAATGAAAAATGTGGCACTTCCCTGGTGGCGCAGTGGTTGAAAATCTGCCTGCCAATGCAGAGGCCACGGGTTCGAGCCCTGGTCTGGAAAGATCCCACATGCCACGGAGCAACTAAGCCCGTGCACCACAACTACTGAGCCTGAGCTCTAGAGCCCACATGCTGCAACTACTGAAGCCTGTGCACCTAGAGCCCGTGCTCTGCAACAAGAGAAGCCACCGCAATGAGAAGCCTGTGCACCACAACGAAGAGTAGCCCCCGCTCGCCGCAACTAGAGAAAGCCCGCGTGCAGCAACAAGGACCCAACACAGCCAAAAATAAATAAATAAAAATCTTTTTAAAAAATGAAAAATGCCTCCAGTTTCTGAACGAGGCCCACTACAGCACACGTGCTTTCTTTTTCGGTTCAAAGGTGATGGTCTAATAAATACGAACATACAGCTCAGACGGCCAAATTCAACTGAGCTCCTCTCCTACCATGAAGGAGCAGCTCCCCAGTGTCTCCCCTGCTGTCATGTGGGGTGCTGGCCTGCTGTCTCCAAGGCCTGGCTGCTCTGGCATTCCCTGATCTCTGGCTTTAGAGGAAGAGGCAGACGTGCAAGAACAGGGACAGGCAGAGAAGGAGGCGCTATGGGATGAAATTTCTAAAACTGTATTTTTAAAAAGCCTGCCCAGGGCTTCCCTGGTGGCGCAGTGGTTGAGAACCTGCCTGCCAATGCAGGGGACACGGGTTCAAGCCCTGGTCTGGGAAGATCCCACATGCCGCGGAGCAACGAGGCCCGTGCACCACAACTATTGGGCGTGCATGTCTGGAGCCTGTGCTCCACAACAAGAGGCCACAATAGTGAGAGGCCCGTGCACCGTGATGAAGAGTGGCCCCTGCTCACCGCAACTGGAGAGGGCCCTCACACAGAAACGAAGGCCCAACACAGCCATAAATAAACAAATAAATTAAAAAAAAAAACAAAAGCCTGCCCAGGGACTTCCCTGTGTGGTCCAGTGGTTAAGAAATCTGCCTTCCCTGGTGGCACAGTGGTAGAGAGTCCGCCTGCCGATGCAGGGGACACGGGTTCGTGCCCCGGTCCGGGAGGATCCCACGTGCCGTGGAGCAACTGGACCCGTGAGCCATGGCCACTGAGCCTGCGCATCTGGAGCCTGTGCTCCGCAACGGGAGAGGCCACAACAGTGAGAGGCCCGCGTACCGCAAAAAAAAAAAAAAAAAAAAGAAATCTTCCTTCCAATGCAGGGGATGTGAGTTTGATCCCTGGTTGGGGAACTAAGATCCCACATGCAGCAGGGCAACTAAGCCCACACACCACAACTACTGAGCCCGCGCACCGCAACTAGAGAAAAGCCCCTGCGTCACAACTAGAGAGAAGCCCATGTGCCACAACGAATAGCCCGCGTGCCGCAACTAAGACCCAACGCAGCCAAAAATAAATATTTAGAAATAATAAATAAATAAATAGCTTGCCCAATTTACCTTTAAACTCTAAGAAACTGAACCAAGGAGAAATCAAGAGCTAAAACAGACCAGAAACATCAAAATAAATGAAGAAATTACCAAAGATTACCCCCAAAAGAAAAGCAGCTGCTCTTGATAAGTCTGAGGAAAAAATTCAAATCTCTAATATTGTATATATGTTTATTATATATGCATAATGTATGTGTGTATAAATGTATAAGCACATATTTCTAAATAAAGAAATTGCACAGTAATTCACTTTTGAGACAGATAAGATCTTAATTTTAGTTTCTTTATTTAAAACAAGTTCTGTAATATATGCTGCTTCAGAAAGTAATTTATATTACACCCCCAGTTTTTAAAATAGTACAGGTTTCTTGGGAAATACCAGGAGCATATTCTGAGAAGAGAGTAGGAGAATTAGTATAATTTTTTAATTTCCTTAAAAACACGGTGATTAGGGTAGTAAAACCCCAAACCACAGACAACACCCAAGACAATACTGGTGACAAAGTAACTACATGAATGCTGAAACAAGTCGGGTGGAAGAAAGCAACAGGGCTTCTGATCCAGGTGATACCAGAGTGTGTGAAGCCACGTTTTTAAAAAAATACTTTATGAAAACAACAGAAGGGAGAGATCAAACCCTAAAGCTAGGGGAAAAAAAAAAGTCATGTTTTTCAAAGTGTAGGAAAGCTAATTTCATGTAAAATCGAGGGGGGAAAAATGATCACGACTCAATCCCCAAAAGTTTTTAAAAGAAAAATAAAAAGAAAACCAAAGGGAATAACCTCCCTTCAGATAATGAAACCATACCTGAAAGACATACCTAACAAAAGAGATGAAAATGATAATCTGTTATTTCAAAACACACTAAGACATGAGGAAAATGACAAAACAGAAGAACATAGTTTGTAATTAGAGCAACTCAGAAATGAGGTGACAAAGCACAGGAGTGATTTAAGCAAAAGGGAAAGATACAGAAAACAGGTAAAGGATATCAACAAAAGATAAGAGGAGTCCCCAGAGCGGAAAACCAAAGCAATAGAAGAGAATACTAAAAACTATAACAAAAACTTTCCTGAAATACCAAAATGTTTGAAACTAGATACTAAAAAGCATACCGCATATTTGGGAAAACAGACCTAAAACAACCAAGACATATTCGTAAAATTAAATGACCTTAAAAAAAAGAAGGAAAAAAACCCACAACACATCCCATGGTCATCCAAACAAAAAGACTGAGTGTTTTATAAAGGAAAGAAAATCAGGTTGTTGTCAGATTTTAACAGCAACATTTTACATCAGAACTCAATGGAGAGACATTTTCTGTTCTTGGAAATCTTACATCGGAGCCAGAGATGTTATATCTAGCCAAAGTGACCTTCAGTATAAAGGCCACAGACAAACTATTAAAACAACATGTAAGAACTCAGCAATGAACTGTTCCCATGAGCCCTTCCTGAGAAACACTTCCTACGACCCAAGTGACCAGAGATCAAGTGCCACAGGGTGGTGTCACTGACCACTGACGGCTGCTTAAATCTCAAAGAGAAACAGCCCGACGGAGCTTAAACAGATCAGAAACATGCAAACCCCATTCTGATCAAGCCTTTACAGCCCAGTCCCAATTTACAGGGTCTAAGGAAGAGAGAGGAGCGTGTTAAATGACACCACAGAGAGAGGAGCATGTTTTGTCACCAAAGAAATTCCAAGAGAGAAGAGGAAAATCTATAGATTAAAATAAATTCAAAAGGTCTATCAGCCAATCCCACTGTATGGCGCCTTATTTGGATCCTGATTCAAACAAACAAATTTGTAAACACGAAAACATCTATGAGACAATTTGAACAAAAATTATTAATAGTGGAGGATAACAATGAAACAAGGTTGACCAAGAGCTGACAATTATTGAAGCCAGGGTGTGTGGAGTTGTTCCTTACACTAATCTGTCCACTTTTACCTATGTGTGAAATTTTCCATGATAAAGTTTCTAAAACATGTAATCAGAAGAAACTGAATATATAAGTGTAGACTGTGGTTACTAAAAACAAAACTATACCTAAAATGTCTACCTACACTGCAAAATTTTTTTCTGGATGATACCTTTCTTAGTTTCTTGAAAAAACTGATGACAAAAGTTTCCGAGAAAAAAAAAAAAAAAAAAAAAAAAAGTTTCCGAGAAAGAAATGATCTATGTAAATAAAAATTACAACAGTAAGAGATGAACGCTGCCAACTGGACAGTCACTTCATCTTTCCACCGTCACATACTTTTTTCCTTTCTCATATGTGCTCTTCTATCTATCTATCTATCTTGTAACTGTTTCAGACAATGTTATATTTTACCAACTACAGGCACATATAACACTATGTCAGCTCTTATCCACAAACTCCATGAGGCAAATAAACTAAGTTCAGGTTTCCTTCTTGTCCCAACTCTAAATCCCAAGAGGAAACGACCTGCTGTGATTTTAATGAAAAGGCTTTCTCAGTTTATAGCATCTCCTCATTTCCTGTAACACATTGATTCTTTGCACATGACACTTGATTTTTATCACAGCAACTGTTAGGAAATCAGCTTTGCAAAGATATGACATCATCACAAGAAGTATAATGTGCTCTAATGTTGAAACTATAAATTCCCACGAGCTAAATAATAGTTCATGTGATGTCTGAAAGATGTCAAGATTGCTGGTTCCTTGAATATTTAAAATACCCCATTGCACCCCCGAATTTGCTGAGGCACCCAGGGTCCTTGGCACAATTTGGGAGCCAAGGCCTTAAATAATAAACAAATACAAGGACCTCAATCCCAATTTTTAAGCAAGTGCTGCTTATCTCAATAAATTATAACACGATTTTGGGGATTTAAAACATATCATTTCTTTATACAGGCAGACCTTGGAGACATCACAGGTTTGGTTCCAGACCACACCAATAAATCGAGTATCACAATAAAGCGAGTCTTACGAATTTATTTTGGTTTCCCAGTGCATATAAATTTATGTTTATACTATACTGTGGTCTATTAAGTGTGCAACTAACTGCATTATGTCTAAAAAATAACAGTGTACATACCTTCATTAAAAAATACTGCTAAAAATGCTAACATTATCTGACAATGCAGGGTTGCCACAAGCCTTCAATTTATAAAAACTGCAATATCTGTGAAGCGCAATAAAATGAGGTACGCCTGTATTAATATTTTATATATAAAACACATACATGTAAAAAAACAAACTTAGGCTTTCAGTAAAAAGGAGTTCAGTGGATTTAATTTGCTGTCCTATTACCCACAGACACAGAAATTATAAAATCTTAAATAAACCCTGCCCATAAACAGCTGGTCCCGTTCACGGTCGCAGTGCCCATTTAATCTCTCTGAAAAATATCCATAGCAGTGAGTTTTCCATGCACTCACCTGATTCAACTTCCAGTGGAATTCTGCAGGTTTGTATTTCTTCTCTTCTGAAGGATCCTGACGGAGGAGGAAAATAAGCCGGCAGCCGTGGACATAGAGTGAATAATGGTGTCGGTTCATATCTGCGAAGAGTAATTCTACTAGTAAACTGCCGACTTAAGACCCAAAGGAGAAATAAAAGCTATTTCTTTAATGGATCTTGAAGACACAGTTTTATCAGCACGGGTGAACTCTCCATGGTGGGCCAAGGCAGCGTTTAGAAAAAATACGCTTGGGCTTTACTGAGAAGAGGGGCCCAATCCACTGAGTAAAGCTAACAAACGCCCAGAGTCCAGTGCTGTGTCTCGAGCACAGAACAACGTGTGTCACCAAGAGCGTGTGGGAGCCTTTAGGGTTAGAATAAGGTGCCCGCCTCCAGGCACCACTGCAGCGGACACCCCATACAGCGAAGCTCACCCACCTGTTTTGTCTGAGCTGCAAAGGACCGTCTCCTTCTTCCTGCCAAACGGCCCGTGCCTCATCCACACAGAGATCGTAAAAGGCTCCTTGGGGTTGACAGAAACGACGCCATCTGGGACCCTCACCCCTTGAGTGCCATTGAACTCGAAGATCTGGTCGCTGTCGTGGCCGTTGTCAGTGGGGAGGCCGATGGTCCAGTTCAAGGAGCCGCCCGGCGAAGGGAGCAGCTCAGCTGTGCCAGACGCAGCGCCTAAGCAACATGGAGACACTCGCTATGCATCATGCGACGAACTCAAAAGGGATAAGCATTTCAAAGCCACACTAAGTACCGTCTTTGTTTTTTTGTCTTTTTTTCATTGAACTAGAGTTGATTTACAATGTTGTGTGAATTTCAGGTGTACAGCAAAGTGATTCAGTTATACGTACATATATAAATATATATACTTTTTTTTACATTCTCTTCTGTTATAGGTTAGTACAAGATATTGAGTATAGTTCCCTGTGCTATACAGTAGGTCCTTGTTTATCTATTTTATATATGGTAGTGTGTATATATTTATCCCAAAGTCCTAATTTATCCCTTCCCTCCCCACCTTTGGTAACCATAAGTTTGTTTTCTATGTCTGTGAGTCTATTTCTGTTTTATAAATAAGTTCATTTGTATAATTTTTTTTAGATTCCACATATAAGCGATAGCATATGATATCTGTCTTTGTCTGACTTACTTCACTTAATATGATAATCTCTAGGTCCACCCATTTTGCTGCAAATGGCAATATTTCATTATTTTTTATGGCTGAGTAATATTCCACTGTGTGTGTGTATACATATACACACACACACACATATATATACCTATCTTCTTTACCCATTCATCTGTCAATGGACAGTTAGGTGACTTCCATGTCTTGGTTATTATAAACAGTGCTGCTATGAACACTGGGGTGCATGTATTAAGGTACCACTTTTATCTTAATGGTTATACAGTTTGCTAGTTTCAGTTTACTTCTCCTCAAAAATAAGGGGTTTTATTATTAAAAAGATTCATAAATAATAACCATGGACTTTTTTTTAAAGGAAGAAAAAAAGAGGAGTATAACCTTTAAAAACTTTGAATCACTATGTTGTACAGCAACTATACCTCAATAAGAAAATAAAGAAAAGAGAAAAAAAAAAGAAGCATTACTTGTGATCCCACCCCAATATATCCACTATTAACATTTGAGTATAAACACTTCCAGTCCTTTCTTTATGAATGTACACATATTATTAAAATATGTATAATATGTATGAATATATGTTATAAAATATGTATAATATGAATATATTATAAAAATGGAGTCCTGCTATGTACATACCTACATATATTCCCAGTAATATTCTTAACAGCATAATTTAAAATGTCTGAATAGCATTTCATTGTATAGAATTTGCGCTGTGATATATTTAACCGATCTGTCCTGTGCACATAGAGTTGTTCCTATTTTTTCTCTGTGACAAACCTTGCCTTGCCGAGGACTTCTCTGTGTCTCCATGATTATTCCCTTAGGATAAACTCCTAAAAATGGGATACTAAGCCAAAGAACATGAAACATTTTCACAACTTTTGTTACACATTGCCAGCCTCGATTTTCTTTTAAATTCATCCACAGAGGGTTTTGCAACCTTTCACAGCCACTGGGCCCTTGACTTCTCTATTCCTAGGGGCAGCATGACTTGGCTGGGACAGCTTGGTCTTTTGAGTATCATACGATCTTGGTCCAAATCCCAGCTCGGCTACTTCCTAAAAGTGTGACCTTGGGCAAGCAACTCAGCCTCCCTCGGTCTCAACTAATTCTTCTGTAAAGACGAGGCCAATGCTACCACCTTTGTAGGCCTGATGGGAAGATTAAATGAAATAACACATGTGGAAGGACCTAGCGTACAGTAAGCACTCAAATAGAAAATTCTTTCTACCTTTAAACTGTTCTGCTGAGAGAATGTTCACTTAATACCATAAAAAATAATGGCATTACGAGAAAGTACGTTTTTTACACTATACTTACATAGTATAAAATAGAAAATATTCCAGACCTCTTCACTTACATACATTTAGGTACATGATTATGAGTATTTGGATTCAGAATCAGGATGAGCCAGCAGAGAATATACTTTTTCCCTTTTGCTTGTTCTTCATATGACAATTTCCAATTATGAAAGAAAACTGGTTGCCTAAATCTAACTGTCATTATCACTTAGTGAAAAGACAGATGAATACTGGAATATGCTCCCTACAAAAGGCCCTTCCGAGCATCAAGAAGCCACTGAAGTTACTGGTGTTTTACCACCGACCAAGTGGAACATTCCTCCTCAGCATTTTCGCCAAGAGGCATCCATACCTCACCTTTACCTCATTCAGACAAACCAGAAAAATATCCAAACTGACGGTGAAGATGGAGAACTAGCCTTGGGTCACATTTGCGATCATTCTGTCTCTCAGCTGCTCCACACCTTGTTTGTGGGACATAAAGACTATAAATTCGGTGCAGGTTTCCTTAGTTTCCATTTTCTACTTCACGTTTCCCAAAAGCTACTGCATTACCTATAGCTTTTTTTTTCCTTCAGTCCTTACATAAACGTCTCATTTCATTTAAAGCTCACTCCTCTTGTAGAATGCCTATCTTGATGATTCTCAATGCATGTTAGAGAAATACTTGCTTCAAATCAGTGGTTCTTAAAATGCACAGACACACACACACACACACACGCACACACACTTCTGAACAGACTTTTAGGGGTTCAGGGTCCCTCTCTCGCCTCCTTACCACAGAGCCGGTGAAGGGACTTCTCGGAGTAGGTGTCGCGGTCACAGCCCTTCCCTATGTGGCTGGTCTCCAGCTCCACCGTCACCTGCACCGAGGCCACCGATTCATCACATGTCTCCAGGTGGACGTTTGGGAAGAGCGCCAAAGCACCGGTGCCAGGCTCGTACTCGACCCTGTTGTTCCATCCTGTGTGGGTCCACACACGGGTGGCGGGGGGGAAGAAAACTCCTGTTAGGTCTCCGTGGGGAACAAATTTTCAGAGCAGGTGTGACAGCAGCAGAGAGACAGTGAGGCTCACCTTGCCACCCAGGGGTGCAGGTGGGCTTGATGCTGATCTTCACCAAAACATCTTCTGTTGCCCTCTTCTTCCCGCAGTCGTAGGCCGTGACTGTCAGCTTGTACTGCTGTTCTTTCCTGTAGTTCAGTTTCTCTGTGTTTTTTATATAACCTTCCAAGAGGAAAAACAACAGTGAGAACCCAAACCCATTCTGCTTCTCGCTTCTGACTTTTTTTTTTTAATTGAAGTATAGTTGATTGTGTCAATTTCAGGTGTACAGCAAAGTGATTCATATATATATATATATATTTTTTTTCCCCGATTATTTTCAAACCCACTGTTTTTGACTTCTGTCGTCCTGTGCTGAAACACAAAATGCACGTGTTTCAGCCCTGGAAACACTGACACAGAAATAAACTGATTCTTGAGATAATTAACATTCATGCTCTCCTGAGCTTGAACACACACTAAATCCACCTTGAAGGATTGTTTAAGCAGAGGAATGAGTCTACAGAATTCAGCCTTCATTTATTCTTATAGTTGTATTTGGTTTTATATTTAAGATTTAATAGTTAACATGTAAGAGAATAAAAGAGACAAAATAATTCAAGTATTTCAAATATTAAATCCAAGATGGAGGGCTTCCCTGGTGGCACAGTGGTTAAGAATCCGCCTGTCGATGCTGGGGACACAGGTTCGAGCCCTGGTCCAGGAAGATCCCACATGCCACGGAACAACTAAGCCCGTGTGCCACAACTACTAAGCCTGCGCTCTAGAGCCCACGTGCCACAACTACCGAAGCCTGTGCACCTAGAGCCCATGCTCCGCAACAAGAGAAGCCATCGCAGTGAGAAGCCCGCGCACCGCAATGAAGAGTAGCCCCTGCTCGCCACAACTAGAGAAAGCCCGCGCGCAGCAACGAAGACCCAACACAGCCAAAAATAAAAACAAATTTATAAAAACACAAGATGGAGCTGCATTAAATACTTCTTGCTAAAAGATTTACTTTGTTAGAGAGAGATTTCCTACCCTCAGCCAGTAGAACAGAAGCCTGCTTTTTGAACATGAGTGCAAATGTCTGCAAAGCGTTTGCAATGTCCATCATTTCATCGAAGATTCTGGACTATGCATTAACAATGGAGACACCACAGCATCATCAAGAAGCCGTAACCTAATAAAGAAGCTGTGCTCCAGAATAAGTTAATTCTAGTCAATTACTAAGGATGGTGGGGTGTCTGGCAGCGAGGTATCGACCTTCATCTTCAAGACGAGGCAGAAAAGCCAAATCTGATGGAGAACAGAAAACGAAACTGAGGGCCTCCCTGGTGGCGCAAGTGGTTGAGAGTCCGCCTGCCGATGCAGGGGATACGGGTTCGTGCCCCGGTCTGGGAGGATCCCATATGCCGCGGAGCGGCTGGGCCCGTGAGCCATGGCCGCTGAGCCTGCGCGTCCGGAGCCTGCGCGTCTGGAGCCTGTGCTCCGCAACGGGGGAGGCCACAACAGTGAGAGGCCCGCATACCGCAAAAAAAAAAAAAAAAAAAAAAAAAAAAAAAAGAAAACGAAACTGACTAAGAGGCAGTCTCATTCGGACGCACACTGACTGAAAGGTAGGGAGATGAAAAAATAAAAACACCTTGGGCGGGGGATTTTTATTAGATTTTGGTGGGAAAGGAAAAAAGAGGATCACCCTATAAGAGAACACAAGATTTGGTGCCAGAAAAGAGGCTTTCAGGGGACAGAGTAAAAACTTAAACGTGACCTAAATAGACATTTCTCCAAAGACATAGGTGGCCAAAAGGTACATGCATGAAAAGACGCTCAAAATTGCTAATTATTAGAGAAATGCAAATCAAAACTACAATGAGGTATCACCTCACACCAGTCAGAATGGCCATCATCAAAAAGTCTACAAATAATAAATGCTGGAGAGGGTGTGGAGAAAAGGGAACCCTCCTACACTGTTGCTGGGAATGTAAATTGGTGCAGCCACTATGGAGAACAGTAATGGAGGGTCCTTAAAAAACTACAAACAGAGCTACCAAATGATCCAGCAATCCCACTCCTGGGCATATATCTGGAGAAAACCACAATTCAAAAAGATACAGTGCACCCCAATGTTCACTGCAACACTGTTTACAATAGCCAGGACATGGAAGCAACCTAAATGTCCATCGACAGATGAATGGATAAAGATGTGGTATATGTATACAATGGAATATTATTACTCAGCCATAAAAAAGAATGAAATAATGCCATTTGCAGCAACATGGATGGACCTAGCAGTTATCATACTAAGTGAAGTAAGCCAGACAGAGAAAGACAAACATCATGATGTGCCTTAAATGTGGAATGTTTAAAAAAATTATACAAATGAACTTACATACAAAACAGAAATAGACCCATAGACATAGAAAACAAACTTATGGTTACCAAAGGGGAAGGGGGGGAAATAAATTAGGAGATTGGGATAAACATACACACACTACTATATATAAAATAGGGCTTCCCTGGTGGCGCAGTGGTTAAGAATCAGCCTGCCAGTGCAGGGGGCAAGGGTTTAAGCCCTGGTCCAGGAAGATCCCACGTGCCACGGAGCAACTAAGCCCGTGCACCACAACTACTGAGCCTGAGCTCTAGAGCCCATAAGCCACAACTACTGAGCCCACGTGCCACAAATACTGAAGCCCGCGCGCCTAGAGCCTGTGCTCCACAACAAGAGAAGCCACTGCAATGAGAAGCCCGCGCACTGCAATGAAGAGTAGCCCCTGCTCACCACAACTAGAGAAAGCCCACACGCAGCAACAAAGACCCAGTGCAGCCAAAAATAAATGAATTAATTTTTTTAAAAAGTTAAAAAAAAAAATAGATAACCAACAAGGACCTACTGTATAGCACAGGGAACTATAGTCAATATTTTGTAATAACATATAAGGGAAAAGAATCTGAAAAAATATATATATATATATAAAACTGAATCACTTTGCAGTATGCCTGAAACTAACACAACACTGTAAATCAACTACACTTTAACTAAAAAACAAAAAAACTTAAATGTGACACAAACACACCAAGTTAGGTCTTGCTATGGACTGAATGTGTGTGTTCCCCAAAATTCTTATGTTGAACTCTTGACCCTCAATGTGATGGTAGTAGGAGGTGGGGCCTCTGGGAGGTGAGGAGGTTTAGTCGAGGTCTTGAGGGTGGAGCCCTCATGACGGGACTAGTGTCCTTACAAGAGAAAGAGACTAGAGCTTTCTCCCTGCCACGAGAGGACACAGCAAGAAGCAGGTCCTCACTGACGTTCGGCACCTTGATCTTGGACTTCTCAGCCTCCAGAACTGTGAAAAGTAAGTGTCTGCTGTTTTGGCCCCCTAGGTTTATGGTATTTTGTTAGAGCAGCCTGAGCGGACTAACTGTGAGTTTCACCGAAGTGCAGACTAAGTCTGGGTTTGCAGCCGATTGAAACAGAGGGGCTGCCTACCCCATCTCCCCCGCAGTGAGGAAAGTACGCTCCCAGGTGCTCACCATCTTTGTCGACAGCAAATGGCACATCCGGGGTGACAATTTCATAGCTGCAAATCTGGCTGAACTGGGGGGAGCAGTCTGCGTCCACCGCCTCCACCCTCAGGATGCTGCCATACTGCTTGCCCTCCACCACCGTGGCTTTGTAGGACTTCTCCTTGAATACAGGTGCGTACTCGTTCACGTCGTTCACCTGAATATGGACAGTTGCTCTGGAAGAAGGGGGGAGGGGAAAGGCTGTGTGTTTTGCTTGTTTTTTTTACCCCAAGAATAAAATTCCGCCCTATTCTTAAATTTCCTTTAACTTTTAAAGTTAATATAGGAATCTGGTTGATTCTTCCAAGTCCTAGCGAGTAAGAGAGCTGGCAGTAATATGAAATAAGAGACTTGGGGGCTTCCCTGGTGGCGCAGTGGTTGGGAGTCCGCCTGCCGATGCAGGGGACGTGGGTTCGTGCCCCGGTCCGGGAAGATCCCACATGCCGTGGAGCAGCTGGGCCCGTGAGCCATGGCCGCTGAGCCTGCGCGTCGGAGCCTGTGCTCCGCAACGGGAGAGGCCGCAACAGTGAGAGGCCTGCGTACCGTAAAGAAAAAAAAAAAAGAGAGAGAGAGAGACTTGGGATTTTCTTGACAATGTGTGGCAGGGGTGGCAGAAGGGAGATAAACTATATCAGACATCTGTTTGCTCTCCCATAGAAAAGTTAAAAATATTTTGTTGCAAAATCCGGAAAAAAATTAGGAAGAAGGGTTAACAAGTACAGATAGAAGATGGGAAATTATGAGCATTAAAACCAGTTCTGCCCTGCTTCTAAGGAATAGAGACCATCCGGAACCCACTGCTGGGACAGCATCCACTGCTGACCCAACTCATGAAGGACCTCGACTTGCCCTTCCTGGTTCCATGTTCCGTCTCCCCGGCCTGGGCACAAGAAAACTAGGGCATCATCAGACCAGGCTACAAACAGAAAACTGTCAGTCTCATGTGCTACTTGCTGACCAGGGCATGTTTCTGAATCAGACAAGGTCCCTGACTGAAATGAGGTCTTTTTCAAGGAAAATGATAATATCACATTTTGTAAAAAGGATGAGGCAGGATTCACTGGCAGGCAGCACTCCCACTGTTCACCAAGACCCTCCACATCCCAGTGCTACCCATCCATCCTGACCCTCACAATGGGTTACGCGACCTCACCACACCTATGTATCCCCCTTCCTTAGCCAATACACTAAGGAGAAACTGAGACACGACAAAGTTAAATTTGCCTAATGTCGAAGGGCTAGTAAGTGGCGGAGAAAAGACTAGAAAAGGGCTAAATCCAAGTCTTGTTCCATCTTCTCCGTGACACCAGTAGCTCTCAACTGGCAGGAGCGATGTGAGCACACCCAGGACGGGGTGCAGAAGTCAGCTTTCTTCCACCAGCTCAAAAGCGTTTCATGCCCTTTAAATTTACAGAAAAAAAAAAAAAAAAAAGATACACGGAACAACAAAATATCTTCCTCTGGGAAAAAGTAGGCTTTTTGAATTTTCAATGTAAGGCCCTAGTTTCTTTACTAGGGTATCTGGTGGGATAAAATTACTCATTTGTTCATTTATTCAACACCTACTATGTGCCAGGCACTTGCTGGGAGCCATACACAAGGGTAAACAGGATACCTGCCCTCAAAGAGCTTACAATCTCACTGGGGACGATTGGGAACTAGCCTCTGCCTCATGTTTCAAAAACAAGAAGTCTTGGGGCAGCGGCAACTGTCAGCACTTTCCTCACACACACACACGCTCTCTGTCCAGCTCACTTACTTATGAGACTTTTTCACGTTGGCCCCATCAGGCCCCTTCCCGCAGTCGTAGGCCTGGATGGTGAATGTGTAGTCCTTCTGGAGTTCACAGTCCAGTTTCTCTTTTGAGCGAATGATTCCCTCGCCGGTGGATTTATCCACCACTACTGCATCGAAGGGGACATTCTGCCCATGAATCTTAAATCCACAAATCTCACCTAGGGAGTCAAAACAGCGTGGGTTAGAATTTCCACCACACAAACCCAGGGCACACTCCCCTCCTCCCCCAAAGAAAATAAACAACAACAATTTGGCAGCCAGGGGTTTAGGGAGTCTGTGAACAAAGCAAGGGCACTTGTGCTTGGACAGGGGGTAAGTTCTGGGGCTTTAGTAAAAAGAAGCATGTTCTGGCTTTCCAAGCAACTTGTTTAAACTTTGCATCCATTCATGCAGGAATACAAAAGAGAAAGAGAAAAAATATAGACAGGCATTTCACAGGAGTACTTAAGAGAGCTCCAGGGCAAAGTAGTTTCATTAGGAAACAGCCAAGGCCTTGATAACACGGAGGAACTGCCCAGCTACCTGGGAGGGCTGGGCAGCTATTTTGATTTGGACCAGAGAAGGGGCTAGAAGGCACAGTTAAGTGTTGAGAGAGGAAGAAGCGTGAGGCATAGATAGGTTCAGCACCGTTATTACAGAAAGTCTGTCAAAAAAAAAAAAAAAAATCGAAGAAACAAGTCTTCCTGTGCAATGAGCCTGGCTAAAATTAGGGAATCAAAACAAACTACTGAATGAGAAAAAGGTAGAAATACCAACTTTTCAGGCATCCATTTCAACAGCTATCAGCTACAATTAAGATACAGTTTCCATTCTCGGGAGAGATTTGCTAGACTTGCCTTCGTTTCGGACTTTATCCTATCAGACCTGAAAAAGAAGCCTGCCTGGGAATGTAAGCACATCCAAGTTGGTCTACAAGCTTATTTAGGAGTTAAAATCTAGGTTTCCATTCTGGCCCACAGGAGAATATATATAAATACTTTGATGTATGTATAAAACTTCACAGAGTATATTTCACATAAAAATAAAACTGAACTCTTCCAAAATTACAACTAGTAGAAAATGGTTACAAAGTGAATCTCTTAAATCCAATTTTAAAAAAAGGAACAGGATTATCCATATAGTTCAAATGGATGTCTGATTTCCAGATATTTCTAACCAAGGGTCTGGTTACATACAATTTCCATCAATATACTTAAAAATAGAAACAAAGTAGGAGAGTAAATAGGGATAAGAGAACATGACAGTTTCTTCTGTTTAAGGGCTGATTCCCAATTTTATAAACAAAGTTAGTGGGTTAATGTTCGTAAGAGGCATAGAAAGAACCCTTTATCACCTTCTTTGGTGACTGTCACCTCAAAACTCTCTAAAGGGAGAAAAGATAAACCCATGTCAGTAATACAGGAAAGAAGGAAGCCGAAACAATAAGGAAAAAAAAAGTAAAAGATGCACATATTACACAGAAAAGCTTGACATAATTTAACAACAAATTCAGTAGCCAGCTTTAGCAAAACTGTATCTTCAGTAACAAAACATCTCTATGAATCCAACTTACCACAGATTACACTAGCTTAGTGATGAAATACTGCTATAAAGTCTCCTCACACCCTCAGGTGTCATGAGGATTTTTCTCTTCATGACTGCTTTGATGATAACGGTTTCTAAGTAAGTCTACTTGTTATTTTACAGTTTTCGGATTTTCATTTTCAAGCGAAGTTCTCAGTGGCTGGATTCTGGTAACTTTCAAGTCGTCGTTAGATTTAGCAAAACAGTTGGAGGAAAGGATTTCACTTTAACCCTTTGTTCTTGAGCTGAATAATAATCTGTTCTCACCTAAAGTACCCAACCAAGGCAACAAATACAAAGCCCTCTTCTAATGGAACATATACTTAAATGCGAACTGAAACCAGATTCAGTACTAACTGTAGCGATGCTACAGCGATCATGGCTTTTATTTTGTGAAAACAGCTGTTCTCCCAAGTCAATATAAATCCTGCTCACCTCACCCTGTGACCCCTACAGAGTAGAAGTCCCTCTCCCCGGACTCAGCGTGGCCTCGCCGGGGAAACCGTCCCTCCCCCCAGAGGTTACTCAGCCTCAATTCCCTGCCTTTTTTTTTTTTTTAACGGTTTTACCACATATTTGCATATCCCTCAACAGTGTTGTTTCATTTTGTTTATTTTTGAGTTTCAAAACATGGCCATCCTACGGTGTGCAATTGTTGTGACTTGCTTTTTCACTTGACCTTTTCCAACCGTGTGTGTCTGAGAGGCCTTCGTCCCTGTTGGCATATGCAGTCACATAGTTCACTCACTCTCACTAGCACGCACAGGGAGAACCCAATGAGTTAAAACATAAGGGCTTAAAACATTGCCCGGCACAAAGAAAGCGCTCCGCGAACGTCTGCCGTCACTGTAATTATTTCCCATTGTGTGAACACACCGTAACTCCAGTGTTTTGCTGTGTATGAACAAGGCTACGGTGGGTCCTTCTGTCCTGCTTCCTGGGCACATACACAGGCTCTCTCCAGATCTGTGCTGCCCGGTACAGGAGCCACTAGCCACGTGGGGCTGCTAAAAATTGAACTAAAATTCATATTTTCGTGCGTGATATTAAAAACTCAGTTCCTCGGTTGCAGTGGCTGCATTTCAAGGGCTCAACGGCCACACGTGACTAGTAACTACTGAATGGAGGCGTGGACAGGGAATCCCACCACCATCACAAGCTCTACGGGACAGCACTGCTCAGAGTGGTGGGGGCAAACCTGCAGGTCAAGTCCAGCCAGGGCATGATTTTGAACGGCCTGCGAGCTGAAAATGGCTTCTGTGTATCACTTCATGACATAAGAAAATTACATGAAATTGAAACTTCAGTGTCCATAAGTAATGTTTTATCAGGACACAGACCTACTAATGTCTTGTCTAGGGCTGCTTTCCCCTCCCCCGAGAGTGGCACAGTTGGGTCACTGCCAAAGAGACCCTGTGGGCTGCAAAGCCTCAATCTCTCACTACCAGCTTTTAACAGAAAGGTTGGCTGATCACTGCTCTAGAATCCACCATGAGCAGAACTGCTGGGTACCAGCTGTGTCCAACTGTTTTCCAGAATGCTAAGTCACTAGATGACATTCACACTTTTCGGGTGTATACTAATACAGCATAGTACATGTTAAGATAAATCAAGTTGCCCTGCTTTAATTCAGAGGTAACGTCTCGGTTTTTGACTTGGAGTTTGCTGTTCTGAAGAGAAAATGGTGAGGCCGTCCCACATCACTCACTGTGACAGCATGTGCTTTCCTGACAAGGCGGCTGTGTAGGGAAGTAAGATTTAAGACCCTGGGATGAAGCGTCTGACCTGGGTGATGCCACCTACTTGGTGCATTGCTGAGTAAGAGTTTAAAGACACTCATCATTCAGGCAATGTCCTTGAGACTGTTTCTGAGATTATGAGGAAAGTGGAACTGTTTGCCAAAAGCTGAAACTCCCTCAGTCACTCCTTCGGGCTATCAGGCTAGGAGGAGGGGGAGGGAGGATTCCGAGGGTAGGAAGGCACTGGGGTGTTTCCAGTCTATACTTCAGGTGTCCAGGGAAGGCTGCATTGATAAGGTAACGTCAGAGTAGAAACCAGAGGAAACTAAGGGAGCAAACCACAGGCTCATCTGGGGAAGAGTTCCACACAGAGGGAACAGTGAGTGCAAAGGTCCTGAGGCAGACCTGGGCCTGGCCCAGCTCAGGAACAAGGAGGCGTGTGCTGCTCAGTGGCTGAGCACAGGGGAGGACAAAAGACGAGGTGAGACACAGACAAGCAACCTGAAGCTACGGCAGCTACTACACAATTGCAGCTTCTCCCCCAAGTGAGGAGGGCGTGACTGGAGAGTTCTGAGCAGAGAAATAAATAAATACGGCTCATAGTCTGAAAGAATCCATCTGACTGCTGTGCTGAAAATAAGTCTGTCAGAGGGCAAAGGTGGATACTGGAGTGACCCCGGCAGAGATGCTGAAGGACAGAGCAGGGAGGACATGGGACGGTGGGAAGTGGTCAGATGGGCTTTGAAAGTAAGGCCAAGGCCGAGGGATTCTGAGTGAGAAACTGCAAAGGATGAAGTTGCCTTCAGCCGACATGGGGGAAGCCATGGAAGGAAGGTCTGGAGGGAGGAATGGGGGTCTGTACTTCCGCTTTGAACACGTGCCTCTACCACGACGTGTTACGGAATAACACCTCAAACGGATGATTATCAAATCTAAGAATAGATGTTATTTTGAAACTCATGTATTTCCAGGCTGTTCTCTAGAAGACAGGATCTATTTACAATGAGAACAGCAAAAAGGTACATGTGTTATCTTCCCCACATACCCCACCGATTGTACCTAAGTCACTACTCAAATGGGCTACATCATTAGGATCTGGTGCCTCAGATCCACGGTGCTCATTACACAGCTAGGTCAACTGGGTCCTTTTGCCTGGAATGACTTAAAAGCCATCTCGCCGGCTGGCAGCCTGATGCAGCAGGAGCAGCACGAAGTTCACCCCGGGCAGGCCTGAGCTTTCCGCACCACCTGCGTGGCCTTCGTGTCTCTGCTGGGTCTGCTAAGCCAGCGTCTGCACACTGGCCAGTCCACGCACTTCTCGGGGTCCATCTACTTGTCCAACCGGGGACCCCGATTCTAATGAGGAAGACGGATCCGACTGGAGCAGGCGAGGGGCGAGTGAACGAGTTAAAGCGGCTGCAATATTTCAGATGAGATCTGCTGAGGGCTAGACTAAGGCGGTGTCAGCAGGAAATATTTAAGGGATTTTAGGAGGATGGACAGGGCTTTCTAGCCCACTGGGCAGAGAGAGTGAAAGGGTTGGGAGGAACGCCCGGGTCTTCAGCTGATGGTGCCCTTTAGGGAACTGAGGGGCAGAGAAAAGAGGAAAAGATTCACAAGAAAGGTGTTTGGCCTGTTTATCCCAAGCAAACTTCTCGCTTGTTTGTTTGCTGGAGGATTTTAAAGCCCCACATTCATCTCTTTCATCCATACAAACTCCACTGGATGCAGATAAAGACCTTTCTCTTTAACAGAACCACAGTCACATCTCACAGCCAGCAAAGTGAACGACAAGCCCTTGGATATTCTCATAGGGAGTATCCTACTGCTTCTCATTCGGTTCATGATTCTCCTCCTCCAAACCAGGGACCAACTTCTGTCAATAATTCTCCTGGGAGCTGACCTTTCTAACCTTTCAAGTGGTCGTTGATTCATTCTTCTCCCGTCTCCTTCGCACCTGTGTGTACAGTTCTCCTAGTGTCACACATACGACCGTTACATACACGTGGAGGTTACGCAGGAGCCGCATGTATCAGGCGGAGCTGCACCACGGTGATGACACAGAAAGTGCACCTCTGCCCTTCGCATCCTCGGGCTGCTCTCCCAGACTCAGCCCTCTCCCACCCTCAAAATCACCCTCGCATTCTGTTTTCTTTCTGTCCTGTTCCTTCCCACTCAATCCAGACCACGTACCATTGCTCCGCTAGATAAATCTACCTACAACCCCGCTCCCGTCATATCTGAAATGTCCCACCAGGTTTCCTGGACGACCCCTCTAGCTGTGATGGCCTCAGAATGGACCAAACCCTCCCCTGTCTCTCTCCACTCTTCATTCCCTTAAGATCATCTAAAATAGTCAAAAGAATTTTTTAAAAGCAAAACATAAAAATATAACAATGGATGAACCCAGCAAAGCAGAGATAGGACTTCTCGCTATCCAGCTGCATCCAGGTTCTTGGCTGACAGTGTTTTCTCTTCTGTCCCTGTGGTTTCTGGCTGGCCTGGCATTCTTTCTCCGTCTTCTTCCAAAACTTAATTTGGTCTCAGACTCTTCCCCAAATGAGAGGGGTGTCTCTAGAGCCTCTCCTGCAGCCGCACCAGCTCTGATGCTGTCCTGCCCTCACACCACACTGCTAGTGGAGATCATGGGCGCCAGCTCCAACACTTAGGGCTCAGGGAAGTCCCTGGAGGTCCAGTGGTTAGGACTCTATGCTTTCACTGCAGGGGAAAACAGGTTTGGTCCCTGGTCAGGGAACTAAGATCCCACAAGCTGTGACGCGGGGAAAAAAAAAAAAAAAAACCACTTAGGGTCCTATGGTGCCAACAGATATCCATTCCAGCTAACTCAGCGAAAGGGCCTTCACTGAAGAGCCACTGGGAACTCATGGAATTGACTGCAGGCCAGAGAAAGGGACTTAGGAAACTGTCAGAAACCAAGGCAGCTTGAGAGACCAGCAAAGAGGAGCCACAACAGTCCCAGAGCAAAATGGTCAGGACAGGAATGAACGTGACACCTGGTATCAGCGCCTTTGTCCCTCTGCTGGATATTCACATCCCAAGAGGGAGCATCTGGTCGGCCCTGCTAGGGTCATGCATGTGCCTGGCTGGGGAAACCAGGGTAATGGGTTGTAGAGCCACCCATCTGGACCCAACAGGAAAGAGACCAGGGGCTGTTAAGGGAAAATGGACATTTCCTGAGCAGCAAGTGTCCACTACAACGTCCCCGCTAATCCAACTCTCCTCCCTAACCCACTTCTCTCTCCTTGGCGTCTCTCCACACCCACCCGCTGCACATCCAGGCTGACTCTTATTTATGGTGACTTTTGACTTCCTTGTTTACTGGTCCAGGCTTGTTTCTAGAACAAGCTCACGTGTGGCTCTAATCAGAACAGGTTTTCAAGATACCTTAAAAGTACAAAAAGCATACACCCAAGGGTTATGGCCTCCAATCTCCTCAGACTACCGCAACAGCTCTCAGATTTCAGTGTGCCAAGAACTGCCTGAGGAGCTCGCTGACAATGTAGTCTGCCAAGCCCCAGGCCCAGAACTTCTGACTCAGCAGCTCTGAGGTAGAGCTCAGTAATCTCACAAGCGCTGCCAGGTGGCTCCAGTGCACATGGGCTGCGGTGCGTACGTGAGAGCCTGGCCCATCAGGGGTTTCCTAACCTCACAGGCTGGTTACAGATTTCTAAACTGTGCTCCTGCAAGTACAGACTCACGCAGGCAAGAGTAGAACAGGGGAACCTGCACTCAACGGATGGGCCCCAGGCCCATCTGGAGGAACGTATTAGGTTATGCCACATGAAAATGCCATGTTTGTATGGCATTTTTGTATGCTGAAAATGTTGAAAATGTCAAAATATTTGAAAAAAATGGAATGTCAGAAACTTTATGTGATTCAGCCTAGTATAAGGCAGTAATCAGCTGAGCAGCCGTTTTAAATAAGTAAGGATCCGGATGTCAGGACAGAAACTTGATTAGAAAACCAGGTGCAAGGTAACACCCCGTCCATTCAGCTTAACAACAGAAACCGTGCAGCCCTGAGCTCACGTCCAACCCTCTGCTCCTCCACAAGCCACACGAGCTAACTACTCCCACCTCTTTGGAAGCCCTGCCAGCTCCCACCTCTGCCCCAGCCTCCCCTCCGCCCTTCACTGCCCTTGCACCTCCTTCCCATCCTTGACAGGAGCTCAAGCCTGCCTTCGGAAATCACCTCCTTTCCTTTTTTTTTTTTTTTAAATTAATTTATTTATTTTTGGCTGTGTTGAGTCTTTCGTTTCTGTGCGAGGGCTTTCTCTAGTTGCGGCGAGCGGGGGCCACTCTTCATCGCAGAGCACAGGCTCCAGACGCACAGGTTCAGTAGTTGTGGCTCATGGGCCCAGCTGCTCTGCGGCATTTGGGATCCGCCCAGACCAGGGCTCGAACCCGTGTCCCCTGCGTTGGCAGGCAGATTCTCAACCACTGCGCCACTGGGGAAGCCCCCCTTTCCTTTTTTAACCCCCATCACCTTGTCTTTTCATGAACTCCAGTCCACACCGCGCTGCCTCTCTCACCTGACACTGAACTATAAACATCCTGGCAACCCTGCTTAACTCTCTGACAATGCTGGTTTTGCCTTCCCACCTAGGTGATCAGTGTTTTGAGAAATGCTTTTTTGCATTCTCTGGAAGACTTAGCAAAGCTACCTCACATTTAATGATTATTGATCTCAAACCTTTCCTGGAGGCAAATGCATCCAACATGAGTTCACTCTAGTCAGTAACTGTTAATAGGAAGTTTCTGTCCTGACATCCAGATCCTTACCTATTTAAAACGGCTACTCAACTGATTATTGCCTTATGCTAGGCTGAATCACATAAAATTTCTGACATTCCATTTTTTCAAATATTTTGACATTTTCAACATACAAAAATGGCATTTTCATGTGGCTTAACCTAATACATCCAACTCATTGCTGCAAACACAATGCCAGCCCAGTTGCACATGCTGAAAAAGCAAAACTGGGCAGAGATGTGTGGTAGTGAAGCCCTATGGAGAAAAGGAGCACAGATCTGAGTTGGTTCTAATATCAACAAAAGTAAAGTTCCCGTTCTTGCCCTGAAATTTCTTTTGGATTCCATTCGTATCATAATTGTTTTAACTAATCTTCTGGAACGTCTGTACTCAGTCTAGGAAGGCAGGAAAAAGAATGCTTCTGGAAACACCTACTAAAGGGAGGAGCTTCAAAAAGGGGGTCGGGGGGCTTCCCTGGTGGCACAGTGGTTGAGAGTCCGCCTGCCGATGCAGGGGACCCGGGTTCGTGCCCTGGTCCGGGAAGATCCCACATGCCGCGGAGCAGCTGGGCCCATGAGCCATGGCCGCTGAGCCTGTGCGTCCGGAGCCTGTGCTCCGCAACGGGAGAGGCCACAACAGTGAGAGGCCCACGTACCGCAAAAAAAAAAAAAAGGGGAGGGGCGGGGAGTGCAGGGTGTTCAGCTTCCAATACAGGCAGCGAAGAAGGGGTAACCGTCTAAACAGCAACAACGTGGCCTGTGAAGTGGTCCCAGCTTTTAACTCCCCGTTAAATATATAAAACGTACAATACGTGTTCTTACCCTCACCTCTACTCAGGCTTTCAGCAGATTAAGGAAAAGGGGCTGAATAAGGAATTGAGTCATTTCGATTTTCTAAAATACATGACAAATACCAAGACTTTATTCTCTTAGTTTCACCCCCAAGAAAACAACGTGGGCCAGACCCTGTGCGCCCCACATGAATGTCTGATGAGTGACAATTTACAACACACTTTGGTGACCAGGCTTCCCACATTACACAGGTATTTATTTCGGAGGCTGCATGAGTAATCTCCAGTGATTACCCACACACAGGTCCTGTGATGGGATGAGACTGTGGACCAGAATGTTTACAACACTGTGAAGTCAATATCACAAGAGCTGACCCGGTGAAACTAAGAATCACGCTGCAGTCAGACCGCCTGGCTCAAAGGCAGCACGGCTGTTTGTGAGCTGTATGATCTTGGGCAAACTCACTCGTTTCTTCTACAAATATCTATGGAAGCGTCAACTAGTCCCAGGTGCTGGTCTAGGGACCAGGGATTAAATGGAGAATACGGTAGTCATGCTGCTGACAGACATGCTCTGAGTCTCCGTTTCTTCATATGGAAAATGGGGGCATGAGAGTACCCATCGCGTGAGATTGCTGGAAGGAATCAGACAAAGTAACTGGGCAGAGCCCTGAGAACACCCTTGGCCACACTGAAGAGCTCAATAAATGTCAGATGTGCCCGCTGCCTCCACCACCACCAGCATCATGGTGTTAAAATAAACTCAACGTCACCACCAAAACCAACCTAAGATCAAAACAAGGCTCCAGACTTAGCCTCTGCTTTACACAAAAGTTATTTAAGAAATCAGTGAGAAAATGGAACACTATGAAGACTATTAGAGAAAGATGGAAAAACAGTTCTCACAGAACGTTAAGAAATATTTTTAAAAGATTCATAACAGCAGCAGCAAACACTGTACACAGCACCTACTACATAGCAGGCATTGTTTTAAGCTCTTCATACTTATACATAAATAAGTTAATATTCCCCAAACCCTGTAAGGTATGTGATATTATCCTCATTTTACAAGAGATGAAAAGTGAGGCACAGAGATGTTACGTAATTTGCCCAAAGCCACACAGCCAGTAAGTTTCAGAGCCAGGATTCAAGCACAGGCTGCTGGCTCTAGGGTTTGTTTTCCTACGTACCCGTCTGCTACAGCCTCGTGGGGGTAGTGTTCTGTATAGCAGCTGGATGGGTAGTTGGATGGGTACCATGGCAACAGAAGAGGGAAGGAGACAGGTGTTCCCTTCCCTGGACTGTGCAGCTACTCACTTTGGTAGGATGAGGACCACGCTTCAGGAAGAGTCGATGAGCATCAATTCCACCCCTGGGTGTATAACCAAGAGAACTGAAAACTGATGTCCACACAGAAACTCGTACACAAATGTCCACAGCAGCATCGTTCACAATCACCGCAAAGTGGAAACAATTCTGATGCCCATTACTGATGGATGAATGAATGAAATGTGGTCCCTCCGTACATCGAAATATTATTTGGCAATAAAAAAGAATGAAGGGGCTTCCCTGGTGGCGCAGTGGTTGAGAGTCCGCCTGCCGATGCAGGGGACACGGGTTCGTGCCCTGGTCTGGGAAGACCCCACATGCCGCAGAGCAGCTGGGCCCGTGAATCATGGCCGCTGAGCCTGCGCGTCCGGAGCCTGGGCTCCGCAATGGGAGAGGCCACAACAGTGAGAGGCCCGCGTACCGCAAAAAAAAAAAAAAAAAAAAAAAAAAAGGAATGAAGGACATGCCACAACATGGGTGAACCTTCAAATCATCATGCTAAGTGAAAGACGCTAGTCACAAAAAGCCACATATGTATTTATATGAAATATCCAGAATAGGCAAATCCATAAACAAGTAGTAGACTAGTGGTTGCCAAGGGGAGTGACTGCTAGCAGGTGCAAGGGTTTCTTTTTGGGGAGATGAAATGTTGTGGAACTAGACAGTGGCCGATGGTTGGACAATCTTATGAATATACTAAAAACCAGTGAACTGTATACTTTAAAAACTATACATTATGGTACATGAATTGTATTTTTTAAAAAAGAATACAAGAGCAACTGTGCTTCCCCTGTGAAAATCTCCAGAAGGAAAATACTTACTTTTTCTGGCCACTATGGCAAATATAATCAAGTTACCACTATACTTGGCTCTAAAGTGCTTCTCTACATAGTTTTTTAAAATCCCAATATATAACTTTGGCACATCAATAAAAAAATACCTGAGGATCTCTAAAAACATAAAACTTTATAAGTATTATTTCATTCACAATAATACATTAAGTTTTGATAAATGACCCAATAAAATTAAATCCAACGAGAATGAAAAAATAAGTGACTTTATTAATATGACTTCAAAGTTAGTATTCAATGTACATTTCATTTCCTACTTCCCTTCCTTTGTACCTTCCTGGTGCCATATACAGCATCATGGTGAAGAGCCATCCCGCCTGGGCTGGAATCTGGCCTCTGCCACATACTAGCTGTGACCCAGAGCAAAGTTAGCTGCTCTGTGCCTCGGCTTCCTCTTTTTAAAGCAGGGGTGGCGGGAAGCATACTTACCTCAAAAGGTTGCTGTGGATTAAACACAAATGCGTATTTGTAAAGCACTTACAACAGTGCCTGGGACACGAAATGCTTTATAAGTGTTATGTATCACGAGTGATGTAATGGGACAGAGCTCCACCAGCAACAGGACTGGACACAGATGAGAATTCATAGAGAGAGGCCGGGGGGAGTAAATACAAAACTCCTGACTGCGATCACTTCTCAGAATGCATGAGATGTCAGAGATGTACAAGTCCCCTCAGAAACATGAGCTAAATAACCCCATTAAGGTTATTTACAAGGCACTGAAACGTCACACCCATAAGGAGGAACTGCATATAATAACCAAAGGTGTTGCATGCAAAGTGTGTGTATATATGTATATGCAAACACTCAAGAATCTAGCTATTCACAGAGGAAACCACTAGGTAATGCTAAAAATGATTTTAAATCGGGGGCGGGGGGGGGCAAACAAACAAAAAAATCCCCTTGGCTACCAGACAGATACTGTACGCCTAGCACAGAGCGCTTCCTCTACCATCCATCTAACTGGATTTCTGTCTAAAAACCAATAAACAAGTAAAACTAACTGGAAAGGTCTGTCTCTACCACTGACTCCAACACCATAAGCTGCTTCTCGGGTTACTTTCCCGGAAATGGGATGTGGCACTTGAACAGAAAGAAGAACAAATTCACGTTTTAAATAGCTCTTCAGAGGCAGCCTCACATTCACTGCCGCCACCTACCACACTAAATTTACTGTATGGAATGATCTACCAGAGCTACTGAATTTTTCTCATTTGTCCCAAGGCAAACAGAACAAACAGAAATTTTGTTCTGGAAAAACATCATGCAGAAACTGCTCTTTGAAAATTAACTTCGCGATGTCAATTCTGACGATCAGAATTGATAGTCAATTCTGACAAAGAAAGGGTGAAGCAGCAGTTACTTCTTACGAAGTAACTCAAGTTAAAAATTTACTGAAAGTAAAATCTAAGCCAAAAGAATTCATTTATAAAAGATTGCTCAATGTCTTTAAATAAGTCTTTTCAGGTAACTGAAACCTAGGCAGTGCAAGGAAAATCTTGAGCCGTAATTACCTAGATCCTCACCGTGCATGGACCAGTAGCACCAGGGAACAGGTTAGAAAGGCAGAATCCCAGGTCCTCCCAGACCCACTGTATCTAAGCTTGCATTTTTTTTTTTAAGGTTGCATTTTAACACGATCCCTGTGCTCTGCATGAATGCTAAAGTTTGAGATGCAATGGTCTAGATGCTCTCTCTCTGGTTACATCCAGACAAGGAACGCAGTGATGCAATTAAATTAAACTTGCTTTTCAACAAGTACAGGTTTTTTGGGGGGGGTCAGGTACCCTAACTCTTAAAATTAAAAGGAAAAAAAATGGTATGTGGGGGCCACCCACAACCCTTCGCTATCAAGACATTCTCAGAAAGGCTCAGAAACAACCCAAAGGGGATGTGTGAAATGCTTCCCACAAGCCCAGACTCATGGGGAGTAAACAAAGACACGCTGGTACCTGCAAAGCGCAGAGGTGCATCTTTGTCCAGGGCAATCAGTGGTGGGTCGAGGAGCACAGTGCTGTCACTCTCTGTAACTAAGCCGTGATACGTGGGCTCCAGCCATGGCTTGTGCTTGTTGACTGTGTTCAAAAACAGAAAAAGGAGAAAGGACATAGGCCACGTTAGAATTATTATTTTCAACTCGACTGCTGTTGAAGACACACATCCATTATTAAAACAATAAAACTCGGGGCTTCCCTGGTGGTGCAGTGGTTGAGAATCTACCTGCCAATGCAGGGGACATGGGCTCGAGCCCTGGTCTGGGAAGATCCCACATGCCGCGGAGCAGCTAGCCCCGTGAGCCACAATTACTGAGCCTGCGCGTCTGGAGCCTGTGCTCCGCAACAAGAGAGGCCGCAATAATGAGAGGCCCGAGCACCGCGATGAGGAGTGGCCCCCACTTGCCGCAACTAGAGAAAGCCCTCGCACAGAAACGAAGACCCAACACAGCCATAAATAAATAAATAAAAATTAAAAAAAAAAAAAAAAAAAACAATAAAACTCGGGCTTCCCTGGTGGCGCAGTGGTTGGGAGTCCGCCTGCTGATGCGGGGGGCGCGGGCTCGTGACCTGGTTCAGGAGGATCCCACATGCCGCGGAGCGGCTGGGCCCGTGAGGCATGACCGCTGGGCCTGTGCATCCGGAGCCTGTGCTCCGCAACAGTGAGAGGCCCACGTACCGCAAAAAAAAAAAAAAAAAACCAACAACAAAACTCTCATGATTTTGGAAGGCCATGCTGCTATTTTTTGTGGCAAAGTTTGGTATCAACGTCCAAATGGGATGAAATCCTAAATTCTAAAGTGATGTATAAATTATCTGAGGCCATGAAGCAACCAAAAATAAGAAATAAATTGCTCTAGAAATTGAAAGAAAGAAAAAAGACTCATGGTTATGGACGGTATCATATATTACTACCTCTGTTTTCAGCCTATCTTAGAAAAGTTACAAATAAAATATGTTGTTTCTTGGATTAAGAGATACAAACTAAACAAGGTCCTACTGCATAGCACAGGGAACTATACATTCAATATCTTCTAATAAACTATAATGGAAAAGAATCTGAGAAAGAATAATATATTTGGTTGGCCAAGAACTTTGTATGGATTTTTCTGTCAGATGTTACGGAAAAACCCAAATGAACTTTTTGGCCAACCTAATATATAAAGAATATATATATAAAAGAATATATATGTGTATATATATATATATATATATACACATATATATATAAAGACAGACTCACTTTGCTGTATACCAGAAACTAACACATTGTAAATCAACCATACTTCAAAAAAAATTTTTTTAAGACATACAAACTACTACGTATAAAATAGATATGCAACAAGAATATATTGTACAGCACAGAGAAATATAGCCATTATTAGGTAGTAACTTTATTTTTATTTATTTATTTATTTATTTTTGGCTGCTTTGGGGTCTTCGTTGTTGTGCACAGGCTCTCTCTAGTTGCGGCAAGCAGGGGCTATTCTTCGTTGCGGTGCACAGTCTTCTCACTGCGGTGGCTTCTCGTTGTGGAGCACGGGCTCAGCAGTTGTGGCTCACGGGCTCTAGAGCACAGGCTCAGCAGTTGCGGCACATGGGCTTAGTTGCTCCGCAGCATGTGGGATCTTCCCAGACCAGGGCTCAAACCCGTGTCCCCTGCATTGGCAGGCGTATTCTTAACCACTGCACCATCAGGGAAGTCCCTAGGTAATAACTTTAAAGGAGTGTAATCTAAAAAATACTGAACCACTATGTTGTACACCTGAAACTAATATTGTAAATCAACTACACTTCAATTTTAAAATGTTATTTCTTTATGATGATAATACATTATTTATTTAAAGTTAGCATTACAAACAAAAACATAAAAGAGGTATAACAAGACTTATGAATATAAAATTACAAATATGAGTTATTAAAAGAAAATGAAATGCAAAATTTCTGAAAAACTTGACTGAAAACGCAGTGTTCAAGAAAAAAACCCTTTCGGGATTTCACTGGTGGCACAGTGGTTAAGAATCCACGTGCCAATGCAGGAAACACCGGTTCGAGCCCTGCTCCGGGAAGATCCCACATGCTGTGGAGCAACTAAGCCCGTGCGCCACAACTACTGAGCCTGCGCTCCAGAGCCCGCGAGCCACAACTACAGAGCCGTTGTGCTACAACTACTGAAGTCCCCGCGCCTAGAGACCGTGCTCCGCAACAAGAGAAGCCACCGCAATGAGAAGCCCGTGCACCGCAACGAAGAGTAGCCCCCGCTCGCCACAACTAGAGAAAGCCCGCGCGCAGCAACGAACACCCAGCGCAGCCAAAAAGAAGAAAAAAAAAACCCCTTTGGGATCGGGCCAGCCTGGACTCATAGTCCAGCTCTCCTCTGTTATTTACTGCGTGACCTGGAGCATATAACTGACCTCCCCTGATCTCAATTTCCTCTTTTATGAACCAGGGACACCCCAAAACCCACAGGGCTGGGGTGGATAATTGGAGAAGTGGTGTTTTTCCTACTCAATTAGGCACTAGCACTGTTACTTCTGCTTTTAAGGTAAGAACATCTGCTCTGGCAGTCCGCTTACCTGGGAAAATGAATTTGTAGTTTCTGTCCATTTCGTTCTGCCCCGGGCTTTGCCCCCGGGGGGTCTGTGCTGCAACTTTCCCTGGTTGTGGCCACCAAGCCCCTCCCCGGGTTCCTATCTCCACCAGCTTGTTTGGGCTCATCTCACAGTTGGAACCTTTCCATTTTCCTTTTACTTTCACCTTCTGAATGTTCACATTATAACCTCAGGATACGTAATTAACCACAGAACGACTCCTGAAGCTGATATGAGTAAAAGGAATGTTTTGAAACTTTATTTCCACATAGTTGGTGCCTATTTCTTGAATTAGCTACCCAGATTCTCTTCCGTAAGTTTAAGTCAACCCAGAAGTAACTGAAAATAAATTTAAATGTTTAACCATCTTTAATACAACGTGACCATGATGTGATACTACTTTTTTTGCTATTATGTGATGATGGGAGAAGGTGCGGGTCAGAAGCACCTGAGCCTCACCTGCACTTAACTCCCTCGTGACCTACTGGAGGAGCAGTGCGCTCACATGTGAAATTCCAAACGAGTAGGCATGTGTGGGCCTAGGTCTGCAAGGGGGAAAAAAAAGCTACCATCTCTCTACTTAATGACGCATCCACCAGACATTTTACACATGCCGCATCCAAACCAAGAGCAAATCCTTCTGCCTTCATTTTCAAAGTAAACCCAGACCCACGGGGAGTTGGTTAAAGGGTACAGAGTTTCGGTTTTGCAAGATGAAAAGAGTTCCAGGGGTTGGTTGCACAACAGTATGAAAGAACAAGCTCAACACTACTGACTTGCACACTTAAAAATGGTTATAATGGGAAATTTTATGTTACAGGTATTTTTCCACATTCTTTAAAAATCCACACCCACAAAATAAACCCAGACGCAGCCATTTCTCATCCTCTCTGCTACCCACTTAGATCCACTACAGAAGCCAAGTAACCGCTTCAGCCTTGCCTCCTGCACTGACTCTTCCTTCCCACGGTGGCCGGGGGACCGCTTCTCACACGGGGGTGGCTCAAGGCATGTGCTCTCAGAACCTGTCTACACCAAAGGTACTGAGGACCCCAAACAGCTTTGGCTTAGGTGGGGCCCATCTATCTATCAGTATTTACTGTGCTGGAAGTTAAAACTAAGAAAAATGTTAGTATTTATTAAGTCATAAATTGACCACTGTAAGTTATCATAAATAATATTTTAATGAAAATAACTATTTTTTTAGAAGAGTTTACTAAGAAGACTGGCAATGTTTTATACTTTTACAAACCCTTTCACCTTCTGGCTTAGTAGAAGACAGCTGGGTTCTCACCGCCACTCCTGCAGCCAATATGCTGCTTATGACACGTCATGCAGCCTCTAGAGAACTCCGCTGCGCACTCGTGAGAAAATGAGGAAAAGGCAAGTCATATCTTAATATAATTAAAATAGCTTTGAGGGCTTCCCTGGTGGCGCAGTGGTTGGGAGTCCGCCTGCCGATGCAGGGGACATGGGCTCGTGCCCTGGTCTGGGAGGGTCCCACATGCCGCGGAGCGGCTGGGCCCGTGAGCCATGGCCGCTGGGCCTGCGCGTCCGGAGCCTGTGCTCTGCAACAGGAGAGGCCACAACAGCGAGAGGCCCACGTACCACAAAAAAAAATAATAATTAAAATAAATAAATAAATAAAAATAAAATAAAATATAAAAATAAAATAAAATATAAAATAAAATAAAATAGCTTTGACCTCTCAAATGCCCTGACAAGGTCCCTCGCTTCAGGCCCCTGTTCAAATGTTTCCTCCTCCAATTACAACTGCATCTGCTGCTCTGCCCTCTAGCCCCCTACTTCCTTCTTCTTTTCTCTGCTACTCCTCCCGACCACAGGCAGTCAGCCTGGGACGTGGGGCAGATTACCTGGATTCCCTTGGCCTTAGTTTCCTCACCCGTAAACTGGGGACAGCAACAGTACCCAGCTGGCAGGTTCCTGTGTGATCAAACCAGTCATGTGTAAAATGCTCAGGACACTGTCAGGCAGTAGATGCCACAAAGGGGTTGTGTTGTTGTTACTTCTCTTGCACACATACCAGTACAAAACCAGAGATTCCAGGAGGGCGTGCCCTTTGTTCTCTGCTAATTCCCAGTACCTCGGGCCACAATAGCATCTCACTCCTCAGGAACTAGTTGGTAAGTGAGTATATAAGGAACTCCATGTAGAGTACAAATAAAATCAGTGCCCTGGTTCATAAATTCTCTCATAGAGAAGAAAGTTTTGGTGCTGAGGATTTTTTTTAAAAAAGGTACGATTTGGTGTTTTAGACATTGGGAAGATGTTTTTTATTTTTTGTTTCTGGAAGGTGGAGGTTCTAAGCAAAGGAGACGAGAATCCGGAGGCATCGCATACATCAAAATACCGAGGGGTCTGCCTGGAAAGTAAGCTGAGCCCAAATCCAGGTCACAAAGGCCAGAAGTTTACAGTGCCTCTGGAAAACATCTCCCCTCACAAGAGCTGCTCCCGGGACAAGGGATTTGGTGGAGAGAGTTCAGCTGGTTGTGGTACACCTGCCCTTCTCCTCCAGAAATACCGCCCAGGACAGTGGTGAGTTAACTGGCACAGTGCTCCGCGCAGGCCACACAGCTGGCTGCAGCCTCTGAGCTGAGAGGGGTGCAGTGACCACAGAAAAGAGTCTCGCTTTGCAATCAGGTGGAATGTTTTCCCTAACTGCTGCAAGTCCCCGTCCTCTCCAGGCCTTGTTAAACTATCCTACGAGAGAGGCTGGAACACTGCCTGGAGTTACAGACCTAATACAGATAAACAGGCCATTTTAAAGAAAGTACTCCAAAAGCAAAGGAGCTGTTACAGAGGAGGATTCCTGGACTGAATGTCAATATTATGACACAGTGTGAGTGTGTTTCGTGTTTGGTAATTGCAATCATTGTTGCTTTTGCTGTGGTCATCCATTTACAATGCTTGGTGTCAGTTTATTTATCTCTTGTAAAAATAAAATACAGTGTGTGTGGGGGGGGTTGCGGAAAAAAAAAAAAAAGACCATCAAAGAAAACTCCAAAACCTCCGTCGTTTGTCACTAATTTTGAAACAGAGAGGCTATTAGTTCAAATCACTACTGATAATGTACTATTTACAGCAATATTCAATTCCAATTTATTTTCACATTTAAGATTTTATTAATAAAATTATAAGCACAGCAAATAAAACTGAAGAAGACTATTCCAATATGTGAGTCCATAAAACCCCTGAGACTTAAACTAAGTGGATTTATTTGGCCTAGGAGGAAAGTAAAAATACTAGGCAAAGCGAACTGCAGAAAACCTGTGATGCATTTCTGCCTACCCTAATGGAAAGGCCTGTAGCTGAAAATGGCTAAAGGTTCAAGGGGAATAATAATTGAATAGCTGGTCCCCATCCTTTTATTTTTCCCCACTATTCTAATTTTATAACTCAAAATTTCCAAATTGCTCCTTGAGCTGACAGTAGAATGAAGAGATTTGGCCAGTTCCATTGACTGAGCTTTTAAATACTTAATAAATGATATTTTTAATATTTCATCACATTCAATTGGCATTATAAAACATTTATGGAAACAAATGACTGATGTTTCTGTAACCATCCAAAAAAAGTCATAAAGAAAGACATGAGACTACCGGCCATAAGCCTAGGAGCAGGTCACCCATGTTCAGAGCCTTTACCCAATTCGTTTCATTACATTCTAGATCATAAAAAAGCCAACTAAATTTTGAATGGCATAGCATTAACCAAAATCACAGAATAGCAAGGCTAAACCATATGATCATCTCAGTAGATGCAGACAAAGCTTTTGATAAAATTCAACACACATTTATGATAAAACTCTCCAGAGGGCTTCCCTGGTGGTGCAGTGGTTAAGAATCTGCCTGCCAATGCAGGGGGACATGGGTTCGAGCCCTGGTCCGGGAAGATCCCACATGCCGCGGAGCAACTAAGCCTATGCGCCACAACTACTGAGCCTGCGCTCTAGAGCCTGTGAGCCACAACTACTGAGCCTGCGTGCCACAACTACTGAAGCCTGCACGCCTAGAGCCCATGCTCCGCAACAAAAGAAGCCACCACAATGAAGCCTGTGCACCGCAACAAAAAGTAGCCCCCACTCGCCACAACTAGAGAAAGCCCGCGCACAGCAGTGAAGACCCAACACAGCCAAAAATAAATAAAAATAAAAATAAATTAAAAAAAAAACACCTCTCCAGAAAGTGGGCATAGAGGGAACCTACCGCCACATAATAAAGGCCATATATGACAAACCCACAGCAAACATCGTACTCAATGGTGAAAAACTGAAAGCATTTCCACTAAGATCAGGAACAAGACAAGTATGTCCACTCTCACCACTATCATTCAACATAGCTTTGGAAGTCCTAGCCTCGGCAATCAAAGAAGAAAAAGTAATAAAAGGAATCCAAATTGGAAAAGAAGTAACACTGTCACTGTTTGCAGATGACATGATACTACACATAGAAGATCCTGAAGACGCTACCAGAAAACTACTAGAGCTCATCAATGAATCTGGTAAAGTTGCTGGATACAAAATTAATACACAGAAATCGGTTGCATTTCTATACACTAACAACAAAAGAACAGAAAGAGAAATTAAGGAAACACTCCCATTTACCACTGCATCAAAAAGAATAAAATACCTAGGAATAAACCTACCTAAGGAGGCAAAAGACCTGTACTCAGAAAACTAAAAGACACTGATGAAAGAAATTGAAGATGACACAAACAAGATGGAGAGACATACCACGTTCTTGGATTGGAGGACTCAATATTGTCAAAATGACTCTACTATCCAAGGCAGTCTACAGATTCATTGCATCCCTGTCAAATTAACAAGGCTAGCAATCAACCCTATGAATGTAGGCTATACCTGGGAAACACACCTATCATTTTAAGACACGGCTAGTTTCGGTGGCTGTGGTAGACTTTAATCATTAGAAATTGCCACCAATTTAAAAATCAAAATGAAAAGAACATGAGTCAATTTCAGGATTAACTTGAAATATAAAACTTTCATCTCCCTAAGTACATCCCAACTCTCTGGACTAAAGAGAGGATGGCCCCTTACCCAGGACACACAAATCATAGACTCAGGCAAGGTGGTTCCAAAGCCTATGTGCAGTGGCGTTGACATCAATCCAGTTTGCCCCTCCGCATTCCAGAACACTTAGCTTGGTCATATCGGGCCAATATTTATATCATAATAAATAATGACAGGTGATTTCGTTTTAAGGGATTATAGGCATTTTGCTGGTATATCTTAGATGCTGTTCCATGTTTTGTTTGCAGGTTCAGTGTTTAACCTCAATCTGCAATTAAGGAACACTGACACTAGGTGGCGACAGGTGCCTCTGATTCCATGCTGCAAATTACCGGACTTTGATTAAAAATCTAGCTCTTTACTTACCAAAGGAGCAGAATGTAATCTGAGTTAGCAGGCCCTTTGTTAAAGATGATATGTATAGAAAAGTGTCTTAAATTATATACATATAAAATCTCCAGCTGATTTTTTTCTCGAAAACTATAATAAAATATTCATAGGGCGCAAAAGCAAAATATAATCTCTGGGACTCTCTCAGTACTGTCCCGGTTGAATACTCTTATTTAGATCAGACCATCCCTGATTTTTCAAAGCAGCTTAACATCAAAGGTCCTTTCAGCTTCACATCACCACTGACTTGGAGTTTGTTCCAAGAGATCTTCCCTGAACACCTGCTATGCATAAGCACACGGCAAGGTGCTGGGCTCTTGGGGAATCAAGGCACAATCCTTGGAGAACACAAACATGTCAAAGACCGTCTACGTTCTAAATGATGTGGCTACAACTAAGGGGTTATGAGGTGTGCCAGGAACTTCATCAATCAGCAGGGACCAAGATGACCAAGGAGCCACCATCCCAAATGTGGCCACGCCCCTTGCCAGAGGGAAAGAGAGAGCTCTGGAGGGTCTCCCAGTGGGAGCTGAACCTTCCACCCAAAAGGGACACAAGTCACTTTTGCTCCTAATTCATGGCCAGAACTAGTCACACGGCCTCACCCAAATTCCCCAGAGTGGGGAAGTGCCATTCTATGTGTCTGGAAAGAGCGCTGGAAATTTCTGAGGTCAACTCTAGGGACTGCCGGAAGTCCAAGTGGAGACAGCCCCAGGGACATCCCTAAAAGGGTAAGTGAGGTTTCTCAGCTGTGAGGGAGTATTTTAAACAGAATAAGAATACATATAAGCGTTTCTTAAAAAGCTAAAAAGAGAGTTGCCATATGATCCAGCAATCCCACTCCTGGGCATATATCCGGAGAAAACTGTAATCCGAAAAGATACAGGCATATCGATGTTCACAGGGCCACTATTTACAATAGCCAAGACATGGAAGCAACCTAAATGTCCATGGATATGTGAATGGATAAAGAAGATGTGGTGTATATATACAATGGAATATTACTCAGCCATAAAAAAGAATGAAATAATGCCAATTGCAGCAACATAGATGAACCTAGAGATTATCATATTAAGTGAAGGAAGTCAGACAAAGACAAGTATCATATGCTATCGCTTATATGTGGAATCTTAAAAAACTATACAAATGAACTTATTTATAAAACAGAAATAGACTCACAGACATAGAAAACAAACTTACGGTTACACCAAAGGGGAAAGAGGGGAGGGATAAATTAGGAGCTTGGGATTAACAGATACACACTACTATATATAAAATAGATAAACAACAAGGACCTACTCTATAGCACAGGGAACTATATTCAATATCTTGTAATAACTTATAATGGAAAAGAATCTGAAAAAGAACATACACACATATATATACACACACATATATATGTATATATAACTGAATCACTTTGCTGTATACCTGAAACTAACACAACATTGTAAATTAACTAAACTTCGATTTAAAAATAGTTATAAAAATACATATAAGGTAGAAAGGTAGAGAAAGATGTGGCTCATTCTGGGACTAGCAAGACTGTGATGAACGCATGGCTCTAAGCGTATAAGGAGGTGCAGCTGGACGGGGGCTTGGTCTGTGATTTTAGGGTAACATGGGGAGCATCCCTCTTCTGTGCTACACCAATGAGCTCTCTCAATTCTTTAGACAGTAAGAAGCTGTTAAAAGCTATAAACAATGTGGTCTGGTAGAAAAGGCAGGAACTTTGGGATCAGACGGAACTTAGTTAATGAATAAATTCTGTTTCTCACTCCCTCTGTAACTAGGGGCAGATTATTTAACCATCCTGTGCCTACTTCTTCATCCTAAATAGGGGATGAGACCACCTTCCATAACCTTGTTTGGAGGATTATAAATGAGGTAAGCAAAGGGCCCACTCTATGCTTGACACATGGGCGTTCAACAAATACTTGTTGATAAGTTAATCATAAGCAATAGCTATGTTTTAGAAATAACTGTGAGGGCAGAAAGACCAGAGTTTAGGAGACTCAGGAGGTGTTTCCATGACGACCTCCCTATCATCATCTTCCTGAATACAACCTACAGCAAAAGGAAATCCCTACAGCCTCAGACCCTGCATTGGCCTCATTTTATCCTCTTTATTTGGCAGAAGAAAAGAGAGAAGTAGCATTATACAGAGTGATACTGTTAAGTGTAAAACAAAAAGCAAACCAAAAAAACCTGGCTCTTTTTTTTTACCAAAAAAGGAAACTTTTTAATCAACCAAAGTTACACTGCATGAAATTTATACACAGCTCTCCTTTTCATCTGAGGTTATTCCTGGTAATCGTTTTAGCTAATACAGCATTAGTTTCCTCTGACTTTGTAAAATATATTTTGTATTACTCTTTATTTTTTCTAAAACTGAATACATCCCTGGAGAAAACCGTAATCTGAAAAGATACATGCACCCCAATGTTCATTGCAGCACTATTTACAATAGCCAGGACATGGAAGCAACCTAAATGTCCACTGAAAGAATGAATAAAGAAGATGTGGTGTATATATACAATGGAATATTACTCAGCCATAAAAAAAGAACGAAATAATGCCATTTACAGCAACATGGATGGACCCAGAGACTGTCATGCTGAGTGAAGTAAGTCAAAGACAAATATCTTGTCTTTGACATATTTGACATGTCTTTGACATGATATTTGACATGTCTTTGACATGTACTTATATGTGGAATCTAAAGAAATGGTACAAATGAACTTATTTACAAAACAGAAATAGAGTCACAGATGTAAAAACAAACTTATGGTTACCGGGGGGAAATGGGGGAGGGGAATAAATTGGAAGATTGGGATTGACATATGCACACTACTATATATAAAATAGATAATAAGGACCTACTGTATAGCACAGGGAACTCTACTCAATACTCTGTAATGACCTATGTGGGAAAAGAATTTTAAAAAGAGCGGATATATGGGGCTTCCCTGGTGGCGCAGTGGTTGAGAGTCCACCTGCCAATGCAGGGGACACGGGTTCGTGTCCCGGTCTGGGAAGATCCCACATGCCGCGGAGCAGCTGGGCCCGTGAGCCATGGCCGCTGAGCCTGCGCGTCTGGAGCCTGTGCTCCGCAACGGGAGAGGCCACAACAGTGAGAGGCCCGCGTACAGCAAAAAAAAAAAAAAAAAAAAAAGAGCGGATATATGTATAACTGATTTACTTTGCTGTACAACAGAAACACAACAGTGTAAATCAACTATACTCCAATAAAATATTTTTTAAATAAATAAATAATTAAAACTGAACATGTCCAAAGAATCTCTAGACAAATTCTGTCAGCAGTCTTAAGGGCCTCTTCATCACAATCCCAAATAAATTTAATGTCAAAGTGTTGGAAAAATCTATACGCATTAGATATTGTTTAGATCAGGGTTTCTCAACCTCAGCACTGCTGATATTCTGAGCCAGATAATTTTTAGGTGTGGCCCATCCTGTGCACTGTAGGATGGTGAGCAGAATCCCTGGTCTCTATCCACTAGATGCCAGTAGCACCCACCTCCCCAGCTGTGACAACCAAAAATGTCTCCAGACTCTGCCAAGACTCCACTGGGGGCAAACACCCTCTCCAGCTGCCCTAGAGCCATTGACTTAGATCCACCACCTTAAGGAAAACCAAGGTTTTCCACATTAAAATCATTTGAGGACTTCAAAAATCATTTTGAATTATTTTTTATAATTTGTGTATTACATCAATATGAAATTCATTTTTAAAATAAAATCACATTTCAGTGTAAAATAAATCCTTAAATTAAGCAAACGAACAACCTTTTTAATGGTACAGTGAAACATTGCTTGTGTTTATTCACATTTCACCTACCATGAACATGCAGCCCTACGTGCTAAGCGGTGCCATTTTACGAGAGGAGGCTGGTGACCTGCCCGTGGTACCCTCAGTTCCACGTGTCAGGGAACAGGATGCGTGTCACTAGGTGAGACCAAAGAGTAAGGAAGAGTGAACAGGGAGGAGCCTGGGTGCCCTTCTCCCAAGTTCAAAATGCAAACGCCCTCCCCAGCTGCCCTGGAGCCACAGACTTAGACCCACCACCTTAAGGAAAACCAAGGTCTTCCACATTAAAATCATTTGAGGACTTCAAAAATAATCTGAATTATTTTTTATAATTTGTGTATTTTATAATTTTATAACGTATGCATATTACATCAATGTGAACGGGGGGAGCCAATGCAGATGGAAGCAAAGGAGAGACCTGATGGGGCGCCTGAGGGAAGACCGCCTGCCTCAGGGTGGAGGTGACAGGAGGGGGCAAGAATGGAATCAGAGAAATCAGTAAAAGACGTCAGGACAAGATAAGAAACAGTAAATGGCTGAAGGGGCTGACCCCAGACTGTGGTTTGGTGTCTAGGCTTCCATAGCACATGGCTGATGGGACAGCTCTTCCCATCCTGGACTGAGAGACAACAGGCTGGGGAGAATCCAGCAAAAGGCGCTTCTTTCTTTTCCCTTCCTTCTATCCACAGTCCATCCATCCATCCATCACCCATCTGTCCACAGCCCACCCATCCATCATCCATCCATCCATAGTCCATCCATCCACCATCCATCCATCGTTCACCCATTCACCATCCATCCATCCATCATCCATCCATCCACCGTCCATCCATCCATCATCCACCCATCCACAATCCACCCACCCATCATCCAGCTATGCACCATCCATCCATCCATCATCCCATCCATCCATCTTTATTGAGCCCCAGGTAGTCTTCTAAGTGCTGAGGAAATAATAGCGAAGAGAACACTCCCTGCCCCCCGTAGAGCTTATGTTATGGTTGATACGTTTTAAGTACATGCTGCAAAAGAATTCATTCACAGGGAGCAAAATTACATTTTCTACAATTCCAACTTTTCCAAGCTGAAAGGGAGCCTTCTATTTATTCCTCCAAATTCCAAATTTTTAAAATTGCTGTAAAGTACACAACTTAAAATTTACCATCTTAACCTTTTTAAGTGTACCGCTCGATGGCATTAAGTACATTCATCTCCAGAACTGTTTTCATCCTGCAAAACTGGAACTCTGTCCCCATTAAACAATGGTTCTCCATCCTCCTCATTCCAGCCCCCAGCAAACACCAGCCTACTTTCTGTCTCTTATGAACTTGACTACTCTAGGGATCTCACATAATCAGATATTTGTCCTTTTATGACTGATTTATTTCAATCAGCATAATGTCCTCGAGGTTCACGGATGTTACAGCACGTGTCAGAATTCCCTTCCTTTTTAAGGCTGAATAATATTCCACTGTATGTATATACCACATTTTGTTTATCCATTCATCCATCAATGGACACTTGGGTTGCTGCCATCTTTTGGCTACTGTAAATAATGCTGTCATGAACATGTGTGTACATGTATCGAGACCCCGCTTTCAATTTTTCTGGCTACATACTCGGAAGTGGGATTGATGGATCATACAGTAATTCTGTTTTTAATTTTTTGAGGAACTGCCATCCTGTTTTCCATAGTGGCTGCATCATTTTACATTCCCACCGGCAATGCACAGGTTCCAATTTCTCCACATACTCACTAACACTTGTTACTTTCTGGTTTTTGATAGCAGCCATCCTAACGGGTGAGGCGAAACAAGTTCTATATCATGTAATTTTATCTTTTTACATTATGTAAGATATAAAAGTAGACAGACTAGAATAATGAGCCCCATGGAACCATGATTCAACCACTACAATTATCAACAAAGGGCCAATCTCGTTTGATTTATACACTCCCATTCCTATCACCAATTTCAAATATTCTGACACATATCCCAGACATGATATAACTTCACCCCTCAATACTTCAACATACATCTCTAAAAGATGACTCTTTTGGAAACCAACCATAATGGCACTCTCACCTAAAAATTCACAGTAATTACTTAATATCATCAAATATCCAGTCAGGATTCATACTAATCTGTTTTCGTATATCAAATAATTTAACTCAATACATCTCTCTGTCTGTGATGTTTCATCATGAATTTGACTGCTATGAAAGAAAAAAACTTTAAACCATTGATCACCCTCAAACAATAAAGCTTTAATGGTTTCCACAACCTCCCAATGTTTGTTTCACCATTAAGTATGTTTATTAAGTAGGTTTTTTTGTAGATGTTATCAGGTTGAGAGAGTTCCCCTCTATTCCTCACTTGCTGGAGTTTTTACCATGAACGAGTGTTGGATTTTGTCAAATGCTATTTCTGCATTGATTTATATGATCATGATTTTTTTTAACCTGTTGATATGGTGGATTACTGATGTTTTAATGCTGAAACAGCCTTGTGCACATTTGGTCATGGTGTATAATTTTTTTTGTATTGATATACTGTTGGATTTGATTTGCTGATGTTGTACAGAGGACTTTTACTGTGTATTTGTAGATGTTTACTGAGTCTGTCATTAAAAATTTTTTTCATCAATATATTTCAATTTGCTTCTGTTTTGACCTGAAAATTCTACTGGCTTGAATATATCTAGTTTTGTAGATTCAACATCAAATACAACACTTATTTCCTGAGCACTGACTATGTGCCGGGCACTGTATACGCTCCATTTTACTCACCACTGAGACTGATTTCCTAAAAGATGTAGCTACACAATGGGGCAGCAGACAGCAACAGTCACAATGCTGTGTTTGAGCGATCAGGGTGTGATGATCTCAAATGTGCTTTTAAAAAATTAGGATTAAAAATAGCCAAGTGGAATTTCTGGTATTAAATCTGGCTTAAACAGCATCCCCACACACCTAAGAGACAAATAACTGAAGGTCTGTTAGTAAAGAGGCAGGTCCTCCTAAAACAACGTTCAGGACCTTTTCAGATCATGGACTCTTTTGAGAATCTAATGAAAGCCACGAACCCCCTCCCAAGGTAAAAATGCGAAAACACACGTGGCACATGGCGGGAGGTTTTAGGGGCTTCATACGACTGCTGACACCAGTCCAGGTAAGAATCACTATTCCCAAACACAGTGAAATCTCTATTAGCTGACCCTCGGAAACCTGGTATCTTCACCTAGCACCTTGATGTAACTGGAAATCCAACCATAAAACTACATTTCTTTTATGCTTGTGGTTCTCAAATTGTACTTGTATTTCACAGTCTTCAGCAGTAATATCTTAATAGCTCATGGAGACATCCCCACATGACCTCAGGAGAGAACCAAGGAAGAAACACAAATTAGGAAAGACACTTGCCGCATTTCTAAAGAAAGTAAAGGCTAGTGACACAGAGAGGCTGAGTGTAATAAAGAAGTTAATTTGAAGCTGAAATGATAGAGTATGCTTTGAATAATGGTGAAAAGCCCAAGTGATAAAGACAGAAGCCTTACGCTTTTATTGAGAATAATAAAAAAAATAACTTCCAAGAGGGCTGCTTCCATCTTGTTCCCCTAATTAATTTTACAGAAGAGCATCTTTGTTACACTAGTCAGGAGGTTACATAATTAAACATTCTTACTTCACTGTTATGAGAAAGATGAAAAGGAAACTGGGTGGGTGGACGGGCAGATGGGCACATGGATGGATAGGCAATAGAATAAGGATATCCTTCTTTAAACAAGTTCCAGGTCTGCTCTCTAAATGGGTCCACGAAGATCTACATGTACCACCCGCAACACAGTATAATAACCGATCCGAAGCCATTAAGGGAGGTATTTAGCATATTTTACTCACAATTATCAGGAAAATGTGAATATTTTAAAGCAGCCTCCAACAAATTTTTTTCAACATTTAAATAGGCTACCTAGGGACTTCCCTGGTGGTCCAGTGGTTAAGACTCCACGCTTCCAATGCAGGGAGCACAAGTTTGATCCCAGGTCAGGGAACTAATAAGATCCCACATGCCCCACGGCGTGGCCAAATAAATAAATAAATAAATATGAGGCTACCTACCCTTCAGTTGCCCATTATCTCATTTTTCTAGCACTCTGATTCTCATAGTAAGTTGGAGGTAACACTCCAAAGTAACAATATCACATTCACAGATTTTCTAGTAAGCAAATGGAAACACTTCCCTAACAAGAAGTGAAATCGATTACTTTTCTAATCAAATTCTGTTTTACTCAATATTGAGATTTACCCCATCCCATGAACAGGCCAGGTACCAACCTAAAACGTAACCCGCAGGTCTAACTGTAATGCCTGTGTTCCACTGTTGTCTCCTGAGCTTCATGGACAACTATCCCACGTGCTGAGAGCCTCTCCTGAATGTCACAAACGTGATGCGGCAGCCACTCCAGCGTGGGAGCCTCGTGTTCAGCTGCAACACAATTTCCAACGGCAAAAGCTCTTGCCCGACTCCTCCAGAAGTTCCAGGTGATGGGCGACATGCACAGGGAAGACAGTCCTCAAACTTCTGGGAGGTCAGGGGTCTCCCTCAGTGTTTGCATTGGGAGGGGTCCAGGCGGAAGTGCTCTGGGCTCACAGGATTCCTCCGGGGTCCTGGTCCTGAATATTCTGCAGCCCCTTGTGCGGGGAGCCCTGCCTTCAGCTGCAGCATCCCTGAGAATGGAGGAGGCACCTGGCCCGAGTCCCACAATACCCCACAGGTGGGCGGGCTGCAGGCTGACATCCCCAGGGAACCTGGGGAATCTTCTCTGACCAGCGAGGTGGGTGCTCGGGTTAGGTTCAGGGGGCCCTATGAGCTTTTCTCATGCTCTGTTCCCGCTGGTGGTGACTATTCATGCATGATTATTGAGATATCTCAGAATGCGGCTTTGTGACGGGAAGAAGAAGTGGGAAACTGGAGGAACTTCTTAAAATCTGTATCCTAACAGACGAGGGGAGCTCAAACCACAGAGGGCAAGGAATACACTGACTTCATGCACCACAGCAGTGCTCCATAACCAGGGCGCGGGCCACATCTTCCAGACCTTGTCTCCTGGGCTGCACCCTGGAATCTGAGCCAGTCAGACTGACCTGGGGTTGGGCAGGTTTGGAACGGGACGTTCTCCGGAGATTCTGCTGCACTCCCCAACAATGAACGAACGTATCATACGAGGCTCATGAATAGAGGCATTCGGAGAGTTCTCTTAAAGAGAAACTGGGCAATTTCCACTTTTGCTCTCTTAAATGCTTTCCTGCCCTCTGTACGCACCCCTACGCAACCCAAACCCCACCCCCAGAGAGCTATTTTGGGAGGCAGCTATCTTTGGATTCGCTCTTCTAGGATCCTTACAACTGGTACCACCTATGGCCACTGGTTTTGTCTTAGCACAAGAGCCCTCCTTAAGCAAAAGCATCTCATGCATGACTTCATTCGCTGAAATGTAATAGACAGCATTTTTCACAGGTGATGCCATGCAAAACTGGGAACTTTATCTTCGGGTCACTCCACTGCCTTTCTGCACACGCAGGGTTACCAACGTACACACCTGCCTCCCTCCCCACCCCGCAGCCACCCCCGTCAGTGTGTGCTTCCAGCTTTTCCCGACCCCTTCATTTGTACCAAATCTAAACTCACCTGCTCCAGCTTCCCACTTCCTCACAATCCTGCAAGGACCGGCCTGCTAGTCTGAGAAACTCGTTTGAGTTGGGTGCAAATGAAGGATGACGAGATACCCACACTCGCACTGTGCCAAGGATTTCAATGATTTAATACAAAAGTAGAAACTGAGGTAAGAAACGCAGGCGCCCTGCCAGCTGGTGGAGGAAAATATTTTTGGAACAGAGCCCTTTAACACCTCTCAGTTCACACCTTAAGTGCATGGAAGTTATTCAGAGGACATATATTTTTATGCAGTTTCCTACAGAATTAAATATGCAGCATGACAGGAACAAATCTACTGTCAAACCACTGTTAGAGCATTTCAAGTTGGTGATTTGTACACATCCATTTTTCAATTAACGCTTACAATGCAAGTCAATCAGAAATCTAATTGTGCAAAAAAGCACCTGTCATGATTTCCTTAAACTTCCTTTTTTTGCTATGTTACCAGAAAATACAGGCTGGGTTTGCCCTTTTCTTTCCTCTTATCGTTATCGGATTTGTCTTGAATTAAAATAGGACAGGGCGCTGTCCTGAATCGTAACATAATAGTCCGGTGGCAATTTCCAAGTTCTGTTGTGTTTTTTTAGTCTCCTGACCTTCATATACAATGGAAAATTTTATCATATATAGTTCAGAAAAGGCCACACAGCGTTCAAGGCCTTCTGACATTCACTATCAATACAACATCCTTAACAGCTGTTACCCAAAGTACTGTCATTAAGTTGACGAGAATTGCCTAAAAAACCCACGACAGCTGACCGCAAAAATATAAAAATCCTGTCCTTGCTCTCCGATTTTTTGCTCCTTTATTAACTTACATTCCTACAATACCAACAATAATAAGATAAATGCTTTTCCACAGAATTCTTACCCTATTTAAAATAAATGTAAAGGTTTTGTGATCAACACAGAAAATGAAACAGCTCAATCTTATTTTGCCACCGAGTCTCTCAAGAAGCACATTTACATGAAGAAGAGCAGAATCGGGACGTCTCTGGTGGTCCAGCGATTAAGACTCTGCGCTCCCAATGCAGGGGGCCTGGGTTTGAGCCCTGCTCAGGGAACTCGATCCCACGTGCCACAACTAAAAGATCCCGAGGGCCACGGCTAAGACCTGGCGCAGCGTAATAAGTAAATAAAATAAATAAATATTTTTTAAAAAAAGAAGAGCAGAATCAATATAATCATGAGACAGTTAAAGTCCAAGACTGGGGAAGACATGAAGGAAGACGATAAGGACATAATTCCCCTAAGTTGTTCTGGGTGTTTCAAACCCCACGACATTGAGAAAACTTATAGATAGAATTGCGGGGGTGGGGGGGGGGGGAGAATTTCGAACCTACACTGTGGCTGACCTTTTTTTTTTTTTTGATTTTTTGCCATGCCACACGGTTTGTGGGATCCTAGTTCCCCGACCAGGGATCAAACCCAGGCCCCCTGCAGTGGAAGCGCAGAGTCCTAACCACTGGCCCGCCAGGGAAGTCCCATACTATGGCTGATATTTAAGGAATCTGTGAAAGATGATAACCTGGTTCAAGAATGGGAAGAAGATGGACATTTTTAGCTATACTTCCATGAGTCTGGCACTGACCATGGAAAAAATTCTAGATTGGTTTCTGTGCCTTTAGAGAAGGAAAGAAAAATCACAAAGAGCTGGTGACATTATTCACAAGAACAAGGTATTAAACATTTTCTCTTTTCAGAGGGTTATTAGGAAAGTCACAGGAAAGCTGGAAAAATAACATCGGCTTCTATTTCCAAAGTGCCTTGATAAAAACTTTACTTACCAAGACCCATTTGAAACTCTAGCAATAGTGCATTAAACCTTGAAAAGGCATTTGAGGAGGCCTCTCCTCATTTCCTTTTGAGTGGCAAGATGGAAACTGAATGGAAATAAAAGTGGGTGGATTTACAATGGCCATCCCGAACGGTCACTGAATAATGCACCCAGGAAACCTGGATCAGACTCCGGTCATCTTTCAAAGGCTCATTCTTGGTTGGTGCTCTTCATCCTTTATATCAAAGTTGAAAATCACAAGAAGCTAGAATGGACAGAGAGAAACTGTGGCGTCAGGATTCAAAACTACCTGACAGCATGGAGAGGCGGGTCACGTGCAGCAAGAAGAAATGTAATGAAGACGAATGTGAACACCTGCACCAGTGCAGAGCATCCGGTTAGGGTTCAGCACCAAAGTGGGGGGTCCTGGGGTTCAGGTTAATAAAGTCGGTGCGAGGGGGCAGTTGAGCAGCTTGGACAAGGGGTACTAGCTACACACCACCCCAACTCTGCTGCTGTGTGCGGAACTCTATTAAACTTTCTGCCCTGTCTGAAAGGTGGTGTTTAAACCATGGAGCACCCAAGGACAAAGAAACCAGGCAGGCTGGCAGAGAGATTTTGGAAATACATCACATGAAGAACAAGTTGGTATATAAAAAGTTGGTGTCACGAGGGGAGGGGATGGTAACTCCCCTTGTAGGCGGGGATGCAAAACGGTTCAGCCACTGTTTGGTGGTTCCTCAATAAATTAAACAAAATTACCATATGACCCAATAATCCCACTCCTAGGTATAAACCCCTAAGAATTTAAAACAGGTACTCAAAAATTACCCATGTGTGCATATTCATAACAGTGCTATTCATGACAGCTAATAGGTGGAAACAATTCAAAATGTCCATCAACAGATGAATGGATAAACAAAATGTGGTATATACACACGATGGAATATTATTCACCCGTAAAAGGAATGAAGTACTGATACATGCTGCAATGGGGATGAACCTCAAAAACATTACGTTAAGTGTAAGAAGTCATACATAAAAGGTCTCATGAAACATTCATAATAATTAAATCCACTTACATGAAATATTCAGAATAATTACATCCATAGAGACAGAAAGCAGAGGAGTGGCTGCCAGGGACTTGGGGGAGAGGTGAATGGGGAGTGACTGTTTAAAGGATATAAGGTTTTCTTTGGGGTGATGAAATGTTTTGGAACTACCCAGAGGTGGTGGCTACACAACACTGTGAATATACTATATGCCACTGAATTACCTACACACTTTAAAATGTTATGTTGAGAATTCGCGGTTTCTGGTCCAGCACGTAAGGAGCTTAGAAGTCACCACTCTGGGGCTTCCCTGGTGGCGCAGTGGTTAAGAATCTGCCTACCAATGCAGGGGACAGGGGTTCGATCCCTGGTCCAGGAAGATCCCACATGCCGTGGAGTAACTAAGCCTGTACGCCACAACTACTGAGCCTGCGCGCTAGAGCCCGTGCGCCACAACTACTGAGTCCATGTGCCACAACTACTGAAGCCCGCGCACCTAGAGCCCGTGCTCTGCAACAAGAGAAGGCACCGCAATGAGAAGCCCACGCACCGCAACAAAGAGTAGCCTCCACTCGCCACAACTAGAGAAAGCCCACGCGCAGCAACAAAGACCCAATGCATCCAAAAATAAATAAAACTTTAAAAATGTTTAATATATTAAGAAAAAAAAGTCATCACTCCGTGCTAACAAGGGAAAAGCTGAACTGAAACATCAACAACTCTTCTTAGATCCATCAGAGAAGGGAGGTCCCAGGGCAAACTGCTGCCCCCAAAATGGCAGAGACAGACAGCAGAACTACACAGAGAATCCCAACTTACCAGAGCAGAAACCCATGGGCAGAATCCTCCAGGAAACCAGTGCCAGGGGAGGAAAATGCAAACTGTAAACTGATGAATTGCTGGAGGCTACCATGGACAACTAAACCATGGAGGGCTAAAACCTCCAGAGGGACCCAGTCATCCAGGGTCCCCCACACTTTTGTTTTACCTCCAGGAGCCCTGCCAGGTCCTTACAGTCAATGTCAGGGGAAAAGTCCCCTTGTGCCTCCAGCAGAGGGAGGGGAAAAGGAACCATTCTGAAATAAGCCAGAGCATTCTGTTCTTCTTAACAGGTTAGCTATATAACCAGAGCCTAACTAACCTGCTGGGGTTGTATCAGAGCCTAACCTACTTGGGGGAAGGGAAATACACAAATCCACTCTAGCTATCCTGTCCCACTTAAGGACGGGAGGGGGCCTGAGAAGCCCTGGTGAAGTTCACAGACCAAGGGCACAGGTTCACTGAAAGCCCAGGACCTAATCACAGGACTCTAGAACACTGACTCTCCCACAGCTTTACTGCTGTATCACTGAAGGCCGCTTTACCACAGTTCCTTCCACCCAGTACATCATGTCCACCTTGCAACAAAAAATTACAAGGCAGGGGATCCCTGGCAGTCCAGTGGTTAGGACTCAGTGCTTTCATTGCCATGGCCTGGGTTCAATCCCTGGTTGGGGAACTAAGATCCCACAAGCCACAAGGCAAAACAAACCAAAAAAAAAAATTACAAGGCATACCAAAAAGCAAAAACACACTTTTAAGAGACTGAACAAGCATCAGAACCAGAGTCACATATGGTAGGAAAGTAGGAATTATCAGACCAGGAATTTAAAAAAAACAAAACTATGATTAATATGGTAAGAGCTTTAATGGAAAAACTAACATGCAAGAACAGAGGGATAATGTAAACAGATGAAAGTTCTAAGAAAGAATAAAAAAGAAATGCCAGAGATCAAGAACTCTAACAGAAATGAAGAATGCCTCTGATGGGCTCATTAGGAGACTGAACACAGCTGAGGAAACACTCTTTGAACTTGAGCATATGACAACAGAAACTCCCAAAACTGAAAAGCAAAGAGAGAAGAGACTGAAAAACAAAACAAAACAAAAAACCCAGAACAGAAAATCCAAGAACTGTGGGAACTTATACAACTACAAGAGGTATAACATATGCATAAATGAGAATACCTGAAGGAGAAGGAAGGAACAGAGTGAAGCAACAATGAAAGAACTGCCCTCAAAGGAATGTCAGACACCAAACCACAGATCTAAGAAGCTCAGAGAACACCTACCAGGATAAATGCAAAACAAACAAAAACTACACCTAGGCATATCACAGTCAAACTGCAGAAAATCAAAGTTAAAGAAAAAATCTTGAAAGAAGCCAGATTGGGGAAAAATACCTTACCTACCAAGGAGCAAATATCAGAATTACATGTGACTTCTCAGAATCCATACAAGCAAGAAGAGAACAAAGTGAAATATTTAAAGTGTTGAGAAAAAAAAAAAAGCCAGCCTAGAATTCTGTACCCTGCAAAATTATCCTTCAAAATTGAGGAAGAATTAAAGACTTTCTCTAACAAACATTGAGGGAATCTGTTGCCAGTAAGAAGGAACATCATGTCAGAAACTCCGATCTACATAAAGAAGAGCGCTGGAGTATGAATAAGTGAGGATAAAATATTTTTCTTATTTTTATTTTTTCTTATTCTTAATTGATCCAACAGATAAGTTTGTTCAAAATAATAACAGCAACAATGTACTTGATACTGTATACTTATGTGCATAGATATGTTCTTGAAGGCTTATGTATATAACTGACTCAATGACAACAATGATACAAGGGACAGGAGGGAAGAATCAGGAATATTTTGTCATTAAAAGGTACTTGCGGGCCTCCCTGGTGGTGCAGTGGTTGAGAGTCCGCCTGCCGATGCAGGGGATACGGGTTCGTGCCCCGGTCTGGGAGGATCCCATATGCCGCGGAGCGGCTGGGCCCGTGAGCCATGGCCGCTGGGCCTGCGCATCCGGAGCCTGTGCTCCGCAACGGGAGAGGCCACAACAGTGAGAGGCCCGCATACCGCAAAAAGAAAAAAAAAAAAAAAAAAAAAAAAAGGTACTTGCCCTACCTGTGAAGCAGTAATAGTGTTATCTGAAAGTGGACTTAGATTAGTTGTAAATGTCCAGTGGAAACTCCAGGGTAACCATGAAAAAAAGTAAGAAAAAGAAGTATAATTGATATGCTAAGAAAAGAGAGAAAATGGAGTCATATAAAATACTCACTAACACCACAAAAAAAGGCAAAAAAACATGGAAAACACGAAGAGGAACAAAGAGCAAGCGCAACAAACAGCAAACAGTAACAAATATGATAGATGTTAAACCAACTACATCAACAATTGCCTTAAACACCAAAGGTCTAAATATACCAATTAAAAGAGATTGCCAGATTAGAAAAAGAAAAAAAAAAAAGACCCAACTATGTGTTTTCTACAAGAAACCCACTTTACATATAAAGACACATATAGATTAAAAGTGAAGGGATGCTTTCCGGACCTGGCTAAGGAGGAGGCACCATCATGGGAGTTGACATCCGCCACAACAAGGACCGAGACGTTCGACGCAAGGAGCCCAAGAGCCAGGACACCGACTTAAAGCTGCTGGTCAAGCTGTACAGGTTTCTGGCCAGACGAACCAACTTGACCTTCAATCAAATTGTACTGAAGAGGTTGTTCATGAGCCACACCAACCGGCCACCTCTGTCCCCTTCCCAGATGATCCAGATGAAGCTTCCTGGCTGGGAAGGCAAAACAGCTGTGGTGGTGGGGACTACAACCGATGATGTGTGTGTCCAGGAGGTGCCCAAACCGAAGGTGTGTTCTCTTCGAGTGAGCAGCTGTGCCCAGAGCCTCATCCTCAAGGCCAGGGGCAAGATCCTCACCTTCGACCAGTTGGCCCTGGACTCCCCCAAGGGCTGTGGCACTGTCCTCCTCTCTGGTCCTCGGAAGGACCGAGAGGTGTACAGGCATTTTGGCAAGGCCCCAGGAACCCTGCATAGCCACACCAAACCCTACGTACGCTCCAAGGGCTGGAAGTTCGAGCACGCCAGAGGCAGACTGGCCAGCCGTGGATACAAGAACTAACCCCAGATCCTACCTTGTTATTAAAAAGATGTTGGATGCTTAAAAAAAAAAAAAAGTAGGGGGCTTCCCTGGTGGCACAGTGATTGAGAGTCCGCCTGCCGATGCAGGGGACACGGGTTCGTGCCCCAGTCCAGGAAGATCCCACATGCCTCGGAGTGGCTGGGCCCGTGAGCCATGGCCGCTGAGCCTGCGCATCCGGAGCCTGTGCTCCGCGGCGGGAGAGGCCACAGCGGTGAGAGGCCCGCGTACCACAAAAAAAAAAGTAAAGGGATGGAGAAAGATATACTGTTAACACTAATTAAAAGAAAATATTTGCAAAAGACACGTCTGATAAAGGACTGTTATCCGAAATACACCAAAAAAACTCTTAAAACTCAACAAAAAGAAAACAAACAATACAATTTTTTAAATGGGCAAAAGATGTGAACATACACCTCATCAATAAAGATATACAGACGGAAAGAAAGTAATGAAAAGATGTTCAACATCATATGTCATTAAGGAATTGCAGATTAAAACAACCATGATACACCACACACCTATTAGAATGGCCAAATTCCAGAACACTGGTAACACCAAATGCGGGTAAGAATGTACAACAACAGGAACTGTCATTCACTGCCGGAGGGAATGCAAAATGGTACAGACACTTTGGAAGACAGTTTGGCAGCTTCTTATAAAACTAAACATATGTTTATCATGTGATCCAGCAATCGTGCCCCTTGGTATTTACCCAAATGAGTGGAAAACTTAGGTCCAAACAAAAACCTGCACACGGATGTTTACGGCAGCTTTATCCATAATTGCCCAAAACTTGGAAGTAACCAAGATGTGCTTCAGTAGGTGAATGGATAAATAAACTGTGGTGCATCCAGACAATGGAATATTACTCAGCACTAAACACAAATGAGCTATCAAGCCATGAAAAGACACGGAGGAAACTTAAATGCATTACTGAGTGACAGAAGCCAATATGAAAAGGCTACATGCTGTACGATTCCAACTATAGGACATTCTGGAAAAAGCAAAGCTAAGGATGGGACTTCCCTGGTGGTCCAGTGGTTAGGGCTCTGAGCTTCCACTGTGGGAGGCACGGGTTTGATCCCTGGTCGGGGAATTACATCCCACATGCATGCTGCAATTAAGAGTTTGCGTGCTGCAACTAAGGAGCTGGTGAGCCGCAACTAAGGAGCCCACGGGCCTCAACTAAGATGCAGCGCAAATAAATAAATAAATAAATAAGCAAAACTACGGAGACAGTAAAAGGATCAGTGGTCACTAGGAGTTCAAGGGGATGGAGGGATGAATAGATGAGCACAGAAGATTTAGGGCAGTGAAATTACTTGGTATGATATTACAATGGTAGACACATGTCATTATACATTTGTCAAAAACTACAGAATGCACAACACTAAGAGTGAACCTTAAACTATGGACATGGACACTGTGTCAATGTTCCTCAATTGAAATAAACATACCCTATGGTGCAGGATATTAATAATGGGGGAGGTTGTATGTGTGTGGGGACAGGGGTATAAGGAAACTCTCTGTACTTTCCATTCAATTTTGCTATGAACCTAAAACTGTTCTAAAAAATATAGTTTATTAATTTTTATTATTTTTTTGAATGCAGTGGATTCTCGAAGCATCTTAGCATTTAATTAATTCTGTGCTTCTAAGCAGATCCATGTTCCCTAAACTTATGCACCAAGGCGTCCCTGCAAACGTACAGGGGAGACATAGGATATTTTAAATTTGAAGGAAACAAGTGATACTTTGAGTCTGTCAGGTACCAGACAAACTGCTACCTCGAGGTAGTTCACAGCTCAACACTAGATTGCAATGCATTCCTTTTTATGGTGTCACAGCTTTGCAAGGCTGAGTGTTTAGCAGTTGCTGTGACCCAAGCAAGTGGCCTGTGAAAATCAACACTGAATAGAAAAGAGGGCATCCATGTCTGATCTTACTTCAAGCTTTGAGAAGTCGTTGCTGTGCTCAACAGGGGCACATATCCCATGAGTAAGTTCCTGTGATTATTTTAAGATGAATTAAAAGTATTATTATATTACTTTTTCTTTCAACTTCTTTGTGTTTTTTTAAACAGCTACTAAGTTATTAGGATATAAATATTAAGATGTTAGGATATAAATATTAAGCTGTTTGGACCTAAGGAGTTAATTAAACAGAATTGCTGGGCATTTCTTTTAGCTTGAAGGCTCTGTGAAAAGATTACTGAGGCACCCAAGGTACTGTGAACAAAGAAAGTTCAAGAAGCTCTGGAGCAGACAATGAATAGAGATACATTCATGATGTGAGTTAAGGCTAAAAGGGAAGCGTTCCAGACTCAAACATTCAGGCAGAAGAGACTTTCTGGCTCAACTGAAGGCTAATGAGATGCAGTAATAATAAGCACTTAGGTTGGGTCAATACTGAAGAAGGCTGACTTCATTTATTTTATATCAAATGCTATTCAGGTTGGAGTTCAGGGTGACAAAAACCTCTAGGCTTATCTGCAAGGCCACTGTTAACTCTCCACATGGCACACTTGTTATACATTCTCTTTGAGTCCATTAACATATAACCATAAAAGTTTATTAATGTTTAAAAATGCTATGTTCATTTTATGCTATGGGAATTTCACCTCAAATTTTAAAAAGGGAGGGGAGAGTTCTATGGATTTGAGTTAATAAAACAGCAAACACATAAGGTATACTCTAGTGTTCTAAACACTGACAAAATCTGTTTAATCTTATAGGGTTAAACATATAAACACCAACAGGCTCCTTAATCTCTGTGTGTGAGTTTCTTCCTCCATACAAGGCAAATAAGGGAATAGCAGAGCTGGGATGTGAACCAGAGTTGGCTACAGAGTCCATGTTCTTCACCATTCCACGACACTCCTAGGGTGCCAGCACTTATTCTGTGGGGATCCAGAGGCAGAACCAATACCAAGGTCTTTCTGACAATGAAGGCTGCCCTCCAAAATGGAAGGAGTTCCCCGATTAGATGAGTTCCAGCAGGGACTGGTCAACTGACGGCAGTGCTCAGACAGAGAGGATCACATCCAAAGCTGCACGAGATCATTTCTAAAGCTCTTGTCAAATCCCAAACTGATTCCAGCCCAGTGTGCAGATTTCTGAGATATTTGCATAAAAAAGTGATACAAAATTTAAAAATGTAACTTTGTCCATACAATGTACCCTTTCTTCAGAATTTTTAAACCTCTACTCCAATTTTATCATCTACCCTGACTCAACTGCACATGAAGGGTTCATAACAAATCACCCAAATGTATGCTTTCTGAATATTATTTATTATAGAAAGAAACAGGGTTAAAGATACTCTTGGCTGGTCTCCACAATGTTTCCTACTTTTCATATTCTGAGCTATAAAAATATCATACTCGGGCTTCCCTGGTGGCGCAGTGGTTGAGAGTCCGCCTGCCGATGCAGGGGACACGGGTTCGTGCCCCGATCCCGGAAGATCCCACATGCCGCGGAGCGGCTGGGCCCGCGAGCCATGGCCGCGGAGCCTGTGTGTCCGGAGCCTGTGCTCCGCAACGGGAGAGGCCACAGCAGTGAGAGGCCCGCGTACAGCAAAAAAAAAAAAAAAAAAAATCATACTCACAATAACAATAACAATAACTACTTCACTCGTTTCCTCTATGGTAAAATGGGCTGATTAAACTAAATGAAATTAGATTTCTAAAATACCTTCCTTTCTAGAATTCTAGCCATATTAATGCAGAAACTGATTTTTGAAGATAGATTAGGAGATTTTTTTAAATTTAGTGGTTTAAAAGTACTTAACATTCTAATGCAATGATATTCAAGTAACCAGACGTTATTTAAGTGGGAAGACAAATTGCCAGATTTTAAAAGTAAAGGACTTTATCATACTTGATCATAAAAGGGGAGACGACCTCTCAAGAGGAAACTGAATTTATGGAATGTAGTCTAGCTGAGAACTAGCTCACCGGTCACCGAGGGAAATGCAAAAACAAACCATTCCCCACCAAGACAAACAGGACACGTACATGCCCATGCACAAATTACTCCAGATTCTGAGAAACCACCAAAAGATTTTTCAGGAAAATAAATCAGACTTCTTCTATTGTGGTAGTTATAAAAAACATTTTTACAATAAAATCAGCCATTTAAAAGGTCTCAAAAGGGCCATATCATGTGAGGAAAAACAAAGATAGTAATCTCTTTAAGTACTGAATTTTTTTAAAAAAGACTTTTTCCCAGATCTCATCCTACAGAAAATACTAATGAGTAATTGTACACTACCAAAGAAAAAGCCCAAATAAATCTGATTTTAACATCTACTTATACTTTGTCACCTATTCTTGCCTTCTCCCTCATTAAAAACGTGTCCCAGTGAAATTAAAAAGAAAACCAACATAATAATCCACAAGCACACAAGATGCTGACTCAATACTGACTCTGCCCACTTACAAGAGTCCCTCGCTGGCTGCGGAATGTGCTGCACACAACAGGCAAATCCAGGTCTATAATGAGGGCTGTAACTCCAATCCCATCTTCTGCACTCAAGAAAGCAAGTGATAATGTAAATAAGAGACAGGATTATAGGAATTAGTGAATTAACTCTAATTACTCTCTTTTTTTAAGTACATCATTTGCAAGCTTTGCTTTGCTGCTTCAAATATTATTTAGAAGCAAAATACTGTTGGCATATTCCCCAACTGTATTTTGACATTGACATCAACCACTGCCCTAGAGCAGCAGTTATCAGAATGTGGTCTGAAGACTCCTGCGGAGGGTCCCCAAGCCTCCCTTTTCCAGCTACATGTCTTTGTGAGGCCAGATTTTCTTCACCTACTTCAACCAATCATCAGGCAGCAACAGGCTGAATGCAGAATCCCACTGCCTGTGGTTAAGAATCCACCTGCCAATGCAGGGCACACGGGTTCAATCCCTGGTCCAAGAAGATCCCACATGCCGCAGAGCAACTAAGCCCGCGCACCACGACTACTTAGCCTGTGCTCTAGAGCCCGCGAGCCACAACTACTGAGCCCACGTGCTGCAACTACTGAAGCCCGGGCGCCTAGATCGGGTGCTCTGCAACAAGAGAAGCCACCGCAATGAGAAGCCCGTGCACCACAAGGAAGAGTAGTCCCCACTCGCCACAAATACAGAAAAGCCCCTGCGCAGCTACGCAGACCCAACACAGCTCTCGCCAAAAAAAAAAAAAAAAGAATCCCACTGCCTTCTCTTAAACCCACATTAAGAGATAACAAAAATGTAAAGCAATGCCAATCTTCTTACTAAATTGTTTTTTGTTTTGGAATATGTTGTTATTTTTAATCAAAAATATGTTGTTACCATCTAATGAGTTATTAACTGCTATTTTAAATTAATAATTAAATATTTTAATAGGTTCTCAGTTTAATTTCTAATAGAGTAATATTAATAGATAAAACCCACATAAACACAAGCTCTTTGAGGTCCTCAGTAATTTCTGAGAGCATGGGGGTCCTCAGTCTAAACAGTCTGGAAATCCTAAAGGACTAGTTAAATAGATCGCACTATATCCCTCTAACGTATCATTATACCCACCACACCTAGGACAAATGTTTAATGAATGACACTGAGAGAGTTATGAAACACTCTGAATAAAATAAACTCATTTTGTTTAAAACTTTGGCTATGTAGATAAATTTTTACAAGGGGGAAAGAAAACTAGAGATATGTACAAAAGTGTCAAGACTAAGGATCTCAAAGGCAGTATTTTCGGTCATTTTAACTTTTTCTTTTTTGTACTGAAATGTATTACAGTGGGTGGGGGGACAATCTGGAGCAGCATTTCCCAAAGTGTGTTCTATGGAACACCAGTGCCACAACACGCTCCAGGAAGGGCCCATGGTCAAGTTACCTGGATAAATGTGGATTATATCCCCGCGCGGCGATTCTTCAACACGCACGACTACACTAAAGGTTCTGAGAAGCCCTACAGTAATGAAACCTGTTTAACAGCATTTCCCAAACTTAGGTGACCAACAGACACCTTTTACCAAGTAACACCTATCCATGTAACATCCTTAGGGAAACACTGTCTTAGCAATCAACGTATCCTATATAACAGTTTGAAGAGGAAGCCTACAACTGATCCTTTATCATTACTGTTAGAAATCACCATGTCACCATTATTTAGAAAGGATGACCTCTAGTAAATGACACCTACAAATCCAATTGAGAATTTGGGGGGTTATGTCAAACACATTTTTTTACATTTGCTTTAGTAAAATAATTCTACAAAGGTATAAATTTAATTCATATAGATTCAGGGACTTGAAAAATTCAAGGAAAGGTTTTATTTATTTATTTTTTGGGGGGCCACACTGCATAGCACGCGGGATCTTAATTCCCCAATCAGGGATTGAACCTGTACCCCCTGCAGTGGAAGCACGGAGTCCTAACCATTGGAACGCCAGGGAAGTCCCAAGGAAAGGTTTTATTTACTTTTTAAAAATACTTATGTATTTGGCTGCACTGGGTCTTAGCTGCAGCATGCATGTGGGATCTAGTTCCCTGACCAGGGATCGAACCATGGGCCCCCTGCACTGGGAGTGTGGAGTCTTAACCACTGGACCACCAGGGAAGTCCCCCAAGGAAAGTTTTTTTTTTTTTTTCCAAAGGAACCCGACCATTACAATTCCACTCATTCATTCATTCATTCATTCATTTATGGCTGCACTGGGTCTTCACGGCTGCGTGCAAGCTTTCTCTAGTTGCAGCGAGTGGGGGCTACTCTTTGTTGCGGTGCACTGGCTGCTCACTGCAGTGGCTTCTCTTGTTGCAGAGCACAGGCTCTAGGCACGCGGGTTCAGTAGTCGTAGCAGGCGGGCTCAGTAGTTGTGGCTCGCAGGCTCTAGAGCACAGGCTCAGTAGTTGTGGCGCAGGGGCTTCGTTGCTCCGCAGCATGTGGGATCTTCCCGGACCGGGGCACGAACCCGTGTCCCCTGCATCGGCAGGCGGACTCTCAACCACTGCGCCAACAGGGAAGCCCTTAAATAGCAATTCTTAAGTAAAATTTTCTTTGATGAAAAACATTCAGTACATCGGACCATAAGTCGTTCGTTTAAACGATGCACATCAGTGAGTATTCTCTTGAAGGGGCGACCTGCACATACAGGCAGCTCCTGGCGTGGCTGACACTCCGCCTGCTGAGGGCCTGCTACACCCCTGCCTCTCTTCCACCCCGGCCACCCCAGGCAGTGCTCTCACCTGGGCACCAGGGGGCTTGCTGGCCCGGTTCTCCTCTCTTCCGCTGCCTCTCTTTCTTTTTTGGGGTCGCAGTGAACAGGCCTCACTCCCTCGGTCTCCTCGCACAGGCTGGGTCACGCAGATCATCGGGCTCCTAGTCCCCTCGACCTTTCTCTTCCTGGAGGCTCCTCTTCATTCCAGGCCTAAGCCAACACGCCTCACACATTCTCTGAAGCTGCTCTACTACCCCAAGACCTACTTACCACACAACGGGAACCAGCATTTCGTTGGTTTATATAATGATTAATATTATAAGGCTGTGTGTGGGCTGTGTTTTACTGCATATTTGCCTGATTTTCAACTCGTAATGGGTAAACTGGTTTCTGACCATCACTTTTGGAGCTTTAAGCTGTTTGTAACAATGTTTCCAGGGGAAAATATAACTTGAGTTCCAATCTGAATTCCTAACAGAGTGATATGAATTGCCTTTTCAGGTCATCTGGGAATCAGAAATGGGTCCCAGGAAACAACACATCAAGACAAAGCCAGGTTAAGGCAGCTGAAGAACAGGCACTAGAAGACAACACAGAGCTGGGGTGGTCTCACCTGGGCTGAGTTCCCCTGACTCAGGCAACCTGAGCTCAGAGAAATAAAACGTGCCTGAGCGTTTCAGGAGACAAGATTTCAATCCGAGCAGAACTAAACACGGACTGACTTTGGTCAGCCACCACTGGGGGTTTCCTCAGGTGCCAGGGTTCCACCACCGCCCACTGCACCAGCCTGCCTCAGTTTACCTGTCTGTACTTGGGTTTCCAAAAGATAAGCAGGTACAGTCAGGACTGCTCTATTCCAAGGCAAAGCTTCTGCTCCAAATCCCCATCGGCTCTCCTATACCCCTGAGATGAGTTTCTAGATAAAACAGAAACTTCAGGAAACCCTTTTAGCCTTCTCCCTTCAGGCTTAAACAACCGAAGCCTGGCCTGAGTGGCCCATGTTTGCTTTCTCGTTGCCCCTGGTTCACTCTGCCCAGCAGCACTGAAAACCACAGAAGCATATACACCATTTTAAAAGAAAAGAAAAAAATGCAGTGAAGACACACTTGCCTTATGCATTACTTTTTAAAAGTAGTGATAAATATATCAAACCTTTCAATACTCAGAAAGGACTAATTCTAGAAAAAAATAGGGTCAGTAAACTTTATTAACTGAATAGGTAAATATTTATTAATTACCGGCACTTATGACCTTTCTAAAACATTTCATCAAACAAGTATTAATGTTGCAGTTATTATTAATTGAAGTCACAACTGGGGGAGAGGCTATGTTATTAAATTATCCCACTGGTACATCTTCCTCCGATTAGAAAAGGTTTTTAAATGTCAGATTTCATATAAAAGAAGCATTTAATTCGTTTTCCATTCTAGGCTTTGAATGTTTCTAAGATACAAGTTGCTTCCCTTAATTAAGCAAGAGAAGGCTTCGTACACTTGGGCATGGACTTTTTAAAACCCCTGCCAAATCAAAGTGCCGTATTCAGGAATCATGTGCAGATATGAATGGATATTTACAAACAACTCAGAAGCAAGATCAGAAATGCTGCCAACTTGGGGCTTTATAATTCAGGCTGGGGGATTATCAAGGGACCCTACCATTAGCACAGCACTAGCAGATGAGGTGCTCAAAGGCTGAGAATGGCTGCTGCCTACCTTTCAGCCCTCCCACCGTTCTTCATGACCGTGGCCCAAAGTGAGAGCGGCCTGGGGAGAAAATTAAATTCAAGCCAGTGCATTTTGCTACTTACTAGCTACTCTGATAAACATGTGAAACGCACGGCAAAAAGCAAGATTAGGGATTACCCAAGCATTTTAATTATTTCTGTTATCCTTGTTACTAATTCCATGAGTAATAGGAAACTGGCATGAATTAGTCAAGGCTTTTTAAAGGTAAATATAATCTGCTTGACGGAAAGGCTTTAATCCCCCAAATCAAAAGCTACCCTGTTCCTCAATTAGCCTCTACCTCCCATGTGCTCGCATTGTCTATTGTGAACTGAGTATGCTCTGTCCTCCACCAGGTGCTGGGGGACAGAGCAGAGTGTGCAGGCTCCACCCCGAGGCCACCAGTGAATAAGTCTTCCAGTGGCGGGCGGGGGGACCGGCATCAGTGGGGAGGGGCCGCTGAGGAGGGCTGGGCCTCAGCTGCTTCATCTGAGAGGTGCCCAGAGGACCAAGGGCTCTGGCTAAAATCTCAGGGTCAGGCCCACATTCTATTAATACTCTGGCCACATTAAGTCTATCAATACTCAGGACCAGCTTCCTGGGCGTGACGGGCCCCATGCTTGGTTTAATGCTCTGCTGCCATCTTGAAATTCCTAATAATTTTTGAACAAAGGAGCCCCACACTTTGACTATGCAGCTGGTCCTATCAATATTCATCATTAACTACGCCTGAGATACACAAAATTAAATGTGACTGGATTCTGCATTTCAGATGGAATAAATTTTGCTCTTTAAAAGCCACTTATCAGACAACCTCATACAAATCACTCAAGTTTTACACTATCTACAATTTGAGTTTATGACCTTCAATTTTTTTTTCTTGGTGGTCCTTAAAATGAAAGTACTGTATTAGTACTTTTAAGATTTAGGAAGAGCTCAGAATAAATATGTCTTCACTATACTTTAAGCAGGTATTAAAGATGACACTCATTTTTACTGTTTTAAAATTCACTTTCAATCTAAAGACATTTCTAAGTGTTTTATACTATGCATTGAAGATTGGGTAAATAACAAACAGTTTACTTAAAGAATAAATCAAAGGACCAGACAAACTAATTTACTTTAACAAAGTACTTTTTAGCCAATTAGTATTAACAAAAATGTAATGAATGAAGAAATGTCACTTTCTAAACTAGCCATAGTTTAAGAATTCTAGTGTTTCTTACAATTCCTTTCATAAAGTTAAGCCCTAGATATTTACTCTGCTGTGACTAGCGTGTCCCCCAGTCACTGGGTCTGCAGCATTGTACTAGCTCATTCCTCAGCCCACAGGCAGAAATCAGGGCCTGGGGGATGGATGCTTGGCCACAGATGCTCTCAGCCTTTCTTCAAGTGAGAGGTGACAAAAACAAAGAGCTGCATGGCTGGGTGCCTGCAAAGGTTTGAGGGATTGATAAGATTTAGTCCTAAGGAAAGCTGACTGAAGTCCCAAACAATGTTTTGAAGAAAACGGTTTCTTTGTGAGCTAGCAAGTGCCCAGGCTGAATGATCAATTGTCAGGGACGTGTGAAGAAACGTCTCTTTTACAGGGAAGGCTACTTAAGTGCAGAGGACAGACCCTTCAAAGCTCCTTTCAACTCAAAGTCTAATGTCCTGGGTAGAAATGATATGGGAGATAGGGGTGAAGGAAGGAGTTGGTTGGATGAAATGCCAATTTATCCTGAGAGCAGGAAAAAGAATCAGCAGCTTAAACCTGTCATAAGAAAACACTTAGACAACTGTGAAATATGTATCTAATTAAAAAGATGCTCCTGGGAGTGATTATGGAGGTCAAGAGTGAATGTAGAATGGTGTAGCTACTCTGGAAAACAGTTTGGTACCTCCTCAAAATGTTAAACATAGAGTTATAAGACTCAGCAATTCCACTCCAGTTATACACCCAAGAGAACTGAAAATGTATGTCCACACAAATGTATGTCCAAGAGAACTGCACATGCATGTTCACAGCAGCATTATTCACAGTAGCCACGAAGTGGAAAACAACCCAAATGTCCACCAACTGATAAATGGATATATAAAACGTGGTCTATCTACATAGTATGGAACATTGTCTTAGTCTCTCTGGGCTCTATAACAAAATACCATAGTATTTTGGCTTACAAACAACAGAAATTTATTTCTCACAGTCCTGGAAGCTGGGAAACCCAAAATCAAGGTGCCAGCAGATGCAGTGTCTGGTGAGTGTCCATCTCCTGGTTCATAGCCATCTTCCCGTTGTATCCGCCGGTGGCAAAAGAGGCAAGGGAGCTCTCTGGGGTCTCTTGCACAGAGGCACTGATCCCATTCGTGAGGGCTCCACCCTCATGATCTAATCACCTCCCCAAAGCCCCCGCCTCAAAATACCATCAAATTGGGGATTAGGTTTCAACATATGAATTCTGGAGGGACACAAACATTCAGTCTATAGCAAATATTATTCAGCCATAAGATGGAATGAAGCACTGATACCCACTACAACATGGATAAATCCTGAAAACATCCTGCTAATTGAAAGAAGCTAGTCACAAAGGCCATATATTATAATGATTCCACTGATATGAAATGTCCAGAACAAGCAAATCCATAGAGATAGAAAGTAGATTAATGGTTGCCAGGGGGGGATGGGAAAAAGGGGAATTTGGAGTGATTGCTAAGGGATAGGGGGTTTCTTTCAGGGGTGATGAAAATGTGCTGCAATTAGATATTGGGGATGGTTGCACAACTCTGTGAATATACTAAAATCACCGAACTGCATACTTTAAAAGGGTGAATTTTATGGTATGTGAATTATATTTCAATAAACCTGTTTTTCAAATTAAAAAAGAGTGGATGCAGGAAAGGAAAGTCTTCTTTTGCCCTAAAACAGTAAGTTCTAGAAAGTACAGATCAAGGTAGACTTGAAGAGTAGCAGACCTGATAGAACAGTACTTGTCACGAGAGAATGAGACTGGTTCAAAACATATTCGTGGGCTTCCCTGGTGGCACAGTGATTAAGAAACCACCTGCCAATGCAGGGGACACAGGTTCGAGCCCTGGTCCGGGAAGGTCCCACATGCTGCAGAGCAACTAAGTCTGTGCGCCACAACTACTGAGCCTGCGCTCTAGAGCCCGCGAGCCACAACTACTGAAGCCCGCGTACCTAGAGCCCGTGCTCTGCAACAAGAGAAGCCACCGCAATGAGAAGCCCGTGCACCGCAACGAAGAGTAGCCCCCCTCCCTGCAACTAGAGAAAGCCTGCGCGCAGCAATGAAGACCCAACGCAGCCAAAAATAATAAAAAATAAAATAAAATTCAGACATAACTGCTGCAAAGGAAAATTCCAGGAAAAAAAAAATTCATGTCCGACCAAAGGTAAAAAAGAAACACCTGCTTCTTCCTCCACCATGCCACTGCATTCTTCTCACTGGGGTTCTGGAATAGAAGGAAGTTAACTTTCCTATGTATCTTATTGGTTTTTAAGAAGTTCTAAATTCCATGACTTTGAAGTAATTGAATCTTTGCTTAGAACTTTAAAAATAAAAAAGCCTTAGCAGGGCCTCCCTGGTGGCGCAAGTGGTTGAGAGTCCGCCTGCCGATGCAGGGGATACGGGTTCGTGCCCCGGTCTGGGAGGATCCCATATGCCGCGGAGCGGCTGGGCCCGTGAGCCATGGCCGCTGAGCCTGCGCGTCCGGAGCCTGCGCGTCCGGAGCCTGTGCTCCGCAACGGGGGAGGCCACAACAGTGAGAGGCCCGCATACCGCAAAAAAAAAAAAAAAAAAAAAAGCCTTAGCAACAGATCTTGTGGAAGTTTTTAATCTAATATCATCCTATAGCTAAATGAGAAAATGAACAAAAATCTCTCTAAAACATAGGGAAGAAACGACCTATCAAATAGGGGACAACTGGATGCTGTGCCCCAACTCCTAGATGGTGGTGACTCTATGGAAAAACGGGCACCTTGCATCAGGCTGACATGCGGGCAGGGCAGGACTGTCATAGTCTGAAGCTTCCTAACTCTGGCCTTTGCATAGCCTCTACTGGTGTCGAAATGTCACTTGTGAGGGTTTGGGGTTTTTTAAACAGTGCAAGAACATGACAATGCATAAATCATTTCCACCAACTTTGAATCTACATTCTGGAGATAGAATAGCTCTACTAAAATCTAATATCACAAATCAGTATCTTAAATTTCAATCATAAAAGATAAATTTCTTAAGTACCTCTGCTCTTACCAAATCATGACCAAAGTATATTTTTAAGAACGTAATGATCTAAAACCTCAGTTAATCAGAAGGGGTGAGAAATAAGACTCAATGATTTTCAGAATAACCAAATCTCCTATTTTGTTTCAACTATTATAAGCAAAAACTCTATCCAAAATATTACATTTTCCTATCTTAGAAAGCAGTAACGAAAATAATTCAATCCTTTTCTTTCATGTCTTAAATATTTAATATCCCTCAGGTTCCTCATTTTATACGTTAAGAATTGGCTGAGTAAGCTTAACCAAGTCCTAAAACTAGTATCATGGAATTATAGCATTTTCTAATTCCAATACAAAAATAATGTTATCATATTTCATAAAAAATTCATTTATTGGTCATATTCCTCATACCTAAAACTTAATTAGCTGCTTTTTTTGGCTCAAAAATCAAATAGTACTGACCCAGATAATGTATGATATGAATGCCTACAACTTCCTTTTAAAAAAGAATTTCTAGGAAACTGTTTGGTTTTATGTTTTTTTTCCTGAAAGCAGTATGCAGCCAAAAGCTGGATTCCAGTTAACTGAGGGTTCCAGTTAATCGAGTCACAGCTCTTAAATCGAAATACATTCAGGATTATTAATATTTTATTATTTCTTTAGCAGTTATAGGTCTCGTGAAATAAATTTACTTTCAGCAATAAAAATGTTAAATTAAGTGTAATATTTAGGTCTACAATAAAATTATTTTTCCTCAAAGTTGCTTGTGAAAAACAAGGTAAAAAATTAAGCTTTCCCAAAAAGCTGAGAATTACAGTTTTTTTGAAAAATGAACTCGAAGTGGTAGCCACAGAGCTACAGCCATCAAAGGCTGATACAGACTTTTATGATCTAATACTCCAATGCTGCAATCAACATAATGAATCCTTGAAAAATTATCTACTAATGAAGTCTTATATCCGTGTTGTAGAATTCAAGCTCCTTTATACTCTGTGATGCTTTTCTCAGTACCTAACACTTATCTGTCAGGTAAAAATCAGGATGTAAAAACACTAAGCTGCCTAAACTGGAACAGAGTTATACATTCATTCACAAAACACTGTGTGCCTACTGTGTGCAGATACATATGTGAACACCACAGACCAAAATACCCTTCCACTTTGGGGCATAGGTTCCAGTGAGGGGAGACAGGCAATAAACAGAGTAAGTAAATAACAGAGCGTGTTAGAATGGGGTAAGTGCTATGGAGAAAAGAAAAAGTGAAGCAGGGGAGGGAGGATTCAGGGGTTCCGAGAGATGAAATTTCAATCAGGATGGTGAGGAGAGGCTTCACTGAGAAGTTTGTGTGCAAACAGAAAAGTAACAGTTAATGTTATTTATTGGCTTTGAAACGCATTACAAGAGTGCATTTATTTTTATTTAATATTCATAGAAGCTTTCTATTTTCTTGATTTCAGTTATCTATTTCCCGATCACTGACGGACTGGAGAGAAGGAAGGCGGTACAGGGCATGCCAAGGAAATTTCTCCTAATATTTTGGTTTACTTGATTTTTTTTGAGAACTACAGCTACAATTAAAGTGAAATTTAGGGTTCTCCATAAACAACGAATTAATAGTCACAATGGAATTTATATTACAAAACCTCACATCTCTCCTTGTTTATACGTTTCTTTCCCCCATTATTTTTAGAGGTAGCTACAGTATGAATGAACAACAGTTACTAATGTCACACTGTTTTGCAGGACTAAAAATTCAGGTATTACTTGAAATGATCATCTTTTACAATTAGCCCACAGAAAGTGTCTCCAAAAACTGCCTATTTAAATACAAAATTTATTTGTAACATCTCAAAATGAAATCGTTTTATTAGCATTTCATGGAACATTCATGAGACGTTTTTCTAACCTGCAAGCTGGAAGAAAAACAACAAATGCAATAGAATAACTGATGTTTAAAATGTGTTTTTATTTGGAAGACTAAGATTCTTAAGCATTATAAATGTACCAAGAAAAGCTTAGAGAAAGTTAGCAAATTACAAAGGACTCAAGCCCTCAACACGTCTTTCACATAAGATTTCTGTTAGTCCGCCATAATGAAGACATGTGATAGCTGAAATCTTCAGTAACGCTAACGGGCTAATTAATTAGCCCATTTGCTAATTCAATACTGAACACCAAATGCAGGTGAATGGACAAACTTAAGAAAATGTGGATTTTAACAAGAAATATTATCACTGACTAAACTAAATATACTTGAACTGTTCCCAAAATACCCAATCCAAGCACATATTTTTAAGCTGTGTGGGTTTTCCCCAAGAGAAGCAAACTTTGACATTTTTTCTTGGATCTATGAGACTTAGAGACCTCCATCCCACATCTGGAAAGAACGTTTCAAACTTACCTTGATGTAAAATCAAACTGAGAGCAATTAGATACTTAGTGACTGAGACCTGAATTTGACAGAGTCAAAAGAATGTTAGAAATGAGATAAATGAAAGAAGTATTCCAAGTTTATCATCCTGGATGTGAAGAAAGGAACATACAACAAAACATGCACTTGCCTCTCCTGCCCTTTCATTTGTGAGCACCATACTTCTCTTGATATGTCATGCCCAGAAAGAGAAAATGATAATTATTTTAAAAGCTTTGCTAAATTGAAATATGACCATTTCATTCGGCCTTCCATCAACCCTCCCTCTCTCAAAATTTTTGATTTAAAAAATCAGAACAAGTACTCTATAGACTACACCTAGATTACTTTGCTCCAAGGCCGAGGAAAATGTTTATGATTCCAAGATCCACTCGGAAGCATATATCTGCAATGCGTAAGCTTTTCGTTGGCAAAGATCAGTCAATATCAGAGAGCGTGTAACGCTGAAAAGGTTAAGCGGTTGAAGGTTAAAACAACAACAAAACAATCGATTCACTAAGTAATATGTTTTTGCCAAGTAACCATAAAATAATCTCGGCCCTAAGGAATCAAAGAGGGGTTTCTCGTTTTTGCACGACCTAAATTACTGTCAGAAAAACTGCACCAGGGCGTCGGGGGTGGAGGAGAGGAAGATTTCTGACACCGGGTGAGACGACGGTCGTAAACCTCATCACAATTTCACCTTTGGGTGAAAAGGTGGGAGGAGAGCCAGAAGTTTCAGCCTCGGCTCGTTCGAAAACACGCTTAAAAGACCCTGGAAGGAGGCGGAAAAGGGCGAAGACGCCGCATCCGCGGTAGAGCAGCAGCAGATAATTGGAATCTGGGAAAAGGATGCGGAGAAGTGGGCTCTTATATAAGCACACACCAAAAACCGTGCGTGCACCCCCGGCCTGATTCGCATCTCGGCACACAACACACGTACCCGGTATCTCACCCCAGGGATGCCTCCCCAGCCTGCGGGCGCTGCCGAGAAAGACTGACCGACGCTTCGGCCCTTCTGCACGTCCCCCCAGATCCGTGCAGCCACCAACCCGGCGCGGGTGCGATGCGGGCGGCCAGCTTCCCCCAGGCGCCTGCAGCGCCCCGACCCAGAGCCGCGCGCCGGGCCCCGAGCCCCGCGTCCCGACCCGGCTCCCGGCGCTCAGCCCCCGCGTCCCTACCCGGCCCCGACGCTTACCTCGCACGGCCCAGACCCCGCCGCCGCATAGCAGCCCGGCCAGCAGCAGCCAGGCGGCCGGGGCCAGCGCGGGAGCAGGGCGGCGCAGCATCGCTCCGGCTCCCGGCGCCGCGGCCCGCCCGAGGCGGGAGCGACAGGGACGCGCGCGGGGCGCCGAGCGGGGCTCTCGTGGCCCGAAGCCGGCTGCTTGGCGCCGCGGCGAGCACTGGGGTCCGAGGAGGCGCCGCCGCCGTGACGCTGGGCCGCGCGCTCGGGCCGCGGGCGCCCTCCCCTCGGCGGAGGAAGCGCTTCGCTGGAGGCAGCGGCAGCAACTAAGATGGCGGCGGCGCTCTCTCTCGGGTCCGGCGAGGGTACCCGGCCGGGGGCGGGGTGGCGGCGGGAGGGGCGGGGAGGGGAGCGACGGCGAGGCGCGCGCGCGGCGCCCCGGGGAGCGCGCGGGGCGTGGGGTGGGGGCAGGGCGCCCGGGCCTCCGAACCCGCCGGCGGGGCCTGGAGCGCGCGCCCGCGGGGCCGCGCCGGGGGTTGGGCTCGAGAGAGGCTGGGAGAGGCCCCGCGGGCTGCACCCCCCTGTCGGCTGCCGCAACCGCGAGCATCAACTCCTCATCCCCACGCGCGCTCACAGGCCCCGGAGCCGAGCGAGAGCTACCCTGGGGCCCGTGCCTCCCCTTTCTCCCCTTCCCAACCCCCACCCCAAGGAGTGCAGACCCCGCTGGAGGGTGCAGCCCAGGGCCGCTGAGCGCCAACACCCTGCGCCACTTCGAGCAAGTCACGTCGCCTCCCAGAACCTCGGTGCCCTCTTCTGCCAAGTGGCGGTGCTGAGAGGGAGCTTGCGGGGTCGTGAAAGGTATTCAAGGAGACGAGGTCAGCGAAACGCGCTTTGTAAACAATCAAGGGCTGCGCAGCACGTGCTGCAGTGGTTCCAGCGCTGGGAGGGAGCTTGCTTGTCCCAAGTCCGTCCTGAATTTGTAACTCAGGATTCCTCCATTTGCTGAAGAAATCCGTTTGTGGCTTTTTAAAGGCGGGTTGTGCAGGTGACCCTTTCTAGATCTTAGTGTGATGCTAACGGTCCCTTAGAAATGCAGAAATCCAAATGGATGAAGAAGCGTCCCTTCAGGGCTCTTGGGTCCTCCTCTTTTCTTCCTGTCCTGGGGTCCCTACCTCCCCCCGACCCCTGGGGGTGCCTCACACTAGAGGAAAGGACCAGAACAGTCATGGATGGTCTCCTGAGTGCCAGGCACTGTGCCCTATGAGCCGACTTTATTGGCTTCATTTTGCAGAGAAGGAAACTAAGGCGAAATGACTTCCCTAGTTGAAACAAATACTGTAAAAAGATCAGCCCTCAAGGACAGGGCTGGCATTAAGGAGACACCCACAGCAAAGGTTAAACAACGATTAAATGTTAATTATTCAAGACTCTGCTGGAAGAGCCATCAAAGGTGATTCACCGCACACTGATTGTCCTGGCCCTGTTTGCTGAGAGGTTCTGGCTGGCTGGTGGGCTTTGTGGAGACGGCTTTGTCGAGACCAGCTTGGGATGGGGTGAAGGAGGGTGGGCAGGCAGCCTGGGAGGCTGGGAGGAGAATGAGTCACTCAGTTTGTGGAGAGCGGAGGACTTATTTAGGAGAGTAGTGGGTGAAGAGCCCAGAAAGGTAGATCGAAGCAGTTGTGAGGTGCCTTAAATGTCAGGATGAGGGACTTGGACCTAATCGTACAGGCCACAGGAAGACCTTGGACAGCAGTGAACAGAGGTGTGATGTGACCTTGGAGGGAGTTTCAAAGCAATCTGCGATGGAATATGCTCTTCCCTGTCCTTTGTCCCTCAAAGTCATCCTCCACCAAAGCCTGAAGACTCCACATCTCATCCCCCCGGCCCATCCCGCCCCTGAGTCCAAGAGGACTAGACTCCCTTGGGTAGACCCCTCCCCCCGGCACCTGCCTGGCCCCTGCCATCTCCAAGCCATGCCCCCCACTCCTCGCCAGCACTGCAGAGTCATCCTCTCCGGGTGTTGCTATTGCTTCCGGACCTTCCTGGTTCCCAGTGGCTCCCTGTTGCCACCTCATCAGGCCCAGACAGCTCTGCTGGGCTTCCCACCCCTCATGCCTGGGCCCCACCCAGCTGACCTCAGGGCCCACTGTCTCACCACTCTCTGAGTTCAAGTTCACTCCTTCCCAGGGGCAGCATCACATGGCACACCATCCCCAACCTTTGCCCTGAGCCTCAGGTCCTAGCAGTGCACTTTCTGGGCTGCCTCCTCCCGGAAGTCCTCTGGACTATCAGGCCCTCGCTCCCCAAACGCACATGCTCTTAACCCAACAATCCAGGCTTCATAATCTGCTACTTTGTGCTGTTGATTGACTACTCCACGTGTGTCCTCTTCTTCTCCACACTATTCTAGTGGGAAGGACCCAGATGGTACAGTCAGACAGCACTGGATGGGAATTCTGGCTTCTGCTACTACGAATGACCTTGGACAAGTTACAGAACCTTCTGAATCTCTTTCCTCACCTGTGAAATGGGATAATGATACCTATTTCCTAGAGTTGTGAGAATTAAATGAGATGATGCAATTAAAGTGCCTCCTAGAGACTAATATACAATAGGTCTAAACCTATGGTAGTTTGTTCTTTTCCTTTGAGCTCCTAGTGTACTGCTAAACATACAGTAGGTCCTCAATAAACACTCGGTGATGAACTAAATGAATTGCTGAGTTAGTTTTTTATTATTATTATGCAGATCACATCTCAGAGAGTAAAAAACATAGCCTGTAGGTTTCCAGGGACCTTGGAGATTTACAAAACATAAAATCAGAAAGGCATAATCTCAGCACTATGTTTTGAGTCAATAGGCTGATGCCAAGAGGGAAAATGTATTCAGTCCTATAAGCAACACAAACTAAAGCTCTTTGGTGTCTGGAATCCTGATCCCTTTATCTTCTCACCCACTCTGTCCCTTAGAGAAACAGAGAGATAGATCTAAGCAGGTCCAGCGGTAGGTGGGCAGGCAGGCGGCCCCAGAGCTCAGTGCAACCTGCACACACTGAGATATTGCCCATAGGACAGTTAGTCCAGCTGCAAGGCTCAGCTTGAGCATGTTGGAAGCCAGGGAAACCAGTGAACTCAGTCTCTGGTTGGCCTGACAATAGCCTCAGCCATATTGGCACTTTTCAGAGGTCTCCACGTGATGGATTAGTTAATCCTCAAAATGGCCCTGAGATGGGGATCGATCCAAGCTGAGGCTATGGGTAGCAGAGAGGGTCCTTGCCTGAGCCAAGCCAGCTGCTGACTCAGCAGCAGCTCTGGGAGCCCTGGAGCAAGGGAAATGAGGCACCACCCAGGCCCATCCTTAGGCGGCGACTGGGAGGTTGAGCCGGTGGCTTTGTGAGCCAGGCAAGGAAGCCTTGATCTTTTGAACGCAGAGTCAGCCCGTCTGTGCAGTAAGTAGAGAGGACACAGAATTTCCACGGTGCTGCATCTTTTGAAATGGCTTTTGCTAATAACAATAGCCTAAGCTTTCTACCTGGAAGTAACATGTCACTTATGCCTCCAGCAACCCTTTCCAGAAGGTACTTTTATGGTTCCAGATGAGAAAAATGTAAAATTTGCTCAGCTCATTGCTAGAAAGAAGGACACCTGGGATTCAATTTCATGTCTGGGCCCAAACGATGCCTTCGCCCCTACAGGAAATTACGCCCAAGATGCAAAAAAAAAAAAAAAAAAAGCCCTGCGCGGGATCCCACAACTTGGAGCCAGCCTGCCCCTCCACGTCAGACCCTCCAGCTGTCCGAGGCCCTGGGAGGCATTCCTCATCCAGGCTGGGGTTCCTCACTGGCTTGTTCATTCCCAAGTCCAGAGTAGAAACGGATGAAATGAAGGCTCGTGCAGGAAGGCTCTTTGCCAGAAGACCGAGTCCTTCTCTGGTGGGCGGGTTATTACTATTAACACAGCATGTGCTGCTCGGCCAGTGTTTGTGGAACCCAAGCTGGAGGCAGGTAAGCCATCGTTGTGGCCGCTCTCCTAATGATGTTCTTGGGGGCAAACCCACTTCAGGGCTGCGCGGGAGAAGGTTGTGAGAATCTTGATGAGAGCGACAGATTACAGATTCCCTAAAGGACTAAAACCACAGCCCCAGCACCACCACCAGGGTTCTCCGAGGCCCTGGAAGCCAGGAGGTCTGGCCCCATCGCTGCCTTCTGGTGGCCTGGCCAGGTCACTCCATTACTGTTAGAAGGGATAATTAATGAGGGACGAGATGATGTGTGCTTAAGAGCAGGAACTCTGGTGGGACAGACCTGGGTGAAACCCATATCTATCCGCTTCCTTCCCTTTTATAATATTTCCATTTAATCTTTTTTTTTAATTTATTTATTTTTGGCTACCTTGGGTTTTCGTTGCTGTGCACGGGCTTTCTCTAGTTGCAGCGAGCGGGGGCTACTCTTTGTTGCATTGTGCGGGCTTCTTAGTGTGGTGGCTTCTCTTGTTGTGGAGCACGGGCTCTAGGTGCGTGGCACTCTAATAGTTGTGGCACGTGGGCTCGGTAGTTGTGGCTCACGGGCTCTAGAGCGCAGGCTCAGTAGTTGTGGTGCACGGTCTTAGTTGCTCCGCGGCCTGTGGGATCTTCCCGGGCCAGGGTTCAAACCCATGTCCCCTGCATTGGCAGGAGGATTCTTAACCACTGCGCCACCAGGGAAGCCCCTCCATTTAATCTTATATGATTATATTAAATATTGGCATGGGTCCGAAGTCAAATCTAGAAAGCAAGATGCTCAGAGAAGTCTAGTTCCATTCCTGTCTCTTCCTTCCTGTCCTCTCCTCCCCTTGAAGATAACCATTTTGTCTTTTCTGGCTTATCCTTCTATTGTGGGATTTTTTTTTAAATACAAGTGAATAGTTAGATATGTCTCTCCCTTTCTTAGATAAAAAGCAGCCTATCACGGGACTTCCCTAGCGGCCCAGCGATTAAGACTCTGCACTTCCACTGCAGGGGGCACGTGTTCGATCCCTGGTCAGTGAACTAATATCCCCCATACCATGTAGTGCGGCCAAAAGAAAAAAAAAAAGCAGCATATCGCACCAGATGTTCTGCATCTTGATTTTTTTCACTTAGTAAAATATCCTGGAGATGGTTCCATCTCAGTATACAAACAGAGTCTTCATTCCTTTTCATAGATGCATAGTACTCCCTCATGTGGCAGAATATTGTAATATAATAAGAAATCCATATTTGGCCTTTGTCCCCGGATCCAAGCACAGAGCTCCTAAATCCCTTGGAATTTCCTGGGTGACAGGAGCATCTTTTGTTCTCATGAGGTGGCTCTTGGTGGGCTCCTGGATAGTTTCAGGATGAGGGCCAGTCACCAGAAAGACCAAAGCATGATTAGGAGCTTGGAAATTTCAGCCCCACTCTGCCCCAACCTCAGGGAGAAGAAGGGGGCTGGAGGTTGAGTTAATAATCAGTCATGGTGGCGCAGTGGTTGAGAATCTGCCTGCCAATGCAGGAGACACGGGTTCGAGCCCTGGTCTGGGAAGATCCCACATGCCACAGAGCAACTAGGCCCGTGAGCCACAACTACTGAGCCTGCGTGTCTGGAGCCTGTGCTCCACAACAAGAGAGGCCGCGACAGTGAGAGGCCCGCGCACCGCGATGAAGAGTGGCCCCCGCTCGCCGCAACTGGAGAAAGCCCTCGCACAGAATCAAAGACCCAACACAGCCAAAAATAAATAAATAAATAAATAAAATTTTTTTAAAAAATCAATCATGCCTACATAATGGAGCCTCCATAAAAATCCCTGAACTACAGGATTCGGCGAACTTCTGGGCCAGTGTACATAGCCACTTGCTGAGAGAGTGGTGCACCCCAACTGCACAGGGACAGAAAGCAGCTCCTAGATCTTGATCTAGGTCTATCTTCATCTAGCTGTTCATTTGGATCCTTTATAATATCCTTTACAATAAACTGGGAAAGGTAAGTCGGCTGTTTCCCCGAGTTCTGTGGGTCATTATATCAAATTATTGAAACTGAAGCAGGGGGGTCACAGCCAGGTCAGACAGAAGTGTGGGTAGCCTGGGGACCCACTACCTGTGATTTGCAAAAGAAATAGGGGCAGGTGGGGCTGAGCCCTAACCCGCGGGGTCTGCACTAACTCTAGGTAATTAGTAGATTAAGTTAATTTGTAGGACACCCAGCTGATGTCCACAGAGAATTGTTTGGTGTGGAAAACCCCCACATTTGGTGTCAGAAGTGTTGTGAGTAGAGGGACTTCCCTGGTGGCACAGTGGTTAGTCCTCCTGCCAATGCAGGTCCGAGCCCTGGTCCGGGAAGATCCCACATGCCACGGAACAACTAAGCCTGTGAGCCACAACTACTGAGCCGTAACTACTGAAGCCCACTAAGCCTAGAGCCCATGCTCTGCAACAAGAGAAGCCACCATGATGAGAAGCCCGCTCACCGCAACGAAAAGGAGCCCCCACTCACCGCAACTAGAGAAAGCCTGTGCGCAGCAACAAAGACCCAATGCAGCCAAAAGTAAAATTTTTTTAAAAAAGAGGTGTTGTGAGTAGAGAAAGAGTTTTCCTTCCTGCAGACACACTGGAGTTTATTTCATCAGTCCCCTAATGATGGGTTGTTTCAAGTCTTTTGCTTTTACAAAGAGTGAGGCAGTGAGCCTTTTTGTATTTTTGTTAGTTGTACTGGTTTCTCCTTCTGTGGCCTTGGGTAAGGTTCTCCACCTCTCCAATCTCTGTATCTCCATCTGTAAAATGGAGATAAGTCAGTGCCCACCTCCCTGGGTGGATGTGAGGGATAGAGGAACCAATGTATGACATCAGCTGTTATCATTATTCATTTCTCTCCATGGCTCGGGGCTTTACGTCTCTCTGGCAGTGGCAGAAACCCTGGCTTAGGAAGGGGCATTCCTCTGGTCTCCAGAGAGTCAGGTTGGGGCATGTGGGTTTGGGTTAGACTCTCCCCAAAGCTTTCTATAACTCTCCATTTGCAAAGGAAGCAGGAATTCCCACACGCGAAGCATCGGCTATCTCTGGCTGGTGAAATTTTCCAGGGAAGGAAAACTCACCTTGACACAGAAGCCAGGCAGCTCACTTTTGCACCCCCAAAAGGGACAGAAATTGAGCTTTCCTGCTTATCCTCACTCCCAAAGGTAACACACAGCCTTTTCTCCTCTCTTTGGATGGGCTGCCAGGGGATGCACACGTGCCACTCACTTCTGTGCCGTGGAGAGGAGGGGTGGCTATTTTATTCTGCAGCACCAATCATACACCCAATGCGCTATACACACACATCACATATGGGCAAACGTGGTCCCTCTGAGGGCACACAAGCCAAATATGATGTGCCCTGTCTGCATACAACACGCTGATGGAAAGGACTAGACTGGGTTTCCAGGGAGGAGGGAAAGGTGAGGGCAGAAACTGCCCAGAGAAAACACGGCCACTGTTTGGGCACAGTGGAAACAGCACCAAACTTGGGTTCTATCCTAGCTCCATCATATTTCCTAGAATTACGGGGGAGGTTGTAGGATAAAGTGGTTAAAAAAAATAGGAAGATTGTCTTACTCACACGGTCTTACTTCAGATATACCTGGGTTCCGATTACTAGCAGAAAAGACCAGACAACCTAGATACTCTGAGCTTCAGTTTCCTCATCTGTAAAATGGTCATCATCACCATCGTCATCCTCATAAACCTCCTTTAGATTTTTTTTTTTTTTTTTTTTTTTTGGCCACGGCATGCAGCATGCAGGATCTTAGTTCCCTGACCAGGGATCAAACCCGTGCCCCCTGCAATGGAAGCTTGGAGTCTTAACCACTGGACTGCCAAGGAAGCCCCATACCTCCTTTAGATTATTGTGAGGATCAAGTGAGAGAATGCATATAAAGGGTTTAGCTCAGCCTGAGACACATATTAGATGCTCAGTTAGTGGTAACTGCTCCCACGATGATGATGATGGTGCTGATGATGTATATGAATGTACTTGAGATGTCTAAGGAGTTGATGATGGTTATAATAACTACTTTCATTCAGCCCTTTAGATTTTGCATCTGTGTAGCATACTTCCTTTCTCAAGGGCATCTGATGCATTTGGGACTCACAACAATCTCCCTCATAGGGCTTTTTTTTTTTTTTTGGCGGTACGCGGGCCTCTCACTGTTGTGGCCTCTCCCGTTGCGGCGCACAGGCTCCGGACGCGCAGGCTCAGCGGCCACGGCTCACGGGCCCAGCCACTCCGCGGCATGTGGGATCTTCCCGGACCGGGGCACGAACCCGTGTCCCCTGCATCGGCAGGCGGACTCTCAACCACTGCGCCACCAGGGAAGCCCAGGGGTTTTTATTTAACCGATGGGAAGCAGTTCAGAGAGGCTGAGTGACTTGCCAAGACCGTGCAGCATAGAATTAGCAGAGGTTCCCCTGGCCTTTTTGTGTTTTTTCCTGGACCAGCAAATGACAATAAAAATCAAAAGCCAGATTTCAGAAATTCTGGCTCTTTCAAGCCTCCAGCTCATTTAATTGCTCAGGGATACCTTTTTTCCCTCCTTCCTCATCTGTGTAGCAGGGATGAATCACCCCCAGAAATCAAGAAATAACAAGCGTGACTCACAGAGTGAGTGTTTGCTGTGCACGAAGCATTCTGTGCATTATCTGATTTCAATGCTAGCAGCAATCACGCGCAATGAATACCATGATTATCCTGCTTTTACAGAGGAGGACCCTGGGGCTGAGAAAAGTAAAGTAATTTGCCCCAAGGTCACAAAGCTCAGTGGTAGAGCCAGGATTCAAGCCTAGATCTGTCTGGCCGTAAAGCTGCAGCTCTTACCCACAACATCACTAGCTCCCAGAAACTGCTCTGATGGTGAAAGTTTCTGCAAGACCAGGAAAGTCAGAGGGGCATCCAGACGGGAGAACTGCTTGGCTGATCTCCGTCCTGTCCAATACCTCTTCCAGCTCTGGCAGCTCCTGGTATGGTGGATGCATGATCAGGATTGGCCCTGGGTCAGAGCCCTATAGGCATCTTCAGGGCCCAGAAGATCACAGCAAAGCCACAGGGCTGGTGCTGCCCGCTTCCCTGTTCAACAGGCAGGAGGGACCAGGGGAGGCCTAGGGAGGGACTTCTGCTGCCGCCCCTTTGTGCCCTCCTTAGAGCCTCTTGTTTCCAGTCACCCCTGGGCCTCAGGGGGCAGCAGGAAGCCCTTTCTCCTCTCCCCTGCTGGCCTCAGTTGCTGCGCTGGGCTTCCAGCATCTGAAGCCATTGATTTAGGGGATGCAAATGAGGAAGCTGACTGTCAGAGGCAGACAGTGTCCCCGACACCAACCCATGGACCAACCGCAGAGAGGACCCAAGATTTCTCAATGAGCCCTGCTGTGGCTGGCTTAGCAGGAGCCAGGCAGGAGGTCCAGCACAGCCTGGGAAAGGCAGGCAAGCAAATTTCAGGAAGGCGCTGGAGCGAGAAGGGCCTCCCTCGCCCTCCGCCCAGGCCCTGGGGGGCAGGGGCACCCTAGTGGCCTGGAGGGGAGGGGAGGGGGCCAGCTGAGGAGTCTGTTAATCCGACTCCCACCCTGGTCCCCCCAGCTGCACAGGCCCAGCTAGGAGCCCGGATAGATGGGCGAGGAAAGACTACCTGAACCGCAGGCCACAGGCTCAGTCCATTCCTGTGTCCCTGGGGCAAGACCTGGGAGCTGGAAAGAAGGAAGAAGCAGATGGGGCGGCCAAGGATGGGGACAGGGAGCCCCAGACGTATGGTCGGGGGCGGGGAGGTGGAGGCTCTGCGGGGCGCTGGCTGGGCCGGGGATGCCACGTGTTAGGACAGAAGCTCCGGCTGGCTGCCAACAGGCCCGAGCAGGGCACCTTGCAGCTGAAGAAGGCAAGCAGGGGCAGAGGAGGCTCCAGAAAGCTGTCCCTGGGGCCAAGGAGACACAAGGCCGTCAGGCCTGCGTGCAGAAAGGGCAGAGGAGCTTGTATGTGCCCTTCTGAGGAGGGTTGCCATCTGCCCCCGGACTTGACCACCACCTCAGCAATAAGGACAAGAGATCCCAGCACCGGGCCTCGAGTTTCCAAAGCCGAACTCATCCTGCCCCAGGCCCAAAATAGTTGCCACTTGCGTGTGAGTCATGCCCTAGTCACCAGACTCTCTGCCAACCTAGTGGGGGGGTTGGTCAGCCAAAGCCCCAGTGTCAGGACTTGTGGAAACCTCTGGATTCCTCACTCCTTCAACACCCTCATCTCGCCCACAGCTCCAAAGGCCAGCCTGGTGCCCGGCTCTGGACGGGCTCCAACCTGGGTGCCTGCCAAGCATCCCCCCTCCCCGAGTTTCCCCCTCAGCTCCCCTCGGAGCAGGGTGAAGGGGAAACGGATGTTAATTTGCTCGTCTTTGCTAATTTGAAAAGGAGCATAAACAGCGGAGCTCAGTCGCACGGCCCTGCTGAGGGTGTAGTTTAGGTCTAATTATGTGCTATTAGTGCATTTGCTCTGTGTTCCCATGGCATATTAATTGCAGATTTGGTATTGTGGCAATTAACACAATTATGGGCTCCATCTCTCTTACAGGAGGCCACAATCCACATGCTTTTGGCCAAGGACTTGGGCTGGTGAGATGCAGGGAGAGTCCCACTCGGGAGAATGCCCGCCATTATGGGTAGAATGTGTCTCTCCAAAGTTCGTTATGTTTAAGTCTTAACCCTTAGTAACTCAGAATGTGACCTTTGGGGAGGGGGTGGGTCTCGACAGAAGTAACCAAGTTAAAATGATGTCATTGTGGGTGGGCCCTAATCCAATATGACTGCTATCTTCATAAAAAGGGGAAATGGGGCTTCCCTGGTGGCACAGTGGTTGAGAGTCCACCTGCCGATGCAGGGGACACGGGTTCGTGCCCCGGTCCAGGAAGATCCCACATGCCGCGGAGCGGCTGGGCCCGTGAGCCATGGTCGCTGAGCCTGCGCATCCGGAGCCTGTGCTCCGCGACGGTGAGAGGCCCGTGTACCACAAAAAAAAAAGGGGGGGGGGTAAATGTAGCCACGTAGAGGGAAGATGGATGATGTGAAGAGATGTGGGAGAAGACAGCCATCTACAAGCCAAGGAGAGAGGCCTGGAGCAGATTTCTCCTTCACAGTCCTCAGCAGGACCAACACTGCCAGCACCTTGGTTTTGGACATCTGGCCTCCAGAACTGTGAGAAAATGAATTTCTTTCTTTCTTTTTTTTTTTTTTTTTTTTTTTTTTGGCTGCACCGCACGGCTTGCGGGATCTTAGTTCCTGACCAAGGATCAAACCCATGCCCCCTGCAGTGGAAGCGTGGAGTCCTAACCTCTGGACCGCCAGGGACTTCCCTAGAAAATGAATTTCTCTTAAGTCACTTATGGTGTTTGTTAAGGCAGCCCAAGCAAACTCATAGACCCACCTCTATCCTATGCAGAGTTCCCCATGGGGGACAAGGAAGGCTCGGGGAGTGGACACCAGTGTTGCTGTCTGATTAGAAGCCTTGAGAAAGGCTCAGCAGTGGTAGCCAGTACCTCCCTCCTGCCCAGCACCTCTTCCCAGGGTTTCCCATTACTGTGGCCTCTGTTCTCCTGGCCCCTGAGCCTTTAGTCTCCACAGCACTGCTGTTGGAATTCCTCTTTACCCACCTCTAATTAGTCACCTGTCTGGCCAATCCTGGATGCGTCACCTCCTTTCCCTTTGTCATCCCCTAATCTTAATGACTCAGGATTACTTACCTTGTAAGGTAAACAGAGTATGTGTTATTTCCCCGGTTAAACCGGAAAATGGTCAGGTGTCTGCACAGCGCTTTCAGGCTCACAAGATACTTACCAAAGACCTGTTTCCATTCCACACTTGAAACCACCCTGTGGGGGTTGGTATTATCACTCATTTCACAGGTGGGGAAACTGAGGCTTGGAGAAGTCACACACAACCCACAAACAGCAGGGCTCAGAACTTGAGTTCTGTGTTCCAATAGGTGAGGGAAAAGCTAGATGAAAAGCTAAATGAAATGGATGTCTTTATTGCAGGACTTCTCAGAACCTTTAGTATACTGCGACTCTCCAAAAGCATGTGTACAGCGTGTAGCATTTTCCGGCCTCCTTTTACTCTTGTGGGACACTTGCCATCCCAGGTAGGGGCTACATGACACCACAGTGCTGCTCTAGGATGGCAAAACCAGGTCTACATGTGGAAGAAGAAAACCCTGATCTCAAGGGGCAGGTCCCCTTCCTACCCCCGTGGCAGGTTAGCTGAGCACCCAGGATTGATGTCACCATGGGATTTCTCACCCCCTGGGGCTCAGCCAGCACCAGAGCCCAGTGGTGGACGGCTTGTCCCCGATCACACAGCATCATTCCCTTTAGGCACCACTGCTGTTCTGCATGTGGCCCTGGTGGCGATGATGCTCTCAAGAGCCTGTCCCACCCCAGTCACAGGAAGGGGATGTGGCTAAGGCCCCAGCAAGTGTGATTGGTCCAAAGGTGGCACATTACCCAAGCAGGGCCAATCAGACACTGCCCTGGGATTGTTTGGGGCACCGAGGCTGCTGTAGGAGGAGGTCAGTCTGAAAGGAGATGAGAAGACCAAATGGTGAAGCAGAAACAAGCAGCGATGGACCTAGAAGAGGAGAATCCCCTCAAAAGCACTGAGTCTCCAGTTCCAGTCCCTGAGGCCCTGGTTCCTGCAGCAATTGCCTTCATCCTACAAGCTTACCCCCAGAGCCTCCCCAGTGACGGGATCCAGTTGTAGATGGGTTTCTGCTGCCTTCAAGTCAGAAGGTTGTGACCACTGCACGTCCCTGAGCCTGGAGTTGCTTTACCAGCCAAGACAGGCCCAACAGGGCTGTGGGTGTGGGTTGCCACACAGGTGTCAGGGCCCAGCCCCCCTGAAATGTGCCCTGAGGCCTCAGCCAGAGAAACAGACAATGCCCTTCTCTCTGTAGGTCCCAAATTTCCTTGTTTTTGTTGAGAAAATAGGGTCACTGTATCTGTGGGTCACAGAGGGCTCAGCAGAAGAGGTATTTCAAGGTCAAGGCTATTCATTCATTTAACAAATCTTTACTGAGAGCCTACAATATGTCAGGTATGGAGACATAGCAGTGCAGAAGTCAGACGAGGTTCCTGTTCCCACGAGCTTACCTTCTAATGGGAGGAATGAGAGATAAACAAGCAAAGGGAGAAATTCATAAATAAGGCTTTTTCAGAAAAAGAAAATAAAGAGCAAAATGGGATAGAGCATGTCAGGGAGGAGAAAGTAAAATAGGGTGGTCAGTGAAGACCCTTCAAGGGGGTGCTATGGTCTGAATGTCTGTGCCCCCCCCCCCCCAAAAATTCATATGTTGCAATCTTAACACCCAATGTGATGGTATTAGGAGGTGGGGCTTTTGGGAGGTGATTAGGTCACGAGGGTGGAGGCCTCATGAAGGGGATCAGTGCTTTTATAAAAGAGACCCCACAGGGCTTCCCTGGTGGCGCAGTGGTTGAGATTCCACCTGCCGATGCAGGGGACACGGGTTCGTGCCCCGGTCCGGGAAGATCCCACATGCTGCGGAGCAGCTGGGCCCGTGAGCCATGGCCGCTGGGCCTGTGCGTCCGGAGCCTGTGCTCTGCAACGGGAGAGGCCACAACAGTGAGAGGCCCGCGTACCACAAAAAAAAAAAACCAAAAAAGGAGACCCCACAGAGCTCCCTCCCCACTTCCACCTCGTGAGGACACCGTGAGAGCTGGTGAGACCAGAACCTGACCATGCTGGCACCCTGATCTTGGACTTGCAACCCCCAGAACTGTGAGAAATAAATTGCTGTTGTTTATAAGCCACCCGGTCTGTGATATTTTGTTATAGCAGCCTGAACAGACTAAGGGAGTGACATTTGAGCTGACATCTGAAAACTGAGGATTCAGCCATTTGGAGAAGAATCGCAGGTAGAAAGAAGAGTCAGCACACGAGCCCTGAGGTGGGGGCAGGCTCAGCGTGTCTGGATGATGAAAGGAGACAAGGGGCTGGGTGTGGAGGGCAGGGAAGAGTGGCAGGAGATGAGGTCAGAGGTTAGCAGGAGCCAGGTCACCAGGGCCTTGGGCTGCCTACCCAAGGAAGGGGAGATTTTTATCCTGCGTGCAAAGGGCAGCCACTGCCTTGCAGGGTACAGGGTGGGAATGCGGGCAGCCTTACTTGTGTTTTCTCGGGTACCAGAAAGGCAAGCAGCTCCCAGACACAAGGTTTCAGGGGAGCCTTTGGCGGGTGAGCAGAACAGAGCCTTCTCTGATACAGCAAGAGTCAGAATGCCACTCAGCCTCAAAGGCTCGAGATCACCCGTGTTATCTAGTGGTCAGGAGAGGCCAGGTGATGCTGCAGAAACAAACAGGCCCAAGACCCTCGGGGCACAAAACAACAACACTCTTCTTTCCTCATTGGTAGACTGGCACAAGGGCTCTGCCAGGGCCCAGGCTGATAGGCCAGACACCTCTGGAACATTACCAAGCAGCTCTTAAAGCCTCCACCTGAAATGGCCCAGCACTTCTGCCCACGTTTCATTGGCCAAAGCAAGTCAGGGCCACGCTTAACTGAAAAAAGAGGGCGAGGGGGACACAATCCTTTTGTGTGCCTGGAAGGGAGAGAGCTCGGGAGTGTTTGGGGAGCAGCACCAATGGCTCCTACAAGCCCCTGCTTCACAGGTGGGAAACTGAGGCTCAGACACACGGGATGGAATCACTCAAGGTCAGTGGCGGAGGGAGCTACAGCACCCAGACCCTGGGCACCGTCCAGTGCTCTCTCTGCGATGCCCCACCCCCTCCCCACCCTGCCCCAGCCTCCTCTTCTGCCTAATGACCTTTAAGAGCTTAATCTCATAAGCTGCTCTTGCCCTCCACATACAAGCATGAGCTCGTCCTCCCAACGTCTCAGAGGAGGGACAGGGCACTAGGACGCCCCCTCTCACCCTCCTAGTCCCCCAGGACAAATGTTTGGGCCCTGAATAGATCACACAGCCTGGAGAGGGGGCGGCCAGAGCAGGCCCGAGCTAGTGCTGGCAGCTGCCCACCCAGCAGCGGCAGCAGGAATCCGCCAGGCAGGCCAGGGCGGTGAGGGTGCGTTGCCAGCTCTCTGGCAACTGCCAGGCTCCAGCCTGAACTCCCGGGCTTGCCCCGGCGCATCGCCCCCAGACACTTTCTCCTTCAGAAGCAGTTTCCCGGGCTCCTCCAGCTGCCCTCTCTGGGTCTGGCTGCCGGAGAGAAGCCAGGAACCAGCAACCCCTCAGTGGAACCGCAGGCTTCTGCCACTGCCCTGCCCCGATGCCCCGCCCCACCCCCTGGGCCACACAACAGGGAAGGAGGACAGCCCCACGAGCAGGTGCCGGAGCCCCGAGGGACCCTTCCGACTGCCTGGGCTCCTGGCAACAGGCCTGAGTCCGCCTCCTCCGTGACAAGGGTTTTGCTCCCTCCCAGGACACCGTGGCGTGTTTCCAGATCAGTCTGCCAGGGCGGCCTCCTCCGTCACCACAGCGCACGGCTGGGTCCCTCTCGTCACCCGCCACCTTCCAGCTCGCATGCAGGAGGTCCTCAGCCGGTGTTTCAGAGGTCCAGCTGGGGCAGCTGGGCCGGGTTAACTCCCTGGAAGTCTGGAGAGGTCCGGGGGCCAGCCAGAGGTCTCAGGGCTCCCCTCTACAGCTGGCCACCTGAGCTAGGGGGAACTGTGGGAGCCACCAAGGAAGGTTCTAGACAGAAACCTTGAGGGGCCAGAGTCCAGGCTGCCGCTCCCAGGGCGTGGCCTCCCTGTGGCCTCAGCAGTTTCAGACATGGTATGGGCAGGTGACTCAGCCAGAGGAAAGTCCACAGATCACCTTCCCCTGGGATGCTGGACCAGTTTCCCAGGGGGGCAAGCGGGCAGCAGCAGTCTGGCTGAGAAGGGGGTGGGTGGGCAGAGGCAGCCAGCCCCCCGCCTCCGGCCTCCCCCGGCCTCCTCTGGGCTGGAGTCTGGGGGTGAGGGGCGCAGAGTGTTTCTGAGGGAGCACAGCAGGGACTGCACAATAGGCCTGGCCAGGAGGGGCCACGCCAGGCCAGGGAGGCCCGGCAGAGGCTGCCTTGGGCACCGTCGGGGTGTTGGGAGGGTCTGTGGAAACAGCTGAGGGTGAGGCTGGCGCCACCGGGGACCTGTTGGCCGTCCCCTCATCCAGGCCCCTTCCCCATGCCCGGGCCTGGGCCTCTGGCTCCCTGGGGCGGTGGGTGTTTCTCTTGTGAGCCAGGACTTGGAAGGATGTGCAGGCTTCAGGAAACAAAGGCTAGTCTTATTGCCTCACTGTTTCCTCTCCCAGCGTCCCAGCTCCCGGCCAAGCTACACCTCAGGCCTCCTCCTCGCATGGGCTAGGCTACCAGGTGCCAGCGGCTCAGCCATCCCCTCTTGCTCGCAGCCGCCTTCAACAGGCCGGGCTGCAGTTGAGGACAGGAGGCTGTCCCTGCGCTGCCCACGGTGGCCCCGAGGCCGGGGAAGTGCACGGAGGGCCCCGGAGCCGGGCCTGGGGGGCCCATCACCTCGGTGGCATCTCAGCCAGAGTCTTGAGTGCGGCCTGCTCAGAAGAGGCCGCCTGAGGGGAGGTCAAGCTGCTGGTGCGTGGAGACAAAAAGAAAAAAAAAAAAAGCGGACAAGAACTTTAGCCAGTTTTACTGTTTTGAACAAACACGCGCCCGACCCCAGGCAGGCTGCTCCCACGGGTGTCCCACCCTGGGCCCGCCACTGCTGGTGTCCACGCACTGCATCCAGACCACAGCCCAGAAGGCAGGTGCTGTTATCACCCTCACGTTCCAGAGGAGGAAGCAGAGGCTTGGCGCCCTTCGGTGACTCGTCTGGGTCACGCAGCTGGTAACTGGCAGAGCCTGGGTTTGAACCCGGGTCTGTGCAGCTCCCGAGTCCAGAGTCCGGGAGGGCCTCGCCCGCCAGCGGCCACCCCAGGGACTGACGGGGGCTTTGCTCCACTCCACAGCTCTGGCCGGGGGACCTCAGGCCTGGGGGGTGGGGCGTGGGGGGGGATCTCTGATGAGGGAGGAGGGGCAGGTGGGGGCTGGGCGCTCACAGCCAGCGGCTCCATCTTCGGTTTGCTCTCAGGCGGAGCCAGCCGCTGTGGGAAGGAGCCTCCGGCTGGGATGGGCTTTTCTTTAACCACTTGATCATGATCAAGGATTTAATTTTATCCCCTTCCCTGGCTGCCTCTGATTCTATTTGGAGTTGAAGCACGAGCCAGTGAGGGGGAGGGTCCTTGGAACCCTGGCAGAATGGCCCACCCCCAGGCTCCGAAAGGCCTCTCCCTGCCTGTCCAGCCATGACAAGGTCCATCTGGGGGACCCCCCTCAGCTCTGCGGGCTCCGGAAGGCTGAGGGACTCCGCTCCAATGACAGCTCTTCCTGCGTGCAAAGCTGCTTAGCAGAGGGAGAGGCCCTGGGGGGCGGAAGCAGGAAGCAGCTCTGGCCTCAACAGGGGAGCCTCTCGGCTCTTTCATCCGCATCGGAAAAGCGTTCAACAAGCACCTGGTCGGACCTGAGGCTTGTTCCCCCCACGCACGCCGGGAGCTGCAGACAAGGCCTTGCTCTTGCGTGACTTATAAGCGGGGAAGATGGGGGTGGAAGACACCATCACGGTGACTTAATGATGACCACATGTGCTGACCACCCACTGTGGGCGGGTCACTCGGCTAAGCTTGTCATGTGCATTATCTCGTTAGTTCTCAGCAACAGCCTTAGAGAAGAGATGCTCCGCTTTATTCTGTCTTTCCAATGGTGGGTCATTTGGCCCAAGTCACACAGCTGCTTCAATCCCACCAGGTGGCCTTCAGAATTCTTGCTGTGGACACTTAATGTCTCCCCAGCCCCCAAAGACATAAAGACGTAATGATTGATACTATGGGAGTAAACAGCATAAAATGAGCTCAGGAGAGAACCATGTTTGTCCAGGGCTTTATTGGGTTCAAAGCATTTTCATGTAGTTTGTCAAAGGTCCACTAGTTTCTATTATTGTTGCCATTTTATAGATGAGAAAAGTCAGGCTGAGACCTGCCCAGAGGTACAGAGGGTCACAAACCCGGCCCATTGTCCCCAGATTCAGAGCCCTCCTGCTGCCCTCACTTGGACACGGGTGTGCCTCAAGGTTGGACTGCCAGGTGCTGGCGGGGGTCTGTGAACAGGAAGAGTTAGGGCAAAGTGGAAGAGGAACTTATTCTAGAGAAACCAGCTTACCCTGGAGAACTGCCAGGTCCGCACGAGGAGGCCTCAGAATGGGTGAAAGGTGAGAAGCAGCCGTCAGAATGGACAAGTTGGGACAGCAACTTCATCCTGGAGATGAGGGCTGTATCGAGGACCCAGCAATGGGTTAACCCGCCTGACAAATACCTGTTAACAACCTACTAGAGTCGCACACAACAACGGGGCTTGGAGAACAAGGGCAAACACCAGAAAAGGTACTGGGCTGCCTGGCGATGCAGGATTTACCCCCAGTCCCCACCCGCCCCCTCCTGTCAAAGCTGGAAGTAGTGGCTATACGCATGGAGTCGGGGTCAGATAACCTGGGTCCAAGTTCTGGCTGTACCATGCCAGTTTAGCAAACTATGTAACCTCCACTTCCTCATCTGTAAAATGGGGATAATAACATACTTAGCTCACACATGACTGAAGACGGTGTACATAAAGTACTACGCACCTGTACACACTAACACCCACCTAAGACACATTCACTGTGTTATTAAGACTGGGACACCAGGACTTCCCTGGCGGTGCAGTGGTTAAGCCTCCACGCTGCCAATGCAGGGGGGCGCGGGTTCGATCCCTGGTTGGGGAACTAGGATCCCACACACCGTGCGGCCAAAAGATTAAAAAAAAATCCTTTATGCAGGTGTCACCTGCATGAAAGATGTTTGCGAAAACCCACCTTCTTCCGTGGCCAAGGCCGAGGGCCCAGAGGAGGAAACTCTCAGAGGCTCTGGGGCTGTGCAGGTGCGGCAGGGCTCCCACAGGTGTGCCAACAGGGCGGCCACCCGCTGCACACTCTCCTTCCTCCCTGACTTCTCCGCCCCCGCCGCTTGGAAACCATCCGGGAGTTTCGGTTCCAAGCCAAGGCGATGCACTGGCTGCTATTCAAAAGGCATTTTACTGCCCTTGCCTTTGATGAGGACTTTCTTTAAATTAGGACTAGCAGTCATGGTGCCCCAAGCCCCTAAGTCTTGTAAACACCACTCGTTGCCCCAGAAGAGAAAGTTGCTTCATTGGATGGAGAAGTGTTTTTGGTTTTTTTTTTTTGGGGGGGGGGTGTTGGCAGGATCTCAGTTCCCCAACCAGGGATTGAACCCAGGCCACAGCAGTGAAAGCCTGAAATCCTAACCACTAGACCACCGGGTAGCTGCCAGAAGTGTTTTCTAACCATGGCCTCAGGATAGTCTAGGCCTAGCTCATCCTCCAAAACAGGAGTGGGCAGCCAGGAGCGAGCGAGCGAGCCAGAGAGACAGAGAGAGAAGGAGGGAGGGAGGGAAAGAGACTGCGCGGGCGGGGCAGGTGGGTGATGGGGGGGGTCCCCTGGGGCCCAGCGAGCTCCCCTGCTCCGGAAGCCGCCACCACTGAACCAGGTGCCCGGGAGGGATCGTGTTCCCTGTCACAAAGGGCCCTGCTCAAAGGCAGGAGCAGCTTGGAGAGCACTCACAGGTGCTATTCACTGCGGGGCCAGGGAAAAGGCTTCATTCATTCTCCACCACCCTCCCCCCAGGCCTGGGAAACACCAGCAAGTGCAGGTGCCCTGCCTCCCTCCTCAGCCCACCCTGGCCTCCCCCGAGGCTCAGCCTGGCCCCCAGCTGTCTCAGGCCTCAGCAGTCCCAAGCCTGAGGTCGGGGTCTTTGCTGGCCCCTGCCCCTGTACCTAGGAAGGTGGACCCAGAAGGTTGCCTGCTGTGTGGGCTGACGGACCCCGGGAGACCCAGGCCTGCCCCCCCGTGTTCCCCCTTCCCCTGCTGAAGTAGCCTAATTCCCATCAGACAGCTCTGGGAGACTCCTCCCTCCCAGCTCCAGTGCCAGGCTCTCTGCTGGGGGCTGGGCAGGTGGTATCAGGGCCAGCCAACCCCTCCCTCTGCACGATGGCCCAGCTTAGAGGAGCTGATTAAGTCCAAGGTTAGCTACCGACAGTGCCACTCAGAACACCGGCTGGGGGTGGGGAGATTCTATACATCATTTACCTAACATGAGTCCCTTGATATGTAGCTTTTGGCTAACACGGCTGTCTTTTTTTGTCTTTCTCTCAAGAACTGTCATTTCCTTCCTGGAAAAGGAAGTTACAGAGAAGGGCAGACCAGCTAAATATAAGGCTGAGGATAAATTACCCGAAGGTAAGAATGGGCTCTCTTGTGAGGTAGTGAGTTCCCCAGTCCTATAGGGTATTCAAGCAAAGGCCAGACAAGCCCTTTCTGAGATGTTTCAGAGGGGACTCACACATCTGGCTACTACATGGGCTGCCAGACAACCTCCAACACCTCTTCCAACCCTAAGATTTAATTTTGTCGATTGTGCCATCAGTCCCCGTGTTCTATAAACCTCATAGCACTCAGCACCCAGTGAAACTCTTTGCAAAGGAAATAGAAGAGTCCATGTAAGCAGAAAAAAATAATAAAGACCTAAAATGGGACGATGAAGGGTGGAAATGAAAAATTCTAGAAAATGCTTCCAAAGCAAAAATTCCTCAAGCAGAAATGCCTTTAGCTTCCGAACCTGAATATACAGCCGAACAGCAACGGATCTTCTGTTTCTGGGACAATGGTCGGGACGGATACTCTGTTTGGACTTTTGTTACAAGCATTCTAAGACCACTGCCATCATACAGGATGTTGGGGTGTCTAGGATAGACGGGGTGCTCAGTGCCTGCTTAAGAGCATGGAGTGGGGAGGCCACGTCTGAGGATTACTGACCTCAACCCAACTAGGACAATACTGGGAACCTCCAGGTCACAAAGGAGGCTCACCCTTCCTACAGACGTGTCAGCTGGGGTGGGTAGATCTGGGAATTCTCTCAAACCCCCAGCTCCACTCCAGGTCATAGACAATTCAACTAGCAAACATGGTGTTTTCGCCCCTCGTTGGGGAGGGTGGGCCCCAGCAGCAGAGTCCACATGATGCGGGGAAATGAGCTCACGAGCCAAACTATTAAAAATCTTTATTGTTAATTATTTTCTTCAACAGAAATATTTTTAGTTGAAATACGAAGCCACAGCAACATTTCCACTTTTCTTCTGCAGAAGATGAGACAGACCAGGGCCATCGCAGTTACAAGAGGGAGGCCCATGACCCTGACAAGGACAGACTGGGGCAGGAACACACCATCAGCCAGGACGCGGACCCTTGACGGGAGCTACAGGTACAAGGAGAGGCGCCAGCCGGCAACACTGGCAATGACAGCTGATCACAGATGTTACAACCTGGGTGGTGGGGAGAGACTGAACAAAACTCACCTTTCCCCAGGGGCTCAGCTGGAGCTGCAGGCCATTGAGCTGGGAACGAGTACAGACACACATGTGTGCGTACATGCACTGCCCCTCCTGGAGGAAGATGCTCTCAGGACCCTGCTGGGGGCCACACAGTCCTCGTCCCCTGGGGATCAACAGCCTTTTCAGACTAATGGCCAGCTAACCAGGGCGGGGGCCCGTGTGTGTAGGAGGATGGGGTGTCCAGGTCGTGTCAAGTCCTCCGCTGGGGCAAGGCTCAGAGGAAGCTCAGAGCACAGTGTGAACGGCCACGGGGCCATGGGGCTCCCGGGGGCTGGGGCCCGGGACACGCTGGCGTTCAGCTCCCTTGCTCCACGACAGTCCCAAGCCCTGAGAAGGGGGAAGTTTGGCTCTGAGCGTCTTCTCCTGGCTCTGGGTACCTGGGGTGAGAAGGAGGCCTCAGCCATCTACTACCTCCAGGATGGGGGTGGGAGGTCGCGGTGGGGGCGTGGGGAGGCTTCCCCTCCCCAGGACCGCATCTTCCTCCAACTCCCCACCCAGATTCCACTCCTGCGAGAGATGCAGGGAGCAGGACAGGCCGCCTCCAGGGGGAGGAGGGCAGGTGGGAAGACTTGGGGCTCCTGCAGCCCTTCAAAGACCACTGCTCTGCAATGTCTTTCTGAGGGCGGGGTTGAGGGCCAGCCTGGTGGGACCCGCTCATTGAAGACCCAGCCAGCGGTCCCAGTGGGCACTTCATAAATAATGACACTGTCCCTTCCAGGCTGCCGTGGAGAGAGACCCTTCTGAAGGCAGTGCGGTGAAGGGCACGGCCTCGGATGAGAGAGCTCCCAGGGCTGGTCAGGACCCACTGCGCTGGCAGCACACACCTCGGGAGGAGGCTGGGGGAGGTGGGAGGGTGCGTTTCGCGCCAAAGGCCTCCTGGCCCTTGTGAGCCAAGCTGGGGCCTTTGTGTGGGTTCTGGGCTCTCGGGCAGAGATCTCTGCTATGTTTTGGGGTCTCTGAGCTGGGAGCAGCTCCTGCCCCTTATAAGAGGAGGCCTCCCGATGAGGCCTCAGGAAGTAGAATATGGAGGGAATGGCTCAGCGCGGGCAGGCTGGAGAGGCCCGGATGACGCGTGTGAGCGATTCCATTCTCACCAAGGGATGCTGGCTGGTTGCCAACTCATGAAGTGATGTGTGTAAATCCTGGCTAATGGTCACCTCTAAGCTCTGGACTGCTCGTTCAGGACAACACAAACCTCCTTGGGGCCCTGTTTTCCAGCTGTGGGCCCTGCTTGGCGTCCTAGGGGTCCCCTTGCTAATGGAGCCTGGTGTGGTCATTAAAGCAAAAGCACTCTCTAGGTGGACCCCCGGGCTGGAGAGGGCCTGCACGCAGCAGGGGGGTGGGCAGCCCATGGCAACAGGAGTCATGGGTGAGCCAATGGGAAACCAAACACACATATCGAAAGCCAATCAAATGCAAACACAAACAAAAACACGTCAAAGCAGCAGCAGCAAGCTCTTTGTGTAATAAATATTGCAAAGCGCACTTGGTTTCTTTCTTTCTTTCTTTTTTCAAGTCAAATATAACAACCAACGTCCCAAACCCTGTTTTCAACATTCAAAAGAGAGGAGCTGTTGCCATCAGCAGAACACCTGCAGCCAATCAAAGAAAAAAAACCGTTTCCCATTAGCCAGCCAATCAAAATCCTTTTCCAGTTTAAGCAGCCAATCAGACCTCTTCACGTTCCTAAAAAGTGACCGAAATAAAGCACCAGAGCTCGGAGAGCTTCCTGAGAAGCCATACACCGAGGCGCAATTAAAAAAAAAAAAAAGAAGAGTCAGAAATAAAAATAAAAAGGTTTGCGTTGGTCGAGATTTAAAAATAAAAAGGTTTCTTCCCGCAGCCAATCATGAGTCCGTCCCTTTAAGCCAATCGTAACTGCACCACTGGTGTTTCCCTCGAGGATTCTGAGTGGCCGTGGGGCGGGGCGGGGCGGGACGGGACGGGGTGGGGGGGTCGGGATAGGGAAGGTGACCCTCTGCCACTCAGCCGGTGAGGTCCACACAGATCTCCTGGCCTTTGCCAGCCTCCAGGGTATTCCAAGGGGGTTGCAGCTACTGCCGCCGGTCCTCCGTCTCCGACCTGGAAAACGCCATCACCACATCCTCTGCACCTGCAGACCAGGGCGAAAGAATTGCTGCTGGATGGTCCTCTGGCCCTGGGCTGCAACCTGGGACAAGGCGAGGAGGCTGCGGCCCCCGATGCAGTGTCAGTCCACTGTAGCGGGGTGCTTTCCGAGAACAAAGTGCTTCTGGGGAAGCCCACCTCCCCTCTGGGCCTGGGCCTCCCCTACAGCCGGCCAGGGTAGGCCAGCAACCCTGCTGCACGGCTGTGGGCTGCAGGCTGCAGGGGTGAGGCTCAGAGGCTTGCTCAAGGCTACACGGTGAAGAGGTGAGCATGCCGAGAACACAGGCTGCTGTCCTGGAGCAGGGCTCTGCTTGTGACCCTTGCTCCAATGTCACTAAAGCTGGGGGCCCTTGGGAACCTCTCTCTTCCTTCTTAAGACTCCTGTTTTGATCCCTTTGGAGGATCTTGCTCATAATTCCTAACAGGCAGTCCTCTTTACCCAAATCCAACACCTGCTCAGGGGAGCACAGCCAGGCCCATTTCCAGCCCGTGGCTGGCCCGGCTCCCATGGACAGATAATGGCCATAATCTTTTTGTTGTTATTTTTAATGGTGGATTTGAGGATTCTGGTCCAGGCACTCATGAAATCACTTCCTTTGTCTTGTTTTCCATAAGACAGGCTCTGACATGCAGCCAGAAAAGGCAGGAAGGAGGAGGGAAAGAGCCTGAAATGCTGACCTGCCTCCCCCACCTGAAGCTGCTGGGCAGGAAGGACTGAGTGGCAGACCCTGCAAGGCAGGTGAGGTGACCTGCAGGTCCCATCCCACCTCCTGGGCCCGGACCCTGCCTGGGCCCAGCCACTTTCTCCCCTTCCCCCCACCTTTTTTTTTTGGCTGCACAGCATGTGGGATCTTAGTTCCCCGACCAGGGATCAAACCCGTGCACCCTGCAGTGGAAACGCAGAGTCTTAACCACTGGACCACCAGGGAAGTCCCGCTCTCCCCTTTTTCTAAAGGATGGTTCTTGGTGGCACCCTGAACGTGAAGTAACAGTCAGTTGCCCATGGCCTTTTAGACAAACTTCTCTTCTGTTCTGCTGGAGGAATTCTTCCCGGGGAGGGGAGGATCAGAGCAGCAGAAACAGGAAAGGCCACTGAGGGGGGCGCAGGCAGCCGGGCGTGGTGGAGCTGCTGACATGTGAAACGGAGTCAGGGAGAGGGCAGGATTCCACCACGGCCGGCCCCCACCCCGGGGCGTGGGGTCGGCCACCTCCGTCCACGCTACAGGGAGTCACCCCTTCCCACTGGCAGCCTCGTCCTGACCTCCTTCCTAACTGCCCTGCCACATGGAGGAGACATGCAGCCACGGGTGCTGTAGAAGGAGGGCCCGTCCACAAGGATGTAACATTACAGACGTGTCCTTCGGTTTGGCAGCAGAGGGCCAAGGTGCTACCCAGGGGAGTAACCCTGCCACACATGCCCCATCTGCCTTGATGGGGTTCTGCTGTTACCAGCACAACCTCTACTCCTGCAAAGGGGAACGAGCTTCCAGCAAGGACCTCAAATCGTCCGACTCTCGGGATTGGGCTCCTTTGCTTGGGAAGCCCTACCAATCCTTCCCCTGTCGTCCCGGGAACATTCTGTTCTCGCCTCAGTCCTCGGACCACGCAATATCACTGCAGGCAGAATTTTCCTAGCAACCACAGAATCCAAGGTTACATCATACCCTGCACGGCAGCTGAGCTGGTTACCTAACAGATGCCGGCTTTTCCCGAGTGCCGCCTCTCCAGCTCGCTGAGCAGGAGGGGGCTGGAGAGAGACCACGAAAGGGGACTTGTGAGCAAAAGATGCAATGAACAGGGACAGCCCACTCACTTCTTTCCTTGCCTGTCTCGTGGGCTTTCTCAAAGGGACCTTGGGCCTCTGTGCTGAGCTGCAGGCACAAAAATAGCACCGGCTGCCCCAGGAGGGAAGAGTCAGTCTGCAGAGGGAATGGCCACTGGCTCCTTGGAGGAGCCCAGACTCAGGGGCTGCCCAGTGCGTGTAGCTGGGCTACACCCTGAGAGGTGGAGAAAGAAGTCACCTCCTCAAGGTCATGCAGGGACGCCAACAACTATTTAGCAAGATACCTGAGGCAGTGCTGCAACACCAGCTGGTGGCCCCCATCCCTGGCTGGGGTGGGGAAGGCTAGGAATCTGCAGCTCCCATTTATAGAGCCTCCCACTCTGCTGCTAACTGGGTGCGGAAAGGGCCCACAGAGCTGCTGCCCATCCGTACCCTGTTCTGTTCCTAAAGGACTTGCTGTTTCCCAGGCCTCACCACCAGGGATCTGCTTTCCTCTGGGGCCCAAGAGTGGGGCAGGCTCTTCCAGAGCATTGTCTGACCTGTCCTTATCACTGGCTGGCCTGGTACTCATCACTCAACAAGGGCCTGACCTGAGCCCCACAGGCCTCCCAGCGAGGATGCTGCCCTTCCCTTTCCTCTTTTCCACGGAACTTGGGCCACTTACCTAACAGGGAGGGTGAGCTGCTTAGTTAGTTATTAAGATTCAAGCTCTTAGAGCTTGAGAGCCAGGAGGGGTCTCCAAGGTTAACCCTCATGGTCCCTCCTTCTCCTTTAAAGGCTAGGGTGTGGGGGCTCCCTCAGATGCTCTCACTGTCCTGGAAACGCAGGGCTCACAACAGGAAGATGCTACAAGGAAGCCAGCAGGCCGAGCCCACTGCCTCTGCGCCGTCAGCTAGGTTTACTATCCCGTTTTACCGACAAGGCTGGTCCACCCCACTGGTACCTCTGCTGATGCTGTCTGGACTTGGGTTCAGAGTTTGTCCTTTCTGTTTGTCCTTTCCCACCAGATGCCGTGAGCACAGGAGGAGAGAAGATGATCAGTCTCTCCTGTTCCACACTCTCTGACCCATTAAAAGATAAAGAAAGCCAAAACCGGATGAAGACATCGCAAGGAAAGAGAACTACAGACCAGTGTCTCTTATGAATATAGATATTCATAATACCTATGATGTGCAAAAATACTCACAAAATACTAGCAGACGGGATACATCAACATATAAAAAGGATTATATACTCTGATCAAGTGACATTTATCCCAGGAATGCAAGGTTGGCTTAATATCCAAAAATCAATTAATGTAATATATCCTATCAATAGAAAAAAGGACAAAAACCATATAATCATCTGAATAGACATAGAAAACACATCTGGCAAAATTCAATACCCCTTCATGATAAAAACACCCAACACACTAGGAATAAAAGGGAACTTCCTCCATCTGATAAAGGGCATTTACTAAAAACCCACAGTTATTATCATACTTAATGGTGAAAGATTGAAAGCTCTCCCCCTTCAAGATTAGGAACAAGAAAACAAGGTCCACTCTCACCATTTCTATTCAATACTGTGTTGAAGGTTCTATCCAGGGCAATTTGGCAAGAAAAAGAAATAAAAGGCATCCAAATTGGAAAGAAGTATTGATAAAACTGTATTTGTAGATGACATGGATCTTACATATAGAAAATCCTAAGGAAGCCACTAAAAGACTTTTAGAACTAATAAACAAGTTAAAGTTGCAGGATATAAGGTCAATGTACAAAAATCATTTGTATTTCTATAAACTAGAAATGAATAATCTGAAAATGACATTAAGAAAACAATTTCATTTACAGTAGCAGCAAAAATAATAAAATACTTAGGAATAAATTTAACAAATGAAGTATGAAATTTGTACTCTAAAAAGAACTAAACATCAATGTCTAAAACATCGCTGAACAAAATTCAACACAATTTCTATCAAATCCCCAGTGCCTTTCTTGCAGAAATTGACAACCTGCTCCTAAAATTCATATGGAAACGCAAAGGATCCAGAATAGCCAAAACAATCTTGAGAAAAAAGAACAAGAAAAAAGACCCACGCTTCTGAATTTCAAAACTTACTACAAAGCTACAGTAAACAAGTTTGGGTGGAATTGGCATAGATCAATGGAATAGAATTGAGAAGCTGGAAATAAACCCTCCCATTTATGGTCAATTAAGTTTTGACAAAGGTGCTGAGGGTTCAATGGGAAAGAACTGAACAAATGGTGCTGGGACAACTAGATATACTCACATGTAAAAGATGAAGTTGAACCTTTACCTTGCACCATATACAAAAATTAACTCAAAATGGAGGAATGACCTAAATATAAGAGCTTAAGTTATGAAACTCTTAGAAGAAAACACAGGAGTAAATCTTCATAGTCTTGGGTTAGGAAATGGTTTCTTAGATATGACACCCAAAGCACCATCAACAAAAGAAAAAAATAAATAAATTGGGCTTTATCAAAGTAAAAAGGCTTTTTTCTTTTTTTCCCAATTTGGCCACACCACATGTGCGATCTTAGTTCCCCGACCAGGGATCAAACCCGCACCCCCTTCATTGGAAGCATGGAGTCTTAACCACTGGACTGCCAGGGAAGCCCCCAAAGTTAAAAGCTTTTATGCTTAAAAAAACACTATCAAAAAAATTGAAAAGACAACCTACAGAATGGGAGAAAATATCTGCAAATCATACATCTGGTAAGGGACTCCTATCTAGAATATATAAATAACACAACTCAATAATAATAAAAAGTCAAACAACTCAATTTTTCAAATGGGCAAAGAACTCGAATAGACATGTCTCCAGAAAAGATACATGAATGGTCAACAAGGGCATGCAAAGACGCTCAACGTCATCAGTCATTATGGAAATGCAAATCAAAACCACACTGAGACGCCACTTCATACCTAATGGACAGCTGGAATCAGAAAGACAGACAATAACAAGCATTAGCAAGGATGTGGAGAAATTTGAACCCTCAGACTTTGCTGGTGGAATGTCAAATGGTGCAGCCCCAAGCCTGCTCCACCTGCAGCCTTCCCCATCTCAGCCGATGGCACCTCCATCCCCTGGTTGCTCAGGTCAAAAACCCTGGGGTCTTCCCGATTCCCTCTCTCACACACACACTCTACGTATAACACATCAGCAAATCCTGCTGACTGTACTTTTAAAATGTATCCTGAATACATGACCATTTCCCCTAATACCACCCTGGTCCAAGCCACCACTACCCCTCTCACTAGCCTCCTGTACCCTCTTTTCCTGGATCTCCCCTCTCTGGACCCCAAGGGTCCATTCTCCACATAGCAGTCAGAAGGAGGTTCTTAAAAGTATGAGTCAGGGGGCTTCCCTGGTGGTGCAGTGGTTGAGAGTCCGCCTGCCCATGCAGGGGACACGGGGTTCGTGCCCTGGTCCGGGAAGATCCCACATGCCGCGGAGCGGCTGGGCCCGTGAGCCATGGCCGCTGAGCCTGCGCGTCCGGAGCCTGTGCTCCGCAGTGGGAGGGGCCACAACAGTGAGAGGCCCCCGTACCGCAAAAAAAAAAAAAAAAAAAAAAGAGTCAGATCCTGCCACTCCTTCGCTCAAAACTCTCCAAAGGTGGTTTATTCTAAGATTTCTCATCATACTCAAGGGAAACTCCAAACTCTACACCGTGGCTTCAAGACCCACCACGATCTGGCCTCTCACTGTCTTTTCACCCCTTTTTATATGCCTCCTCCCACCCCTCACTCCGCTCCAGCCACATGGGCTCCTGGCTGTCCTTCGGGCACAGGAACGTGCAACCCAGGACCTTTGCACCTGCGGTTTCCTTTGCCTCAATGCTCATGCCCCCAAGTCTATCTCACGGCTCTCGCACTTCATGCCAGTCTGTGTAAAATCACCTCCCCAGGCCCTCCCTGACCACAGCGTCTAACATAGTGATACAGGATGAATCGCTATAGATGAGGAGCCTGAAGCTCAGAGAGATGAAGCGACTCGGTGAATCAGAGGCAGAGGGAGGACCCGACGCAGGCTCTGAAGACCAGGCTACACTACACGTTTTGTCGTTTTCTATTAGGAAAAGGAAGTAACAGTCCTGCTCCAGTTACCCTGAGCACTGAGGCTGCTCAGGCCTCCTGGCAGAGACTGCAGTAATCCATCTGCTCCCATCAGAATGGAACCAAGACCCAGGATTTATAAAGCAACACCAGAGCAGCCCTGGGGTACCTTGGAGAAAATTCAACATGGAATCCAGAAGGCCAACCTGGGAGGAGCCCAGACACCCACCCCCTGCCCCCACCTACTGTTCTGCCAGGTGCCCCCCTAGTCCCATGGCTCCCCTGCCACGGGGAGCAGGGCCAAGGCGCTGGCGAGGGCACAGCTCTCTGAACCAGGGCAGGGCACCGAGGGGGCCATCCCACCCCACGGCCCGGGCCAGCTCTGCCCCTTTAATGGAGTCCAGTCAAGTGACTGGGGAGAGAAAAATGACAAATATTCAGGAGCTTAGAAAAGGGAGGCTGACCCCTAGCTGGGGGCGGGAGACAGACAATGGGGTCACTGGTCTGTCTGCAAGCTCAGGATGAATTCACACCAGCAGAATCACAAGCCCAGCCCAGGCTCCACACACCAGCACCACCCTCAGCCCACGTCCCGCTCACCGAAGGGAACCAGCATGCTGCCATCGGGAAGCCAGCTCACTACAGGGTGCTGGGGCACAGGGGGCAGGGAGCAGTGTGGTTTGGAGAAAGGCCCAGGAATGAGAAAGAACAGGAAAGAGGAACAGGGAGATGGCTGCAGCCCTAAGGTGATGGACGGAGTAAGGGGACGCCCAGCCTCTATTTCTCAGACCTGGCCGGGGACATCCTAGGTGGAGCCCTTTGCCCTTTTCCAGGAAAGGCACAGACCCTGGAGCTCACATGGAGCTGGGCCCGGTTCCAGGGCGGACGAGGACCACTCCAGACACCACCACCACGCCCTCTCCAGGAGGGACCCTGCGGAGAGAGAGACCAGGCAGCGGAAGGAAGGGATGAGGCCTCCTCGGGCAGCAGGGATGTGCTAACCGTGCTGGTCCAGCCTACAGCCCAGCAAAGCGCCTGGCTGCGGGGGGACAGGCTGCAGAGAGCTCTTCCAGTTCCTGCAAAGTCCAGCCGGGAGGAGGATGCTCACAGGTGGCTGGAGAGAGGCAACAGCCCTGAGAGTAGACCCTCCCCAAGAAACCAGCACAAGGTACAAAAGCCTGGGCCAGCTTCCAAAGCCTGCCAGCCCCAGCGCCCCACAGTTCAGGACACAGCCCAGTACAGATGTCACCAGAGAAAAGGGGGGGACTCCCAGCACCAGCATCAGCCACAGGTGGGGACACCCACATCACCCGATTCAGGGTCATGGGCTCCTCCAAGGGCGGCAGCCCCCCAGCCTCTCTGAAAGCCTCACGCCCACCCCTGGCCGGAGCTGAGCAGGACTACTCCATTCTGGACTTGGGGATCTCATGACCTCCTGACCTCCTAATGGGCCTAACACCTTCCAGTGAGGGCAAATGACTGGGGCCTGGAAAACTCCGAAATATGACCCCGACACCCCAGAGTCTCCCAATTCCTGCTGGAGGTTATCTCTGGAAGTTAACTCCGGCAAAGTTACCTTTGCATAGGGAGTTAACTTTGGCAAAAGTTCTTCACAACTGTCCAGGGAACCCGACCTGCCAAGCCCGGGTTATCCACCATGCACACGGCTGACCGGCTGAAGAGGAAACACGGCCACACGCACCAAAGCGTCCAGGGTGATTCCCATTCCCGACATCTGCCCTTTGACCACATGATTTTAGGCTTTGGTACTTCCTCTTTGCCCCCTGAGCTCACTATCTTGCTGTGCATACCAACCAGCATCTGCTACTCGGCTACCCACCTACCCGAAAACTGCACGGCTCAGCTACTGGCTCTGGAGAGATGAGCCAGGCAGCGAGGCTCCCGGAAAAACAGGTCCCAGACAGTCCTGCAAGGGCAAAAGTCTCCCCGGGGGTGAGACTCGGGCACCAACCTGGCCTAGGTCTCCCCCCAGACCAGCCCAAACCTGCTTGGCGGCATGTGCTGCTTTTAGCAGCCGTGGCCTAGGAGCCCAGGGGTGCTATACAGCTCAGCTCTGCCGCCCAAAGTTCCCAGAGGATGGCATTTACCCAGAGACAGACACTGGTCGCCATGGGGACAGCACCCCGGATCCACCAAGGTCGCAGCAGCCAAGGCAGGCTCCAGGCTTGGTGGCACCTACTGGGCCCAGGTGTGAGGCGGCTCCTGGCAGAGGTCCTGGGCCTCCTGACAGACCAACGAGGGCCTCCCCAGGCTTGGGCTCCCTTGGTGGATCACGGTACCTGGGTCTGGGTCTGACCCCTGCCTACCCGTGCGACACTGGGCAAGTCCCTGCACATCCACCTCCATTTCCTCACCTGCAAAGCACACGTATCCTGCCCATCTGACTGACCTGGATAATGTCCACAGCATAAAGCATCACAAAGAGCATCTTGTGGGGTCACCCCTCAGGGTTCTAGTACACCTGCTCTGATCTAGTCCCACGTGCCTCAAACCCACCTCACCCCCCCATACCCCACTGAGCCCAGCACACACATCCTACCTCTGGGGCTTTCTAGGGGGGTTCCCTTCCCTCAGGGTCAGTCATCCTGTGATCTGCACCCAAAATTCTTTACGTGTCTGCCCTGCTGGGCTGGCAGCTCGAGGCTGGGGACCGTCGCCTGGCATCCAGATCAATGGGCTACTGTGAGCGGGACTGTGCCATCGCTGGCCCAACTGGCCCTTGATGCTTTTCTCCGGGACAGAGGTCTGCCTCTTCTGGGTGTCAGGCGGTGGGGGCAGAGGTGCACAAGGGCTTGGAGGCCCCTGCCGTCAGCTCTACACAGTAGAACCCATCACGCTGGTGAAGGAGGGTCAAGGTGGCCCTTTACCGGCCGGAACCAGAGGCTGAACTGAGCAACCGGCCCTGCTCTTCAGCTCTTTCCCTTTCTTGGGGTTATTTTTTTAAATTAATTTTTATGGGAGTATAGTTGCTTTACAATGTTGTGTTAGTTTCTGCTGTACAGCAAAGTGAATCAGCCCTACGTATATATATCTCCCCTCTTTTTTGGATTTCCTTCCCATTTAGGTCACCAAAGAGTATTGAGTAGAGTTCCCTGTGCTGTACAGTAGGTTCTCATTAGTTACCTATTTAATACATGGTATCAATAGTGTATATATAGTGGTATATATGGTATCAGTAGTGTATATCCCAATCTCCCAATTCATCCCCCTCGACACGGGGTATTTTTTTTTCTTTTTCTGTGACACAAGTTATCACGTACCAAGTCTTCTGGTTGATTTTTCAGTCGGATTCAATGTATATGAGATTTTTGGGTTCAATTTTATTATTATTAGGTTACAGGTAATTCTCATGAAAGTGTTGATTAAAGTTTAAAAAGATTAGCTTCCCATCCCACTGACTGGAATTCTCCCGGGGCCTGACAGTAATTTCAGTCCAGAGTTGGTTATCAGCTGGAGCCTCTGGGAGAGAAGCCTCAGAGCCTCACGTGAGCAGATGGGGGTCCCGGGACACCGGCAGCTGGTCCACACAGAGGGGGAGCCTCGGTCTACACAGGGATCTGACAGACCCCACGCTGTGCCAGAGCTGGACCACGGGGAAACGTGAGACTGCGAGCACAGCACGGACCCTGGCCCCTTGGGGCTCCTGACCTGACGTGATAACCGCTACAGGGAAGGAAAGATCCACAGGCAGCTCAGGAGTCAGAGGAGGAAAGCGGGCCGACGCTGGAAGGGCAGAGAGGGCGGCAGAGGAAGTGAAAGAGCAGAGGCCAGATGGTGTGGGAAAGGATTCCAGGAAGAATGCTGGCTGTAAAATGGAGATTGTGCCAGCACCCCACTCGAGGGCCGCTGAGAGGCTCAAGTGGGGTGATGAGCAGAGGGGTGAGCTTGCTTGGCCCCTGGAAGAGCCGTGCACTGGGTGGGCCCTCCCCTTGGGCCGCTGGCTCCCTGCTGCGTTGCCCATGACCACAGCTATTTTAACAAGGTTCTCAGTGTAACCCTGAGACCAAATGACCTATTTTAGGCTTGCTGGCAGCGGACCCTGAGCCCGCAGCCTTGGCTTCCGCAGGGGAAAGCCGGAAGAGCCCTGGGACCGCCCAGCTGGCTCAGGCTGGGGACCTTCCCTGGAAAGTCTCTTCGAGAAAGAGTGTGATCAGACGGAGGCTGGAACAGGCCTGGGGAGCCAGCGTGCCAGCACCGCAGCTCCAGGGCCAGGAAGAGGGGAAGAGAAAGGACGAGGACTTCCTTAACAAAATGGGCCACATCAAGACAGGGTCCCTCCAGCCCTGGGACAGCTGGACAAGGGTCTATATGAAGCATGACTCGAGGATGGTAGTTCTGCAGGCGACTGACCACGAGGAGGCCTTTGCCAAGTGCACCAGGGGCCTGGAACTGGCACTCGCCGCATCCGTCCCGGGTGTGGTGCTGGGGCAGGGAGAGACCTGGAGCTCAAACAGAACCAGCACGTTCAAAGGCACCTGGAGGTGAAAGGCCCAGAAAAAGAAGGCAGCAGGAAACCCTTCCAATTTTCTCAGGCCCTCCTGGAATACCATGCTAACTGCCTACAGCACACCTGCTCCTCTGGTAAAACACTGTCCTGCTTAAAAATGCACATGGCCTGTAAGCCACTCCTAGACGGTCTTTGTTTACCACACCCTGGACCCACATGACCCGTTCTATGACCTTGAGCATCTTACTCAACCTCTCAGGGCCTGTTTTCTCATCGTGAAAGTGGGCCTGTGACAGTGGCTGCCTCACAGGGCTGTCATGAGGATTCTCTGGGATAACTTTATATGCTACTTGACACGGAACCTGGCACATAGGAGGAGCTCAATAAATTAAATTAATTATAATTAATAGCAAAAATGAAAAACAAATATCGAGTAGGAAAGGATCAGGGGACTTCCCTGGTGGCGCAGTGGGTAAGACTCCTCACTCCCAATGCAGGGGGCCTGGGTTCGATCCCTGGTTGGGGAACTAGATCCCACGTGCATGCCGCAACTAAGAGTTCGTGCGCCGCAACTAAAGATCCCGCGTGCCGCAACTAAGACCCGGCGCAGCCACAAAAAAAAAAAAAGGTAAAGGACCGGTCAAAAAATGATAGCACAGCCACATGGCTGCATATCATGCGACTGCTAAAATGTTTTCTTGAAAATCGTTTGAGGACATGGTAAATTTATCATAAGTAAAAAAATGGATGTTAAAATGGATATTACAACGTTTACACTGTATGGTCTCAACTCTGTAATGAAAATACATGCATTTTAAAAAAAATCTGCTGGGAAATTAATGCAAGGGAATAGTGATTCTAGCTACATGATAGGAGTCAATCCTCTAAGCTTTTCTGCTGTTTGTCTTTCCCAGTGACTTTCCACAATGACTATGCATTCTTTTATAGCCAGGAAAAACGATCGACATATGTTATGGAGAGAATAGCACTGACAACAAGAAAGGCACGAACTCAGCATTCTGTTGAGCCTGCTTTGGAAGCTACAGCTCTCCGCCCCCGAGCCTACAGCTGGGGCTTCTCAGCAAGGCGACCTTCCCAGAGAAGCAATGACTGCCTTTGGTTCAAAGTCAGTCCAGTGAGGATGTCAGGTCTGCTCGGCCACCCTGGGGACCAGGAGACAAGCGCTCCATGTTCCTGCCTTTCGGGGGGACTATGGGCTCCCAGACCCAGAGCCTGGTCCATTCATTCACCCAAGAATATGCTGGCGCCCTGGGGGGCCCAGCCCCACAAATACAAAGAGGGAAGCCACAAGGGGCTCAGAGTTGGTCAAGAGATGGACCAGGAGACAGTGTGCGGAGTAGCAGGGCCGAGGTACACGTGTGTGGTGGGGATCACAGGAAGGCCTGGCCCTGCCTGTGGGAGGCAGGGGAGGGGGTGGGCTCAGGGCTGGGCTCCTGGCAGCTGAGAGGCAAATGCAGGGATGGAAAGGCGTGAACGCACGAGGCCTGAGATGGGAGCTGAAAGCCATTCACTGTGGCTGTTTGTGGAGCATGAGGTCCTGGTGTCGGGTGGGCAGGGGTCCTGCTCATCACGCTAAGGGGTTTGGATTTTATCCTCAAGGCAGTAGAGAGCCACTGAAAGATTTTAAGTCAGGAAGAGACCCACTGATGTAGCCTTCGATACTCACTCTGGGTACAGGGTAGAAAGTGCACGGAGAGGGCAAGACGAGAAGTCAAGGGGCCAATTAGGGGCTGTTTGTGGTGATCGAGACAAGAATTAACATGGGCTCAGACCAAAATGGGGGTTCAAACCAAGATGGAGAAGACAAAGCAGACGTGAGGAGCATTAAGGCGGGAGGATCAAGAGGACTTGGGAACCTCCTAGATACCTGGGGAAGACAGGAGTCAGTGGCTGGTCCCCAGGACACTGGGTTCATGAGTGGCACGTGCTCACAACAGAGAACGCAGGCGGGAGCACAGATCCCGGGGCAGGGAGAGGTTACGACCCTGGACCTGCTGAATGTGGGGCGTGTGCGGCCAGACGGCCAGTAGAGAGGGCGCATCAATCTGGGGGTCAGCAGGGGGTCTGGGCTGAGGGGGTGTATTTGGAAGGCGTCGACCAGAGCTCTGCTGGAGTCACGGGAGTGTATGTGACCTCCCAGGGAGAGCGTGTGTCACTGAGGAGAGGATAGAATATGGAGAACACCAGCATGACCATGGTGAGGGGAAAGGAGGTGCTGGGGGGGGAGGCAGTGAGCAGAGAGAGGCAGGAAATGGGGGAGGGGGAGGGGGGTCTCAGGGAAGACAAGGGAGGGAAAGGAGGGCTTCCAGAAGGAGGCTTTCGAGGGTGGTCTTGGAACAGCACAGGCCAGGCAGGTCTACCCACTGTCCAGTGCAGTACCGGGGGGCCTCTGGGGCCCTCTCCTGGAACCATTTGGTGAGGCCCTATGGTGCAGGCCCGTGCACCAGGGTCTCCAGCACCTACCTGGTCCCAGCAGATACTGAACATGTGTTCACCGAGGGAAGAATGGGATGGGGGGCGGCCGGGAGGTGTGGGCTGAGGGATGCCCAGGCTGCCGCTCTCCTATCTGGGTCTGGGGAGGGCAAGCAGGGCTCCCGGTACCAGACCCCTCCAGCCCCAGAGGGGAAGCGTGTGCGGGTCCAAGGTGGTGGGCAGGACCCCGGGACGGATGGCCAAGCACTGACCCATTGGTGGGGCGGCCTCAGGCCCTCTACTGAGGGCAGCTGGAACAGCATAGGTCAGAGTTGCGGGAGCCGGCGGAGCAGCGCACAGGCATTTGCTGAGAGACAGTGCCGCCTAGTGGCAGGAGGCGCTCACACCAGGCTTCTATGGGACGGTCCCGCCCATCACCCCGAATGCTCCTAGGCCTTTCTGGGCCTTTTTCATGTTGGGGTCCCGAGCACTGGAAGCAATGATCCAGGGCTCTTGCCACCTGGGTGGCACCTGAGACTCTGACAGCAACATGCCCTGTGGCATCAGCTGAGGTCGGCTCTGCCAGTGGGGAAGGTGGGCAGGCTAGAATTTTATCAAAGCCCCATTTGGCCCCACGGCGTGGGCAGAAATGTAGGGTCCTGCTCTCAGGCTTGAACCTCCATAGTGGGAGAGACTGGACTGCTTGTTGTTTCGTTGGCACAAAGAAAATACAGTAAGCCTGTGAGGCTTGTCGCTGGAGGTGACTGTGGGGCGAGGGGCAAGCTGAAAGGCGGCCCAGCAGCAGAGAACCATCTCCCCAGAGGCTCTCACCCGGCTCCAGGTTCACTCCCAGGAGCCTGCTTCCCGGAGACAAGTACCCAAGGCCAGCCTGTCCGTCTGTGGACGCCCCACACCCAGGAGGGCCTGGATTCCAGGGCCACGAAATCACAACCACATGCCCACGGCTCACTCCTGACTGCTCAGCAGTTTCAGGCCAGGTGAGGTCACCGTGACCGCCTTAAAGAACTCAGCAGAGCTCATTTTTATTTTCAGTTGTTGGTTTAGCTGAGCAAGACAAAAAGAGTTCTCTTAAAAACACTTTTTAAAACTTCCCCTTTAAACAACAAGGTCTTACAGTATAGCACAGAGAACTATATTCAATATCCTATGAGAAACCATAATGGAAAAGGATATTTAAAAAAAGAATGTATATATGGGTAAAACTAAAGCACTTTGCTGTACAGTAGAAGTTAACACAACATTGTAAATCAACTATACTTCAATTTAAAAAAAAGAAAAAGAAAAATAGGAAACCAAAAAACCCATTCAGAATCTAAAAAAAAAACTTCCCTTATTGTAAAAGAAATGTATGCGCAATGTTAAAAAAATTAGTTTTACAAAAAAATGTGTGACTTGGGAAGTCAAAGTCCCTTATGTGGTTCCACCCTCTATCAGAATTTTCTATAAACAACCTGGTAAATATTCTTTCATCTTCTTTTGCTCTATACACATACATCCGTGCGTGTGTGTATATGGGTGGGGGGTGGGCAGTGTATGTGGTGGTGTTTTCTATACTGACATACAGTCCTATAGCTTCTTTTGATTTTTGTCCCATTAACAGCTTTCTACTTAGAGGCATTCTTACCCCTGCAGCTCAAATTCAGGTTAACCCAGTGACCCAAGACCAGGCTGGGAGAAAAGGTGATGCCCCAGGGACTCAGAAGCCTGAGGGTTTCAAGTGAATGCGGTTGGGGAGCAGGGGAGAGGGACCCACGCTAAAACCCAGATCAGCCCTGGAGGAGAAAAGACCTCTCCCGGAAGAAATATCCCAGGATGGGGTTCGGGGGCAGACTCCACACCCTTTATCTCCTCCTCCCCAGCGGTGGCTGACAACACAGCTGGCGCAGACAGGCTGCGGCACGAGGGTGGCCCTGGCGAGCGGCTGTCCCCGGGAGCTGCTGGGGCCACGGGAACACCCTGTACATTTCTGCTGACTTGGGCGCACAGGCTGGGTCACACCCAGCGTCAGAGCTCGGGAACCGGGCCCTGCGCCAGGGCAGGGCCCTGCGTGTGACATCCAGGAGAACAAGGGCGGCCTCAGGAAAAGCGGTCCCGTGTGCCAGGTCTGCTCACCTCCCTGGCCTCAGGGATCAGCAAACACGCCCATCAGCACTCTGCTCCTGGGAGCCCACTCACACCAGACAGGCCACCGGCTGCACGATTCAATGGCCAAGAATTCCAAGCAATTGGAAATTGGTGGTCACGGTCCTGGGCTACAGGGTCAGGATAAGGCTTCCAGAAAGGGAGAGCCCATTAAGTGCCCAGCAGCTTCCTGTGGCTCCAGGACAGACAGAGACAAACCCAGCTCTGCAATCGGGCTGCAGGTTTGCATCCTGGGCCCCCCAGCAACTGGCTGCAGTGGTTTATTGCTTCTGAACCCCCATTTCCTTGCCCGCTAAGTAGAAGTAATATTTCTGGCAGCTCGAGCCTGCTAGACAATAAACACTCAGAATGCCTTGGGCAAACGGAGACCTCCAGGGCCACTGGGGCCACCTTCCTGGGCACAGCCAGGAACACAGCAGCCACTGTGCAGCCCGCACCTAGAGCAGGCCCTTGCACACAAGGGTGGTTTCCTTGTCCCTGAACAGAGTACTGGGGGAGGGGGGTGCAGGGGCCAGGCCAAGTCTGAAGAAATACAACCACCAGAGCCTCTGCAGCTACGGGGCCCCCAGACACCTCCGTTTCTTCCTCTTCCTCCCCCAGGCCTAGAAAGGGATCCCCCCCCCCCGCCATTACCTGATTGGGTCCTTGGCTCCTAGCTGGGGAAGGAGAAGGGACCAGCCTGGAGGCTCTGCAGGCTCCACGTCTAGAAGCTGCCGCCACCCGGGGCTCAGCTCTGTGGGTGAGGGAGCTGCAGCCCCGAAATCTCTCTCTCATGGACCACCCATCTGGAAGGGCTGGAGCTACGCTTTCTAAAGGAACCACAACTTGCTGTCGCTGGCCATGCGGGCCCTCGACTCACCGTGGTCGATGGACTCACCCTGGTCGATGGAGTGCGGGGGCAGCTGGCTGAGCTGGCTGTTGACCACCCCCGCGTAGGTGCGCAGGAACTCCTCCTCGCTGGCCGTCAGCTGCAAGGGTGAGAGGGCTGGGTGAAGGGTGGCCCGCACCCGCTCCCTGGGCCTCTGCTGTTGAGAACTGACCTTTTAGTTCTCCCCTCTGCTCCCACCCCTGAAACTTGGTCCATGGGACCCACAGGCCTTGGCACCGGGATCAGACTGAGGACGGGGATTCCAGCGTAGGGCAGGCCCTGCTTGGGGAGCCCCTCCCTCTCCTGTTGAGAAGGGCCACTGCACATCTGCTGCCCTCTCAGTGGCTGTCCTGACCCCTGGTCACCCCTGGAAGAAAAGACTCCCAGGAAAGGGGAGGAAAGGAAGGTGAGGGCCTTTAGGATCCTCACCCACTTGGCCCAAACTTGGCACAGGGGGTGGGAAGACTACCCCAGCAGGGCCTGCCGAACTGGACATGCTGGTGCCTATGCCCGGGAGGGAGCCTGAATTAGCCACAGTCAAGCCAGAGGCCTGGCATCCCCTTCCCCAGACCACAGCTGCTATAGAAGGTGGTTACAGCCCCTCTGCCCGCCTGCATCAGGCACCCTCCCTGGGGGGCCTGCTGCTCGACGCCCCGAAGGCACTCACGTTGGAGCCCATCTTCCTCAGCATAAGCAGCACTCGGACCTTCTGCTGAATGTACATCTCCTCCGGACTCTTCCCGGGGGCCCCCTCGCGGTTCATCCCCTGGCCAGCTCTAGGGACTCCTGCAGAGCGAGGAGAAGCATGGGGTGGGGGGGTGACAGGACGACACATACCCGCATACCGGCACGAGTTGTCAGGCCGCCCATGTTGCATCAGGGGCTTGTTTCTGAGAGCCCAGAGCAGGTGGCGAGTTGCCCGTTGCTCCCTCATGCCTGCTGGCCCGACAGCCAGACTGAGCAGGGATCTCCCCGGAGCAGGCGCTGGTGGCCAGCCCCCTCTGTGTGTGGAGCTGTCAGGCCCAGGTGGCTGAACTGACCCAGACTTCTGGCCAGCTCTACCTTCCAGCCACCCCTCAGCAAGGCTCCTGCTATGAGCCCAGGAGATGTGCTGCATGAAACCCAAAGTGTCCCCGTCTTTCAAAGCCAGCAACTTCCATGAGGAGCAAAGTGACGTGATCAGAGGCAGCCGGCTGGGGCCTGTAGCTGGAGAAGCCATGGGATCAGTACCCAGCCCCCAAACACCAAGACAGCTCCCTCTGCAAAAGTCCCTGATGAGCTCAAGAGGCTGCCTCCTGGGCTGGGCTCCAAGGAGTCCCTCGATGGGGACGGCGAGCCCGGGGCTGCAGGCACACTCACCCGCCCGGGCTCGCTGCCGCCACCCTCACAAGCCCACCCACCTGTCACAGGGTGGCTCTTGCACGCGGCAGCTGCGTCCAGGTGCAGCAGGGACCCGACCTGCAGAAAGGTCCCAGGAGAGAAGTCCCAGGGTTTCCTCCCTCCAGGAGGAGCTGCGGGGGAGGAAGCCGGGCGTGGAGGGGTTTGGGTTACACACTTGTAACTCCTGGATGAGTCAGAAATAACGCAGCAGCTGGTGGGGGTGGAGCCCTGGCAGCCCTGGTGCCAAGGAGCTGCGCTTAGAGGACCAAGGGAGCCGGGCTTGCGGGCCAAGGACACTCCTCACACCGTCCATCCCTCAGGGGCCAGCAAGCCTTGGACCAGCAGGCTCTCCCAGGTGAAGGGCCGACTCAGAAAGGCGCCAGAGCCCTGGGCAGCAGCCTCCCTGGAGGCTCCTGTCAACCGCTCAGTCCCCAGAAGCTGACAGGGGCTCCGGCCCTAAAAGCCTGCACAATAGGGCAAAATGTGTATTGCGTAGCAACGCAGCTGTGTACTCAATGCAGTGCCGCCTCCTTACAGGGCCTTCCTTTCCACCACCAAAGCCCAGGTTCCCGCTTCTACTGTCTGCTACCCTGTCACCTCCTCCTGGTCCAGAAAAGGGTCTAATTAACCACTGGTAACCAGGAAGGAGGGGTGAGCTGCCTGCAGAATGACCTCTGCTGAGAGGCAGCCAGCCGTCCCCTGGGGCCAGGTGCACGAGCACAGCAGACAGCCCTCAGTTCCCAGCACAGCTGAGTGGGGAGGCTCGGTTCTGGGGGATCACTCCTCCTCCTGTCCACCCCTCTCATTTCCTTCCACTCCACCACCCAGTGCAAGTAGCCGGAATGATCTTTTTATTTTTTTAAATTTTTTTTATAAGTTGTTTGTATTTTTTTTATTTTTTGAATTTTATTTACTTTTTTATACAGCAGGTTCTTATTAGTCATCAATTTTATACACATCAGTGTATACATGTCAATCCCAATCGCCCAATTCAGCACACCACCATCCCCACCCCCCTGCGGCTTCCCCCCCTTGGTGTCCATATGTTTGTTCTCTACATCTGTGTCTCAACTTCTGCCCTGCAAACCGGTTCATTTGTACCATTTTTCTAGATTCCACATACATGAGTTAATATACGATATTTGTTTTTCTCCTTCTGACTTACTTCACTCTGTATGACAGTCTCTAGATTCATCCACGTCTCAACAAATGACTCAATTTCGTTCCTTTTTATGGCTGAGTAATATTCCATTGTATATATGTACCACAACTTCTTTATCCATTCGTCTGTCGATGGGCATTTAGGTTGCTTCCATGACCTGGCTATTGTAAATAGTGCTGCAATGAACATTGGGGTGCATGTGTCTTTTTGAATTATGGTTTTCTCTGGATATATGCCCAGTAGTGGGATTGCTGGATCATATGGTAATTCTATTTTTAGATTTTTAAGGAACCTTCATACTGTTCTCCATAGTGGCTGTATCAATTTACATTCCCACCAACAGTGCAAGAGGGTTCCCTTTTCTCCACACTCTCTCCAGCATTTGTTGTTTGTAGATTTTCTGATGATGCCCATCCCAACTGGTGTGAGGTGATACCTCACTGTAGTTTTGATTTGCATTTCTCTAATAATTAGTGATGTTGAGCAGCTTTTCATGTGTTTCTTGGCCATCTATATGTCTTCTTTGGAGAAATGTCTATTTAGGTCTTCTGCCCATTTTTGGATTGGGTTATTTCTTTAATACTGAGCTGCATGAGCTGTTTATATATTTTGGAGATTAATCCTTTGTCTGCTGATTCGTTTGCAAATATTTTCTCCCATTCTGAGGGTTGTCTTTTCGTCTTGTTTATGGTTTCCTTTGCTGTGCAAAAGCTTTGAAGTTTCGTTAGTTCCCATTTATTTTTGCTTTTATTTCCATTACTCTAGGAGGTGGATCAAAAAAGATCTTGCTGTAATTTATGTCAAGGAGTGTTCTTCCTATGTTTTCCTCTAAGAGTTTTATAGTGTCCAGTCTTACATTTAGGTCTCTAATCCATTTTGAGTTTATTTTTGTGTATGGTGTTAGGGAGTGTTCTAATTTCATTCTTTTACATGTACCTGTCCAGCTTTCCCAGCACCACTTATTGAAGTGACTGTCTTTTCTCCATGGTATATATATCCTTGCCTCCTTTGTCATAGATTAGTTGACCATAGGTGCGTGGGTTTATCTCTGGGCTTTCTATCTTGTTCCATTGATCTATATTTCTGTTTTTGTGCCAGTACCATATTGTCTTGATTACTGTAGCTTTGTAGTATAGTCTGAAGTCAGGGAGTCTGATCCCTCCAGCTCCTTTTTTTTCCCTGAAGACTGCTTTGGCTATTCAGGGTCTTTTGTGTCTCCATACAAATTTTAAGATTTTTTGTTCTAGTTCCGAAAAAATGCCATTGGTAGTTTCATAAGGATTGCACTGAATCTGTAGATTGCTTTGGGTAGTATAGTCATTTTCACAATGTTGATTCTTCCAATCCAAGAACATGGTATATCTCTCCATCTGTTGCTATCATCTTTAATTTATTTCATCAGTGTCTTACAGTTTTCTGCATACAGGTCTTTTGTCTCCCTAGGTAGGTTTATTCCTAGGTATTTTATTCTTTTTGTTGCAATGGTAAATGGGAGTGTATCCTTAATTTCTCTTTCAGATTTTTCATCATAGTGCATAGGAATGCAAGAGATTTCTGTGCATTAATTTTGTATCCTGCAACTTTACCAAATTCATTGATTAGCTCTAGTAGTTTTCTGGTGGCATTTTTAGGATTCTCTATGTATAGTATCATGTCATCTGAAAACAGTGACAGTTTTACTTCTTGTTTTCCAATTTGTATTCCTTTTATTTCTTTTTCTTCTCTGATTGCCGTGGCTAGGACTTCCAAAACTATGTTGAATAATAGTGGTGAGAGTGGACATCCCTGTCTTGTTCCTGATCTTAGAGGAAATGCTTTCAGTATTCACCATTGAGAACAATGTTTGCTGTGGATTTGTCATATATGGCCTTTATTATGTTGAGGTAGGTTCCCTCTATGCCTACTTTCAGGAGAGTTTTTATCATAAATGGGTGTTGAATTTTGTCAAAAGCTTTTTCTGCATCTATTGAAACGATCATATGTTTTTTATTCTTCAATTTGTTAGTATGGTGTATCACATTGATTGATTTGCGTATATTGAAGAATCCTTGCATCCCTGGGATAAATCCCACTTGATCATGGTGTATGATCCTTTTTATGTGTTGTTGGATTCTGTTTGCTAGTATTTTGTTGAGGATTTTTGCATCTATATTCATCAGTGATATTGGTCTGTAATTTTCTTTGTTTGTAGTATCTTTGTCTGGTTTTGGTATCAGGGTGATGATGGTGGCCTCACAGAATGAGTTTGGGAGTGCTCCTTCCTCTGCAACTTTTTGGGAGAGTTTGAGAAGGATGGGTGTTAGCTCTTCTCTAAATGTTTGATAGAATTCACCTGTGAAGCCATCTGGTCCTGGACTTCTTTTTGTTGAAAGATTTTTAATCACAGTTTCAATTTCATTACTTGTGATTGGTCTGTTCATATTTTCTGTTTCTTCCTGGTTCAGTCTTGGACAGTTATACCTTTCCAAGAATTTGTCTATTTCTTCCAGGTTGTCCAATTTATTGGCATAGAGTTGCTTGTAGTAGTCTCTTAGGATGCTTTGTATTTCTGCGGTGTCTGTTGTAACTTCTCCTTTTCTATTTCTAATTTTATTGATTTGAGTCCTCTCCCTCTTTTTCTTTTCTTTAAAATAAATTTATTTATTTTATTTATTTATTTTTGGCTATGTTGGGTCTTCGTTGCTGCGCGCAGGCTTTCTCTAGTTGTGGCGAGCGGGGGCTACTCTTTGTTGTGGTGTGTAGGTTTCTCATTGCAGTGGCTTCTCTCGTTGTAGAGCACAGGCTCTAGGTGCCCGGGTTTCAGTAGTTGTGGCATGCAGGCTCAGTAGTTGTGGCTCGTGGGCTCTAGAGCGCAGGTTCAGTAGTTGTGGCACACGGACTTAGTTGCTCTGCAGCATGTGGGATCTTCCCGGAGCAGGGCACAAACCTGTGTCCCCTGCACTGGCAGGCAGATTCTTAACCACTGCGCCACCAGGGAAGCCCCAGGGAAGCCCCCTCTTTTTCTTGGTGAGTCTGGCTAATAGTTTTGTCAATTTTGTTTATCTTCTCAAAGAACCAGCTTTTAGTTTTATTGATCTTTGCTATTGTTTTCTTTGTTTCTATTTCATTTATTTCTGCTCTGATCTTTATGATTTCTTTCCTTCTGCTAACTTTGGGTTTTGTTTGTTCTTCTTTCTCTAGTTCCTTTAGGTGTAAGGTTAGATTTGAGATTTTTCTTGTTTCTTGAGGTAGGCTTGTATAGCTATAAACTTCCCTCTTAGAACTGCTTTTGCTGCATCCCATAGGTTTTGGATCATCGTGTTTTCATTGTCATTTGTGTCTAGGTATTTTTTGATTTCCTCTTTGATTTCTTCAGTGATCTCTTGGTTATTTAGTAACGTATTGTTTAGCCTCCATGTGTTTGTAATTTTTTCCCTGTAATTCATTTCTAATCTCATAGCATTGTGGTCAGAAAAGATGCTTGATATGATTTCAATTTTCTTAAATTTACTGAGGCTTGATTTGTGACCCAAGATGTGATCTATCCTGGAGAATGTTCTATGCGCACTTGAGAAGAAAGTGTAATCTGATGTTTTGGATGGAATGTCCTATAAATATCAATTAAATCTATCTGGTGTATTGTGTCATTTAAAGCTCCTGTTTCCTTATTTATTTTCATTTTGGATGATCTGTACATTGGTGTAAGTGAGGTGTTAAAGTCCCCCACTATTATTGTGTTACTGTTGATTTTCTCTTTTATAGCTGTTAGCAGTTGCCTTATGTATTGAGGTGCTCCTATGTTGGGTTCATATATATTTATAATTGTTATATCTTCTTCTTGGATTGATCCCTTGATCATTATGTAGTGTCCTTCCTTGTCTCTTGTAACATTCTTTATTTTAAAGTCTATTTTATCTGATATGAGTATTGCTACTCCAGCTTTCTTTGGATTTCCATTTGCATGGAATATCTTTTTCCATCCCCTCACTTTCAGTCTGTATGTGTCCCTAGGTCTGAAGTGGGTCTCTTGTCGGCAGCATATAGATGGGTCTTGTTTTTGTATCCATTCAGCAAGCCTCTGTCTTTTGGTTGGAGCATTTAATCCATTCACGTTTAAGGTAATTATTGATATGTATGTTCCTATGACCACTGTCTTAATTGTTTTGGGTTTGTTTTTGTAGGTCCTTTTCTTCTCTTGTGTTTCCCACTTAGAGAAGTTCCTTTTAGCATTTGTTGTAGAGCTGGTTTGGTGGTGCTGAATTCTCTCAGCTTTTGCTTGTCTGTAAAGCTTTTGATTTCTCCATTGAAACTGAATGAGATCCTTGCCGGGTACAGTAATCTTGGTTGTAGGTTCTTCCCTTTCATCACTTTAAGTATATCATGACACCCCCTTCTGGCTTGTAGAGTTTCTGCTGAGAAGTCAGCTGTTAACCTTATGGGAGTTCCCTTGTATGTTATTTGTCGTTTTTCCCTTGCTGCTTTCAATAGTTTTTCTTTGTCTTTAATTTTTGCCAATTTGATTACTATGTGCCTCAGCGTGTTTCTCCTTGGGTTTATCCTGTATGGGACTCGTTGCACTTCCTGGACTTGGGTGGCTATTTCCTTTCCCATGTTAGGGAAGTTTTTGACTATAATCTCTTGAAATATTTTCTCTGGTCCTTTCTCTCTGTCTTCTCCTTCTGGGACCCCTATAATGCGAATGTTGTTGCATTTAATGTTGTGCCAGAGGTCTCTTAGGCTGTCTTCATTTCTTTTCATTCTTTTTTCTTTATTCTGTTCCGCAGCAGTGAATTCCACCATTCTGTCCTCCAGGTCACTTATCCGTTCTTCTGCCTCAGTTATTCTGCTATTGATTCCTTCTAGTGTAGTTTTCATTTCAGTTATTGTATTGTTCATCTCTGTTAGTTTGTTCTTTAATTCTTCTAGGTCTTTGTTAAACATTTCTTGTATCTTCTCGATCTTTGCCTCCATTCTTTTTCCGAGGTCCTGGATCATCTTCACTATCATTATTCTGAATTCTTTTTCTGGAAGGTTGCCTATCTCCACTTCATTAAGTTGTTTTTCTGGGGTTTTATCTTGTTTCTTCATCTGGTACATAGCCCTCTGCCTTTTCATCTTGTCTATCTTTCTGTGAATGTGGTTTTTGTTCCACAGGCTGCAGGATTGTAGTTCTTCTTGCTTCTGCTGTCTGCCCTCTGGTGGATGAGGCTACCTAACCGGAATGATCTTTTTAAAAGCCAGACGGATGACATTTCTCCCCACTCCAAACTACTCCAGGATACGCTTCACGCCCTTGCCAGGATCCCACATGGCCAGCCCTGCCTCTTGCTCCCACTCCTCCCCTCTGTCTCGCTGGCCCTTGGTCTGTTTCTAGGACCTGCCAACAAGCTCCTCCCCAGCAGCCTTTGCACTGGGGTCCCCAGGCTGGAACTGGCTTCTTTTCCGCTCACTTAGATGCCATCCTGGTGAGCCTTTCCTGACTGCATGACCGAAGCAGGTCATGTGCCCCACCCAGGCCCTCTTGGACACACAGTCCCATCACATCCCAGTTTATTTTTCTTTTGTTTTTTTTTAGGCCACACCATGCGGCACGCAGATCTTTGTTCCCCGACCAGGGACTGAACCCGTGCCCCCTGCATTGGGAGCATGGAATCTTAACCACTGGACCACCAGGGAAGTCCGTCGTCTGCTTCCTAGAGCACCTGCCGGGGTGCTCGCTCCCTGTCTTCCTGCACCTGCTGGAGGGCCGGGGCCGTGGCTGCTTCGCTTGCCCCATCTTGCCGCAGCCCTGGCCCAGTTGGCTGAAGAGAGAACCCAGACAGCCTGTGGGGTCTGGACTTCCACCCCCTACCATCTCCACCTCACTTACGGTCAAATGCAAGTCCCTAATCCAGTCTCCATAACCAAATTTAACTTTTCCAAAGACTCTCATTCCTGAGTATTTTGTGTGCCTTGGGCTGTCGTGTTCTCCGAGGTCATCTGAAATGCTCCATGAAGCCTTCAAATTGGGAATTAGGGCTTCCAGGGGTAAAAGTCTTCTGATTCTGTCTCGTGTCCAAGGGCTAATGGTCAGTTGGCCCTCTCCTTGTGGAAGACAAGGGACTGGCCACTAGGTGTCGCCACACACAAAAGAACCAGAGCTCCAGGGCCACACCCACCCGTTCCCTTACCCCCGTGCCACTGCCCCCTCACCCCCACCCCCTCGGCCCCCAACACATGCCCCCCAAAGGCCCTTCTGGTCCAAGGCTTCATAGTGGTCCTACTGTCACAAACCACCCCCAGCCCTGGGTCCCAGAGCAAGCTCTATCCCCCCATTTAGGGGTCAGCTCTACCCAGGCAAGGGTATGTCTCTGGTTTTGCTGTGCGTCCCACGACCTCGGGACGCTGGCTTCACAGAGGTTGAGAGCCCCTTCCTCACTGTCCTTTCCTGACCAGCCAAGCTTCCTCCAACAGGGGTATGAGGGCTCAGAACCCACAGGAGTAAGTGTGTGTGGGTGCCCGTGTCAATCATTTTACACGGGGCCTATTTCACAGTACTTTGCTCCTCTCAACAATCCTACCCTTGGTGTCCTGTACAGACCGGTGCTGTTGCACTGTAGCTCCACTATCCCCGGGGACCCACCACACTCACAGTGTGATTACCAGGGGGCCTCACACACCCAGCCGTGGGCCTGGGGTGTCGTTGGTCCCTGAATGGGTCTTTGGGGCCAGGTCACTCCCTGTTCACACTTCCCTGGCAGAGACCAGTTCTTAAATTGTTTCTCCTTGCATTGGGAGGACTCCTGCCATTCCCCAAAATTCTGGTCTTCTAGGATTCTTCGAGCTCTAGTGTGAGCTGACTCCACCCTGCTGCCTGACAGACAGAACACCCAGGGATGGGTCAGGGCCGACTGCGGCGTGAACACGTGTTCCTGCCCTCCACACTCCAATCCTGATGGACGAGAACCTTGGGACCTGTTTACATAATTCCGTCCTAAACAGAAGCTGCATCAAGGGTGCCAATGTGAAGGAAATAATTGAAGAGAATAAATCACAATCAACCCAAACAACAACGACCTTTCAGTCGCTGGTATGCTGCAAGTGTATTACAGTGTGTTTGAGTTTGGTGCCTATACAAGCAAACATGTGGTTAAGTTTTCATCACAGTTTTGACACACATCAGATTAACTTCACTTGAGAATTCTTATTCTTCCCTGTAGGGATCAAGAACTGGTCTCCACTTAAATGTGTCAAATTACCTAAGTCCAAACCGCAAAGAATTTGGACACAATAATTATTCATTCAGTCCTCACCTGTGAGAGCTGAAGGTAAGGTAACGTTGCTTCTCAGTTATAGTCTCCTGGCGACCCCATAAACACACCACCGCCTAAGATGGTGGAGCTTCCATCCTAAATCCTAAGAAAATCCCTCAGTGTTAACTGCCCAAGTCAGAGACCGACCTGCTCCCTCTCTTAAGATATAACATTCTGGAAGCTAAACAGGGAGAGGCATACATGAGCCAAAAAATAGAAAATGGAAAGAAACATGCAACTATCAACTATGCAAACGAAAGGCGAGGGGAGAGACTCGTGGCTAAGTGGATGTTGTGCCACAGATATCCACGGCTTATGCGAAAGTGGGCGTGATTCCAGAAAATTACACCTGATTGGGACAAATGCACTTCAGAGAAATGGAGGTCCATACATTCACTGCAGACACACAGATGCATTCACCCCCCCACACCCCTTCCACACACTTCTGTTGGTTCTGAGCCTGCATCTCTGTTGAAGGAAGGTTGGTAGGTAAAAGACAGTCAGGAAGGGGTTCCCAAGCACTGGGAAGGACGCATACAAAGTGACAAATGTGGCTCGTGGCCTGGGAGGCCGCACCGCATTTTCTGGGAGGCATCGAGGTCGTCCGTAAAATACCACGTTCCTGCCCAGAGATTAGAGGGACCTAATCTCTATGCACATGAGTTCCAGCTTGGAAACAGCTGATCTCAGTTTGGAAGAATTGGGAGGTAGTGCAGGAAAGACCCAGAGAGCAGGACATGCAGAAGTCAGACCCATTCTGATAAACGACTTTGAAAGCTGGCCTCCCTTTGACAGGCGGGGGGCTGGGGGTGGGTGCCCAACTACAAACACAGCCACCTGCACTCCTTTTTATTTATAAACTTAAAGCTAATGCTGTTTAACACCCACACTTATGTAAATTGGAATATACATTTATACCCAGGGTGGTCTACCACCTGCTTGTAAATGCTGCCTGACCTCAGGCTTGGCCAGACAACGGGGGGCGCCTATAGGTACACAAGCCACCTCTCCCCCATGGGTCCCAGCACTTGGCTTTTGTCCATTAAAAAAAAAGTGATATATTTTAAATGTTCATGTTTTAAAATGTACATTTTCATCTGTACAATGTTTACACTGCATGAAAATACAATGCCATATAACTGTGTGATTCACAGAGCTTATATAAAATATTAATTCAGACCTTACACATCTTAACAGCCTAAAAGACATCAGCAGAACCACAACGCTCACTGTTAAGAACCCACACAGCTGAAGCAATGAGCATTATCAGGGACGATGAAGAAAAGATATGAGATGTGCTAGCTTCACGGTCAGCCCTAGAGCCGGTACCCAAGGCCCTCTCCTCAACGCCGTTCTATGGCCACTCTACCAGACGTCCTTCCCCTGGGGTCCTTACCTGCTTCTGGAAATCACCTTCAGGAAAACAGGTGCTCAACTGTGACGGGCAGGTTGTGGCCGGGGAGAAGGAGGAAGGTGCAGCCCTGTGGAAACACAGAACCCAGGTCACGGGAGGAGCCAGGAGGAGCCCACGGCCGGTGCTGTGGGATACAGGCGGATGGCGGGAAGCTTGTGGCCAAGGGCCCTGCACGGTCCAGAAATCTCTGTATGTCTGGCCAGCCCAGGAACTTGCACCAGCACCCTGGGATAAGGTGCTGACTGCAGCTATGCACTGTCATTTCCAGCCAAAGCAGGTCACCACACACCCTCCTCCCCTTGGGTTAGTCACCGAGGCCAATTGAGAGCGAGGCCAATTGAGAGCCGTGCTGGGAGATGTCGAGGACCAGAGTGAATCACTCCCGGGCAGCTGATAGGCAAGTCCTGCACCTGCCCGAGAAGGCGTCCCACCCACCAAACAACACAATGAGCCAGGCACAGCTACCTTGGCACTCCGCCCACTTTGTGCTCAGACTTGCATGGTGTTTGTGTGCTTGGGGAACATCTGTAGTTATATATGGAAACATAAGTTTACACACACACACACCACAGATGCAGATAATTTACAACCTCCTAGTCTGGCCACAGGTCTGCTTGCCCCAGACACCCCTTCTAGGAATCAGAGAACATCCTCTTCTCTTCTTTGGCCTTCCACACACACCCTCACCGTCTGGGTCCTCTGCAGGTTGACCGGGCAGGAGGGAGGCTGCTAATGGTGGGTGGAGGTGCAGGTGGCAGGGGCTGGAGTCTCGCCTGCCCGCGGCAGCCCGGCCACCCCTCCGCTGAGGCGCATGGGCCTCGGAGCACTTGGTTTAAAGGTGGACTCCTGGCTCTCAGCCCTGCGGTGAGGACAGATGTCTTTGGATAATTGAGAAACCTATTCTAGGGGACCAAGGGGAGCTCTGCAACCCATCTGTCTTCAGCAATCTCTGCTACTCACTCACCCAAGAGGCTGAGGAAAATGTGCTTTCCAGAGGAAGTGAGATTTAGAAGCCTCCCCTACAGGGGAGACCCTGGGTCTCTGGTCTGCAGAGCCCTTTGACCAGTGATGGCCCTGGGATGGAAGAGCAGTCACCCGCCACTGCCACCCGCCCCCCACCCTCAGCCTACCCTACAGGAAAGACATTTACAGCAATTAATTGCTCTTTTATTCCTCTAGACATCAAAGCACTGAAATACCAAGGATCCCTGGGGAACCTTCTACCCAAGTCCCCACATTCATTCAAAAAGAGATGAAAAGAGACAACCTTCTCCCACTTCTGAGGGGCTTTAACTTCTCCAACTATCACAACAGCCAATTAGCCTCCTACTGTCTACAGGGCTCGGACTGTCCAAGAAGCAGAGAGGAGCCTTGGCTTCACGACTTGAAGGAGAGGGCGCCTATGGGATGTGGTGGCTCCTGATGGGACCATCTGGGGACTCACACCAGCTGTTCCATTTGCCACCCGATGATCAGGCCAATGTTCCCAATTTACAGAGGAGGAAACCGAGGACCAAAGCTCCTGGGGCCCCAGAGCCGGTGGAGACGGTGAGCACGCTCCCGGAGCCAGACTCTGTTTCCGGTTCTACTCTGTCGATGGTCAGCTGTGCAACCTGAGGTCAGTCACTGCCCTCTGAGCCCTCCAGTCTGCCACTGATCAAAAGGAAATCAGGACCTCTACCGTGTCCTCCCTCGGAGGATGCAAGGAGATGAGGGCTGGCTTCATGAGCATGAGGCCTGGGCACCAGCACAGGTCCGAGCACTCATAAGGGCCCTACTCTTGGTTTAATGCTCTCCTGTTGCCGTCTTACAATTCTGAATAATTTTTTAACAAGGGGTCCTGCATCGGGTGCCACAGACTATCTAGCCAGTCCAGAATGAGGGAAAGGATGTCAAGCGCTCTCAACTGCCAAGGGGCCCGTAACCTTAAGTAGACATGACATGGACTCAGGCAAGATTTACTAGAATAAAACCTCTCTAGGTGAACACAGCCCTGTGTCAGGCTCAGGGAGCAGGAGGTACAAAGGTGGGGCTGTGACAGTAAGCCTGCCTTCCAGGAGCTACCAGAATGGCTGAGGAGACCACACTGCACAAGGCAGATGGAAAACAACACAAATAATACGTAACAATGAACCAAAAAGATAGGTCAGGTTAAAAACACAAACACTTCCAAGAGTGCCAACTGCATGTAACGTGCCGTGCCCAGCACCTCCCCCTGAGCAGCTCAGAGGTGAGAGGAAAAAACCCAGGGCCTCGACCCAATGTAGTTAAAGTGGCAGAGTAAGGGGACGTGCAAAGCTCTGTGACAACACAGAGGAAGGGGAGGGACCAGCTCCCAGCAGAAGACCCTGAAACTGGGTCTTGAAGGATGAATAGCAGGAGTTTGCTGGTAGAGAAGATGGGGAAGGGCGTTGCAGGCAGAGGGAACAGACATTCTTTGAACAAACAATTACTGAGCATCTGTTTATTATATGCCACGCCCTGTGCTGCGCATTGAGGACACACAGGCGAGCATGCTTGTGATGATGGCTCCCAGTGAGCAGGGGAGACAGGCATGAATCAAGTCACATCCTGGTAAACGGAGCCTCAGATGGTGATAAATGATGGGGGTCGGGGGTCGGGGGTGGTAAGTGCAAGGTGCCCTAGGACACGCAGCTGGGAATCTGACCTCACCCTGGGGGGAGGCACCCTTGGAGGTGACTTCTGAGCTGTTACCCAGGTCAGGAGGAGCTGGGTTGGGGGACACACACACACGCACACACACGTGTAAAGGTCCTCAAACAGGAAGAGACTGGGCCTTTGGGAAAACTGGAGGAAGAAGGTGTAGCTGAGGCCGGGGAGGCAGGTGAGGGGCTCAAGGTGCTGGACCACATGGGTCTCGGGGGGGTGAGGAGAGGTTCAAGCGAGAGAGTCGGGTAAAGCCTGAGACCCCTGTGGCTGTGGCGTGAGGGCTGCGGTGTGAGGAGAGATGGGGAGAAGCTGGAGGGGAGGTCCCTGCTGGGCCAGGTGAGGGCCGGGGCTTGGGCTGCGGGGTGACGGAGAAGGGACGGTGAGGATGGGAGGGCTTGGGACACTTCGGCAGGTGGAAATGCGGGACAGGAGCAGTGTCGGAGCCTGGACTGCACTGCGGTTGCGGGAGCGGGTGTGGGTGTGATGTGCCAGCTGCCGGTCTGCTGGTGACGGCCCTGAGGACAGGCCAACAGCTGGGGCTGGGCTCCCAGGGCCACGGAGAAGCCCCTGGGTGGAAACAGAGCAGGCTTGTCCTTCAGATGAAGTCGGTACCACCGTGCACATCCACAAAGTGTTCTGGAGACGGAGTCAGGACGTGGTGACTGACCAGATCCGGGAAACATCTGGGGCACTTCTAGGAGACGCTGCGCTGGATGGGGCGGGGGGCTGGGGGGGCACTTTGGGAAGAAGGAGCAACATGGGTGACAGCGAAGAACTGACATCCTGGCATGTCACGTACCAGCCGTGTGGCCTTGGGGAACGCATTCATTCATGCAATCAACAGACGTTCTGAGCACTTACTGGGACTGGGATACAGCAGTGAAAAAACAGGCAAAAGTCCCTATGTACATTCTAGGGAGAAGGGAGAACAGACAAAACGAAATAAACAAGAAGTAATCAGTGGGTAAATAACCCAGTAAGGAGGAAGGAGATAGGTACTCTGATTAAAAAACCGAGCTGGCTGAGAGGAAAAGGAGGTGTCAGTGGTCAGGTGAGCGGGTGAGCCAGGGGAAGCCTGGGGGAGCTGGACTGGGGCCCTGGGCGCAGCGGGAGGGACACCAGCGAGGGGAGGAGGGGGAGGGGAGCGGATCAAAGGAGGGATAAGGGTGGGGGTGGTGCGGAACAGGACCTCCTTCCACGTTCCACGTGCTGCCCGGAATGCTTGGTTTCTCAACCTCAGCACTAGTGACATTCTGGACTGGATAGTTCTCTGTTGCGGTGACTGTGCCACCCATGGGAGGTTATTTAGCAGCATCCCTGGGCTCTACCAGCCACAAGCACCTCCCCCTTGGTTGTGACCAAGCATGTCTCCAGACTTTGCCACGTGCTCCCTGGGGGGTAAAATCTCCCCCAGGTGAGAACACTGCTTTAAAGAAACAGCTGACATATATGCTGGCTTGCTGTTGGCCAGGCGCTGTTCTGAACCCTCCACGTATATGAATCATTCAGTCTTTGCAGCAAGCATCCCTATAAGGTTTTACAAATGCAGGCACTAGTCTATGCTCACCCAGCTAGCCCGTCCTAGTCTGTTCTGGGGCAGGATTCAAACCCAGAACGTCCAGGCTCCCCCCCATGCTACACTGCTCTCCAGTAAACACGTAAGTGGACAGAAACGCGCTCAGCAGAGGGAGGCAGCCCTGAGCCTCATCTGCAGCCCGGGCTGTGAGTCCCACTTGGGGTGGCACCTCAGGGCCCCCAGCGACATCAAAGCTGGGGCACCAGAGAGAACTTCCCCAAGCTCCACTCTCAGTAATTAAACCGCAACCTCCCAGACTCTAAGGCCTCGTGAGCAACCACCTTAATTAATAAATTCCACATTTCGGCCTCCTCCACCTAGACCCAGGCTCGGCGTTCTTGAAGCTCACTCCACCAGCAGGAGCAAAACAGGTGTAATGACGGCTCTGCTGCTCAGGCAGTTTGCAGGACGCAGCACCATTCTTAGGTGATGAGCTTGGGATAAGGAATTTGTCCTGGGGTCACCAACCCAAATTCCAACCTGCCCCAAAGCTCCTTCCTGCTCTGTGAAGCCAGGTGAAGCTGCAGAACAACAGTGATAATTACTGTGGTTGCTAGAGCATTCCTAAGGGCCAGGCACAATGTCAGGCCTGTTCAGCACATGGGCTCCTCACAACAAGCCTGCAAGGCAGGAATTATTCCCATTTTATAGACGAGACAACCAAGGCTCAGAGAAGGTAAGTAACCTGCTCAAGGCCATGGAGCTAACAGGTGACAAGCCTGGATTTGAAAATCCACGCTTTCTCTCCATCCTATCAGCCCCATCCAGTTCAGAAGCTGATAGAAACATTAGCCATTTTATTTTATTTTTTTGGCCACGCCCCATGGCACGTAGGATCTTAGTTCCCCAACCAGGGATCGAACCTGTGCCCCCTGCACTGGAAGCACGGAGTCCTAACCACTGGACCGCCAGGGAAGTCCCATTAGCCATTTTAACTGAAATTGAAATGAAAACCCACTTTACAGGGAAAAGGCAAGCCAGAGCCCAAAATAACTGCTAATCAGAAAATGAAATAAGGCAGTATAAGAAATAAATACAGGGAATGGTTCTTGATGGAATCCAGGGAGGGGAGAGGTGAGGGAGTCATAGGCTGCTATTGGGCAACTGGAGAAAATTTAATAGTGATTATTTATTAGATATTAGTATTGTATTAATGCTATATGTGTTGAATGTGATGAATATATTGTGGTTATGTTGGAAAACAACCTGGTTCTTGAGAGATACAGGCTGAGTATTTAAGGGTGAAATGTCTCAGTGCTTGCAACTTACTCTGAAATGGTTCTGGACAAAAAGTGTGTGCATGAGTGTGTGTGTATATGTATGCATGTGTGTGAGTATGTGTATGTGTATATGTGCAAGCATGTATATGTGAGTGTGTGTGTGTCAGTGTGTATGTGTGAGTGCTGTATGTATATATGTGTGTATGTGTATATGTGTGTGTTTGTATTAGTGTGTATGTGTATATATGTGTATGTGTGTATATGTGTGTGAGCGTGTATGTGTATATGTATGTTATTGTGTATGTGTATGTATGTGTATGTGTGTTTATGCATGTGAGTGTGTATGTGTATGTGCGTATGTGTGTATGTGTATATGCGTGAGTGTGTACATGTCTGTATATATATGTGTTTGTGTTAGTATGTGTATGTGTTTATGTGTGTATGTGTATGTGCGTGAGCGTGTATGTGTATATGCATGTGTTTGTGCTACTGTGTATGTGTATATGTGTATGAGTGTGTGTGTGTGTATGTGTGTGTGTGTTTATGTGTATATGTACGTGTTTGTGTCTGTGTATATGCATGTGTTTGTTAGTGTGTACGTGTGTGTGTTTGTGTGTATGTGTGTGTGAGCATGTACGTGTATATGCATGTGTTTGTGTTAGTGTGTGTGTGTGTGTGTATGCGGAAATGTGTGTGAGTATGTGTGAGTGTGAGTATGAACAGAGACACAGTGCGTGAGCAAATACGGCAAAGGTTAACACTGGTGAATCCAGGTAAAGGGCACAGGTGTGTTCACTGCACTATTCCAAGTTTCCTGTAGATTTGAAATCAAAATTAAAGGTCAGGAAAACGTTAAAAAGCCCCTGGGAAGTGGGGTCGCAGCAGGAGAGGCTGCAGGTGCTCTGGAGGCCCCAGGGCGGCCCTCAGCCGCGGGGGAGCAGCTGGGAAGCCCAGACACCAACAGGCCCTCCTCCCCGGCCGCAGGTCTGCTGCACAGGAGATTCTGGAACTCTCAATCTCAACACCCACCCTCCCAACACCTCCTAACTCAGAGCTGCCACCTGCCCCTTCACAGCAACAGGGCACTTTCTCTTCCAGGTGTGAGCCGCTCTGATGAAAGCCCTTCGGTGAACTTCTTGAAGCGTGAAAATCAAATCCACATGACATCATTCAAAACAGCCCAACATCCAGAGCGCAGCCACCCTGCCTGGCTGCCCAGACAACAGGGGGAAAGGCATCCACACAGAAAACCACAGTCAGCCTGGGAAGGGGGCTTCGGGGTGCACTCTCCTTTCCGTGGCCTGACTCCCCTCGGAGAGAGCCTGCCAGCCACTCTTGCACATGGAGCGTCACACAAACCAGAGGACACGGGGGCAGGCACAGACAGACCTGCACGCCAGATAGGAAGGGGCTCCCTCCACTGCACCCTCGGGCAGGGGCGGGCAGGCAGCCCCTGGCCACCCACCACGGTCCCTGCTTGGCGCTGGTTCTCAGATAGGGGCACTTGGCAATGTCTGGAGAAAGGAGGATTTTTGATTGTCACAACTGGGAGGCTGCTCCTGGGAAGAACCACCTACAGTGCACAGGACGCGCCCCGTCCCCCCAGCCCCACGCCCATAGCGCCGAGGATGAGAAGCCCTGCCGGGTGGCCACCTTCATTGCCACTTGCACCAGGCTCATTGAGCATCTCCGGCCTTCACATCTGCTGTACCCTCAGCCTAGAATGTTCCTCCCTATTTACTGTTCACTGTTCGATCGTTACCTTTTTGAAGCCTGTGTTTGCACACTCACCCAAATTTCCTCTACTCAAAGCACTGCACAAGCACTGCACCTGGGTGTCTGTGCCTCTATTTCCACCTCCAAACTGGAAGCTCTCTGAGGGCAGGCCACAGGGTGGTTTAAGTCCTTCGTGGGCCCAGGCAGCCTTATTCTCACAGACATATTAAAATGGACCCAGGGACCTCCCTGGCGGTCCAGTGGTTAAGACTCCGTGCTCCCAATGCAGGGAGCCCGGGTGCGGTCCCTGGTCAGGGAACTAGATCCTGCATGTCGCAACTAAGACCCGGTGCAGCCAAATAAATAAATAAATAAATAATAAATAAAATGGACCCATATCTCTCATTAAATAGAATTCTCATATAACTCCTATGAGTAGAGGGAGCAGATACTTTTTCTTTTCAGGTCTCCAGTATTTTTGTGGACCCTCGAAAAGCTTGAAGACTGTAGGCTCTGTGCTGAGGAATCTGGTGGGTTCCTGCTGCTGTCAGTCACATCTGGAGTCCCATGCACAGTTAAGTGAATGAACAGATTTCAGATTCACCTGGGAACCACGAAGGAAGGCCCCAGCCTCAGAATGTCCTCACCTCAGAGAACCTAAGACATCAAGGAACTGAAGGAGCCTGCATGTACAGACTATAAATGTTGATGTAACTGGATTGGTGAAAGGCGTCTGTTTAAAACTTCTGGGGACTTCCCTGGTGGTCCAGTGGTTAAGACTCTGCGCTTCCACTGCAGGGGGCCTGTGTTCGATCCGGGGTCAGGGAACTAAGATCCCACATGCAGCGTGGCCAATAATAATAATAATAATAAAAACAAAAACTTCTGGTTAAAAAAATTTTTTTATCCTGTGATTTTGGCCTGGTTGGTAGAAAAGGTTACCCAGAGCTCACTGTCTCTTCAAGTCCTTTTTACAGCTAAGCAAGAGTACCTGGCAGGCCTGCTCTGACAGCCTCTGGGTTCAGCCAGCACAGTGCAAACAGGAAGGGAACGCGGAGCCAGGGGAAGTTTCCTCGGCTGCACTGGGACACTCGGATCCCGGGCGAAGTCCTTAAGCTCTGTAGTTCTGACCGAGGGACGTGCAGGTGGTGGTTTTATCCCTGCACCGTAGGGGGACAAGGACAGGAGGAAAGAAAGGCATCTTCTGACCTAATTTAAAAAGAGATTCTTTTTTCCTTCACAGAGAACAGCTGGAGCCCTGGAACTTGGCCAAGCCGGGGCCTGAGACCTGAAATCAGGAACCAGTGCGCCTACAAAATCCGGCTCCGGATTTTCCTCTGATTCAGTCTGACCTTTGGCCTCTTGCAGGTTCCAAGGGGGTGGGTAATGCAGACTCCAGAGCCCTTGTCTATTTATGAGTGGATGTAAGGGCAGGCACTCCCACTCCTGGGCAGGCTCTCTCAAGCTGGATGACCTTCACCGCGGGCTGAGCAGCACCTGGCGGTGTCAAAAGCTCACCTGTGCAGGCTGGTGGCAGAAGGACACTTTTTCTCTCCTGTGACCCAGATCAACATCGAGATGCCCCCAGCGTGCTGACAACCCACCACCGCCCCCCCGCAAAGGGAAAACTCAATCTGCATTGCTGGTCAGCCTTCTTAGGGATTGGGCTGAAGTCAAATTTGGGCCGGAAGGACCAGTTCCAAGCCTAATAATCCCAGGGAAGGAGCCTGGCCACGTTTCACAGACCTTGGGTCACCTCCAGAGAAAGAGGCCAGAATGGAAGTTTTAACCCACGGAAGCTCCATCAACCCCACTGCCCACAGCTATGCCAACTCTTGCAGGGTCACCATTTAAAACGTTAATTAAATTGGGAAATTTAAAAGTTGTTGGTTTTTGGTGGCGGGGCTGTTTTTTTTTTAAAGAGGAAGGGGGAAAACTGACACAGTGCTGTTTATTTATCAGGAGCTACATAAGGTCCCTTCACTCAGAGCCACGTGGGCTCGTTCACACCAGCCTCCTGCCGAAGGGGACAAGCCTTGTTCTCAGGGGCAGGCCCAGACAAGGCGGCCCAGGTCTTCCGATGCCTGCCAGCAGGTGGGTTGCTCAAGGACCACCGCCCTCTCCAGCTCTGCCCCCGCTCTCCCTCCATCCCTTCCCTCCGTTGAGGTCTCCTATAATTGGTTCAAATAAATCAGTTTCCTGGACCAGGCTCACTGCATCCCCTCAGAATGGGGCCAGAAAGGCCTCCAGCTTCCTGTTGCGAGAATTAGGTCATGAAACCAATTGGGCTGCTCGCAGGGTGAGGGCTCAGTCTCCCTGGGGTGGCCTCCAGAGCCAGCCCCCTCCTCACTGCCCAGCTCCGGGGATGGCTGTCCTCAGGACCCAGCTGAGAGGCCCCAGGCCTGGCCTCCTGGGTGAAACTTTTTGTAAACTCTTAAGAACATAAGTTTTAGGATTCCTGCCTCCTCTTTCCTATAGGCTTTCAGCATACAGGTATGTGCTAATGTGCATAAAAATAAAGCTAGTTTGTTTACCTCGAAAACGTATCCATACTATTGCAATACACTGCAAGCGTTCATTACACCCTCATGTCACATAAGCCACACTGTTTGTTTGTTTGGATAACTGCTTCTGCTCCGTGACACAGGCCGTGACCTTCCCTCTCCTTTCCCTCCAGCCACCTCAGAACAAAAAATAATCCAAGGAAGAAGGAAACCTCCCCCTAAGAGGCTGCTGAACACACAGTTTCCTTCCTCCCTAAATGTTTAACAAGCTAATAATCAAAATAAAAAAGATTTTAAACAGAGGCAACTTCAGAATCTGCATGTGTTCATTCCATTAACTTGCTGGGGAAGTAGCATGAAGATGAGAACTTCTGATGGGTCACAAAACTCATCCAGTCTGGAGACAATGACGCTGGAGGCTGGAGGGGAAGGGAGGGAGGATCAGGGAAAATGCACAGGCTCTGAGGAGATGGGAAAACACAGCGCCCCAAACAGCAGGAACCCACCCACAGTCACCTGCTCAGGGCCAGGGCCACTGTGGAAGAGCTCAGGAGAGTGGGCAGAAATGGATGGGAGGCCTTAGGGGCCTGTGTGAAAGCTCTAAGAAAGAAACGACCCCCAGTTCCAATGGGCTGCACACAAACACCCAGACCAGTGTAGGGGAGGAAAACTTCTCCCTTCTTCCCTTTAAGGTCTTTGGTTGGTCTAATAATTAAATTGACAGGAGACATTAACAAGAGAAAAATTTAATTTCGTACATATGGGAGCCCCAAAGATATGTGGCTTGAAGTAGTGACCAGAGCAGGCATCTTTTATATCTTTTAGACAAAGAAACGATAAATTTGTGAAGAATTGACAAGACAAAGAAGCTTGGGCTTGGGGTAGTAAATTAGTGAGGAAGTAACAAGGTTTGTTTATACAGCCTTCTCAGCCTTGAATCCCCTGGCTCTGGTGATAAGGATGCCTTCTACCCCCTGGTACAGGGAAGGCACCTTTCACATGGGAGATTTATTTCCTGCTTTCAGGGGGATAAAGGAGGGTCAGAGGGCCCTTCTTTCACTGGCTGTTTCTCAGGAAACTATAATTCAAAATAATCAATATGCCAAAGTGGTACATTTTGGGATGGCATATTCTGCTCCCCACCCACTCAGCACGCCCAGATAATCCAGTTCAGAAGCCAAAGCCCCATCATCCATTTGTAATGACATCCTCCACCCCCAAAGCCACGAAACCATTAGTCACCAAGTCACAGAGAGGGAGAAGAAGCTCCCAGCAAAACTGGCCTGCAAGCGCTCCCCTGGCAAAAAGACTCCTGGTTTTACAGGCCAGCTATTCACCTCAGACTGTCAAATTTCATAAAATGAAACCCAGGACCTGTCACAAGCCCATATCCACAAAATGCAAGCAAAATCTGACCTCTTGCAAAAACTCTCAGCTGAGAGGAAAAAGCTTATATGGAGGTTCGGGAGAGAGAGAGGTTAGTTACACTACACATTAGTTTGATGGTATTCCTGAGGATTAAGACTTTAAGTCTCAGAGAACTAAACTTCCTTGCAAATTTACCGGAGCACATGACACAATGTTAAAACAAAACAAAAACAGAAAATATAGGCACCAATGCACACTGCTTCTTACCTGCTTCTAGAAAAGTCATGTAACTCTGCCAGAAAGATACTCAGTCATGAATTCCAAGTCCCAAATAGAATAACTCACCCAAAAAAGAAGTTCCAGGACTTCCCTGGTGGCACAGTGGTTAAGAATCCGCCTGCCAAGGCAGGGGACATGGGTTCGATCTGGTCCGGAAGATCCCACATACTGCGGAGCAACTAAGCCCGTGCGCCACAACTACCGAGCCTGCACTCTAGAGCCCACGAGCCACAACTACTGAGCCCATGCGCCACAACTACTGAAGCCTGGGCGCCTAGAGCCCGTGCTCCGCAGCAAGAGAAGCCACTGCAATGAGAAGCCTGTGCACCACAACAAAGTAGCTCCTGCTCACCAAAACTAGAGAAAACTCACGCGCAGCAATGAAGACCCAATGCAACCAAAAAAAAAAAAAGAATTTTTTTAACCAGTTGCTGAGCATTTAAATTTTCTGTCTTTTATTACTATTATTGTTTTTGAATATTTTTATTTATTTATTTATTTATTTATTTTTTAATTTTTTTTGCGGTACGCGGGGCTCTCACTGTTGTGGCCTCTCCCGTTGCGGAGCACAAGCTCTGGACGTGCAGGCTCAGCAGCCATGGCTCACGGGCCCAGCCGCTCTGCAGCATGTGGGATCTTCCCGGACCGGGGCACGAACCCGTGTCCCCTGCATCGGCAGGCGGACTCTCAACCACTGCGCCACCAGGGAAGCCCTTGAATATTTTTTAAATTTTATTTTATTTTATTTATTTATTTTTGGCTGCGCTGGGTCTTTGTTGCTGTGCATGGGCTTTCTCCAGTTGTGGTGAGTGGGGACTACTCTTTGTTGTGGTGCACAGGCTTCTCATTCTGGTGACTTCTCTTGCTGTGGAGCATGGGCTTCAGTAGTTGTGGCATGTGGGCTCAGTAGTTGTGGTGCACGGGCTTAGTTGCTCCACGGCATGTGGGATCTTCCTGGACCAGGGCTCGAACCCATGTCCCCTGCATTAGCAGAAAGATTCTTAACCACTGCACCACCAAGGAAGCCCAATTTTTTTTTTTTTTTTTTTTTTGGCTGCAGGAACTCAGTTCCCCGACCAGGGACTGAACCTGGGCCATAGCAGTGAAAGTGCAGAATCTTTTTTTTTTTTAAATTTATTTATTTGGCTGCTCCAGGTCTTAGTTGTGGCACGTGGGATCTTTAGTTGCGGCATGCATGCAGGATCTTAGTTCTCTGACCAGGAATCGAACTCAGGCTCCCTGCATTGGGAGCATGGAGTCTTAGCCACTGAACTGCCAGGGAAGTCCCGAAAGTGCCGAATCTTAACCACTAGAGCACCAGGGAACTCCCTCTCTTTCATCGCTATTAAGAAGCTGTATTTTCGGGCTTCCCTGGTGGCACAGTGGTTGAGAGTCCGCCTGCCGATGCAGGGGACACGGGTTCGTGCCCCGGTCCCGGAAGATCCCACATGCCACGGAGTGGCTGGGCCCGTGAGCCATGGCCGCTGAGCCTGCGCATCTGGAGCCTGTACTCCACAACAGGAGAGGCCACAACAGTGAGAGGCCCGCGTACCGCAAAAAAAAAAAAAAAAAAAAAAAAAAAGAAGCTGTATTTTCCTACATCTTTATGCTTTTGTCTGTCTATAGGATAAATCCCTACAGTCTTAGTTGCTACAGCAAAGGGTGCATGTGTTTAAATGTTTAGTATTTTGCCTAGTTGCCCTCCATGGACATGGTGACCTTTTATGTGCCCACCAAAATTGTGCAAGAACACCTGTTTTCCCCCATACCTTGGCAGAAGTTGATTTGTTGCTAATCTGATAGGTGGGAAGTGGTATATCATTATAGTTTTAATTTGCATTTCCTGATGAGGAAATAGAGCATCATTTCAGATCATTGAGAGCAATCTGTTATGTTGTTTGCCCATTTCTTTCTTGGGTTGGCAGTCTTCTTCTTGTTGATCTACAAGTGTTCTTTATATATTAAGGCAGTTTGTCCTATGGCTGTGATATTTGTTACACGTATTTCCCCAATTTGTCATTGTTCTCTCGATTATATTGTTTCATCCATGTAGAGTTTTGATTTTTACGTAATCAGATTTTAACATCTTTTATTTTATAACTTACAGATTTCATTTCATATTATTTCCTTCTCCCACTGTTTTCTTTTAATATACTTACTATTTTGTACTTTTAAAACTTTGCTCCATAACTGAGTGATCCACAAACCCAGCCTCACCAGAAGCGGGGCAGGTTGGCATTGTGTGTCTCCAGTGGGACGTGGACAACGTCAGCTATAATCATTTCTCTCCAAAATGTTTACCCTTACTCCAATTCTAAAGAAAACCAGACTAATAGTCAGTGGTCCTGGACTCTAAAACTACGTTAATGTCGTGATAGACAAGGAAAAGCTAGTGAACACTCTAGGCTAAGGGAGAGGAAAGAGCTTGGGAACCTAGTGAAGTTGAGATCTTCAGTTGGATCCCAGATTAAAAACTGGTGCAGGCCAAAGTGAGGGGCGTGGTTGGGAAAGTTGGATGTGGGCTGTACATCAGAGAACACTGCTGGGTCAATAGTAAATTCCCTGGGGCTGAAAATAGTATTGGGATAATGTCGGAGCATGGCCTTAGGAGGTGCAAAGTATCTGATACCTGCAACTTGCTTTTTTTTTTTTAAATAAGGGCAGCTCTTCAGCTTTCTTTTTTTTTTTAATAAATTTATTTTTGGCTGCATTGGGTCTTCGTTGCTGTGCGTGGGCTTTCTCTAGTTGCGGCAAGCGGGGGCTACTCTTTGTTGCGGTGCGCGGGCTTCTCATTGCGGTGGCTTCTCTTGTTGCGGAGCACGGGCTCTAGGAGCACGGGCTTCAGTAGTTGTGGCACGCAGGCTCAGTAGTTGTGGCTCGCGGCTCTAGAGCACAGGCTCAGTAGTTGTGGCACATGGGCTTAGTTGCTCCGTGGCATGTGGGATCTTCCCGGACCAGGGCTCAAACCCGTGTCCCCTGCATTGGCAGGCGGATTCTTAACCACTGCACCACCAGGGAAGCCCATAACTTGCTTTCAAATCGCTCAGTATGAGTATAACCAACCAAAAGAATGCCAGGGAACCACTAAAAGGAGTGGCGTAGGGCCTCCCTGGTGGCGCAGTGGTTAAGAGTCCGCCTGCCGATGCAGGGGATACGGGTTCGTGCCCCGGTCTGGGAGGATCCCATATGCCGCGGAGCGGCTGGGCCCGTGAGCCATGGCCGCTGGGCCTGCGCATCCGGAGCCTGTGCTCCGCAACGGGAGAGGCCACAACAGTGAGAGGCCCGCATACCGCAAAAAGAAAAAAAAAAAAAAAAAAAAAAAAGGAGTGGCGTAGCTGTAAATGACCTCAGACATTAACTTAATGGCTCTGGGTCTCAGTTTGCTCATCTGCAAACTGTGGACAATAACAGTCCTTAGTTCACGGGTTTGTTGTGAGGAATAAACGCATTAACATAAGCAAAGCACTTTTAACAATACCCAGCACAGGGGAAGTAAAGCGGTGTTAGCCAAATGATGACGATGATGATGATGGTGGAACAGAATGAGTTCCAGTATTTACCGTGAAGTGAAAAAAGTAAGGTGCACAACAGTGTGTATTACAGTGTGGAAAAAAAATAGTGCATGTCGGGCACGTGTGCAGTCAGCGCGTACCTGATGCACTTGTACGTGGGTAGGAGGTCCCTGGTTAAGATGCACAAGACATCCACTAACAGACGTCTTTTTCGAGGCGTCTCTTTCAGGGAGGGAGGAAGACTTAGTTTTCACCAATTAGCCTTTTGAGTTCTGTACTATGTATATATTACCTACTCCAAAAAATCCCAACGGTGTATTTTTTAAAGGCCGTGGAACGGGGTCAGAAGAGGAGAATAAAAGATCTCCTCCACTTTGGCGGCTGGTTGCCGTGGCTGGCGTCGAGCATCCAAGCTCTGCCGCCGTCGCTCACAGGCCTGCGAGAGCCCTTCTCCTCCTCGGAGACGGGAAGTGAGGGTGGACAGCCAGCGCCCGGGGCAGACGTGAAGTGATGGCTCTCGGGTGTCAGCAGCAGCTTCCCTGGGGTAGGGATGAAGGACTCCGCCCCTGTGCTGGCTGCCTCTGCCCCACCACGTCCCACCGTAAGCTCCGGAAGGCTGCTCTGTGTAGGAAAGTAGAGCCAGGGCCCTGGAGAGACCCCCGTAAGCCAGCTTACCAGCCTGTAGGCCCCACCGTGCTCCCCCTAAAAATCACCAGCACCCCATCTTCCTGCAACTCCAGCAATCGGCTGTGGAGCACATGGTGGGAAACGGCGCTCACAGAGGTCTGAGATCACAGCTTAGTGGACCTGACCTTGGCGGTTTCTCTATCACCTCTGCTCCTTCCTTAGTAAGTAAGACTGCGTCATTCAGGGGCTCAGAACTACACCCTTACCATTTAAAATCGCCAGATCATCTCGGCAGCACCCACAGCCTCATGTGTTTAAACTGTCTTCCTCCACCCCCCGCTCCCACCAGCCCCGCCGCATGAGAAACATAAAATTATAAATGGAAAATCATTCCAATGCCCTCTACCTGGAGAGAATGCAAGAAACCTAGAGGGTCCGAAACACACTTTAGTTCATATTCCTGCAGCAGAAGGACATACTGTGAGGACAAGGGTCAGGATGGATCAGTCGGTCGGAAGCCAGGGCTGCCTGGGGCAGGGGGCGGGGAGGCCTTGGTCCCGGCAGGGAGGTCAAGGCTAACCCATCTCTTTGGAAACTGGGCCCCTGGTTTGCCAGGTGATTTAGCTGGAAGAACAAGAGTGGGGCCCACACTGTGAAAGATGTCTGAATCCAAAAGGGACCCTGACCTCCGAAGGAAGCCCCGCTTGCGGAAGCCCGAACTGCAGAACGACAAGGCGGTAACTTCATCTGTTTTGGAGTTGTTATTCAGTTCAGGGACACGGACCACAGGATTCCAGCAGCAGGAAACATGTGGGTTGGATACTCAGGAGATACTCAGGCTGAAAAAGCCTTAATTGGAGCTGGTCTCCAAAAGCCTCCCACCCAGCTCTCCACGTGGGAGAGGAGATGGAAGTGGGTCACATTCTCCCAGCTGAACCGGCATCACCGTGGGCTCCGACCACACATGAACAAGTCCAGGGACACTGACTGACCTGGTCTCCTCGCCAGGCCGGCCTTTTCCTCCTGATCAGATGCTGGATGGTTCTGAGGCCTTCCAGACTGAAAGGGCAGCTGGTCAGCACCAGGAAGGCAGTGACACTGCAGGGGCTGGTGAAAGTAACATTGCCCGGGAGCGGAGCCCTGTCCTGGCACCTTCCTCTCACTCTGGATGTAGGCAGGCACCTCTGCCAGCCCTGTGCCCTCTCCACCCCAGCTCTGGCCTGAGGGCGAGTGGAAGAACACTGGGTGCTTTTGCAGAAACTGCTGGGCCTCCCTGACCGCGCTCTTTGGAGGGACCCTGAGGCCTGTGGCTGGACAGACCTGGGGAAGAAAGAGCACCCTCCGCACTCTGCATAAACTGACCCGAACGGGGGCTCACAGACACAGGTGTCCCTGGCATCATGCCGAGAGCACCGATGCAGCCAGCCCCACGGCCTGCCTGCCTCCGTATGCCTGTTTTCCAAAGTTGGCCAAGGGAGACCTGTCAGGCAGGCAGGGAATTCTGGAGAGACAAGCACTGATGGTCTTCTCATAAGAAAGGCACTGGACTGATGGCATAACTTCAGAAAGCTGTGGGGACTTCCCTGGTGGCGCAGTGGTTAAGAATCCGCCTGCCAGTGCAGGGGACACGGGTTCGAGCCCTGGTTTGGGAAGATCCCACATGCTGCAGAGCAACTAAGCCTGTGCGCCACAACTACAGAGCCCACGTGCCACAACTACTGAAGCCCGCACACCTAGAGCCAGTGCTCCGCAACAAGAGAAGCCACTGCAATGAGAAGCCCACGCACCTCAACAAAGAGCAGCCCCCACTTGCCGCAACGAGAGAAAGCCCGCGCGCAGCAACGAAGACCCAACAGAGCCATAAATAAATAAATAAATAAATAAATAAATAAATAAAATTTATTTTAAAAAAAAAAAACTGTGGAAAGAGCTCAATGCCATGATCATTCTTCCCTGACTTGAACTCAGGTAACAAAGGGTTAATAAGCCTTTAAGTGGAAACATAGTTCTTACTAACTGGGACTGCCAAGGTGCTAATTGTTTCTACAGATGCCCACACTAGCACAGCTTTTGTTAAGAGTGACACACAAGGGCTCTAATCTACTGACTCTTCCCCTGCTCTTCTGGGAAGCCAAACACACCCCTCCACCGTAACGTCCGTCGTCCAGGGCAGGTACCCGTGCGGCTGATGTGGACATCTGGAAATTATATCCTGACTCTCCTCCTGAGAGTTCAAAACACTCACCAACACGTTCTTGCTTTATTCACACGACTCCAACTAGATAATAAGCCTCTTGGCCCTAGACTCTAAGTTTTGTATGATAAGAACTAATTCTACCCTGCTCACCAGAGTATTCCCAGGGCCTACCATGGGGCCCAGATCGTAATAAAAGTTCAGTAAATATTTATTACTTGAATCAGTGTGTCATTAGAAGGAAGGAGGAAAGGAAGGATGAATGGAAGATAGTTATCACTTCTTGTTATCTCTGTGTTCTTGGTTTATATTACAAAGACATCACAGCTGGGATTAGAAACCAAGCCCTATAACCCCCTTCTCTGCCCTGCCATCAATGGTCCTCGAACCTGTTATGATGCACAGTTTACATGCCTGCTTCCAGAAGCTTCTACAGAACAACACGAACATGAAAAATGGAGAAACTTTCATGACCTTCAATCCTTAAGAAACTTCGGAAGGAGGAAAATGATGTTTGTTCCAGCTATGCCCACCAAAGAAGGACACCTTTCCCTCTGGGGACTGCTGTCTTCCCCCTTTAACAAGGCTCTGTGGAGGATCAGGACATAATCGGTCTTTAATAACAGAGTATAACAGCAGTTGGGGCTCAATGCCCTTTCATAAAAGAAATTCAAAAGCACTTTGGCCCAAACATCACAATGCCCCTGGGAGCTATTAAGGCACAAGGATCATTATCCCCATTTACAATTGAGGAAAGTAAGGCAAAGGGAGGTTACTTAGTTTGCCCAAGGTCAGATGAGACAGGGAAAAGGCATAGGATTCAAACTCTTTGCAGCAGCCAGTGCGCTAACTCTGGCCACTCTCACAGTGTCACCCACGCTGGGCTTAAGGGAGATGTCTTTTCTTCTCTGTTGTTTCTGCTGAAAGGCAGCATCTAATATGGTGTCCAGAACTCACACACAGGAGTCCCACCGACTGGGTCTGAATCTTGACTTTGTCCCCAACTATCTTCACTTCAAACAGCTTATTGTACTTAACCTTTCCAGGCCTCAGCTTCTGAATATGCAAAATGGTGATAATGCTACTTATCTCAGAAACTACAGTGAAGACTAAATGAGAAAAAGTACAGAAAATGTCATCATTCGTTTTCTCATTTTCTAAATGAGTTCATATCACTCTCATAATTAAAAAGACAAAAGCAAAAAAAAGAACAACAGTAACAAGAGGAAAAGGTTGCACCCACTCCGGGTTTAGTTTTTACAAGGAGACAGGCAACACGTGACTAACAGCATTTCCGATTCGGCCACTGAAACACGCCAGAACCCTGAGAGTGACTTGCAGCACAAAAGTCCTATTTGACTCCTACCAACTCTCACCGGCCTCTCAAGGTCAGCAGAGCAGGTTGGCATCACGGATACTGACAGACAAGGGGATGCCTGAGTGAGGATTTGAAAGGCTGGCCAACTGCCCTCAGTCTGAAGAGGCCAACTTTGGATTCCTGGTGAGTTGAACTCCTGGGTTTGAAACTCCATTTCTGCTGAGCTTCCAACTCCACTCAGCCCAGACTAAAGACAGCCAATGCTTTCTAGGTACCACCATACTTGGATCAAGTGATGTGCAGGAGTGTAGATCCAATAATGATACAGGAAGTGTTCAGAGGTGACAGTGTGGCCTGGTGGTACTCAGCAGGGGACTGGAAGAGAAATGGGGATGGGGTCGGCGGGGGTGGGGGGGCGGGGGGAGGAAAGCTGCCCAGTCAATCTTGGTACACTTCCAACAAAGACACTGTGACAGGGAATTCCCCGGCGGTCCAGCGGTTAGGACTCCCGTGCTCTCACTGCCGGGGGCCTGGTTCAATCCCTGGCCAGGGAACTAAGATCCTGCAAGCCGAGCGGTGCAGCCGAAAAAACAAAACAAAACAAAACACTGTGAAGACACTGTGACATACAGGTATGTGGGGGTCCTTGATGCACATAAGAACAGCAGCAAAACTCCAAGGTTATGCCAGAGTCACTACCATGACAAGAAGCTTTTCCTTATGCAGAGAACATAGGACAAGCCGCTGTACAGGACAAGATGCTAAGAGCTGGCGATGCTCATTCATTCAACTCAAGAAACATTGACCGATTACCTACATACTCAGGGGGGAAAGATGGCTTGATGGAATCTGCAGGACACACAGACACACACACCTGGACCTTCCTTAAGCTAGCTGATGGATCCCATATCTCCTGGGTACCTAGGTCAGAGACACGAGAAACCTGAGGGGAATAAATGCAACACTGCAGGCCTCCAAAAGCCTTCCCAGGACAAGGAGAGCCTGCTCACTGCTCTTCCAAGTGTCCGGGTCTTTCTCCTAGGATGGACCCCCAGGAAAGGTTCCTGTGCAGTGACCTCCCACTGTTCAGAACTGAAGAGTAAAATCCAAACTCCTCACCGTGGCCACAGACCCAACTCCTGCCACCTCCTCACTCAGAACACTCCAGCCGCCATAGGCTTCTTGCTTCTACTGTCCTCTCTGCCCATCAGCTGGGTCTCCATTCAAAGTTACCTCCTCAGAGCTCGCTAAAGTTATGACCCAGGCACTCTCCATCTCATTGCCCTGTTTTATTCTCCGTGCATCTCTTTTCACCATCCTACATTATTTTGTTCACTTGTATGCTTGTTTACCGTCTGTCTCTCCCACTAGAATGTGAACTTCATTAGATCACGTAACTCTGTGATCTTGTTCTTGGCTATATCCCCAGCATCTACGACAGTGCCTGGCACACAGTAGGTGTTCAATAAGCCATTCAATTTAAGAAATATTTATTGAGTGCCTACAAAGTCTAGCTGTAGACCAAAAAAAAAAAAAGACAAAATCTCTGCCCTGAGAGAGCTTAAATTCTGAAGGGAGATAAAAAGCAGATAAATAAATAATGGTGAAATAACAGCTACTACTTCAACCAAGCCATACCAAGGTGCTCAATGCTGTTCTAAGCATCTAATAGGTATTACTTAATTTAAGCCTCCCAACAACTCCATGAAGGAAGTATTAATATTTTATAGATGGGGAAACTGAGGCACAAAGAGGTTAAGTTACTTGCTGAAGGTCACGGAGCTCATGATGGCAGAACCAAGATCCAAACCCAGATAGTCTTGGTACGAAGTCCATGCTCTGATTAAGAGCTATGCTTCCTATCTGCCGAGTGTCGAGTAACTACTTGGTCAGCACCCTCAGCAGCTGTTCCTTGTAGGCAGAGCTGGAGAGAGAGCAGACCCATCAAGGAAGGGCTGTGAGCTCGGTGACATGGAGTCTGCCGGGTTGCCCCCCGTGGTGCACTCTGATTGAGGAGGAATCTAATGAAAAGACATGGACAGGGTCAGGATTCCTGGGCTCTAGTTTTAGGTGCTGTGAGACACCCAGGCAAGTCAACCGGTACTTGATGAGTGTACTTTTGGGGCAGGATCTAGATGCTGTGAGGGATGGAAAAGCTGAATCCAATAGAGACCCTGGCCTCAGAAAGCTTAGGGTCATGCAAGTGCATACGAAGCTGAAAGAGAGGTAGACAGTGACGGATGCCATTAGCAAATGTACAAACTGCTATGGGATTTCCAAAGAGTTACTCACTCTCTAGGGACCACAGGTGTCCAGCCGTAAGAGGGGCCCGGCCCCACGGTCCTTTAGCTCGGGTGTGTTCTGACAGCACAGACTTGGAGCAACGTGGAGATCAGGTTTTATTCTGGTTAATGGTTCAAGTTCATGGCCACTGAGCTGCTCTCCCACCCACCATGAGATCAGTCCCAATATCTCTGGGCAACATCTTACAGCAGAGGCAAGGCAATAACGCTCTCATTTAAATAATGCAGCCGGATGTGGGAATGAAGCCCAGTGTGTTCTGCCCTCCACCTCGAACTGATTTTTTTTTTTTTTTTTTTTGCGGTACGCGGGCCTGACACTGTTGTGGCCTCTCCCGTTGCGGAGCACAAGCTCCGGACGTGCAGGCTCAGCGGCCATGGCCCACGGGCCCAGCCGCTCCGCGGCATGTGGGATCCTCCCAGACCGGGGCACGAACCCGTGTCCCCTGCATCGGCAGGCGGACTCTCAACCACTGCACCACCAGGGAAGCCCTCGAACTGATTTTTAAGCCTACAAAGCCTCTTCCCTCAAGGAGGGGGTGGGTGACGCTTCTGTGAGCACCTTGTTAGAACGTGGAGACTGCTCCCCATTCACCCTGTTCACAGCAGTATCTCTAGAGTTTAGCACAGTACCTGGCCCACAGCAGGTGCTGAGTAAGGTGTGCCGAGCTAAACCTGAGCATGGTCAGGTCTAGAAATTCTCTGCCAGAAGTATAACTCGAAGTTGGTGTTCCCTGAAGTTTTGCTTTAAAGCTCTGAGCCTCTCTCAGGGGGAGCAGACTGGTTTTACCTATTCACTTCTGCTACCCCTACTCTGGTCCAAGCCACCATCATCCCTTTGCCCAGAAGCAGCAACAGTCTGTCTCCCAATTAGCATCCCTGCTCCTTACAATCCAGTCTCAATGGAGCAGCCAGAATGATCTCTGAGAACAAATCAGATCTTCTCACCTCTTTACTTAAAATCCGCCTGTGGTTTCTAACTGCGCTTGGAATAAAATCCAAACTGGCTCTTCCCACCTTCACAGCACTTACCATGACTAAAATTATTTTGTCCACTTACTTGTTTAATCCCTCCTCTTCAGAAGGTCAGCTACAGGAGGGCAGGGGCTGTGTCTCTCTTCACCACTGTAGCCCCCGGTGCTTGGAAGGCTGCCTGACACATACACAAGGACCACTCACTCCACCAGGAAACCATGAATGACACACTGGCATTTAACAGCCAGCACCTTTATTTATAATTCAAAGTCCTGCTTTAAATCAAAGGAAACTTGGTCTCTCTGGACACTTTAATGGCCCAAGAGATCAGTATCACTTAGAGTCTAAAGCCAGGAACGAGAGCCCAGTAGTTGTAGCAGGGAGCTAAGAGCCAAGATTCTTGGGAGCAGAACCTCGGGACAAACTCTGACTTGCCTCCAGGTCCCTTGCCCACACACCCTGTGCCTCAATTTACCCAGCCGTCGGCCAGGCACACTTCCCTAAGTAGTGTGAGTGACAGGAGACAAAGTAATTAACAGCTATAGTGTACTTAGATTCTCAGATAGGAGGTGCTGCCAGCCTCACATCTCATTATTCATAAAACTCTTCATCTGCGGCCAACACAGGCCTCCTGGGCCTTCCCGGGGCTAACGTGACAGCAGGTACTGCTCAGACAAGTTCAGCACACACGAGAGAGGCAGGCATGCGGGGCCTAACAGAGGTTGGGTATCAGACCTAAGTGTCTCGGTTACCAGGTTCAAGAAAAAGGAAAGTGGTCGGGGTGGGGATGATGGAAAGGAGGCGAGAAGTGCAGTCTGGGGCTCTGAGTGGTTAATCTTGCAGGTTCACATACACACGCCTGCCATACAGGTGAGATGTATGCCTACAATGTGCACCGTCTAGGAACACTCACTAGGAGAGGTGCGATGGGGACACGACAGTTCAACCAGACTAGGGAGAGGAACCGTGGCCCAGTGACCAGACCTTGGCAGCATTTAGTTTGGGAAAATATGGGAGGGCTCTATACAGAGGGTCAGGATGCTGAGAGCAGGGCGCAGGTGAGGGAAGAGACAAGAGGGCACGGGACCTGGAGTGCCGACAGACGGTGACAACCCCGCCAACGCGGTGGGGTGAGCAACAGAGTGGATGGCTCGGACACCTGTGGAGGCGACCCCCGGGGTAAGGGGGGTTGAGGACCGCTGGATGGTGGTCTGCCGCGGGGGCGGCGAGCGGCAGGAGCAGCGGGGGCCAGGTGGGGCAGGAGGCCCGGCCCAGACCAGGGCGCCGTGCCGGGGGTCCGGCCGGTGGGTCCGAGCGGGGTCGGGGGCGCCCTCCACGGCCCCTCCCCGAGAGACAAAGGGCCGGCGGCTCCCCCGAGCCCCGGCGCGGCGCGGGCCCAGGCGCTGGGAGCGAGGGCCGGCCTCGGCGCTTACCTGGGCCGCCCGACCCGGCCGGGCGGGCGGGGGCTGCGGGTCCGAGAGCGGCGCGCGGCGGCCTGTTCCGGGGCGCGCACAGCCCGAGCAGCCGCGGCGGCAGCAGCAGCAGCAGAAGCAGCAGCGGGAGCAACCGCCTCAGCCTCCGCCTCCCGTTCAGTGAGTCACCGCGGCGGGGAGGGAGGGAGGCGCCAGGCCGCCGGGGGAGGGACCGGCGGAGGGGGCGGCATCTGGCTCCGCTCGGGCGGCGGAGGCGCGGCCACGGCAACGCCCCGGGGGGCCGGGCGCCGGGGGCGTGACCTGATGATGTGGTGGGCGTGGCCAGGAACACCCTGTGGCTCTCATTGGTTATATCGACCAGAGGGCGGGGATTCCAGTTGAGTGGGGGGGGCTGCGGAGGGCTCGGGCACGCTCATTGGGCCCCTCGGAAGGGGGCGGGACCAGTGACCCCGGGGCGGAGCCACGAGATAGGCAGGTGGAACCCGGTCGCGGGTAGTGGCCGAGCGGCTCTCAGAGCAAAGGGGTGGAGCGGGTCGGGGGTTGGCAGGGGAGGAGGGGCGGGGGCTCGGATGAGGAGGCGGCCTGAGGGCGGAGCCCGGGCTAAGGATGGACCCGGCGTTGCGGTAAAGCAACTCTGCCTGTCCCTAGCTGCTCCAGAAGCACAGTGATCCCGTAAAAATAATGGCCTCTCCCACGCACGGGTCTGTGTTTAAAAATGGGAGCAGCCAGATGGGGCGGAATCCTTGGTGAGACCGATTTACCCAGGACCCTTGAAAAATCTGAAATGGACGAGGTTGCAAAACATTTAGAGGCGTGGTCTTCCTGCGTCTTGGAGCTGGGAGTATTGCTACCTATGAAGCAGTTAGGCCCACTCTTGAACTGGGGGCCTGTCTAACCTGGATCCACCGAGCCCAGAGAGCCCAGGGATGGTCCTCTGTGGGTTAAACTTAGAATACCGTTTGTATTGGTAGTGAGTGCATTTTTCTGGGGAGAAGGGTGCCCTTGATTAAAATGTTTCTATAGAAAGTCTGACTATGTCTGCTAATCTGGCTCTGTCTGGAGAGAGTATAGAGAGAAACAGCCCCTTTAGGCAAAGTGAGAATTGCTCTGAACACCCACCTTCCCTTTTAAAGGGACGCGTGTCTTCAAGTGTGGTCTCACTTTCAACATTTAACTTAACAACTGCATGGGGTGACACCAACCACAGTTTAGAGGCCTTACTGCCCCGCTTTCCCCAGCCTTTTCACTCCTTTTCTGTCCCGTCCTCTTCCACTCCCCTCACTTTTCTTTCCCTTCCCTATGCAAGGATACAAGATACTTTTTTTTTTTTTTTACTGTATTTATATCCTCCAATGTCCATATTGCTCTTTTGATTTAATAACTGTTTTTAGTTACAATTGAGGAATACTTTAATTTTATCAAAAGTCATGAGATTATGAACTTTTAAAGGCCAGAAATAGATTTTAATGATGTCTGTATCTCCAACAGCTTCCAGACTACCATGCCCATAACAAGAGCTCAAGCAATATTTCCCAATACAGTTACTAGCTTGTCTCTCAAGTTTTCTACCGCATACCAATACAACAAACTTACATATTCAAGTTATTTTCATGTAAATATTGATGTTTAAACAAATGAATTGGGACTTCCCTGGTGGCAGAGTGGTTGGGACTCCGAGCTCCCAGTGCAGGGGGCCAGAGTTTCCATCCCTGGTCGGGGAGCTAGATCCCACATGCATGCCGCAACTAAAAGTGCGCATGCCACAGCTAGGGAGCCGGAAAGCCGCAACTAAGGCACCTGCCTGCCACAGCTAAGACTCAGTGCAACCAAAATAAATAAATAAATATTTTTAAAAATAATAAACAAATGAATTAAGGGACTTCCCTGGTGGTCCAGTGGTTAAGACTCCACGCTTCCATTGCAGGGGGCACGGGTTTGATCCCTGGTTGGGGAACTGAGACCAAGGAACTGAGATTCCCACATGCGAGGAGGGAAAAAAGAAAGGTAGATGCTTAAGGATAAATGTGGGAAAGGAATGCACAAAATGACAAGGTGTCAGTGTGAAATAGTGGATGCTTTTCCTTTTTTCAAAATTTTCATAAATATATTGTTTCTATAGTTCAAAATTACAATAAGTTCATCAACATAGCCAGGCCCTTAACTACCCCATCAGCTCAGAGTTGGAAAATTCTGCATTTCTAGATAGCAGTATTACTGCAGGATTAACGCAGGATGAAACACTGAAGGCTTAGGAGGCAGGAAACATCTGTTAGTTCTGACAGCCCAGCACTGCCTCTGCCCTTTGGGGAAATGCTCCTCCCCACCGTCTACCCACCAGAGGCGCTGATGAGGTTACCAACTATAGTATTCTACCCTTTCCCCTCAACAAAAAAAAAGCAAACAGGGGAGACATGAACCCAAGCTTGATCAATTTAAGTGCTGTGTTCTCTTGACCATTGGCTAAGAAGAGGATGTGACTTGAGCGGAGCCAATTGGAGTCCTTCTCTGAAACTTTCTGAATTGGAAATGAAGGGAAGCTCTTTCTTTCCTGTTGGATCAAGAGCTGTAAGGATGTGACCTCAAAAATGTTAGCATCATCCTCCACCCATCCCATGGAAAATTCTGAAGGAATGAGGCAACGTTAGTGGCCAGACACAGAGACCAAGATTTGGAGGGAAGGAAAGTGAAAGGGAGAGAACCTATCATGGTGTGTTCCATGGTTTCAGTAGACCTTGCACCAGTTCTGCACAAACCATCTCACACTTAATAGGTCCCCAAATCTGCCTTTCCTCTATCAACAGCTGGCACCACTCCACCAAGTTGCTTATACCAGAAACTTAAAAGAGTATCCTTGACACCACGCTCTCCTTTATCCGTCACGTTCAGTCCATGTTGTTTCCACCCTCAGACCATACCCTGAATCTCCCCACTTCCCACCCTCTCCACTATTCTGCTCCAGTTTAACCCATCATCAGCCCTCACCATGACTCCAGCACTAACTCCCAAGTGTGCTCTCATTCAGGCTTTCCCTACCACCGTCAATCCATTGCCCACACAGCAGCTAGAGGGATCTTCTTAAAATGTACTGATCTTGTCACACCTCTGCTATTCAACGACTCCTCTTTGTTTTCCTGATGAAGTTCAAAATCTTTAGCATGGCTACAAGGCCTTGCATGATCTGGCTCCAGCCTGACCTTGAACTACCTTTGCCAACTGGGCTTCCACCACACACAGGCCCTCTCCCTATTCCTTGATCGCAGGATACTTTTTTGTGCCTTGGTACATATGAGTACCATTTCTCTTCCTTTTACTGAAGTGTAGTTGATTTACAATATTGTGTTAGTTTCTGGTGTACAGCACAATGATTCAGTTTAACATATATATACATATTCGTTTTCATATTCTTTTCTTTTATGGTTTATTACAGCATATTGAATATAGTTCCCTGTGCTATACAGTAGGACCTTGTTGTTTATCTATTTTATATATAGTAGTTTGTATCTGCTAATCCCAAACTCAAGGAGACTTTTCTTTTTTATTTATTTAATTTTTGCGGTACGCGGGCCTCTCACTGCTGTGGCCTCTCCCGTTGCAGAGCACAGGCTCCGGACGCGCAGGCTCAGCGGCCATGGCTCACGGGCCCAGCCGCTCCGTGGCATGTGGGATCTTCCCAGACCGGGGCACGAACCCGTGTCCCCTGCATCGGCAGGCGGACACTCAACCACTGTGCCACCAGGGAAGCCCAAGGAGACTTTTCTTTACCTATGCTAGGCCAGCCCCAGTCCCAACATGGCCATAAATTCCAGGAGGGCAAGGAGGTCACTGTGAACCACTTCCACCTAGCATAGTAGCTGGCAGTGTAGATGTTCAACAAATACTGCATGAATAAATAAATGTGCAAAGTCTGAACCAGGACTTTCCCTCCCATTGATAGCCACTCCTATTTCCCCATCTCCACCCGCAGCTCCAATGCTACCAACCCTCTTTTCACGCTTCACTCAATAAATTTATGATTCTACATTTTACCCTTTCAGCTTTGGGGAGGGCCTCTCTGTAATCCCAGACATATATGTATCTTTAAATAGTTGCTTTCTGGAGGAAAAAAAGTCTCTATCCTCTGTATCAAAGGGATAACTCTAACAGTAAAAGATTCAGGCCAAGTATGAAACAACAGTGGAGCCACAGCAGGCTGCAGGGAAGGAAAGCTATTTTGAAGTAGTTAGGGCAACAGTGGTCCTCAAGTTTTACCCTATAAGAGGGCCTCCTGCCTACAGGTTGAGCAGGTACAAGGTGAGAATGGGAGAGAAAGGGAAAGACTTTGTACTGAATAAAGAAGAGATTTTTTTTTTTTAGTAAAGAAAACAAGAACCAATTCTTTTTGTGTTTTGAAAACCAAATTTTAAACAGTAATAACTTCCAATCATATAGAAAGTTCGAAAAATTGTCGTTTGCATCGGTCCCTATGTTTGTCATCCTGTTTACATGTGATACAACTCTAACTTCTCTGAGGATAGACAGTGAGTGACACAGAAGCTAAGCGCGCAGCAGACAAAGCATGCCGCGGTCGTGTGCCATTCTCCTCTTTCACCTTGGCAAGTGACTTGTCACTTAAGTTTACTTTGGAGATAATAAGGAATTATTCAACACAGTGATGAAAGCATTTTGTAGAGCAGTGGATATACATATTTTGTGTCATGAGTGGGGTATGTGCAGCTTTGAACATCTGGCTCGCCGCCAACCTGTCCCTAGAGTGTTGGTTTCTGCAGCATCTGATACGTACATGCTCCCTACATCACAGAACCTTGTTTGTACTGTGCTTGGGAACAATATAAAGAAATAATTATTCATTTCTTTTGCTGAGTGTTTTGACAGACCAACACGTCTTTTTTTTTTTTTTTAATTTATTTTTGGCTGCGTTGGGTCTTCATTGCTGTGTGCAGGCTCTCTCTAGCTGCAGTGAGCGGGGGCTACTCTTCATTGCAGTGCGCGGGCTTCTCATTGTGGTGGCTTGTCTTATTGCGGAGCACAGGCTCTAGGCGCGTGGGCTTCAGGAGTTGTGGCTCGCAGGCTCTAGAGCGCAGGCTCAGTAGTTGTGGTGCATGGGTTTAGTTGTTCCGCAGCATGTGGGATCTTCCCAGACCAGGGCTCGAACCCCGTGTCCCCTGCCTTGGCAGGCGGATTCTTAACCACTGCGCCACCAGGGAAGCCTGACCAACATGCCTAATAAGTGTACTTTGTGAGCCTCAAATGTTCAGCCTCAAACCAACATAAGGCCTCAATTTGGATCCAAAGATTCAGCCTATTAGTCTTTAAGCACAGTAGTCTGTTTATCACCTTTTTTTTTCCGGCTGGTTATCGTCTAATTAAGCATAAAAAATTACCATCCCTAAAAGCAAAGAGCCTCTACCCTCTGGGAATAAATGACAACAGCTATCTTTCCCCCCTGTACAAACCAATGCATTTCATATCTGTAGATATTGAAATGTTACCAGTGTATTTAGGTGAGACTGAAAAGACCACTCCTGACAAGCAATTCCTTCCTCACCCTACTGATGGACAGACTGCCCACCAGCTTACTGTTGCTAACTAGTAGTGGGGCCTGTTATTAAATATTTGTAGCTTTGCTCCTACCCTTCACTGTTCTAAGAGTAGAAATTTTCAAACCTACCTGAGAGTATAAACCCTCCTGTTCCACATTTATATGTTTAGCTATTTGCTATTTGTAAGACTGAGGTCGGGCTTTGCAGTAATGTGACAGACACTTAGAGTCTGCATTTTGGTCCAGCAGAGGTTGGTCAATCTAAATGAACTTTGTGGCTTTGTTTTCTGCACACACTGCTCCCCTCACTTTCTTCATTACTGCTCTTCTAGGAAATTACTTCCCATCAGCAGTACTTGCCCCCAGCTGGTTGTGAATCGGATGGGGCTCTTTTTTTATAGTTAATAAACACTAAAGGCTGAGGGCAGCAAATCTACACCCTGGTGCCAGCTAATGAAGAGCCTCACATGAAAGCGTATGCAAAGGGGACAGGCATAGTGCAAATGTCCTGGGATCCCAGATTATCCACTCTTCTCCCACACGCTGCATAACAGATACTAATGATTATTAATTATTTAAGCAAAGAACATGAGAGCCCACACAGGCGGCAAAAGGAAAATAAAAGAAGCTGCACTCTAGAATCCTCTGTTGAAATCATTTTAATTCACACAAGTTATAGAGCCAAGGGAAATAGACCAAGATACTTAACAGCTAAAGAATTTTTTTAAATCCTCTACCACTTTTTTCCCTTAAAAAGAAAACAGGCAACTTAGGCTACATTTGTATACATTGCTGAAAAACTGGAATATGAAAATGAAATGGCTTCCACAGGCTGCCCTCTGTGACGGCAAGTGCAGGCCAGGGAGTGACAGGACGAGGCTCAGCCAGGTCTTCGTAGGCTCCAGTGAACCCTGAAGTTGTGACTCCCAAGTGTCCCCTCGAGATGCATCTTTCTTGCTCATACACACTAAGGGCACTGGAAGTCTAATGCTTGAAGCTCCATCCACCTTGATTTTCTTTTCTTTGTGCTTTGTACTAAAACCTTCGTGAGATTTTCACTTCAAATTACAAACGTCGTATCATTCCTGATAGGTTTTACTTTTTCTTTGTATATATCAGGATACCTCGAACGGTTTCTTCCTGTTACATAAGCTGTGACACTGTTTTAAAAAGTTAAGAGCTCAAAAAAGGCACAGTCTGATCTTACTTTTAAATTCTTGGACTATCTCCACTTGTTTGAAACTAATTGGTAGTTCTACAGTGCAACCTTTCCAAATTGTCAATCCCCTGGCAGCTAATGACATTTCCTCTTACAATTGGAGTTTTCATTTCTAATTCAATAACATTTAGAGATCTAACGCTCATTATTACTGTAACTAACCTGGCTCTGTGACTAACAAGAGACTGTGTTTTCTTTGCAGGTGTCTTTTTCTGACCTTGTTCCAATATTCACACTACCTTCCTCTAAGTTCTTAGGGGACCTTTCACTTGAACTGATTCAGAACTTCATCAACGTTTCACACGTGAACTATTATGTATCCCCTGGCTTTTGCTCAAGCATAGTCTCTTTAGCCAATCGCATGTCATTGTGTAAGGCAGGGGATAAAGCCACAAATCAGACACATACTGTCCTTGCCCTCATGATGGATAAGACATACACCAATGAATTATACACCTGAATAATTCATTGAAATTATAGTTGAGTGATAAAAGCTGAAACACAATGGGCTCTGAGACCATATAATTGGGAACCTAACCTTGCATTAGGGTCAGGGAGAGTTTCCCTGGGAAAATAATATAAAAGTTCACACTTGAGGTATAAGTAGGAGTTAACTAAGCAAAGAGTGGGGAGAAGAGGATAGCACACAGTGGGACCGGCCCATAAAAAGGCCATGAGGAAGAAAGGGAGGATGGTGAGATCAAACTACTGAGAGAGAAGGCCGGGTGGCTAGAGTGCAGAGTGATGGGGAAAGAGGTCAGGCCCCAGGACTTCATAGGTCATGCTAAGCATTCAGTATTTATCCCCCAAAGTAATGAGAACCACCAAAAGGTTTAAACAAGGACATGACATCGTTGGATGTGTACTTAAATAGGTGACTATGGCTTTTGCAAGGAGAATGGACTAAAGTGGGATAAGAACGGCGTATCAGCAAGTGATTGCTGCATAAAAAAAACCACCTCGAAACTCAGTGGCTTAACAAGCATTTGTGGTTTTTGTTCAGGGGTCTGCAAATTGCCTGGTGTGGGTATACTTCAGGCTGTGGGCCGACTGTGACTCTGTTGGGTTAGGCCGGGATCAACAGGGTTTAGCTGTAGATTGGGATTAAGTCTGCTCCACGTGTCCTCATTCTCCTTGAACCAGAGGCCACAAAGGGCACATTCCTCTTATGATGAATGGCAGAAGAGCAAGAGCACCAAGACCAACTGGGGAAGCACACTGAAGACCTCTCCAGGAATCATATCCATAAACATCCCATTTGTCAAATGCAGTCTAATTGCCAGGCCCAAAACAGCGGGATAAGGAAGTATATTCCACCTCAAGGGAGGAAGGTTTGAATAAATAATTGTTGGGTAATACTCCAATATATCAAAGCAGCTATCACCAAGGCATTTTCCATTCTTTTTTTTTTTTTTTTCTTTTTGCGGTATGTGGGCCTCTCACTGTTGTGGCCTCTCCCGTTGCGGAGCACAGGCTCCGGATGCGCAGGCCCAGCGGCCATGGCTCACGGGCCTGCGGCATATGGGATCCTCCCAGACCGGGGCACGAACCCGTATCCCCTGCATCGGCAGGCGGACTCTTAACCACTGCGCCACCAGGGAGGCCCTCATTTTCCATTCTTGATGGAGAATAAATACATGGTAGTCTGTTGCTTTCTTCGTCCTAATCCACCTTGCTTTAGCCCCCAAACAATTGCTTTAATTTTCCCAAAGCCTTTACCGGATAGAATATAAAACTGTATAATATTATCAGCTTAGAATTATCGGCTTAGAATGGCACAGTAGGCATTCAATTTATGATGGATGAGTCTGGCACAGTGCTAAGTACTCATCAATTTTTAGATTTAATTTATTGTTTTGGGGGGTGGGGGTTTTTTGCATTTATTTTTCTTTTCTTTTTTAAAAAATTTATTATTTGGGATGAAAACAAATCTGTTTTCCCCCCAAAGTCCTGATTTATCTCACATTCTTGGGCTTAGCTTTAACTGGGATTCATTCTTTTCTTCCATTCTTGCAGTTAGGAATGCATTCACAGCCATAGTCCTGGGTCTTTAATAAGAAGCTAGTCTTGCTGTGGACATCAATATTTTTGGTGGGGTGTGAGGCTGAGGGGAGAGTTCATGTAACTTGGAAGCAGCCCTGGGGAGTGAAAGTGAACTATTTTTAGCTGAATTCGAGTGGAGGCAATGCACTTGAAGAATCCAAAGGCTTTAGCAATATCTTAGATTGACTTTAATGAGTAGTTAGACTAAAATAGCTACAGGCTCCAGGGGGCAGACCAAATCTATTGAGAACCTCTCCTGGGAGATAAAAAGGCGCTCATATAGCTCACATCATGAAGTAGTGTCAGCCTCTTCCATGCCCCCAGCAGGATGCTCAGCATGGGAGCATTTCTGCTCATCTTACTAATTGGTGGCTAAGTACAGACAGAACAGAAAGGGACACTTATTTTACTAATAAGTAGAAAAGCTTTCTCAGGAAAGCAGAAGACATGCTCACAGAGAAGAGGAGGCAGGGAGTCCTTAAGCAAGCATACAGGTAACACTTGTGACTTTAAAACAACTTTGAGCAGGCGATTTCCATTTAATTTCTTTTCAGAGAAGATGTATAGAAACAGCATGCTAAAGGGGCTGCAGTGTCTGGAAAAGATAAAGGGACTAGTTTTAATTTGCCTTCCATTTCTGCTGCTAATGACACCCTGCTGAGACAGACTATAATATTAACACACAAATTCCCACAAACCCAATAACATCCTTTCACTAGGATGTCATTGGGTTATTATAAGATCTCTTTAGCACAAGTTATGTCATTAAAGGAAATTTAAAAGTAAATTAATCTCACATCCAGGAAATGAAAAGACAGGAGAAACAGAATTGTAGGCTTTTCCCCACATTAGGTACTCCTAGTTAATATATTTTATGATCTTAATTTCCTGTTATTTCAAATATCTAGATATGAACACAAGCTTCCCTTTGTCAAACCAAACACAATGCCTCCATTTTATTTAGTATTCTTAAAATGTATATTTTAAGATTTTAAATATTTTAATGAAAGTGGCATTATTTAATTTTATACAGTTCCTTACACTGTAGTTTCAAAGCCATTTAACCATTTAATAACTATTCTTCACAAAATATCTACATGAATATTTGGAAGGTGACTTGACAAAATGAGACCAAAATTAAGTATAAACGAGTGACACAATTAGGATTAGAAATGTAGTGACAGGGTTCAGGGGACACACCACCCCACGATATGGCACCTTGGCATATTGACTATTTTAAGCTGATGGAACTTGAGAAATGGCATGAGTAGTAAGGACTTCTGACCTTCCCTTGAAGCAGGTCATAAAACCCTCATGTGAGAGGTGCCCTGTCCAATATCTGGAAGGAAGGAACATCTTTACCTTCAAAGAAGAGACAGAGAGGAATGGGAACAAACAGATCTGGCTAAGTTTCCCTCAGTTTCTTACACTTAGCTCACCTTTGTTCTATCTCATTTTCCCACAACTTTCCACCCTTCATCAAATCTAGCATACAAGCACTCAGATTTAACAGTTTCTCTGGGTCTTCATTTCCTTATGAAGGTTCCCATGTCACCTAACACAGTAAATAAATGTGTGTGCTTTTCTCTTGTTAGTCTGCCTCTGTTATAGGGGTCCCAGTTAAGAACGCAAAAAGAGGAAAGATATCTTTCCTCCCCTACAGGAGTATTCCCACTTTCTTTCCATTTAATATTCTCCAAAATGACTTAATAATATAAACACAGATGACTCTTGAACAACATGGGTTTGCATGTGTGGGTCAATTTATACCCAGATTTCTTTCACTAAATACATACTAAAGTACTACACAACCTGTGGTTGTTTGGATCCACGGATGTGGAACCGCAGATACCGAGGGCTGTCAAATTGTACATGGATTTTCAACTGCGCAGAGGGTGGGCACCCCCAACCCCCGTGTTGTTCAAGGGTCAAGTGTATTTTAGTGAGATATGCATTTTACAATATTGATTTTATTGATTTTTTATTTTTTTGCCACTTTGCGTGGCTTGAAGGATCTTAGTTCCCCGACCAGAGATTGAACCCAGACCCACAGCAGTGAAAGTGCCAAGTCCTAACCAATGGACTGCCAGGGAATTTCCTACAAGATTGATTTTAAAATGAGGTAAAAAATTATAGATGAAAGAGATCATTTAGATCAAATTGTACAGATCAGAATTATTTCCAAATGTACTCTTCCTTATAATATGTGAATACACATCTGAAATAATGTTTCTAAGGATCCAGCTAACTATGATGGAGTGACAGATTTGGAAAGAGGGGTAGGTCTATTTAAAACACAATTTTATCATGGTGAAATAAACCTCTTGGTGATGCAGCCGGATATCTAAACTTCTATTAACCATATAAACACTTAAGAGTCTTATTTTTTTAATAAAAGGACTCTATTCAGTATCCATTTTAGAAAATTTAACCAAAAAGAGCCAAGTAATGTGTCGGGCATATCTCAGCACTCAATAAATGCCTGATGAAAGAATAAATGACATCACAATCAGAAGAGGTAGCAGATAGAAGCTTTCCTTGCTTCCACATAGTAATTGTTGTTAAGATTTTCTAAAATCCATTCTCTTCACTTTCAAGACCTAATCCCCACCAGAGAAAGTACATTTTGAGGTTTTCAAAGTAAAAGGGTCTAGTGTACACAATTTGTCCAGTGCGTTCATTGTAACAAAATTAACCTGGCACAATCAACCTCCCTCTCTGGCAAGAGCAGCACCGTGGGAGGTCGTAAGAGTACTGTGGGAGCAGTCAGGTTCCCAGAAGAGAGGCACACACATGAATGAGCACACTCACATCCCTCATTTCTGCTCCAGGCCCACAAGTTAAAGACAGAGTTCACATTTTCCTTCCTGAGAATGGAAAGTAGATTTAGGTATGTCTCACATACTTTTATTTGGACTCTTGCTCCTGGTATTTTCTTGCAGAGGAATAAATCACTCATAGTTCTGGAAGACAGGATGAAAAGAAATGCCACGAGGCTGAGGCTAAGGGGCTGAGATTTTGCCTGTTTGCTTGAAAATTACAAATGCTCCTCTCCTGAGTAAATATGAAACAAAATATTTAAATAAATGAGTATAAGCTCAGAGGTCTTGTTTGTTTTGGTGGTTCAAATGCAATGGAAGTTTATTTCTTGCTTCTATGAGTTTAAAGTGGACTCTCCTGATTGGTGGGTGACTCTCTTCCAAGCATTGATATAGGGTGCCAGATTTATTGCCTCCTACAGGCTGCTAACTTTTTTTATAACTTTATTTATTTTTATTGAAGTATAGTTGATTTACAAGCTCAGAGCTTTAAAAACCAAACCTAAGGTATAATTTACCAAGACCTAGAACAAACTTGATGTAAAACTTGAGGTGCTAACAAAGTTAAAAAAAAAATTTTTTTTAAGGGACTTCCATGGTGGTCCAGTGGTTAGGACTCAGCACTTCCACTGCAGTGGGGAACGGGTTTGATCCCTGGACAGGGAACTAAGATCCTGCATGCCGAGTGGCGTGGCCGAAAAAAAAAAAATTTTTTTTTTAAGATGAATAAACACATTTTCTAAGAACATGGTTAACCATAGGATTAAGACAATCACAACCTAATCCAGGCCAAATATTTACTTTTACCTAAATTACCTATTTTTTAAATTATCATCGAGGGTCACTGCCTCAGTTTTCGACTTGGCCTGGTTTACGAGTATTGCAGGAATAAGGCCAGGTCTAAAAGAATCAGGTTTTCATACAAGCCAAAAAAATCATTGAACTCTTCTTATATATATGACAATTTAGCAGCAACAAAAAAATAGTACTTGAACTACTTAAGACATTTTAGAATGAACAGACATAATTACGATAACTTAAACTCTTAAACCATGTATTGAAATTATGAATGAAACACAAAATCAGAGGTTCTTGTGGGAAGGCTTCAGAAGTTCAGTCACAGTTGCCAGAAGCTGAGGGCAGAGGACCTGTGACTGATGCATAATCTTAGAAAGGACTCTTACTAGCATTATCTTCCTCCGTTTGTTTTTTAATTAATTAATTTTTGGCTGTGTTGGGTCTCCGTTGCTGCGCACAGGCTTTCTCTAGTTGCAGCAAGCAGGGGCTACTCTTCTTTGTGGTGTGCGGGCTTCCCATTGAAGTGGCTTCTCTTGTTGCAGAGCACAGGCTCTAAGCGCATGGGTTTCAGTAGTTGTGTCATGCAGGCTCAGTAGTTGTGGCTCGTGGGCTCTAGAGCGCAGGCTCAGCAGTTGTGGCGCACGGGCTTAGTTGCTCCGCATGTGGGATCTTCCTGGACCAGGGCTCAAACCCATGTCCCCTGCATTGACAGGTGGATTCTTAACCACTGCGCCATCAGGGAAGTCCCTGTCTTCCTCTTTCTTAACTCAAAAGAAAATTGGTGGCTCTCCTTGACCTCCTTTATAGAAAATATTTTTTACTTGTTTATTTTTAATTGTAGTCCACTGTCTGAGGCTGTAAGGAATGTGATGCTCTCAGAGGAAAACAACCAAGTGTTAGGAAGCTACCAACTGACAGCCTCAAACCGCTCAACTTTCCTGGTCCTCTGCTTGGAACAGCATGGACTTTGCATTGTAAGCTCTTAAGAATGTCACTAACCCCTTGTGTTTGAGGCCCTTTCAGCATTACAGTCTTTCCACCTTGCTATTAGTGTGAACAGGGAGAGGGGCTTTCAAAAAGAAAATGAGTGAGGATGTCAAAAGGCCATACTCTAGGGTGATATCTAGTAGAGCCATATTTCTAACCTGCTTTTTGCAACTTAATGAAAATATTAAGTACTAGTTTCCCCAGTTTCTAAATCTTTTCAATTCCAGGGCCACACAGACTGGAAGCAATTACAGCTTGTTCACGGGGGTCTGTGGGAGTGCTGACAGTTTTAATTTACATATTAATGCTGAAAAACAATTTGAGAGGCAAAGAAGAGTGTTCTTTGGTCTTAGTAATGAAAAGACAAGAAAAAAAAGTGGACAGAAAAGTGATTGAAAAGCTCTAGGCAAAATGGTCTGGGTTTATTTTTTCTGTAATAATTTCAAACTATCCACCGGTCACTGTAATAAGATACTATTCCAATGGTGGATTTGCACAGTCTTTTATTTTGCCTAAGATGACCATTCTTTGGCTGAGTGTCTTCAATAAAAGGCCTATCGACCAAAGTTAACAACCCATCTGTCCCAACTCCAACTCGTTCCTGGGAACAACTCATTCTATCGCTTGATTTCTTCCTCTACCTAACTTAACACTCACAGGATAAAAACAAAGCAAAACACTGAAAGAGAAATTGTTTTAAATTATTAGATTTCATTAAACAGCCAGGTTGGACACTTGATCATTGGAATTTATTTCTGCGGCAACCCCAGTTCTTTGAAAAATGCAGGAATCTTTCCATTAAAATATTAGCTTGACCCAAGGATGTCAAAAAGCTGCCTTAGCATTAGTTATTGCAGTTTGAGACCTCCCAAGACATCTAAAAAACTAGAACATTAAATATAGCAAAATATGAACATAAACATAGTTTACAAGTCATTTAATAACTATAGTTGTATAGACTTCTCAAATTATTTTTCTAAATTACCAAATTTGTGAAAAATATATCATATGGCCCTTGAAAAAACTATTAAATGGTGGATTAACCCCAATGTAAAGCTTTCTACATTAAGAAAGAGAGGGGAATGCACAGTAATACTATATAGTAGTTAGCTCCTATGATCCCCACTGAACAGATGAAGAAAATGAGGCTCAAAAATACTGTCACCAAAAATATATATATATATATATATATATATATATATATATATATATATATATATATATATATAGTCACCTACCAAAGGTCACACGGCCATGACTGACAGTGTCTTGCTAGGCACTGCAAACTTGGTCACTTTGAAATGAAGGTTAATTTTAAATTAAGTACTAGTCATCACTTACAAAATGAATATATTAATGTGATTAATGACAAAATATTTCACTGAGGTTAGTCTTACAGAAAGTTTAAGGGAAACCAAAGTTAAGGACTCCAGATTCATTTAGGCCTCTTTCAAATATAAAATATTCCTAATTTTACTTGTCTTACTACTACTGGAAGGGAATCTTGCTATGAATTAAAACAAAACCCAAACAGCAATTCTGTTCCTAGGTATATACCCAAAATAATTGAAAAGGGATATTTAAACAAATACTTAGGCACAAACGTTCATAACAGCAACACTATTCACAATAGCCAAAAAGTGGAAAAACACCAAATGTTCATCAAGAGATAAATGGATAAACACAAAGTGGTATCCATGCAAGGGAATATTTTCAGCCATTAAAACGAATAAAGTACTAATACACACTACAATGTGGATTAAACTAAAAAATATTACGCTGAGTGAAAGAAGCCAGACACAAGAGGTCACATACTATATGATTCCATTTATACGAAATGTCCTGAATAGGTAAATCCATAGAGACAGAGAGCAGATTAGTGGTCGCTAGAGGACTGGAAGGAGGAGGGAATGACTGCTTACTAAGTATGGGGTCTCCTTTGCGGGGGATGAAAATGTTTTGCAACTAGATAATGGTGGTCATTGCACAACACTGTGAATGTACTGAATGCCACTGAATTGCACACTTTAAAATGATGAGTTTTAAATGGCCATGTGAATTTCACTTTGGTTAAAAAAAACACACAGGATAATGAAATAATGGTGATTGACCATAAAGCCCTAGATGAATAACAGGTAATTTGCTTTTTCTTAGTTTGTCACAATTTAATGAGTTTGTGACCATCATAAACCAATATATAAAAAATTACCCATTACAAGTTCCAAATAAGGCATTAATGTAGCTGAGGTCCCCTAATTGTCCCCTAATTTGGCAGAGCACCTGGTAGAGTTTACAGTACACAAGAAGCTTTAAAAATGTTTTTAATTTGTATGAAGTCTAAAGAAAAAGAATACTGAGAAAAATGTGAAAGGATATAAAGTGGCCAGAGCCTAGGAAATAAGCTGACGTACATGCATATGGGGAAAATCTATATATCTGAGTGTGCAGAGAGATGTAAACACTCAGGAGAGAAACTGACTTCTCATAACTTATTTTGTGTTTCTCCCAAAACTGAAGAGTAAATAGTAGTTTACAGTCACCACCCTCTGGGTTTCAGCAAAGAGGTCACACACAGGGAGGGCCTCGAGCTGCCACTTCCAATTGCTTCCTTGGTGAAACAACGCAGGAGGTTAAGTTACTTCAGGAGACTCTCAACAGGGCTCCCATTGTTCCAAGCTCAAAACTCAGAGATACAATGGGCACCATTCATACTGAGAGCTTACGGGCTGGGGAATGGTCACTCAGTGACAACATTTTTGGGGACATTGAATTTTCATAAATACGGACTTGCACCGATATGTGTGAATTATTTTTTTTAAAGCAGCACAAAATAAAGAAATAAAACTCAGTGGACATTAAACTGACAGGACGCCCAAGTCTTATCCCCAGCTCTGTCTCTAATGTGACTTTAAGAAAGTCACTTGCTCTTTCTGAGCCTTACTTTCCTTGTTTGTAAAATGAAAAGGACTTTAAGATCACTTAGAACTCTAAAGTTCTGTGAACACATATGAGGTCTGTTGATGTTGCTACATTATTTACTCCAACAAGTGGGGATAATCATGAGCAGAAAAGAATCATCAGTTCACATCTTTTCATTTACTACCAGCATTTAAAAACAAGGAGGCTCAATAAAGACAGGCAGAGACACTATTTTGTTTTCTCTTAAACAGACAAACCATAATGAATAAGGTCCAGTGAGCCCCTCCATCCCAACAAGTCCAGGATCACGGAAGTGGGTATCCCTACACAAAGCACAATGATGAAGGGCATAAACAAAAGCCTTAAGTATGTTTTTCTGTCACCTTTTCTTAGGTTATTAATACATTTCATGAATCTCTTGACTTCTTTGCCATGACTCAAAATCCCCGGAAGAAAAATGCCATTTACAACAAGAATGCGATCAATGTCCTAAGTTTTCACACCACGTCATTTTTTTGTTTTTTCAACCTCAAAACTTGCCAAAGCAAGAACTTTGTCGCCAGAGCCTAAGAAGAAAGACACATAATAAACAGAAATGTCATTTCAAATGCATTTATAGTTCCAGGTAAAGAGAGGAAAATCTATCACATAGATGATAAAACAGAAAATGAAACGAGTTTTTATTATCAGCACATTATCCCTGACCCTCCCCACTGCCATGACAATTTCCTTCCCTGCACAAACAACTCAGCCACATAGGGCAATTTATTGGTTACAGATACTTACTTTAATTCAGGTATGAAATAGAACATGTAACATTTTAGTTTACTTTTATATTTACATTTAGCTGACAAATATTTTTAAAGCATTAGGCTATATTAATTTGATTATTTTTAATTAAATAGTGTTGGAAAATAAACCCATTAAAAAGAGGTTTATAAAGAAAACAATTCTGGTTTCACCTCTAAACTCAAGAAAAGGCCATCATTTTATCTCACCCGTGCCATCTGTCAGTCTAGAGCAGTAATTCATGTCCAGCTTTCAGAAATACGAGGGTACTCACCAAGGTCTGTAGAGACTTTCTCAAACTGGCTGAGTATAGCACCTGCGTTTGCTGACAAGAAGGCCTCGTCATCTGCAGTCAGCTAAACAAACAGAACAAAGCCCAAAGGACTGAGTTCAAATGTGAACAAAGTGGCTCTAGGAATCCCTGTTAAGAATGTCTTAGGACCACAAACTAAATCACAGATCAAGAAGTTCTATACCAAATACTTCACACTTTTTCTTTAGACCTAATATATTAAATTAAATACAAGTACCTTCTCTCCAAGTTTCCTGAGAGCTGTTAGTATCTCCACTTTCTGCTGAGTATACAGGTCTCTTTCCAGCTTTCCTACCATGAGATCTCTATCCATCTGTAATAGATGAATGCAAAGCATATGGTATTTAAGTTAAAAGCATTCTTTGCATAAAATCAAGCTTTTCAGATGCACTTTTTTAAGAAAAGGTCCTCTACCAATTAATATTATAAAGAACTATAGAAACAACTCAAGGCAAACATGATAGAAATGTTATTACACAGTTCTAATAAATCTTGATACTAATCATAACCATTGTCTTAGTTATAAACTCTACTGAGGAATTAGTAGGTCAATAGCTTCTTTAAAGAGGAGCTATCCTCTAAGAACTCTATTTCATTAAACTGAAGTGTGGTCTAAAGGCCTGAATGAGACAACTGGTAACAGATCTCCTGGAACTTTGGTTAAATATCACCTCTACCACCAGAAACATTGATAGCATGTACTACGCTTTGGTACTATTCTACGTGCTTTACACATTTTACTCCATGTAAACCTCATAACAACCAATAAGAGGTAGGGACTATCATTATTGCCTCTTTACAAATGGGGAAACAGGCACAAAAAGAGGTTGAAGAAGGACTTCCCTGGTGGTCCAGTAGTAAAGAATCTGCCTTCCAATGCAGGGGACCCGGGTTCGATCCCTGGTCGGGGAACTAAGATCCCACATGCCGCGTGGTGCGGCCAAAGAAAGAAAAAAGAAGAAAAAAAAAAGAGGTTGAAGAAAATAACTCCCCCAACATCACATACATCCACAGTAGAACAGGGGTACAAATCCAAACAGTTTGATCCAAATCCATGCTCTTAACCACTATGCTATTAAATTACCAATGGTTGCAAATAACTTATTAATGTCTTAACTATATTCAAGTCTATAAACAGACTTCCTCAAGTGTCAGGTTTATAAAGATGTTTGAAATTCTTAGATGGGAAAGGCCGCACATGCATAAAGCATGGCTGCTAATGAATGCTAGATGGGATTTCAATTCAGAGCTCCAGAAATAAATAGTAAAACTTTAAACGTGGAGTCGTAGCAGAAGCAGTCAGTAGCAATTTAAACTGCCATATGCTGGTTAAACCTCTACATTTGTTATCAACAACAACTGCTCAAAGGACTAATTTTGTCAGAAACCTAGTTGTGGGTTGTGGCTCCAAAGTCAACTGACCAGTTTTTTGAAATAGACTATTTTTTAGAGCAGTTTTAGGTTCACAGTAAATTGAGCAAATGGTACAGAGATTCCTCATACACCCCTTGTCCTCACTCATGCATAGTATCTCCATTATAAACATCCCCACCAGAGTGGTACATTTGTTCCAACTGATGAACCTACACTGACACATCATTATCACCCAAAGTCCATACTTTACATTAGGGTTCACTCTTTTTTTTTTTAAATTCAGTTTAATTAATTTATTTTTAAAATTTATTTATTTATTTATTTGGCTCCGCCAGGTCTTTGTTGCGGCGTGTGGGCTCTTTTAGTTGTGGCAAGCAGGATCTAGTTTCCTGATCAGGGATCGAACCCGGGCCCCCTGCACTGGGAGTGCAGAGTACTAACCACTGGACCGCCAGGGAAGGCCCTAGGGTTCACTCTTGGTGTTGTACATTTTCAAGTGACCAATTTTTAAGCTTTAGAATAACATAATGAGCAAATTCTTGGGCTGAGAAAAGAAATACATACAGGGACTGGATCAATTTAAAGAAACTTTACCTCTGCTAACCTTGTCCGAAGCTGACCAGGTTGTTTCTTTGCAAACAATCTGATGACCTCTGGGGTTTTAAAGGCCTGGCTGATAGCTGCCTGGATAGCCTAGAAATACAAGAAGGTGAAAACTAACCAAAATAGTCCAACAAATCAGATATTACAATATTTGACTGATAGGTCTTCAATTCTTAATAGGTCTTCTTTGTTCATCAAACAGTATTACAACTTTAGTATCCATTTGCTATTTCTTTCTTTCTTTTTTTTTTTTTTTCTTGTGGTACGCGGGCCTCTCACTGCTGTGGCCTCTCCCGTTGCAGAGCACAGGCTCCAGATGCGCAGGCTCAGTGGCCATGGCTCACGGGTCTAGCCGCTCTGCGGCATGTGGGATCCTCCCAGACCGGGGCACGATCCCATGTCTCCTGAATCAGCAGGCGGACTCTCAACCACTGCGCCACCAGGGAAGCCCCCCATTTGCTATTTCTATGCATGTCACTGGAGTCAAATATATAACTAGATGAAGATCTGGAAGCAAATGCTGTTTTATCCATAAGTAGATATTCCTCTAGAAGTTAAACCCCAAAAAGGGTACATTTTCTATCTTAAATATACTTACTGGAAAACAACAACAACAAAAACCAAACTGTGTCACCAATGTAAGTAAATTATGCTTACCAGTTGCATTCCACTTAGTTCATCAACCAAAGTCATATTTCCGGACATAATTTTCTTTAGTGAATCATTAAATTCACTTAGTTGCTCCAGAGTTTCTTTTTTGGTTTCTTCATATTCATCTGTATCAAGTTCCTGTCTGAAGTACAATGAACATAATATAGAAAAATATAGAGTTCCAAAAGAAAAAAACATTCTTAGTATTTATACACTAAGATTTCAGATACATATATATATACAAAAAATATCCTGGGGGAAAAAGGCTGAAAGGAAATATCAAAATACTAATGATGGATGTGTTCAGACATTAGTGTGGGCGTTTTCCTGCAATTCTGACAATTAAACTTTCTTTTTTTTTTTTAAACCAAAATGAGACATACTTAACAAACAAACCACATAATAACTTCCTTTTAAGCAGTCTCTGAATCAATGGTATAACCTTGGGCAAGATATTTGACTAGCCAAGTCTCAGTTTTTTTATCTATTGTATAAGCTGTAGATAAGGATAGTACCTACTTTATAGGGTTGCTATGAGCATTAAATGAAATATGGAAAGTACTTGGCATATAATAGGTACTTAACAAATAGCTGTTATTATTACCATCATTATCATTAAGGGTAGGTAAAATTTTATGCACCTTGAAATACAACAGCAATGCAGTACTCGCCATCTGAGTACTCCAAACAAGCCATTTATTAAACATTTACTACAAAACAGCTCCCATATATCGAGTGCCTGCTTTGGGCCAAGCATTGTGTTGTTCCCTTCATCTGCAATATTTATAATAGTCTTTCAAGGTTGTTAAAAAGGCAATGAGCAGTCTTAGTTCTTTGAGCAGTTAAGGCTGAAGACACACCAGAAGTTCAAGCAGTACCTTCTCAGCTTGATACCAGGCAGGGCTACTTCAAATACTGAAGACAAGATGGGTGTTATTATTTCCATTTCACACTCAAGGAAATGGAAACTTAAGGTGGTTAAATATTTAGCCCAAGTTCACACCCACTTTGAAATTAATCTAAATACTTTCATATCCCAGCCTTTTTAACTCCAAAGCCAGTACTGAGTTTATTTCTGCAGTAGACAAAGCACTGTGAAGAATACTACAGGGGAAACCAAAATCACACATGGGCCTGCACACATGGAGCTTATAATCTAGCTGCAGGAAAAAAAGGCCATTTTACAGCATAGCAGCACACAATTATACTATTACCTGCATTCCTCCAGGTCCTGTAATTGCTGCATTAGTCTATCCAACTGTTCTTCTAAGTTCTGCTTTAATTTGCTTGTCTCTGTTTTTCCTCTGGAAGCCATTTTACTCTCTAAGTAGAACGATAAAGCAATTTAAAGTAGACTATACTCAAAAAAACCCAAAAAAAGTGGTGGGGACTTCCCTGGCAGTACAGTAGTTAAGACTCTGCGCTTACCCTGCAGGGGGCGCTGGTTCGATCCTTGGTCTAGGAACTAACATCCCGCATGCGGCGTGGCACAGCCAAAAAAAAAAAAAATTGGCTATACTGTTTGAGCTACAGGGGTGGGGAAGATAGTTGTGCAAAAAAAAATCTCAATTTATATATAAAAGTTGAAACGCATATAGTAGTAACACCCCACAAAAATGCCTGGGAGTCTTCTTAATTGAATTGACAAATTAATTAGAAGTCTTAACTATTAGTCTATCTTACTTTAAACATATTTGATAGCTGAAAATACAGATTTATAAAGAAACAGATCAGGCGTGACTCTGCTTTATAAGATTCTTTTTTTTTTTTCGGTACGCGGGCCTCTCACTGTTGTGGCCTCTCCCGTTGTGGAGCACAGGCTCCGGACGTGCAGGCCCAGTGGCCATGGCTCACGGACTCAGCCGCTCCGCGGCACGTGGGATCTTCCCGGACCGGGGCACGAACCCGTGTCCCCTGCATCGGCAGGCGGACTCTCAACCACTGCGCCACCAGGGAAGCCCTACAAGATTTATGTTAACATTCTTTTTCATTCTGAATAAGTACACTCCAGGACTCAGAATAGTCCTAGTATTATCTTATTGGTCTTTATGTGCATTTACCTAATGACTTGTGGGCATGAACAATTTATGATATGAATTTCTTCTTTGGAAATGTGCCCATTTTTCTACTGGATTATCTTTCTCTTACTGATTTATAGAACATGGATATAAAGTCTTTACAATTATGTTGCAAATATTATCTCTTGTCTCCTGGCTTTAAAATTTTATTTATGGCACTTTTTGTTATGGTAAATTATTATTTTTAATGGCCAAACCTATGTTCTCCTCTATGTCTTCTTAGTTTTGTGTCCCATGAAAGCAGGCCCTGACCATCTCAAGATTTTTTAAAATATATTATTTTGTTCTTGTTTTTGGCTGCACCATGGGGCTTGTGGGATCTTAGTTCCCTGACCAGGGACTGAACCCGGGCCCACGGCAGTGAGAGCACCAAGTCCTAACCACTGGACTGCCAAGGAATTCCCAAAAATATACTATTTTTTTGTTAATGCTGTGAAGTAGGGATCTAACTTTTATTTTCTTTCAAATGGATAGCCAACTGCCTCAACACTGTTTACTAGTATTTATGCATGCTACCTTTAATTGAGACTCAATAAAAACAGACTCAAGTCTGTTTCATTGATAATATTCTGGTCCTAAGGCATTACTTTACTATTTTAATTATTATAGCTTTAGAGCTGGTGTATACTGATGACTGATAAGGAGTTGACTCTATTGTTTTTTTTCCCCAAAATTCTTGACTATTCTTGTACATTTTCCCTTCTAGATGAGTTTAAGAATCAGTTTGATAAATTCCCAAAAAAATTCAATTGAAAATTTTTTTTTTAATTTTTACTTATTTATTCGTTTTTGGCTTCATTGGGTCTTTGTTGTTGTGTGCTGTGCGCGGGCTTCCTCTCTCTTCGTTGAGATGCATGGGCTTCTCACTGCGGTGGCTTCTTGTTGTGGAGCATGGACTCTAGGCACCGGGTTTCAGTAGCTGTGGCGCATGGGCTTAGCTGCTCCGTGGCATGTGAGATCTTCCCGGACCAGGGCTCGAACCTGTGTCCCCTGCACTGGCAGGCAGGTTCTTAACCACTGTGCCACCAGGGAAGTCCCTGCCCACCATTTCTTACAGGCAAGACTCCAGCCTCCATGACCTTCCCTGAGTTCCAAAGGGCAGATTCCCAACAGTTGCTAATCAAGGAAGGAGTAGCCAAGAAACCACCTGAGGCAAGATTAAAGGGACCAGAGAAGCAGCTCATCCTTCTCTCTTTTTTTTTTTTTTTTTAAAGACTGGCTAGAACTGTGTTCCTGAGGCTGTTTTTTTTTCTTTTTTTTAATTTTTAAAAAAATTTTACTTATTTTTTTTTGCTGCATTGGGTCTCTGTTGCTGTGCACGGGCATACTCTACTTGTGGCAAGCAGGGGCTACTCTTCATTGTGGTGCGTGGGCTTCTCATTGCGGTGGCTTCTCTTGTTGCGGAGCACGGGCTCTAGGCGCGCAGGCTCTAGAGCGCAGGCTCAGTAGTTGAGGCGCACAGGCTTGGTTGCTCCGCGCCACGTGGGATCTTCTGGACCAGGGATCGAACCTGTGTCCCCTGCAGTGGCAGGCGGATTCTTAACCACTGTGCCACCAGGGAAGTCCTCATCTTTCTCTTTTTTTTTTTTTTTTGTGCGGTATGCGGGCCTCTCACTGTTGTGGCCTCTCCCGTTGCGGAGCACAGGCTCCGGACGCGCAGGCCCAGCAGCCATGGCTCACGGGCCTAGCCGCTCCGTGGCACGTGGGATCTTCCCAGACCGGGGCACGAACCCGTGTCCCCTGCATCGGCAGGCGGACTCTCAACCACTGCGCCACCAGGGAAGCCCCATCTTTCTCTTTTGAGCCTGCATTTTCTTCTACCTATCAAGGCCAAGTCATCCATCCTTCATGGTCAAGTTTCACCTTCTCCATAATGCCTTCCTTGGTTCCCTCCCAATCACTACATTGTGAGTTACTTGAGAGTAGGGATTTTACATTTTCTTTATACACCAGCGTCTAGCACAATGCTGGGCAGATAGAAGGTACTGAATAAATAACTGGTAAATGAATAATGAGAATTGATTGCTTTTTCCACTGCATTCTACGTGTTAGTCTCCATTTAACACTATGTCTGCCTTTAATTATATGTGATTTCATCATAGCTTGTTGTTTATTTGTCTGTCTTCCTCTCCAGACTGTAAACTGAGAGCAGAAAATGGGTCTGATTCCTTTCTTAGCCTCTTCAGCACTTAATACAGACTACATATTCGATAACTGAATGAACTGTATAAAGGCCCAACGTACTGTAAGGAGGTAAAGCTATTCTAAATGAATTTTAGGGAAGATGAAGACGCTTTAAAAACTTTACCCTCATGCTACATTATTTGAGATTTATCCCAGAAAGATTAACTCGCGGGCACCACCTAGTATTCAATAAAGGTGATGCACCTTTTACCGAAACTGCAAAATTACTCTCAAAAACTGTAATTTTTGAGAATTAAGGTACTCATTCATGCTCACCTGTCTCTTAGTCCTCTGAACTCTGCTCAGTGCTGACCGGTCTCAAATGGCATAAACCTCCAATTCTTGAAGTTCCAAGTGTCTTAAACTTGAGGAAAGCGAAACTGTTCATCAGGACTATAAGGGGCTCAAAGTCCAAACCACCTGGGGGTGGAGCTGGCTGGGAAAAGGGAAACCATTAACAAGTGGTTTTATTTACTATATATAAACGTATACCTAAAGCAGTCCCAATAACTGCCCCTTGGGCAGCCTGCAACTGAAACACACCCTCTTTCTAGGACGACATCATAGGGGCGGGAGGGGGTGTGGAGGAGGGGGTGTGGAGGAGGGGGAGAAACCCGTTTTCTCTTTCGACTGTGCCTGTGGCAGTCTTTCTGAGGTTTTTTTCTAGTGAGGCCGAGAGTGTTACTCAGGAAAACCCCGCACCCGGATCTGCCTTGAAGGAAGTTGTCATATCCAAAACCACGGAAAAGGAGCGCATACATTTTCCCGGCTGGAAGTGAGCAGCGTCTGGACCTCAACCCTCCGGACGCGGTCAGGGAGCAGCCCCGATCACAGCCCCAAACCACATCTCCCACCGGGGAACATGAAGCTCCCGCATTTGGGTCCTGCGCCGGCCGGCTCGACTAGGCCCGACTGCCACCAGAGGCCGCCGGGAATCCGCTGCCCCCGAAACCCTTCCGCTTTTCCCGACCATAACCGAACCACCTCCTTAGGCCCTCGGGGTCCCTTCTCCGCCTCCACCCACCACTCGGTCCCACAGTTCGGAGCCAGGGGCCCCGCCTACCTGAGGGGCCCCGCTCGGCGGACGCGTACAAGAGGAGCACTTCCGTCAGACGCACGCACTTCCAGCCTCCTGGAGCCAATGAGGGCGCGGCCGCTGGTGTTACCCTCATTAGCGTCCGGGCTGCGGAGCGTCTCTCGGAGAGCTCGGGCCGGTCCGCCCTGAGGTGGAGGTAAGTCACCTCCCCGAGCTCTTGAAAAACCCGTCTCTGGTGGAGTCAGCTCAGGACTGCTTAGGGTCTTTGAGGGTAAGGTACAACTGTCCCTGAAGCTAGGTCACATTCAAGTTTGGAACAGGGAGTCTTGCCCCTTTATTGTTTCTGTTTCTCTCAGTGGAACCGAAAACCTCGGTAAATTTGCCTCTGGAACAAGTGAGTTCACCCTGGAAAAAAAAAAATTCCTTTTCTAGAGGCTTCTTGGGCTTGGCGGGGCACTTCTCTTTTTTCTGAAATCCTTAATTTCCAAATCTATAAAAGACTAGATCCATGTTCCTGGAAGCGGGACACTCACTCCTCTTGAGAAGGAGACTGCTAGCTGTTGGCAACAGTCCAGATGTTACTCAGAAATTAGGTGGAAACCATTTTCAGATGTTCCCAGCCCATCTCCTTGAAGTCATTAGTCCACAAGACGACATCAGGGTTTACGGCGAAATTGTTTCTCATGTGTTGTCTTTAAAGTTAATTATATTTCAGCCGCCCAGGACAAACTTCCAAGATTACCGTAGAACTCCACCAGAATGAATTGTTTGTCCAATCATAGAATTTCTTAATTTACCACCGTGAATTGTTTCTCAGAGTTACAATTTGCATGTGAAACCACTGTTCTAAGTCCAACTTAGAGAAGACTGTTGACACACCAGTTGGAATGGTTCCAATATCCTACCTTGCAAAACGCTTCAGATCCACAGAATTTGCTTTGTAAAAGTAAGTGGCTGTCATGTTAATATAATTAGCTCTAATTTTTGACATGTGAATATGTGTGGAAGTGTCAACGTTTTTGTGTAATATCGAACTCTCAATGACAAATAGTTAGGGCCAGTGCCACACAAAACGAAACTGGAAAATATACTTCTTTCATCACTGGAAGAATTTGCTGAATAAACATTTTCTCACTGTGTTCATCCCCTAATTTTGATGATGATAATAAGGTGTTCTATTTAGGCATTTATGTTGGTTTTAGTGTGTACAGTCTTAGAAGTGGTGGAGGAAAGGCCTCACCATACGTGCATTGTATTTGCGTGCTCTTTCTCGGTGACGGTCTGATTCAGCGGTTCTATGCTGAGAGTATTCTTACATACCTTTGAGTTCTGTTTAGAGCTAATGGACAATGAAAAAGTATTCCTAGTGCATAGACAAGAGAAATTGGTTTGGGTTCCAGTTCTCAAACAAAAATAGAATACTAGCCTGGAGGGGGAATAGGGAGGGAAGAGAAGATGTTGGGAAAAGGGGAATGAATATTAGGTAGGTAGTCACAGGAGAGAGCGTTGGGGAAGATAACCTCAGAACTGGGAGTCATAACTGGAAAACCAGATAAATACTCCTTGGCAGCTGGGAAGGTTTAGGATACCTCAACTTGGACTTGGGATGGGAGTCCAGAGAGCACTAGTTGCTCCAGCTAGGTAGGGAAAATGCAGGGGCAGATGAAAGTTGAGTGGCTAATAAGAAGCGCCATGAGCCAAAGGCGCTCTGAACGCGTGGACCTCTTTAATGTCTACCGGTAGATAACGTACCATTGTAAATCTTGTGTAACGGTTAAGAGCATGAACTTTTAGAGTCAAGGTTGTTACACAAGCTTTGAGATCTTGAGCAAGTTAATCAACCTCTTACAGCTTAAGTTTCCTCATGTGTTAGGAAAAGAGAGATAATAATAGTACCTACTTCACTGGAGTGTTGTAAGGATCACATGAGTGCTTAGTATATTGCTTGGCACACAGGAAGAACTCAATGAATGTTACTGCTATAGTTGTCACCATCACTGTAGTTACATTAGCATAACTGGATGTTTATTTATGAGAAACAAGCCCATCCAAAGAGAATGGGTGAATGTATTGCCATTCAGTGAAGAGCACAGGAGAAAAAATGATTCCATAGCAGGAACCCTGAAGCTTTCTGCCCTTCTGTTGTCAGTTTCCCCCTCCCCAGGCAACCACTGATCTGTCTTCTGTCATTATAGATTAAATTCTTTTCTAGAATTTCATATAACTGGAACCATATAGCATGTTCTTTTTTGTATCTGGCTTCTTTCACTCAAAATAATGTCTCTGAGATTCATCCATGTTATTTGTATCAGTAGTTTCTTCCTTTTTATTGCTCAGTAGTATTCCATTATTTGAGTATAAGAGTAATAAACTTCATTCATTCATTCATTTCTTGATTAACATTTGAGTTATTTCCAGCTTTTGGCTGTTACGTATAAAGCCAAACCATACAGTTCTTTGTGTAGACGTATGTTTTCATTTCTCCCCGTTATTTTTAAGCTATGCTCTTAATTTGTACCTAAAATCCTTTCTTAAAAAAAAAATCCTTTCGGGCTTCCCTGGTGGCGCAGTGGTTGAGAGTCTGCCTGCCGATGCAGGGGACTAGGGTTCGTGCCCCGATCCCGGAAGATCCCACATGCCGTGGAGCGGCTGGGCCCGCGAGCCATGGCCGCGGAGCCTGTGTGTCCGGAGCCTGTGCTCCGCAACGGGAGAGGCCACAGCAGTGAGAGGCCCGCGTACAGCGAAAAAAAAAAAAAAAATCCTTTCTTTGTGGCCTCCTTAAGGACCTTTCTCCATCAATTATTAGCTTTCTTGCAGGTTCTGTGGCTTCCTAACTGTGCTTTTCCCTCAACCAACCAACATTCTAATTCTGTTCTTCAAAAAAAAATTCAAATCAAATAAACAGCCTTCTTTTAACCATGATATCTCCTTGAAGGTAGTCTTTAGCGTCACTGGGTTTTACTGCCAGGTTCTAGTCTCTCTCTTTTTGTCTACCTACTAGATCTCCCTACTCAGATGTCCTGTGTATACCTCAAGTTCAGCAGCACCTTTAAAACGGTAGTGTCTCTCTTTATGCTTTCCCTCCATACCTCCCAACCTGTGCTTCCCCTGATACTCTCTGTTGACTCTCGGCACACCATCTAAGTGGTCTCTTAAGTCAGAAATCTCCCTTCACCTCCTTCCCTCCTCCATTCACTCAGCTCATCTACTTGTAAACCCTTGACACCATCCCTCCTGTTATTACCCTTCATTATCTCTCACCTGGACCAGTGGAGCTTTACAAACTTTAAGATGCATACACATCACCTGGGGATCTTGTTAAGATGCAGATTTTGATTCAGCAGACCTAGGGTAGGGCCTGTGGTTGTGTATTCCTAACCAGTTCCCCAGTGATGCCCACACTGCTGTTGCATTCTGTCTCACTCACTCTCTTGGTAATGTCATCCAGTCTCACGACTTTAAATACCATCTATATGCAGATAACCCCAAATCTAGTAAATCTCTCGTCCTCTCCCCTGAACTGGGCTCTGTTCTGCGTTACCTACTTAACACCACTATTTGCATATTTAATAGATATCCCAAACTTAACTTCTTTATAAACTGAACTACTGATCTTCTCCCCTAAACCTATTCCATGGCCATCTTTCTCTTCTCAATTAAAGGTAACTCTAGCCTTTTAGTTGCTTAAGCCAAAAATTTTTGGAGTCATTCTTTTTTTTTTTTTTTTTGCGGTACGCGGGCCTCTCACTGTTGTGGCCTCTCCCGTTGCGGAGCACAGGCTCCGGATGCGCAGGCTCAGCGGCCATGGCTCACGTGCCCAGCCGCTCCGCGGCATGTGGGATCTTCCCAGACCGGGGCACGAACCCGTGTCCCCTGAATCGGCAGGCGGACTCTCAACCACTGCGCCACCAGGGAAGCCCTGGAGTCATTCTTGACTCCTCTTTCTCTCGCAGCACACATTCCATCCATCGGCAAATCACATTGGCTCTACCTTTATAATATATCTAGAACCGAATGACTTCTCACCACTCCCGCTGCTACCACCCTGGTCCATGTCAACATCAGCTCTCACCCGGGTTACAGCAGTAGCTTCCCATCTGGTCTCCTTTCTTCCACCCTATTTCCCCCTACATTCTGTTGTCAGTTTTAGCAGCCAGAGAGATCCTTTGAAAATATGTTTGGTCATGTCACTCCTCTTCTCAGAAACCCTGCAGTGGCTCCCTTTTACCGCTGATGACATCTACCAATACTCCTTCCCTCTGTTAACTCCTGCTCAGCCCTTCTGATCTCGCTGGAGATCCTGGAACTGGGCAGGCATGCTTCTGCCTCAGGGCTTTTGCATTGTTTCCTTTGCTTAGAACATTATTCCTTTAGGTGTCTGCTTGGCTCACTCCCTTGTCTCCTTTAATTCTTTGCTCAAATGTCACGTGGTGAGGCCTTTCCTGACCACCCTATTTAGAATTCCAACACTCCTTATCCTCTTGCCTTGCTTTGTTTTACTCATAGCCCCATTATTTAATATGCCATTATACGTATGCATTTTTAAAATCAATTTATTTATTTGTTTGTTTTTATTTTTGGCTGTTGGGTCTTCGTTGCTGCACGTGGGCTTTCTCTAGTTGCAGTGAGCCGTGGTTTCTCTTGTTGCGGAGCACGGGCTCTAGGCACGCGGGCTTCAGTAGTTGTGGCACATGGGCTCAGTAGTTGTGGCTCACGGGCCCTAGAGCGCAGGCTCGGTAGTTGTGGCGCATGGGCTTCATTGCTTGCGGCATGTGGGATCTTCCCGGACCAGGGCTCAACCCCAAGTCCCCTGCCTTGGCAGGCGGATTCTTAACCACTGTGCCACCAGGGAAGCCCTGAGAATTATTTCTAAAGTGCACTGATATATTACTCCCTATTTAAGCCCTCTAAAACATCCCCATTCCCTACAGGATAAAATCCAAACTCTGAGCGTGGGGACACCCTAAAACAATCTTCCAACAGTTCCGTATTAACTTAGAAAAAATTATAGTAAAGTAGAAAAAGGAAGATAATTCTGTGTTGAATTTTTTGACCCTTCTCCAGTGAAATGTTTAACTATGACATATGTCTAATTAGGAATCCTATTTTTACATATCTTTATTTTTAATATAAGTAGAAAATATATATTGAAGACTAATGGTATATTGAATATACCCAAGCTTTCAGATTAGAGGAGCATTTAGAAATTCAATATTCAATTCAATTCAATTAGTAATTAGAAAGTTTTCACTTCTAGGGTTTAGTAGCTGTGGAAAAAGTAGTGTGAAGACTAACTTTAAATTTGTTTTGTAAATTTTTTTTTTTTTTTTTTTTTTTTTTTTTGGCGGTACGCGGGCCTCTCACTGTTGTGGCCTCTCCCGTTGCGGAGCACAGGCTCCGGACGCACAGGCTCAGCGGCCATGGCTCACAGGCCCAGCCGCTCCGTGGCATGTGGGATCTTCCCGGACCGGGGCATGAACCCGCGTCCCCTGCATCGGTAGGCGGACTCTCAACCACTGCGCCACCAGGGAAGCCCTGTTTTTTAAATTTTAAATGGAGAGTAGTGGATGTCAAACATCAAGTATTTTTTTTTCTTATAGTAAATTTAATGAGTGTAATGCTTAATGTTTTTATTTTCTCAAACTTCCTTTGACATTCTCCCAGAAAGTTGCTCATAGGTGCACATGCCCAACATTTTGCTTACAACTTCAGAGACTTTGTACCTCTGAAACCCAGGTCCCAAATTGAGAACCACTGAAACAAAGCATCCCCCACGAAGTTGCTCAGCAGAAGTTTTCCACTCGGAGCGAACATGGGTTATAGCAGAAAGTGTTGTCAGTCTGTGAGGGACGATTGCTGATCATGGCTGTCTAAGTTATGAGGGGCTAAAAAATAGCAGTTTTAGAATTTTATACTTTTCACCTGTGTGGAGAAAGAGCATGCTTTGTATTTCATACGATATCGGTAGCATAAAATAAATGTTTCTTAATGAAATTAACTCTGATGACTTGGTTTTGGAGGAAATGACAAAAGCATAAAAGGTCATGAAAATTCAGTTTTATAGGTTATGGGTTAAGGTGCTGGTTAAATTATGCTTCAAGTTATGCTTATCAATTAAGAAACAGAATTTCGTTTTCTGGAGTTATGTTAAGAATGTTGCATAATTTCAAGACACAGAAGTACCAAGCAGGGACTTCCCTGGTGACGCAGTGGGTTAGACTCCACGCTCCCGTTGCTGGGGGCCCGGGTTCGATCCCTGGTCAGGGAACTAGGTCCCACATGCATACTGCAACTAAGAGTTCACATGCCACAACTAAGGGACCTGTGTGCCACAACTAAGGAGCACATGTGCTGCAACTAAGGAGCCCGCAAGCCCGCCTGCTGCAACTAAGACCCGGAGCAACCAAATCAATAAATTGATTTTTAAAAAAAGAAGTACCAAGCAGCCTTGGTCTTAAGAAGCAGCCTCTTGCATTTAGAAAGAGTCAGTTAAAAATTTCCAACTAGCGAAAAATGGTTGGATTCTGTATGTATTTTGAAGGTGGAGCCATTAGGACTTCCTGATGGGGTGTGGGAAAAGAAAAACAATGCATTTAGGATGATTTGAGGTACTTGACTGTAGCAACTGGAAGGATGTCATCAGCTGAGATCTCCAAGTAGATCAGGTTTGGGGGTGAGGGGCAAGATAGTTCAGTAAAAAAGAAACTTCTGATAAAAATCCTATCCTGAGATAAGTTGACATTCATCTGACATGTTAATATTTGGTTAATGAGTTCTAGAGAATGTAAAAGGCCGTGTTACTTTTAAATAGTTTCTGTTAACCATAGTAAAAGAATTATTTCAGGGGATTTCACTGTTAACCTATGAGTTACTCGCGTTTCTAACTCCTAAGTTTTAGCGTTATGTCTGGAATGTGAAAGGTGCTCAGAAAATGTCAGTGTGGTGGATGGATAGTGTGTTGGTGGGTAACTTCCCCTGCAGCAAGTATCACCTGAACAGAGAAGCAGATGGAAAACAGTCATTCCCATTTGTGAAGATCTGTGTCTGTCATAGATGTGTTGGGAGATGTTTGTATTAAACTTGTTCCTTCTGCCAAGAGATACTGTTCTTCCCCTCAAGAAATGGCATTATCTCCACTTACTAAAGACTTTGAGAGCATCTGTGGGTATCTAGCTCCGACTTAAAATCCCTCAGAATCTGTGCATACAAATCTGTGAACAAGTCAAAAGACACAGCATCATGCAGGTCAGTTGGCTGTTTTCTCTAGACAGCAGTTGACTGTCATGATGCAAGAGATTGGTGTAGCCCAGGTAGGGGAGATCGTGATGATTTTTACTCTAAAATCTCCCACTGCACTTTTAAAGAAGTGATAGATTGACCTTGTTCAAATATACAGTCTGGATCACTGTGTTCTTTTGAAACTAGACCTTTGTTCATTACTAAGATCTATATTTTTCTTTTTCCTTCTCAATACTTACTTTTATAGCGGACATCCAGCTGATGCTACTAACTTCATTGAAACAGAAAAGGAGGTTCAGAAAGCCAAAGCACTAATGCTCTTGAGAGTATCTAATAGGAGATCCTTACTGGGGCTGAATTTGGTTGTGCTGTCGACCCAGTGATTTTGGTTGAACGATTCCTTTTTATCCATTGTCAGTGCTCATTAACATTGTCCCCTGACAGATTTCTTCCCAGTGACGGGTTTTGCTGTGCTTTTTGTTGTCGTGGCTCTGATGTTCAGCTGACCTCTTCATCTAGGAGAAGCAGGGTGGAGACGGTCACATGTTTGCTGGCGGTAGTCAGATGACAGGGCTGCTGGAAAAGGCTCAACCTGCCAAGACATATGTCTAAGGCAGGGGACCAGCAGGGCTCAAATGTCAGCTTCAGACTGTTGATTTAGCATCTGGCCTTGGACAGGTTACACTGGCCAGCCAAGTCAGCCCCAGGCTTGAGCAAAGCACTGTAGGATAAAGAATGGGATCTAATTAAATGGAGTGGAAATAATGTGAGAAGGATGGCTTTTTATATCCCATTCTAACCCTCTCTGCTTTTTCTCTGCTTTTAAAACTCTGTAGCTTCTTGGAGCTCCTCCTTTAAGAGGAGCTATACGTTCCCCTTGCAATGTAACAATCCTAGCTGAGCATTTACTTCCCTTGAAGGACTGGTAAGCCTTTAAATAGGTATGGGTTACTTGGGAAGTTTTTGCTTACCTGTAGAAACCACACTGCTTACTGAAAGCATCACAGACAAGTAGTAAAGTTCAGGAGTCATTTTTTCCTATATTTGGGAGGAAGAAAGCACTGTTAGCAATACTTGTCTTTTAATTGCAATACATATTTTAAATGTTTTTGCTGAAAGGGTTTAAACAAAGGCACCAACTTAGCAGGAGGTGGAAAGCTTCCTGCTTAATGTGCCAACCCCGTCCAGCAGTTCCTTCCACTGTTGATTAATGTCTTAACTTTTTTTTTTTTAATTCTAGTAAAGCAGACTTCACCCTACAAAAAGAAAAATCTCTCATGGAATTTTTAAACTTTCCCTGTTGAAATGTTTTAACTGTGATGTGTCTACTTAGGAGTTCTATCTCTCCATCTCTTTTCTTAGTGTAAGTAGACAATAAATGTTGAAGACTAATGGTGCATTGTATACAGCCAAGCTTTCAGGTTAAGATGAGCCTTTGGAAATTCAGTATTTAAAAACGTACACAGTTGGTTGCCAAAAATGTTAACACTGCGGTGCAGACTCCTTCACTGAAGGACCCCACACCAAATACAGAAAACATCCTCTTTAGTGCCTGTGGGACTGGTTCCATCTGAGTAAGCAGCATAGTAAAACCTAAAAGGACAGCGGAACAGCATCAGTTTACTGGGTAGAATTATCTCAGAAATATATTCCTTTTTTTTTTATTGAACTATAGTTGATTTACAATGTCTTGTTAATTTCTACTGTACAGCAAAGTGAGTCAGTTATACATATATGTGTTTCATATTCTTTTCCATTATGGTTTATCACAGAATATTGATTATAGTTCCTTGTTGTTGATCCATCCTATATATAATAGTTTGCATCTGCTAATCCCAAACTCCCAATCTTTCCCTCCCCCACTCGCCCTTCTCCTTGGCAACCACAAGTCTGTTCTGTATGTCTGAGCCTGTTTCTGTTTTGTAGATATACTCATTTGTATCGTATTTTAGATTCCACATATAAGTGATATCATACAGTATTTGTCTTTCTTTTTCTGCCTTACCTTGCTTAGTATGATAATCTCTAGGTCCATCCATGTTGCTGCAAAATGGCATTATTTCATTCAGAAATATATTCTAGAATGCAGACCCTAAATAGAAGGTGTTTCCTCATGTATCTACTGTGGAACAAAAGTGCTCAAAACCTAGCCAGGCTAAGGTTTTCCTTTGATCGAGGTCATGTGCTTACTGTCGGCAATGCTAGTGATAATAACTGTGACAGTTGTTTTTTTTAATTCCCCCGTTATTTCATTTAAACCTTACAGCAAAACTGTGAAGCAGGTATTTTTATCTCCATTTTAGAAATGAGGGCAAGAAAGGTCAGAGAGAAGAAGTAGCTCCTGCTGTTATGGGATGACTGTTTGAACTGGCCTCCCACCAGGGAATTCTCTGGAGACTCTTTCTAGAACCATGTTAAGGCACCCAATAACTTCTTTCATTTTATAAAAATTTAGACATAGTCTTAATTTAAAGTGCACATCACTCTTAAAAGTACATACAAAGGAAAATATAACTAAAATATACTAGTTTAAGGTATTCCTAAAACTTCAGCACATTTCAGAGTCCAACTCTTCTGTATCATTTTTTGACTTCAGTTAGTTGGGGTCCCTGTTTTTCTACCTGTATCATCTCCTTAGTAACTATTGAATGAGTGGATAAATCTGATATTTTTATAACTGTAAAGAATTTTATAACATCAAAACAAAACATTAGGGCTTCCCTGGTGGCGCAGTGGTTAAGAATCCGCCTGCCGATGCAGGGGACACAGGTTCGTGCCCCGGTCCGGGAAGATCCCACATGCCGTGGAGCGGCTGGGCCCGTGAGCCATGGCCGCTGAGCCTGCGCGTCCAGAGCCTGTGCTCTGCAATGGGAGAGGCCACAACAGTGAGAGGCCCGCGTACCGCAAAAAACAAAACAAAACAAAACATTAGTATTTAATTTAATTTGGGTTCATATTCAAGTTGTAGGATGACTAAAAGAGATACTAAGTAACTTTTTAAGAATTCACTTCAGGGACTTCCCTGGCGGTCCAGTGGTTAAGATTCTGTACTTCCACTGCAGTGGGGCATGGGTTCAATCCCTGGTTGGGGTACTAAGATCCCGCATGCCGTGCGGCATGGCCAAAAACCAAAACCAAAAAAAAGAATTCCCTTCACCTAAATTCTAAATGTGAATTTCTTCTTAGGTTTCAGTCTTTGAGCTCTTGAAGAGCAAGAAGTCCTCTCTTAGCTGTTTTTATTCTAGTAGCGTCTGGCAAATAGTAGATACTTAATAAGTGCTTGACAGAATGACTGCACACTTACCAATTGCGAAGAAAGTAAAGATGATATTACCAACCAGGTTGGTGAGGAGAGGTTGACTGCAGTATCAAGACGATCTGGGCCTAAAAATCAATACCCTGGGTCATACGTTAATTGATTACTTATTAGAAGAAATCCACGCTGTTAGTGTAACACCAGAAGGCACTGACCCTTGAATTCTAATTGTGGCACTAGGTTCATTTGGCTCCAGGCAACTTACTCCTCTTAAGAACCTTGGTTCCTTACTGTGACTGCAAATTAATTCATGCTAGCATTAATAAAAATATTATTAAGAGTTATTAATATCTTAATTGGTGGACAAGGAATGTTTACCATTTTTCTAATTCATGTTAATTTGACATTTTGGTGGAAAAACATTTTGTGGAAATTCTGGAGTAAGGAAATACGCCCTACCACACACAAACCTCTTATAGTAGAAGCTGGCAAGTTTGAATTAGGCTAATTACAAGGAGTGTCACGGTTTCCATTCCTTCCCCATCACTTAAGTTTTCAGATTTTTTTTTAGGATTTTTAGAACTGCAGTTTATTTTGAATGTATCACATTGCATTTGCCTCGTTTGCCTGAAAAAGGTATTAACTGACTTTTTCAGCCAAAACTAATATCCAACATAGAATCTGAAATAACAGATCAAGTCATAATCTGGTTGAGTGTGCCTGTGTCACCCTCAGCCTTGCAAAAGTTAGCTAATGCTGGGCTGTTGGGACTGCTCTCTAGGGAATTCATAAATTGAAACGTCGGTGCTCTCATTTGACGGCTTCTTATACTAGAAGAAATAACTGTTGATTAAAAGTTAAACTCAATCTGCCCAAATCCCAGCTCTCCTCGCTGTACTGAGATTTTTGACTCTTCAAAGAGGTGAAACGGGTGACTACCATTGATAATAGGGGCAAAACAATGGGGCAGACTGCATTTAAACACATAACAGGAATGGCAGAGGGCACCCGAACCATCTCCACAGGTAAGACGTGCATGCTGAGCTGCCAGGGGAGGGGGTTGGCTGGAGAAAGAACTTACCTCAGCAGAACATAGAACTGGAGGGTCAGAATGGTGGTCCTAAACAGGAACACTGTCACTTGGCTGCATGGGACACAGTGAGTTACATTATACATTACTTTTTTAGTGATGAAATGCCTTCAAGAAACCAAATTCAAGTTCTGTTTCACGATAATGTTACATCAAACCACAGAAATAAAAGTTTTAAATATAGCAAAGATGAACTGAGATCCATCCCGTTATAGCAAAATTATGTCTAATAATAGTTCAGTAAGAATAATAGTTACCATTTATTGAGCTCCTACGATATCTGTGATTATTGGTCTCTAGGGAATCTTGAGAACCTTGGTTTCTTATTTATTTGTTTATTTATTTCGTTATTGTGGCTGTGCTGGGTCTTAGTTGCGGCATGCGGGATCTTTAGTTGCAGCATGTGAACTCTTAGTTGCAGCATGTGGGATCTAGTTCCCTGACCAGGATCGAACCTGGGCACCCTGCACTGGGAGCATGGAGCCTTAGCCACTGGACCACCAGAGAAGTCCCTGAGAACCTTTGTTCCTTTACCATGGCTGTAAGTTAATGCCATAAGACAACCCACAAGCAATAGTAAGAATTATTAATATTCATAATTAGTAGACAAATGTGTCACATTTTTTATTCACTTTCTCACTTAATATGCACACAATCCTATGAAATGGGACTGTGGTTTCCCATTTTATAAATTAGGAAACTGAGTCTCAGAAACATTAAATGTCTAGTCTGAGGACAAACACCTAGTAGTAGTGAGCAGTAGAGCTACAGCAGAAGGTGAGCTACAGCGTGGTTAGGACCCTGTGACCGTGTACTGTGCTCGCTCTCCCCCCAGCCAGGTGGTTCACACGGAGTGAGTTAACATACCTCTCACAACTTACACAACCACATGAGGCCTGTGGTTAGCGCTCAACTTTGAAATTCTTTTGAGATTACACGTACATAGTTTCCACACATGTAGGAAAATCTTCTTCCTTAACTAATAGTTCTGTCTCTTCACTGTAAACGGTTATTCACCTTAATTATTTATTTTATTAATTGGATTTAGCACTGAACGACTTGAGGGTATTTGTAGAAATTAAATCTCCCCTCCAAAGACAAAGGTTTACCCCCAGTGAAGGTACTCAAAACAAAAAGCAATTTCAAAATATACCCCCAGGGCTTCCCTGGTGGCGCAGTGGTTGAGAGTCCGCCTGCTGATGCAGGGGACACGGGTTCGTGCCCTAGTCTGGGAGGATCCCACATGCCGCGGAGCGGCTGGGCCTGTGAGCCATGGCCGCTGAGCCTGCGCGTCCAGAACCTGTGCTCCGCAACGGGAGAGGCCACAGCAGTGAGAGGCCCACGTACCGCCAAAAAAAAAAAAAAAAATACCCCCAGACTAAAGCAATGGCACATTGTTAGAACTAGAATATGGTTACATGTTGAAGGTTACTATTTTAAAAGGAATAGTGTCTCTTTAGAGGTGTAAATCTGAGAAGTTGTCAAGTCAATTGCATTAACAGTCGGTCAAAATAGACTTAATTATATTGAGCATTCTGAAGTGTGACAAGAAAAGCCAAACAGTTTGTTTTTTTAAGTTAATGTTTTAAAAACTGACTTAATGTTTACAAAATGTTTCATTAATGTTTACACATCAATGTTTTTGAAACTTAAAGTCAGTGATTTTAAAGTTGAAAATAAATTTTACTTCAACCTCAGAACAGCCTCAGGAAGAAATGAACTTTTTGCCACAATGGGCTGGGGAGGGACACTTACAGCCTGAGCTGATGAGATCTTGGCAGCCAGCAGTGCAAGTGGGAGGCTGTGTGAGCCAGACAGAAGTGAGTCATGGTGGCCCTGGTCCTTGAGCAGCTGGAGCAAGGCAAGGAAGACCCCGAACAGTCCCTTTAGAGCTTCCAAACCTCTTCTACACTCATTCCTCACCTGCCGAGGCCCCCTTCCCTCCTCACGAACCCTTCCGGGATACGGAGGAAGTCCTCTCCAATGGAGAGGGGCAGATCCTTGTTCTCTGAAAACCACTCTAAGCTATGATAGATAGAAGCTCGCTGTAACCTAATTCTTCTATGGTTTTGAGGATCTAAAGTCTAAAGCTGGCTGTGTTAACAGTGAATTAATAGAACTGAGCTGGATATTTGAGACAGGTCATGAATGTGAAAAGAGAGAAAGCTTCCTTTAAGCCAAGAGATCAGCTTCCCCCAGCCCCTTCCCCACCCCTTCCCCTGGGGAGGACCTGGAAACCTGAGCTCACCCCCGAGGTCAGGGAGGGGCTTCAGGCTCTTTGTTCCATCCTTCCCTGCACAGCCAGCAGCTCCCAGGGGATCTGCACCTCCTATTCTCAAGCTTACTGTTCTTCCAGCTCACAGCTTAGTCTCCCTGGGGAGTGGTACCTGAAACTTGAGATGGGTGGGGCTGGAACTAACGCTGGACTCCAGCTGAATCAAGCCCCTCCACCATGGTCCTTGAGAGCATGCTCAGTAGCTGGCCAGATACCCTGATTTCCCTGTGGGCCCAGGGCCACCCCATAATACCACAGGTACTTTGCATGGGAATTGGGGGGGCAGATAAGGAGTGGGGGGGAACAAGCCCCAAGTGAATCCTGGTATCATCCTTGGGATGATAATTGAAAGGTAGGACATTTAAATCATTCTAACCAGTGAACTCATTTTTTTAATGCTGTGTGGAGCATTATTGACCCTTCTCTCCTTTATTTCCTATTAACAATTAGCAGTGTCCCTGTGATCCCTGCCACTGTTTGGACTAGACCTCAAGTATTTATTGAATAAATGTTTCCTAATTTCCATTCCCACTGACTGTACTTAAATTGAAGCTTTCATTACTTTGTAACTGGCCTTCCTATCGTTTTGCCCCTTCCAATTAATCCAATAGCATCACCATCATCAGTATTATCACTTTCCTCACAAATAACGGCTACCATTTATTTTAACATTGCACCAGGCACTGTCATAAGCACTTTGCCGTATCATATCATGATCTCTATTTTACAGATGAGGAAACTTAAGACACAGAATTAAGTGATCAGGTCAAGATCATACAACCATATAAGGATTTTAAACACTCATGTCACCTTATTTTTCTAGAGCATTGTTTTTCTAGAACCCTGTTGTCACTCCATTGCTCAGAAACCTTCAAAGTTTCCTGTTGTCTAAGGAACTGAAGTTCACATTCTGCAACTCCTCAGCCAGAAGGGCTCATTTCCAATCTACACAGCTCCAATTTATCTCGAATTTTTCTTTTTGGTGAGAGAGAACCTAGGAGTCAGGAAACCTAAATTCTAGCCCTGGTTCTGCTACTCACTAACTTTGTCTCATGCGAGCATAAAATCTGAGCAAAAGTAAGTTGGTCAAACTAACAATTGGGTCTGAACACAATTGGGCTACAAATAAATGGTCCTGATACAGGTCTTTTGAGTGTTGGCAAGACTTACAGGTACACAGTGAGATGTTTTATAGCCTTAATTTCCAACTCATTCTCAACTTATTATTTCTTCGAGATGTTTGTAATAGTGAAAAATTAGATAAATCTAAATGACCAATGATAGACGATTAACTGGAAAAACTAAATATCTAACAGTAGGTTATTATTTGGAACAAAGTAAATGTCTTTGGCCATTTTTTGTTCTTTTATGGTGAGAATTAAATTATAATGTGCATGAAAAGTAGTTTGTAAGTTAGAAAGTATCATATAAATGTTAGTTTCCTTTTTTTTTTTTTTTTTTTTTTGGCTGCTCCATGCAGCTTGTGGGATCATAGTTCCCTGACCAGGGATTGAACCCATGCCCTCGGCAGTGAGAGCTCAGAGTCCTAACCATTGGACCGCCACGGAATTCCCAAATGTTGTCTTCTTTATTGTCATTCATTATGTTTCAACTTTAATCATAAAAATACTTCAGGGTCTACAGGTGATTCCCTAAAAGTTCCCAAAACACTTCGAGCAATTTGGCATCCAGGGAACTCCTGAAAGTATTTTATTTATTGATAGTTAATAGGGAGTGTTTATTAAAGAAATAATTAGAACTGAGTGCTTTGAGTTGGAGATAGGTTCACTGAGTCCCAGCACAATGAATGAAAAAGACCCCCACTATGACTCATCACTATGGCATTTCAGAGCATTGGGGATAAAAAGAACATGCTTCAGATCTTCCAAAAAGACAAAGCAGGTTACATGAAAAGGAACAAGAATCAGAATAGCACCAGACTTTCAACAGCAGTGTTCGGTGCCAGAAAACAATGAAGAATGCATTCATAATTTTAAAAGAAAATTCCAGCCTAGAATTCTCTCAGTTAAGGAAGAATAAAGACAGATTTATTTTATCTTCCATTTGCCCTTTATTATGAAGCTATTTGAGGATATGCTCCAGAAAAATTAGGAAGTAAAACAAGGAAGACAATGACATGGTTCTAAGAAATAGGGGATCTCCCTTAGGAGGGAGATGAAATGTCATATTTCAGAAGGACAGATGCACAGTGGGTTAGAGATTTCCAGCCCAGATTAGAGAAAGAATTTCCGGAAAAAAGCCTCCATGAAAAAACAGATTCACTAGAGTAATAATAGTTGACTGAACCATTTGAAATTGATTTTTTTTGAAGATCCAAAAGAGGTGAGGGACTTTGCTGGTGGTGCAGTGGTTAAGAATCCACCTGCCAATGCAGGGGACATGGCTTCAATCCCTGGTCCAGGAAGATCCCATATGCCACGGAGCAACTAAGCCTGTGCGCCACAACTCCTGAGCCTGTGCTCTAGAGCCGGAGAGCCACAACTACTGAAGCCTCTGCGCCTAGAGCCTGTGCTCCGCAACAAGAGAAGCCACTGCAATGAGAAGCCCGTGCACCGCAACAAAGAGTAGCCCCCGTTTGCTGCAACTAGAGAAAGCCCGTGTGTAGCAATGAAGACCCAACGCAGCCAAAAATAAATAAATAAATATTTTTTTGAAAAAAAGTTGAATTACAGCAACATGATATGCAACATAAATAATTGCTATATTCATAGTGTGTTCATTACTTGCCAAAAGCATCTTTATGTATTGTCTCATTTCTCACAATAATCATGAGGCAGGTAATATTATTTTCTCTGTTTTAAGACAGAAAAACTGGGGCAAAAGGAAGGTTAGGCTAGGGTTAGGTTGCCCAAGGTCATCCAGCTCATGTAAATATTGGAGCTGTGGTTTGAACCTGGACAGCCTGATTTCAGAGCAAGTGTTCGTAACTGTTATGCTATATAGGCAGGAGGTTGGAGGATACTTTTTTGTGGACACTGACCAGTCCTAGGAGAAAGACCTGTAATACAGCCAAGTTACCATACAGTGAAGCCCACTGTGCAGAAGCCCTACCTACCCACTTAGAACTGCCTATCAACTCTTTGAAGGAAATTTAAAATATATCATTAATATTGGTAGAGTAATTAGAGAGCGTAATGCATTGGTGAAACAAGAACAGAATACCATAAAAAGGAACATTCAGAGGACAAAGATCTAAAACATTGAGTTTTGGGAATTCCCTGGCAGTCCAGTGGTTAGGACTCAGCACTTTCACTGCCAAGGGCCCAGGTTCGATTCCTGGTCGGGGAACTAAGATACTGAAAGCCTCGAGATATGGCCCCCCCCCAAAAAAAAAAACTGGGTATAATAGCAGAAATGAAAATCTCAGTAGGTGGATTGGAGGATGAATTTGAGGATATTTAGAAATTAGAGCATGAAGGTAAGAGATGGAAAAGAGAAGAGAAAGGATAAGAAAATTGGAAGACCAGTCCTGGTGCTTCAGCTCTAACTCTTAGGCATTTCCAAAGAGAACAGAGAAAATGGAAGGTAGGAAATCATCCATGAAATAACTCAAGGACATTTTATAGAACTGCAGGTTATGAGTTCTGAGATTGAAAGGGCCTGCTCAGGGCCCAGCACAACAGATGAAAATAGAGCCACACTAGAGGACATCACTGTAAAATTTCAGAACATCTGGGGACAGAGTTCTCGTAAGCGTCAAGGGAGAAATAATATAAGCCACATTAAAAGGATCAGAATTACTGGAAGTGACTTTGGATTTGTCACTGTTCGCACTGCAGTCTAGAAGCAATGCCTCAGAATTGTGGGAGAAGGTGACTTTCAACATAGACTAGAGATTCTCTCTTTCTCTCTCTCCCCCCCATACATAATCTATGAGGATTAGCTCTCATACACCCTCACAACTCTCTCCCAAACTTCCCAAATATATAGCCTGAGTGTAATGGGGGTGTATGAGCTGATCTTCTTCGATCATGAGAGAAAGTAAATAGACACTCTTTGGATAAATTAAGAAATAACATTATAAGCACATAATATAGAATTATGATAGATTCGACCAGAAGAAATAGCTGAAAAAGTTAAAAGTGGTCACCTCTTAGGGATTTGGTTGGAGGGGTTGGTGGGTGAGATATGACCAATGACTGTTGCTTCCATTATGGGCCTTTTGTCACCCTATGATTTCATATCTATATACGTGAATTCGTTTAATTAAAAAAATTTTTTTAATTTATTTTATTTATTTTTTGGCTGCGTTGGGTCTTTGTTGCTGCGCACGGGCTTTCTATAGTTGCAGTGAGCGGGGGCTACTCTTCGTTGTGATGCGCGGGCTTCTCATTGTGGTGGCTTCTCTTTTTGCGGAGCACGGGCTCTAGGCGCGTGGGCTTCAGTAGTTGCGGCACGCAGGCTCAGTAGTTGTGGCTCGTGGGCTCTAGGCGCGTGGACTTCAGTAGTTGCGGCACACAGGTTCGGTAGTTGTGGCTCACGGGCTCTAGAGCGCAGACTCAGTAGTTGTGACGCACTGGCTTAGTTGCTCTGCGGCATGTGGGATCTTCCTAGACCAGGGCTCGAACCTGCATTGGCAGTCGGATTCTTAACCACTGCGCCACCAAGGAAGCCCTAATAAAAATTTTTAAATAAAATTTTAAAATCAGTTGCCTTGCATTACTTCATTAGGGTTATGGAAGGATCAAATGGAATAACTGATATGAAAACGAGTTTGTCCGTCGTAAACTGTTACTCAGTTGAAAGTGATAACATGACCATGTTGACTAAGAGGCAGAATACGGTTTTGAAGGACGGGCTGTTGGGGAGTTATATTTGGTGGATGATCATGTCATTGTATCTGTTAACCGCGGCCACAGTAGTGCAGTCGCAAAACAAACATTCATTTTTGCTCATGAGTCTAGGCTCAGCTTGTGGGTTCTCTGATCTGATCCAGGCTTAGCTAATCTCACCTGGAGTTGCTCGTGCATCTAAGCAGATTGTCTGGGGTTTGGATGGTCTAGGATGGCCTCAGCCACATAGCTGACGGTTAGCTGTCTGTCAGCAGGAGCACCAGCTCTCTCCTGCAAGTTCTGTCGTCCTCCAGGAGGCTAGCCTGGGTTTGTCTTCATGTCAGGGGCAGGAGTCCAAAAGAGAGTGGGAGTGTACAACACCTCGAAGGCCTAGGCTCAGAATGGGAACACTTTCCCATGTGCCACATTGTTGGGCCAAAGCAAGTCACAAAGGGTGCGAAGGAGATTCCATCCCTTTATCGTAAGGGCTGCAAATTCACATTGAAAAGGAAGGGTGGAGAAAAGGAGCCATTTTTGCAATTCACCCAGCATAGTCACTGAAGCCAACTATTTATTCCACCTATTTGGAATGAGAACATGGAAAGACATCAGAAGACCTGTAACTGAACTTACTTTCTTTTTCCTTTGTAGACAGTAAGAGAGGTGTCAGAGTTTTCCATTTAGATCGACAACTTCAAATTCTCAGCATGGAAATCTCAGAGAAGACAGAAGTGGTTCTCCTTGCTTGTGGTTCCTTTAATCCTATCACAAATATGCACCTCAGGCTGTTTGAGCTGGCCAAGGACTACATGAATGGAACAGGTAGGAACAGTAGCCAAAAGCAGTGATGGGGTTCAGGATGCACTACCCTACAATACAGCACTTTGGCATATTGGATATTTTAAACGGAAGGACTTTGATAAAACAGCAGAAGCAGGAAGGTCACTCTGACCTCCTCCCTCCACCCCTCTTCCCTGAAGCAGATCGTAAAACGTTCATGTGAGAGGTGCTCTCCCTAAACCCGGAGAAAAGGAGCATCCTTATCTCTGAAGACAAAGGGAAGTCAAACAAACATTCTTTGCTAAATTCCCCTGAGTTTTCTACACTTACCTTGTACTCTTTGCCCTATCATATTTCGCCATGACTGTTTACCCTTCATCCAACCTAGCATAAAAATACAGTAAGTCCTCTATATAGAACAAGTTCCATTCCAAGAGTGAGTTCATAAGTCCAATTTGTAAGTTCAACAGAGTTAGCCTGGGTACCCAACTAGCACAACTGGCATATAGTACTGTACTGTAATAGGTTTATAATACTTTTCACACAAATAATACATAAAAAACAAGCGAACACAAGAAATAAAACATTTTTAATCTTACAGTACAGTACCTTGAAAAGTACAGTAGTCCAGTACAACAGCTGGCATACAGGGGCTGGCATCGAGTGAACAGGCAAGAAGAGTTACTGACTGGAGGAGGGAGAGGAGGTGGGAGAATGGTAGAGCTGAAGGATCCTCAGCAACAGGGGATGGAGGGCAATCTTCAATGCCACTCACGCCTGACGCTGAGGGCACAGGTTCTGGTTCCTTGGTTCCTTGTTGGATTCAATTCCATCTACCGTCTTGAAAAAACGATCCAGTGATGTCTGGGTAGTAGCTCTCTTTTTCTCATCATAGATGACACGGTAGCACTGGATTGCATTCTGAACGGCTGCCGCAACCTTCATGTACCGTTCTATGTTCAGGTCCTGTGCCTCAAACACTAACAGTGCCGCCTCAAATAAAGAAAATCCCCTTGCCATTTCCTGCGTCGTGAATCTCTTCAGTTCTTCAGTTACTTCTTCCTCTCCTCTCTCTTTGTCCTTTCTCTGGGCCTCCAATTCCATCACAGCTTCGTTAGTAAGCTCCTCGTGTTGCACAGCAAGGAGTTCAGTGAAGTCGTCCTCTTGCAAATCTAGCTAGGAATAAAGGTACTATACTACTGTACCCTTACAGTACTGTACAGTAAAGTACACAAAAGCACAACCACTTGTAGAGGATGCAGTGCACGTGACAATGTACGCCAGACATGTTAACTAACTTATGTGATTGGACATGCAAACACACGTTCGCATCTTTGAAAGTTTGCAACTCGAAGGTTCATATGTAGGGGACTTACTGTACTTGGGTTTAACTCTTTCTTGGAGACTTCATTTCCTTATGAAGGCTCCCGTGTCACATAAATCTTACATTAAGTAAATTTGTATGCTTTTCTCCTGTTAATCTATCTTTGTCAGTTTCACACCCCGCCAGGGACCCTAAGAGGGTCGAGGAAAACTTTTTCTCCCCTACATACACACAGATTTATTTTGTTTTGTTACATAAGTGATCATGCTGTGTGCTGATAGGTGGATGGGTGTCCAAACTCACTAATAATCAGGTAACTAAAATAAAAAATGAGATATACTCTGCCCATCACATTGACACAAGTTTTCAAACTTGATAATGTCAAATATCAGGTGTTGGGAAGGAATGAGCTCTTGCGTGTACAAATAGATCAAGGCTTTTTATGAGGCAGTTTGGCAATATCAGTCAAAATTTAAACTGCTGAGGAATGGAGAGTCAGTGTTTGATGGGTACAAAAATTTCACTTGGGGGAGTTGAAAGAGTTCTGGAGATGGACGGTAGTAATGGTCGTACAACATGTCACAGTACTGTACACTTAAAATAGCTTAAATGGTAAATTTTGTGTATATTTTACCACAATTAAAAATAAATAAATAAGCCTGGATCCCTGTGAAAAAAGGAGGAGGGGGGAAATCTGTGATTATGAAACCATATTGATATTTCCTGTGCATAAAATCTAATTTGTTATAATACCTCATATCAAATCTAATTCTTTACCCAGGAAAATATGAAGTTATCAAAGGCATAATTTCTCCCGTCGGCGATGCATATAAGAAGAAAGGACTCATCTCTGCCCATCACCGAGTTATCATGGCAGAACTCGCCACCAGGAACTCAAAATGGTTGGAAGTTGATACATGGGAAAGTCTTCAACAGGATTGGATAGAGACTGCCACGGTGCTGAGGTATCCGTGGTGCAGTCAGCTTTGCCATGCCATTCCTGTGTGAGGTTACCACACGGTAACAGGGCGTAGGTGGTGCTCAGCCTTTATGGCTGTCACTGTGTTTTGAGATGTTTGCACACTTGTTAACTGTATATCCCTATTAAAGAATAGAGGAAGCACACCTGGCCTGTCTGTGCCCCAAGTGAGAAAGGTGAAGTTGTAAGATGATGTTACTGTGGTCAGTCATCTTAAGTATAAAAGAGAGAGGCAGGTAATTTAAGGAAGAGAAGCCATGATGCTTGATCACGGAGAGAGCTGGTTTTGGGAGCTGCTTCCCTGACAGCATATGGGGGTTGTCACAAATCGCCGCACTCAGAACTCTGAAACAGCTCCAGTTTAAGCGTTCAGAAACCAGAGTGAGTAGCATCTAATGATTACTGAATGTTCTCTTGAGTATAAAACACCAGGACTTTTGGAAAAACCTGTCTAATGTCTGTTCTTAGAGTCCGAACCTTCTGGTTCTAACCATATCAGTTAGGGTTACGATAGGAAATAGAAACCACTCTGAGTATTTTAAGCAGAAAGGGATTTTAGGTGCTCATGCAGAAATGTTGAAAAGAAGGGCTGGAAGAGTAGAAGTGGTGGCTTGTTTCAAGGTCATGCCTCCTTAGCTGCAGTTGGAGTTCAGGAAACTGTTCCTGCTTCTGCTGCCAACGATGCTGCTCTTAAACTGTCCCAGTCTATAGGGTCTGGCCACCACACTGACATGGTAAGAGATTACTTGTCGGGGTCCAGTATATACTTGTTTGTTTTTTATGTATTATTTGTGTGAAAAGTATTATAAACCTATCACAGTACAGTACTATATATCCGATTGTGTTAGTTGGGTACCTAAGCTAACTTTGTTGGACTTACGAACGTGCTCTCGGAATGGACCTCATTGGTATTTAGGGGACTTACTTTCTGTAATCAATGTTAATGCTTGTTTTTATGACACAGACACATACAGCTTAGAATAGTAATAGCTACCATTTGCTGTGCTCCCAGGATTTTCCTTGCTTTCCATTCTTGACAGCCAGAGCCCAGGGCTGCCATATCCTGGCCAGCATCCGTTCTGACCCAGCAGTACTATGTATTCGAAGGCACCCATTCTGAGTAGTTGGCATTGTACCTGTGGTTAAATGTGTTTAACAGCTCCCAGCCTTTAACACTGCATCAGAGGCTCTTAGGCATCTCCAGAGGGATGACGTTTCAGCTGAGCATTGTGAGAAAGAGGAATGTTCTATTGCTTTGTTGCTTTATAGACACCATCAAGAGAAGCTGGAGGCCAGTAGCTGTGATCACCAGCAGGACTCACCTGTACTGGAAAGGCTTGGACGGAAGAGGAAGTGGGTTGAACAAAGACAAGATTTTAGTCAAAAGAAATCACTAGAGCAAACAAAAACAAAAGGTCTGTATGTTTTGCCAGGACTTACCAATGATAGCTGATAAGACTCTAGAGCTGAGCAAGCCCCCTTTGTACTTTACTTTCATATGCAATATGTGTGGGTGCCTGGAAAATGCCCCTTGTTCGTTTTCTTTTCTTCCCCCCCCCACTTTGGCTGCACTGCACAGCTTGAGGGATCTCAGTTCCCCGACCAGGGATTGAACTCAGGCCATGGCATTGGAAGCCCGGAATCCTAACCACCAGGCCACCAGGGAATTCCCCACCCCTTGTTAGTTTTATGATGGAAGGAAGAGAGAGTCAGAGGCACCCTGAGCTTATTTATCCTGCAGGAGGTCGACCTTAACTTTTGAGGGATCCTGGATCTCTTTTTAGAGAATCTGAATCTGATAGAAACTATGAACCCTCTAGCCAGAAGAACCCACGTACACATTCATTTTGATGCAGGACATTATTAAAAAGGCAAACCCTGGGACTTCCCTGGTGGCGTAGTGGTTAAGACTCCACACTCCTAGTGCAGGGGGCCTGGGTTCGATCCCTGGTCCAGGAACTAGATCCCAGATGCATGCCGCAACTAAGAGTTTGGATGCCACAACTAAGGAGCCTGCAAGCTGCAGCGAAGAAGCCCACCTGCCACAACTAAGACCCGACACAACCAAATAAATAAATAAATTTTTTTTTTTAAAAAAAGGCAAACCCTGAAGCTCTGTTTTCTTCTTCTTCCCAGGTGTGCCAAAGGTGAAGTTGCTGTGTGGAGCAGATTTCTTGGAGTCCTTTGGCGTGCCCAGTCTGTGGAAGGGTGAGGATATCACCAAAATCGTGGGAGACTATGGGCTTATATGTATTACTCGGGCTGGAAGTGATGCTCAGAAATTCATCTATGAATCCGACGTGCTGTGGAAACACCAGAACAACATTCACCTGGTGAATGAATGGATCACCAATGACATCTCATCCACAAAGATCCGGCGAGCCCTCAGAAGGGGCCAGAGCATTCGCTACTTGGTACCAGACCTTGTCCAGGAATATATTGAGAAGCATAGTTTGTATAGCTCCGAGAGTGAGGAGAGGAATGTTGGGGTGATCCTAGCTCCTTTGCAGAGAAAAACTTCAGAAGCTGACACATAAGAAATTCTCCAGCATGGTATTGTGGACTTCCCTTTTGGGAATTTGAAACAGTGTGGGTGTTTGTTAGTAAATGGGGGAAGGAATTGTGATCCTCTTTAATAAATTAAAGTTTAAAAGGTTGGTAAAAATCAGTAATTTAAGATCAGGTTTATCTTTATCAGAAGTTACTAAGATGAATGATTTCAATTTTTTTTTAAGGAATATACAAATCCCTTTATCTTTAAAACTAGAGATTAGTAGCAGAGCTAATTGTAGAAGAACATTATAGAAGAACATTCAATATACAAATCCCTTTATCTTAATTTTTTTATTATTATTATTTTAATAAATTTATTATCTTTGGCTGCGTTGGGTCTTCGTTGCTTTGCGCGGGCTTTCTCTAGTTGCGTCGAGCCGGGGCTACTCTACGTTGCGGTGTGCGGGCGTCTCATTGCTGTGGCTTCTCTTGTTGCGGAGCACGGGCTCTAGGCGCGTGGGCTTCAGTAGTTGTGGCACGTGGGCTTCAGCAGTTGTGGCACGTGGGCTTCAGCAGTTGTGGCTCGCAGGCTCTAGAGCGTAGGCTTCAGTAGTTGTGGCACACGGGCTTAGTTGCTCTGCGGCATGTGGGATCTTCCCAGACCAGGGCTCGAACCCGTGTCCCCTGCATTGGTAGGCGGATTCTTAACCACTGCGCCACCAGGGTAGTCTCCTCTTTATCTTTAAAACAAGAGATTAGTAGCAGAACTAATTGTAGAAGAACCTTGTAGAAGAACATTCAATCAAACTAACTACAAAAAGAATTCAAAAAAGACATCCTGGCTTTACCACAGAAAGAGAAGTAAAGTGTGAAAAGTAAAGAGACCATTTAAGATCCTAATTTTAGTTACGAAAGGAACGAACATTTTATGCATGCCTTTTTTCCTGGGCAGCCCTCACTCAGGGTGGCCAAAGAATTCTTAAAATAGTGATCTTGTAAAATGCATCACTGATCAGTCATCTCCAGCTGTGCAAAATACCGGCTGTGAAGTCCTGGCAGAAACTACTCCAGGGCTTGGTTCTCTCCGGCATACATCAGAAGGCCAGTGAAGCTTTGCTAGGCACGCTTGCCTGCAGCCCCACCTGTAGAGGCAGGGAGAGGGGTCTGAGCCCTGGAATGTTTAGAAAGGTACACGGGTGTTTCTGATGTCCACGAGAGGCAGGGAGCCTCTGCCTTCACCATGTTTTGCACAGATTCTCTTAGCACAGCCCTGTTGTGGCTCGTGGTCCAGCCCTGGCCATCTGCCATCTCTGTATAGAAGGGATGTCATGCTACCTGACACAGAGAGAACCACAGAGAATGAGAGATCTCACTCAAGGATTTTGTGAGGTGTGAATGCTCTTAGCCTTTACTGGTAGCTTAATCAGATGGTGAAAGGACATGAGAAATGCCGCACTGGACCAGCCCAGCAGTTCCTCTTTCTTTTTGTGGCTGCATTGGGTCTTCGTTGCTGTGCGCGGGCTTTCTGTAGTTGCAGCGAGCGGGGGCTACTCTTCATTGTGGTGCGCGGGCTTCTCACTGCGGTGGCTTCTCTCGTTGCGGAGCACGGGCTCTAGCCACTCAGGCTTCAGTAGTTGTGGTACGTGGGCTCAGTAGTTGTGGCATGCAGGCTCAGTAGTTGCGGCACACAGGCTCTAGAGCACCGGCTCAGTAGTTGTGCTGCATGGGCTTAGTTGCTCCGTGGCATGTAGGATCTTCCCGGACCAGGGCTCAAACCCATGTACCCTCCATTGGCAGGCAGATTCTCAACCACTGCACCACCAGGAAAGGCCCCCAGCAGTTCCTTTAGCTCAGAATTTTGGTTCCTGATGAGTGGCTTGTGGAAGAAATCTCAATCTAAAACTCAATCTAAATCTCAATCTAAAACCCTCGAGTTTCTGAAGACCCCTGCTGTTTCTATTCCAGCCCACTGTGAACCTGCCACTTGTGGATTTAAGCAGAAAAAGAGTCTGTTTTCTTATACTTTTTCTCTTCTTGTCCGTCTGTAGGAACTTTACCCAAAGTAGAACACCCAAATAATAACTGAAGTCATAACGTTATGTTAAAAACACAAACTTGTTATATGGTTTGCTACTGATTAAAATTTTGTGGAAGTTTTATCAATTAATACAGCAAAAAGACCAGAAATAGCTTTTTCTAGAATAGTTTTATGGTTCATGAAAATCACTCTGTGATAGAAAGAGGACTAAAGTTAAATTTCTAATGAAAATAGAATAGGGACTTCCCTGGTGGCACAGTGGTTAAGAATCTGCCTGCCAGTGCAGAGGACACGGGTTCGAGCCCTGGTCTGGGAAGATCCCACATGCCGTGGAGCAACTAAGCCCGTGTGCCACAACTACTGAGCCCTCGTGCCACAACTGTTGAAGCCCGTGTGCCCTAGAGCCCGTGCTCTGCAACAAGAGAAGCCACCACAGTGAGAAGCCCGTGCACAGCAGTGAAGAGTAGCCCCCACTCGCCGCAACTAGAGAAAGCCCACGCACGGCAACGAAGACACAACACAGCCCCCCAAAATAATAATAATTTTAAAAGAAGAAAGTAGAATAATTTACCTTTACATACCTACATCTAATAATTTACATTTCATACCTACACCACTCTAAAGGATTTATACCTCTGTAGAAGAAAAAAAAGTACTTATACCTGTGCAGTTGGATAGTCAGATCTGAAGCCACCACTTAAAAAAGGAAAATGTTAAATAAACTTGGCAAATGTAAATTCTACAGCTCGTGGCTTATTCTTATAAAGTCAACGGGCCGACTTCTCAAAGACGGAGGAGAGCAAAGCCTGGCACCCAACAGCTTCAGTCTTTTATCTGCTGAACGAATGAAAGGTTATAATCTCAGATTGTAGAGATGAGGATCATTCTCCCGCTCCTCAGCTTTTTGGAGTTTAGGAATTGTAGCAGTACTGAAAAATAGCAATCTATAAACGGATGAAGTTTTCAAAATTTAACTTTGATTTCTTCTCCTGGAAAACTACACTTAGTTTATATGAACTGCGTGTGAACTGCAGGAAGTTTCCAGTGCTAGAAACTTCTTTTCTACTTTGTTGCCTTCCTGCCTAGAAGTGCCCACAGGCTGCTCAGCTGTGAGTATATTGACCTCAGGGCCCACTGGGGACCCTCCCAGGAGACCTGGTAACAGTGAAATGATCCTGTTGTTGTGCCATTTATGGATCAACAACTTTGTACATGGAAGGAGCTGCTTGCCTTTTTGTCCCAGTACCAGGATGCCGCTAATGCCACACAGTAATAACGTAGTTTAGGGTATCCTTAAGGACAGAACTTCCTCTTTGGATAATGAAATAAGACAATGAATTTCACAAGGGAATAAATACCAGTAACTGTTGTGGCTTCTGTTGAGGAAGAGGGAAAAAATGCCATTGTTTGTTCCCTACCATACCTTTTTCATACTTGGCTCTTGTAATGTGAATTTAAGAGTTTAGGAAATGTGTAGAGCTGGTGTTTTGTTTGATGCTGGTGTTTTTTATGTGTTGTACTCCCTTACCTCTTACATTGTCTAATTCGAAGCAGCAAAAGAACGTTCAGTAGAAGTCCTTTACTGAAGCTTCATTCAGTTGAGCCTACAGTATATGGGGAGATCTGTGTTGTTGTTTGCCTGGTTAGTGGACAAGTGTGAACAGCACTTGTTAGCAGTTCCTTGGAACTGGGGCACTGAATGCCTAGTGCGATTGAGCCAAGGGGGTGATTTAGCTTCATCTCCTGCGTCAAACGATGCTTTTTGTTTTCTGCCCCCTTGAGTATCTCACTACAGGGTAGAAGGAAGCATCCCCCCAAGGTCAGCGTGCACAGCAGTGGCGGGGCTGCTGTCATCCTTACCCCACCCTCTCCAAGTCACTTCTCTGGGAGCCCAGAAGTTGCTGTATTATGAAATGGGCTCCTTTGACATTTATTTCTGGGTGCCACGGGACATCCATTCCTCCACCATTCTCATAGTTGCTCCCAAAGGCCTCTTGATCTAAAATGTTCACCATAGCATCCACCTAACCATGAGAATGCATAGACAGTATCCATCTCTAAAATCTGTACCTAGTTCACCAGTGGCGCTGTTTGAACTTAACAATGTCAGCACTTATTGAGCACTTAATAACTGTGCCCGGCATGTGCTAACATGTGCCTTATATGATAAGGGAAATGGGCACAATTAGGTGACTGGTGTAAATGGCAAAACTGAAGCTTGAACGAGCAGTTTGTCTTCAGAACCTGTGCTCTTAACCTCTTTACTCCTTGTGTAATGTATTACTTTTCAAAGAATGAGGTTTTAGCCAAATCTTGAAATTTGCATCCACCCAAAGTAGATAAATAAAAATAAACAAATCTTTCAACAGTATGGTAGTCTGATGGTGATGTCTGATGTGTTCAGTCCATACAGATGGACTAAGTTGAACTCTCCCAGTGTTAGCATTTCCTTGAAACTGGGGCAGTGAATGCCCAGTCAGAGGAAGGAGGGGCATGAGCCGCAGTTCACTCTTAACCAACAAAAAGAGGAAGAAGGGCACCCAGCTGCCCGTGCTGGTACCAGAACGTCACCCTGCAGCACTGCTGCCTGTGAGTCAGCAGAAGAAGCTTCTGCCTGGGAGGCGGGTTTCTAGCTCCAGGCATGTCAGTCAGCATATGGGGGCAGTCACTTGTCTCTCAGATTCCCCTTCTGTAAACAAAAGTGATGTTTTTTGTTTTTGGGGGTTTTTTGGCCGCACCGCAAGGCTTTTGGAATCCTAGTTCCTGGACCAGGGATCGAACCTGTGTCCCCTGCATTGGAAGCACGGATTCTTAACCACTGGACCGCCAGGGAAGCCCCCAAAACAATGATTTTTGAGGCCCCTTCCGGCTCTGAAATGTTGTAGCCCTGATGGAGAGTTGCCACTCACACTGGCTTCTCACCACTCTCAGCTGCCACCTGTCCCCACCCTTCTGCATGACCAGGAAGTAGTTCTTGGAACACTCATCACTTGAGGTGCTAAAGGGAGCACCGTTCAGCACCTGTCACCAGCCTCTGTTGCCAGGCTGCTTGCAGTTAGGGAGGGCGGGCAGAGAAATGCTGCATTTGGAGCATCAGCAGGGAACTCTGCAGAACTGCTCCTGAAGGCTTCCTCAAAATGAGTACCCAGAGGTCCTGTAGTCAGGAAACCAGGACAGAGGGTGTTCCAGGTGGAACTCCTTATACTACAAATTATTTCTCATTTATCTGAAATTTGAGGAGTCCTGTTTCTGGTCTGTTTTTTTTCCAACTAGGCAGGAGGAACGACCTAAGAGGAGGTATGGAGAAGAACAGGCGTGTGACCATGGGCTTTTAGCAAGGAAGCCAGCCTGACCGAGGCCAGGCGTGTGGGGTGGGATGTGGCGGCTCATAGGAGGGGAGCTTGGAAGGGTCCAGGTAGGGTTTCGGGCCTGCTGCAGTGGTGCCGGCGCGTGGTGGGGATTCCCATTCTCTGTTGTGGCTCCTCCTGAGGACGATGGCCCTCCTCCTGCTGAGGGGACTTCAGTGCTGGGATTCTGATCCATTTCTGCCTCAAGCGTCTTACAAGTCTGAATGATACAGCAGACAGTGTGTCCCAAATCAAGTTAAACTGCCTGATAAGTTTTTCCAAACCAGTGAGTATCATGACAACAATTGCATTTTAAAACATTAGGGAAATTTTCAAACATAGGTTTAGTGATAAAAGTATAACGAACCCCTGTGTATCCAGGTCTTATCCCTGGAACTGCACCGAGCTCCCTGATGGTGTTGCCTCCTTGCGTTAGGGAGGGGAGGGATGGATGGGGTGAAGTTTACTACTGTCCACACCATTCTTCGCTGGATCAGTATCAGACTCCATCAAGTCTCCCTCATCATTCCCATCCATTACTGTCTAGGAGAAGAGGTGCTTGTACACAAGATCAGGACCTCATCTTGGCTCTAATTTTATGGTTTACTTTGCCAGTATCAAATAGAAGGAAAGAAAGGGCTCAAATTTGGCCAGATAACTTTCTCTTTCCTTTCGAGAGGTAACTTTGGTCTTAGTCTAGAAGAAAGATCTTGAAATTGCAGAGGAGAAAATGATTCCTCCTCCCATGGGCAAGTCCAGTCTATGTCCACTTCAACTAAAATTCAACCCTTTCCCTAATAGATGGCCCTTGCTCAAGCTGGCCAAGAGCCATACCAACCAGCACAATTGCTAGAACTATTATTAGTTATTTCTGTGACTTTCATTTTCACGTCAACATTTAGAACAATCAGATTTTAAGGAGAGGAAGGAAATGTGATTTCTCCATGTCCTGTTCCTTTAGTCATCTGGAATTTAAACTGGTTTCATGCTCCAGAAATCTGGTTAGAGTTCTTAGTTCTGTGCCCTTTACGTGGCAAAGTATATTTAATCCCAGGACTTGATATCATCCTGTCATGTTCCACCAAAGGAATCAATGTTTCATACTTATGAGAATCAATAGCCTCATCTGGGCAAGGCAGTGCCACTATGGTTTCCTCAATAAAAATGGTATTTCTCCTTTGGAAAGGTCATAGCCATTCATTCAACAAACATTTATTAAGCACTTGCCAGGCACTGTACTAGGCACAGGGGATACTACAGAGGTAAATAAGATGAACATGGTCTCTGCCCTTGACATTTTAATGAAAAAGGTAGTCAGTAAACAAAGTGAGAAAAGATAATTATGGATTATGATACTCATGAAGGATATAAGCAGAGATGTGATACAGAGTAAATGTTTATCAGAAGGCTGTTCTGAAAAGGTGACTCAGATTTTTGAAGAGATCCAAATATTTCTCTGTTCAACTTCTAAACTAATGGAAAAATAAGACAAAAGAAACAATAAGTGGAGAACCAAAATAGCACCTTTTTTGCCACACCTCAAGGCTTGTGGTATCTTAGTTCCCCAACCAGGGATCAAACCAGGGCCCCGGCAGTGAAAGTGCCGAGTCCTAACCACTGGACCATCAGGGAATTCCCAAAATAGCACCCTTATGACTGATAAAGTCCAGGTTAGAAGTTGTAGCTTAGTGTGAGGGTCAAAAGAGGGATTGGTAACTGTGACAGATGGTGTTTTCCAAGATGGCTATTATGAGAATCTCCCATCTCACGTGCTCCTTTTACAGTGTGACATTGAGGGATAAGGTCCATGTTCCCTCCCTTTGAATCAGAGTGGGCCTTGGACTCTGGTGGAAGTGATGTTATATGACTTCTCAGACTAGGTCAAGATGGCACAGCATCTTCCTGGTTCTCTTGGGATGCTCCCTCTTAGAGCCCAGCTATCCCTGCTTGAGGGAGCCCAAGCAGCCCATGGAGAGGCCCACATGGAAAGGAACCTGGCCCCCAGCCCACAGGCCTGGCTGGGCTCCCAGCCAACAGATAGCCATGAGATGGATCCATTTGGGAAGTGGCTTCTCTAGCCCTCCCAACTGGAGTCAAGTTACCCCAGCTAATGCCACATGGAGCTGAGATGAGCCATGCCCTGTGAGCCCTCCCCAGATTGCAGATTTGTGAGCCAGTTAATGATTTGTATTATTTTAAGCCATTGAGTTGGGAGAGGCAAGAATAAATTATATACTAACTCCCCCAGTCTAGGCAGTCTATCTGAGAGAAAGTTCAGGTCTGTGAAATAGACACACCCTCAAGTCCATGTCAAAAGGGAGAAGAAAATACTGAGATACCCTGTGTTTACAATATTTGATAGACTAACTCTACTTAGTGGATAAAATTCTTCAATGGCTGTTGTCCGTAGGGCAAGCAACTCATTACAGTTTTCCTAGAACTTTTCCAGTTTTAGTAATGAAAATTCCATGCCCTGGGACTCCTTCAGTCTTGAGGAAACCGTAATGGGTGGTCACCCTAGTTTCCCCCAACCAGGTATCTCATTCCACCTCCATGAGGAAGAAATAGGGTTGGAAAAAAAAAAAAAAACATGGTGTTTAGGGAAAATTCTTCTCCATGAAGAGCATGGTTAAAAATGACTATTTCCCTGATAGTGACTTTTGAACTGGAAGCCAGAGGAGCTAACCGTGCAGAAGCCAGGAGGAAGAACCTCCCAGGAAGAGGGAACACTGTGTACAAAGACTGTGAAGAAAGAAAGGGTTTGACCTCTGCACAGAATCACCACCACAACAAAACTGTTATGATTGGAGTTGCTGAGTCAAGGGAGACAGAGTGTAATGATGTTGGAGAAGTATCCAGAAACCAAATCAGAAATGGCTTTATGAACCATGGGAGGGAGTGCAATTTCCTCTTACGAAAAATGGGACAACACTGAACACTGAACATTTTAAGCTTGAGAGTGATGAGATCTGAATTACATTTCTCAAAAGCTTGCCTGACTGCAGGATGGAGAATGGTTTGGTGGGGTCAGGAGTTGAAGCAGCAAGTCCAGGAAGAGGCAAGACAGGATGGTGGCTTGGGTTAGGTTGGAAGAACCAACAGGATTTGCTGATGGATTGGATATGGGTGAGCAGAGAAGGGAGAAATCCAATGTCTAAATGGGCTTTGGGCTTAAGCAACCGGGTGACTAGTGGTACAATTTATGGAGATAAGGAAAGCCAAGGAATAATTTTGTTTTATGCTTTCTGCCTTGTATATGTTACATTCGAATGCCTTTAAGTCATCCAAGGGGAGACATCGAGAGGCATCTTTTTTTTTAATATATTTATTTCTTTTTTATTTATTTATTTTTGCCTGCATTGGGTCTTCGTTGCTGCGTGGGCTTTCTCTGGTTGCAGAGAGCGGGGGCTACTCTTCGTTGTGGTATGCAGGCTTCTCATTGCGGTGGCTTCTTGTTGCGGAGCACGGGCTCTAGGCGTGTGGGCTTCAGTAATTGTGGCTCACGGGCTCTGGAGCACAGGCTCAGTAGTTGTGGTGCATGGGCTTAGTTGCTCCACGGCATGTGGGATCTTCCCAGACCAGGGATCGAACCCAAGTCCCCTGCATTGGCAGGCAGATTCTTAACCGCTGCGCCACCAGGGAAGTCCCGAGAGGCATCTTAAGCAGTGAGAGGTGACACATGAGCTCTGGAGTCAGCCTGCCTGAGATCGAATCCAGACTCTTCCACCAACTGTATGAACATGGGCAAGTTACTTAACCTCTCTGTGTCTCAGGGTTTGTCTCTGTCAAATGGAGATACTAAAGTAACTATTGGAGAGGTAGGATTTTGTGATAAATGATAATACACATAGTAATCACTCAATAAAAGTTGGCTATTAATATACTTGAGTCTGGAGCTCACGGGAGAGATCAGAAATGGACAGATAAGCTGTACACCTGAAACTAACCCAACACTGTAAATCAACTATACTCCAATAAAAAAAAATTTTTAATAGAAAAAAAAGAAAAGAAATGGACAGATAAGTCTTGGAGCCAGCCTATAGAGAGGGTGTTTGAGGCTATTATAGGTTAGCCCACATTCCCAACACCTTACGCTTTGGCCTTTCTGTACTGACAAGGCTAAAGACTAGATACTAGATTCCCCAGGCTCCCTTGCAGTTAGAATTAGCATAAGACACAGTTTGGGCCAATGAGGGTAAACAGAAATCTGATGAAGGGATAATGGCAGGTGGTGCCCTACCCCTTCTTTCCCACCTTGAATGTGGATGTTCCGGCTGGAAGCCCAGCAGCCAACTCATCACAGTGAGGTAACCGGCAGGAATCACAGAGCCAGGAGAATCAGAGGTGCCACTTCCGTGACAATGGAGCTGCCGTATCATCACCCACAACTGCTTATCCCAGGACTGCTTGACAGGTAAGGAAAGTAACCCCCTATTTATTGAGACCACTAGAGTTGGATTTATTGGCATATTATTTGCAGCTGACACAGTAATCAATGCCATGCCTTTGAAGGAGATCCCTTGGTTAGTAACGTGTAGGCAGAGAAAACAGGGTGGCTGTGATCACGGTTTGGAGTTAAAGCAGAGAGGAGGAAGCCCGAAGGAAAACTGAGCTACCTCCAAAAGGGCGGTAGCAGAAATACAGGAGCGCGTGGCGAAGGAGGCTTCGAGTGGGGAGGACTTCCCGGAGGCCTGTGCCCGGTGCTCCCCGCAAAGCTCCTCCCAGCGCGGTCCCGCCCCGGTCCCGCCTCCCCGGCCGCACATTTACCTCCCGAGTCCCCACCGCCCACCGCCAGTGCCGCCCCGAGCCCCGCCATGCCCACCGACTTCAGCGGCACCTGGAACCTGCTCAGCAGCGACAACTTTGAGGGCTACATGCTGGCCCTAGGTAGGGTCGTGGGGGGCGTGCGGGGGCCTCGGGCTCCGGCCGGGCTGGCCTGTGGGTCAGTCTCCCTGTCTCCCCTCACCCTCGTCCGTCCGTCCTTCCGTCCCCCCGTCTGCCTGAGGATCCGCCGGTTCCCCCCGCTTCCCCACCCCCGTCTATCCTCCGTCTCGCTGTCCGTCCTTCTGACCGTCGGTCTCCCACCCCCGTCCGTCTGCCAGTCCTCCAGTCGGTCTGCCTGTCCCCCCATCCTTCGGTCTCCCCCATCCCCTTCCCCCGCCACCCGTCTGCCCATGTCCCGGTCCCTCCCGTCCTTCCTCCTGTCCCCCGTCCGCCCACCCGTTCCCCGTCCTTCTTTCTCCCCCGTCCGCGAGTCTCTCTGCCTGTCCTTCCGTGTGTCCGCCGGTGTCCCGTGCGTCTCTACCCCGCGGCCGAGGCTCCTGTCCTATCGCGGACTTCCAAGCAGGCGGGGGCGCGGGTGGCATGGGCCCACCTCGCTGGGAGGCTCGGGGACACGATGGGGGTCCAGCCGGGTGAGGGGGCGCCCCGGCCCGAAGCCCCTCCCGGGAGAACCTCGCTGCGCAGCCGCTTGAACGCGAGGCTCCGGGCGGCGGCTCTGGGATTCCCCGCGCCCAGTGGCCGTCCCGGGGAGATCCCGGCCGGCCGCATCAGCATCGCCTGGAGCTGGTCCGGGACGTGGATTCTCGGGCCCCAGAGGACCTTCCCCAGCCGGTCTCCGGCCGCGCCCGCGCCCCCAGGTGACTCTGGTGCCAGGTGGAGTTCGGGAGCTACGTTTGAAATCTTCAGTTTTCTGGCTTCTCCTTCCCTCGAGGGCTTGAGGAGGGTCAAGAAACCCAGACCCCTTAGAGGCCACTACCCCGTCCCCCGCTACCCCGGGGCCCAATTCCAGCCGGGAGGACTGTGGGTGGCCGCCTGGGGGGGGGGGTCGCTTCCACCGCCCCCTGCCCGGCTTGGGCTCCGGCGCTAGGCGCGGAGGGAAGGGAACGCGGGGACCTCCAGGGTGCGTAGGGGGGCGGCGGGGCCCCGTCCAATGGCCTTGCTTCCCAGAGGGCCTCAAGAGTTTATTTCCTGCCGGGACTGTAGAACGCCTCCCTTCCGTGCCGATTCTTAGTTCGTCCTGCCCTTAGTTTAATTCTTCAGAGTTGATGGTTCTGAGCACCTACTCTGTGCCAAGCACTTTCACCTAAATGACACCCATCAGTGGCGCTATTGACAGTTGGGCCAGAGTTGCTGGGAGTCTAGGGGGCTGGGGGCTGCTCTGGCTCCGCCTCTTCATTATCTGACCTGGGCCTCAGTTTCTCCATCTGTAAACTGAGAGCAGCGGGGTCCATTTTTTTTTAATTGTGCTAAAATAAATATAACATAAAATCGGCCATTTTAACCACTTTGAAATGTACGGTTCTGAGGCTCCCTTGTGTTTTTTGGGGGGTTTTTTGCGGTACGCGGGCCTCTCGCTGTTGTAGCCTCTCCCGTTGCGGAGCACAGGCTCTGGATGCGCAGGCTCAGTGGCCATGGCTCACGGGCCCAGCCGCTCCGCGGCATGTGGGATCTTCCCGGACCGGGGCACAAACCCGTGTCCCCGGCATCGGCAGGCGGACTCTCAACAACTGCGCCACCAGGGAAGCTCCTCCCGTGTGTTTTTTTTTTTTTTTTTTTTTTTGCTGTACGCGGGCCTCTCACTGTCGTGGCCTCCCCCATTGCGGAGCACAGGCTCCGGACGCGCAAGCTCAGCGGCCATGGCTCACGGGCCCAGCCGCTCCGCGGCATGTGGGATCCTCCCAGACCGGGGCACGAACCCGTATCCCCTGCATCGGCAGGCGGACTCTCAACCACTTGCGCCACCAGGGAGGCCCCCTCCCGTGTGTTTTTAAGATCTCCCAGCCTGTGGTAAGATTCTCCCCTCCCTTTCTCACACTAAGTAGGGAAGTCTGGAACTTCTCAAGCTAGATCTGATTCATACTGACACAAAACCTCATAGGCAAGGAAAAAGTATTTTTTCTCTACCCATCTTAGGTTCATTGGCTGGAGCCCTGTAAATTAGACCAAAAAAGACAGAGTAGGGACTTCCCTGGTGGCCCAGTGGTTAAGAATCCGCCTGCCATTGCAGGGGAGATGGGTGCGAGCCCTAGTCCAGGAAGATCCCACAAGCCGCGAAGCAGCTAAGCCCCGTGCACCACAACTACTGAGCCTGCGCTCTAGAGCCCGCATGCCACAACTACTGAAGCCCAAATGCCTAGAGCCCGTGCTCTGCGACAAGAGAAACCACCACAATGAGAAGCACGAGCACTGCAACGAAGACCCAATGCAGCCAAAAATTAATTAATTTTTTAAAAAAAGAGTAACAAGACACGAACAAAGAGAAGTTTGTTAGCACATGCATGGTGAATACACACAGGAACATTCAGTGATGAGCATCTCAGAGTGGTTAGAACTTGGTTATGTGGCATCTTAGTAAAGAGTAATAATTTCGTAGAGAAGTGACAAGACAAAGAAAAGGGCTTTGACTTTCTAGGGATGGCAAATTGTGGGAAGATAAGTACATGGAGGAACTAATGGAAAATGAGAGCTAGTTAGTAAAGTTTATTATGTAAATTCTGATGCCATCTCTAGGCTGATAGGAATCTAATGTTGTCTCCCTAACTTCTGTCCGACCTGGTACAGAGAGAGGGGAGACACATGTACACAATTATGTCCTGCTTCTGGGGGAAGGGCAGAGAGCGTTTCTTCTATCTGCTTCCCAATCATCCTCATTTCAAAATAGTCAGTATGACAAAGGGGCACATTTGAGGGTGGCATATTCTACCTTCACCTGAATCTCATTTCCTCTCTTTCCCATTCATAAGAAGGAATAAATGATGACTTTTCCCAAAGGCAGTAAATCCTGATAATGTACTTATCTCCTCACCCCCAAATTAGTGGTGACATGTGACCATAAGTGCTTTCTTCCCTGGTTTTCCTGGCTAGTATCTGGCTTTTTTATGGAGGATAAAGTGCTAAAGATCAGGGGATGGCTTTGAATTTTGCCTTGCTATGCTCTTTCTCTTTAACCATTTCCATGGCTGGCATTTATTTATTTATTTATTTGGCTGTGTTGGGTCAGTTGCGGCATGCGGGACCTTTCGTTGTGGTGCGGGCTCTTCGTTGCAGCACACAGGCTTCTCTCTAGTTGTGGCTTGCAGGTTTTCTCTCTCTAGTTGTGGCGCACAGGCTCCAGAGGGCCTGGGCTTTGTAGTTTGCAGCAGGGGGGCTCTCTCGCTGAGGTGCGCGAACTCAGTAGTTGCGGCGTGTGGGCTTAGTTGCCCTGTGGCATGTGGGATCTTAGTTCACTGACCAGGGATGACCCATGTCCCCAGCATTGGAAGGTGGATTCTTTACCCCTGGACCACCAGGGGAGGCCCTCCATGGCTTTTAGAGCAAATTTCTTAGAGAAGAAAACAGGGAATGGAGTCAGGGTCAACATTTCAAGTGTGCGAAGACATCTGTTGTTAAGCCTGTCACGTATCGCAGAGCAGCCTTCTGAGTGTTGTATTTAGTGTTTTTCAAATGCGTATTCATGGAATCCTTCACCTGTCCCCAATACTGTCTTGCTTTTCTTTACACTCTGCTATAACCCCTTGTTTGATACTTTCTTTTTCGTGATTTCAGTAGAAGCTTATCAATTATCTGGCACTATATTAGATCCTAGAGGCCAACAGAGGCTATTTATTTACATTAGCTATATTCATTTATCATCCAACCCATTTCACAAAGGATTAAGCCATAGAGTATTGAGTCAATATCCTGCCTCACTACTCCTTTTTTTACATTTGGTTCAGGTTCTAGAAAGATACTAGATCCAGACAACACATGAACTGTTATTTGCTGTCTGTTTCCCAAAAGAAATATAAGTGTGCTAAGGATACTGGAGTAGAGGCTAGTTAGTATAACAGACCACCAAGCTGGAAACCCAGATAACTAGCCGTTGATTGTTGGTAATAGAATCAAAGTCATATAACCTCTGAGTTCATTTAGATTCCCCATCTGTTAGAGGTGGTTGGATCAGATTTGATATTCTAAAGAGTGTCTAAAATACAAACCAAGGGATCTCTTAGTGTTACCTGAAATCTGGGTTCGCCTCTTGGTGGGTGTCCAGCCAAAAGACACAGCCAAGCCAAAGATCAGGAGAAGAAAGGATTTATTATTTCTTGCAGCAAGTAAGGACAACACTGTGGATCTTTCCCAAAGCAGTGTCTCCCTGAATAGCAAAATTGGTGAAGTTTTAAGCAAGGGTATATGCATATTCATGAAGGGGTTTGAGCAGAGGAGAATTCAGCATAGAATTGGGCAGAGTCCAAGATTTAGTTGATTCAACTCAGGAGGGTCAACACCATCATTATATCCTCCACCTGGGTGGGGGCCTTAGTTCCTGTGGAACTAAGACTGTATCAGATTGTTCTGTATATTCCTTGAGGAGGAATTGTTACCAAACTCAGGTTCAGCTTCTACTGCTCAAAAGCCAATACTAAAGAGGCAAGTGCTGGTAGAAAGGGAAGTTGCTTTAATCAGAAAAGCTGGCAATCTGGGGAGAAGGTGGACTCATGTCCCAAAACCAACTCCAAAGATTATGCTCAGCCATGAAAGTTTTTAAAGGGAAAAGGGCGGGGGGGAATCTCGGTTAATTATTAAGGTAGGAGGTCAAATTCTTCATCATTTTTCCATTGCTTGAAAACCTGCTGACTTCTCCTGATCTTCCTTTGGATGCTATTTTGCCTGTGTGGTCTGCCTGTAAATTTCCTCAGGGAGTTGCTGGGGGTAGAAAACTAGTCATTCTTTACTTAATTCTTCATTCCTACTTCTTTTAATCTACGGAAAGAATCAACAGGTTAGGCAAGGCATTGTGGACATTTAGTAGAACATAAGTCAGGAGTTAGGTTAAATGTTACCTAGTGATCTCATTGTCATAATTAAGGTTTAAGGGGAACAGAAATAGGCAAGCAGGAAAGGGGCAAAAAAGCTGCTTACAGAAGTAGGGCTCTGTTTTATTGCTGAAGTATTTTTTCTTGACTACTTTTCCTTTGTTCCTGCATCACTGAGACCTGCTCGAGGGCACTCATTATGGCCAGGCTTAGATCACAGAATGGCTAGGCCATGGGACTTCCCTGGCAGTCCAGTGATTAAGACTCTGTGCTTCCAATGCAGGGGGCGTGGGTTCAATCCCTGGGGAACTAAGACCCCACATACCACACAGCATGGCCAAAAACTAAACTAAACTAAACTAAAATAAAAATAAAAGGCAACACCAAAAAAATAAAAATGGCAAGGCCAAAAATGGTTTCTCTTATGTCGAGAAAGCCATGCCTGGTTCTCTTTCTCTGGGGGACCCCCTAACCTATCTGCTTACATTAGCATTTTATACAGTAGCTGAAATCAGCCTAAAACCTATTGCCAGTTGCCAAAAACCTGGGAAGAAAATGATTTGGCACACATGGCTATTTGTGTGGCAAACACTCTCTTCTTCCTTCCACGTGTAAAAACATAGACTCCAGGGCCAATGCATTTTTCCTGGGCAAAATAGGGGCTCAGATCCAGATGATTGTAGGGTCTTGTTACTCAAGGAACAGCAGAACTCCTTAGAATGCAGACACTTGTGCCTCATCCCAGATCCTGGATCTATGGAATCAGAATCTGCATTCAACCAGATTCTTAGGTGATTCTGAAACTGAGTAGAATCCTGTGGGGCCCTCATGGGTACAAATCCTTTCTGTGTCCCTCCTTTCTTATTTGTAGGAAGTAGTCATTCAGTTTCCTTGACCTTCCCTGAGTTCCAAAGATCAGATTCAAGTTGCTTATCAGGGAAAGTAGGGAATGCAGAAACAAAGGAAGAGCAGTCAAGAAACAATAATGCAGCCTTGGGGCAGGGTCCTTGTTCCTCCTCAAGGAATATACATAACAATACCTTTGAGTTCTTATGAAGGAACTAAGGTCTCCACCCAGGTGGAGGATGGTAACTTCAGACTGAGCACAAGATTCCTAGAACACCACCCTGAAAGTCTGCACACAGTGGAAGATAGCAAAGACTCTGACCCCCCTCCCCAAATGATTCTCCCTTTAAAGATGTTTATGTTTTTTTCTTTTATAAATGTATTTATTTATTTATTTTTGGCTGCACTTGGTCTTCGTTGCTGCCCACAGGCTTTCTCTAGTTGCTGCGAGCAGGGGCTACTCTTCGTTGTGGTGTGCAGTCTTCTCATTGCAGTGGCTTCTCTTGTTGCGGAGCATGGGCTCTAGGCACGCGGGCTTCAGTGGTTGTGGCATGGGGGCTCAGTAGCTGTGGCTCGCGGGCTCTAGAGTGCAGGCTCACTCTAGATATGAATAGTTGTGGTGCACACGAGCTTAGTTGCTCTGCGGCATGTGGGATCTTCCCGGACCAGGGCTCAAACCCGTGTTCCCTGCATTGGCAGGCAGATTCTTAACCACTGCGCCACCAGGGAAGTCCCCCAGCATCTCTTTTGAGGGGGAAAATTACTCCTTTCTGACTAGGGCAGATCCTGCAACTCCCCAACATGGCTCTGATACTGCTCTTTCCTAGCTTCTGCCTAATTGCAGGGAGAAGAAAGGCAATTTGTCCTTTGGACATTGAAGAAAGTTTGTTTGGGTTCTAAAGACTGGAGGAGCTAGCTCTGGATTTGGGAGTTCTTGGTGGACCCCACAATAGCAAAGGAAGACCCAAGGTGTGAAGCTCTAGGCAGGAAAGAATGCTGTGCTAATGCCTGCAAGGGCTTGACCATCTTGTGTGGACTCCCCTTTAATCCCATGAACATGAGAAGGCAGGGATGTTACCAGCTTGTCCAAGGTCACCACATAAACTGGATTTAAAGCCAGTATCTTTTGGCTCCAAGACCCACATTGCCTCAAGATTAGAAGTGGCTTTGGGATGAAGGGTTAATGTGAATAGATGAGGTTTAGAAAAGTATATGTTTGTGTTGGCCTCTTTGAGATCCTGCCCTAAAATGTGTATGCTCACACACATCCTTGTAATAGGATGTGCATCGTTTAGATTGTTTCTTCCTCCTGCTGGAGTGTCTTATTTACTCCTTAAAAATCTAATAGTGTGGGAAAGCATGGTTTGACCTAGACAAAAGCCTTATGAGCACTAAAGCCGTTTGGTCACTGAGGTCATGGTAAGTGTAGACCTGGCAGAAAATAACCAGAACTTAAGCTAATTTAAATTTTGATCTTTAAAAAGGCCAGCCTTGCAACTGCATATCTGTTAAGTGACAATCTTATAATGTGGTAGTGAAACCGAGTGGGGCCTGTGCGCGGAGGCCTTCTTTTGTCCACCATTTCTTCTTCTTTTTAAAAATTTATTTATTTATTTATTTGGCTGTGTCGGGTCTTAGTTTTGGCATGCAGGATCTTTTGTTGCGGCACAGGCTTCTCTAGTGGCGGCATGCTGGCTCCTCTCTGGTTGTGGTGCGGGGGGCTTAGATGCCCCACAGCATGTGGGATCTTATTTCCCCAACCAGGAATCAAACCCGAGTACCCTGCATTGGAAGGCAGGTTCTTAACCACTAGACCACCAGGGAAGTCCCTGTCCACCGTTTTTAAAAATTAATTAATTAATTATTTAATTAATCAATTTATTTATTTTTGGCTGTGTTGGATCTTCGTTGCTGCGCGCAGGCTTTCTCTAGTTGTGGTGAGCGGGGGCTACTCTTCGTTGAGGTGCATGGGCCATTGCAGTGGCTTCTCTTGTTGTGGAGCATGGACTCTAGAGCGCAGGCTCAGTAGTTGTGGCGCACGGGCTTAGTTGCTCTGCGGCATGTGGGATCTTCCCGGACCAGGGCTCGAATCCATGTCCCCTGCATTGGCAGGAGGATTCCTAATCACTGTGCCACCAGGGAAGCCCTCTTGTTTGTTTTTGTTCCACATACAGAATAGGGTTTAAGGAAAGTCAGTGATACTTATTTTAAATTTGGATTGGTCATTTTAATAATCAGATAAATATTTTAAGGGTTTAGCCTCAATGTTTAAACATTGCTGAAAACAAGTAAAGACTGGATCATTTGCATTTCATGCTAAAAACTTGGGTTCTAGGTTAAAAACACTTAAAAAATGTTTTTATTGAAATATAGTTGATTTACAATGTTGTGTTGATTTCTGCTGTAAAACAGTGATTGAGTTATACGTATGTATTCTTTTTCATATTCTTTTCCATTATGGTTTATCACAGGTTATTGAATATAGTCCCCTGTGCTATACAGTAGGACCTTGTTGGTGACCCATCCTATATATAATAGTTTGTATCTGCTAATCCCGAACTCCCAATCCTTCCCTCCCCAACTCCACCCTTCTTGCCAGCCACAAGAGGGGTGTGAGTCTATGTCCGTGAGTCTGTTTCTGTTTCGTAGATATTTATATTTTAGATTCCACATATAAGTGATATCCTATGGTATTTGTCTTTCTCTTTCTGACTTGCTTCACTTAGTATGATAATCTCTAGGTCCATCCATGTTGCTGTAAACGGCATTATTTCGTTCTAAAACATTTACACTATCATTGAGCTGAGAAATGGGTGAGACTGGGAATTCCTTGGCAGTCCAGTGGTTAGGACTCCGTGCTGTCACTGCCCAGGTTCAATCCCTGTTCACGGAACCAGGATCCCGCAAGCCACGTGGCGAGGCCAGAAAAAGAGAAAAATTTTTTAAGAAGACAAAAGAAATGGGTGGGGGCTAACGAGATGCTGAAGGACCCCTACGCAGGGCTTGGCCACGTTTTCTAGGCTGGAAATGGAAGTATGAGGCGCCCAGCCCTGAGAAGCACAGCTAACCCCAAGTGGCAGTCGTGTCAGGAAAAACCGAATCTGTTAGGCAAACAAATTAAAACAGGGGTCAACTCTGGGACCAAGCTACCTGCAATGAGGTACGTAAGTCTCTGCAATGAAGATTCCTAAAACTTTATTCTATGTAATAGGACAATCCCTAAATAGGAGAACCATGCCCTGTGACTCATAGAATTGTCCAGGGTGACGAGCCAGCATATAGCTGTGGCTGCCTGATCATGTCAGATCGTGTCACCTGCTCTAAACATTCCAGTGGCTCCCGTCTGACTCCATCTTGCTCTGGGTTAAAGTCCGATGGTCCTTGTCCCCTCACATCTCATCTCTAGGTCTCCTCCTCCTCCTCAATCTCCCTCATTCTGCTCCAGCCACCCCAGGCTCCTGGGTGTTCCTGAGACCATCTGGCACGCCCTTCCTGGGATCCTTGTGACCTCTGTCTTACACTTCTTTCCCCCCAAATCTGCACAGTTTACAGCTCACTTCGTCATTTCCCTCAGCTCTGGCTGAAATGGCACTTGGCTTCCCTATTTAAAATAGCAACCCTGCGTCCTCAAGTCCATTCTCTACATCTGCGTCTTTATTCCTGTCCTGCCCCTAGCTGGGACGAAGTGAGAGAGTGGCATGGACATATATACACTACCAAATGTAAAATAGATAACTAGTGGGAAGCAGCCGCATAGCACAGGGAGAGCAGCTCGGTGCTTTGTGACCACCTAGGGGGGTGGGATAGGGAGGGTGAGAGGGAGACACAGGAGGGAGGAGATATGGTGATATACGTATATGTATATGTATAGCTGATTCACTTTGTTATAAAGCAGAAACTAACGCACCATTGTAAAACAATTATACTCCAATAAAGATGTTACAAATAAATAAATAAATAAAATAAAATAAAATAGCAACCCTTACCTCTAGTACATAATGGGTTGATAGCCACTTAATGGGAGCTGTCTATACCAAAATGCTGATCGTCTCAGTGTTCCATGTTTTGGTGTGTGACTCTTTTTTAAAGCTTATTAAAGGTTTCTCAATGTATAGTAGTATTTGCATGATTACAATGTTTTTTGAGGTGCTTTTTTTCCTCTTTTTTCATTTTAATTTTTTTCTTGTTTTAATTTTTAAAATTAAAAAAAATTTTTTAATTATTAAGTTTTTGTTTGGCTGCACCACACAGCTTGCGGGATCTTAGTTCCCCGACCAGGGATCGAACCCAGGCTCTTGGCAGTAAAAGCGCCGAGTCCTAACCACTGGACTGCCAGGGAATTCCCTGTTTGTTTTTCTTTTTTGTTAGAGTGATTTGTTTTGTTTTGTTTTGTTTTCCCAGTGTTCAGAAACTGTTCAAATGCTGTCTTAATTGGAAGTGTAAATGTATAAAGCAGAAAAAGGCAGCTGTGACTGAGGCTGGATTGGGGCCTGAGCCCAGTCCCCTTGGCTTCCTCATCCTCTTGTCAACCTCTGAGGGGATTCCCAGAACTGTCTCTGCCATGCCCAGCTTCAAATCCATCACCTAACGCACAGCCAGCCAAATGAACTTTCCCTGAAAGCTGTTCAAGATTTTTAATCAGCCTCTGGAAGGAGATTTGCCAGGATAGCTGACCCTGTAGATCCAATATTGTCAGGAAATGACGCTGAAGTTGTAAAAGCAACACCAGCCATCAAATACAATGATCTTGAGGACAGCTGCCAAATTCTTAGCTTTTGCATCTCAAGGAAATGTTGAAATGTCTTCTTTTCTTTCTAAAAAATTATTTTTAAGGTATTGACTTTGCCACTCGTAAGATAGCGAGGCTGCTGAAACCACAGAAAGTGATTGAGCAGAATGGGGATTCTTTTAGCATCCAGACGAACAGCAGCTTCAGGAACTACCTTGTGAAATTTAAAGTTGGAGAAGAATTTGATGAGGATAACAAAGGCCTGGATAACAGAAAATGCAAGGTAAAAATTAAAGTAATGACATAGGCTTTTAGTTTTGCAAGGTTACCTTGGCACCCTCCCTAGTAATACCTGAGGATGTTGCTAGAGCAAACCAGTATTTTCTCCCATCCCTCATGCAGAGCTTGGTCATCTGGGACAATGACAGACTCACCTGTGTGCAGAAGGGGGAAAAGAAGAACAGAGGCTGGACCCATTGGATTGAAGGGGACCAACTCCACCTGGTACTTGCCCTGTTTTGTTCTTTTTTAAATTTTATTGAAGTATAGTTGATTTACAATGTGTTAATTTCTGCTGTACAGCAAAGTGACTCAGTTATATATATTCTTTTTTATGTTCTTTTCTATGATGGTTTATCCCAGGACATTGAGTATAGTTCCCTGTGCTATACAGTAGGACCCTGTGGTCCATCCATTCTGTATGTAATAGTTTGCATCTACTATCCCCAAACTCCCAGTCCATCCCTTCCCTCCCCCCGCCCTTGGCAACCACAAGTCTGGTCTCTATGTCTGTGAGTCTGTTTGTGCTTCATAAATAGGTTCATTTGTGTCATATTTTAGATTCCACATATGAGTGATATCATATGATATTTGTTTTTCTCTGTCTGACTTACTTCACATAGTATGATAATCTCTAGTTGCATCCATGTTACTGAAAATGACATTATTTTGTTCTTTTTATGGCTGAGTAGTATTCCATTGTGTGTGTGTGTGTGTGTATCTTCTTTATCCATTCATCTGTCAATGGACATTTAGATTGTTTCCATGTCTTGGCTATTGTGAATAATGCTGCTATGAACATAGGGGTGCATGTATCTTTTTGAATTATAGTTTTGTCTGGGTATATACTGAGGAGTGGGATTGCTGAATCATATGGTAATTATTTTTTTTTGTATTTATTACTTTATTAGTATTATTATTATACAGCAGGTTCTTATTATCTATTTTATACATATTAGTGTGTATACATGTCAATCCCAATCTCCCAATTCATTTCATCCCACCCCCACCCCCACTTCCCCCCTTGGTGTCCATATGTTTGTTCTCTACATCTGTGTCTCTATTTCTGCCTTGCAAACCAGTTCAACTGTACCATTTTTCTAGATTCCACATATATGCATTAATATATATTTGTTTTTCTCTTTCTCACTTGCTTCACAGTCTCTAGGCCCATCCACGTCTCTACAAATGACCCAATATCGTTCCTTTTCATGGCTGAGTAATATTCCATTGTATATATATGTACCACATCTTGTTTATCCATTCATCTGTCGATGGGCATTTAGGTTGCTTCCATGACCTGGCTATTGTAAACAGTGCTGCAGTGAACATTGGGGTGCATGTGTCTTTTTTTTTTCTTTTTTTTTCTTTTTTTTGCGGTATGCGGGCCTCTCACTGTTGTGGCCTCCCCCGTTGCGGAGCACAGGCTCCGGACGCGCAGGCTCCGGACGCGCAGGCTCAGCGGCCATGGCTCACGGGCCCAGCCGCTCCGCGGCATATGGGATCCTCCCAGACCGGGGCACGAACCCGTATCCCCTGCATCGGCAGGCGGACTCTCAACCACTTGCGCCACCAGGGAGGCCCGCATGTGTCTTTTTGAAGTATGGTTTTCTCTGGGTATATGCCCAGTAGTGGGATTGCTGAGTCATATGGTAATTCTATTTTTAGTTTTTTTAAAGAACTTGCATACTGTTCTCCATAATGACTGCACCAATTGACATTCCCACCAACAGTGTAGGAGGGTTCCCTTTTCTCCACACCCTCTCCAGCATATGTTATTTTTAGACTTTTTAATGATGGTCATTCTGACTGGTGTGAGCTGGTTCCTCATTGTAGTTTTGATTTGCGTTTCTCTAATAATTAGCGATGTTGAGCATGTTTTCATGTGCCTATTGGCCATTTGTATGTCTTCTTTGGAGAAATGTACATTTAGGTCTTCTGCCCATTATTTTGATTGGGTTGTTTGTATTTTCTTGTTGAGTGTTCTTATTTCTGATGAGATGGTTAAAGAAAATGCTGAACAGGAAACCATGACCAGCAATCCTACCACCCCAACTCACTGTTTTCAGTTTGGTGTCTTACCATCCAGTCTGTTAGAATATTCTGCCTTTTCATTCAATAGAAAAACATATTCCAGGTTTCTAAACAATTTCCCTATTGAATTCATCAGGTATAAATTAAATACACATAATAACATAGCAAACTGGCTGCATAATATTCCATCAGGTTCATGAACTCTCATATTAGTAAAAACATTTTCTTAATTTCAATGTCCAGGAATATCTCAGGGTGTTTTCAGCTATTTCTTAAATTCACATAAACAGACTTTTCTGCATGCATGGATTTATTGCCTTGGGAAAAATTCACAGAGAGGATCAGTGTTGTCAGAGACATCATTGCCTCCTGCTACTTTATTGCCTTACTCGCTTCCAAAAGGGTATATCAATTTCTTATGCCACCAGCACTTCAAAACCATACACATTATAGCTCAACCTAATCAATAATTTCTAAATATAATCTAGAGGGTATAAAAATTGTACATCAAGGCTTAATTATGGCTTTTAAAATGAGAATTTCTTTCTGCCATACAGGTATGTTACAATGCTTACATTTTTTTAAATTAATTAATTAATTAATTAATTAATTGTGGCTGCATTGGGTCTTTGTTGCTGCTCACGGGCTTTCTCTAGTTGCGGTGAGCAACTACTCTTTGTTGTGGTGTGCAGGCTTCTCGTTGCGGTGGCTTTTCTTGTTGTGGAGCATGGTCTCTACGCGCACGAGCTTCAGTAGTTGTGGCATGTAGGCTCAGCAGTTGTGGCTCGCGGGCTCTAGAGCGCAGGCTCAGTAGTTGTGGCTCGCGGGCTTAGTTGCTCCGCGGCATGTGGGATCTTCCCAGACCAGGGCTTGAACCCACGTCCCCTGCATCGGCAGGCAGTTTCTTAACCACTGCACCATCAGGGAAGCCCTGGCTTACATTTTCTGAGTGATGATTTTGAGTGTGATTATTTAGCTAAATGCTTTGAGTGCATTTTCTCACTTAGTCTTCACGACAGTCCTGTGAAAGGGACACTATTTTTTCCATTTACAAATGAAGAAGTGGAGAGTTAGAAATTCCCCGAGGTTGCAGAGTAGAGATTCAAATCTAAGTCTGACAAGAATGTGTGCTTCCAACTCTATGTTTTTTTAAGTCTCAACGTACATGTGAAATCTAGGTGAGATCCATGAAAACAAAATGAGAGCACTCATCTTAAAGTTGGATATGGGTGGTATTTGAGAGTCTGGGGAGTCTTTGATTACAAAGACATTGAAGATATTTTGATCCTTAGATTGACAAATCTCACACTCTTCTGGCAATAAAAACAAAGTTAAGAAACTTGCCCTCACAAAAATGTAACATGAAACTACAAAGAAAACACAGATTTGTTTGAGGATTCAGATTAGTTGGCTGTAAGAAGTAATGTTCAAACTGCATGCATCCTTCTTTGGCATAGCCAAGAACTCTGCCTAAGCAGAGGATAGAAGGACCCTTGCTCTAAGGATACTCTTGGGATGATTCTTACAAGCTGTGACACAATAAAAATAAATATTTGAACAATCCCATTCACCACTGCAACTAAAGAATAAAATATCTAGGAATAACCTACGTAAGGAGGTAAAAGACCTGTACTCAGAAAACTATAAGACACTGATAAAAGAACTCAAAGATGACACAAACAGATGGAGAGATATACCATGTTCTTGGAATGGAAGAGTCAATATTGTGCAAATGACTATACTACCCAAAGCAATCTACAGATTCAATGCAATCCCTATCAAATTACCAGTGGCATTTTTTACGGAACTAGAACAAAAAAAATCTTAAAATTTGTATGGAGACACAAAGGACCCCGAATAGCCAAAGTGGTCTTGAGGGAAAAAAACGGACCTGGAGGAATCAGACTCCCTGACTTCAGACTATACTACAAAGCTACAGTAATCAAGACAATATGATACTGGCACAAAAACAGAAATATAGATATATGGAACAGGATAGAAAGCCCAGAGATAAACCCATGCACCTATGGTCAACTAGTCTATGACAAAGGAGGCAAAGATATACAATGGAGAAAAGACAGTCTCTTCAATAAGTGGTGCTGGGAAAACTGGACAGCTACATGTAAAAGAATGAAATTAGAACACTCCCTAACACCATACACAAAAATGAACTCAAAATAGATTAGAGACCTAAATGTAAGACCAGACACTATAAAACTCTTAGTCGAAGATATAGGAAGAACACTCTTTGACATAAATCACAGTAAGATCTTTTTTGACCTATCTCCTAGAGTAATGGAAATAAAAACAAAAATAAACAAATGGGACCTAACGAAACTTCAATGCTTTTGCAAAGCAAAGGAAACTACAAACAAGATGAAAAAACAACCCTCAGAATGGGAGAAAATATTTGCAAATGAATCAATGGACAAAGGATTAATCTCCAAAATATATAAACAGCTCATGCAGCTCAATATTAAACAAACAAACAACCCAATCAGAAAATGGGCAGAAGACCTAAATAGACATTTCTCCAAATAAGACATACAGATGTCCAAGAAGCACATGAAAAGCTGCTCAACATCACTAATTATTAGAGAAATGCAAATCAAAACGACAATGAGGTATCACCTCACACCAGTTAGAATGGGCATTATCAGAAAATCTACAAATAACAAATGCTGGAGAGGGTGTGGAGAAAAGGGAACCCTCTTGCACTGTTGGTGGGAATGTAAATTGATACAACCACTATGGAGAACAGTATGAAGTATTTTTATTTATTTAATTTATTAATTAATTTATTTATTTTTTGTGGTACACGGGCCTCTCACTGTTGTGGCCTCTCCCGTTGTGGAGCACAGCCTCCGGACACGCAGGCTCAGCGGCCATGGCTCACGGGCCCAGCCGCTCCACGGCACGTGGGATCTTCCCGGACTGGGGCACGAACCCGTGTCCCCTGCATCGGCAGGCGGGCTCTCAACCACTGCGCCACCAGGGAAGCCCATGGAGTATTTTTAGTTAAAAAACTAAAAACAGAATTACCATATGACCCAGCGATCCCACTACTGGCATACACCCAGAGAAACTATAATTCAAAAAGGCACATGCACCCCAATGTTCATTGCAGCACTATTTACAATAGCCAGGTCATGGAAGCAACCTAAATGCCCATTGACAGATGAATGGATAAAGAAGATGTGGTACATATATACAATGGACTATTACTCAGCGATAAAAAGGAATAAAATTGGGTCATTTGTAGAGACATGGATGGATCTAGAGACTGTCATACAGAGTGAAGTAAGTCAGAAAGAGAAAAACAAATATCATACATTAACACATATATGTAGAAACTAGAAAAATGGTACAGATGAACCGGTTTGCAGGGCAGAAATTGAGACACATATGTAGAGAACAAATGTATGGACACCAAAGGGGGAAAGTGGCATGGGTGGGCATGATGAATTGGGAGATTGGGATTGACATGTATACACTAACATGTATAAAATGGATAACTAATAAGAACCTGATGTATAAAAAAATAAATAAGATAAAATTCAAAAATTCAAAAAAAATAGAGTATACATACATACATACATACATACATACATATTTGGTCTTTGTACCTGGTTCCTAAAACCCCTGGAATCTCAGAGTTATGAGAGTGTCTTCTGTGTGCTAATGAGCTGACTGGTGGCTGGGGACCCCAGATAGCTTCAGAATGGGGGCTGGTCCCAAGAAAGATCAAGGCAGGATTAGAAAGCTGGAACTCTCAGCACAGCCCCTGAGCTTGGGTGAGGGAAGAGGATCTGGAGATTAAGTTAATGACCAATGGCCAGTGATTTAAGCTATCATACCTGTGTAATGAAACCTCCATAAAAACCCCTACATAAGGGGGTTCAGAGAGCTTCCTGGTTGGTAAAGACATAGAAGTACTGGAAGGGTAGCCCTCCTGGAGCTCTGCCCGCCCTGCCAAACTCCCCCATGCCCCACCCCCGGCGATACCTTCTCCTATGCATCTCTTCCGTTTGGCCCTTCCTGAGTTGCATCCTTTACAACAAACCTGTAAGTACAAGTAAAGAGTGTTTCTGTGAGCCATTCTAGCAAAGTATTGAACCTGAGGGGAGGGGGTTGTGGGAATCCCCAATTTACAGTTGTTCAGTCGGAAGTATGGGTGGCCTGGGACTTGTGATTGATGTCTGAAATAAGGGCAATCTCATGAGACTAAGCCCTTGACCTGTGGGGTCTGCACTAGCTCTGGTCCTCAGTGTCAGAACTGAATTAAATTCTTGGCCATCCAGCAGTGGATAAGACTCTGCACTCCCAATGCAGTGGGCCTGGGTTCGATCCCTGGTCAGGGAACTAGATCCCACATGCATGCCACAACTAAGGAGCCCTCCTGTCGCAACTATGGAGCCCACATGCTGCAACTAAGGAGCCTGCCTGCCGAAACTAAGACCTGGTTCAACTAAATAAATAAATATTTTTTTTAAAGAGAGAGAAGGATACAAGTAAAGTGAAAATTTAAAAAAAGAAAAATTCTTGACCATCCAGTTTGGTGTCAGAGGGTTGGAGACATGGGATTGGAAAAGACACCACGTACCTGGTGTCAGAAGTGTTGTGACTAATAGTAATAGACCACATGCCAACTCATCTTCTTTCGTCTTCCCTTCCTCCCTGCCCCTAGGAAATGTTCTGTGAAGGCCAAGTGTGCAAACAGACGTTCCAGCGAGCTTGATCTGTATCCAGCCGCAGAGTCCACATGTGGCAGTAGCTTAATGCTGAATTATATTCCATAATAAACAGGTGTTGATCTGTCCTGGTTTGGTGGATGGGGCCTTGTGGTCAGAAAGATGTCACACATCGTGTATGAGAAGCCATTTGGATTGTGAGAAAACTTCTCAGCTTCAATAAACCTGTCCAATGATTATGACATTTTCCTTCTAAATTTAGCGTATCTCCTTATTTTCAGAAATATTTGGAAGCCTTCTAGGCACACCACTGACACACCAGTGAACAAGTTTTAATTCCCGTCTTCCAGGTCTAGTGAGGAAAATGGAGGAAACAAACAGTCTGAACAGTGGTGAGAAGTATAGGCAGCTGTGAGAGCTCAGGAGGGGCAAATCTGACATCTGGGGATGGGCAGGTGGTGGCAGGGGTCTGGGGTATTTCTGGAGGTGAGCCTTAAGCTGGGACCTGAAGCATAGGTAAGCAGGAAGCGTTCTAGGCAAAAGTTGGAGGGATGTTTGAAGAACTGAAAAGATGGCTATAGCTGCAGCTTAGGGTGCATTGGGTGGGGTGGTGGGGGGAGAGATGGCAGGGGAAACTGACATGACAGTCAGGGGCCCTACCATGAAGAATCTTGAATGCTAGGGTAAAGAGGTGAGATTTTTGTCCCCAAGGTAATAATAGGAAGATGGTGACGGGTATTAAGCAGATACGCACAATTAGGTTGGCTCAGAGGAGTAACTCTGAATGCAGAGGGAAGAAAGATTGTGGCTGGGGGATGCAAATCAGGAGGCAGTTTGGAAAGCCTGGTGGAAATCACAGTGTGAGGTGACGTCATTCGGGATCACCTGGAGCCCGGGTCTCAAATACGGGAAAAGGACTCCTGGGACTGGAGAGAAGTAACCATTTATTAAGGAGGCAGAATCTATAGTCCTACGTGATGGACGAGATCTAGGGATGCTGGCAGGGGGAAGAGTCAAGGGAGGTGCTCTCTTTTGTTTCAGGCTGCTATAGGAAGGGTGAGGCCCATCAGAAAGAAGGTAACACAAGCAGAAGAAGGAAGTGGAGTCAGAACTTCAGATTCTGAGGTGCCTGTGCCGGGTGAAAGCCAGGCTGCCAGGAGACAATGCATAGATGGGTGCAGAGACACGCACAAGTGGTCAAGCATATAAACTATACATATGGGGCTTCCCTGGTGGCACAGTGGTTGAGAGTCCGCCTGCCGATGCAGGGGACACAGGTTTGTGCCCCGGTCCGGGAAGATCCCACATGCCGCGGAGCGGCTGGGCGCGTGAGCCATGGCCGCTGAGCCTTCGCGTCCGGAGCCTGTGCTCCGCAATGGGAGGGGCCACAGCAGTGAGAGGCCTGCGTACCACAAAAAAAAAAATTAATTAATTAATTAATTAAACTACACATGTGGATGAGACTGTCTGGGACATTATGTTTAAAGTGAGAAGAGAGAAACCCGAGGTACAAACCCCACAGCCCCAGGACCAGAGGGGCGGGAAAAACAGGGAGGCATCAGGAAAGCAAAGGAAGGAAACATTCAGGCTTGAGGGAGGGTTCAGTGCTCTCTGAGATGCCCAAGTTATCCAGAAGGCGAGGTGCAGGATTTTGCCATCTTGGTGAGGATGGTTTAGCAGCACAGCTGGTACTGAAGCAGCATGCGAAGGGTTTTGGAACCAGCAGAGGCGAAGGGGTACAGACGGGGAGAAGCAGAAGGGACGTGGTGTAGTTTCAGGGAGCCTTGGAGGGGAGCAACTTGGTGAGATGGATGGAATTTATGGACTATAGAGTCTATGCCAGATGACAAGGCAAGTCAGGGAAGGACTCATGGCCACTGAGTACTCACCACGTGCTAGGCTCTAAGCTGGGCTTTAGGGATTCCGTGGACAACAGCAGAGGAAAGGTCTGTGCCTGTAGGAGCTTACTATTTGCTGGTGATGACAGATATCTATAGAAAATTAAAGTCTGAGTATCAGATATAGCTCTTGTTTTAAGTGTGGACAAAAAATATGGCCTGCCATATCAGTAAACCAAGGATGTTGCAGCCATCAAGCCACCAGCCACTGCGGCTGCCTCCAACTTTGCACCCTGATGGGACCCAGGATGGAGAAAAATAGGATACTGGCCTTAGATAGCTGAGGTGCACATCAAAGGAATTATTTCAATGGGCCCAGACTCTTGCATCTTCCCATACATAGAAAAGTGCTAAATTCATTAACTTGAGATGTCTGTTTTGTTTTTTAGTATTTATTTATTTTTATTTATTTTTTGACTGCGTTGGGTCTTAATTGCAGCACTCGAGCTCTTCTTTGTGGCATGCAGGCTTCTCTCTAGTTGTGGTGCACCTGCTCTGGAGTGTGTGGGCTCTGTAGTTTGAGGCATGCAGGCTGAGTAGTTGCAGCACACAGGCTTAGTTGCCCCACGGCATGTGGGATCTTCCCGGACCAGGGCTCGAACCTGCGTCCCCAGAATTGGAAGGCAGATTCTTTACCACTGGACCATCAGGGAAGTCCCTGTTTTTTTTCTTTAACAGTAATCTTGATGTTCTGACTACCCGGTTTTTGTTGCAAAAACTCCTATGTATTCCGGTTCCTCCCTTACATCTTTGGAGCTGAGAGGCTGGCTCCTGGGCTTAAGTCCTCAGTAAGTCTGCTGAATAAAACATAATTCTCAGCTTTTAGGTTGTGCTTTTTTTTTTTTCAGTCGACATAAATAACAGAAACCAAGTTATTAGTTTGACCTTAAAAGTGGTGACTTTGGAGTCAAATGGAATCAGAAGATAGTTGTTGATCCAATTAGACATCGTGATCCCACCAGAAAGAAAGAACACGAGATTGTTTCAGGATAGAATCAGGCAGTAGGGGGATTGGCTGAGGTTGCAGACCCAGTCAGATTTTTATGTAGTGAGTAACCCAGATTGGAGGCTGTGGGTTGCGAGACCACCCCTTTTTAGAAATCTCCTAGCATAACAGCATTGCTTTGGGGCAATTTGAAACAATAGGCTCTGGTGGGAAAGCAAAGTTTTATCAGCATTTATTAATTTATCCAAATATGGGGGGATTTCTCTGGCGGTCCAGTGGGTTAGGACTCGGCACTTTCACTGCTGTGGCCCTGGGTTCAGTCCCTGGTCTGGGAAGTAAGATCCCACAAGCGGTGCAGTGAGGCCAAAAAACAAAACAAAACAAAACAGAAGAAAACAAACATGAAGGACCTGCTTTCCCCAGGACCATGCTAATTCCTGGAATTTAGCAGTGAAAAAAGTGAAAAATTGTTCCCTTCATGAACTAGAGGGAGGAGATAGATAATATATATGTGAAACATACAGTGGTAAGTGCTATCAAAAAATATATATATATACAGGGGGCTTCCCTGGTGGCACAGTGGTTAAGAATCCGCCTGCCAATGCAGGGGACACGGGTTCAAGCCCTGGTCTGGGAAGATCCCACATGCAGCGGAGCAACTAAGCCCGTGCGCCACAACTACTACTGAGCCTGTGCTCTAGAGCCCGCGAGCCACAACTACTGAGCCCACGTGCCACATCTACTGAAGGCTGCACACTCTAGAGCCCGTGCTCTGCAACAAGAAGAGTCACCGCAGTGAGAAGCCCACGCACCCCAACAGAGTAGCCCCTGCTCGTGGCAACTAGAGAAAGCCCGCACACAGCAACGAAGACCCAACACAGCCAAAAATAATAAATAAACAAAAAAAAAATAGGGAAGGGGAATAGAGAAAACAGGATGTTGCTGGTGCCCTTTTAAGCAAGATGGTTAAGAAAATCTCAGGAAAGTGTGATATTTAGAGTCATAAAACAAGGAAATAAGCTTTGTGGAGAGCTGGGAGGCAAGAGAACCAGTGCAAAGGGCCTGAGGTGAAAGGATGTCTCAGGTTCTGGAGGTGCAGCCAGGAGGCAGAGGGAGCAGGGCTGAGTGGGAGGAGATGAGGTTGGCCTTTTGCAGAGCCAGGGGACTTTGAGCAATCTTATCTGCTAGACTGCTGCTCAGCAGTACCTGGAACTATCCACTTCAGTTCAGGGTATAGAACATTTATTTATTTATGTATCTATTCAGTTATTCGAACCAAGTTATGAGACTCTCAGGTCACAGGAGAAAAGCATCAGTTTTAGCGAAGCCATGAACCCATTCTACCTCCACCTGCAGGCTCATCAGCTCCAGAATGGCTGGCTCTCCTCCATTCCTCCCTTATATGACTTGACTTAAAGCCGCAACAAGTAATAAGCAGTAGTTCTCTGCCTTTTTTGTTTTTTCTAATTTTCTTTGTCTGTGTTGGGTCTTTGTTGCCGCCCGCAGGGCTTCTCTAGTTGCAGTGAGCGGGGGCTACTCTTCCTTGCAGTGCTCGGTCTTCTCATCGCGGTGGCTTCTCTTGTTTCGGAGCACAGGCTCTGGGTGCATGGGCTTCAGCAGTTTGGCACGCGGGCTCAGTAGTTGTGGCACGCGGCCTTAGTTGCTCCGCAGCATGTGGGATCTTCCCAGACCAGGGCTCCAACCCGTGTCCCCTGCATTGGCAGGCGGATTCTTAACCACTGCACCACCAGGGAAGCCCCTAGTTCTCTGCCTTTCTCCTTGTTTTCTCCTCCTTCCTCTCACTTATGTCTAGGAAACATTTCTTTTTAAAAAACATTCCCCACCTAGGCAACCTACCAAATCAAGATAGGAGTGGTTTTAGTTTGAACCTTCATCCCATTACCCCGGCAGATGGCTGTTTCTTCAGGCATTTTATTAAAAGTTTTAAGCGTTAGAAATTAAAATTCTTCTCGTTCTCCAAGGAAAACTCCATAGCTTCCTATGGTGCTATTCTGGCTCCAGTTATGAAGAGTTCAGAAACTAGCCTCCACGACGGAGTTTTTGTTTCAATCAGGAGACGTCCACCGGGGGAGGGCTATGCGGATTTTTCTGGGCGGCTCTGGGAGCAGCTGCTACGAGTCACTGGGAGGAAGGGGCGGGTAGCCGTGTCCACGCGGAGCGCGCTGCGCGCGCTGCAGGAGCCTGATGTGTGTGAGGGCGACGCGCTGAGGCTGTTCCCCAAAGTTATTGCTGGCCATCCTGTGAGAGCAGCAATGAAATAGGTGAAATAGAATAAAATAGGGGATTCCTCCGGACGCGAGCTCTGCCAGCCTGGGAAGAAGAGGAAGCCTTCTGGAAAGACAGGAGCTTTCCAGAGAATGGCGCGCACTTCAGAGCTGGCACCGTCTGCGCCACCCAAACGCGGGGAAGGGGCCGGACAGCCCGGGAAAAAGGGGACACCCCCCCCGCGTCACCGTCCCTCCCCCGCCACGCCCTGCCCCAGATTTGAAGTTAAGCGAAGTTGGGGTGGAGTGACTCCTCTTGGGTAGCCCCGGATGCTGTGGAGGAGAACGAGGAACCGACGCGCCCCCTTCTGGACGAGCCTTGCATCCTCTTCTCGCGGGGCCCTCTGGGGAAGGAAGGAGGGCCCTTGCTCTTTTTCTTTTCTTTTCTCTCCTTTTCTTTCTTTTTTTAGTTTTTCGTGTTTTTAAAAAAATTATGATAAACTATACATAACATAAAATTTACCATTTTAACCTTTTTTTTTTTTTCTTTCTGTACGCGGGCCTCTCACTGCTGTGGCCTCTCCCGTTGCGGAGCACAGGCTCCGGACGCGCAGGCTCAGTGGCCATGGCTCACGGGCCCAGCCGCTCTGCAGCATGTGGGATCTTCCCGGACCGGGGCACGAACCCGTGTCCCCTGCATCGGCAGGCGGACTCTCAACCACTGCGCCACCAGGGAAGCCCTAACCATTTTTAAGAGTGCAGTTCAGTGGCATTAAGTACAGTCACATTGTTGTGCAGCTATCACCACCATGCATCTCCAGAATTTTTTCATTTTCCCAAACTGAAACTCTGTCCCCATGAAACAACTCTCCATCCCTCTTCCTCCCAGCCGGTGGCAACCTCCATTCTACCTTCTGTTTCTATGAATTTGACTATTCACCTGTGTGGAATCATATATTTGTCCTTTTGAGTGTGGCAAATTTTACGCAGCATACATCTTCAAGGTTAATCCATGCTGTAGCCTGTGTTAGAATTTCCTTCCCTTTAAAGGCTAATACTCCATTGTATTGTATGGATGGACCACATTTTGTGTATCCATTCATCTGGCAATGGACATTTGAGTTGCTTCCACCTTTTGGCTATTGTGAATAATGCTGCTGTGGGCACAGGTGTACAAATATCCATTCGAGTCCCTGCTTTCAATTCTTTTGAGTATATACACAAGTGGAATTTCTTGGTCACATGGTAATCCTGTGTTTAACTTTTTGAGGAACTGCCAACTGTGTACCACAGCAATTGTGCCATTTCACCAACAGTGCACAAGTGTTCCAATTTCTCCACATTCTTACCAACTTGTGTTTTCTGGCTTCTTGATAATAGCCATCTTAATGGGTGCATTTTTTTTAATTGTGGTAATTTACACATAACAAAGTTTACCACTTGAACTATTTTAAAATGTACAATTCAGTGGCAGTAAGTACAGTCACAGTGTTGTATAACCATCACTGCTGTCTAATTTTGGAACTTTTTTATTATCTCAAATGGAAACCCCTTACCCATTAGCAGTCAACCCATTCACCACAGCCCCTGGAAACCATTAATCTACTTTCTATCCCTATGGAATGGCCTATTCTGGATTTTTTATATGAATCGAGTTGTACAGTAAGTGGCCTTGTGTGTTCCCATGACAGTTCCCTCAAGTTCAGTAACTTGCTGGAATGACTCACAGAGCTTTACTTCCTGTTACTGGTTTATCATAAAGGATACAATTCAGGGACAGCAAAAGAAAGAGATGCATAAGGCAAGGGTGGGGGGACATGGAGTTTCCATGTCCTCTCTGGGTCCTCCACCCTCCCAGCATCTCGACGTGTTCACCAATTTGGAAGCTCTCCTGAGCCTCATTGTTCAAGGGTTTTTATAGAGCTCAATCTCCAGTCCCCCTTCTTCTCCCGGAGGCTGGTAGGCCGGACAGAGGGTTCCCACCCTCTAATAAAGTGCTTGGTCTTTCTGGTGACCAGTCTCCATTCTGAGGCTATCTGGAGAGGGGAACACCCTAAGTTGTCTCATTAGGACAAACTCAAGCGTGATCTACAGTCGCCCCTTATGAATGACAAAGACACCCCTATCACTCAGGAAACTCCAAGAGTTTTTGGACCTCTGTGCCAGGAATCAAAGACAAAGACCAAATATATATATATTTGTTGTTGTTGTTGTGTTTTGTTTTTTGCGGTACGTGGGCCTCTCACTGTTGTGGCCTCTCCCGTTGCGGAGCACAGGCTCCGGACGTGCAGGCTCAGCGGCCACGGCTCACGGGCCCAGCCGCTCTGTGGCATGTGGGATCTTCCCAGACCGGGGCACGAACCCGTGTCCCCTGCATCAGCAGGTGGACTCTCAACCACTGCGCCACCAGGGAAGCCCCAAATATATATTTTTAATTATGCCTCACTGCTTTAATTTCAGTTTGGAAAGACATTTTGGCATGGTTCTGTAAAACAAGTGAGAAAATATAATATGCGAAGTATCCCTCTGTCATTTTAAAATGCAAGAGGCCATCTTCATGGTGATTTACTATAGTTAACTATTAGATGCATTTTATCACAATTGCTTAGATTGAATTCAATTCAGCAGACATTTGGAGAGGTACACCAAGTAGTACTAGGTCCTGAAAATATGAAACAAAAGTCATAAAAAGTCAATGATAAATTCCATATAAATGTTTCTAACATTAAGCGGTGAATTGTAACAACAACAACAACATTTTTTTTTTTTTTTTTTTTTTTTTGCGGTATGCGGGCCTCTCACTGTTGTGGCCTCCCCCGTCGCGGAGCGCAGGCTCCGGACGCGCAGGCTCAGCGGCCATGGCTCACGGGCCCAACCGCTCCGCGGCATATGGGATCCTCCCAGACCGGGGCACGAACCCGTATCCCCTGCATCGGCAGGCGGACTCTCAACCACTTGCGCCACCAGGGAGGCCCAACAACAACATTTTTTTAAGGTCATACCCAAAGCAGCAGTTCATTATAAGGATAAATTTTGCATAAGTGTAATGAATAGTTTCTTGAATTGTTTGATAACCCAATTAAGAAAGGTAGGGAGGGCTTCCCTGGTGTCGCAGTGGTTAAGAATCCGCCTACCAATGCAGGGGACACGGGTGTGAGTCCTGGCCTGGGAAGATCCCACATGCCGTGGAGTAACTAAGCCCATGCACCACAATTACTGAGCCTGCGCTCTAAAGCCCATGAGGCACAACTACTGAGCCCACACACCACAACTACTTAAGCCCGCGCGCCTAGAGTCTGTGCTCTGCAACAAAGAGAAGCCACTGCAATGAGAAGCCCGCGCACCGCAATGAAGAGGAGCCCCTGCTCGCCATAACTGGAGAAAGCCCGCTTGCTCGCAACAATGAAGCCAAAAATAAATAAATAAATTAATTAATTAATTAATTAACTTTAGAAAAAGAAAGGGAGTGAGTCCAGACATAGAAAGGGCTTGTGGTTGCCCTGAGGGAAGGGGGTGGAGGAGGAATGGATTGGGAGTTTGGGATTAGCAGATTGTAAACTAATATATAGAATGGATAAACAACAAGGTTCTACTATATAGCATGGGGAACTATATGCAATATCCTGTGATAAACCATAATGGAAAAAAATATGAAAAAGAATGTATGCATTTATAACTGAATCACTTTGCTGTACAGCAGAAATAAGCACAACATTGTAAATCAACTATACTTGAATAAAATAAATGTTAAAAAAAAGAAAGTGAGTCAAAAGCTTTAAATTTCTGGCTAGTTTACATAAAATACTGACACTGATGGAGTTAATATGAAACATAACACACCATGATGAAGGCAAAACCAAACTGGTGATTGTGAGTCCTCAGTTGAGAGTGTTATTGTTAATCACAGCATAAGAAAACTTATGATGTTCTGAATTATCCCAGTTCATGTCTGAAACTTCATGGAAATAGCCCCAATGGACTTCCCTGGCAGTCCAGTGGTTAAGACTCTGGGCTTCCACTGCTGGGGGCGTGGGTTTGATCCCTGATCAGGGAAATAAGATCCCGCAGGCCAAAGAAAAAGAAATAGCCCCAAGTTTAAAAACAGTCCTAAAATTTACATATCATTACCAATAATGTAATATCCTTACTATAATGAGTTGTGAAGCTAAAAGAAACTTTCCTAAGCTACCAGTAATAAAAAGTAGATTTAGGTCAACCACGATAAGTTTACTTTTTAAAATCTCTCTAAAAAATTACATTATGAAATTATCATATGAAGAGACAATGAGTAAGTTGCAGATAAAATGTATTTAGGGGCAGTTAATCAAACTGTTATTTTTCTGATTCTTAAAATTCACATTTGAGACTAATTTTGTATTCTTTTTCTTAAAGAAGACCTCCGAAATTGTTTATGTTTTAGGTACTACAAAACCTAGTTCCATCCCTGGTACTGGTATTATCTAAAATAGCAACTTGAGACTATTTACTTAGTCACTTATTTCTCAGGAGAAGCTGCCATTTATCTCTTCTTTTTTTCTTTTGGCCACACCACACAACATGTGGGATCTTAGTTCCCCGACCAAGGATCGATCCCACGCCCCTGCATTGAAAGAGCTGATTGTTAACCACTGGACCGCTGGGGAAGTCCCTGTCATTTAGCTTTCTAACTAGTGGGGTGGATAATGGGATTTTTATTTTGCTCAGGGGGATTCAATTTGGTTCTGCTGAAGTTAACTCCACCCCAGCTCTAGAAGTGAAACATGTGACCCAGACTAAATCAATTAGTGCTTGTTTGTTTGTTTCGGTTACATGTTGTCCAAGTGGTCCAATGTGAGCTGGTTTCAGGATTCTAGCTGGGAAGGATGGGAAAAGACAATCTCTTCCTTACAAGGCTTGGATGAGGAAGTATAACCCATCCTGCGGGCCACCAGCACACTGTGAAGGAAGCCCCCCAGAGGAGCATGCAGCTACTGCAGAAAACAGAGAGAGGATCAAGAACCTTGGGTCCACTGTCGAGTCTCTGGAACAAACCTGACCTGAAAATCTGCTTCTGGACTTTGCAGTTACGTAAATCAATAAATTCCATTTATGGGGCCTCCCTGGTGGTGCAGTGGTTGAGAGTCCGCCTGCCGATGCAGGGGATACGGGTTCGTGCCCCGGTCTGGGAGGATCCCATATGCCGCGGAGCGGCTGGGCCCGTGAGCCATGGCCGCTGGGCCTGCGCATCCGGAGCCTGCGCTCCGCAACGGGAGGGGCCACAGCAGTGAGAGGCCCGCATACCGCAAAAAAAAAAAAAAAAAAAAATTCCATTTATGGATGGAGCCAATTTCTCTTGGACTTTTTTTTTTTTTTTTTCTTCTGTACGCGGGCCTCTCACTGTTGTGGCCTCTCCCGTTGTGGAGCACAGGCTCCGGATGCGCAGGCTCAGCGGCCATGGCTCACGGGCCCAGCCGCTCCGCGGCATGTGGGATCTTCCCGGACCAGGGTACAAACCCGTGTCCCCTGCGTCGGCAGGCAGACTATCAACCACCGCGCCACCAGGGAAGCTCTCTCCGGGACTCTTTGCTTCAGTTTATTTATTTATTTATTTAGGCCACGCTGCGCAGCTTGTGGAATCTTAGTTCCCAGACCAGGGATTGAACCCTGGCCACTGCAGTGAAAGCGCTGAGTCCTAACCACTGGACTCCCAGTGAATTCCCATTTTCCCCAGTTTATATTACTTACCCAGATATTGATAATGATAAAAATACACATATGTTCTCAATACAGAAACATGGTGAGGAATGAAATATGACCAAATAAATAAATGAAATCCATCAATCCAGGGCTTCCACACTGTATGTCATGTTTATTTTTATTTATTTTTAAAATTTATTTATGTTTTTATTTTTAAAAATTTATTTATTTTATTTATTTATTCTTATTTTTGGCTGCGTTGGGTCTTCGTTGCTGCGCATGGGCTTTCTCTAGTTGCGGCGAGTGGGGGCTACTCTTTGTTGTGGTGTGCAGGCTTCTCATTGCAGTGGCTTCTCTTGCTGCGGAGCATGGGCTCTAGGCACCCGGGCTTCAGTAGTTGTGGCACGTGGGCTCTAGAGCGCAGGCTCAGTAGTTGTGGCACACGGGTTTAGTTGCTCTGCGGCATGTGGGATCTTCACGGACCAGGGATCGAACCCATATGCCCTGCATTGGCAGGCAGATTCTTAACCACTGCACCACAGGGAAGTCTCCCAACTCCCTTTTTTAAACAAAAATTTAAAACATCTTTTTCTGAACCCCTTGAATCTGGTGTGACTGACTTACTCCCGTGTGAGGTGGTGTCTTCCATCATGTTCCTTTCTTATGCTCAGAGTAGAGAGAGAGGAGGAATGTAGGAGACTTATGATGAAAATATAGCCAAGAGGTAGGTAGTTTTCTCCCGATAATACTTTTCACTTAATGAGGAAATATAGAAGATGAGTTTGTGAGTATTCTTCTGATTAAAAACATAATAAATCTTATTTTTATTCAAATGCAACTGTTCATTAGGTTTTAAAAATTAAAGGAAACTTTTCTAATGTTACATTTTAAGTACATATAACATTAATAGAATTTTTTTTTACAAAAAGAGATGGAGTCAGTTCATTTGGCTATAAAATGAAAGTGGGGTCAAGATGTTCCTGCTTTTCAGGGGATTATAAAAATGAATTATCATGTTTTAAAAGGAGGGGAAATACTGACATTAATTGAGATCATTGGAAGGAAGGCTGTTGGGTAGAATTCCCTCAGAATACCTGCCTGCTTCAGTGAGTCAGAGCAATGTCCTCCAAACAAGTAATAATCTCTTTGTCCTTTGGGCTCCTCTGTGCTTTCCTGGAATTTCTTTTTTTTGGCTGTGCTGCATGGCTTGTAGGATCTTAGTTCCCCAACCAGGGATAAAACACAGGCCCTCCATACTGAAACTGCAGAGTCCTAACCACTGGACAGCAAGGGAATTCCCCCTTGGAATTTCTTTTATGGCACTTTACACTTTCTACAATGTATTATAGTTGTATACGTGTTTTGGGGTTTGTTTTTTGTTTTTAATTTTTTTTATTTTATTGAAGTATAGTTGACTTACAATGTTGTGTTAGTTTCAGGTGTACAGCACTGTGATTCAGCTATATGTATATATGTATATATATATATATTCTTCTTCATATTCTTCTCCCTTATAGGTTATTACAAAATATTGAGTATAATATTGGGTATAGTTCCCTGTGCTATAAATAAGTCCTTATTGGTTATCTATTTCATATATAGTAGTGTGTATGTGTTAATCCCAACCTTCTAATTTATCCCTCCTGCCTTTCCCCTTTGGTAACCATAAATTTGTTTTCTATGTCTGTGAGTCTATTTCTGTTTTGTGAATAAGTTCATTTGTACAATAATTTTTTCTTTTTAGATTCCACATATAAGCAATATCATATGATATTTTTCTTTCTCTGTCTGACTTACTTCACTTAGTATGATCATCTCTAGGTCCATCCATGTTGCTTCAAATGGCATTATTTCATTCTTTTTTTATGGCTGAGTAATATTCCATTGTATATATATATACCACATCTTCTTTAGCCATTCATCTATTGATGGACATTTAGGTTGCTTCCATGCCTTGGCTATTGTAAATAGTGCTGCAAGGAACATTGGGCTACATGTATCTTTCTGAATTAGAGTTTTCTCCGGATATACACCCAGGAAAGTTGTGTGTCTGTTTTATCTCTCTCCTTGACTGTAAGGCATCTTATGGGTAGGAGAATACTTAGCATGCTAGTGTTATTCACCCGTTTGTCTTGGTCGCTTGTATAGTGCTTTGCCCATCATAGGTTTTTTTTTCTTTTTTCTACTTTTTTTCTTTTTGTGCTTGTGGGATCTCAGTTCCCTCACCAGAGACTAAACCTGGGCCACAGCACTGGGAGCCCGAAAGCCTAACCACTAGGCCACCAGGGAACTCCCCCATCATAGGCTTTCAATAAGTGGTTACCAAATGCACGAATAGATGACAGAGTGAGTCAGCGGTACTGGTTTTCTTTCCTGGATTTGCGACCACATCTGCTGAGTGTATGAAACAACCCCAGACGTTAGGCATAACAATATAATCCTATAAAAATCAAATGCTCCTTCAAGCAAGCAGAATTCTGAATCCTAAGCCCAAGTAAGAGTCAGAATACATAAATTTCAGATAGTTAACTTTCAGAGACATTAAGTCAGTCACAGGCATTACCTGTGATTCTAGCCAGAAACAACATCTAATGATTAACATGGCCTCATAAAGCAGTAGGCATTCTTTGGCAGGTGTGCTGTATCATTTTAGGCAAGAAGAAGGTTAAAAATCTAGAAAATTGCTAACATCAAATCAACAGCAATAGCAAACAAGATTTATGTAAGAAAAAATCTTGCTATTATTTTCCTTTCAAGAGGAAATACACTTTTCCAATTTATAAGAATATACTTCTTAGAAGGTCAAGGATTTAAAGAAGACATCAATAGTATACAGAATCTACTTTTCCCTAAATATTCAAAAATTTCCCTCTCAACTGATAATTCCCGTTAACATGCAAGATATACTATTATTTCTCCCAATATGAAAAACAAAACAGTTTTACCCACTTCTCCCTCCAACTACTGTCCCATTTCTTGGCTCTCTTTTGCCATAAAACTTCTTGAGAGAGTCGTCTATTCCTGCATTCTTTCTTATACATACCTAGATCAGTTTCCTGCCCCATCAATCCACCAAAACTGCTCTGAAGGTCACCGAAGAGCTGCTTGTTGCTAAATTCAATGGACAATCTCCGTCTTCATCTTTTTAAAAAAGTATTTATTTACTTATTTATTTATTTTTGGTTGTGTTGGGTCTTCGTTTCTGTGCAAGGGCTTTCTCTAGTTGTGGCAGGTGGGGGCCACTCTTCATCGCGGTGCGCGGGCCTCTCACTATCGTGGCCTCTCTTGTTGCGGAGCACAGGCTCCAGCCGCGCAGGCTCAGTAGTTGTGGCTCACGGGTCCAGCCGCTCCGCGGCTTGTGGGATCTTCCCGGACCGGGGCACGAACCCGTGTCCCCTGAATTGGCAGGCGGACTCTCAACCACTGCGCCACCAGGGAAGCCCTAGTTATTTTTTATAAATAGTAGTGTGTATATGTCAATCCCAATCTCCCAATTTATCCCCCCCAGTCCTTTCCTCCTTGGTAACCATAAGTTTGTTTTCTACACCTGTGACTCAATTTCTGTTTTGTATACAGATTCATTCGTAGGACCACCCTCTTTAATACGGAAACACCGATCTCCAGCATTATTCTCCTTCTTGGACTTACTTTAGTCTACAGCACGTATCATGTTGGCAGAGAGAAGAGGACTCAGCACTGAGCCTGCAGCTCTACAATATTTAAAACTCGGGTGAAGGAGGCGGCAAAGGAACCTGAGGAAGAGCTTCCAGTGAGGCAAGAGGAAACCCAAGGGAGTGTGGCCTCAGTGAAAGGCAATATAGGGGAAAGTGTTTCAAAAGTGCTCAACTGTACTGAATGCTGCTGAGAAGGCTGATAAATACTGGATACAAAAAATGGAACTGGTATTGGGTAGATGGAGATCGTTGGTGATCTCAACAAGAGAATTTTCTCAGAATGACACAGACAGAGGATAGACTGGACTGAGGAATAAGGGAAGGAGTGGAAATAATATGCAAAACGTCTTTTGAGATGTTTTGCTGTGAAGGGAAGCAAATAAAGGAGGCATAGCCCAAAGGAGATGTAAGGTCAAGGTAGGGGTTTTTAAAGTTAGTGTTCCTAGAGCAGAAATGTGTCCAGTGGGGAGAAAGAAAATGATGGTGCAAAAGAAAAAGGATAAATCCTGGACCAAAGTCCTTAAGAAGGTGGGAGGGGAAGGAATCCAGAGTCCAGGTGCAGGGGCTGACCTCTGATGGCAACAGAGAAAACAGAATATATTGTACTTATAGATGTAGGTAGCTTCGTAGATCTAAAGGAAGATCATCAGGAAGCTTGGTAGATCTAGCTTTGTAGATCATCAGAAAGACAAATTTTGGTCCAGTGAGCTCTCTATATCCTGGCACTTGAATAAAAGCTATCCTAAAAGATTATAAGTTCTAGAATTTACCTTCACAAATGCCTTTTAATTGACTAGGAGGCTATTTTTTACTTTTTCTAAAGACTATTTTATTTATTTTTTTTGGCTGTGTTGGGTCTTCATTGCTTCACGTGGGCTTTCTCTAGTTGCTGAGAGCGGGGGCTACCCTTCATTGCAGTGCGTGGGCTTCTCATTGCGGTGGCTTCTCCTGTTGCGGAGCATGGGCTCTAGGCATGCGGTCTTCAGTAATTGTGGCATGCGGGCTCAGCAGTTGTGGCTCGTGGGCTCTAGAGCGCAGGCTCAGTAGTTGTGGCGCACGGGCTTAGTTGCTCCACGGCATGTGGGATCTTCCCGGACCAGGGCTCAAACCCGTGTCCCCTGCATTGGCAGGCGGATTCTTAACCACTGCGCCACCAGGGAAGTCCCTATTTTTACTTTCAAGTGAAAAAACCCCACAAAAACTCCTTTCCCCTTATAAAATAACAAAATCTGCCCAAAGTATACTTTTATTTTCAGTCACATGTTTCAGTTTGTTCTCCTCCTTTATCTGTTACTAGTATTAAACAGTACTTTTGCTAACTTCTAGGTAATTTTGAGAACTAATTTGTCTTGGGCCTTGATGCTTGGTAGTTCCCAAATGAGGCAGACAGATTATTTTGCATGATCTAAAGGGGGTAATATCATGCCCCCTTTAGAAGATGGAAGATGGAAGAAACTGAGCAAAACAATGAACTAAGCTAAGTATCATGAACACCTCTGAGATACCCTTATTTACGATTTTGTGGGAAAGCTTCCCCTAAGGGAAGTGGTGGGTACTCCAGCACTTGGGCAGTTTAAAACACAACTGTAAAAGGCACTAAAAAACATATTAGAGGGATTCATCCTGTAAAAGACCATGGGAAATACAGTACATGGCTAAAGAGAGTTTACTTTTAATTTTTGTGATTTTACAAAACTCATTATATTTGCAGAAAGAGTACTTTGGGGTTGAAGAAAAAGAAAGGGAGTGGAGTTGTCTTGCAAATGGTAAAAAATCCCTGTATTTCTTAGTCTTAAAATAGTGAGACAGCTTTAAAAGTGAATTCTATGTCAGAAAATCCAAATGTCATAAATCATAAAAGGTTAAAGTTAGATTGGACATGGAATCTATGGTGAATAAAATACTGTGGCATTTTCACAGTAACACTACTCTGCAAACAAGCATACAATCAGTACTTTATCTTACATTTTTCGAATACCCATTTTGTTCTAGATATTGTGTTCTTGTGATATATAGAGATATTTGTGTGATAGGGAAAGAATTCAGGGGAAGCAAGACTTCTAATCATTTTCCCATTTGACTTGGGGCAGGCCATTTAATATTCATAGTTTCACTTTCTCCAGCCACAAAATGGGAAGGATATTTCCTATAATATTTGAATATTGTTACAGATGGAATGTTTGTGTCCCCCGCAAATTCATGTGTTGACACCCCCCCCATGTGATGGTATTACTTTGCAGAGATAATTAGGAATAGATGAGGTCATAAGGGTGAGGTACTCATGAATGAGATCAGTGCCCTTATGAGAGTTTCTAGAGAGCTTGCTTGCTCTCTGTTCACAGTCATGTGAGGATACCAGGAGAAGCTAGTACAAGCCACCTGGAAGAGGGAGTTCACCAGATTTGATCATGCTGGCACCCTGACCTCTGACTTTGAGCCTCCAGAACTAAGAAATAAATTTCTGTTGCTTAAAAGCCACTCAGTCTATGGTATTCTGTTATAGCAGCACAAACTGACTAAGAGAGATAATAAATGATTCAATATGCCTTGTAAAAGTGAATGTATTACATCAAAAGCACAAACGACAAAAGAAAGAAAGAAACTGGGCTACATCAAAATAAAAAAAATTTGTGCTGCAAATGATACTATCAAGAAAGTGAAATGACAATCCACAGAATGGGAAAGATATTTATAAATTACATGTTTGTTAAGGGACTAATATCCAGAGTATATAAAGAACTCTTACAACTCAACAATAAAAAGACAAATAACCAATTAAAAAATGAACAAAGGACTTGGACAGATATTTGTCCAAAGATATACAAATAACTAATAAATACATGAAAAGTTGCTCAATATTGATAGCCCTCAGAGGAATGAAAACACAAAACTGCAATGAGATACCACTTCACATCTACTAGTGTACTATTCTAATTTTTTTTTTTTTGCGGTATGTGGGCCCCTCACTGTTGTGGCCTCCCCCGTTGTGGAGCACAGGCTCCGGACGCGCAGGCCCAACAGCCATGGCTCACGGGCCCAGCCGCTCCGCAGCATGTGGGATCCTCCCAGACCGGGGCACGAACCCGCGTCCCCTGCATTGGCAGGCGGACTCTCAACCACTGCGCCACCAGGGAAGCCCTAGTGTACTATTCTAAAAAAGAGCTACTAACAAGTGTTGGTGAGGATTGGAGAAATTGGAGCCCTCATACATTGCTGGTGGAACGTACAATGGTGTGGCGCTTTGGAAAACAGTTTTTCAGTTGCTTGAAAAGTTAAACATACAACCCAGAAATTCTCCTCCTAGGTATATATCCAAGAGAAATTAAAACAAATGTCCACACAAAAACTTACACATAAATATTGATAGCAGCATTATTCATAATAACCAAATAGTGGAAACAACCCAAATGTCCATTAACTGATGAATGAATAAACAAAATGTGGTATATCCATACAATGGAATATTACTCGGCATTAAAGAAATGAAGTACTGATATATACTGCAACATGGGTAAACTTTGAAAACATATGCTAAATAAAAGCAGCTGGACACAAAAAGCCACATAGAGTAGGATTCCATTGGTAGAAACAGAAAGTAGGTTAGTGGTTGCCCAGAGGGAGAGGAGGGGAGAATGGGGAGTGACTGTTAACAGGTACAGGGTTTCTTTCTGGGGTGATGAAATGTTCTGGAATTAGTGATGATGGTTGATAACTGTGAATATTCTACAACCATCGTACACTTTAAATGGGTGAATTGTATGGAATACGAATTATATGGCAATGACCACGTTTAAAAAAAGAAGTAAATGTACTGGTATCAATGTCACCAGGCGTCTAAATTCTGGCTTACACAGAATTCCTTTCCTGGAGAGCAGATAGTATGTAAAGCCAGCAGTGGTCTGATTTTACTTACAAATTCCTTACATATCTGGTTGTCAGGTTACTATTTTAAGTAAGTAGCAGGAAAAAAAATTGTGACTTTTAATTCTGGAATGCAATCTTTAATATTATGGTTAAGTAAACCATCGCATACATTACATTCTTCGTAGGTGGCAAAATCTGGAATTTCATGACGCTGTTAAACGTTGACCACTGTTTAGACTTGTATATTATAAAATATTTGCATTCTTCAGAGAACAGATTGGTGGTTGCCAGAGGGGGATAGTGCGTGGGCAAAATGGTGAAGGTGGTCAAAAGGTACAAACTCAGTTATAAGAAGTCCTGTGGGTGTAATGTACAGCATTGGGACTACAGTCAACAATACTGTATCATATATTTGAAAGTTGCTAAGGGAATAACTCTTTAAAGTGCTCATTCCAAGAAAAAAAAAACAACAAGTATGTGTGGTGATGGGTGTTAACATATTGTGGTAATCATTTCCCAATATATACGTATGTCAAATCATTATGCTGTACACGTTAAAACTAATATGATGTTTTGATGACACACATTTCAATTAAAAATTTTTTTGTATTCTTGTCCAGGTGAGGACGATGGTTTCTTTTCCTTGGCTCCACAAGTCCTCCTCGTGTTTGTGTATGCACTTCAAAGTTTTCTGGGTCTCAAACCCATTTATACTTTCATATTTGGAACACACTTAAAAAAATCAGAAATTATCTCTCTAAAAGAACAAAGTGAAATGAAATGAAGTTCTACTTGTGTTAAAGTTTTCTTCCAAATGGGCTTTCGTTGCGGAGGAGGAAGAGTCTACGTAGAAAGGTTTTGCAGAATGTGAGCGGTCAGGCTGGTAGAGAACGCTCATCGCAGAAAGGAGACGTTTTCCGTTTCTTTTAGTTCGTTTGGGCGGCATCGTGGAGAGTCGAGAGGCGTTTGTGAACCGCTGAAGAGAAAAGCCTGGAAACAACGGAGGCGCTGTGGGCCCGGGTCGCGGGCGGGAGTCCCCTTCTGGCCAATCTTCCCGTTGTCTGCAGGAGCCGTGCCCCGCGGCCTCCGCCATCGCCCGCCCGCGTGGCCCTCCCGGGAACCTACCTGGGCCGGGCCCGCGCACCGCCCCCCCGCGCCGTCGCCATGGCAATTCTCCGCCCCGCCCCCCGCGCTCGGCCGGCCCGCCCGCGGCCCCGCTCGCCCCTCCCCCCGCCCCGCGCGGCTGCCGGGGAGAGGGTGGGGCGGAGGCGGGAGGAGACGCAGGAGAGAGGAAATGGGCCGCCCGACGCCCGCGGCCCATTGGCTGCCTCGTCCTGGGGCCAGAAACCCCGCCTGTCTGACGGGGTCACGTGATCCCTTTCAAAGATGGCCGCCCTGTTGTTTTGATGAATAATACTTGGCGGGGCGAGGGGGTAAGAGTAGGGGTGGAGGGTAGGAGGATTTACTCTTCCAGCCAGAACATCGCGAGTCCGGTCCTCCCCCTCCCCCTTGCCCAGGCTCCGGTGTGGAGGCGGGGCGTGGCCGGCCTGCTTTGGGAGGGGAGGAGCTTCCCTCCTCAGTGCTGGGCTCTGCCTGGGCGGCTCTGGGGTCGCCTTTCCTCTGGGCACCCACTCTGCAGTTGAACACTTCCCGCCAGGGGGAAAGGGTTGGAAGGAGAGCACGATCTGCTGGAGGAAGCGCAGCTGCCGCGCCACCACCAGGAAGACACAGTAGGCTCCGGGCACGAGGAGAGCTGGAGACCGAGCTCCCTAGTCTGGGTAACCTGGGAAGCAGAGGGTAAAAAGTGGCGCCTTACGATAACCCTGTAGCAGCAGCAGTGGCGGTCAAAGGAGGCTGCTCGTGGCGTAAGCAGCTGTAGGAGCCTCTGGGGCAATTGGAGTGACCGACGCCAGGGCATTTCACTGCCTCTCGTGTTCTTATTTTTTAACCTCTGACTATGCAGTTCTGAAACCTCCCCCATTCGGGGGACTAGACAGCCCGATAGACACCTTCCACTCTCCTCCCGCCCTGGTCTCAAAGAACAGAAGATCTCTCCTTAACGCCTTTCACCATTAAGAGGAAAGCGATGGAGGAGCTGAGCGCTGATGAGGTGAGGAGGTTGGGGGACACCTTGGGAGATTAGTTGGCAACTCTTTGGCGCTTTGGATAGGGTTGATATTGCGCCAGTGGTGCCTGGCCTTTGGGCAGGAATGGAGATGACATTTTCTAAGAATTAAATGAGTCCCTGAGAGGGTCTCCGGTTGTATTCTCTTGTATTTCTTTGCCTTCTTTTTCCATCCTGAACTCCATTTGTCTCTTTTCGAGTCTTCTTTTAGGGTCTAAAGAAGAGGAGAGCATACTGAGGCTTTCATTCTTTTCTTCAGGGTATTTAAGCAAGAAGGGCTAGATTTACATCAAGTTGTGTGTGTGTGTGTGTGTGTGTGTGTGTGTGTGTATACGCGCGCGCTCGCGCTCGCGCATGTGCGTGTGCGCGCGCGCGCCTTACTGCAGAGATCTAAAGAATGATTTTGGGAGGAATCATAATGTATAGGTGTATGTTTTTAAAGGATTTGAAATCCCAAGTATGTGTGGCATTTCATTGTATAATTTAATTAAACATTACATATGTGTTTGGGGTAAGTCTACAGACAGATTCTTTGATATTTAACAAAATATGTATTTTCTCAATAGCTTCGTGAATTACAGTTAAATTGTAGCAATTTAACAGACCACTAATGGCTTCTGGCATACTTCTCTTTCATTATGCCTTTTTCTAGTTTTTGGCCCTTTCAAACTTGTGTTTTGCTGTAACAGACACTGAACAGGAAGCAAATGGAAGCAAATGACTTTGAAAATTCCCCCTATTATCATTTCTGAAAGGAGTCTTACAGATCCCCTTCTTGATGTTTTCAAGATTATTTAATAATAAGAAGAAAAAGTGGCATTTAGGGTACAAGGATTTTCCTGTGACTCTGTTGACTTTTCCCTTCTTTTTTTTTTACATATTGGGAGCTTCCCTTTCAGGACCCCTGCTGGCCTCACTCTCTTCCACCTACCATTTCTTCCACAGTTCATGTAAAACTTCCCTACAGTATTATGAAAGTAGTCATCCTTCAGGTTGGTTGTACTGTAAAACTTCCATGCTTCAGTTTTAGCTGCAGAGCTGTCAATATATTTACCTAGGGACTAAAATTCTCCAGAGATGAGGCAGGCAAGTGGTGGGTTAAGGGTCACATAGGAAAGGAAGCAAATAATTTTGTTGGTTTTGATACCTGGCTTTTTGGAAAGTCAGGATTGCCCATTCTTTGTTACTGACTTTGTTTTCTAAATACATCAATAGTGTAATCTTAAATTAGAAGAATATTGAACAGTTTCTTTCATTCAGGTAGGAACTCTCAACAGATCCTCTTAGAGGCACTTTGTTTTGTGTAGTTTTTTTAAAGTGCATCCCCCTTTCTTCTTTAACATTAACACTAGTGGATCATTTCTCTTAAGGCAGAGTTTTTTAGTAAGTCTTTTACCTCCAGGAATTACTTTTTTTCTTGACATTCTCTAAATTGTTCCTGGTTTAGAAGTTTTTACATACTTGAGTTTTCACTAAGAAAACCATTAAAGCGTACCGACCAGTTAAAGAACTGTATAATCTGAACTGTAGCTCTTCACTTTATCCAGTCCTTGAGGAAGGTATTAACTTTTTTTTTTTTATTTACCATATATGGAACAAATGTAATCATTGTGGAGGAGATAGACATTTTTCAAGGTCAACAAAATATTAAAATAAATGTGAAAAATTAAATTCACTAATATAAGATCAATATAAAATTATGTTCAACAAATTAGTTGGCCTGAACACAAAGGGACAGTTTAATAACTGGTAATTTTACTCTCAGCATAATCTAAAACAAATATTTTATGGGGAAAAAGCTTAAGTTTTTTTAAATCCATTTCCTTTAATTCTGGGATTAGGTGAACAGTTCTCAACAGAGACATTTCCAGAACTTTTGCCTTATTATTACTCTATTGGTGGAAACTTGTGTCACAGATACGGTAGTTGACATTTATTTGGTTAGAAAATAATACATTTATATTATTGAAAACTCAAACATGCATCTCAGGGTGTAAACAGTCAAGACATTCATCTTTCAATCTAAATAAGGAAATTAGGTAAGACAGAGTTTCATATTTTAGCAAAATGAAAATATATGAGAATGCAGTCCATGAAAAATAGAGCCTGCTATAACCAGGGTAGTAGCTTTAGAAGATTTACATTATGGGTACTTTTTGGTCCCTCTCATAGATCACCTTGAATTCTTGTACTTTTCTTCTCTTGTGCTTTCTAAGTAGAGTATTTCTTTAACTTCACTGATGTTTATATAGGACATTACAATGAGTCCTTTGCTGTATAGAGCAGATTCATGACTATGTTTATTCTCTTCAGGAACCTGCATTTCAAGGCATCATTATTTACATTACATTCATTCTGTACCCTGCTCATGTATTGTTGTTTTTTTGTGTTTTTTTTGTTTTTGTTTTTTGTTTTATACCAAAATGATACTCTGAGTAGGGCAGGTATTTTAAACTGGTTTTCAACTGTGGTGATGATGTGTTTTCATTGAAATGATTTTCTTTTTTTTTTTTTTGCAAAATCTGTATGACCTAGTTCATCTTCAAGAGGGCTGGCTGGGATTCAGGGTGTGGTCAAGGTTTTAGAAGTTGTCTTCCTTCCCAAATGCAGAATATATGACCTTGGACATTTTAGCAGTGTTTTTTCAGTGAAAAGGGACCAACATTTATTAACAGTCTTAGAAACCTGCTCTGTGCCAGGCATTTTACAACCATTGTCTCATTTGATAAAACAGTGCAGTCCAGCAGTTCCTTAAAATTTCCTTGTTTTATAGGTGAAGCAACTGAGAATTAGGTTAAGTCCATAGTGCCCTGGCTTAGAAGTGACAGAATTGCAGTTCAAACCCAGGGTTCCTGATCTAAAAGCTCTTTTTACTGTATTTTACTGCCCAACAACTGGCAATAAATTCACCACAGCTTCTATATAAATATCCTACAAACATGCTTGATCTGCATAGTTTTTCTGTAAAAGTGTTGTTTTTTATGAATTCATTCATGATGTGATCAAGTTTATAGTCTTTTTGGTGCTGACTCTCATCACACCCCTCCAAAATCATTCACTCAGCAAACATTTTTTAAAAAGATGCTGTTGGGGCTTCCCCGGTGGCGCAGTGGTTGAGAGTCCACCTGCCGATGCAGGGGACACGGGTTCGTGCCCTGGTCCGGGAGGATCCCACACGCCGCGGAGTGGCTGGGCCCACGAGCCATGGCCGCTGAGCCTGTGCGTCCGGAGCCTGTGCTCCGCAACGGGAGAGGCCACAACAGTGAGAGGCCCGCGTACCGCAAAAACATAAATAAATAAAATAAATAAATAAAATAAATAAATAAATAAAAAGATGCTGTTGCTTTGTGACCACCTAGAGGGCTGGGATAGGGAGGGTGGGAGGGAGAGGCAAGAAGGAGGAGATATGGGGATATATGTATATGTATAGCTGATTCACTTTGTCATAAAGCAGAAACTAACACACCATTGTAAAGCAATTAAACTCCAATAAAGATATTTTAAAAAAAAAGATGCGGTGCATTTCCAGCAATATGTTACGTAGGTTACGAGACACACAGTCTTTTTCTTAAAGAAATTATTTAACTGGGGTTAAGGGATAGGTAGAGATAGAGATAGCTAGGAGTCTAGCAATTACAACACAGGGTGCTCAGAGCTATTGTGGACCACGCACAAGACCGTAAGAAAAACTAGAAGGGAGCCCCGGTGGCTTAGCGTCTTAGCGAAAACTTTCAAGAAAAAGCGATGCTTATGTGAAGGGCTCTTGAAACCGGCTGTGAAACTGGGGAGCTCAGGAAACCACAAGAAGTAGTGGGACTGGAGACAGGATTTGCCTGGGGGAGTGGCCGCAGGCAGAAAGGCACCAGGTCTCCAATGGTTTTCAGAAATGCTTAGGAGTTTGAACTTTCTCAGTAAGACTATCAGAAGCCTTTGAGGGATTTTAAGGGATTAGAAAGATAACTGGCAAGGGTGTCAAAGGTGGATAGGAAGAAGGTGGCTGCTGTTGCTATGGGGAACAAGGCAGTGGAGTCTGAAGCAAGGCCTTGGCAATGGGAACAGAGGAGAGCAGACATCAGAAATATTGAGGATCTCAGTTAACCCACTTCTGATGATAAGTTTGATGTGAAAGAGGTGGAGGCAGGGGAAGAAAGAAGAAGATGACTCCTTGGTTTCTAGTTTGGGAGAAGGATGGATTGGAGGAGAGAGAAGGAATTCCAGACAAGGAGCAGATTTTGGAGAAAGCAGATTAGTTTCTTTGGACCACTGAAAGATGAGCTGACATAGAGACGCCAGCCCGGGCCTTTCTGCTCTTAACATCTCCATCTCTGACCTTTTCTTTCTTTGTAACAGGCCTCAGGACCTAAGCTCACTTTTTTCCCAGTAGGTCATTGCTAACACTCACTTGATAACCGGGATTCTCCTTCCTCAAGCCTGGAAGGAGAGTGGGATGTTGCCTCCCAGGCCCCTTCTCCACTCCTTTTTGTTCATTTTAGCCAAGAAACACAGAATGGTAATGATAATAGCTGATATTTATGAAGCTCTTAATATGTGCTAAGCACTTAACTTGCTCAGCAAGGTTGGTATTAATAGCCCCGTTTTACAGATTAAAAAGTTGAGGCTGATAGAAATTAACTTGCCAAAAGGTGGACAACGAGGAAGTGGTAGAACCTGGATTCTAATCCAGAGTCTGATCCCAGAGTTCTTAATCCCTTTGCTAAACTACCTCCAAAATAGGAATAATCTGAGCTAGATGTCATGGTTACGGCATTTTTATTGTCCCTTTTGAGATGGGAAGTGGAAGCCCTCGTTATTGCTAAGAGTGGAGCTCATCAAATAGCCCTCTACTCTTTTAGGGGAAAAAGACAGAAAGACTTTTGACAACGGCTCCTTGGGTCTTCAGGCCTGTGCTTGGCACAGAATGCATTTTCTCAGAAGGTACTTGTGGTGTGTCCAGGTGGAGAGAGCTTCCTGTAGCAGCTCATTCAGTGATACTTGCTATTTACTTGCTGCAGGTCAGACACCACACGAGCCTTGCTTGCGTGGAGCTCCATTCTAGTGGGAGGAGACGTGATAAACAAATACATACACATAAGATGTCATTTGGTGACTGTGCCACGGAGAAAAATAAAATAGGCTATAAAGGGATGGAGAGCAATGCGAGGAGTGTGTGCAATTTTAGGAGGTGACTTCTGGAAAGAAATTTAAAGGATGACAGGGGGCCATCTAGGGGGAAGAGAGTTCTCAGTAACAGGGAACACCAGGAACCAGGGGCATATCCCCCATCTGCTCTAGGAGCAGCAAGGAGGCCCAGTGTGTTTGGAGCCGGCTAAGCAAGGGCACAGTGGCCGGAGATGAGGTCTTTCATTCACTCAGCAAACATTAACTGAGTTCTTGTAACTGGGTTTCAATCAATTCTGAGGTGCCCCACCCTTTTTTTTTTGACTTCACATTTTCACATCTTTGAAATTGGGATGCTTCTTGGTGTAATCACGGTTGGCCACGTGGCAGTTGTGAAAGTTGTCATTTCCTGTTTATGTGTAAACCTGGTTATACCCGTTCATGTTGTTGTACCTTCAATTAGATGCTGTGCATGATAAATATAGTTGCTATTTTAAATGCCTCCCCCCAAATTACACTTTGATTAGCAGTGAAAGCATATGTTACTTTGTATGCAGAGAGAAATGGAAACAGCAGTGGGGTCTCAATTTGATATTAGTAAAGAAAACAAAGAAAATGTTGGTGAAAGAATGACCACAATTTCATATTTTATTGCAAAGCAGCAACCAAGTGCATTAGGGAGCCTTAGAAAGGCAGAAATCCACAAGTCTCTGAAGCTGTGTCACATTTTGAAATTGAACATACAGTTAGAAGGCAATGCAATTGAAGGTCAGAGACACTCCACCTTCTCAGAAAGAAATTTCAAAGCAATGAGAGGCTGGTGTAACTGAGTACTACTCTGGCCTGGTCTGTTGTTAAGGTATTTTGTTGTGGTTTAATGGACAGTAGTTTTTTTTCTTGGTGGTGTAAAAAACAACGGTGCAGTTCACAGTCAGTGACATTTTGTATTTGATGACATATGGTATATGCCCAGCTTTGTTTTAGATCATGAGGATATATGAATGAACAATACAGGCAGAGATCCTTGCCTTCATGGGGCTTACATTCTGATTTATGGTTTTTTTTAATTTATTAATTAATTAGTTTATTTGGCTGCGCCGGGTCTTAGTTGCAGCATGTGGGATCTAGTTCCCTGACCAGGGATCGAACCCGGGCCCCTTGCATTGGGAGCGTGGAGTCTTAACCACTGGACCACCAAGGAAGTCCCTGATTTATGTTTTAAAAGAATCACTGCGGCTGCTGTGAAGAGAATAGATAAAGGGGGAAAGAGTGAAAATGGAGAGAAAGGTTAGGAGGCCAGTGCAGGAGTCCCAGGACCAGGGTTTGTGGTGGAGAAAGTGAGAAAAGGTCAGATAGAGGATGGTCAGATATTTTGTGGGTAGAGCCAGTAGGACTGGGTGATGGGATGGATGTGGAGTGGAGTCAGGAATGGCCACCTGAGCTGGGATGTCATCGAGTGGACCGTTGTAACAGTTGAAGTAACACGACACGAAATAGCAGCTGCTTAAACCAGATAGATGTTTATTTCTCTCTAAACAGAAGTCTGGGTAGGAGGCTGGGTTTGCTGTGGCGGCTCTGCGCTCATTAGGGGCCCAGGCGCCTTCTGTCCGGTTGTACCAACTCTCCTAACATATGGCATCCATCTTTTGGTCCACGTCTGTCTGCACTGTAGCCAGAGGGACAAGAGGAGAGGGGAAGGAGAAGTCATGCTCCTCTTTAACGGCACAGCTTGGAAGTTGCACACATCACTCACTTCTGCTCACCTCCCATTGGCCAGAACCTGAGTCACGTGGCCGCAGCTCCTTGCTGGGAAGCTGAGAACTGCCGTTCTTACTGGGTAGCCGTATGCTCAGCTAAAAAGTTCTCTTACGTTAGAAGGGGAGTACAGTCAAGGCCATTCTGTTCAAACCCTTCTTCTGAAACCTAAAACACACGCTCTGCTTTCCTAAGGAGGCAACCTTCAGTTGAGTCCAGAATCTCTGGGTGATATACCATCCAGGAACCTTGAGATTAAAATGCAAGTTATCAGCTGCTTTCCCCTCCCCGCGCCCCCGCCCCACCATGTGCTGTGGTGGAGTAGGATAGAATCATGGAAATAACTACCATTTCGAAAAGGGAAGAATGGGGAGTACAGATCCCTCACTGGTCCACAGCCATTGTCAGCTCCTGCCAGGCTGTGGTAGGGGGTCTCGCTGCCTTGGCAGTGGTGGGAGTTGCTGACGCAGTCCTTTGGGGCCAGGTCATTGGAGAATATCCCCTTCCTGGGGCCAAACAGTGTCTCCAGCTTGTTTCTTTCAGGAGCCTGAAGGAGTTGGCTTTTTCAACCCTACTTGATCCCCAAATTACCAGAGTCTGAGCAAACTTAGACTAGACTGTGGACGTGCCTTAGGCAGGCCTGTTTTCCATTTTATCTCTGCAGGCAAATCGGCAAACTGCAGCTTGAGTCTGTCTCATTCTTGCGGAACTTCTTGCTTAAGGTGGCAAGAAGCCAATAGGCACCCAAATTCTGAATCGTTCAACCAGTTCCCCTAGAATTGTAGGCCGTGTAGGCATGCAGACTATTTTCTGAGGTGTCACAGGTTTTACCAAACGTTTTATTGTGGCCTAACAAGGTTACCAGCCTTCCATCCTGCAATAATCTGTGCCCATGCTGAGCCCTAAGCCACTGCCACGTATTGATATTCTGTCTGGGTTGATTACTTCTAGGTTCCAAATTCTATATATTAGTTAAGATATTGGTTTGATTGCTGCAGCAGAGAGATCCAAACTAATAATGGTTTAAATAAGAGAGAAGCTTATTTTTCTTTTCAGTAAAAATCTGGGTAGGTGGTTGAGAGCCGGTTTAATCATTCCATGATTACTAGGGAGCCAGTTCTGTTTAGTGCTCTGGTATCCTCTGTATGAGGCATCTAGCTTGTAGTCCAAGGTGGCTGCTCCAGTGCCTACACGCACGTCTGCATTCCAGTCCTCAGGGACCAAAGGGGAGGACATGTTCCTGTCCGTCAAGGGCATGATCAGAGGTGTCACACATCATTGCTTACACCTCCTCGGTCAGAACTTAGTCACGTGGCCATAACCAAATGCAAGGGTGGCTGAATGTTTAGAGGAGGAAGCAACTAGCTATCTCTACCACAGTGACGCCAAGAGTTTCAGCCTACACAGCTGGAAAAATGGAGTCGTTCTGTACTGAGGTGGGGAACACTGAAAGAGGAGATTAGAGGGAGAAATTAAGCTCTCTGTTTTGATCATATTCTTGTTATATTGCTTATTATTTGTCTGCTTGGAGATGTTAAGTAGGTTGTTGGATATATGTTGGGCTTGCAGTTACGGAAGAAGGCTGGGGTTGGGGATACCAATCAGGACGTTGTCAGTATATTTAAAATCATGAGAATGGACAGATGACCTAGGGAGTGAGCCTGGATAGAAGAGTGGAGGTCAGAGGACTGAGCCTTGAGCCTCTCCAGCACTTAGAGAAGGGATGGAAAGAGGACCCAGAGGGCTTCCCTGGTGGCGCTGAATGAATAAAGGAATTAGTGATCATAATAGGAAATGGTAAAAGATAAAATTTAAAAGGATATGTTCTGGGACTTCCCTGATGGCACAGTTAAGAATCTGTCTGCCAATGCGGGGGACACGGGTTCGAGCCCTGGTCTGGGAAGATCCCACGTGCCGCGGGTCAACTAAGCCCGTGCGCCACAACTACTGAGCCTGCGCTCTAGAGCCCGCGAGCCACAACTACTGAGCCTGTGTGCCTAGAGCCCCTGCTCCGCAACAAGAGAAGCCACCCCAATGAGAAGTCCCTGCTCACCATAACTAGAGAAAGCCCAGGCGCAGCAACAAAGACCCAACACAGCCAAAAATAAAATAAATAAAAATAAATAAATTTATAAAAAAAAAAAAAAAGAGGACCCAGAAAAGAACTGACAAGGGATAGCCACTGAGATAGAAGGAAAGACAAGAACCTGGAGTTCTGGTGTCCAGGAGAAGGAAGTGTTTCATGACAGAGGGCAGTGTTCAGCTCTGTTGAATGCCAGTAAAGTAAATTAAAGGAAGACCAAGACTCAACGATGGGATTTGGCAATGTGGAGGTCATTAGTGACTTTGACAAGACCAATTTCATTGCTGAATAGGTTCAAGACAGAATAAGACAGAACGAGATGGGAGAGTACGTAGCTCTGAGTGAGGTATCAGCTCCAGGGGTATACTGGGGAGCCATCCATACACTGTGAAGCCATGGGTTTAAAAAGTGGGAAGAAGATATTTGGCGAACATATCTATCTATTTATTTATGGCTGCGTTGGGTCTTTGTTGCTGCCTTTGGGCTTTCTCTAGTTGCGGCAAGCGGGGGCTACTCTTCATTGCAGTGCGCGGGCTTCTCATTACAGTGGCTTCTCTTGTTGCGGAGCACGGGCTTTAGGCGTGTGGGCTCAGTAGTTGTGGCTCACAGGCTCTAGAGCGCAGGCTCAGTAGTTGTGGCGCACGGGCTTAGTTGCTCCGCGGCATGTGGGATCTTCCTGGACCAGGGCTTGAACCTGTGTCCCCCGCATTGGCAGACGGATTCTTAACTGTGCCATCAGGGAAGTCCCAGAACATATCCTTTTAAATTTTATCTTTTACCATTTCCTATTATGATCTCTAATTCCTTTATTCATTCAGTAAATATTTATTTACTCTTTACTCTGTTCTCCTCTTTCCCGAGGTAGGAAGTAAAGGTGTGGAGGTAGATTTGTATATTATTCTTAGCAGGGTGTTTGGGGCCTGAAGAGTTCCAAGTGTAAATTTTGAACCATAATCTGGGCACACTGAATCATACTACAGTTAATCTTTAAAACATTTAAGAAAGAGTGGCAAATAGGTATATGATAAAATATTAATTTTGTTTGTGTAGTTTCAGCAAATATATGTGGGATGTTTACTCTCTGCTGGGTATTGAGGGATACATGTGTGGAGATACCGTCTCAAATATGAGTAAGACCTGGTCTTCACCTTCGGCGAGCTCGTACTGCAATGGGGAGACAGGAACACAGCCAACTCCAACTAGAGTCCAAGGGCCGAAATAGATATTTAAGTAAAGGAGTACAGTTGATGGAGCAGTGAATCCTGACTGGGGAAATCTGGGAAGGGCTCTGGGAGGATTTGAGCTAGTCTGTAAAGATGATCAGAATTTTTTTTTTTTTTTTTTTTTTTTGCGGTACGTGGGCCTCTCACTGTTGTGGCCTCTCCCATTGTGGAGCACAGGCTCCAGATGTGCAGGCTCAGCAGCCATGGCTCACGGGCCCAGCCGCTCCACGGCATGTGGGATCTTCCCGGACCAGGGCACGAACCTGTGTCCCCTGCATCGGCAGGTGGACTCTCAACCACTGCGCCACCAGGGAAGCCCGATGATCAGAATTTTTGACATTTAGAAAAATCTGTGGTGAGGATAAATGTTTCCGTTGTTTCTTACTCTGGGCAAACTCTGTTACATGCACTCTTTTGAAATTGATCGTAATCGCTTTTTAGAAGCACTGAAGAAACATTGGAGATGGTGAAAAAATCTCCGATATTGGTGGGTGTTTGTGGGTCTGAAAGGTTTTGCCATGTGATTATCGAGCACAGCCAACTGTGTAACCCCAAACGCTCCTAAACCAGTAAGTGAGCAGAAGCTGAGGGAGGCGGAGTTGAGGAGAAATAGGAAGAACAGAAAAGGTGTTTCATTAAAATCGCTTCTCCTATCCTGATATTAATCCCACTGGTGGGAATTGTCTATTCGTTTGGCGTATCTCCTACTGCAGCATAAGCCCTGATTATTCTTGCTTTCACTGTTTTTTATCCATCTCTTAGCACGGGGCTTGACACAGGGTGCCCCACGGTAAATAGTTGCTGAGTTCAAGAATTGACTACAAGGTGTCTTTCCGTGACTCCCAGTTCTTGTGCTGCAGTCGTTTTTTGTTTTGTTTTTGCTGTTGCTACATAAGATTACATTAGTTCGGTTAAGGTAGGCACTAGAAAGAAACCTTATTGTCTAGAGCTGTAATTCAGAGTCAGATGTACCTGGGTTTTAGGTGGACCAACCAATTGGATGACCCAGGCAAAGTACTTTCTGCGCCTCAGTTTCCTCACTTGTAAAATGGGGGTCTGCATACCTATCCATGGCATTGTTCTTCATATTAATTGCAGTGATACATAAAGTGCTGAGTGCAGTGCCCTGGCAGAGCATGTAGGGACATATTAGCTCTCATATGTCCCTTCCTGGGACAAATTAGCTCTCTTCCAGAGTAAGATTAAGTTGTACATGGTTAGAATTTTAGCTGGTGCTCATATAGCACCTAACGAGCCCTTTGCACGTAACAATGCCGAGAGCTTAAAAGGAGGTCTCTTACTTGTTAAGGTAGCAAATAGGCTGAGGCCTGTGTGAAAGGTTGGGTTGGAATCCTCTCCCCCAGCCCCTTAAACTTCCTAAAGTCTCTTCTCACCCAGCTGCCATCTTTTGTGTGAAGCCACAGTGTTATCACTTGCCACACCTCCTCTTCCTTTTTCCTAAAATCTGGGGTGATCAGGTGGCCTGCATGTACTAAGGGGGTGAAGGAAGAGCAAGGAAGTTTGAAAGGAAGGGAACCGTGCAGACAGGAGAAACACGCTGCATATCAGGACCAAAACCCAACACACGAGGTGATGAAGTCTGCTCAAGTCAGATGGCGTGTTTTGTCTTCTGAAGGGACTGTCCACTCCTGCAGGGCTGGGGAAGGGGAATCTGACTGGGAGGACACTGTGTGAACTGCTTACCAGCTGCCGCATCTTTAGCATCATTTGAAAACAGTAGTCAGGCTGGGCAAAGAGGTCTCTTTTGGGTCCTAGTATTGAGACTATCTGGCCTTGACTTAATTAACTTTCTAATTAAACATTGTGGAATGTATTCAGTGCACATTGTTTCTTGGTTCCGTCAGTGTTTGGTATAGAGTCTAGATGTGTAATAGTGTCATGGTAATTAGTTAAATTTTCTGCCTAGATGAGATGGCCCTTTGCTTTTATGGGTCTTTTTGGGAGCTGAACTCCTCGGAGTTCATCAAGCACATCTGTCATCCGCCAGGCACTCTTCTAGGGTCATATTAGGTCAGGGTCTTTGGTCAGACCTCTGTCTATACTTGTCACCAGGGCTGGCTTCGCGGACATGTGACCTGCAGTCAGAAGTGCCCCGCACTTGGTCGAATGCTCTGCTGTTGCTGTCTTGAAATTTTTAATACATTTGAGCAAGAGGCCCTGCATTTTTATTAGGCACCAGGCCCTACAAATTCTGTGGCTGGTCCTGGTTTGTCACTGACTTTTCTCTGTACAGGTGGGTATATGTCTGGGGAGCGTTTGGTTAGAACCAAGCTTATAGAAAACCATATGAAAGCTCATCAAAGACCGATGTTCAGGTTTTAATGGAAAAAATATTGATATATGTCTGATTCTAATGCCATGTCATTAATAGAATTTCTTGAAATTTTTAACAAGTTTCTACTTATACACAATATTGAATCTTTGGATAACTCACTTAACTTCATCAAATAGATTCACTTTTTTTTTTAAATCAATATTTTTACATAGAGGCATTTACTTCCATATTATCTTTTTCATGTTGCGTATCTTATTTCTCCAATCTCAATGAAACCTCTTTTGTATTTTATCAACTACATTGGTCATATTTTTTAGTATAAACACTTGTTTTCATGAATTATGGATTGTTGTATTTAAAAACTATAACTCGTGTTTTTAAATTTTTAATTAAAAAGTGTTATCCAACAGCTAGTTTTCTATATTATTAGTGCTTATCTGTAAATACTTCTTTGTGCTGGTCAATCAGGTATTATGATTGACCCAAAATAATCATATACAGAGTTCTCATTTTCAAAAATAATAAAGTACATTTAATGTTAGAGATGGAAAAATTCTGCATATATGAATGCCCTGGTGGGAAAAACTTATTTCTGAGAGGGAAATGAAAATTTGTGTAAAATTAAAAAATATCTAACAACCTTTATAATCTACTGAGTAGAACTTTTTATGTGTGATTTAATTTACCCATAAAATTATCCTGTTTAGGCTATTGAGGGATATGAACATTTAGAAAAAAGCAGGTAGTAAAGTTTTTTTTTTTGGCCACACCATGCGCATGCGAGATTTTAGTTCCCCAACCAGGGATCGAACCCGTGTCCCCTGCAGTGGAAGTGCGGAGTCTTAACCACTGGACCGCCAGGGAAGTCCCTTTTATTTTTTTTTAATTAATTAGTTAATTAATTTTAAAAAATTTTGAGGCAAGATGAAGGAAAAATTTTAAATGCTAAAAAGCAATAGCAAAACCCTTTTACCTTACTGTATATAGATATGCCAGAGGAATTTACACTTTGGTTTCAGCAGTAATTATTTTGTGGGCCAGTTAAAAAATGTTAACATTCAATCTACACAGAGAAAAAAATGTATAGCCCCTTTGAGCTTTGAACATCAGTTATGTAGAGTAGATGTTTAGAGTGTCATTTACGACATTTTTGTTTTAGGATGCTACCGTATGACAGCATATATATGTTTATGTTTGGTGAACATTAATTAATTAATTAGCTTTCCACTTTTATGTTAGTTAACCTTTTAGTTGTGATAAATACAGACCAGGCATCATTTCCGTGGAGTTTCATCACAGGAGTGCCCAGTTTTTTTTCCTTCGGGGCCAACTTGGGGCAGATGGGTTGGTCATCTGCAAGGGCTTTTGTGTGTTTGTTCTTTTTTACTTTGTATAAATTTCCTCACACTCGAATAGTTTGGTGATTTCTGGTCTAGGGAAATGCGTTAAAGCAGTCTTTTGCCTTGAGATGTTATGATTAGAATGGCTTGTGAGTAGGAGAATTTTAGTGAATGCCAGGTGGAAAATATGCTTGTGAAAGTGTCCCATTAGACACCTCTTAGTCTTTTTTTTTTTAATGGTAAGCTTTTTTTAAATTAATTTGTTTATTTATTTAATTTTGGCTGTGTTGGGTCTTTGTTGCTGTCTGCGGGCTTTCTCTACTTGTGGCTCGCAGGAGCTACTCTTTGTTGTGGTGCGCGGGCTTCTCATTGCTGTGGCTTCTCTTGTTGTGGAGCACGGGCTCCAGGCGCGGGCTCAGTAGTTGTGGCTCGCGGGCTCTAGAACGCAGGCTCAATAGTTGTGGTGCACGGGCTTAGTTGCTCCACGGCATGTGGGATCTTCCTGGACCAGGGCTTGAACCCATGTCCTCTGCATTGGCAGGCGGTTTCTCAACCGCTGCGCCACCAGGGAAGTCCCTCTTTGTCTTTCTTGATGTTAATGTGGACAGGTAACAAAGCACATTGACCCGTACTGGAACGAGATGTTTATATGAAAGTATTGCCATTTCTGTTTTTAAAAAGGGCTGAGTGGCATCTGGGATGATGCTTAACCTGTAGGAGGAACTTAAACATTAATGATCCATGTTAGGAAGGAAACCTTTATTCATATCAAAAATATGCTGGACAGGAAATGGCCAGAAATCAGTGTTTTCTCCCTCTGAAAGAGCCTGCTTTCCCCAACCCTGCTATATAGATCTGCTAGAATATTGGCTTTGGAGTGTTCAGAGTTGGTGTGAACGTAGAACTTTGGTAGAGATTAGAGAAAACACACGAACCCTGCCCCAGAAGAATTTACACTTTTGTTTCAGCAGTAATTATTTTGTGAGTCAATTTAAAAAACTCTTTCCACATAGTTGGGCTTCAGGAAATTCTTTAAAATGTTTAATATTGCCTGTTTCACTCGGTCATTCTTAAGTGACCAGGAACCGTTCTGTGAGAGAGTGTCAGAAGTAGCTGCTACTTGGTCTGTAGGCTCATCTCGTCTATTTAAGGGCCACCAGGGAAGCCCTGTAAGAATCATTTTTTCTAAATCAGATCTAGTTAAAATGATCCTACCCTCAGGATGTTTCTCTGCTGTATAATGTTAGGCTCTTGATTCTAGTGGTTTCTCCTAGTTTCACAGTCAGCTAATAGATCCGATGTTTTTCACAGATCTGATGTAGCTGTGCTGTTTATTCATACCGTTTGGGTGAAACAGAGCCCTGAGCCAAAGGAAAACAGCGTCTGAGCCTAAAAGGGAGGTGGACAGAACAAAAGGATGGCGGAAACGTGGAGGCTGAAGCTACAAAAAAACAATGACTGTTTACTGTGTGTCAGGTGGGCGCTTGGCTTGTTCAGCAGATGTCTACCGAGTGCTCTCTGCTGTAGGCGTTGCTGCTTGGGCTGTGGCGGTGAGCACGGTAGGCCAGGTCCCTGCTCTCCTTGTGCGGCGCTGCGGGGAGGTAGGCCACACGCCCATAGAGAGAGACCAGCCCAGGTAATGTGTTGCGTTACCTTTATCTCTGATGACTGTCTCGCAAGATGAGTGATATTTATATCATCACCTGCTGCCAAATGGGGAAACCAAGACCCAGAGAGGTAACACAGCTGGAAATGGGTACAGCTGGGATTTTGACCCAGAGCTGGCCCCAGGAGAGCTCGTCCCGTTGAAGGCTGTGAAGACGGGACCTGGAGCAGCAGTCGCTCACCCACTGCGCTTGGTCTCTTGTTTTACTTCCTCTTCTTTTGCCCCCTTGTTTTACTTTCAAGCGGAATGCTTTTTTTAAAAAATTGCTCTAATATCAAATGTTGATGAAGAGTCTAGAATAAGTATTGTTATAAGCTATTTATTATTTTAATTTGAAGTAATACTATTAATGAATATTTTCAGTGTTACAGGGTGACTCAGGAAAGTACTTTGGATAATCAGGCAGCTATGCCTTTGGTTCTTAGCCCTCTCCCTCTGGCAGAACGTGCTTAGGCACATACCTAACACATACCCAGGGTTCTGCATACTATGGATCAGATGTAGAAAATATTGACATCAGTCATTTTTGTTGGACTTTATAAAACTCCATGTAATGAAAAACCATGTTATCACTGCCTGGCATTGGAGAATTACTAAGGGTCAAACCTTTTTTTCTCCCTGAGACAAAACTGTTTATAGTCTCTTTTCTAATGACAAGAAAATCATTTCTTTGTCATGAGCCAGACTGTGGGGTTGGTCGTTAGACTAGTGACACGTGGGTGTGAGTGCCCTATGGTAAAGCAGCCAGGGTAGTAGAGTTCAAAAGACAGTTAGTTGGAAAATTGTGTATTTTGCCAGTGACTGCTGGAACTTAGCCTGTGTAAGAATTTTGTGCTTTATTTTTGAGAGATGTACTCAACTAGAAAAGTACTCATGGAGGAGGTCGGATAACTTACCTTGTCTGCATTCCTTTCGCAGGGAAGGGAAGGGGAGCCTGGCAGGCAACTGAGTGGAGGTGGGTAAAGACAGGCGCTGGAATAGAGGGGGCACCGGCCCGGGGGTGCTGAACGCAGGACAGCCAGACAGATAGCAAGTGACCATGAAATGATCGTGTCCAAACCAGGACTCTTTCGAGAGGGGAAGGGGCTCTGTTAAAATTAGACAGGAGCACCTGGAGTGCGCTGCTGGGATCCATGGTCCCCCTGCCGTGGGTGACACGTCTGGGCCGGGGAGGCATGTTTGGGAAAAGGACTGATGCTTTAAGGTTTTAATCTGGGAGTCAGTCGTGAGCATGGTCATCATATCCTTTGGAGAGGGAATGCAGTAGAGAAAGCAGGCTTCTTGTAGCTTGGAGTAAACATTGAGTTGGGTGGGTAATCTGGAAAGTGAAGCAGAAAATGATTGGAAGACAGGTTGCAGAGGTGATACTACTGGTCCACTGTTGTCTCTCTCTGCTGTGCTTTTGTGTGTCCTGTGGCAGGTTTCAGCTGATTGGAGGGCTTGGTCCTTTATTTGGAGTATGGGATCTGGGCTCGTTGAGCTGTTAAATTCATGTGTTACAACTTAACGGTGCACAGTCACAGGAATGCGACCAGCTGTCTGTTCCTTTCTTCTGATACCTCCCTTTTATGACTTGCCATTAAAGGAAGGGTAGAGAACTGCAGATGCTACAATTAAATGTACTTTAGGTTCATTGTATTATGAGGCAAAAATAAAAATAAGAAACAGAAGGTAGAAGCAAAATCTTTGCTCAGAATCTCACCCTCCAGGGATACCTGTAAGTTGACATTTTGGTGTATATACTTTCTTCCACTATTTTTTTCTAGGTTAGGTATTTTCCCCCCACAACTAAACCTTCTAACATATGATTTTTTTTTTGATTTTTGGAAATTGATTTTAGAAATTTTTCTAACCTACCCTCTTCGTTTAAAATTACTTTTTTCTGATTATAAATTCAGTAGTACAGATTCACTGAATTCTGCATGATTCATTGTCGAAGACTTCCATAATCAGGAATAAAGGGAAAAGCAAGAATGACCTGTAAACCTGTTATCCAGAGAGAACCATTGTTAACTTGGCGGGGGGATTGCCCTCCCGGATTTTCTCAGTGTGTATATACTTTGCATACTCTGCTGTTTCCTACCTTTGTACGTCTGCTCTATCTGGCGTCCTCCCTCTTGAACATGACGAGTTTTGATTAATAAAATGTCCAGTTCACTCTGGTTCGAAGAACAAGATGCCACCTCTAGTCCTGCATTCCCCTCTTGCTGTCACTTGATCCCTTGGCTCTACTTTCACAGACTAGGCTCTCACAAGGGTAGCTCTCTTAGCCCCACTCATTTTTCAGTCCCCCCTCCTTTCCTGTGCTTTTTGGGGAGGCTTTTTCCTTCATCTTTCCACTTAGATTGCTCTTGCTAAGACCACCTGATTGACAAACCCCTTGGCACTTTTCAGAATGTGTTATTTAACCTCTCTTTGGATTTTGACCATGGTGACCACTTCTTTTTTTCAAAGTCTCTTCCTTTGGATATCATGGGGATACAGCTTTTCTTGATTTCTCTCTTTCTTTTCTGTCTCCATCACAGACTGCTCTTTCCTGTGTACCTTAAATGATGATGCTTCTCAGGACTCTACTCTCGAATCCCTTCATTCCCTACCTTCAAGGTATATCTGTTGAATGAATGAATGCATGCACGAATGAACACCCTTTTACTGGGCCTTCACTTATTTATTCTCCAGGTACTTATTTAGTGCTCCTGTGGTCCATGCTCGATTCTGCAGCCCTCGGGAGATGGATGTGAACTAGATAGCAAATTTCTGTTCTCGGTACCTAGAATTATCTGCCATGTAAGTGTTGGTACTGATGACTTGCAAGTTCATATCTCCTGCCTGCGATCTGGACCCAGATCTCCAGCTGCCCCAGCCTGGCAGACAGTGAGGGTGCGTGTCTTCTCAGCAGCTATACTTCTACACACGGCTCTGCTTTGGGGTATCACTGGAGGGCCACTGAAACTTGCTTCAGCTCAGTGCTCACCGGGAGTTCTGTTGAGGGCACATGTTTATGGGGGATCGAGTGAAGGATATGCCGCCCATTCATTCCCCGAGAGAGTGATTTTTAATCTGTTCTGAGTCAGGGACCTCTTTACAAATCTTATGAAAACTGGAGATCCTCGTGACCCTCAGGTTTTGAATCCCTGCCCTTAGTACTCTGAAGTCTATCCTAAAATCAAGCCACGCCACAAAGGTGAGGCAAGGCCCTCCTTCCTCATTTGGGCCACTCTAAAATTGATTGCTTTCTCTGAGTCATATTTTGGCATTAGCATCTGCTGATACTGAATATGTGATATGTGTTGTCACTCACATACTGTGTTGGTAAACTACATGCATAATGTGTACTCATCTCGCTTCTGGCTTTATCTGATTTTTTCTGTCATCATCTTATTTCTGTCCTAGTTTCCTTATCTATCAATATTTGATTTTAATTTAATTAAGTTAAATTAAAAATGTATTTTATGTGTTTTTTTGTTAATCATTTTCGATCCTTGTTAGAACAAGGAAATGATAACCATAAATAAAGCAAATGTCAGCTGCCTGTAGGGCATTTCTGTTTGGATATTCTTACAGGCATCTCATACCCAGTAGTCTAATCATAACTCATCTTCTCTTCTTAAAAACTCCTCCCCTCTATTCTCAGTTTTAGGAATTTTACCATCCACTTAGGTATCCTGGCCCGAAATCTAGACTCTCCACCCTTCCTCACATCTCACTTCCAAAATAATGACCGAGTTCTGTTGATTATACACATTAAATATCCCTGGAACTGTCCTTTGCAGCGTCCCCCTTGCCCAGGCTCGCTTTGTCCTGCCTGAGTCCATTCTCTGCATGGTAACTAGAGTGATGTGTTTTAAAAGATAAATCTGACCCAGTGACTCCTTCAAAATCTCTTCCTTGCTGACATGAAAAAGTTCAGCCTTAGGATGGTATTCAGAGCTCACCATGGGCTTGCCCCAGCCTGTCTTTCCTGCCTTGTGTCTTGCTTTGGCCATTCACACGCATCCTTGACAAGCAACCCAGAATTCCTTAAACACTGTGTGTTCTCACAAAACCTCCCCACCTTTGCCAGTGCTCCTCTGTGTCCCTTTGCTTGCTGAGTCCTACCTGTCCTGAGGAAGAAACTCTAGTCAGGTAATGTGCACAGCGTGTTATGTTGTAGAATTTGTATGTTGCTTGATTTTCAAGATTACTCTTTGGGCTGATTCAGAAACGACTTACATAGTTAGCGAAAGTGATTTTGAGTCCTGAAAACCTAATAGTGAAAAAAGCCAGGTGTTATTCTGTGCACAAACTATTGATCATGTCTTTGGGGAATTGAGTATTTATAAACATGTACACAGTAAGTAATACAGCAGCTTATCCAGCTTAAGCAAAAAATGGGATTTATTTTAAGGATACAGGGGTCCTCCTTCTGAACCCAGGGACAGAAAGATAGCTGGGTCACGGGAAAGAACTGGAACCTGGAATCCGAACGCTGCCAGGGCTTCCTTTGTCTTGGGTTTGTGCTTCATTGTAATTGCCCCTTGTACACACTGTGCATTACCTTCCCTCTGTCTCACTGTCTCATACTCATGGGCAACCCTGGCTGCTCCAACTTCATGCCTACTGTGTGCAGCTGAACACAGCTAGAGAAAAGCCAAGCCGGGTGGGCTGGTAGGTGTAATTTTTCTCTCAAGTTTTTTTTCTGAAAATGTTCAAATCTGCAGAAAGATTGATCGAGTCACCTGGATGGATTCATCATGTGTTAGCGTTGCCTTTTTCCGTATTCACTTAGTATGTGTGTGTGTGTGTAAACATACATACGTAAACATACATGTTGGTTTTGACCGAACTGTTTGAAAGTACAGAGAACCATAAAGCAGAGATGGGGGACAGGAGGTGGCCAGGGAAGGCCGCACTGAGAAGGTCGCATTTGAGCAAAGACCTGAGGAGGGGATGCTGGGCAGTTGTCTTCGAGAGGAGTGTGCTAGGGAGAAAGAGGGGGCAGTACAGGAAGTGGCCCCTAACACCTGGCCAGTGTGTGCGCTGAAGAAGAAAGAGCCTCTGCTGCACTAGACTGTGGTTTTGGGTTTTTTTTTTTTTTTTTTTTTTTTTTGCGGTACGCGGGCCTCTCACCGCTGTGGTCTCTCCCGCTGCGGAGCACAGGCTCTGGATGCGCAGGCTCAGTGGCCATGGCTCACGGGCCCAGCCGCTCCGCGGCATGTGGGATCCTGGACCTGGGCACGTTCCCTGCATCGGCAGGCGGACTCTCAACCACTGCGCCACCAGGGAAGCCCCTAGACTGTTTCATTGTCAAGATATTCCCTGCCCCTTCCTGGCGGAAGCTTATGTTTCTCAGCCCCACTGGCTGCAGGTGTGGTCATGTGACTTGTTTCGGCCAATGAGATGTGAGCAGAAACGAATTGCTCCCTTCTGGGCCGGTACCCAGTGTGCACGCCCCTCTCCCTTAGCCTTGACAAGTGGGAGTGTTCCCTGTAGAGGCTACTTTGTCATCCTGGGTCCTTGGAGGGAGGACGATTTGGAGCAGAGCAGCACTTGCATCTGAATGTTTTCAGGTTTTATGGACATCGTAGGAGATAATAATAGTTTCATTCTCTTCACCAGAAATTGTGTGAAAGGAGAAGGAAGATGGGCAAAAATAGAAATTTATTATGTATCATTGCCATTTTCATTTGCACCAATACCTATTGTAATGTAAGTAGACCCAAATGGAATCACAGTGTGTGCCCTTTTGCAACCTGCTTTTTCAATTCAGTTAAAAAAAAATACTGTGGTAAAATACATATAACATAAAAATATACCTTCTTTTAAGAGCAGGAGATATCGAAGTGAATAGGGAACACATTGTTTTCTTTAAAAGATAGGGCATGACTGGGCTTCCCTGGTGGCGCAGTGATAGAGAGTCCGCCTGCCGATGCAGGGGACGCGGGTTCGTGCCCCGGTCCGGGAAGGTCCCACATGCCGCGGAGTGGCTGGGCCCGTGAGCCATGGCTGCTGAGCCTGCGCGTCCGGAGCCTGTGCTCCGCAAAGGGAGAGGCCACAACAGTGAGAGGCCCGCGTACCGCAAAAAAAAAAAAAAAAGATACGGCATGACTAAGCTCCGTAGGTATGTATTATATACGTATGTGTGTATGTGTAACCTCCCTATGAAGTGGTAATGGATGCCCTAAACATCCATTATCCAAGGAGAAGAGTTGCACTCTTCTCCTTTGTGTCTTTTCTACTCTCCTTATATTTTGTGCAGACCTTATTTTGCTGTATCATAATTGTTGATTTTCTTCTATGTCTTTCCCCAGTGGATCTGGAAATCCTTAAGGATAGAGCTTATGACCCCATTGTTACTTTTAGTGCCTGCTATCGTGGCTGGTGCAAAGTAGACAAAAAAACCAACAAAGGACTGAATTTGGGGGGCAGGATTATGTTCATAAAGTGTCATTATTTTCCTGTTTTATTTATTGATACTCTATATATTTTAAATAAGAAAATGGAAATATTCTTTGTTTCAGAATACACAGTCATCAAAGAGAGAGTTTACTAATATTCTAATGTTGTTAGAATATAAATACAGTATCTGAAATACCAACATTCTATGCATAAATTCCTTTATTCGTAACTGATAATGGACAAGCACTGTGTCATCAGGGAGGTAAGGCTGCCTCCATCTGCAAGACGCTGCAGCTTCAGAGGGGGTTTTCTTCTGTAAAAGATCAGTGGGGTTTGGGTAAGATTGTACCCTCTGGAGTTAGAGAGGCTACTCTTTGGCTTTCTAGCTGTGTGACCTTGAGCAAGTCACTTAGCCTCTCTGAGTTCAGCTTTCTCATCTGTAAAATGGGAAAATAAATGTACCGTCTCTTTGGATTATTAGCTAAGTTTATATACGTGAAGCCCTTAGAACCAGCATTTGAGACGTGATAAGGGTTTGGTAAGTGTTAATCATATTAATGTTAATTATTCTTTTGTCTTAGAGTTTGCAGCAGCCTCCCAAAGTAACAATAATTGTCAGTGACTAACCTAGAAAACTTTATTATCTGAGTGCCGTATTCACTTCCTCTTTGCAGGAGAGGAGATTATAGGATTGTATTGAGAAGTAAGGAGATATTTACTTGTGTTCAGTTGAAACCTTTGACCTAAATTCTTAAGTCACTTCTTGCTGTAATGTTAGGATTTAAAGAAAAAGCATTTTTTCATATTTTTGGCCTCATGTATATAGGGTGACAGTGATAGAATGAGTTTAATATATTCTTTTTAAATGGGGGGGATTTAAGTGACAAGACTTTTGGAGCTTTAAGTGAAAATTAATTTAAAATTGTGAATTTTAAAAAGGAAACTTGTGAATTTTAGATCTCAGAGCTGTGGTGTTCAAATTTGAATGTATTTACTTTGACATATATTGTTGGGCTTAGATATAGGCATATTGTGAAATTGTCATGGCATTTTATAACTTTTAGATGTGACCAGCTATTAAAAAAGAAAATAAAACCTACAATAATAATCAAAACAGGAGATATCTCTAGAAGGACACCATCCCAAAGAGTAAATATTTGAAAATGTTTTTCTTTATGTTAGAATTTAATATTTTAGAATTTAATAATTTGGAAAAGTAAGATGCTTTTGTAGAATGACTGTTTACTAAATTTAAAACAATGCCTTTTGGATTTATTTTTCCCCACACAAACACTAAAAATAGGAGGATCAGTTTGGCCCATCCTGTCTTAGCTTCTGCCTCGTGTCACCACAGTGGCCCTTGCTGTTTTGAACAGAGGCTGTTTTGAATCTATTTTTAGTTAGTCAGAAACGTGAGGGTAGGAAATGCTGCATCAAGATAAAACAGTTCCAGGGAAACCTCTATTTTATTTATTTTTTATCCTTTTAAAATGCTATTATTATTATTTTTTTGGCTGTGCCGTGTGGCTTGCAGGATCTTAGTTCCCCGACCAAGGATTGAACCTGTGCCCCCTGCAGTGGAACCCAGGCCCACAGCAGTGAAAGCACTGAGTCCTAACCACTGGACCGTCAGGGAATTCCCGGGAAACCCCTATTTTAATGTCGTTTATGAAATAAGAACTGAAACAGTCAAGACAAGAAAAACTCTAGGAATGAGATTTCATGATCAATATGTTTGGTTTTGAGTTGTGGTTAGGACGTAAGTTGAGGAATTGGAAGTTCCTTTTTTATGCTCTTGGTTTTTTACTCTCTGTGACATCTAGGAAGACAGTTCTTTAAAAAAGGACTTCCGCTTGGGCCTCCCTGGTGGCGCAAGTGGTTGAGAGTCCGCCTGCCGATGCAGGGGATACGGGTTCGTGCCCCGGTCTGGGAGGATCCCATATGCCGCGGAGCGGCTGGGCCCGTGAGCCATGGCCGCTGAGCCTGCGCGTCCGGAGCCTGCGCGTCCGGAGCCTGTGCTCCGCAACGGGGGAGGCCACAACAGTGAGAGGCCCGCATACCGCAAAAAAAAAAAAAAAAAAAGGACTTCCGCTTAACTTAAAAGACATTCTACCGGTCTTACCTGCTTATGTATAGAGTAGGCAAAGAGGAAGACGTTTAATAATACTTTGGTGTGTTGGGACTATTTTTAGGTTGTGTCTCATACGTTCTGCTTGTGATGAAAGTGAGGTCACGTCTCTTAATAGTCAAATTAATTAGGTAGGCCTTCATATCTGCGATTGCTCAAAGCCATTCTCTTGGGAGTCTCCAGTCCAGAAATTCCCAGGGTCTCAGGCTGCTAGGCCAGTTCAGAGCCTCCACCATGGTGGAAAGTGGTCAGTCCATTGAAGGGCACTGTCTTCTACTGAGAGCGTTGCAGCGGGGCCCCCAGAGCACTGCCCCATCCATGGCTGTTTCTTCCCTTCCCAGCAGGTTTTTAAGATGGGGGGTCAGGACAGGTTCTGCCAGTCTCCTCCTACCAGCGCATGTTATGCGTAGACCTGTCTCTTTTCCTTACTCCACTCTTCCATCTCCCTTCCTGGTCCACAGTATATTTTACAAAGTCTTGATTCTTATTCTTTTTTTTAAACCTGTGTTTGTGGAGTGGTGGTGGGGAGGGATTGGGGAATCGCAGCACGGTGGAAATCTTTCTTCTTGGAAAATTTCCTTCAAGCCCGTATTGCAGTGAGTCAGGACATTTATTCTATGTTTATATCACTGAGGAGGACATCTGAATGTAACATCTCAGGCTGAACTTGGCACCCAGATTTAAAGTGGCTTCATATTTTTTTCAAAAGCAATATGTGTGCTTTTTCAAATGTAATATTATCATTCCCTAAACAGTAAATTTTATGTGCAATGCATTTTCTGATAGTTTTCATTTATTCTTTAATTCATTCAGCACATATTTAAAGAGCACCTACTATGTGCCAGGCACTCTTCTAGGCACAGATGAACCATCAGAGAAAAAACTGAGAAAAGCCCGGGCCTGAAGAAACTTAGAGTGGGGGGCTGGTGAACACGCAATACACAAAGGAACATCACAGGGCTTTCCTGGTGGCGCGGTGGTTAAGAATCTGCCTGCCAGTGCAGGGGGCACGAGTTCGAACCCTGGTCCGGGAAGATCCCACATGCAGCGGAGCAACTAAGCCCGTGCGCCACGACTACTGAGCCTGCGCTCTACAGCCCGTGAGCCACAACTACTGAGCCCACGTGTCACAACTACTAAAGCCCATGTGCCTAGAGCCCGTGCTCCGCAAAAAGAGAAGTCACCGCAATGAGAAGCCCGCGTGCCTCAAGGAAGAGTAGCCCCCGCTCACTGCAACTAGAGAAAGCCCAGCAACGCACAGCAATGAAGACCCAGTGCAGCTAAAAAATAAATAAATAAATAAATAAATTAAAAAAAGAAACATCACATACGTAGTAGGTCAGGTAAGAGCCGTGAACATAAAATGAATTAGAGAACAGGGCAAAGTGGTGGTTTTCTCACAATTCTCTGAGGAAGGCACTGTTTATCCCCACTGTGCAGATTCGGAACTGGAAGCCCAGAGAGGTCAGGTGACTTGTCTTGAGCCCCCCCTAGGTAGTGAGTTAGTAGTAAAGGTTGCATTTGAATTTCAAGTCAAGCACGGGCTCTTAAGTTTAGCTGCCTCTAAAGTAATGAAACTTAACTTCTAGCAAATCCCCAAATGCTGGTTTCCTTGAAAATTTAAGTCTCTTCTGTTGTACTGGTGTGTCTACACAAACACATTTTAAAATGAAAATACGGCCTTAATTTCAGTATCAGGTAGTAAGCACAGTGTTTGTGTAAGGTATTTTAATTTACACTAAATTAAAAAAAATGGAGAATCCTCATAAAGACGGTAGCATTTCCAGTGGGCCTTGAGGGATAAGTAGGATTTATTTTTAAAAATTATATCCTATTTGGGGCTTCCCTGGTGGCGCAGTGGTTGAGAGTCCGCTTGCCGATGCAGGGGACACGGGTTCGTGCCCCGGTCCGGGAAGATCCCACATTGCCACGGAGCGGCTGGGCCCGTGAGCAGTGGCTGCTGAGCCTGCGCATCCGGAGCCTGTGCTCCACAATGGGAGAGGCCACAACAGTGAGAGGCCCGCGTACTGCAAAAAAAAAAATATATATATATATATATATATACATATATATATATATGTATATATATATATGTATATATATATATATATATATCTCCTATTTGAAACGTGTAAAAGACTATATTTAACGTATAAGTTATGAAGAGTAATATGATGAACACCCATGAACTCACTACCCATAGTTGTAAGTATACAACCCAATGAATTGTCACAGGGTGGACACACCTGTGAAACTAGCATCTCATTAAAAAAGACAAAAGACCATTACCAGCTCCCGAGATGCCCGCTCATGCCTCCCCCAGCCATCCTCCCTGTACCCCCGCACCTCCTGCCAAAGGTAACCACTATCCTGACTAATGTTACAGTTCAGTTTTTCTTGTTTTTGAAATTTATCAAAATGGAATCATGCAGTCTTTGCTTTTTCATGCCTAGCTTTTCTTTTTATTTATTTATTTATTTTATTCATTTATTTTTGGCTGTGTTAGGTCTTCGTTGCTGTGCACAGGCTCTCTCTAGTTGCGGCGAGCGGGGGCTACTCTTCCTTGCGGTGCTTGGGCTTCTCATTGTGGTGGCTTCTCTTGTTGTGGAGCACAGGCTCTAGGCACACGGGCTTCAGTACTTGTGGCGCGCAGGCTTCAGTAGTTGTGGCTCGTGGGCTCAGTAGTTGTGGCACATGGGCTTAGTTGCTCTGCAGCATGTGGGATCTTCCCAGACCAGGGCTCGAACCTGTGTCGCCTGCATTGACAGGTGGATTCGTCACCACTGCGCCACCAGGGAAGCCTTGTGATTTGTGTTTTTAAAGAATTACTGTGATTGCTGTGTGGAGAATGGGTTGCAGGGGAATCTAGGTAATACATGCTTTCTTATCATTTAGGATTTTATTCTATACTTAGATTAAAAAAAAATCTCCCTAGCTCTTGGCAACCACCATTCTACTTTCTGCCTCTATGAATTTGACTAGTCTAGGTGCCTCATGTAAGTGGAATCATACAGTATTTGTCTTTTTTGTGACTGCCTTATTTCACTTAGCATAAAGTGCTTGGGGCTCATCGTGTTGCAGTCAGAATTTCCTTTTTAAGGTTGAATAATATTCCATTTATGTTTAGAGCACATTTTATTTATCTATTAATAGACTTTTGGAAATAATTTTACTATGAACATGGGTAAACAAATACATGTTTGAGTCCCTGCTTTCAGGTCTTTTGGGTATATACCTATGAATGGAATTACTGGATCATATGGTAATTCTATGTTTAATTTCTTAAGGAACTGCCATACTGTTTTCCATAGTGGCTGCACCATTTTACATTCCCAACAACAGTGTACAGGGGTTCCAGTTTCTCTACACCCTTGCTAATAGTTGGTATTTTATGGGTTTTTGTTTGTTTTTTTGATAGTAGCCATCCTAGTGGGTGTGAGGTATTAGCTTATTGTGGTTTTGATGTGCATTTCAGAAATCTAAAGCTTTGAAAATGTTTGAAGAAAGGCGGATGGGGCCTCTGCCCTCACCAGGCCAGAGTGGACCCAGGTGTATCCATTAGGAAGCTTTTGCAGAGGTCCTGGTGAGAGAGGGTGGTGGCGGAGGAGCTGAGCAGGGAGGGTGGACTCCAGCAGAAGGAACAGGACTTGGTGGTAAATTGTCTGTGTTTGAGGCGGTGAAGGGCAGCAGAGAAGCTGGGAACACAGACCCTGGGTCTCTGGCTTGATAATTGCATTGGGAACAGGTTGGGGGTGGTGTTTCTGGTCCATCCCCCCCCCCCACCCAGTGAAGTATTCCTGAGAGAACAACTTCGTTAGCTTCTTTTTTTTTTTTTTTTTGCGTTATGTGGGCCTCTCACTGTTGTGGCCTCTCCCGTTGCGGAGCACAGTCTCCGGACGCGCAGGCTCAGTGGCCATGGCTCACGGGCCCAGCCGCTCCACGGCATGTGGGATCTTCCCGGACCGGGGCACGAACCCGTGTCCCCTGTATCGGCAGGCAGACTCTCAACCACTGTGCCACCAGGGAAGCCCCGTTAGCTTCTTTCAGTGAGGGTTTTTTTTTTTTTTAAGACACATATTCTTTTATTTCTGTTAAACTGAATATACAATTATTGTGCCCTAGGCAGCCAACTTTTACTTATAACTACAATTTAATTTCGCGTTAACAAAACACAGACAGTGAAAAGACAACTTTGTGTAGATCTAATCACAATAGTAAATAATTTATACAAGTTTTTTTTTGTGACCAAACAACTTCAGGATTTTGTATAAATTCATCGATAGATGTGTTTACAGCAGGGGCACAGGGAGGGGCTTCCGAACGTTGGGGTCAAGAATCAGGATGTTCTTGTTGTCTGAACAATAGAAGGAGCAGATTTCCAACAATGTTAGGATGGCAAATAGATTCTTAGTTCAGCTGAGGTCTGTCCCCATTAGCATTTGTCGTAATTTAACTTTTTCATCTAACTTATTCATAATGGAAAGGGTGTGAGCAACCTAGTTGGTTTGCTTCTTTGATGCCTACTTAGAGCCAGAAGCCTTATCGTAATTGTCGCGTATGCCCACTGCCTGGGAGGGCCGGTGCTCAGAGTTTTTTGCCTGGTTATGAATTAATGACTATCAAAATGTGGGGAAACCATTTCTGTGATCCACCAGGATTTTGTGGTACATATTTGTAATCACTTGATAACTCTGAGATGTCATTATAAGGAAGAAGTTGTTGATTATGTTTTTATTGAAATTAAGTAAGAAAAATCTAATCATTTTGTTCTTGAAAGGGAGAGTAAAATTTGTCCTAGTATAACTTTTGTTACTTTCACTGTTTCAGTGACTTATATTTATTTCATATCCTACCTATTAATATGACCAAATTTATGTAGTTTTATTACAATAACAACAAGCTTTAGTGTGTTTAAAAGTGTTGTATGCTTATTATAAATTCACAGTGTCACTCAAGAAGGTTCAATAAACAGAGGTGGTAAGGTGATGACGATGCAGGTTTTGGGGACTTCCCTGGCGGTCCAGTGGTTAGGACTCCGAGCTCTCACTGCCGAGGGCCTGGGTTCAGTCCCTGATCGGGGAACTAAGATCCCACAAGCTGTGTGGTGTGGCCAAAAAAAAAAAAGATTCAGTTTTTAAAATGTGAGGTGGTAGCTTATAAAACTACTGGTACACAGTTATCACTTGTCTCGAATGAGTGCTTTTTTCTCAAGGCGTATTTAGTTGTCAAGCTCTAGTATGCTTATTGGTAACATTTACGTTTTTGTTCTTTGGCAGAATTGTGTTTCTGCTGTTCAGTTATAAAATGCCCTTTCGCTCTCATTGTAGATCCGACGGAGGCGCCTGGCACGACTTGCTGGTGGACAGACCTCCCAGCCAAACACCCCGCTCACCTCTCCCCAGAGGGAGAGCCCTCCGGGGCCTCCTGTAGCAGCCTCAGCCCCAGGCCCGTCCCAGAGTCTTGGTCTCAATGTCCACATGACCCCAGCTACCTCCCCCATAGGTGCATCAGGTAAGCCTTGCCTTCACACCTGGGACACATTTATAGTTCCCACGACTGTAAGCTTGCTCTTACAGTTGTGATGTTTCCACAACAACATAAAATGAATTGAACAATTGCTGAATTGAACAGCAACTGTTTAAAATCCTGCAAGCAGTAGTTTAAAGATTAAGATCATTAGAGTGTGTTTTGTTCATGTCTATTCGTTTTGATAGTGATCTGTTGAAGCTACTTGTTTTCCTTTCTATAGCTTTCATCTTTTTTTTTCAAACAGGGTCAGGTCTTTATCTCTGATGGCAAGGAGATTAAGACTAAATTTGCTTCTGTTGATTTCATGAGTTTGGTTGATGCTTTTTTTTTAAGATAAAATAATCTGAATATGCAAGATTGAACTAATGGTCAAAATGACCATCAGTCATTTTGGGGCATCCCTGGTGGTGCAGTGGTTGAGAGTCCGCCTGCTGATGCAGGGGACGCGGGTTCGTGCCCCGGTCCGGGAGGATCCCACATGCCGCAGAGCGGCTGGGCCCGTGAGCCATGGCCGCTGAGCCTGCGCGTCCGGAGCCTGTGCTCCACAGCAGGAGGGGCCCCAGCAGTGAGAGGCCCGCGTACCACAAAAAAAAAAAAAGACAAGCCTCTGATTATGGATCTCCTTGTCTTCATTCTGCATTGCCATAGAACTCTCTAAAATTTCAGGGTATGAAAGTTCACCTGATGTGATGTTTTCTATCTGTCTCATTGACAATTGTTTAACTATCGTAAAGGTTTATTTCTTTATAATTAATGAGCTCACAGTTGATATCCAGGACTGTCTTTGGTGGGAAATGCTGATATTGACTCACACTGTATGTTTGAAAATACCTGTCTTTTCACTAAGTGAACTTTTCTCTCAAACATAATCATTATTACCATTATAATTATTTTAATAATTACGATTTTAATTAGGGAAAAGCAGATGCTAAGAGACCTGCGTTGATCATCATATCACCTGATAATGAAATATATGATTGTCAGCTCTGCAGTCATTTAATGCACTCTCCCTTTGTCACCTCGGAATAATCTATCTTCATGGTCTAGGATAACTTGTCAATTTAAAGTATCTGCAGAGTTTCTGTTACTGTAACTCTCATTAGGCATCATTGTAGGCTTCTCCCCATGCAAATGTAAATGCGTCTACGTAAATCTGTTAATTATAAAAGTGAGAGAGATTCAGGCGAAATCACCAATTAGTAGTAAACTACGCCTGTGCCTGAAATGTTTCCTGTGTACACTGCTTAGAGAAGGCGTGATGGTCTCTAACAGGACATGGGCTCAGGATTCCAACCGTGTTTCCTTCTTTTCCTTGGAAGCTGTGCTACCAATAGCACTGCTTGTCTCACCGTGATCAGACCCCACCCAGGATGCTGGAAACTGTCCAGGGAAGATATAGTGGCAAGGGGAGGCGCTTAAAATTTCACTGCGTCAGCAAAGGTCAGGCAGGAGACCCAGAACTCTGCCTGCTCCTGGCAAGCTCCTCCACCCCCCCAGCCACGGCACGGTGTCTCTTTGGGACCACCAGGAAGAATCTCGGCGTGCCCCTTATGCCCGCTCACGTCAGCCACCTGGTCTCCCATGTCCTCATCCCTCATCTCACAGTCTCTAATCATTACATGGTTTGTTACATGTACCTTTCCCACCCCACCTCCCCACCTCCTCAAATTCTGAAATCCCCCTGCTCAGTCACCAGCAGAATTCTGCTCTGTGCACATCCCTTCCCCTTGGTGCTCTCACTGGATCTGTGCTCTTCCTCTGTCACATTCTCATTTCTTCTAGACCATTCTTCCTCCACCCCAAAAACACATGGGATTCAATCTCGTGTCACCAGACGGTATTCCCCACTCCTCTAGCTTGTCGTGGCTTATCCTCTGACCCCCCCACCCACAGTTCTGTCCAATGTCTGTCTCTCCAATACCATTTCTGTCTTAATTCATGATGGTTTCAGTAGCCACATAGACGACGCTTCCAGCGCTCCGACCTCTCCGTTTCTTGAGCTCCTCTCCTTCAGCGACCTTTGCTTCCACCTGACTCCACCCACTCACTGCCATGGTCAGACTCTAGATCTTTCATTGTCAGTGATTTTCTGATCACCACCTTCAGCTTTCTAGCTCACCCCTCTGTGCCCAAATCCTGAGGGTTCCCTCGGGGCTGCAGTCCACTGACCCATCACTTGCTTTGCTTTTTCCTCCCCTCGTGTTCTCACTTCCCTCCTCACCCTGTGGAACTTCCATCATCAGACACTACTGTCACTCCCTCTCTGGCCTCTCTCTCGCTTTGTCTTACTCACTTGGTTAAACCACAGTCCTCGTTTTAAATCCCATTCCCCTCCTATTCTTGGTCTCTTGCTGTGGAATAAGGCTAGAGAAAAACAATACTAGCTGTCTCATTTCAGACTTGTGATCACAAACTCAAGTGGACCCTGAATACTAGCAGGTAGTTATACCGTGTTTCCTGGTTCACTCTCCCACAGTCTATATCATACCTTCTCTTCCAATCTGTGGCACCTCATTCTCCATGTACACTCTCACCTGGTGGCCTGCCTGCCTATTTCGTGGAGAAAACAGATGCAGGCAGAAGGGAACTTACCTCCTTAAGCTTCGATCATGCCTCCACCCACCTACTCGAATGTGTGGCCAGTTCTTGTTGGGCTTGAACTGTCCCTGCCCTGACTGCAGGCTGCACCGCGGATCCCATCTCCTCTCATCTACCCACAGCCGTTGTTCCAGCAGTTCCTGTCTCTCTCCTGCTTCATCTGGTTTTCCATCTCAAGTGGAAACCTTTTATTTTTTCTTTTAACAGCCATCGTACATGCAGTTCCTTCTCCCCTCTTGGGAGTAAGTAGAAAGGAACTCTCTTGATCTCATATACTCTGCCAGCTTCCACCCCACATCTCTGCACCCCTTCACGACAGAACTTCTGGAAAGAGTTGCCTGTCCTCAGTCTCCTCCTTCTGTCCTTGTACCTCTGCTGAGTCAAATCCCGTCAGGTGGGGCCTCCCGTGCTCCGCTCTGAGTCACTGTCTGATCTGACTTGTCAGCCCCATGCACCGTGGCTTTGGCCTTGTTCTCCTTGAGGTGCTTCCTCTGCTCGGCTCCGGAGCGTCACACTCCTGGTGTTCATCCTATCTCCACCTGTTCCTTCTTAACTCTTTGTATGAGTCTTTTTCATTTCCCTGGCTTCGAAGTGTCAGGGTTCCAGGACTCAGTTAACCTCTTGTCCTCTCCAGCTCTGCTTATTCTCTTATTGATTTTATCCAGCTTCCTGGGTTTAGTTGGTATTTCTAATCTGATGATGCCTAAGTTTATACCTCCAGCTCAGACCTGTCGTTTGAACCTCAGACTCATGCATCATCTACTACACATCTCACAGGTAACACGTCCAAAATCGAGCTCCTGATATTCCCTTACATCTTGTCTTTTCCTAGGACCCCTTCTCAATAAATGACAACTTTTTTTTTTTTCTAGTTACTTAAGCCTAAAATTTCTCTCTCCTTTTTACCTCATATTCTAGATCGGGGGTCAGCACACTCTTTCTCTAAAGGGCCAGATAAGTCTTCCCTGGTGGCGCAGTGGTTGAGAGTCCGCCTGCCGATGCAGGGGACACGGGTTCGTGCCCTGGTCCGGGAAGGTCCCACATGCCGTGGAGTGGCTGGGCCCGTGAGCCATGGCCGCTGAGCCTGTGCATCCGGAGCCTGTGCTCCGCAACGGGAGAGGCCAAAACAGTGAGAGGCCCGCGTACCGCAAAAACATAAATAAATAAAGAATAAAATAAAGGGCCAGATAGTAAATATTTTGGGCTCTGCAGGCTGTGCAGTCTCTGTCACAAATATTCTTCTCTGCCCCGTAGCCCAAAAGCAGCCATAGGCAATATGTAAACTAATGATTTGCTGTGTTCCAATAAAACTCTGTTTACAAAAATAGGTAAGTGTGGCCTGTGGGCTATAGCTTGCCGACCCCAGCTCTAGATCTATCAGCAAAATTTAGAACCAGACCCGATTCTCACCATCTCTTCTCATCTCAACACCTCTCCAGGTTCAAGGCACTAGCATATCTTGCCTGGATTACTGGACTGGGCTCCAGACTGGTCTCTCCATGCCTACCCTTGCTTCACCTCAGTCTGTTCTCAGTGTAGAGCCACACTGGATCCCACTAAAGCATAAGTACAGCATTGTATGACAGCAGCGTTATTTTTTACAGCAAGCAGGATAGTTATATTACAAACCAACAGACTCGGGCGACTCTGAATGGTTAGTGCTTGGCAGTGCACCTCTCTGCTGTTAAGTCCCGATTATGTTTCTCATATAATCATCATTATTCATAATCATAAATAGGTAGATATTATTAGCCATGCCTTTGGCAGGTTGGATAAACAGATTTTCAGGGATCTATTAAGTAAGCTTAAACAAAACAGAATAGAAAACGAACCCCTCGTAAGACAGGTCACATCATTTTCTGTTGGCTCCCGGCCTCACTCAGAATGAAAGTCAGAGTCCTCACCTCGACCCGGGGCCACATGTGACCTGGCCCGGCCCCAGCCCTGCCCTCCTCTCTCACTGCCCTTCTTGCTCCCTCTGCTCCAGCCATACTGGGTTCCCCTCTGTTCCTGGAACATTCCAGGCATGGTACCTAGTGGGGGCCTTTGTATTTGCTACTTCTTCGCCTAGAATCCTCCTACCCTAAAATCCACATGGCTTTTTCGTTCAGCTCTTCAGTTGTTTATCCAAGTGTCACTTTCTCAAAAAGGCCTTCTCTGGGTCTTCCCTGGTGGCGCAGTGGTTGAGAGTCTGCCTGCCAGTGCAGGGGACAAGGTTTCGAGCCCTGGTCTGGAAGGATCCCACATGCCGCGGAGCAACTGGGCCCGTGAGCCACAACTACTGAGCCTGTGCGTCTGGAGCCTGTGCTCCGCAACAAGAGAGGCCGCGATAGTGAGAGGCCTGCACACCGCAACGAAGAGTAGCCCCCGCTCACCGCAACTAGAGAAAGCCCTCGCACAGAAACGAAGACCCAGCACAGCCAAGAATGAATAAATAAATTAATTTTTTAAAAAGGCCTTCTCTGACCACCTTGTATAAAAGTGCAACCTCTATCTGACATAGACACATTTTCTTCGAGATCCTTTCACCAGCTGACATAGCGTGTATATTACTTGTATATTCTGTTTCCTCTGCTTCCTCTGCTAGAGTATAAGCTCTGCGGGACAGGGACTTGTGTCCATTTTATTCACTGCTGCGTGCCCAGTGCCTTAACAGTGCATGCCACATGGTAGGCACCGAATCAAGATCTGTTGATCAGTAAGTGGATTGCAAGAGCAAATGACCAAAACAACATAGGCACGTGTAGTTCAAACAAAAGAAATCTCAGGAGGTTGTGATAGCTTTCCATGAAAACAATGTGAAACGTCAGGAGGAGGAGGACGGCTTATACTTGCCTCCTTTGGTCCTAGATGGTAAAAATAGGGCCAGTGGGTAGCTTCATTATCCCCTGAGCATGAAGGGACGACTTCTTTTCCAGAATGATGTGCTTTCTAACAGAGACAAATACTGGGTGGGCTGCCACCCATGGGAAGGAGGTCCTCATCCGGGGGTGACTTGGCAGTCACCTGGCAGCCTTCTTAATTGAGATGCTTTCAGTTACAAGTAACTTTCAATTAAAGTACCTGAAGCTGTAGTGAGTCCTACAAGTTGTTTCTCCCATCTAGTCCCAGCTTCTTTTTTTTTTTTAATTTAATTTATTTATTGGCTGCGTTGGGTCTTCGTTGCTGTGCGCGGGCTTTCTCTAGTTGCGGCGAGCGGCTACGCTTCGTTGTGGTGCATGGGCTTCTCATTGCCGTGGCTTCTCTTGTTGCGGAGCCCGGGCTCCAGGGGCACGGGCTTCAGTAGTTGTGGCACACGGGCTCTAGAGCGCAGACTCAGTAGTTGTGGCACATGGGCTTAGTTGCTCTGCAGCATGTGGGATCTTCCCAGACTAGGGCTCGAACCCATGTCCTCTGCATTGGCAGGTGGATTCTTAACCACTTCGCCACCAGGGGAGTCCCCAAAGTGATATTTTGTTCTGTTGTTTTGATTTGATTTTAGTTACAGTATTTAATTTATATCAATTCTAGATAAAGTCAAAGAGACCCTCCGTTTTTTAAGTTTAAGAAAGAAGTGGGGGCTTCCCTGATGGCACAGTGGTTGGGAGTCTGCCTGCCAATGCAGGGGACATGGGTTCGAGCCCTGGTCCGGGAAGATCCCACATGCCGTGGAGCAACTAAGCCCGTGCGCCACAACTGCTGAGGCCCGCACGCCTAGAGCCCATGCTCCGCAATGGGAGAAGCCGCTGCAATGAGAGGCCCACATACCGCAACAAAGGAGTAGCCCCGGCTCGCTGCAACTAGAGAAAGGCCACATGCATCAACGAAGACCCAACACAGCCAAATAAATAAGTAAAAAGAAAGAAGTGGGGTCCCTCCTAGATTCTAGATGGTGTGTAGAGATTGGGGAACACCGGTAGACATAATAAATTCTGGGGGGAATTGACCCACTTGAGCCTTGTGACGATCATATGGAGGGTTGAGGAAAAAAAGAATTCAGATGATATTCTTGCTGTCTTACAAAAATATTGCAAATACAGTATATTATACTATATGATATACTCTGGCACTCTTATTACTATAGGGTTATTGTGTACTAGTATAGCATAGCACCCTATGTTACAAATATAGTTACTTAAACAACTTATTGTAATTATCAATTTAATTTTAGAACTGGTTTTTATAAGGTGGAGATTTAAAAGCTGCTAAATTGATATCCCATAAAAATTGTTTAACTTTATTATTTTACTAAAAAGTTGTCAGTTCTTTCAGTGTGGTAGGTAAAATGATATTCTCTTCAGGACATTGTTGATGCTCTGTTATTTACTCCTTCAATAAATATTTATTGAGGACTTATTTTGGGTTACACTGGAATTAATGATTTAAAGTTTTACTGTCTTCGCTAAGCTTATTTCAAAATTCTCACTACATCAGATGCTTTTGGTATTTTACTTGAATCTACTTATGAATAGTAAAAAGTTAGTTTCTCTTTCCCTCCTGAGTCCTGCAAACGTTTTAATAAACAGGTCTGGGACTTCCCTGGTGGTGCAGTGGTTAAGAATCCGCCTACCAATGCCAGGGTCACAGGTTTGATCCCTGGTCCAGGAAGATCCCACATGCCGCGGAGCAACTAAGCCCGTGTGCCACAACTACTGAGCCTGCTCTCTAGAGCCAGTGAGCCACAACTATGGATCCCGCGCCACAACTACTGAAGCCCGCGTGCCCTAGAACCCGCACACCGCAACTACTGAGCCTGCGTGCTACAACTACTGAAGCCCACACACTCTAGAGCCCGTGCTCTGCAATAAGAGAAGCCACAGCAATGAGGAGCCCACGCACTGCAACGAAGAGTAGCCCCTGCTCGCCGCAACTAGAGAAAGCCCGTGTGCAGCGACAAAGACCCAACACAGCCAAAAAAAATTAAAAATTAAAAAAGAAAAACAGGTCCATGTTAAAACCTGCTGTCAGGCATGGATAAAGTCTTCAATGAAGAGAGACTTGAAAGGGTGGCAAGTGGACTTTCTTGGGATGCTGCAACTATCCACTTGATAGTTGTTTCAGCTACAAGTGATAACTCAAGTTGTTTTGTTTTGCTTTTTAAAATATATGAGGCATTTTCCTTTCAGCAACATAGGTATATATTTTTTAAGTACTTGAAAATGCCTGGGTAAACTTTTTTTATAGAAAGATATTCATAGAGTTAAAGTAATTTTTAAAATTCTATGAAAAAGATGGTTTTGAAGACATTACTAGAAACACTGTGTCGCTGTGTGCCTGGTGGTGGTTCACTACACTGTGGGCTCTGTGAGGGCAAGGATGATGTCAGGATTTTTGTTTTCCCCAAACTATCACAAGATGAGATCTTCAGTTAATAAATGGATTGATCTGTATTTAAGGACATGGCTTAGATGGATCTATTCGACATCTTATTATGAAAATTTTAAGCATACAGAGAAGTAGAAAGAATTTTGCAGTGAATGCTTATATACCCATCACCTAGATTCTACCATTAACATTTTACTGTATTTGTTTTATCACACATCTCTCCATCTGTCTGTCTCTCTATCCGTTCACTAAGGTATCTTATTTTTGGTACATTTCAAGGATATTTCTGGACTGTCTTGGAAGCTGATTTGTACTCAGGGACCATAGTTTGAATTAGTGAAAGAGAAGGTGATGAGTTGGTTTCAGGTATCAGATGTAGCTGTGTAACTGACCTCATGTGATATCTGTTGATAAATTACGATTTCTTGCTAACATTCCTATGATTTTAATGTTCCTTCAACCTTCAGTGTAATATTCTGATAGAAATTCCTCGGTTGCCAACTGTCATGATTGTGTGAATGCCGATTCTGTGTGTTTACTGTTGCCGTTACAAATAGCTTTGACGTTATCTCACATGACACTTCACCTTTCATGTCTCTTCTGGTTAGGAGTAGCCCATCGAAGCCAGAGCAGTGAAGGAGTCAGTTCTCTCAGCAGCTCGCCCTCCAATAGCCTTGAAACACAATCTCAGTCTCTCTCACGTTCCCAGAGCATGGATATCGATGGAGTCTCTTGTGAAAAAAGGTAAAGTAAGCCAGTTTTCCAGTAAGCGCTTTGTTGATGGAAAGGGAACGATCCATTCACTTTAATCTCTAGTCCAGTGGTCTCAGATGCCAGCCCAGGGATCCATGCCAGTCCTTAGCAAATCAGAGCTAAATATAATAAATAGAAAGGTCTTTGTTTTATTCTGAAATGTTCCGTATACCTTTTTTGGGTTTTGGTGTTGCAGTGTCTTTTATGAAATAATGGTATAGGTGGTAAAAATAATTTTTTTAATGTCTTTATTTTGTAAATGCAAAGTTGGCAAGCATAGGTCAGCCCCTAAAAATTTCTGCAAAGATTTACTGCTTGGTGAAATTTTAAAAGTTTGGAAGGGTATAGGCAGGTCAGCCTCATATTCTGGGAGCTCCATGAGGATCAGGGTGTCTTGGAACAGAGCCTTCCTGTGTTGCAGGTGTACTGTGACAAGATAACAGAGTCGCTGAAGGGTTCTTTACTCCTTGGGCAGCCAGACCTCCAGGGCCTGGCTCCTTTGCCCTCAAGCAGCCCCCTCTGTTTATGTCAGTGGGCCAGACAGATACCATTTTCTGTGTGTGTTAGGATACTAGGGTGTCGTGCACTTTGTGGGTTGGGGTTAGGAGCCAGGTGAGGGATTACCCCTCATTAGGCAAGAATTCAGAAAGGACTACACTCCCAGGAAGAAGATCAAGTAGAAAAAAATCAACCCCATAGAGTAAAAACCATTGCGTTCTTATTACCTTTGCTCTGAGTGGATGAATTTTTAAAAATCAAGTCAACTCTGCAATTTCTTAGCCAGTGGGTAACTTTCACATGGGTTTAGAACCTAAATTTACACCACTGTGGTAGTCTGAAAAACATCAGGCTAAGAACTGTCATAGACAATGGACTCTTTAGTGTCTTCAGGCATCTAGCAGATATAAACATAAATCATCCAAGTCTTTAGAAAATGTCCTTAGAAAAATTTCCAAGAAATATGAACTCATGGTCAAAAATTAAAGCATGCTAGAAAAAAGCCACCATGAGTAAGAGTCTGTAGAATCAATAAAAACAGAATTATTCACCTAGAGGTTTTTGGGTTTTGGAATTATCAAATACAGAATATAAAATTTGTATGTTTAAATAAATTTAAAAGGGTATTGAAAACATGAATGAGGTGTAAGCAACTATAAAAACAACCAAGTACATTTGAAAAAGAACCAAATAGAATTTCTAGAAATGAAAAGATAATAATAAACATTGGGTTAAAATAACTAAAGAGAAATTAACAAATGGAATGATAGAGCTGAAGAACTTACCCAGAGTGCACCACAAAGAGAAAAAGAGCTGAAAAGTATGAAGGGTATTTAGAAATATAGAGGACACAGATCCAATATATATCTAATAGAAATGTCAAAAGGAGAGAATAGGCAGACTGGGAGATTCCCCACCCCTCTCCTTATTCCGTGTTTTTTCCTCTGCTGGTTTGGAAGCCATTATCAAAAAGATAAATGGCTGAGGATTTTTATGGAGTTGATAAATGTTATGAATCCTCAGATTCAGGAAGCCCAACAACTCACGAGCAGATTAAACAAAGAGAAATTCATATCTTGATATTTTATAGTAAAATTGCAGAACACCGAAGACAAAGACGTTTAAAGCAGCCAGAGAGAAATGAGAGATTATCTACAAAAGAACAATAGTTAGATAGATGTCTCAGTGATGGAGGCCAGAGGATGGTGGAAATAGCATTAAGTGCTGAGAGAAAGTAACTAACTGTCAGCTGGGAATTATGTGCCCTTGTGGAACTATCTCTTAAGAGCAGGGGTGAAATAAAGACATTTATACATTTAAAAAACAAACTAGAACAGCCTGATAGTCTGCCACCAGAAGACCCCAACTTTTAACAGATGCAGTTTAAGACAAAGGGAAATGATCTCAAGACTAATGTCTGAGATGCAAGAAGGAAAGATGAGTCAAGAAAATATTAAACATGTGGTAACCCTAAACACTGATGGTGTAAGACAGTAATAACAGTTTATGAAATAGTATAGGGGGGAGAGAAGTAAATCATCAGGTAGATCTAACATACTGAATAGCAATAGCAGGTAAGCCAGAAGGGGAGTGATTATATACTTGGGAGAAGGGTAAAGACAGTGGCCAACTTTTAGATTTTGAGTTAAGAATACTTGATAGCAGGGGAGGCCGCGGCGGGGAAAATGGCGGACGGAAAGGCGGGAGAGGAGAAACCTGAAAATCCGCAGCGAGCTGGAGCCGCTGAAGCTGGAGGACCTGAAGAAGAAGCAGAAAAACCTGTGAAAACTAAGACTGTTTCTTCCAGTAATGGAGGGGAAAATTCCAGTCGCAGCCCTGAGAAGCGATCAGCTGAAGAAGAAGCTGCAGACCTCTCAACAAAGCCTACAAAGATCTCCAAGTTTGGATTTGCCATAGGTAGTCAGATGACAAAGAAAGCCTCAGCCATATCCATCAAACTTGGCTCAAATAAACCTAAGGAAACCGTTCCAACTCTTGCTCCAAAAACCCTTTCAGTAGCAGCAGCTTTTAATGAAGATGAAGATAGTGAACCAGAGGAAATGCCTCCAGAAGCAAAGATGAGGATGAAGAATATTGGAAGGGATACACCAACATCAGCAGGACCAAATTCCTTCAATAAAGGAAAGCATGGGTTTTCTGATAACCAGAAGCTATGGGAGCGAAATATAAAATCTCATTTTGGAAATGTCCATGACCAAGACAATTAAATGATGTGTTTTGAAATTGGGGTATGGGGTGGGAGTAAAGTTAAAAGGAACAGTTTCCTTTTTTAAAGAATGGTATAAGACTATCTTTGGAGCCGCCTTTTTTTTTTTTCTTTTTCTTTTTTTAAAGATTGAGTGGTACACTAATAAATGAGAATTTGAAATTAGAGGTAATTTATGTTTTATATACAGATTTCAAGACATTTGCTAATTTTGTAGTTTCATGTGATTAGTTTCCAAAGGTTATAGATGATTTAAAAAATCAGAAATGGTACCTTTCTAAGAATTGCGTATTTTTTTAGACACAACTACTAGCACATTAAGAGGGAAGCAAAAAGTTGTCTATTTAAACTGTAGGCAGTTACTCTCTAACTTAACTCCCTTGTTAACCTAAAGTCTGGCTCCCAGGAACAGCCTTATAGAGAAGGGAGTATTGTATTGGGAGGAAAATGTTGCTGGACTATTGACTGAGAAAGTAAATTAGATAAAAATTAAAATACAGCTTTTTTTTTCCCTAATGGGCATTTGTTTTGTTTCGAATCATCATAAACTAGTTACTGCATTGCTATCAGTGGATACAGATGCTTAGCCCTTTAAAAAGAACATTTTAAAATTTTATGTAAACTGTTGAGTATTTAAAATAGCCCACTTCACTTTAAAGGGTCTTGTCTACCTTTGATAGTCTTCAAAGAACAACCGTTTGCTACCAAAGTAAATCAGTATTTTGAATGTGCTTCTCTTGGTTTTTGTTATTAGCTAGTTCCTGTAAGCATTTCCACCAGATCTTGAGGCAAATCATAAGGAAGCTGTTTCTTTTAAAATAACAAACCACCACCAAAAATTTAAATGTACATAATAGTTAAATATTTGGCTGTTCTTACTTTTTAAAGGATATAAACACCAAAAAAACAAGGCAACATTGTATGAAGATGGAAAATAAGAAAGATGCACTTTCTGTAACTTTATCAAAGCATTTATGTTACTAACTTGTGAAATCCAATTTGATTTGAACTTATTACAGGAATTCTTATTTAGCACAATAATATGGTTTCTTTTAACTGTATACATATTAACCAGTGGCCTCTTTAAAAGCACATTTTAGATACTGAAAATAAAAGGAAAGAAAATGCATCTTTAAACATATTTTATGGAATCTTTGACCACATATACTTTGTTAATTTTTGTGTTGTAGGATTGTGTTTATTTTGTATTTTTGTATTGTATATGAATTCTTTTTTTAATGTGACAGTTAAACACATCTTTAAAAGCATAGTCACACATAAAAGAAACATATAGTATAATGATTTCCTTGAAAACTCTTACAATGTTAGATTTGGAGGCAGCTTCATACTGTTTAATTGGTGATAACTACTCTCTGAGCTCTTTTAATAGGTAATAACTCCAGAGAAGCAGCCTGTATATATTCCTAATACTTTGTTCACTTGCATTTGAGTTTAGAGCAAGCCCCAGGTCAAACAATGGAAATTAGTTCTTACTTACGTGGTTTAATTATATCAAGATACATGAATTTAACTTGCTTTAACGTAGGCAGACTTCCCATTTTTGTTCATTTTAATGTTTATATTGAAATAACATCCCAAAACGACTGAGATGAATGTCTTTACTGAAATACCAATAAATTTGTCAAACTCTAAAAAAAAAAAAAAAAAAAAAAGAATACTTGATAAAGTTTCAAGGGTAACCACTGAAAAAATAGAAAGAGTTTATTTTCAAACCAACAAAGGGAAAATATGGAATTGGGGTGGGTAGGGAGGGGATTTAAGTCAATTCAAAGAAAGGGAAGAAAGAAACACAGATTTTAAAAAAGAGGCAAACAGCACAAAATAAGATGGTTAAAAGAAATGAAAATATGTCAGTAATCACAGTAAATCACAGTGAAACGTCAGGTTGGATTAAAAACAAAATAGAACACAGCTTTATTCTTGTTTACCGAATGCATACCTGAAACATTAGCTTAGAGAAAGTTTGAAAATAAAAGAAAGGGAAAAAATATACCAGGCAAATACTAAACAAAAGAAAATAGGGGAAAGTATATTAATAAATTAGACTTTGTCACAAAGTATTACTAGAAATAAGCACTGTACAGTGATAAGTGTTTAGTTTACCAGTAGGATATAACAGTTTCCAAAGTATATGCACTTAGTAATATAATAGCAACATGAAATAAGGCAAATCTTGATAGAACTAGAGGAAATTGACACAGACATAATCATAATGGGATGTTCTTAACATCTTCTTCAGCCATCAATAGAGCAAAGAGAATAAACATCAGTAAGCATATGGACAAATTAAACAACACAGCTAACAAGTTTGATCTAATTGAAAGATACAGAACTTTGCACTCTGCAGTTGGAGAATACACATTCTTTTCTGATAAGACCCATTGACCCAAAGGTTTCAGGAGTCAGAATCATACAGATCATGTTTTCTGACATTAGCTTAGATAATTATATAAGGTAAAAAAATCTTTTAAAAACCCATCATGAATTTGGAAATTTTAAAAACATCATGCTTCTAAATACAAGTCAAAGAAGAAATCATAATGGAAATTTGGAAGTATCTAGAACTGAACAATAACAAATATTACATATCATCATTTGTGTGTTGCAGCTAATGTGCTTCTTAAAGAGAATATAAAGCTATATATAATATATTAAAAATGAAAAATGGAAAAAGAATATAAATAAATATTGGGAATAAAACCCCTTTTCTTGGAATACTTTTCCTCTGGATATGTGCATGGCTAACCTCCTTCATATTTTTGCCCAGATAGCATTTCAGTGAGGTCACCCCATTTAAAAGGGGGAAAGCCCTGCCCTCTCAATTGCCTTTTCCCTGCTCTTTTTTCTTTAATTTTTCCATAGCACTTATCATATACTATATGCTTTGTTTATTGTTTATTATCTTTAACTAGAATGGAAGCTCCATGCTGCAGGGTTTTTTTTGTCTGTTTGTTTGTTGGCATCTCAGACACCTGGAACAATGCCTGCATAGAATGGGCACTCAGTAATACTTGTTACTGAAAAAGAATTTCAGTAAATATAAATGTAAAATGTAAATATGCAGGATGCACATAAATTTTAAAATTTAGATGAAAATCAAATTCCTAGAAAAACACATTCTCCCAAAATTGACTCAAGAAAAAAGAGAGAACCTGAATAATAAAAAAAAAAAGTGAAATAAATTGAATCAGCATTTTAAAATTTTCCAAAGAAAGCACGTTTCTCAAATGATTTTATAGGTAATTCCAGCATTCCAACTTTACACACATTTTTCAGGTAAATTTTAAACTTACCAAATCAGTTTACAAGGCTAATATGACCTTAATGTACAAAACCAGACAAGAATAATGTAAAAGAAGAAAATTAATTACATGGTAATCATACTTATAAACATATTTGCCAAAGTCTGAAGATATTGGCAAATCAAATACTGCAGCACATAAAAAGAAGACAAAACATCTATGGGGCTAGATGCCAGGATAGCAGTTACTGTGGGCTGGCGTAGTAGTGATTGAAAGGGTCATGAGGGGGGGGACTTTTGGGGTGCTGGTAATGTTCTGTTGCTTGATCTGGGTGCTGGTTACATTAGTATGTTTCCTTTGTGAAACTGTTCAGCCAAACACATCATGTATGCACATTTCTGTATATTTCAACGAAAAGATTAGTTTAAAAAAATAATATAACACGACCAACTTGGGTTTATCTTAAGAATGCAAAGGTGCTTTAACATTAGAAAATCTGTAAATATTATTCACCACATTATATATTAAATAGAAAAGCCATATGATCTTGGAAGTTGCAAAGGTTTGATACAATTCAACACTGATTCATGGTAAAAATCTTAGCAAACAGGAGACAGAAAGTTGCATCCTTAAACTGTAGGGCAGAGACAGAGCTCACCAAATATTCCACAGGCTCCCCTGCATTTCCAGTCTCCTTTGCCATTAGATGGGGCCCAATTAACTAGTTCTGTCCAGTAGACTTGTGAATGGAAGTGACATGTGTCACTTTTAGGTGAAGGCAGTTGAGCCAATGTTCCTCCTCCATCCCTCTCTTCTCTTGCTCCAGTGACCTTGGAGGCTGTATATTGCAGACGGCATAGATTAAAGATGGAGTAAGGTTGCTTCACTCATCAAACTTTGCGGAAGCAAGAAACAAACGCTTATAGTGTGAAGCCTCTAAGATTGCAGAGTGTATGTGTTACCACAGCATAGCCTCTTATTCTCACTAATATAAAGGACATCTACCAAAAAACCACAGCAGCTCTCATATTCAGTGGTAAGAAATTAGAAGCATTCTCTTTAAAATCAGGAATAAAAAAAGGATGAGTGCTGTTTCTGCTTCTATTCAACATGGGATCCTACCCACTGCAGTAAAGCAAGTTAGGATTGGAGTGAAAGAAACAAAACAGTTATTATTTGGAGATAAAATGATTGCCTTATAAGCCCAGTGTATAAGTAAACAAGTAGCTTATAAGAGGTCTGTGTCTAAAGTCAGTTACATTACTACGTACTCGCAACAAATTAGAAAACTTAATTTTTAAAAAGGCCCATTCACAATTTTATTTAAAAATATTTGGTGCCGGGCTTCCCTGGTGGCGCAGTGGTTAAGAATCCGCCTCCCAATGCAAGGGACATGGGTTCGAGCCCTGGTCTGGGAAGATCCCACATGCTGCGGAACAACTAAGCCCGTGCGCCACAACTACTGAGCCTGGGCTCTAGAGCCCGTGAGCCACAACTACTGAAGCAAGCCCACATGCCTAGAGTCCATGCTCCGCAACAAGAGAAGCCACCGCAATGAGAAGGCCACGCACCACAGCGAAGAGTAGCCCCCTCTTGTCACAACTAGAGAAAGCCCGCATGCAGCAGCAAAGACCCAACACAGCCAAAAAATAAATATATATATACACATATATATACACACATATATACACATATATATGTATATATATATATAGTGCCTAAAGATAAATTTAGCAAAAGAAGTGAAAGACTTAGAAAATTATCAAAGTTTATTGAAAGAAGACCTTAAATACTTGGAGAGAGGTACCTTGTCCATGGATAGATCAGTAATATAATGAGGTCTTTTCTTCGCAATTTGATCTATAGAGTCAGTGAAATTCTAGTCAAAATCCCAACAGGAGTTTTAAGGAACCTGTCAAGCTGATTCTTAAGTATGTGTGGAAGAGCAAAGGGCCAAGAATGGCCAAGACTCTTGAAGTAGAAGAACAAGGTAGAGGCGTTGACCTAGCAGATAGCAAGCTTTATTGTGAAGTCGTAGTAAGTACAATACAGTGGTATTGGCTCAGGGACAGACAGATTGTCTAATGGAACAGCAATGAGTATCCAGAAGGAGACCCTCACACATATGATAGTTGGACATATGACGTAGGTGATTTCATATTGGTGTTGAAAAGGATGGTCTTTTCAATAAATGGTGCTGGGACAGTTATTTAATGTGGGGGAAATAATATATGTACTTCACCAGATTTTGTAATCAGGCTCTGATTGATTGTATATCATTTAGAAATAGTATGTATAGAAAATCTGCTCTTAAGCTTTGTTTTTGAAAGTGAGCCTAAGAAAATAACAACTTGAGGAAAATATTTCCAGCAATATTATTATTTTTTTTGAAAGTGAGCCTAAGGAAATGACAACTTTGGAAAAATATTTTCAACAAGAATGATAGAATGTTTATATCCTAATATATGAAGAGCTCTTAAAAATTAATGAGAAAAAAGATGAACCTTTATTATTTTGCTTTCCTGACTGATTGTGATTCATATTTTAAAACTTTTACTCAGGGAATTCCCTGGTGGTCCCATGGTTAGGACTTGGTGCTTTCAGTGCTGAGGGCCCGGGTTCAATCCCTGGTCGGGGAACTAAGGTCCTTTAAGCCGTGCGGCACACGGCCAAAAAAAAAAAAAAACCCCAGAAAACAAAAACTTTTCCTCAACCAGCAGCTATGACATTGGGTGGATTTATCAAAGGTAAAAGACTGATTGTCTTTTATACTTAAAGCATGTCCCAGGTGGATGTGGATTCAGGAATTGAAAATATGGAAGTTGATGAAAATGACCGAAGAGAAAAAAGGAGCCTCAGCGATAAGGTTGGTAAGAGATGAAGCCCTTGCTTCTGTTTTTAGTTACAGGTAATATAAATAAGCACTGCTTCATGTCTTGTATCTGTAAAGTCTATGAGAGAATGCCACCCCAAACCAGCAGATCCTATTTAGGTGACTGGGTTTTTTCTTTTTTTCTTTTACTTTTTTCAGGAAAAGTGGGTAGCCTTGATCACCCTTATTAATGGAAGTATAACTCAGTCCTTTTATCTGATAAAAATCCTTCAGTTATCTTGTTTCAGGTCCATGTTTTTATCAGTAAATGTTAGCAAATTTAGAGCTAATTTGAATTTTTTTCTGTCGGTCTTTAATTGCTTAAGCAAGTAGGTCATCACATCTGTGGTTGTATTCTGAGGGAAATGACTGGGAATTGAAGCAAGAATGTGAGGAAACAGGAGGCTTTTATATTTTGTTATCATCTGAGCTTTAGTTCCCTATATTTAGAAAAAGGATTTTTTGGGTTTTTGGTGTGTGTCGTGGTGTAGAACTGGTAGAGATAATTGCATCACTTTCTGTTCAGTAAAGTACTGGTGTTCGGCAACGTTATTAGAAGCTGGACTGTAGCCTCCTGGTGGTGCAGTGCTTTATTTTGTATAGGTTTTGAATGTTTACAAAGTTCTTTCATATATGATACTTTCTGTGATTTAAAGTAGTGAAAAACATTGAATTCTGGAAGAATTTCTAGAGAACAATTGGTTATATACCTAGAATGTCAACCTGGTCTTTTAGCGTTCAGAAAAGTAAATAAATGGGATATATGTACATCCTTTATCACTGTCTTCCTTGGCAATTGCTGATAACAATCCTGCTGTTTTATACTCCCCCCCCATAGACTTTTATTGTAAGCTCATGAGACCTACATATTGTAACCTTGAAGTCATAGTAGCAAGTTTATTTTTCCCTAAATCAGTAGGTGAATAGTGTTATGCATTTCTAAAATATCCTCATTTGTAAAGAAATTAAATCAGAATTAGGTATTTCTATTAAAGTCTAACTCACACCTCCTACTACTTGAAATTAACCCTCAAATCTTCTTCCTCACAAGGAGCCTTCATCAGGTTCTGAAGTGTCTGAAGAACAGGCCTTACAGCTGGTCTGTAAGATCTTTCGTGTCTCCTGGAAGGACCGGGACAGAGATGTCATCTTTCTTTCTTCTCTTTCTGCACAATTTAAGCAGAACCCAAAAGAAGGTAGGAATCAAGCTCAGCTGTCTTATTTCAGAGCCCTTAATAGAAAACCAGAATGAAAAATCTTTTGTCTTTCCCTCCTATCCACATTCATTGTCTTGCTTTGCAGTTGTATTTTTGATTACAAGGATACTGGTTGATGAGGACACTGCTGTTTAGCTACTTTCCACCTATCTTATTGATAAATTATTTTTTTTACTTTTATGATTTCTCTAAAGGAAAACTGTATAAATAAGTTAATGGTCTTTACTGTCGCAGGGTTGAAGTTTTTTCCTTTGCAATAAGAAGGTGCTTAGAGCATTAGCGCCTCTTATACTCTGGGCAGGGGTATACTGGGTAGTCTCCGGGCATCCTGAGAGAGGCGCTCTGGATGACCTATACCCGCTGTAAGTGCCTCCCGGGTCATATGGAGACAGTGGAGTAAATCTGCTTGATTAAACTGCTTAGCAAGATAGCACACGTTGATATTTTGCAGTGTTTACAGGATTCTATTTTAAGAGGCTACACTAAACCACACTTACAGCAAAATAATAAAACTCTTAGCAAGATACCAGCATTACAGGGCACACTCACTTTTCTCTACAGCAGTCGTTTCAAGAACAGAAGAGGGAGGGGAAGTGCGCTGGAGTGTTCTTCTACGTGTCACTAGTATATAACCTCCCTGATGGCAGGAATTTTTGTCTGTTTTGCTCACTGATGTATTCCCAGTGCCTGCACTTAATAATCCCTCAGTAGATATATTTTAAATGAGTGAATGAACATCAAGGAGATTGCATTTCCTTTTCTCTGCTGCCTGTCTTCCATGACAGACATGCGTGCACACACACACACACACACACACAGACACACACGAGTCCTCTGTGTTCCTGGTGGATGGATAGTTTACTTCTGACTTCACTGAGGTCTTCTTAACTCTGGTTATAGAGATGAGCTTAGCAACCATGAGTTTCAAAACCCTGCCACTTGTAATTATTGTAACTGTTAAGATTCTCAAATCTGTCCAGTACATATATAGGTGGTAATTTTTAATAACAAATCAGATAAGATTTACATGGGTTAGACATTTTATTTATTTAGTAATATTTAAAATATATCTAAAGACCTACAGTAAAGCAGTTGGGAGCTGCAAAGAATAAGAAGGAAGCTAGAAGACAGAGTCTGCTCCAGAAAGGCAGGTGGCAACTAAATATTAGACCCTTCATAAAATACTTTGAACTTTGTACTTAATAGTTTAACTGTATATAAACATATATAGGTGAAGAAATATTAACCCAGTTGCATTTCTAGTGTGATAAACTGACCTGTAGTTGGGAGTAGCTTCTTTTTATAGTTAATATATATCAGCAGTGACTCTCATCAACTGGGCTCCAGTTCTTTTTTTGTTTTTTTTTTTCTAATCTTTCTGTTTTGGAATAATTTTAGATTTACAGAAAGTTCTAGAGATAGTGCAGGGAGTTCCTATATACACTTCACGCAGTTTTCCCTAATGCTAACATCTTACATGACCATAGTATATTTGTCAGAACTAAGATATTACTGTTAACTAAACTCCAGACCTTATTTGGATTTCACCAGGTTTTCTACTGACGGCCTTCTACTGTTCCAGAATCCAACCCAAGATACTACATCGAACTTCTCTGGTTCACTTTGGCTTATTCGAGGACCGTGTGTATGAAGAACCATGTGTAACCTCTTCTTTATTCTGCCTTTCCAACAGTGTTCTCTGATTTTAAGGACTTGATTGGCCAGATTTTAATGGAAGTGCTAATGATGTCCACTCAGACTAGAGATGAAAACCCATTTGCCAGTCTGACAGCCACATCCCAGCCAATTGCAGCGGCAGCTCGGTCACCAGACAGAAATCTCATGCTAAATACTGGCTCCAATCCGGGAACAAGCCCCATGTTCTGCAGCGTGGGTTCCTTCGGTGCCAGCTCTTTATCTAGGTCGGTGTGGTTCTTTTTGCACATCTCATTGGTGGTAAAATAGCCAGGAAGTACGTAAGAGAAGGGAATGTTCATTTGTGGGCCTGTCATGCAGATTATGACATGTATTGTGTTTGGGGGATGGATTGACTCATTGAGGAGATATTGTCTCTTCCACTTGGGTCTCTTGCTTTCCATGGTTAGGCTATTGGTAAATTAAGTTGTAGGAACAAATGACTGTGTATAGTATATTATTCTTTGGAAAGAAGGCTTTCTCGTAAGTGTAGCCTCTAAATCAGTATGGCAGTCTGATTACAGTTATTTAGATGAGTCTCTAAAAGATCTGTATACTTGAACGCTTAGAGATATGAAGTGAAATTATACTCTTCTTTAAAAACATGATGTTTTTCATTTTAGTTATTTGTCTCAAGCTTTTCTTCAATTTTCTCTCCTTTCCTCCCTTTCTCAACTCGTTTAGCCTCTATGAGACTAGCCCAGCTCCCAGCACGAGTGTCTGGAGCTCTGTGCCAGTGATGAGTCTGCCTCTGGCGCCCCCGTCCCGGGCAGCCAGCCAGGCGTCCACTCCTTCCGCTTCCCTCAGTCCTCACGGCGCAGCTGCGGGGACACCTGCGGGAAGCCAGCCCTCGTCTCCGCGGTACCGGCCCTACACTGTCACCCACCCCTGGGGGTCGTCATCTTCTCCTGCCCCGCGGTCCTTGGGCAGCTCCATCCTGTCGAGCTCCCCAGGCCTGCCCACCCCAGCTAGTAGCCCTCAAGCCGTGCCCACCAGCTCCTCCCGACAGAGACCCACCGGCGCGGGGCCACCTTTACTGTCCGCCTCACCCGGTGCGGGTGCCGTGAGCAGACGGCCCTCCTCCCTAAGGAGCTCTCCTAGGTATCTATGCAGCAGGAGAGTCGGGTGCGTGTTTGCAGTGCAGGGAGAGGAGATTAACACGGTTTGGAAGAACTGTCGTGTGGCACTGACCTCAGTTACCTGTGTTTCTCTGTTTGGGGTCATTAACCCGCGTGTCTAACTGGTTCGGTAGGCTCGTGCCCCGAGTCCACGCCCAGCCAGGCTTCAGTCACATCAGAAAGTATGGGTTGCTTGATGGTGAGACCCTTTCTTCCCTCCTCCCCCCTCACTCTTCCTCCTTCCTGTACAAAATAAAAAGAAGTCACTTGATGTTTGAAATCGAGGGCACGTGTCACGCCTCATGACAAATGCACTTCAGAGACTGGGCAGCTTGTATTTGAGAGTTGGGGCTCACAGGACCGCTTTTCCACGTTTCGTACTGTTGCTAATCATAGTTGAAATACAGTCAGACCAAGGGGTTGAGGGAGCAGATCCCTTACCTCTGGCAAGTGGTTTTGCATTGACACTTTGTTTTCAGCCCCTTAGAAAGAAGCAGTATCGTGACTCCATTAATCCGCGCCCTCCACCCCTCAAGTGTTCCTATCCCTTTATATAATTTAGGTGAATTATTTTTCTGCATGTCAGTAGACAAAACTTGTAGCGTAAGATTTCATTAAAAGGCCAGCAATTGTAAAAGCTTTCCTCCTCTCTGCTTTCCTTTGTTCCCTGATGACTCTTTTTGCTTTTGTTACGGTAGTATGTACGACAGTCCTTTCTCCTTCCTCTTCCTCGCACTTTCTGGGGACAGTAGTGATGAAGATGGAGAAGAAGATGATGATGATGGTGATGATGAAGGTGGTGGTGGTGGTGATGAGTTTTCTTGTGTCCAGTTTGGGTCCAGGTATCAGAGGAATGGAGTCTTACCCCTGCATGTGCCTAGGTGCTTAGGAACTAACTTTCATAAGTCCTAATTAGAGGTGTGCTTTGAATCCAAACAGGATAGGGTCAGATGATTCCAGGTGGCCTGGAGAGTCAAGATGTGAGAAACCTTGCATGTACTAAAGCATTAGGACCTTCTCATGGGGTAAAGTGGTACACAGAAAAAATTTCATAGTTGTTGCCTGGCAAGTTTGGAGAAAAACTTACATGTAATCATTTGTCAAGAACATGAACAGGATCAGTCATCGTTAAGATCAGTCGTCATTAAGTTCACCCACGCTAAGATCTAAAATGAGAGGCCCTCCATTTATCTGTTGGAAGAGTATTCTTACGAGCTGCCAGGTGTGAGCAGCATCTACTCTGGGAGGCATGTTTTCTTATGTACAGTTGCATGGATTGCTGCTATTTAGGAATGGCAGAGGGGCTGGAACGTGTGTGTGTGTGTGTGTGTGTGTGTGTGTGTGTGCATTGCTGCGTACGGGCTTTCTGTAGTTGCGGCAAGCGGGGGCTACTCTTCATTGCCCCTCGCAGACTTCTCATTGTGGTGGCTTCTCTTGTTGCGGAGCATGGGCTCTAGGCATGCAGGCTTCAGTAGTTGTGGCACACAGGCTCAGTAGTTGTGGCTCACGGGCTTAGTTGCTCTGCAGCATGTGGGATCTTCCCGGACCAGGGCTCGAACCCGTGTCCCCTGCATTGGCAGGCAGATTCTTAACCACTGCGCCACCAGGGAAGTCCCGCTGCTTTCACTTCTGATCTTAAATTTTGCTAATCATTCACCTCCTTGGCCTTGGTAAAGCCAGACCGTATTTGTTTAGACGGCATAGCTCATGATGTTGCTGAATGTTCACCCCTGAAAACCGAGTGAAAAAGACCGCTTGGGTCTTCTAGGTGACTTTGAGCAAGAAAATATAATAGCACCTTCTTTCTAACCCTCCCACTCATTGTCTTACAATTTTGCTCTTAAATTGAAGTTTCCTCTGGACCGAGTTGATATTTGTGCCCAGCAGTGTTCAAAAATAGCTCCAGGCTATAAAAATAGAGACAGCCTTAGGAGTGAGGTACACTGCATTCAATTCGTCGGTGTTCAGAAGAGTCATTAGAGGGTATATAAAGAGAGAGGGGTGTTGGTGCAACGTCGAATATTGATTCAGGAAGGTCAATATTTGTATTAGGTTGAATGTTGTATCACTGTTTCTCAAGTAAATTTCCCAAAGATAGAAGTGTCTTTTTCATGTAGATAAAGTCCTAATCCATGACTATAGTAATGCAGCAGACATCCTTGTCAGGAATCAATTTCTGTACATGATAAAAGTGCTTTATTATCTGTTTTACTGTAAGCTGTCTGTGGGAGAAATGCTGTCTCTGCCTGGCCTGTTGAATTCCAGCTTCCTCTAACAAAGATACCAGAATTGGTTGCTGCTTTCACTGACTCCGCTCTAGACTTCTAACATCCCAACCTTGTCTCAGATGTAGACTTCATCAGGAGAAATAAATGTTACTGGTTATGTACTTATAGCTGCGAATAATTATGAGCATCACCTGCCAGGTACTGTGTCAGCACTCAACCTACGTTATCACTCTAATCCTCACAGCACCGCCCCTAGTTACTGCGAGGAAACGTGGGTACAGGGAGGTTAGTCACACAACTAGGACAAGGCAGAGCCTGAGTCCAGAACTCACACGCCTCCCACCGTACCCAGCTGCCTCTGGCTTCTCCATCTTTGCCCAGTGGGACTTGTGTCGTTTTCATTCTTTACTAGTTATTTCGCTGCCCAGAGTTTACACAGCTACTCAGTTCCTTGGCAAGAAAGTGCCAGCGTTTTACTCCTTAATTACAAAGTCCCACTCCAGTCGGTTGGCAGGTCCTTTGCTGGCTGTGAAAATGAAATCTGATCTGTCCAGGTTTTAGAAATTATAGATTCTGAATAGATATCAAAAAGAATGTAGAAGGACAGGGCGTATTCATATATAACTGATGAAACAGAGAGGAACTTAAGAATGCACATAGTGTCAGAACCAAGAAGAAGTAGCAGAAAAATCTTATTAATTTGGGCAGTCAGTGAAGAGTTTTTTCTTTCCCCTTTTCTAATTGATCTTCTCAGAATTTTATTTACTTTGAAGGAAGCACTTTTAACACCCACTTCTCTCCTGGTAAGGTCAATGTCGTAGAAGCGGCAGTCAAGGGGGCTTGTTTCTGTCTCCCTTTGTGCTCACCCAGTGGAATCGATGGGTTGTACACCTTTTGTGAAGTAGTTAGGACATACATTCCTAGGTTAATTATTTATAGTGGTAATAATAAGGGTTAATTTAAGAAAGGCAAAAACAGTCCTTCTAGAATGTTTCATAGTGCTCTGTGAAAAAAGCTATAAGAATTATAAGGAACTGCTTCCTGCAGGAATGGAAATGAGTGAAGTGAGAGTTATCTTTGTAATAAAGATAACAAAGGAATTATTCTGAGGACACGTTTTCTGATTGTTTCTTAGGAAGTTGATGACTAGAAAGAAGTTTTTCTTTCATTTATTGGGTTCTTCTTTTCACTGCTTAGACACTTCAGTGAAGGAGATCAAATCTTGAAAGTCATGAGCCTATGTGAACAGAGAAAGAGAAAACTAGCAAATAGTGGAAAAAATGGACATTTCCCCTCATCACTATTTGGAGATGAAGCAGCGGAGATGGTCGAAAGGAAATCTTTCTACCATGTCTGTCCCCCAAACCCTCCAGTGATTTCCCTTCTCCCACAGAGTAAGACCCAAAGCCTCTCACCCTGGCCTGCAAGACCGTGCATCCCACATGTACACACACACACACACACACTCACACTCACACACTCTTCCTGCCCCTGTCACCCATACTCTGCCTTTCTTCATAGCACTTACAGCACTTCTATACTGTTTTTTTTTTTTTAATTGTCTCCTCTCTGTAATGTAGTTGCCATATAACAAGGTCTTGATCTGTTTGATTCAGTGTACTACCCCCAGGACCTTGAGCAGTGCAGACATTTGTTCAGGGAATGTACATGGCTTGACCCTGCCCAGCTCTGCCTTTGCCTTGCGTCTAGAAAATATACCATTCCGAAGTCTGCATCTAAAAAAGTAATAAAGTAGGGTGATTATTCCCACGACAGAAGAAAAGAAACTGCAATGGAATCCTTTTAAGAAACAAGTTTTCTTGGTACATTTAAAATGCGACTCAGTTTGCACAGATCTGATGCATGTATAAATCCCCAGAAATATTTTCATTGTGTTTTCAGAAGGATGCAGCTGCATTTCCAATATGTGAAGTAATTACGTTATTCAGTTGGATTGTTGATGTAGTTACCAGAAAATGGTTCACATATTCTCCCAAGGGAGGTGTAATTTTATAGATACTCTTAGGACTTAAACATGACATATTTCCAATGTCATATTCCATATGTTACGGTCGTAAAAGCATCATGAATTTCATAACAACGTCTTTAGGGAAAAAATGAAATACTATTTTAAAACATTTTAAAACGTCCATTGATAGCATAAATTTAATGCATATAAACTGTACACCCCTTTCTCCTTCAGTATCACATTCAAAATTTGAGTTCAAACCTAGAGATCCTTATAAACCAGTTTTGACCACTGACAATCATGCACATCCCTGGTGACACTGGCCACTTTGCATACCTGTGCTCATGATCTACTTCGGCACCCTTAGGACTGATCTTATAATTTGGAAGCACGTTGATGAACACTAGGGTTTATTCTATGTTTTCTGTTTAGTTAAACTTATGTTTCTTTTTTTTCTTTCTTTCTCTTCTGAAAGTCACTTGGAAGTGTTGTTTGGTGCCTGACAGATGATCACAACATAACATCAACGTCTTTTATCTTTGAGACTTCTCTTACACATTCTGAGTGTCTCTCATTGCCTTGCCTGGCAGTCTCGTACACACCCTGTCATTTTTCATGCCTTTGCGAAATGTTCGTGAAGGCATTTCAGTTGACTTTGAGGTGTTCAGATCTAAGTTAAAATGAAAGGGGACGTTTTGGCTGAGAATGGAACCCAGTGTCGGTGCATCAGCAGCCACAAGCTAAGCGCGTTGACTTCCCACAGTTGTTCACAGGCACAGCATCAGACTGACTCCTTGCAACTGGCAAGGACCTATTGGCATCAAATATCAGATGCTTTCCATTTCAGAGGTGTAAAAATGTGAGAAAGATGGGGCTTGTTATCAAGGAAATGTATAGTTTAAATACTTCATTTTAAACACGAGGAAGATCTATTTTCATTGTCATCTGTGAGAGCTTCTCAAAGGGAATTTAACCTTAACCGTGTATAGTTATAAGCCTGTGTTAGCACATTTCATCTTTGGGATGTGCAGTGAATATAGTCCCTGAGTCACTAACCTCAGATGGAAGAGGGAGGGATAGCAGATAGCTTGAGAGCGAGATCGTGGCAGGTAAAGCCAAATATCTTTTTCCCCTGTCTCCTTCTGGGGATTCACCACACTTCTTATATTTATGGGTGGGTTTTTCTGTTTTATTCTTATGTTGTTGTTGTTTTTTCCCTTTGCTTTATTACAGTCCTCATCTTTCTGTTGTCAGGCCAATTAACAGATAACAGATCTTACCATACCATGAAATGTAGCCCAAAATTTAAGTGGTGTGAAGACACAAGAATTGTTTTTGGTTTTTTGAGGTTTCCCACCCTGGGTTGCCCATCTTTGTCTCTGGTGAGGTACTTTGTGGGTGGCTCCGTTGCCTGCCCAGTCAGGAGGACGTTGGCTGCCTTGTGCTTTTGACTGCTTCTCAGCCTCCCCTCCTCCCTTCCCTTCTATCAGACCTATGTAGTAAGTAAGTTGTAAGAATTCAGATTTACGAGACTCTGGCCTGAGAGCCTTGGATTTAAAGCCTTGGCATTGTTTTCATCTTTTTAAATTAAAATACTCTAATATCATACTTTAATTCCAAGGTCAATTATGTATATTCTAAAATTCTAAGGTCAGTTATGTATATATTCCAAAATTACTTATGTGTATCTGTGCATCTATCTGCATAACATATCATTAATATCTTAATTCTTCTTTTAGTTTCTAGCTCCTATCTGCCCCAGGCTGAAGTAGGGATGGGTATCTCAAGTTCCTGATATTCTTCCCCGCCTTTATCATCTTTCACATGTAAATTTTTTTTTTTTGCTAAGTTTATATTTTTTCATTTGTCTTCATTTCAAAATTCCTGACCTCTTCCTATGCCATGATTAATCTTTTTGTATCTTTTATGTCTATCAAATTTGTGAGTTAAACATCAGATTTGGTATTTGACCTATTGATGGTTAATCTAAACTTTGACTTCCTAACACCTAACCCTTGTGATAATGGTCTCAGGGAATAGTTGTTACTAATAATAACAGTGCCTCACGTTGTATCCTGCTTATATTTTGCAAAGCACCTCCACATGATTTTATTGAACCCTCACTGCAGATGAGATGAAGTTCTGGGTTCAGGTAACAAGTAAGCAGTAGGGATGGGAATAGAATGCAAGTTTGGATACTCCTAGTGCAAGGTTTTTGTTTTGTTTTCACTATACTACTTTGTCCCTTTTGCCAAACATTTTGGAAAATTTGTGTTTTAACGTATTTTTCATGTCTCCTAACTGGACGGTTTTCCTAAGCCCTGGTCCTGTTGCCGAATGCTGGGTGAAGGCTTTTAAGATCTGTGCTAGAAGTTAGGAAGAGGGGTGTTTTGTTAGTCCCTTGTAACTTCCCTCCTGAAGACTTCGATTACGTCATAGCATAGGCTGGCTTTAACCTCCAAGCCTGCCTAATTGCAGCTGGCCAGTTGGATTTACATACGTGTGGTATCCCTTCAAATGCCCAGCGCTCGGTAGCAATTCTTAGAGTCCTCCTGGTTTTGTAAGGTGCTGTTCCCAAGAAGATAAGATGTTGGGTTTCTGGACAGACTTTCTTCTTAGGTCAATAAAATGTTTACTAAAAATGGCTATTGTTGGACTTGGAGCAGGTGAAACAAGCTCCAGCCTCGGCTGCATGGGTGTCTGTGCTTTGTTCTGGGCGTGGGGACCCTAACGGGCTTTCTGCAGAAGTGCGAACTCTATCAAACATTATTTATTGAGAACAGATAAAAATCATCCATTCTTCTTTTCTCCAAAGTTTGGGAGCCTCTGGTGGGGCAAGTACTTGGGATTCCTACAGCGACCATTTCACCATTGAGACGTGCAAGGAGACAGATATGCTGAACTACCTCATCGAGTGTTTTGACCGAGTTGGAATAGAGGAAAAAAAAGCACCGAAGGTAACATGAAATGGATTCATTTTAAAACCCCCACAAAAACCTGGTTATGTGGTGGATAAATAATTGGTTTTTGACCCCCTAATGAGCATTCATTCATGTATTCAATCAGTGAAATGGTTACTGAGCATCTACTATGGGTCAGGCACTGTGTTAGAAGCTGGGGGTGGATCAGTGAACCAGACAGACGAGGACCCCAGTCCTCATGGAACTCACATCCTAGTGGAGGGAAGAAGTGACAGGGCCAAGTGCCACTGCCGCCAGCGACTTAAACGGCCCTGGTGATTTCTCTCCTAGTCTGTCGTAATCATAATAGCCAACATTTATGGAGCGCCTAGACTGCCAGACACTTGGCTAGGTCTCATTCTCACAGTTGTTCATTAGTCCAGTGTAGTCCTGTGTGGTATAAGTATTATTTTTTTCCATTGTGTTAATAAGCAAATGAACCTCAGAGAGATCAAGTATATACTCACCTCGGTCTTTCCTAAAAGCCAAGTGGCATAAAGTGAACTTTCAAAAAGTGAGGGATACCTGTAATTGTCCAGAATCACATAAATAATAAATTGCAAAACTGGGTTTAAACTCAGCAAGGTTCACTTTTTCTTCTATTTCATGCTGAGTTACTTTATTATTATCTCATTTCATTCCTATTGCATTTTCTTTTTTTTTAAATTTTTATTGGAGTATAGTTGATTTACAAGGTTGTGTTAGTTTCAGGTACACAGCAAAGTGAATCGGTTTTACATATACAAATATCCACTCTTTTTTTTAAGATTCTTTTCCCATATAGGCCGTTGCAGAGTACTAAGTAGAGTTCCCTGTGCTATACAGTAGGTCCTTATTAGTTATCTGTTGTATATATAGTAGTGTGTATATGTCAATCCCAATCTCCCAATTTATCCCCCCGCCTCCAATTTCATTTTCTAGTTCTGGTTTTCCATTGGAAACTAATCCGGTTGTCAACCTGTTAGTTTCATATTTGTGAAGGGCCTCTTGGGGTTTACTGCACTTAACCTTAGCAGAAGCAAAGAGAGTGGGCATATCTCTGAACTTCCCACGTGGTCACCTGAAGCTTCTGCTTCTCTCTTCTCTAATTGTAGATTTTAGTGGAGACATTATACTTGGATGATACAGTTACTCTAGTTTGTTCATCATCAGTAAAGGAAGAGAAAAGGATGCCATTTCCTGCAGATTGATCTCTTCTGACTCTTGTCAGTTTTCAACTGTATGGGATTATTTTGTTTGTCTTTGTAGACCTAACCTCTACCTTTCTTTGCAGATGTGCAGCCAGCCAGCAGTCAGCCAGCTTCTGAGCAACATCCGCTCACAGTGCATATCCCATACTGCATTAGTACTACAAGGGTCCCTCACACAACCAAGGTATGAAAAACCAATATGTGCTTGCTGTTAGCAGGGAGAGGGCCTTCTCCATCAGGCTGCCCAGCCATTCTGCACCACGTTGGATAACTCACTTCCTCACCCATGAAATGAGCTGTTGACTAGATGGTTTCTGAGGTCCCTTTCTTTCTCTAAAATACTATGAAAATAAAACACTCTGTGTGCTTTATTGAGATAGACTGTGGTTGAAATATGTTGACATCAGGGCAGGAAATTAGTAATTCAGTTTAAAAGCAGCTGCTTGAAAGCAGTATAGATACTTGAAAAAAATGTGCAGATCATCACTTTCCATGTATCATATAATCAATTTCTGTTATTCAATAATAAAGAATAGTGGTGGAATAGGTAATATGGGAATCACCCGAAGTGTACTACATTATTAATTTTTGTTCAGAGGGTCCCATAAAGGTTTCGAGTTTAATAAAAAAGTATTTCTGTATTTCATTTCTCTTATGAAAAAACATCTAAAGGAAAAATGACAAAGTTCAAGATTTATTCATTCTGGATGATCTTACCATAACCATTTTTGAAGTTTGTCAGAAAAAAAAAAAAAAAAGGAAAATGATGCACATGTACTAAAACTTAAACACTGTTCCATGGTTAAAATTAATAAGAGCTTAAAAAGGTCTTCAGCCACTGCTAATCTTTTTTTCCCCCCATTGGATTAGGCATAAATAAATAAGTAAAAGAGACATATAATACTTCGGTTTTTCTAATGCTTTATTTTTCAAGGGCTATCTGGAGGCAAAGATGGATTCTTTAAAGCTTTCTATAGTTTCTCACTGAAAAGCCCCCCAAAATGATTATCTTAACAATGAGAGAGGTGATCTTTTGCCTAAAATGATTGACTATTGTGTGGATTATTTGGGAAATTTGAAGCTTGACCTGTGATTGTCAGCTCCATGACATTCTGTATATTCTGTTGCTACACGGTGACAAGTTGATTCATCAGAGCCCTTGACTTTCGTGGGTCTGCAGGTCCCTGCAGCAGCCGTCCTTCCTGGTGCCGTACATGCTGTGTAGGAATCTCCCATACGGCTTCATTCAAGAACTGGTGAGAACCACTCACCAGGATGAAGAAGTGTTCAAGCAGGTAAGGTTTTGGGTGTTTGCTCCTGAAACTTCTGGATTAGGAGCTTCTCTGCCGAGGTAGATTTCTAAAGACACCATATATTGAAAACTTTGGTTCCTGAATTTGAACATGCACATGTTATGTGCTCAGAGAGAGCTACCCGAAGTTCCTGTCTTGAGGAAGTCAAATTGACAGCTGCATTGTTCAATCATGTGTACATTTCAACTAATCAGTCAAGCATCAGGTATTTTAAACATGGTCTGTGCTAAGTGCTTTGGGAGAGTAGAAGAAATATAAGGCCCTGTCTTTGATTTTAAGAAGCTTTTAACACACTACCAAGAGATCGCATAAGACGTGATATACATTTGCCACATAAGTAGTGTTGAAAGTTAGTTCTCTGAGTTTACAAAAAGGAGATTAATAAATCAAAGACCAAATTAGCTCAGCTGCAGTTTGCACGTCACATAAAACCATTGTCTTCTTACCACTAGACCGGGAATGAAGTCTCAGATCTTACTGATTACTTCATTCATTAAGTATCCATACATTTTTGATATCCCATTGGGTAAAGGCAAGTGAAAATGCAGATATGTCATATTTAATAATAAAGCTTAATAATAATAATAACAACTAAAAAAGTTACTCTTGAAGATTTCTTCCAAGGTAAAACCTTGGCATGAATTTTGATTACTGTTCTGTGGCCTGTGTTGTAAAGTAAGCACTTTGCCACAGCAACTTTAACACAGCTGTTTCCCATGATGAAAGGATGCTTATGACATTTTCTTAATTTGTTGTATGATAATCTCTTTTTTTGTTTCTAGAAAGAATAATAGAGGCAATAGCTACAAATGATATGATTCCTTTTAATCTGTTTTTTTTTTTAAACTGTGTTTGTTCGTTTATTTATGGCTGCTTTGGGTCTTCATTGCTACGCATGGACTTTCTCTAATTTTGGCGAACGGGGGCTACTCTACATTGTGGTGCACAGGCTTCTCATTGCAGTGGCTTCTCTTGTGGAGCACGGGCTCTAGGCACGTGGGCTTCAGTAGTTGCAGCACACGGGCTTCAATAGTTGCAGCACGCAGGCTCAGTAGTTGTGGCTCACGGGCTCTAGAGTGCAGGCTTAGTAGTTGTGGCGCATGGGCTTAGTTGCTCCGCGGCATGTGGGATCTTCCTGGACCAGGGCTCGAACCCGTGTCCCCTGCATTGGCAGGCGGATTCTTAACCACTGTGCCACCAGGGAAATCCCTAATCTGTTTTTATACCTAATATTATTTTTAACTATTCATATTGAGGCCTTTGAATTCTCAGGAAGTGTGTTTTCAGCAGTTTTCAAAATATTAGTAAAAGAAGCATCCAGGAGTGAAAATCCCAGTCAGTGTTGTGTATTCTGTATTTGGGATTTATCAACTGCTCATCTTAAATGATGGTCTTACTGACTTATAGAAATATTTTAGGTATTATAGTGAGCTTTTCTTCTCTAGAAAATTAAGTGAACTCTGATGAAAATATATAACTGTCTTGGAAGGTTTAAGGGATACACTATATTATATGTGTAATATACATAAAGTAGAATACTTCTACTCAAAAAGACATCACTTGAGGAACCAGAGTAGCTTTTCCTGTATAAAAGCCTGGTGATCAGCTAAAAAAATGTTATGCCTATTTTATTCATAAAGAAACTTACATAGAGGCTATGAAATGACCTCTATGTTTTTCAAAATTGAGATGAAATTCACATAATATAAAATTAACCATTTTATAATTCAGTGGCATTAGTACATTCACAGTGTTGTGCAACCACAACAGATCTGTTTTGTTTGTTTGTTTGTTTTTTTATGGTACGCGGGCCCCTCGCTGTTGTGGCCTCTCCCTTTGCGGAGCACAGGCTCCAGACGCGCAGGCTCAGCGGCCATGGCTCATGGGCCCAGCCGCTCCGCAGCATGTAGGATCTTCCCGGACCGGGGCACGAACCCATGTCCCCTGCATCGGCAGGCGGACTCTCAACCACTGCGCCACCAGGGAAGCCCAATCTGTTTATTTTTAATCACAGAATTCGGATCCCTTGTCTTTTCTTATGTGTCACCATGTTTCCTCAAGAGAAATGATGAGTACAGTGGAGTTGCTGAACTGAAAAACAGCATTTTACCTTTTGTCTTAAGAATGTGGCCGATTTGAATGATTAAATCTTTTGACTGAAATTTCATTCTTCCTTTAATTAAAGTTTGAGATGTTCATAGATAAACAGCAATAAATAGTAGCTAGAATTTAGAATTGGAGATGAACACTTGGAGCATTTTTTATCAGTGCTGGGAGGTATTTATTTGAAAATAAAATTATTTTAAAAATGTAAGTCACACAAACAGTATAATGTTTGATATTTGAAAAGTATTATGTTTAGTAATATTTTGTCTGCTTATTATAATTTAAACCCTACTTGCAAAAGAGGATAACTCTAAAGAAGTTTTACTTTATGGCGTTCCTGAAAAAAATGCTTAAGAGATTTTTCTAGATGATCAATTGTGAAATTTATTTTTTGGTGATTCTGGAACTACTGTTTTTCCCTCGATTGCAGTTTGGGCATTTCCCACCCCTACACCCAAGCATTTCCTCTCCATTTTTAGCTAGCTTATGAAAGCACATTACTTCTACCCTGATTACTTGAGTTGCGAGAAGTAGAAGGATCTCTTCAAGAGCTGTGTTGCTATCTCAAGACACTCCAGTACACTTTGTAATGCAGGGCACCTTTTTAATACTGTGCTCCTTAAATGACAAAGGTGTTCCACACAATGGGATGAAATTAGTAGGAAAGAGAATTTTTCAGGTTTTCTAGTAGCTTTTTAGAACACTCCCTTTTTCGACTTGTTGGCATTCAGACTGTCAGCTGTTGTTTACAACATTTTCAGCTTAATGTTATTAGTCTTGAATCCCAACCAACTCCCTAAATGTGCTGCTCAGGAGTACACTGTGAAATTTAAACCTGAGCTGTGCTGAGCAGATTCTGCAGTGTTCCTGTGTCCTGCTATTAATGGTGAGCTTGTAAACGTAAATTTGAGTGCCCTTAGGCTCTGACATCGGGTTGTTGTATTAATCACATCATATATGGAGCTAAGGCCTCCTGATGAAGTTTTCTTTTCCAATTTCAACATTCACCAGCCATCTCTTTGTTCTACATAATTCAAGTTAAGATAATAATAATATCCATTACTGGTCTATTTTTTTTTTGTTCTCTTCGAAGTAAACAAGGAAAGGTGGAAAGAATTAAATGTAGGTGTAGGGGTGGCAACAAAAAATTTCTTAAAATGTTAATAGAATTGAGCAGATATTGGAACATGTAGTCCAGTTTTTTTTACAGATTATAGGTGCTTGGTAATCAGAAACATATTCGTTGCTGTGATGTGCAGGTTAGATTAATTGATTTGATTAGAGCAAGGAGCCCTGGAGAGTCCTACAGCAGGCTCCACCTTTGTGAGTTTCTGTTGAATCATGGGGAGTTTTGTCGGAGTTTTAGGATTCACCAAAACCTATTACTTGTGGAGAATTCAGCTGCCTTACTTTACGGTCAGCCTTGTGAAAGGACAAAGCAACACCCTGTGGCTGGATTCTAGGCTCCCGTATATGCAAAACAGCTTTTCCTTGGGCAAGCAGTGCAAATGCCTGGACTTGCAGATCCGGCGCTTTATTTGACATGCCTCCTGTTCTTAAATTTTCTTTAACTTATATTTCTGATTTTTTTTTTCTTTCTTGTAGATCTTTATCCCCATTTTACAAGGCCTGGCTCTTGCTGCCAAAGAGTGCTCCCTCGATAGCGACTACTTTAAATACCCCCTCATGGTAAACTTTGTTCCTTTCCTTGTAACACATTCAGTAGATGTTTTTCTTCCAGATGATTGTAACGTACACTTTTCTTTCAGGTCCACGATCAACCTTGTTTTCAAACTTAAAACATGAAATCATTGTGTTGGCCATGCAGAGTGTTTGGTGTGCAGTGAGATGCATCAGTGAAGACAGTTAGCAGCGTGGTACATATTTCACCATCTGAGCCCTAGACAGGAGTCAGTGATGCAGTCATTAAAATGTACTTTGCCTTACTCTATAGCTTATGAAAACAATAATCCTTGGTGGTTTCCTTCTTGATTGTCCTAGCAATGAGCATACCATATTTGGGGTGAAATTTTGTTAATTAAAAAAAAAAAAAAAAAAGAACTGTGACAAATGCAGATAAAGAAGGCAGAGTTAGATTAAGAAAAGGAATACAATTTTGTCTTTATGTCGTGACTTTGCACAGAAAATTGCACAGTGCTTCTCTTGTTCACCTTCCCCATTTCCTGAGGCTGTGCACTTCACTTCAGGCTTTACTTGGAAAACACAAGTTTGCTCAGCTCCTCCAGGCACTTAGAGGAAGTATCAATTGTGGACAGAACTATTGGCTAGATTCTCACCAAGGGTCTTCAGAGTTGTGAAAATATTGGACCTAGAAGGAAAATAAGAGGCTGTTTTCTTCTCTCACCTTGCTTCTTTAAAATTTTGGGAGAAAAATACTTTGAAGTATTACTGAATATTTTTCATTCTAAAAGTATGAAGGAAAAATACCAAAACGTGACATTAGTTGACTCCGTGTATAAATACGACCTTGTGTAAATTGAAGCCTCGGTTAAATGGATGTTTTCCTGCCCATGTTCCTTTTACTTATTCTGCTAACTTGATTCCATCTGACCATTAATTCACTGCTTCCTGAGCGCCTCAAGTGTGACACACACAGAGGACCCAGGAGCTCATGAGCTAAGGTGCCTCTCCTCAAGGCAACAATCAAGACCACAATGATACAGTCAGATAATTACAATCGGTGCAAACACAGAGGTGTATTTGTCTGTTTCAGAAAATCAAAACGGAGCTAAAAGGCTACATATTAAAGTTAAACATTAAAACATTAAAGCCAGGTAAATAGAAGGTGAAGCAGGAAGTCTTCGTTTTAAAAATAATTTGGAATGAATTTATGTCAGGGTGCTTCCTAGTGCACGTGTTATTCCGGTTCCTAATGAAATTCCGTTATTCCTCATGCATTGTTCTGTCTTTGGCACATAAAAGGAAGTGGAAAAATCTGATTATTTGAGTTCAGTGATGAAATCTCTTAGTGTACATTAATTATCACTGTATTGTATAAATATTCCTTCCTGGAATTGTTGGCTTTTCTCTTGTGGTTTGAATTAGCTTGATGATTCAGTAAGGAGCTTTCAGTGTCAAATATCAACAAAGTGTTCTTCTGGGTCAAAAGACAAAGGCCTGCATTATGATAGACAATAGTTTTATTTTGTACCAGTATTGATGCTTGTGCAGCAAAGGGAGTGCAGTGAGAGAAAGGGCAATAATTTAAGGCAGGAAGAGGAAGACCGTTGGAGCTAAAATCAGAAAGAAGCATGATTATCCTCTAGGTCAGCAGATCCCAACTTTGCCATACCTTGGAATCACCTGGGGATCTTTAGAAAGTACTTCTGCCTGGCTCTCCAAAGCTGTGACTTAATTCGTTGAGGGTGTGGTGAGGGTGTGGCCTGGCATTGGGCTTTCAGAGGCTGCCCAGGTGATCCTAACGTGCAGCTGAGTTTGGGAGCCCTGGTGCTGAGCAGAGAGAATGTTTCCTTCTCAGTGGCTCTCTGAGCCTCAGCGGCTTCTCAGATGTGTCAGTGCCTAAATGCATGGACTCAAAAGCTTCCAGCAGCTGTTTAGCAACTCCCATAGCAACATCCACATCACAGAGGAAATTAAATTCACTGTTAAAATAGTGTTTGACTGTATTACCATGGCCATGGTAAACTCTGTTTATGTGCCTAAGAACTATATTTCCTGATTGTCTTAACTTGAGAACGATTGGAGCGCCAAAGGGAAACTTTGAGGTTCTCAAAAAGCCAGGGACCTTGAAACCAAGGAATACTTTTAAATATATTTTGAATTTGTCACTTATTAAATTTTAATTATTTATAGTCCTGTTTAATACTGGCAAGACTAGCCATCTAAAGTTTATGAAGCATATCTTTTTGGTATAGAAAGATGTTAAGTGAAAAAATCATTTATTGTAAGAATACACTCATTTACCTCTGTGTGTATATGTACAAAATATGTCTAGAAAGCTCTTGGCCAAAATATCAATAGAGGTTATCTCTGAGGGTAAAGTTTATGAGTGACTTTTAGTTTCAATTTATATTTCTGTTTTATCTGAAGTTTCTTACAATGCACATGTACTAGTTTATTCATCAGAAAAGCAGTGAAGCTATTAGTGCTTTGTTGGGAATGCATACATATTTATAGCAGCATTAAAGCTATGTCTTGATGTTACACATGGTGGTCAGTTTAGGATGGAATACATTTAAATGACCCTTTCTGATCTTGTTTCTAGGCTTTAGGTGAGCTCTGTGAAACCAAGTTTGGAAAGACACACCCTGTGTGCAATTTGGTAAGTGCCACCCTAGTGGACTTGCACATTTTCAGTGAACATGTAACATAGAAGATATTCCTTAAGTAACAGTATCTGAAAAATGTCTCTTGGAGGACGTTGAGATGCAGATGTGAGTAATACATGTGGGTGGCTCTCAGCTGTTACATTGTTGTCACCTACATTATTTCCAGGAATGACATTATTCACTTTCTTTTGTGATTTTCGGGAGATAAGTATTGTACAGCTAGTATAACATGTCCTATTGGAAACGTTTCCTTGAGTCCTTTGGTAGTATAGGAATAGTTCATTTGCATGATGTCGAATATTATCATGAAACATAGAAATTAAAAGTATATCTTGTAAAAATGTAGAGGACCTGGAGGGCTTTCCTCCATCTGGAATGAGAAAAAGTGGACAGGGATCCTAAGCTATTTGTGACCTTGCGTTTTTGGATGTTAAGTGTCAGCCATTTTGCTGGTGGCTAAGAACCAGCTGAACAGGTCAGCTGCTGAGAATTCTTTTTGTCTCATTTTTACATCACTTGCTGATTTAGCAGCTTGACTTGCCTCTTCTGTTTTTTCCTAGGTTGCTTCTTTGCCTTTGTGGTTGCCTAAATCATTAAGCCCTGGCTCTGGGCGGGAGCTGCAGAGACTCTCGTATTTGGGAGCTTTCTTTAGCTTCTCAGTCTTTGCAGAAGATGATGTAAGTACAGCGGCCCTTTGCACTTTGCTGCTCTTAGGTTCAGATTCTTCCCCAAATGTATATTATACGTTGATTGAATTTTTGCTTTCTCTTTCCAGGCAAAAGTGGTTGAAAAATATTTCTCAGGGCCTGCCATTACCCTGGAAAACACTCGTGTGGTGAGCCAATCACTGCAGCATTACTTGGAGCTGGGAAGGGTAGGTGTTGAGAAAATGAATCCAAAGGATGAATGTGTTTTCAGTTCTGAAAGTTCAAAGCAGCACAATTATAGGCTCATTAGAGTGTGATTAAGGTAATTTGGCCCCTATCCTGGAAAGGAGATAGCAAAGGCCATTTTATTAAAACTGTAACTACTCCCCTCTTCCACTCCACATTCTGCTTTCATGCTGATCATCTTGATACAGTTGAATATGGACTTTTCTTCTATCCTTATAGTCAGGTTCTTCTAAAATGAGTGGATGTGGGAGAGGAGAAAAAGGGGGAAGCAGTTTAGCTTTTCATAAAGTCAAAAAGGAATAATTTTTTAAACAAAGTTTTAACTTTTTTCTTCCCTTATAAAATAAATTTCAGCAAGAGCTTTTCAAGATTCTGCATAGTATTTTGTTAAACGGAGAAACCCGTGAGGCTGCTCTTGGTTACATGGCAGCTGTCGTCAATGCCAATATGAAGAAAGCACAGATGCAGGTAGGATTCCTGAAGACCGCTTTTACTTATTCATTAAATTCATTCATCTAACTCATATTTATTCAGAACCTACCAGACCTTGTGCTAGGAAATGGAGATACAGTGTTGAACAAGATAGACAAGCTTCCTGCCTTTGTGGAGCTTATGTTCTATAGGATAGATGAGTAGACATGTAAATGTTTAATTCTAGAATCGATGAAGCCAGTGAAGCAAGGTAGAGGACTTGAAAGTAACCATGGAGGCACCAGAAGGAAGACATGGGAGTGTCCAAGGAGGAGACATTTGATCAGAGACCTGACTGATAAGAAAGAGCCAGCCATCACAAGGCTGAGAAAAGAGCTTTCTAGATACGTGTGAAGCGCGAAGGTGGGAATGAACCAGCTTTGGAATGAGCCCCACGTGCAGGCTTCTGTGGCTGGAGGATAGTGGACAGGAAGGAAACCGGCGGGTCATGGGCTGGAGGGGAGGGCAGAGGCTCCATCAGGTTGAGCTGATGTTGTAAGAAGTGTCATGAGGAGGCACTGGAGGGTTTTCGGGAAGGAAATCACCAAGTCTGTGTGGAGGATGGGCTAATGGGAGGAGCGGGTACAGGAGCCAACCCGAGGAGACCAGGTACAAGGTGCAGTGTTCCTGATGAGGGAGGCTGGTGGCTGGGACCACTTTACTGGCATGGAAAAGTTAAAAGGGCATCCTTGCTCTATTATTATTATTATTATTATTAAATTTATTTATTTATTTATTTTTGGCTGCATTGGGTCTTTGTTGCTGCGCGTGGGCTTTTCTCTAGTTGCAGTGAGTGGGGGCTGCTCTTCGTTGCCGTGCGCGCGTGGGCTTCTCATTGCTGTGGCTTCTCTTGTTGCGGAGCACGGCCTCCAGGCACGCGGGCTCAGTAGTCATGGTGCACGGGCTTAGTTGCTCCACGGCATGTGGGATCTTCCCGGACCAGGACTCCAACCCATGTCCCCTGCATTGGCAGGCAGATTCTCAACCACTGTGCCACCAGGGAAGCTCCCTTGCTATATCATTAATGAGCGATGTGACATTTCTACTCAGAAGAAAAAGCAGAGAGAAGAGCATGGACCTGGTATTAGACTGCCTGGATTTCTAACTGGGGTTCCGCTGTTGGCTGGCAGTAGGACGTAGACAGTTGCTTCTGTGTGCCTCCAGTTCCTTGTTGCCAAGTGGGGATAATAATAGTACCTGACTCGTGGACTTATATATAGAAAGCTGTTAGAATCGTGCCCAGTACGTGGTGAGCACTCCACCGATGTTAACTCTCTTTATTAGAATTATGGTCTTTTTTTTTTTTTGGCTGTGCCACATGGCTTACAGGATCCCCAACCAGGGATTGAACCCAGGCCCTGGGCAGTGAAAGCACAGCGTCCCAACCACTGGACCGCCAGGGAATTCCCGGAATTGTTGTATTCTTAAGGCAGGATTATGCTATCGCTGTCAGCCAGCGAAGCTGTTAGTCAAGTGGTAACTGTGAAACGAGTTGTTCCGATGCTTTTGAGGGGAAATAAAGAAGAGAAAGGAGGGCTTCCCTGGTGGTGCAGTGGTTAGAAATCTGCCTTCCAATGCAGGGAACATGGGTTCGGGCCCTGGTCCGGGAAGATCCCACATGCCGTGCAGCAACTAAGTCCATGCGCCACAACTGCTGAGCCTGTGCTCTAGAGCCCACACGCCACAGCTGCTGAGCCCATGTGCCGCAACTACTGGAGCCTGCGCACCCAGAGCCCGTGCTCTGCAGCAGGAGAAGCCACCGCAGTGAGAAGCCTGTGCACCACAATGAAGAGTAGTCCCCACTCACTGCAACTAGAGAAAGCCCGCATGCAGCAATGAAGACCCAATGCAGCTATAAATAAATAAATAAATTTATTTAAAAAGAAATAAGAAATAAGGAAGAGAAAGGAAATAGCATTTATTGCATTTGTGCTTACTGATTTTGAGGATCTTAGGCAAATCACTTAACTTCTCTGAGCCTTAGTTTCCTCCTCTGTAAAATGTGAATAACAGTATCGTTCAATTCTAAGGGCTGTTGTGGAGATTCAGTGAGAGAAAACCCTTCACGTACAGTTAACACTCAACAAATTGCACCTGCCAGTCGAGTGACGATGGTGATGCTATAGGCATCCCCTCGGGGACTTCAGGGTGAAAGTTTGCTCTCCTTTCTTTCTTTTTTTTTTTTTTTGCGGTATGCGGGCCTCTCACTGTCGCGGCCTCTCCCGTTGCGGAGCACAGGCTCCGGACGCCCAGGCCCAGCGGCCATGGCTCACGGGCCCAGCCGCTCCGCGGCATGTGGGATCCTCCCCGACCAGGGCACGAACCCGCGTCCCCCGCATCGGCAGGCGGACTCTCAACCACTGCGCCACCAGGGAAGCCCTGCTCTCCTTTCTTGTACACTTGTGCCAAAATTTCTGTTCAGGTCATGATTTTAAATACTTTTCTCTTTCACAGACAGATGATAGATTGGTATCTACAGACGGATTGATGCTGAATTTCCTTTGGGTGCTGCAGCAGCTAAGCACAAAGATCAAGTTAGAGACGGTCGACCCCACGTACATATTCCACCCGAGGTGTCGGATTACTCTTCCCAGCGATGAGACGAGAGTGAATGCCACGATGGAGGACGTGAATGACTGGCTGACTGAACTTTGTGAGTGACGTGTTCATTGTCAGGTCGTTAAAAGCTGCCCTTCTTTTATTATTATTTTTTTTGGTTGCACCACGTGGCATGTGGGATCTTAGTTCCCAGACCAGGGATCAAACCCACGCCCCCTGCATTGGAAGCATGGAGTTGTAACCACTGGACCACCGGGGAAGCAGTTCTTCTATTTTCTTTTAATTACAAAAAGTAGAGTAGATATGCATTCTAACAGAAGGATCCGTTTGGACTCAACATCATCCCACAGTTTGAATCTGACACCAGCTACAGCGTCCCTGTCTGTCACCTCCCAGCGTCCCACCCCCATCCCTGGGGCTCCCTCTTGCCCTTGTTCCTGTTTTCCATCATCAGTGCCAGTTTTCATTGACTCCTCTCCCCCTAAAGCTGCTACATCAGACTGTTATGGGATTATCAGGAAGAGAACTTTAATAAACATCTTAATAGCAACGCTACTGTCTTACTCGTTAAATATAAGGAGGCTGAGGCTCCAGATGGTGCCCAGCGCACCTAGCCTGTCAGTCAGCAAGTCGCAACTGCTGCTCAGGTGTGCTGAGCCAAGCCCAGGGCTCTCTCTGCTCCACCACGCTCCCTGATCTGGGTCCATCCTTCCAGGTGTTTAGTTCAGTTCCACTTTTTCTTACTTGTCAGTAGTGAGGGAAGCAATCTAATTCTTTAGGGAATTTCTGTTTCTCTCAGGTGACCTGATTTCTGATAAGCCAGGCAAACTCCAGAATTAGGATATGGGCCCCTGGGGTCAGGCCAGCCAGGGTTGGGGGTAGTTTGGAGGGTTTGTGGAGAAGGTCAAGGGGGTCCCCTAAAGAACAGGCTGCCCAGAGGACGGCTGGAGCTAAGGAAGACGCTTTCTGAGGAAGGCCTCTTCCAGAGGGAGGGCCTGTAGGCGAGGGGAAGAGAGCCTACCCTGCTTGACCACAGCTGCTTTCCTGGCTAAACGCAGTCGTGACAGAGAGGTCCAGAGGGGCAGAGGGAGAGAATGCAAAGGAGTATAGATGGAGAAGGCAGAAGAAAAGGAAAGACACAGGCAAAGGGAAGCTTGTGATGAATAAAATGTATCTGAGAGGCTGGTGATCAGGAAAACAGAAAAGTAGAAATGCAAGAGGAATGGGTACATGTTTTATGTTGCAAAATACTGGGTTTGAAAGTGATTCCTGAGTGAAGAAAAAGAATGACTTTCTGCTTTTCCATTTCTTTGTTTTGTTACAATCCCTAAGAATCTGTCCGTACTGGGAATGCTATTCATTCACCCAAGTGAGCCACATCCAGCTTATGTGGAGGGGTGGTTCTCAGCTGCCCCAGGTGAGAAGTTAGAGTTTACAGAGTCTAGGAAAAAAAGAACAATTTATTTTGTTTGGATGCTAGTCACTCCTCACAAATTGTTACTACCTCTCTAGAAATACATTTATGAGCTAGAGATATGCAATAAAAATTAATACAGTAAAAAAGTTCCTTTTTGGATTAGCCAATATCAAATAGATACGTAGAGCAAATGGGAGGAAATGTACTGTTCTGGGTTTAAATATATATGTGTATACAATAGAAATGATAGCAATGACTTAGTTATTATGTAGATTTTATATATGCCAGTTAAAATTCTCATGAAATCTCTCATAGATCTTGATGAATTGATGGAATAAAAATACGAATATTTTGAAGGTGTTAGGATTATGGATCTTTTTCTCTATATTATAAAGCATGTTATTTTTTTTTTTTTTTTTTTTTTTTTTTTGCGGTATGCGGGCCTCTCACTGTTGTGGCCTCCCCCGTTGCGGAGCACAGGCTCCGGACGCGCAGGCTCAGCGGCCATGGCTCACGGGCCCAGCCGCTCCGCGGCATATGGGATCCTCCCAGACCGGGGCACGAACCCGTATCCCCTACATCGGCAGGCGGACTCTCAACCACTTGCGCCACCAGGGAGGCCCTAAAGCATGTTATTAAAGCAACTATACTTCAATTTTAAAAATTTTAAGGGGCTTCCCTGGTGGCGCAGTGGTTGAGAATCTGCCTGCTAATGCAGGGGACACGGGTTCGAGCCCTGGTCTGGGAAGATCCCACATGCCGCGGAGCGGCTGGGCCCGTGAGCCACAACTACTGAGCCTGCATGTCTGGAGCCTGTGCTCCGCAACAAGAGAGGCCGTGATAGTGAGAGGCCCACGCACTGCGATGACGAGTGGCCCCTGCTTGCCACAACTAGAGGAAGCCCTCGCACAGAAACGAAGTTCCAACACAGCAAAAATAAATAAATTAATTAATTAATAAACTCCTAAAAAAACAAAAACTTTTAAAAAACATGTTACTTAATGATAAACATAAAAACCATATGACATTTAGTTTTAAACATTATAAAATTATTCATGGAGTAATGTAGAGATTCCATCCTTCCCTGGCACAAGAAAGCCGAACAGAGGATTTGACCCAGCCATAAAAGAGAGAGAAATTTTTAATGATTTAAGAAATGGTGAATATCATCAGAGACAATATATATATATATATATATATATATATATATATCTTAATATATAAATATACTTTTTATAGAGGGAGATAAAATGAATATGTAAAATAAAAGAATGGGAGAAAATATGTGTCACATAATTGATAAAATCATATTCAAATGTAGAACTGTTATAAATGTGTAAGACCAAAACTAAATTCTACCAAGAAACAGTTATCTTTTGTTTGGAGGGAAAAAAACATAAGCACAGTATATGTCAAATAAAATATACTTGTAGGGAAAAATATGCATATTTGTAGGAATTAGATACAAATTGAAAGAAATTCAAGTTAACATTCTATAACTATAAATTATTTAAAAACAGTGATAAGGTAGAATATAAGTTTGTAAATAAATAGATGGCATTTTATCAATTAATTTAGTCTATCTAAAGTGAATTCTGGTGATTCATAACAAAAACTGTAATACCGTCTTTCTCAATAATTCCACTTCCCAGAATATACTCCCAAAGCTGGCAAGGGAGAGGGGGTGAGGGAGTAACTTGTTGTACATAGATCCTCCCAGCAGTGTTTCTAATAGAGAAAAATTAGAAACAACAAATAATTGTCCAACAGTAGGGAAATGGCTATGGAATCTGTAGCTTATTTTCATAGTCTAATACCATTTTGAGGTTTAACAATGATGTTTGAATAGTAGAAACGATTCTATAAAATACACCAGGAAGACACATCACCGAAGATCGTTGGTGTACATTTGTATAAACATTTAATTAGATGAGGCAGAGTACCTGATCATAGATGGAGCTCAGAGGAATTCTGTTTTTCTTATAACATTACCTAAGCCTAATTTTTAAAAATAAATTTATTTATTTATTTATCTATTTTGGCTGCGTTGGATCTTCGCTGCTGCGCACGGGCTTTCTCTAGTTGCAGCGAGCGGGGGCTACTCTTTGTTGCAGTGCGCAGGCTTCTCACTGCAGTGCCTTCTCTAGTTGCAGAGCGTGGGCTCTAGGCGCGCAGGCTTCAGTAGTTGTGGCACGCGGGCTCAATAGTTGTGGTTCGCGGTCTCTAGAGCACAGACTCAGTAGTTGTGGCACATGAGCTTAGTTGCTCTGCAGCATGTGGGATCTTCCTGGACCAGGGATCGAACCTGTGTCCCCTGCCTTGGCAGGCGGATTCTTAACCACTGAACCACCAGGGAAGTCCCATTAAGTCTAATTTTTTTAAAGTGTCCTTAGGGGCTTCCCTAGTGGCGCAGTGGTTGAGAGTCCGCCTGCCGATGCAGGGGACGCAGGTTCGTGCCCTGGTCCAGGAAGATCCCACATGCCGTGGAGCGGCTAGGCCCATGAGCCATGGCCGCTGAGCCCGCGCGTCCAGAGCCTGTGCTCCGCAATGGGAGAGGCCACAACAGTGAGAGTTCCGAGGACTGCAAAAAAAAAAAAGTGTCTTTAAACTTCTTGAAAATACAAGTGTAATTTTGTCTTCTTAATTGTGCTTTTCCTCTGATATAGTCATGTGATAGATTTTATTTCGGGGATTTTGTTCTTTTTCCTAGATGGAGATCAATCTCCGTTTTCTGAGCCGAAATTCCCTACGGAATGCTTCTTTCTTACCCTGCACGCCCACCATCTCTCAATTCTGCCGGGTTGCCGACGCTACATCCGCAGACTCCGGGCCATCCGGGAGCTCAACAGGTATGTGCGTCATGCCATGTCCTGAGGTTGCCTGAGTCACCACTTATTCTCACAAGCAGGCAGTTCCCTTGTGACCAGTAGATTTGAATGTGAGGGGTACATATGGTACAGTATACCATCTGCCTCTGCTACTACATCCATTTTCCTTGATTGACCAGAGTTCTTTACATGGTGAAGTGACCCAAACTTTGATTTCTAGAGTTCTCAACCCTTGGTATGTGGTTGAGACTTCCATTAACTTTTTACACTGGGCACCATATTATCAGGAGGCACTTAAAGGATTTCTTGGGTTCCAGACATACCCCTCTTTCCCTGGACTGTGAAACAGTAACCCTGGTTTCCCTTAATAAACAAGATCATTTACTCCCACCAACATGTAATTCACTTGTTTTGCACATTGTCCTGTGGCATAAGAAGTCTAAAAGGGCCAGATAGTAACCTCAGTTTCCTATTCATTAGCACCATTGTTGTTTTTCTTAATCTAAGCATTTCTCCCCATGTACCAACACCTGCAAACAAAGGTCACAGGAATAGGAGGCAAACGTTTTTTTGAACAGGTCATCTGGAATAATAATGGAGTAGCCACTTATACCATTTGGTCCAGGAGTGGTGTAGTCTGGGTATGATAGAAAATGTGTCATATCTGTATCTGCCTTGAATTAAAATAGAATCAATCACTTAATAATTCTAATAATTGCCTGGTAGATTTCTTAATATTTTTTTTCTACATGTAATCATGTTGTCTGTAAATGATGACAGTTTTCTTTCTTCCTCATAATTTTCTTTTTCATGCCTTACTGCCCTGGCTACAATTTCTACTGCAGTCTTGAGTAGAAGTATTGATAACTTTATTAAAATTTCTTTCTTATTCCAGTTAATGGGCGGAAGTTTTTTAGACATCTTCTATTATCAGATTAAGAAAATTCCCTTTTAGGTGATTATTTTCTACAAGTTTTTTGTTCTCAACAGGAGTTGAATTTTATTAAAATCTTTTTCCATCTCTGTTGAGGAGATCAGACTTTTTTTCCCCTTTATTCTATTAATATGGTTGAATTACATCAACTGGCTTTCTGATATCAAACCAATCTTACCTTCTTTTTTTATTATTATTATTATTATATTTATTTTATTCTTGACTGTGTTGGGTCTTAGTTGTGGCACGTGGGATCTTTGTTGAGGCATGCAGGATCTTTTGTTGCAGTTCCTGGGCTTCCCTCTAGTTGTGGCGTGTAGGTTTTCTCTCTGTAGTTGTGGCGCGCAGGCTCCAGAGTGTGTGGGTTCTCTAGTTCAGGCATGCAGGCCCAGTAGTTGTGGCACGCAGGCTTAGTTGCCCCGTGGCATGTGGGATCTTAGTTCCCTGACCAGGGATCGAACCCGCGTCCCCTGCATTGGAAGGTGGATTCTTTACCACTGGACCACCAGGGAAGTTCCCTTATATTCTTGAAATGAACTCAACTCTATATTATTGCTTTTAAATCTCATTGGATATTCAATTTGCTAATATTCTGTTTAGGAGTTTTGAGTCTATATTCAAAAGAAAGATTGACCTATGATTTTCATTTCTTGTTAAGTCCTTCTCAAATTTTGTTATCAACATTATTCTTGCCACATAGAATCAGTTGTGGGGTGTTCCCTCTTTTTATATTTTTTGAGGAGTTTATTGTGTAAGAATTATTTTATTTCTTCCTTAAATGTTTGGAAACATTGATGAAGTTGTCTGGGCTTAGAGTTTTCTATGTGGGAAGTTTTTAAAATTATGTATTTTATTGTTAATAGATATAGACCTGTTTAGATTTTCATTTCATCTTGTGCCAGTTTTCCCATGGTATGTAAAGTTTCAAAACTTTCCGATATGAAGTTGTTCATAGTATCCTCTTTTTATCATTTTGTGTCTGTAGGGCCTTTATTATTTCCTTTTAGTTTAATTTGCTTTTTGTTGATGTTTCTGTTGCTTTTTGAGGTTGATATTTAAATCATTCATTTTCAGCCCTTTCTTATATATGCATTTAAGGCTGTTTAGTTTCCCTCTAAGTATGGCTTTAGCTGCATCCCTCGTTTTTAGTAGGTCATCTTTTTTACTGAGGTATAATAGACATATTACATTATGTTGGTTTCAGGTGTACAACATAATGATTTGATGTTTGCATATACTGCAAAGTGATCCCCACGATAAGTCTAATTAACATCTGTCACCATACATAGTAACATACTTTTTTCTTGTGATGAGAACTTTTAAGATCTCTCTCAGCAACTTTCAAATACACAGTACAGTATTATTAACTATAGCCACCATGTTGTATATTACATCCCCATGACTGGTAGTTTGTGTACCTTTTGACTCCCTGGACCTATTTTGTCCACCCCACTCCCCCACCTCTGGCAGCCACCAGTCTTGTTCTCTGTGTCTTTGAACTTGGTATTTTGGGGTTTTGTTTGTTTTTTTAGGATTCCATACATAAGTGAGATTATATGGTATTTTTCTCTGTCCGACTTATTTCACTTAGCATAATGCCCTCAAGGTCCATCCATGTTGTTACCAGTGGCAAAATTTCATTCTTATTTATGGCCGAATAATATTCCTCTGTGTGTCTGCGTGTCTGTGACATTTCTTTTTCCATTTATTTGTTGGTGGACACTTAGATTGTTTCTCTACCTTGGCTATTGTAAATAATGTTGCAGTGAACATGGGGGTGCATATATCTTTTCATTTTTGTTTTCGTGGGCTAAATACCCAGAAGTGGAATTGCTGGATCATACGGTAGTTCTAATTTTAATTTTTTGAGGAACATCCATACTGTTTTCCATAGTGGTTGTTCCAGTTTACATTCCCACCAACAGTGCACAGGGTTTCCCTTTTCTCTACATTCTTACCAACACTTATTTCTTATCTTTTTGATAGTGGTCATTCTAACAGGTATGAGGTGATATCTCATTGTGGTTTTGATTTGCATTTCCTTGAGAGAGAGTGATCTTGAGTACTTTTTGGTATGTCATTTTATTGTTCAGTTCAAAATATATACTAATTTTTATTATTTCTTACTTGGCTTGTGGATTATATAAAGGTGGGGTGCTTAAATTCCAGATTCTTGGGGCGATTTGTTCATTTATCTTTTGTTACTGATTTCTAGCTAAATTCCATTGTCAGAAGACACATTCTGATTTGTGTTCTTTGAACTTTATTGAGATTTGCTTTGTAGCTAACATTTAAATTAGTAAATGTTCCATAGCGGAAATGAGTGCACAGGAATTCTCTGGTGGTCCAGTGGTTAGGACTCTGCACTCTCACTGCCGAGGACCTCCGTTCAATCCCTGGTCAGGGAACTAAAATCCCACGCGCCACGCAGCCAAAAAAAAAAGAAGAAAAGAAAAGAATCTGCTTTCTATATTGCTTTTTGCAGTATTTCACATATATCGATTAAGTTTGTTTATCTTTTGTTCAAATTTTCCTTATGTCTGCTGATTTTATCAGCTTATAATATCAGTTATTGAGAGGCTTATAAAAATTTCCAACTCTGATTTGTCTGTTCCTTCATCCTGGAATGGATGCCGTCCTGTGGTCCCATCATTCCCACTGACTTCGGAGGATACATTTCAATGGCACCATCTGCCATCTTCACTCCCAGCCTGCAGTGAGGGTTGGTGCCTTTCAGAGATGTTGGTGCTCCCCTCACCTGTGTATTTTTCAGTGCTGTGATACAAGAAGTATCTTCCAGGGCTTCCCTGGTGGCACAGCGGTGAAGAATCTGCCTGCCAATGCAGGGGACACGGGTTCAAGCCCTGGTCCAGGAAGATCCCACATGCTACGGAGCAGCTAAGCCTGTAGTCTGTGGCAACTAAGCCTGTGTGCCACAACTACTGAGCCTGTGCTCTACAGCCTGCGAGCCACAACTACTGAGCCCACACACCTAGAGCCCGTGCTCCACAACAAGAGAAGCCACTGCAATGAGAAGCCCGCACACCACAACAAAGAGTAGCCCCCGCTCGCCACAACTAGAGAAAGCCCGCACACAGCAATGAAGACCCAATGTAGCCAAAAATAAATAAATAAAATAAATTAATTTTAAAAAATAAAAAAGTTAATTAAATAAATAAAAGTACATCTGGCTGAAGTCAGATTAAGAAAAAGAAAGAAGTATCTTCCAGGACACAGTTGGGCTTTGTGTGTGTTTTGAGAGGGTGGTTTTCTGAGCTACTCATATATGGTAAATCTATATTAATATTCCCAGCTTCTTATAGTTTGGATTCCTTCCTCTGAATTTATATCAAGGAATTCCTAACAACTCAACTTCAATTCTAGGTTTTAGTCAACCAGGTGGGCACACAGTTAGAGGCCTCCCAGATACTCAGGATAAGGTTGAATCCAGAGACTCTGGTCGTTGTATTCATGTCAATGAATTTATCCCCACTTAGGAGTATGTTAGCATGTTCCTCTCTTGGTGATCAAGCATCTTCAGAATCTGTTCCACACATACTGCCACATTTCTTCACTACATATGTAGTAGGTAGAATAGTGGTGCGGCAAAGATGTTCATGTCCTAGTCCCCAGAACTTGTGAATGTGTTACCTTACATGGTAAAAGAGACTTTGCAGATGTGATTAATTGTAGGATCTTGAGATGGAGAGGTTTCCCTAGATTATCTGGGTGGACCCAATGCATCACAAGGGTCCTTTTAAGAGGGAGGCAAGAAGGTCAGAGTGAGAAAGGAAATGTGACGACAGAAGCAGACATCAGAGTGATGTGAGTCCACAAGCCAAGGAATGCGGGCTCCCTCTAGAAGCTGGAAAGGGCAAGGAAACACTCTCCCTAGAGCCTCCAGAAGGAATGCCTCCCCTGCTGACCCATTTTAGATTTCTGACCTCTGGAACTCTAAGACTATAATTGTGTTGCTGCAAGCCAGCAAGTTTGTGATGATTTGTTACAGCAGCATTAGGAAGCTAATATACCATATTAGCAAATCTTGGTCTTTCTTTTTTCTTTGCTCTTCCTGCATGTGGCTTTTCCTGCATGTGTGCTTTTCCTGCATGTGGCTTTGTAATTGGCCCATAAGGACAGTGATTGATCTCACTCCAGTTGCGGTTCTGGAAGCAATAATGTATGATGGGTTGGGACCTAAGGGAGATTGGCATCATCCTGCAATTTGACCACCTGAACTACAATCACTGCAGAAGCTGCTGCTGCTGTCAGACAAGGCTCATGGGATTTAGGGATTTGGGTACTTTGGTTCTCCCGAACTCCTCCATTTGAATTCTTGGAGTCCCAGTCTTTGCTGTGACCTTCAGATAAGAGATCCAGTGAGGTTATGGATTCAGTCTATGTTATAATTTGGTGCTTTATAGGACCAGACTCTGCTTCTCTATGGTCGTCTTAGAAACTCCCTGACTCATTGGCTTGTTCTTGAGGCGAGATTTTAAAATCTGGAGCCTGTCATTTTCTTCTGTGAGCTCTCCAGCATAGTTACAAGTAGCCACACCATCTCTTCACTCCAGGAGGTCACTGGTGATCGTTTATGCAGCTGTTTTTCCACTGAGAACCTGGGCTACCAGTTTTATGCCCTCACATGCTAACTGAATCTTCACCGCTCTCTTTTTTTTTTTTAATTTATATTTATTTATTATTTATTTTGGCTGCACCGGGTCTTAGTTGCAGCACATGGGTTCTTAGTTGTGGCATGCGGGATCTAGTTCCCCAACCAGGGATCGAACCCAGGCCCCATGCATTGGGAGTGTGGAGTCTTACCCACTGGATCACTGGAAGTCCCCTTCACCACTTTCAAACCGGCCCAGTCGAAGAACTAATCCCAAAGGCCCATTTGTCTGGAGGGCCTGTTACCTGTAACCTCTTCTTGCCAATAAGCATATAGGTCATTATGTTAGTTTCCTTTTGCTGCTGCAACAGATTACCACGACCTTCATGAGTTAAAACCACAAAAATTATTACCTTAGGGCTCTGGTGGTCAGAAGTCCTAAAATCAAGGCTGCATTCCTTCTGAGGCTCTAGGGAAGAATCTCTTTCTTTGCCTGTTTCAGCTGCTGGAGACCCCCTACATTCCTTGGTTCACGGCCCCCTTCCTCTCTTTTCAAAATCAGCAGCATCGCATCTTCAGCTCTCCCTCTCTCTGACCTCTGCTTCACTTGTCACAACTCTTTCTCTTACTCTGACTCCCTCTTTCTCTTAGAAGGACCCTGAGATGACACTGGGCCCACCCAGACATACGGGCCCGTCTCGGGCCCCATACCCTTAATCACATATGCAGGTTTCCTTTTGCCATGTAAGGTAACATACTCACAGGTTCTGGGGATTAAGCTGTGACATCTTCCTGTGGGGCAGTGGGGCGGAGCATTATTCTGTCTACCATTATTCATGTTCCAGTTGTAGACAGAGGAATCCACTTTATCTGAGATAAGCAGAAAGGGGATAATTAAAGGCTACTGTTTGGTTTACTGAATCATTGACATGCCTGGAAAAGAGGACTCCCAGAGCTCTTCTTCGAACCTGGCCTGGCAGGAAGAAGCTGCTTCAGGGTTCAGCCTCTGCTAGTGCTTCAAGCAAAACCCCTCCACACTGTGCTTCCAGAAGAACCGTGTGGCTGTCACTTCACTATATTCACTTCTGCCTTCAGTGAGGGCTCACCTCTTGGTGGAAGCTAGGTCATGTGCAGAAATGCTGGCAGCAAGGGAATCTAGGAAATGTAGTTTTTGTTTTTGTTTAATTAATTTATTTGATTAATTTATCTTTGGCTGTGTTGGGTCTTCGTTGCTGTGCGCGGGCTTTTTCTAGTTGCGGCGAGCGGGGGCTGCTCTTCGTTGCGGTGCACGGGCTTCTCATTGTGGTGGCTTCTCTTATTGTGGAGCACAGGCCTCTAGGCGTTCAGTAGCTGTGGCACGCGGGCTCAGTAGTTGTGGCTCGCGGGTTCTAGAGCGCAGGCTCAGTAGTTGTGGCACACGGGCTTAGCTGCTCCGCAGCATGTGGGATCTTCCTGGACCAGGGCTCAAACCCATGTCCCCTGCATTGGTATGCGGATTCTTAACCGCTGCACCACCAGGGAAGTCGCTAGGAAATGTACTTTTAAAGAATTTATTGCCCCCTAGTTTCCTACACAAAGTTTTGATAGATAGAAAGGGTTGACATAGTGTTAAGTGAACCAGTCTTTAAAAGATGCAGCATATTACATGATGAGGGAAGGCTTTACCTGTCTGACAGGTGATATTTGAGGAGATACCTGAAGGGAGTGAAGGAGCAAGTCGCAAAGGTAACCTCAGAGAAGAGCATTCCAAGCAGAAGGAAAAGTGCCCTTAGTAAAGTAGCCTTCTGTTTGGGGTAATTGAGTAGGCATAGTAACCTTGCATTTTCTCCCTCCCAGAAAAACAGGGAACAATGTATTTCCTTCCAAAAGTAATGATTACTGTATTTCATCAAATCTAAAATGCCATCCACTTTAAGACATCGTTACGTTGGGAACCAGTAAGAAAGAAAAATACTGCCAATTTAGCCATAACTTGCCACTGAGTTTGGTGATGCTGACATGGGGGGAGAGAGGGGACATGTGTCTGAGAGTCAGTGACATGGTGAAAATGAATAGGTAAGGTGGGTGATGGATCTGTGTGTCTTCTTGCATTTGACTGTTAGTCTTTACTTTCAGAACTGTGGAAGATTTGAAAAACAATGAAAGCCAATGGAAAGACTCCCCACTGGCAGCTAGACACCGTGAAATGCTGAAGCGCTGCAAAACTCAGCTTAAGGTTTGTATCATTAATTGGGATAATTATAGCCTCATAATAGTAATTTTCCCACCAGAATATGTGCCTTGAATGAGCAGTTTAATGTCCTCAGTTTTTCTCATTATTCTCTTCCCCCCAAGATAAAAATGGTACATTTAAAAACTTGTGGATAGTTTCTATGTATGTTTAAATCTCAGGACAGAAAGTGCCTATGCCTGTGCCAATGACAATATGAATTCTTAATGGATTTTATCATCCTCAGTGGAACATCACCTCCCTTTCCTTGCCTTGTGCAGGATCCTCCCCATCTGCTAACCCTCACCCCCGCACCTCAAAACACACACGACTCCAGTTTGTCCAGCCATGCATTTTCTTGATGTTTGACAAAGTGGATTTGTGGTAGTGGAAAGATCCCTTTCCTTTGCCCCTCGTTCTTCGTTTAATTGAAAATGATCCATCGCATAGAACCTAACTGCAGACGGGAAGATTTCTGCTTATGAGACATAGCTGGAAACAAATGCTAGCTAAGGTGGTACAAGGGAAGCACAGACAGCAAATTTATGCATTTTTCATTTATGCATTTTTATGTTCAAATTACAAAGCTGAATGTTAGCTGATCGTGTTTTTTGTTGATTAGTAGGATGATGTGTAGACATTTTACCTGTCTTAGATTTCTGGTACAAGTTAAGATTTCAGTTTTATTTATCTATACAGTAGACCTCTTGGAGATGCCAAAAAAGCTGGGGGCTCTTTTCTGGGGTCTATAGACCCCCTAAGCACTCCAGAGATAGGTTTCAAGAAGCCTATAAACTATTTATATGCAGTGTGTGCTCACGTGTGTGTTTAAACTCACAGCGATACCCTGAGGGGGGTATTATACCCTTGGTGGACAAGCATTTTGCCCAGGAGCAGCTTTTCAGTGCTGACCTGGAACCGAGATGCGGATTTGTCTGGCTCTTCTCAGTAACCATCCCTGACTTCCGAAGGGCCTCCCCCATCAGGTTATTTGAATATGGCAGTGACGACCTAACCTTTTTCAGCATTGACTGTGTGCTAGGTTCTGTGCCCAGTGATTTGCATGGCATGCCTTTTCTTTCTCTTAGAACAGAGAAAGAGAAAGCTCTTGAGACATGACCAGCATCTTACAGGCAGTTAGCAATGAAGCTCCTGATGCCCTAGAGCCGAGGTGTCCCATCTCCTTGCCCATTCCCTGCCCAATCACGCTGCAGGCACTTAGCCACCAACTAATCTATGGGCGGGGACATACCTGCTTCCGCAGAAACTGGTCCGATGCAAGGCCTGTGCTGATGCTGGTTTACTTGACGAGAGCTTCCTGAGAAGATGTCTGAATTTTTACGGCCTTCTCATTCAGCTGCTGCTCCGCATCCTGGACCCCGCCTATCCCGAGTGAGTGCGCTCTGTCCTCTTCACCCGGCTCCACTCCCCACGCTGAGTTGTCTGTATCGTTCTTCAAAGCCGATACCTAAAAAAGACCCTTAACGTTATTAAGAATTCATTTCCAGGTTGTACTTATATAGAAAGGAGTAATATTAATAAATATTTTCGGGGACTTTCCCTGGCAGTCCAGTGGTTAAGACTCCACACTCCCAATGCAGGGGGTGTGGGTTCGACCCCTGGTTGGGAAACTAAGATCCCCACGTGCCGCATGGCGCGGCCTGGGGAAAAAAAAATTAAGTAAGTAAATATTTTCCTTGGAATTAGTTACAGTAATAAGGGACTGTCAACACCTATTAAATTAATTTTGACATAGTGCTTTTTGAAAATTGGCTATAAAATCTTCAGGGTTTTTTTTTTTTTGTCGTTGTTCTGGGTTTGTTTGGTTTTTTTTTTTTTTTTTTTTTTTGCTTTTATTTATTTAGTTAGTTACTTAGTTATTTAATTTTGGCTGCGTTGGGTCTTCGTTGCTCTCTGCAGGCTTTTTCTAGTTGCCACGAGAGGGGGCTACTCTTCGTTGCAATGCACGGGCTTCTCATTGAAGTGGCTTCTCTTGTTGCGGAACACGGGCTCTAGGCACGCGGGTTTCAGTAGTTGTGGCATGTGGGCTCAGTAGTTGTGGCTCACAGGCTGTAGAGCGCAGGCTCAGTAGTTGTGGCACACGGACTTGTTGCTCTGTGGCATGTGGGATCTTCCTGGACCAGGGCTTGAACCTGTGTCCCCTGCATTGGCAGGCAGATTCTTATCCACTGCGCCACCAGGGAAGCCTCGCTTTTATTTATTTTTTTAAATTGAAGTAGAGTTGATTTACAGTGTTGTGCCAGTCTCTGCTGTACAGCAAAGTGACTCAGTTACTCATATATAGACATTCTTTTCTTTTTTAATATTCTTTTCCATTATGGTTTATCACAGGATAGTGAATATAGTTCCCTGTGTTTATACAGTAGGACCTTGTTGTTTATCCATCCTATATATAATAGTTTACATCTGCTAATCCTACACTCCCAATCCTTCCTTCCCCCACCCCCCTCCCCCTTGGCAACCACAAGTCTGTTCTCTATGCCAGTGAGTCTGTTTCTGTTTTGTAGATAGGTTCATTTGTGCCATATTTTAGATTCCACATATGAGTGATACCATATGGTATTTGTCTTTCTCTTTCTGACTTCCTTCACTTAGCATGATAATCTCTAGTTGCATGCATGTTGCTGCAAATGGCATTATTTCGTTCCTTTTTATGGCTAAGTAGTATTCCATTGTATATATATGTACCACATCTTCTTTATCCATTCATCTGTCAATGAACATTTAGGTTTTTTCCATGACTTGGCTACTGTGAATAGTGCTGCTGTGAACATAGGGGTGCATGTATCTTTTTGACTTACAGTTTTGTCCAGATGTATGCCCAGGGGTGGGATTGCTGGCTCATATGGTGATTCTGTTTTTAGTTTTTTGAGGAATCTTCATACTGTTCTCCACAGTGGCTGCACCAACTTACATTCCCACCAACAGCGTCGGAGGGTTCCCTTTTCTTTATACACTCTCCAGCATTTGTTATTTGTAGACTTTTTAATGATGGCCATTCTGACCTTTGTGAGGTGGTACCTCATTGTAGTTTTGATTTGCATTTCTCTAATAATTAGCAATGATGAACATCTTTTCATGTGCATACTGGCCATCTGTATGTCTTCTTTGGAGAAGTGTCTATTAAGGTCTTTTGCCCATTTTTCAATTGTGTTTTTTGATATTTTTTGCTGTTGAGTTGTATGAGTTTGTATATTTTGGAGATTAAGCCCTTGCCTGTCACATCATTTGCAGATACTTTTCTCCCATTCCATAGGTTGTCTCTTCATTTGTTTTTTTTTTATGGTTTCCTTTGCTGTGCAAAAGCTTGTAAATTTGATTAGGTCCCATTTGTTTATTTTTGTTTTTATTTCTATTGCCTTGGGAGACTGACCTAAGAAAACATTGGTATGATTTATATCAGAGAATGCTTTGCCTATGCTCTCTTCTAGGATTTTATGGTGTCATGTCTTATGTTTAGGTCTTTAAGACATTTTGAGTTTATTTTTGTTCGTGGAGTGAGGGTGTGTTCTAATTTCATTGATTTACATGCAGCTCTCCAGCTTTCCCAGCACCACTTGCTGAAGAGACTGTTTCCCATTTTATATTCTTGGAAAATTGGCTATAAAATCTTTGATTGATAGAAAAGGAAATTGGAAGCTAAACGCTGGAGTTAACAGGATATTAGGTCCCCCTAGACACTGGGTCCAGGCAAATCCCTAGCGAGTTCAGAGAATGAGCTGAGAACATTCTTGATCTCTTTATCATCACCTGGACAGCTCCTCCAGGCAGCCATTTTTGTTTTATTTATTATTATTTTATGGTTATTATGAAATCTCAGGATCACCAACGTTGTTGAGGTTGGCCCAAGCCCCCTGCAGGAGTGGAAAAGATTGGGTTGGCCAAAAGGTTCATTCAGTTTTTTCCGTAAGATGGCTCTAGTAGCACTTAGTTGTCTTTAACTTCATTCGAAACAATTTTGTTAGGTTGTATGTGACAGCTGTCATATCAGTGTGCATTTAAAAAAAAATCAAAAATGGTGAATTTTTGTGTAGCCATTTTAATATTGAAGATGGAAGGAAAAAGTCAGATTTTCAGCATATTATGCTCTATTATTTCAAGAAAGGTAAAAATGCAGCTGAAACGCAGAAAAAGATTTGTGCAGTGTATGGAGAAGGTGCTGCGACTGATCGAATGTTGTCAGAAGTGGTTTGCGAAGTTTCGTGCTGGAGATTTCTCACTGGATGACACTCCACGGTCGGATAGACCAGTTGAAGTTGATAGAGATCAAATCAAGACATTAACTGAGAACAATTAATGTTATACCATGTGGGAGATAGCCGCATACTCAAAATATCCAAATCAAGAGTTGGAAATCATTTGCACCAACTTGGTTATGTTAATTGCTTTGATGTTTGGATTCCACATAAGTTTAAGCAAAAAAAACCTTCTTGACTGTATTTCCGAATGCCATTCTCTACTTAAATGTAATGAAAATGTTCTGTTTTTAAAACAAATTGTGATGGGCAATGAAAAGTGGATACTGTGCAGTAATGTGGAATGGAAGAAATCGTGGGGCCAACGAAATGGACCACCACCGACCACACCAAAGGCTGGTCTTCATCCAAAGAAGGTGATGTTGTGTATGTGGTGGGACTGGAAGGGAGTCCTCTATCATGAGCTCCTTCTGGAAAACCAAACGATTAATTCCAACAAGTACTGCTCCCAGTTAGATCAACTGAAAGCAGCACTCAACAAAAAACGTGCGGAATTAGTCAACAGAAAACGCATAATCTTCCATCAGGATAACGCAAGACTGCATGTTTCTTTGATGACCAGGCAAAAACTGTTACAGCTTGGCTGGGAAGTTCTAATTCATCTGCCGTATTCACCAGACATTGCACCTTTGGATTTGAATTTATTTCGGTCTTTACAAAATTCTCTTAATGGAAAAAATTTCAATTCCCTGGAAGACTGTAAAAGGCACCTGGAACAGTTCTTTGCTCAAAAACATAAAAAGTTTTGGGAAGATGGAATTACGAAGTTGCCTGAAAAATGGCAGAAGGTAGTGGATCAAAAGGGTGAAGACAGCGTTCAATCAAGTTCTTGGTGAAAATGAAAAATGTGTCTTTTATTTTTACTTAAAAACCGAAGGCACTTTTTGGCCAACCCAATAGTATTTAAAGTACATGTGTAGCTCTGTTGACTCAAACAGTTTGAGTTCCATAAAATGACCAAACATGACCCTTTTATTTCCTTCACATTTATTGCATTAATCTTAATGCAGTAAATAAAAATCAAGAAATCAAGAAAAGGAAAAACAAAAATGTTTCACGTCCACCCTAGCCTATCCCTGTCTTCATTATTCCCTGTTCATTTCTGGTTGTAGTTTCTTTGCCTGTGCACTTTTTACATAGTTCTGTTATATAGAATGAGAGCTTTTTCCAAATGAAACACTTACTTGTAATGGTAGTATGATATTCCTTGTAGTTTGATGTGTCATGATTTCATTTTGTAACCTGTACTTTTTCTCTTTGACAGTGTCACACTGCCTTTAAGTTCAGATGTCCCCAAGGTATTCGCAGCATTACCTGAGTTTTATGTAGAAGATGTTGCTGAATTTTTATTTTTTATTGTACAGTAAGTCCCATTCACATATTACAGAGTTCTAATATGTGTTTATATTTAACATGTACATTATATTATGAACCTCCATCTTAAATGCCACTGCTTTAACCGAATGCTGCCTGGAGACTGGAAAAATAAATCCGGCTGTGGCATCCAGCCAATTCCAATAATAACTCAAGACAGAGGAGGATTAACAGTGCTGGTAATAATGTGCTCTGTGAAAAGTGAGTCGAATTGTATGTCTGAGAAACAAGGAGAAAACCGTTTATATATATCTGAGTGAACATTCAAAAGCCAGAAATACCCACCTCTATATTTTGTACCAAATTTTTTCTCTATTGTAAAATTAAAGAATGCTTACAAAGAAATAGGTTGAGTTTATAACCAATATTTGAACTTTGAAAAAATGAAAACAACTCCATCAACATATTTTTTAAAGTCTTTTTGGTCGTGAAGATCATTTGTAAAATTCACCTACGATTTAATCACACCTTTGGTTTATTATCTAAAACATAAGTTAATATAACGTGCTATGGCCAATAGACGCAATGGGTTTTAAATCTACCTAGTTGTATTGGGAATAGTCACCTTAAACTCAGCAAGTTAAAGGGAATTCCGTGTCCTGGCTCCTAGACCTATTCGTCCCCTTCCTTGCCTAATGACACCAGCATCCACCCGTGTTTTCTCAGAGCTTTACTACCTGTTCCTCTCACCTTTCTTCAGATACTCTCCTCAGGTGCTTTATGAGCCCTGTACTCAGGATATTGTGATGTTCCTTGTTGTGATGTTGTGTAACCAGAACTACATCCGAAATCCATATCTGGTGGCCAAACTCGTAGAAGTCATGTTTATGACTAACCCTGCTGTTCAGCCACGGACCCAGAAGTTTTTTGAAATGATTGAGAATCATCCTCTCTCCACCAAGCTGTTGGTCCCTTCCCTGATGAAGTTTTATACAGGTAGGTTCCTGATGTGTACAGGTGGGCAAGGTCGTCTAAAGCCAGTGGTTGAAGTTGTTCTAAACCTGTTACCTAATATTCTGACATCGGCTTATAAGTATGGCCCACTAATACACTGCCAGCAGAGCATAAACTGTTGGTTATTTTTCCCCTGAGTTGTGGAAATATTACACTGACCACTCTATATACGAGTCCCTGATGATTCAGTGAGATCCATTGAAAGTCAGATGGGTAACACTGAGATCAAGTTGGTGTTTTTATCTGAAACTACCTGGGTCATTGTAGCTTTTAACTTACAACATTAGTTTTGCAACAGTGTCCTGTAACCCAGAGTTTCAAAACTGGGTAAAACGAGGAGCTTGTTGAAAATGCTTATTCTTGGAGATCCCACTCAAACCAATGGAATCAGGATCTCTGAGAGGCTTCACTCATTGACTAATTCTGTACATTCGTCCAATGCCTACTATTTGCCAGGCACTGTTCTAGGTGCTAGGTGACAATGGTGAACAAGACTGAGAATGTATCAGACACTCTGCAAGGAGGTCTTCCTCTTCTGGTTGAATTGTATTCCAAATTTTCATTTTTAATTTGGCTTTTGAACTGCAAATGTGTTTTCATAAAGCCTGTTACTTAGGGGATGCATTCACCTGTTCTCTACCAAAGGCACGGGATTGTACAAATAGAACATTTTCCCTCCAGTTTGTATATTTCTCAGGAAAGGAAGTGTGTTGTCTGTCTTCTTTTTATTTATTTATTTATTTATTTATTTATTTTTGGCTGTGTTGGGTGTTTGTTGCTGCGCGCAGGCTTTCTCTAGCTGCGGCGAGCGGGGGCTACTCTTCGTTGTGGTGCGTGGGCTTCTCATTGCGGTGGCTTCTCTTGTTGCGGAGCACGGGTTCTAGGCGCACGGACTTCAGTAGTTGTGGCATGCGGGCTCAGTAGTTGTGGCTTGTGGGCTCAGTAGTTGTGGATCGTGCAGGCTCAATAGTTGTGGCACGTGGGCTTAGTTGTTCCACGACATGTGGGATCTTCCCGGACCAGGGCTCGAACCTGTGTCCCCTGCACTGGCAGGTGGAGTCTTAACCACTGCGCCATCAGGGAAGCCCCTGTCTGTCTTTTTATCTTCTATTGAACCTAGGACGTTCTGGGTACCCATTTAGCAGAATGTACTCGCCATGCTCTTAGAAGAAACACCAGCCTCCCGGAGCACAGTCCATTATTGTTCACGGCGGCGGCAGCGGTTTGAGGATTCCTTTGTGTTCAGTGACAACCACCCCTTCCCTGTAGACCAAGACCTGCTCCTGCTTATTTTGGACTGGTGCTGACATCTCTCTCTGTGTGCTTCTGAGGCTCAAGAACCTGTCTACCTCCTTTCCCCTTTGTCACTATTATCTTATGTCACCTACTGGGAGTTTCTCTCCTTCCCCAAGCCTGCCTGTATCCTCTTAAACCTAAACAAGTATGCAGGGCTCCTGAACTTGTGTTAACATGCTCACCTTGGCAACAGCAGAGAACACGTCTGCATAAAAGGCCCCCACTTGGCTCTCCTGTCCTCCTCTTACCTCTCAGCCCTGGTAGGAGAGGACCACGGGCCATTCAGGTACAAGCGGTGCATCACCCGTGCACAGGACGGGACCTTGTATGGTCCCTTGCACCTGTCAGGCTTACCTGAATTGAGGGTAATTCTGCATTTCTTAAAATAGTGATGAGGTACCTCTTTTCACCTATCAAATTTATTTTTAAGATGGGAATACCTAGTGCTAATATGGTTGTAGGGAAATAAACGAACCTGCAGAAGTCTGTTTCATCTCCTCTGTAGCTCGTGTGTAGAATTAGTGCTATGAAACTCTCTGAGAATGTAAGTTGGTAAAGCCTTTCTGGAAGGCAAATTGGCAGTCCGCACCAAAGCCTTCTATCTTCCATATCAGTCAAGGCCCAGTTAGGATGACCTGCCAGTTAGTTTAAGAGAGAGAATTTAACATAAGGAACTGGTGAAATAGGTAGTGGAAGACAGAAAAGGCAAATAAGGAACCCTGGGGTAGTACAGATTGTCAGTGCAGGGAGCAGCCATCATCTGTCCCTAGGGCTGGGGGAACCGAGGGAAAAGGCTGGGGTTATGAGATTCTAGTGCCTCAAATCAGTGCTTAGGCAGAACTGAGACCCAGGCCTGAGGAAGCATGCTGGCCAGCTGGTGCTGGCGTCTCTGAGGGCATGTGGGATTCCTGGTCCTGGGAGTGTGGAACAAAGCTGGAAACAGGCCAGCTGCTGCTGCTGGGCTGGAGAGTCCATGATGGGAGCAGCAAGCCAGCAGAGGTCCAAGTCCCTTCTTCAGTTTTCCAGCTCCCCTGCAGCGCTCCTTGTTGGCGAGCCTAACGGGGCCAGCTGGCAAAGGGAAACTTAAGAGTCCCAGCGTCAGTATCACAAAGCCAAGTATAAAGGGTGGATTTGGGGGGACCTCCCTGGTGGCCCATTGGTTAAGACTCCGTCCTCCCAATGCAAGGGCCCGGGTTCGATCCCTGGTCAGGGAGCTAGATCCCACGTGCACACCGCACCTAAGAGTTACATGCCGCAACTAAGGAGCCCAGTGCCGCAACTAGACCAGACCCGGCATGACCAAAGAAATACATAAATAAATGTCTTTTAAAACAAAAGAAAGGGTGGGGTGGATTTGGGGCTGAGAGACAGCAGCTAAATAATGAGTAAACCCTCTTACATGTAAACTTCATTCATAGTAATCGATTCTGTGGGAATAAATATAAATGTCTGTAAATGTTTATAACAGCATTCACTGTGTTAGTATTTATAATGCGGTACAGTGAGAGTATTAAAAACAACCTAAATTCCTGCCAATTGTGGGTCAGTTAAGTAAATTATAGTTTATCCATACGGTGGGTCTATGTGAACCATGAAAAGTAGTGTGTTAATTACAGTACGTGGTTAAGTAATAAAAAGTAAAGAAAATGCCATGTAATGGAACAATATGTCAAGTATGACCACGATTTGGTACACATATATATATATTACAGAGAAAGTATGGGAGAATATATGCCAAAATATTAACAGTGAATTGGTTATTTATGAATGGTAGAAATGTGGGTAGCTTGGTGTTGTTTTTTTTAAAAAATTATCTGAACATCTTAATTATTCTACAGTAAACATGCATTGTTGGTATTAAAAAAAAAAATTTAGTTAAGTGCATTTTGTACTCAGATAGTGCCCTGGGCCTGTCACTGTGGCTTTGGGGTAAAGAACAGGGCTGGGCCTCTTGCCCGTGAGACCAGTGCTGGGCCTGGGGGGCCCCCCACCGGTAAGGTTCCAGGAGCTGGTGGGCGGGTGTTGTTTCTCCTTTCCCTCTTGCCACCAAGCAGTGTGCCCTCTGGCCCTGGACCGCGTCTGTGGTGGTCCATGGGTATTAGATGATACCCATGCTAATAATAGCCACTGCTTATTGAACATTTACTAATCCTTTCACTTAATCCACACAACAGTCCTCAAGATGGATGCTATAAATATCTCCATTTTACGAATGAGGAAACTGCAGCTTAGAAAGGTCAAGAAGCTTGCTGAAGGGAAACAGCCAGTGAGTGGCAGCGGCCTCAGCAGCTGGGCATTGGCACAGGTGCTCCTCCAGTTACCGCGGGCCCTGCGCCAAGGGAGCCCTGCCACGGGCGTGGTGGGCACTCCCCATGTGTCCATCAAATCCATGTTAAGTCCTGCTGACTGAGGTCCTGGCTCCTGAGCACGGCTGACTCTCAGACATGAATTAGAGATTGATCTCTGGAACAGGCTCCTCTTTTGCACCCCAGAGAGAGTATTCTAGCTTAGACAATACTTAAGATCAAATGTTTGTTCCAAAAATAAAACTGAGTTTCAAAAATAAGAGTATTTTATTTGTACCACAGCAGTCAGTGCCTTAAGGACCAGCTCTCAAAACTTGGCTTCTCAGAACCAGGAAGAACACTGATAACCGAGACTGTTCTCTTCCCCACGCTGATCTGAATCAGCAAAGCCAGCGTTAGCCCAAGTAGATTTGATCACTAATTCAACAAATACGTATGGAGCTCCTACTGCGGGTCAGCTTTGGTGTTGCTGCCAGGGCCTAGCGGTGAGGACCCCAAATCCCCGCCATCACCAGTCAGGCACCCTAGCTGGGAGACAGACACTGAACCCATAAATGAGGTAATTCCAGAGAGTGAGTGTGAGAGGAAGGCCTGGTGCTGCTTTAAGAAGCATAGTCAGGGGAGGTCTCTGAGGAGATGACTTTGGAGTAATGTTGAAAATGAGACGCAAGAGGGAACCATAAGCAGATCTCAGCCACAGTGTGCAGGCAGTGAGGGCAGCAAGTGTAAAGGCCCTGAGGCCCAGGCAGCCTAGTGAATCAAGCAAGAAGACTCATGACGGGGGAGCAGCTACCAGGGATAGTTCATTGCAGGCCTCTTAGAACTAGGACTTGAGAATTAGAACTTGGGCTGATGCAATTTTGAGGGAACATTAGGAATGAATTTTTTTTTATTGTTGGGAGAGATGTACATTGATGGGTAGTGAGTTAATGGTCATTACTCAGCCTCTGCTATGTTCAGGATACAGTACAGGTGTTATGAGCCATTTAGAGCATCGACGAGGCTCTTTGTCAGCCCCCGGTGTTCTCCTGTGGACTCTGCTAAATCAGCCCTCCACGCTTTAGTTCACACTTTTATACAGTTAATAAAATGACACTTAGTTCAGCTTAAAGAAAGGTTGACCTAATGAATATACGTAAGTGCTTTTAGATCTTTGTACCATAGGTCTTAGCTTATTCCTTTTATCTTTAAATAACTGTTTTCCTTTTTAATCCCAAGAAACTGTTCATTGGCAAATATAGAAAATAGCAAAAAGAAAATAAAAATCATTGATAATCTCTGCACTCAGAGAGAATCTGTTAACATTTTGCTCTGTATCTTTCCAGTCAATTTGTATATCATGTGTGTGTGTGTGTTTGTATTTGTTAATATGATTGGACCCAAACTGTATATTTTGTTTGGTAGCCTGTGGTTTTCACTTAATATATCACAAATACCTTTTTGTGTTCTCTGTTGGGCACTTGGATTATTTATATTTTTTTCATATAAATAGTACTTTAATGAGTATCCTTGGAGATCAGTCTTTGAACATGTGTTTTCTTGAATAGAATTGGTGGGTCAGAAAGATGGGCATACTGGTGGCTTGTGATACATTTTGTCAAACTGTCTGTTCATCCCCACCAGCATTTATAGGGTGCCTTTTATCTTTTCCTTGAGTCGTACTGTCTTTACCTGACAGTTTTCCCTCTTTTTAAGATTTGTCATGAATTCAGGCACTTCTCATGCTTAAGCTGTTTGTCTTTTGGATAACTAAGTTTGATCTTTGTTCCATGTAAAAAGATACATGGATGATGGTAATTGGTAAATGAATGATGAGTACAGAGATTTACTATGCTTTTCTCTACTTTTAAAACATCAATTATACAAAAGTAGTTAAAATAATAGTCACATTTAGTAGGTATGTGGCCCTTAATAAAACTTAACCCAATTTTTTTCCTGATCAGGGATACCCATTTAAAGTTCTATGGAATTTCTATAAATTAGTAAGAAAATTGGGGGAGTTATGAGAATTCAGATTCTGGTCATGGGTGTTGCCAAGCTATTTTCCCAGCCCGGTTCCTTTTGTTATTGTGTCGTTGCCAGACCTTCGTTGTGAAACTTTTGTCTTCAAAACCACCTCGTAATTTCTCTTCTGCCCTCCATGTGAGATACAGACAAAATTTTATCACATCTCTGATTTTGCAGATTTGTATTATTCATTCAATGACATTGTAGCAGCAATAACTGCTTTTAGAAAGGGAAGAAAGTACATGTGCTTCAGTCCCTTGTCTTTCTTCTTTAGATGTTGAGCATACCGGAGCCACCAGCGAGTTCTATGACAAGTTCACCATTCGCTATCATATTAGCACCATTTTTAAAAGCCTTTGGCAAAATATAGCTCACCATGGCACCTTTATGGAGGAGTTCAAGTGAGTATTGGGCCCCTAATGTCACAGCTTGCTCTCTTGCAAATCACAGGTAGAGTGGCCACTTAAAAACTTTCACGGCTGGGTTCTTGTTGACTGTTTGCTTGGTCTCAGCCTCCCTTAAGTTTTCCAGATGGTTCTGCTAAATGTGAGCAGGGTTATCTAAATCTCTGTGCTCGACAGACATTGCTGAACTTTAGAGTTTTCAAGATACTGTGGGCATGGTATACATAGAGAAAGAATCTATAACTCTTCTGAAATGATGTGTTGTGTTTTTTGGTGTTTCCTGATTACAGTATTAAATGAATTTGCAAAATGCCTGAAATGAGATCTTATGGTGCTCCTGAATATGATATCAAGGTTTAGAGTTAGAAATGTAAGGAGAACTTGAGATTCAGAAGCAGATAGGGTAAGGCTGTCACTTGAAGTGACGTTCTTTGTAGTGAGGCCCTAGACCTTGATTAAGGGCTTTTCATTACCAACCTGAAATTTCGGTGACTACTTAAACCTGGACATTAGTAATTCCATCTAAGTTACTGTAAAAAGAAAGGTGCTTCAAATAGAAAGGTAGGTGAAAATATTGAATTCTTGAATTATTCTTCAGAAGAAATTTTATCCCATCTCCTTGTATCTTTTGCAACCCATGTTCAGTCTTTGATCAAGCCTAGCTGTCACTTGTTTACCGAGTTACTAGTCAACAGTATAAGTATGACCAGTGGAGTAGCCATTTGCTAGACACCTTTCTGCAGAGTAATCTCTTTAAGTTAGTTATCTCGGTGAACTGCTCTTGTCATCAGAATTACATTCCAACAAAAAAAGCTTGGCATGAGCTTAGGAGACCAGGCAGGCCCACAGCTTGATCTGCCTGGTGCTAAGTATGAGTGTTCATCCTGAACTTCCCATGTTCCTGAAATCCAGGCCTCTGCCCTTGCTCACAGGAACTTCTCTTCCCCGCACCCCCGGCATGGGCTCATTGTCCTCTGGTCACCCAGCAGTAGATCCTGAAGTGTAGCTCCTCTTTTCTCTACTAATCTGGCAGATACAGAGTCTAACAGGTGGGCCAGGCCCTCTCAGCTCACCAGCAAGTTCCTCCATTATAATAGGATATGCAGGACAGTTCCAGAGATTGGAAACTTCTGTTTCCATAAGGTATGTTAATATCCTACTTTATCAGTATTACAGCTTCCAATTTTTCTTCAACCTGTCTTTCTTTATAATAAAGAAGAACTGTATTGGAAGTTCTCTTATCTCTTATATGTGGGTATTTGTGCTTTCCTTATATGTTGGGGAGTTTAAGCATATTTTCTTTCCTACTCTGGAAGAGTGTTTTCTCTACTTAAAATTGTTGAGGGAATGAGCTGGGGAGTGCTGGTAAATCCACTCTCTGGGGTGGGGGGTGGATATCAGCATTTGCTGGTCGTCCGGGGTGTAAATAACGCCACTGTTGCCAAATTTGAGCTACCAAGGGAATTTGCTCACAGAACTCTAGAATGTTAGGACTTGGCTCTCGGGAACCCTGCAGGGTGGCTGTAGCACATCGGTGGAATGAGCTTATCAATTAATATGGAAGAATAACAAGGTCTCAGGAGATGTAGGGCTGCAGCACCGGAGCTGCACCTCCGCTCCAGGGACATGTGTGACCATGTACCGTGTAATTGCCTTTTTAGTTCCGGGAAGCAGTTTGTCCGCTATATAAACATGCTGATAAACGACACAACATTTTTGCTCGATGAAAGCCTGGAGTCTCTGAAGCGGATCCACGAAGTGCAAGAAGAGATGAAGAACAAAGAACAGTGGGACCAGCTGCCCCGGGTGAGGACACGGTCCAGGTGATGGGACAGCATTGCAGGGAAGCAGCCTTGGCCCCGGGCAGCGCCCTGCTTTGGGGGCTGCATCTGGGTCTGAAGGCCTAGGTCCGACAGACTTGTCGGTACTTGTTACCATCCCACCTGTGGGCTTCTGTGAAGCTAGAGCCCAGGTTTGGGGTAGGAGAACCCTTAAACACTTGACCTAAAGCTAGGAGATGAGGTGAGAAGTCTTTGTCCTGAAACCACTCTCTGCCTTTTTAACTTTCAAGGACTGTTTTGGAGAAGAGCTTTTATTGTTTGAATATGTTAAGATTTAGGAAAGTAACTAGGAAAGAAATCTCTAGAACTCTGTCTGCTAGTCAAGAATTGGGTTTGTTCCTATGATCTTCTTTGGACATCCGTGTGACTAATTCAGGAGGGCTCTGATGGGGTGTTTTTCCTCTCAGTACATCTTGGTTTTTATGTTCAGTTATAAACAGAAGAGGTCTGTTTTGCCAGGTTCCATGAGAAATTCCTGCTGTGCCGGTGATAGCACACTGCCCTCTCCTGACATCGATTGCCACCATTTAGACTTATTAGGCCCTTCGCAGCTCTTGGTGACTTCATATATTGGTTAGTTCTGCTCCTTGTTTTGTTAGGTTCAAAATCAGAACTGCTTTCCAGAAAGTAGGGAGGACCACTTTTTCTTTTCTCGCAGCGGCATTCTCGAGATGAAGATAGTACTGAGGCTGTTCTAAGCTGTGGAGTCAAAACTCTCTTAAACGTAGAATGTCGAGGCACACTTAGGGGAGGTTTTCATTCCAAGTATTCCTGCAGCTTTGATGAGAATTTTACGTCTTACTGCAGCCAACGTGCTTCAACTACAAACTTAAACCTTCTGGGGGGACTTTGTGCAGAGTCCGTGGATGCTGGATTTCTCTGGTGTCCACGCCACCACGCTCCTTGAGCCCCTCTAGTTGTATTCAGGAGGTAGTACAGTGGTCGTCGTCTTTTCCCTCGGCACTGTACTCGCACCCTCTAGATGGCGTGCATCCTACCCACCAGCCTCTTACGCATTTCTAAACACATATGCCTTTCTAAACGCTCCTTTGCCTCCAAAACCCTCCTCCTGCCGCTCTCCGTTTCCCACCGGGCGGCATCATCCCCAGGCCTGAGGCTCCCCAGGGTGGCTCTAAGACATCCTCCCCTGCTCACCCCTTGTCACAAGTCCGTCAGCTCGAATCTGGTCCAGTCGCCCGGCCTCTGCAGAACGTGCCGGGGAAACAGATGAGCTCTAGTTGCAAGAGCCCCGGCTTCGGGGTCCAGGGGACCTGGGTTTGAGAACTGTCCCTGCCGCACATTAAAAGTTCTTCCTCACTGTCTCCTAGCCCGTAAATCAGAGATAGTTCTTGCCTTGTGGGAAAGTTGTGAGGAGAGACGGATGGTGAGGACGTAGTTCATGACCAGCCCAGAGAAAGTGTTCAGGATGCGTAGCTCCTATTGCTTTGTTTGCCTTGAGACACTTCTGTCTAAAACGCTGTACATTCTACTCTTACGTATTAAAATCTTACCCATTCTTTGAGGGAGGTCTTGTCCGAATACTCCCTCACGGCTGACCTTCCCCATCAGTGGAGCTGCAGAGTCTCGCCTTTCTCCCACTCCTGTAACACCCTCTTTATGTCACTCATGATGCTGATGTTGGACCAGCTTACATTGTCGATGTTGGGATACGGGTCTGTGGCACATTACCTCGTCCAGAGTCAGTGCTTATGATAATAGCATTTGTTTATGAGGCGACTGAGCAGATACTATTGATTTTTCTGGTCAACGGATGGAAAAGGGCATAAATAATCCCTAAAAAAATGTTCCTTCAGAATCAGGTCTGCTTGACTTTGGAGTCACATCCTGCCTCCTGCCTCCTGCCTCCCCGCCTGGTCCTCCCAGGTGCTCAGCTCTCAGGCTTCTCTTCTCTCTCCATACTTGCTCCCTAGGTCATGTGTTTCTCGGTGAGGACGCTGGTTGGAGTTTTGCTATAAGAGTCATTCTTTGCTATGAGACACGGTCCCGGACACTGCAGGACCTTTAGCCTCTCTAGCTCTTGCCCATTTAATGCCAGTGATGTTTCCCTCCAACCCTGGGTCACCATGCAACCAGAAACATTCCCACACGTGGCCTGATGCCCCCAGTTGAAAATCACTGCTAGCTGATCTCATCTGTTCCAAGGCTTTAGCTGTCTGTATTCTAACGACTCCAAAATGTGCCTCCCCAGCTCGGCTCACTCCTGATTCAGGCTTACATAACCAGCTGTTGACCTCCCCCTGCCCAGTGGTCTAATAGAATCTCAAACCTGACTTGTCCAAAACTGAGCCCTCGATGTCGTCCCCCAGATCTCCTCTCCAGACCGCCCTGTCTCAGAAAGCGCCGACCGCATTCTGCTCATTGCTCTGGCTCAGCACCTTCTAGAGTCTTCCTTGATTCCTCTCTCTCCCAGCAAAGGCCCCTAGGCTCTGTCGTAAAGTATGTTTGTTATCTGACCTCTTCCCCCACCTCCAGCTCACTACCGTCTCTTAACCTGCATTACTGGAGTAGCCCCCCATTTGGTTTCAGCCTCCACCCTTGCTCATGTGCATTCCAGCAGGATGGTGTTAAAATCTCAGTCAGCCTCTCATCCCTGCTCTGCTCAGAGCCCTTCCAGGCTTCCCGAATTCTCACACTCGGGCCTGGAGGGCACTGCAGTCTCGGCCCCGCCCTTCCCCTTCGCTCATGCTACCCTGCCCCCACTTGCCTCCTTGATCTTCCACCGAACAGCAGGGCCTTTGCACTTGCTGTGCACTTTGCACTCCCTGAGCCCGGAGTGCTTTTCCCCTGATTCTTGCTGACCCACTTCCTTCAGATACCTGCTTAAATGTTACCTCCTCAGAGAGGCCTTCCCTGACCACCCTTTCCAGACTAGCACCCCAGCCCTAGCACACTATTCCTCCACCCCCCACCCCAGCCCTGCTTTATTTTTCTTCATTGTTATTATCGGACTTATCTGTATCTGTTTGGGTGGGTGTCTGTTTATTGCTTATCTCCCTAACTGGCGTCTAAATTCCATGAGGTAGGGAGCCTTCTTGGTCACGTTCTATGCTTCATCTCCAGGACCTAAAGGAGGCCTGGCCTGTGGAAGGGGCTGGATCACACTGATTGATGAAGGAACGTGACACCCAGACACACACTGAGGTGGTTCTCACCTTGCTCTTCTTCCATCCTCCCTGCTTCAGCCTTTCGTTCCTGACCGAAGGGCGGTGGGCAGGTCACCCAGCACTGGTGCAGGATCTCCACAGGGCACTTACCCAGGGGGCACTCGTGTGGCTACATTAGCTGTTCTAGCTGTTTCCCCTCCCCCAAGGTAAAGTAAACAGGCCTCTGAGCAGATGTAGGAATTTAAGCCCGTACTGATGTTTCTGTATTTGGTCTATCACAGAGCCTTCAGTAGATTCCACCTTATTTTACCCATGAGTCAAATATACCTTATTGTCTTGTTTCCCAGCCTATGGCAGAGTAGAAGGAGGAGGATGGCACCAGAGGCAAGCATGCTGACAGTTGTAGAGGTTGACAGCCTAACAGGTGTGGAGAGACAAAATTCAAAAGCTGAGCAATCTACAGGCCCTTGGTGTTGTGGCGAAACCTATAGGCCTCAGTGTGATAGCGCAGCACGCCTGTGGTTTTCAAAATAACGATGACTACGCAGACGTTATTAAGGACGGTGAATATCCTTTATTAGCACATGTATCAGGCAGGACGTAAGAATCACTTATTGCGTCCTGCATAGCAGTTGATGGTGAGTTCTTTTATCATTGAGGAAACTGAGTCTCATGTAAGTTAAGTCATGTGCCAGGGTCCCCTTATTCAAAGCCCTAAAGACATCTGATGGCAAAAGGAATAAACCTCAGTAATCTGGAAGGTTTGCTGTACAGGTTGTTGTATCATTCCCTAAGTATGTTGGCTGTATTATGCACTTTCCCATTTATGAGCTGACTGTATTTTTCCTTCACACTTGGTGTTTGCTGAGCTGCTGACTGTACTGAGATGTGTCTGGCATCTGTTCACTGTTCCCCAGGATCAGCAACAGGCCCGCCAGTCCCAGCTCGCTCAGGATGAGCGCGTTTCACGCTCCTATCTTGCCCTGGCGACAGAAACCGTGGACATGTTCCATATCCTCACCAAGCAGGTCCAGAAGCCATTCCTCAGACCTGTGAGTAGAACCTTGGGGGTATTTGTTTTTGTCTGTTGGATTCCACATTCAGAGTCTATCACTTATAACTAAATAGAGTAGTTGTTGAAATCCTGGGTGTTTCAGCACCACAGTCACCGATCGGTGAGATTCTGTTACTGATGTTGTGCTAATTGATACACACAACATTCTATCGATAGTCTGAAGTCTGCAAAAGGTCACTTCCAAGATAACTTATATCACTTTCTGCTGAGACAGCACATTGGATTATTAATGTTGAAGCTGTGACGTATTTTTATCATCATCGACTCCAGTATTTTATTTATAGGAAAAGTATAAGGTGACATCAATTGGAAATGAGACTGTATTAAGTAGAAATAATTGATAGTGTATGAGATCTTTGGTTCTCTTCGGTGTAGGTTTGTTACCCTCAGGAAACCAAAGGTTAACAAGAGCCATAATTAGGGTTTATGATGGGTCAAAGGTAGCCAGATTGTTTGGCCTTGACTTGATTGATGAGACCGGGATCCTGTTTCTGAAATCGAAACTGAGGGGCATAAATGAAGATCTCTGCTTCTCTTCAACAACCCCCCGCAACACACACACACTCACACACACACACACGTGCACACAAACACACACAGAGTTTAGAAGTCTTATGGTGGGGCCGGGGCCAGGATAGTGAGGAAGGCAAGAAAAGGGCCTGAGATTTGGTACTTGCCCATATGGAGACAAGTTTACAGTGGGATGTAGTTTTACTACACGTTTCCTCCAGTTTCCCTGTTTACTCTCACCTCCGTCATTATCACTACGCCCTGTCCTACGTGCAACTCAAGAGGTGAGCCCCCTCCTCTGTCCCCTTTACATTTCATGTCTCTTCATAAATAGATTTCAGTGCAAGAGCAGCAGAACATGAAGCAAAACAGTGCATCACTGAAAGCGTAAGAACGTTCGACTCATTGAGATAAGGTACTTCAGACACTTGCTTCCCTTAAAGGTTTGCAAATGGACTTCTTTAAACTTTTTCTATAAAGGCCAGACAGTAAATAGTTTAGGCATTGTAGGCCACATGGCCTCTATTGCAGCTGCTAGCTTTGCTGTTGCTGTGTTCCAGTAAAACTCCGTGAAGTGAGGCATCAGGCCAGATATGTCTCGCAGCTAGCAGTTTGCCAATCCCTGCTCTAAGTCATGTTTTATTTTGTGTTCAACTACTCCGATGGCCGTGCTCTTTGATTGTTCAGAAGGTCAGAAACTATAAAAATTACTTGAGACTAAATTATCATAAAGCCTATTTTTAGTTCTAAATTCTTCATTTTTTTAAAGGAAATTATTGAAAGCTAAGTCTGTTATTTTCATGTCGATTAAAATTAATGTTTTTCACGACCTACTCTTTGATCTGAGCTCTCCATACACCTGGGTCATAGTCTGCTGCCCCCCGGTCTTTGCCTGTGCCTGCTTTGATCTCTCCTTTTCCTTTGCTGCACTGTTTTCACCTTCTTTGCTGGTTAGCACAAAACTCTCCCACTTCAGGAAAAAAAAAATTACCAATTATATCCTATTCTTATCCCTCCTTAACCTCACAGTTTCTTAACAATTAAATACAGGAGTACTTTTTACTTTGTGCAAAAGCAGGTCCTTTAGAAGCCAAACTTAAGTTGAATTTGTATAAATCCAGTCATGAAATTTAATGAAAACCTTGTTACTTTAAAGAGAACCTTTCACAGCTCATTTTTTATGGCCGGTGTTTAATACTCTGTAAGCCAGGTTTTCCTATTTCAGGTTTGCTTAAAGCAATGTATGCCCACCTGTAGTAGGTACTGTGTCATCTTGTGGGGTTATAGCATATTATTTCATAATTAGTTTTTAGTTGTTTCATTTAAGTTTGTTTTGTCTCACTGGCTAGATTTCAAACTATTCAAGACATAAATTTTATCTTCTACCTCTTTTATATTTCTTCACTTTTTGCATCTGATAAGTAAATAAGAATGGTGAATATTGCCTGAACTGTCAGGGACTTGAAATTTATAGAAAAATAATGCATAAAATGATGGCTGAAAGAGAAACTTTCGTGACACGTGTGATGATGATGGAATTATGAATAGTTTCCCTCTTTTACCCATTTCTCAACAAATTCAAAGTGATCCTTGTTTTTATAATTAAAGCATGAATTTAATGAAAATGTTGCCTTTTTGGTATTTATAAATATTCCATCAGCATGCAACATTCTATGAAGTATTAGAATTACTGGATTAGAAATGGAGAGTAAAGAAAAGTTTGAATAGAATGTCCTTCTTCGTATGATATAGCACATATAAGGGATTCTTTGAAGACTGAGCCTGCCAATTCCTGTTCCTCCACTGAAATGGGAGTTTTGGGTCCTTCTTGCTTGTCTCAACAGCATGAATTGTCCTATTATCCCGTGATTTCCTAGGAACTCGGACCCCGATTGGCTGCGATGCTGAACTTTAATCTTCAGCAACTCTGTGGTCCTAAGTGCCGTGACCTGAAAGTTGAAAACCCTGAGAAATATGGCTTTGAACCAAAGAAGTTGTTGGACCAGCTGACGGATATTTACTTGCAGCTGGACTGTGCCCGGTTCGCTAAAGCCATTGCTGACGACCAGGTCAGTGCCCAAGGGAACAGTTTCAGAGGGAGCCTGGAGTTCAGGCTCCTGAAGTGGGTGACTTGAGTTTGCTTCCCTTTGGATTTCCCGGCAGACCCTGCGCGATCACATATCCATCTGTTCTTGGATTTTCCCCACTTGAAATCAAGGAAGGTGACACTTTTCAAAATGTGGTTTGAGAAGTTTTTAGTATGTAAATAGAAATAATGGCCACAGTGGCGAGGGGAGCTTGTCTGGTGTAAATGGATGTGACTCAGTTGTTTTCCTTTGGGCGTGAAGAGCGGATTTGGCTCTCAGGTCCGTCTCCAGTTGAGTTCGTACCCATCTTGCTAAGGGCTTCCCTCGACAAATCAGTTACATTCCCAGAAAGAGCCTGGTTTTCGCAGGGAATCCAAATCTTCTTCCCAAGAAGGAGATTTAATAACAGCTTCAGTGCTGCCGTTATTTCTGTGGTTCCAGGTTTCAAACCGTGTATGTTATCTTTTTTTTTTTTTTTTTTTTTGCGGTACGCGGGCCTCTCACTGCTGTGGCGTCTCCCGTTGCGGAGCACAGGCTCCCGACGTGCAGGCTCAGTGGCCATGGCTCACGGGCCCAGCCGCTCCGCAGCATGTGGGATCTTCCCGGACCGGGGCACGAACCCGTGTCCCCTGCATCGGCAGGCGGACTCTCAACCACTGCGCCACCAGGGAAGCCCCGTGTATGTTATCTTTACATTCTTCCCTCCTTTATTCCTTGTGTCCCTCTGATCATATCCATTTTGTGGTTTTCATTTCCACAGCTACCGATTTAGTCCAAGCGACCCCTGCCCGGCCTCGAGTTTTCCTGTTTCAGTACCTCATAGAGGGCTCCCCGTGCCTCCACGTCCCTCTATCCTGCAGCCTCTCCAGCGTTATAACAACTGATGGGTATCAACCACACATCAAGCTTTAGCCACGTTCCATGTTTTCACTTGTAATCCTCACAAAATCCTACGATTTAGGTTTAGTTGGATTTCCTGCTTTACAAGGAGGCACACAGAGGTTACAGAGCCGCACAGCTGATGTGAGGCGGAGGCAGGATTCCCACTGGGCAGTCTGGCCCTGAGCCCATGTTCTCAGCTTCTCTGCTCTCCACTTAAAATGCCCCCAAAGTGCCATGTCTGTTTCAGTCTCTGCATCTTTGTTCACATTATTTATCCAAGTCTTAACTCACATCTCAGGGTAACCATCACTAGGCATTCCAGAAGGTTCTTTACTTATATCTCATCCAAAGGTCAAAATAGGGGAATCGTAGGTACTTTTTTTTTTTTTTCAGTAACAGCTTTATTGAGACATAATTCTCATACATAGGTACTTCTGGATAAAGCAAGAGGTGTGGTCTTGACAAAGCACCTGCAATGGAAAAAACCACATATGTCTAAAGCAGTTTTTCCATAAAAAGTCGTGGTAAATGAGCAGGTTAGGTGTTTGCAGTTACTTTGGGTAGATGCTAAAATGATTCTCTAGCCTATGACTGTATGATGCTGCACGTGTTGAGAAATGGAAGATAAGCGGTAGCCTTAAGAGAGACAAGAAATGGAAATGCTCCCCAGGCAAGGTCAGGTTGTCTGCTTGGGCAGCAGGCCGGCTGGAGCTGCGCCTCTCTGGCGCAGCCAGAGGTCGGGTGTGAGGAGTCCCCGGGGACTCCTCCGCTTTCACTGTCAGGGACTCAGAAGGGTCCTTTAGCCTGCTCCCTCTTCCCCTGGTAGGTCTTGCTGTGGCTGCCACGTCGCAAGCGGTTATAACACGTAACAGAAAGTTTGCAGTGTGCACGAGCACAGCACACCCAGTGAGACGGTGAAAAACAAGTGGGTGACAAAGGAGTGTTTCCCAGTGCTTCCAGCTGCCTCTCCTTGGGGACCAACAAAACACCCACACTGCCTGGTAATGCCTGTGGATTGTGGTGGTGGCACAGGTGGTGGCCTGTGGTGGCACATGGCTTGAATCACAGGCAGCGGTTTCTGCACGGTGGCACATGGGTCTTCTCGGATGTCTCAATAGCCCTGTTCTTCCAGACACGTGAAGCAGGCACACAAGTGCCAGTGGCACAGTGGAGAGAAAAACACTTTTTAAGTGGGTTTTTTGCTGCCTTGTACAGTGTGGCGTTTGTCTTGATTGTTGGACACTTTCCATTTATATGGGCTGTAAGCTGATGAGGGGCCTGCCCACTGGATTGTTTCGGAAGAGGGGCTGGGGGGGGGGGTGCTGGGGGTGGAAGGATGGAAGACTAGAAAACTCCAGGGAGGTGGTAGACTTTCGTCTTCTCCCTTGGGAGCACTGCTCTTGGTTCGCTCTGGTTCCGGCTGGTATGTCTTGTTTTCCTGGGAAGACAGAGGAGAAAAGAAACAGCAGCCGAGCAAGGGAAGAAACTGAGAGCCTTCTCTCCTGTGCACTGAGAGCGGGCGGAAGACAGGTGCCCGGGAGAGGTGACAGATGCCCCAGCATGAGGAGCCCTGAGCCTTACACTCACAGGCCTGAGGAGAGAGCCCCTCGTCAGAGAGGGCGTGTGACAGGACAGTTGGCCCTGGAGCCCAGAGAGCCCAGGACAGAGAGAGGTCTCAGCCTGACACAGTGAGCTGCACTGAGGGCCAAGTCTGCCTGTGGTTTCCAGGCAGATGAACGGCAGATCTGTTGTTCACGGAGCACTGTTTGTTAACACCACGTTCCATTAAACAACAATAGTAGTCAAGAGCCCATGTAATGGGGACTTCCTGGTGGTCCAGTGATTAAGACTTCGCCTTCCAGTGCAGGGGATGTGAGTTCGATCCCTGGTCAGGGAGCTAAGATCCCACATGGCTCCCGGCCAAAAAACCAAAACATAAAACAGAAGCAATATTGTAACAAATTCAATAAAGACTTTTAAAAAATGGTCCACATCAAAAAAAAAAGAAAAGAAAAGTCTTGGGATTTCCCTGGTGGTCCTGCAGTAAAGAATCCACCTTCCAATGCAGGGACTGCAGGTTCAATCCCTGGTTGAGGATCCAAGATCCCACATGCCACGGGGCAGCTAAGCTTGCGCGCCACAGCTACTGAACTCGCGCGCCTCAACGAGAGAACCTGCGTGCCACAAACTGCAGAGTCCTTGCGCTCTGGAACCCACGCACCACAACTAGAGAGAAGCCCAAGCACTGCAGTGAAAGATCCCGCATGCCTCAGTGAAAGATCCCGCATTCCTCAACGAAGATCCCTCATGCTGCAACTAAGACCTGACGCAACCATAAAAATTAAAAAAAAAAAAAAAAAAAAAGAGCCCATGTGAAATCTCACTTCTCCTATGCAGCGCTCCTTTTTATTTTTATATATAAATTTATTTATTTATTTATTTGGCTGCGTTGGGTCTGCATTGCTGCATGCGGGCTTTCTCTAGTTGCGGTGAGCGGGGGCTACTCTTCCTTGCCGTGCGCGGGCTTCTCATTGCGGTGGCTTCTCTTGTTGTGGAGCATGGGCTCTAGGCATGTGGGCTTCAGTAGTTGTGGCACGTGGGCTCAGTAGCTGTGGTTCGCAGGCTCTAGAGCACAGGCTGAGTAGTTGTGGCACACGGGCTTAGTTGCTCCGCAGCACGTGGGATCCTCCCAGACCAGGGCTCGAACCCGTGTCCCCTGCATTGGCAGGTGGATTCTTAACCACTGCGCCACCAGGGAAGTCCTGCAGCCTTCCTTTTTTTTTTTGAGGTGAAATTCACATAACATAAAATTAACCATGTTGAAGTGTGTAATTCACAGTATTGTACAACCATTTAGTACATTCACAGTATTGTACAACCGTCACCTCTTGTCACCCCCACAAGGAAATCCCGTACCCATTAAGCAGTCACTGTCCCTTCCTCCTCACCCCAGCTCCTGGCAACCACTAAACTGCTTTCTGTCTTTATTTTACCTATTTTTACATTTATCTATTAGCCTATTCTGAATATTTCATGTAAATGGAATCATACAGTGTATAACCTTTTGTGTCTGGCTTCATTCACGTAGCATGCTTTCGAGGTTCATCCATGTTATAGCATGTATCAGTACCTGATTCCTTTTTACGGCTTAAAGTTTCATTATATGGCTGTACCGTGGTTTGTTTATTCATTCATCCATTGATGGACATTTGAATTGTTTCCGCCTTTTGGCTGTTATAAATAGTATCCTTGTGAATGTTCATGTAAAAGTGTTTGAATACCTATTTTCAATTCTTTGGGATATACTTAGGAGTAGAATTTCTGAGTCATATGGTAATTCTATGTTTAACATTCCCACCAGCAGTGTACGAGGGTTCTAATTTCTCCACATCCTCGCCAACACTTGCTATTTTCTGTTTTGTTTTTTTATTTTTAAATAGCCACCCTAGTGGGAGTAAAGTGGTATTTCACTGTGGTTTTGATTTGCATTTCCCTAATGACAAATGCTGTTGAACATCTTTTCGTGTACTTGCTGGCCATTTGTATATCTTTTTTGAAGAAATGTCTGTTCAATCCTTCATCTTTTTTTTGGCCGCACCAAGCAGCTTTGTGGGATTTTAGTTCCCTGACCAGGGATTCAACCCAGGCCCTCGGTAGTGAAAGCACAAGTCCTAACCACTGGACCACCAGAGAACTCCCCTTCGTCCATTTTTTTATTTTATTTTTTATTTATTTATTTTTGGCTGCATTAGGTCTTCATTGCTGCACGCGGGCTTTCTTTAGTTGTGTCGAGCAGGGGCTACTTTTTGTTGCGGTGCGTGGGCTTCTCATTGCGGTGGCTTCTCTTGTTGCGGAGCATGGGCTCTAGGCTCGCGGGCTTCAGTAGTTGTGGCACACGGGCTTACTAGTTGCTCCACGGCATGGGGGAATCTTCCTGGACTAGGGCGCAAACCTGTGTCCTCTGCGTTGGCAGGTGGATTCTTAACCACTGTGCCACCAGGGAAGCCCCTATCCATTTTTTAAATTGGATTCTTTCTGTTTTGTTCTTTATATATTCTGTGTGAGGTCTTTATATATTCTGGATACTAGACCTTTGTCAGATATATGATTTGAAGATTTTTTTTTTTTTTTTTTTTTTTTGCTGTATGTGGGCCTCTCACTGTTGTGGCCTTCCCCATTGCGGAGCACAGGCTCCGGACGCACAGGCCCAGCGGCCATGGCTCACGGGCCCAGCCTCTCCGCGGCATGTGGGATCTTCCCAGACCGGGGCACGAACCCGTATCCCCTGCATCGGCAGGCGGACTCTCAACCACTGTGCCACCAGGGAAGCCCGAAGATATTTTTATGTTTAATTTCTGTAGCCATTCTGTAAGATCCTTGAGGTCAAGAACCACATCTTGGGACTTCCCTGGTGGCCCAGTAGTTAAGAATCAACCTGGGCTTCCCTGGTGGCACAGTGGTTAAGAATCCGCCTGCCAATGCAGGGGACACGGTTCAAGCCCTGGTCCAGGAAGATCCCACATGCCACGGAGCAACTAAGCCCAGGCGCCACAACTACTGAGCCCGCATTCTAGAGCCCATGAGCCGCAACTACTGAGCCCATGTGCTCTAGAGCTCTCACGCTGCAACTGATGAGCCCACGCGCCACAACTACTGAAGCCCGTGCGCTCTGGGCCCCACGTGCTGCAACTACTGAAGCCCACGCACCTGGAGCCTGTGCTCCACAACAAGTGAAGCCACCACAATAAGTCCGTGCGCTACAACAAAGCATAGCCCCCACTCGCCGCAACTAGAGAAAGCCCGCACACAACACCCAAGACCCAGCACAGCCAAAAAAACCCACATCTTTGCTTCCTCTCTGACACCATCCACACTGAACTTGAAGCAGCAGCTCAGTAATCTGTATTTGGTCGATTCATTGGCACCACTGCTCTTTGAAACTGAGTGCCATGTCCCCTTATCCTAAGTACCCTTTGATTTCTTTTTTCTTTTTTTTTTTGGCTGTGCTGGGCCTTGGTTGCTACTCACAGGCTTTCTCTAGTTGCGGCGAGTGGGGGCTACTCTTTGTTGCGGTGTGCAGGTTTCTCATTGCGGTGGCTTCTCTTGTTGCGGAGCGTGGGCTCTAGGCACGCGGGCTTCAGCAGTTGTGGCACATGGGCTCTAGAGCACAGGCTCAGCGGCCATGGCTCACGGGCTTAGTTGCTCCGCAGCATGTGGGATCTTCCCAGACCAGGGCTCGAACCCATGTCCCTTGCATTGGCAGGCGGATTCTTAACCACTTCACCGCCAGGGAAGTCCCTACCCTTTGATTTCTGATAATGCTCACTCCACTGCTCTATCTTAGAAGTTGACTTAACAGCAGGCAGAAGTCAGTTGGTTAAAAACTCAATCATCTTTTGAGAAATAGAGCGGGTGATATTTTCGAGAATAGTAAATGGGCTAAGAACGCCTGCTTGTTTACGCAGAGAAGTTCAAGGTGAATTGTCTCAGTAGTGGGGATAGCAGCACCCACCATGTGTGTTTTTGCCCTTCCAACATCTCACCATAACCCTTTGGCCATTTATCCCCTGTGCCTCTTCCCAAAGCGACGGGGACTGCAGCTTACCTGGCTCATAATAAGTAGACACCAAATAAAGTATCTGTTGACCTAATGTAGTAACTTAGTTTCAGAAAACTATAGCCGAGGCCCTCTGAACTTTTCAAATTATTTTAAAGGATTATTGCCAGGCCCAGGCGCCCTGCTGGCTTTTTGTCCTCTCCTCTCTTTTCCCCTGAGTTGCATGGATTAAATAAGGGGCATGGCTGTGTGTGGAGAGAGAAAGTGAGCATGTGCACTTATTTAGAAACTGAAGTTAAAAAAGAACAGGAGAAAGACTGAGGACTTTCAATCTGGCCTTCTAAGGGAACACAAGTATTGAGATGAGTTCATCCCATGATGTTCATGTGAATCCTCGTTTAAAAATCACAGGTCACAGATTATGGTCCTATCATTCAGAGTTTCAGATTTAGTCATTCCCCTCCTCCATTTGCATCACTGTCACTAAAGTGACAAGCGTCCAGTGTTTTTGCCCTAAATGCAAAATACGATAGATATACTTTGCTATTTTGAAATGGCAGTGATTTATATAAATTAGGCACCTGTGGGGTAGGTGTTACTACCCCCATTTTACACCTGAGGAAACTGGGGCTCAGGAGAGTTAGAGCTTTGCCTAAGACCACACAGCAGGTAGATGGTAAAGCCAGGATTGAAGCCCAGGTTTGCCTGGGTCTGTGGTGGGCGCTTGCCCTGTAGACCAGCCCTCCCACTCTCACAGGCATAAACCCTGTCAGCTCCCATCAGTAGAGCCCCTGACATTTAACAGCGTTGAACTGAGAGATCTTAAATAAAGATTGACAGGGAATGGGAGAACACGCTTGTTGATTATGAACTATATTGGGTTGTTTTCAGCATGTTTACCTTTAGGGAAAAGAACTGAAATTTCCACCTCCTCTCATAGGCTGCTAGGGCTCAGTGCCTGGCAAGGACTGAAGTAGACTTCCAGTCCTTCTCTTTTTAATATTTCCTTTTCTTTTTAACATCTTTTTTTTTTTTTTTTTTTTTTTTTTTTTTTTTTTTTGTGGTACGCGGGCCTCTCACTGCTGGGGCCCCTCCCGCTGCGGAGCACAGGCTCCGGACGCGCAGGCTCAGCGGCCATGGCTCACGGGCCCAGCCGCTCTGCGGCATGTGGGATCTTCCCAGACCGGGGCACGAACCCGTGTCCCCTGCATCGGCAGGCGGACTCTCAACAACTACGCCACCAGGGAAGCCCTCCTTTTCTTTTTAATATTTAAATTTTAAGAGAAATGGATGTTTGCTATAAAAGTAATTAAAATTTTTTAAAATTCCCCTCATTTGCCTCAGTCCTGAAGCCCTTTCCAGAGGCCTTGTACAGTTTGGTACGTATTAGCCCAGTCTTTATGTGTTTATAGCCATGTCAAAGTATTTATATATGTACATTATAATTTTAGGGCTTTTTTAGAAAACAGATGATGCTTTGGGTACTTTCTGCAGCTTGCTTTTTTCCACTTAAAATATATTTACGTCTCACAGTGTCTTTCCTCATTTTCAGAGATCCTACAGCAAAGAATTGTTTGAAGAAGTTATTTCGAAGATGCGGAAGGCAGGGATCAAATCCACAATAGCGATAGAGAAGTTTAAACTTCTGGCTGAAAAGGTGGAGGAGATCGTGGCCAAGAATGCGCGTGCAGAAATCGACTACAGTGACGCCCCAGACGAGTTCAGAGGCTAGTGGGCCCACTTTTTTCAAGTGGAATTCTTTGATTTGAGTTAACTTGAAACATGTAACATTAGAAGAGGACGTTCTGTGCTCTCATTGCCTTTTTTTTTTTTTTTTTTTTTTTTTGGCTGCCTTGGGTCTTCGTTGCTATGCGTGGGCTTTCTCCAGTTACGGCGAATGGGGGCTACTCTTCGTTGTGGTGCGTGGGCTTCTCATTGCAGTGGCTTCTCTTGTTGTGGAGCACGGGCTCTACGCGCGTGGGCTTCAGTAGTTGTGGCACGTGGGCTTAGTAGTTGTGGCTCGCGGGCTCTAGAGCACAGGCTCAGAAGTTGTGGCGCAAGGGCTTAGTTGCTCCACAGCGTGTGGGATCTTCCCAGACCAGGGCTCGAACCCGTGTCCCCTGCATTGGCAGGCAGATTCTTAACCACTGCACCACCAGGGAAGCCCCTCTCATTGCTTTTTGAGACACTTGGTCAGAAATTGAAATTCTGTTTATCTACCTTTAGTTCATATTATAAATTATAAGACAAAAAAGTCCTTACCCTGATTTCAAACCAGGTAACAACCCTGAAGATTCTAAGGTCAACCTTGTCTTTGCAAGTGGGGACTCATGTTTTCAAAGAATTCTGAGAAGTCCTAAGAGGAAAGGTTGATTCTAGCCTGCCATCTTCGCCGTACAGCTCGGGAGGGCATGTCTGTCCTGCTGTCTTTTTTGTCTATTTTCCTCCCAGCAGTAGCTGACAAAAGGGTGCTTCCCCTCTACAAAAGGTGAAGTATATGCCTTTATCTAATGCTGATTTCCTTCTAAACTTGGGGGCCTGGTAGGGGCCATTTGGTTGCTGTTTCTATGGTTATGTTTTTCACTGATAGGAGAGACTTTGTTTTCTTTTTCAGTTTTAGGCTCTGTTGTTAGAGTTTGCTTTGCTTTGTCTCTGTAGACCCTCTGATGGACACCCTGATGACTGACCCCGTGCGGCTGCCCTCTGGCACCATCATGGACCGCTCCATCATCCTGCGGCACTTGCTGAACTCCCCCACGGACCCCTTCAACCGACAGACGCTGACAGAGAGCATGCTGGAACCAGGTAGAGGAGGGCATGGCTCGAACAGCAGTGCCTACACCTGTACTGAGCAGTGAGGCCAAAATCGTGTATCAGAGAGTAGTCAAAAGGGGGAAATTTAACACATCCAGACACTGCATGGTTTCTGACACTTAATGGACAAGACATAAAACATCCTTTGCTCTTTTTCACTACAGAATTCCAGTTCTTACTTTTCATATCCTGTTTCTTCTTCAGCCTTCAGTTCAGTGAGGGAATGAATGGCCTTTTCTTTCCTTTTATACAGAACTACAAGCATCGTCTCTCAGGAAGAGCCCTCCCATCTGGGGTATTAATTCTTCCCTTTCTTTTCTCAGTGCCAGAACTGAAAGAACAGATTCATGCCTGGATGAGAGAGAAACAGAACAATGATCATTAAACCATCCCCCTTGCCCACCCTCTGCGAGAAACAGCCAAGGCCGGCGAGGCAGGCAGGAGCAGCATCGGTGGTGCAAATGCTGTTCACATGTTGGAGGCCAGAAGTGGCAAAATATACCAAGAGCCCACCCAGAGTGACCAAACAGTGGAGACCTGAAAGGACATGAATAAGAAGAGGAGCCCAATTCCTGTACATATATTTAAGTGACAGACGTGGTCAAAAGCTTGAGGGATACGTTTTATGATTGCTTGTGTAATAGAGCACGTCCTTCACATGTCACAATTTGGGGCTTTTGCTACGGAAGTCTTTTAGTGATTGATGACGAATGGGTCTGGGCAGCATCCCCTTCATCTTTTTTTTTTTTTTTTTTTCCTAAATCCAGTATCCATTGGTTTTGATTGTGATTAGAGAACCTTGGACATTTTGCTGCTAAGACTCTTCCCCACGCCGGCCCCATCCTGATCCTACTTGCACTGCTGTGGATTTTTTTTAAGAGAAGCAAAAACAAAAATAAACTCTTTTCCCTGGCCCTCCAAACATTTATTCTGTGAGATAACTGTGCCTGCAACAAAGTGTTAATCCTGGGATCGTATTTTTATATCATATTCACATATTTGTTTTTTTAATTGGTGTTAGATGACATGATTAATAAAAAAGGCAAGATATTTTCAGAATTTGAATTTCAGTTTTTTTTTTTTTATTATTTTGAAATGTCCCTTAAAATTTTTTTTTATTCTAAACAAAATGAAGAGAATCCTGTTGCTCTGGTCCTTGTAGTGAGTCCACGATTAGGAATCTGAGGAACAGCTGCAGCAAAGGAAGCGTTTAAGTGTATCAGGATTTCGCGTCTTACGGTTTGGGGGGGGGGGTTGGGTTATTTTTAATGCTATGTGACAGTTGGAAACCTTTATAGTTATCCTGCGAGGGTAAATAAATTCCTCAACCCTTGAGTCTGTGAGTTCAAGGCAGGGGTCGTTTGTATGATGTGTCCTGTGGGGCTTGGCCTTACCAAAGCAAAAAAGGGGTGCAAGAAATGTGGAAGTACGTCTGCTTGTAAAAACACACACAAAGAAAAACACACACACACACACACACACACACACAAACATGAGATTTTTTGTATTACTGCTCCCTACTTACCATACTCGGATTCTTGAATCTCCTTTGGGGTAAAAAGGGATTTGAAACCATAAAGTGTTTTGAAGAAATTAAGTCTACAAAAACATACTTTCTTTTTCTTTTCCTTTCTTTCCCGCTCCACAGACAATGTCCTCTGTTCAGTTCCTAACGCAAACTACAATAAATGGTGATACACATTCAGAAGGAATCTTCTTTGAGTCTCTTCTTTTTGTGGAAAACAAAGGGGTGGGTGAAGACCAAGAGCCAGATGTGTTCGCATGTGGTACATGATCTTTCCTGGAGCCAATTAGGAATTGCTGTTTTTAAAATAAACCTTTCTGGGCCTTCCCTGGTGGCGCAGTGGTTGGGGGTCCATCTGCCGATGCAGGGGACACGGGTTCGTGCCCCGGTCCGGGAAGATCCCGTGTGCTGCGGAGCGGCTGGGCCCGTGAGCCATGGCCGCTGAGCCTGCGCTCCGCAGCGGGAGAGGCCACAACAGTGAGAGGCTCGTGTACCGCAAAAAATAAATAAACAAACAAACAAATAAAAATAAACCTTTCCTATTGTGTCAGTCTTGATGCTCCAGTTGGTTCTCATGTCACTGCTTGCTTGTTCAAGGGGGTTGAGCTTTGTCACGTTCAGTCTCTTCAGTTCTCAGGTGGTTATCCTATCGCAAATATCTTTTACCTGACCTTGAAATTTTTTGCTCAAGTTCAACCCATCTCATAAACATTATCTTGGGTACTGCAGTTGATGAAACCTTACCTACCAGCTCATGTAATAAGAGCAAGCGTTTCTGCAGCATTTGCTGTGTGCCAATCTATGCCAAGGCCTTTACATTTACGATTTCGTTCTCTAAGATGGTACAATCATCTTTGTTTTTTTCCAGCAGGTCAGGGTGTGGGATGTGGAGAGGTTAGGTCACTTGCCCAAGGTCACCTGGCCAGTTAGTGGAAGAGCAGGTGTCCAGGCTCCAGAGTCCATGCCCTTAGCCACTACTTTTGAGCACATTTGGACTAAATCAACTTTTTCCTTTTTCCAAAAAATATAATGTATTCCTGTGAACAACAATTTTAGACAATATAGGTAAAGGAAGGCAAAATCACCTGTAATCCCACCGTGCAGATAATTGTTAATTTATTTTTTCCCAAGTTTATATACATTTATGCCTATACAGTTAATGGTGTTTATTGGCTTCTATTGCCAGTTTTGTTTCTCCATCTCATGAATGTGTATTGTTTCTCTCCTCTCTATCCAGAAGATAAACTCTGCACAGGTTTATCAGGTTCAGGCACAGGTTCTGTCGTGTTACTTGCATGCCCCACTCTTTCCCCATGAATGTAATAAGATGCTGCTTTACCCCTTCAGATGTACTCATCGTTTTGAAAATTCAGAATTCGGAGGTTTGAAGGACCTTCTGCCAGCTAGGGCATGTCTCCTACTTGTACTGTCTCTAGGGGGAAGATGTTTGCTATTTCTATTTTTAGAGTCTAAGGCTTGCTATTGTATAGAAACTTGTGACTGCCTTCATTCTGTGAATTATGGATATTAAAGTAAGATCCAAAATGTTTTAAAAGTAGGTCTTGGCTACAAGGAAGATGGCCAAACAGGAAGGAGGATCTGAGAATCAGAGGAGCAGCAAAGAAGTGATCCTGAAGAGACAGATGATTAAAATAGCTTCTTAGTCGTTTTGTGACTCACTATTGTGTGGGTTTTAAAACGGAGTTGATAAGAATATCTTTTGAAAAAATAGCCGAGCACGTTATTTTGTTCACATTTTGTAACCTTTGGGTTTGGTACATAAAATAGTGAATTTCACAGTGTTTGTGTTGAGGTGCTAAGGGGAGATAAATAGGCCCTATCTGACTAGGTAACTTTTTTTTTTTTTTTTTGCGGTATGCGGGCCACAGGCTCCGGACACACAGGCTCAGCGGCCATGGCTCACGGGCCCAGCTGCTCTGCAGCATGTGGGATCTTCCCAGACCGGGTCACGAACCCGTGTCCCCTGCATTGGCAGGTGGACTCTCAACCACTGTGCCACCAGGGAAGCCCCCAAGGTAATTTTTCGACTGAAGGAAACATCCATAGTATGAGCTTGATGTTTGGATCAGCTGGCATTGGGCTGAGGAAGTCACCCTTGGTTGATAAATAAAGTGCATTTTATGAGCATTTTCTGTGTACAACCCACTCTCATATATTAATTTGTTATCGCCTCAACAATTGTGTAAAGGGGATAGGGAAGTGGCATATGAATCTAGGCCATCTGGGCTTAAGGCTCTGATCCCTTCACCATTCCTGCTGTGTGGCAGTTCAGTGGTCCCTCAGTATCTGCAGGAGGTTGGTTCCAGGACCCCAAGAGATACCAAAATCTGCAAATGCTCAAGTTCCTTATATAAAATTGTGTAGTGTTTGCTTATAACCTTCCCATGTACTTTAAATCATCTCTAGATTTATTATATCTATTGCAGTGTAAATAGTTTTAAATACAATGTAAATAGTTGATGGCGGGCGACAAATTCAAGTTTTGCCTTTCTGGAACTTTCTGGAGTCTTCAAACCGTGGCTGGTTTAATCTGGATGTGGAACCCGCGTATACAGAGGGCCAACTGTATTCCAGAATGGTCCAAGTTCATAATGGCAAAGGAGATACGGAGAAGCAGCATAGCATTCCAGAAGGCACTTTGGCCTTGGGGTCAACTCTAGACTCAACCCTCATTTTATTTTTTATTTTTAAAAAATTTATACAGCAGGTTCTTATTAGTTAGCTGTTTTATACATATTAGTGTATATATGTCAATCCCAATCTCCCAATTCATCCCACCACCATCACCATTCCCCCCAGCTTTTCCCCCTTGGTGTCCATACATTTGTTCTCTATATCTGTGTCTCTGTTTCTGCCTTGCAAACTGGTTCATCTGTACCATTTTTCTAGATTCCACATATATGCGTTAATATACGATACTTGTTTTTCTCTTTCTGACTTACTTCACTCTGTATGACAGTCTCTAGGTCCATCCACGTCTCTACAGATGACCCAGTTTCGTTCCTTTTTATGGCTGAGTAATATTCCATTGTATATATGTACCACATCTTCTTTATCCATTCGTCTGTCAGTGGGCATTTAGGTTGCATGACCTGGCTATTGTAAATAGTGCTGCAGTGAACATTGGGGTGCATGTGTCTTTTTGAATTATGGTTTTCTCAGGGTATATGCCCAGTAGTGGGATTGCTGTGTCATATGGTAATTCTAGTTTTAGTTTTTTAAGGAACTTCCATAATGTTCTCCATTCAACCCTCATTTTAAATGGTTAAATGACTTCAGTCTCACAGCTTTCAATATCAGACACTCACTGTTGACCCCCAAATTTGTATCTTCAGCCCAGACCTCCCTCCTGTACTGCAGACATTAGACACCTCAGGTGTCTAAAAGACCCTTGGAATTCACATATTTAAATCAAGTTCCTTATATTTCACCCCAAACTTGATCCTCTTAGTCTCCCCATCACAGTAAATGTCAACTCTGTCCTTCCAGTTTTGTCACTCGGTTCAAAACTTTGGAGTCATCCTTTACTCCTCTGTTTTACTCTTTTCCTATTCAGTCTGCCCACAAATTTCTCAGCTCTGCCTATAAAATATACCCAGAATTCAAGTGCTTCTCACCAGGTCCACTGCTGTTATTGGTCTGAGTCATCATTAGCGGTGTTCTAGATTATTGCAACAGCATCATGACTGGTCTCCCTGTTCGTCCCTTGTCCTTTCTCAAAACAGCAGCTGAAACAGTCTTGTTAAAACTTAACTAAGGGGCTTCCCTGGTGGCGCAGTGGTTGAGAGTCCACCTGCCGATGCAGGGGACGCGGGTTCGTGCCCTGATTCAGGAAGATCCCACATGCCGCGGAGCGGCTGGGCCCGTGAGCCATGGCCCCTGAGCCTGCGCGTCTGGAGCCTGTGCTCCGCAACGGGAGAGGCCCCAGCAGTGAGAGGCCCGCACTGCAAAAAACAAAACAAACAAACAAACAAAACTTAACTAAGGTTATGTCACTTCTGTGCTCAAAACCCTCCAGTGGCTTCTTAATCCCCTCAGAATAAAAGAAGCCCTTACACTGGCCTAGAAGGCAGTACCCACCCACCACATTATCTCTTTGACCTCATATCCTGTAACCTCCCCTAACTCCAACCTTTAAGCCACCCTGGCCTCATTGTCCTCCTTAAACTGTAGGTACGCTCTCCACCCCTCCTAGGGCCCTGGTACTTGTGGCTCCCTCTACAAGGAATCTTCTTCCCACAGAGAAATACATGGATCACTCACTCGCTTATTTGCTTGAGGTCTTTACTCAAAAATCAGGGACTTCCCTGGCAGCCCAGTGGTTAAGGCTCTGAACTTCCCCTGCAGGGGGCAAGGGTTTGATCCTTTGTCGGGGAACTAAGATCCCACATGCTGCACGGTGTGGCCAAAAAAAAAAAAAAAAAAAAAAAAAATCACCTTTTCAAGCCCTTCGTTGTTCATTCATTTATTTTTTATGAATTTATTTATTTTTGGCTGCGTTGGGTTTTTGTTGCTGCACGTGGGCTTTCTCTATTTGCAGCGAGCGGGGGCTACTCTTCATTGCGGTGCGCAGGCTTCTCATTGCGGTGGCCTCTCGTTGCAGAGCACGGGCTCCAGGCACATGGGCCTCAGCAGCTGTGGCATGCGGGCTCATTCGTTGTGGCTCGCGGGCTCCAGAGCGCAGGCTCAGTAGTTGTGGCACACGGGCTTAGTTGCTCCACAAAATGTGTGATCTTCCCGGACCAGGGCTTGAGCCTGTGTCCCCTGCATTGGCAGGCAGATTCTTAACCACTGCACCACCAGGGAAGTCCCTGTTCACTCTTTTTTAAAATTGCAATTCATTCACCCACTTTTGCTGTGCTTTTCTAGTCCCTTTCTTTGCACTTTCTCCTTAGCATTCTAAGAGATAGCATCATTATCTAACAGTCTATATCTACTATTTTCTTGATTACACTCTGTTTCTCTCCACTAGAATGTATGCCCCATGAGGGCAGAGATTTTAGTCTGTTATGTATCCCCAGCACCTAGAAGAGTGCCTAGCGTGGAATAAATGCTCAATATGTTTGTTGAATGAATGATCTCTTCGTATATTTGTTTGTCATTCCAGTTGCGTCAGTTATCTATCGCTGCATAACCAAATACCCCCAAATTTAGTGGCTTGATACAGTAACAGTGATTTTATCTCCCACGATTCTGGAGGTCCCAAGAGCAAGCACCCGCAAAGACCAGACAGAAGCTGTGTTGCCTTTTACAACTCAGGTTTGGAAGTAACGCAGGGGCCCTTCTGCCTTAGTCATGAGCCCATCCGGATTTAAGGGGAAAGAACATACAGCCCAACCTCATGATGGGAAGACATTAACATCACACTGTAATTAGAGCATCTGGGATGGGAGATGTTGTTGTGGCCATCTTGCAAAGTAAGATCTGCCATATTCCCTCTCTGGTAACAATTTACACTCTTCCTAGTACATCCCTTCCTCTAAGACTCCCAAATTTCATCCCATTATGACATCAGCTTGAAGTCCATTGTCTTGTCCTTCAAAGCAAGCTTAGGTATAGATGAGCCTCCTCAGATCTGATTCTTTGGGTACCATCAAGTGCTATTCCTCTGGACCCAAAGATATGTGAACTAAAGATAAAAGTTATCTCCACACATGGAGAACATATAATGATGGGCCAGGCATAGAAAAACCATTATAGATGCTCCTGTTCAAAAAATTGGCAACTGGGAACACGCATGAGTCACTGGTCCATAGTAATTTGGAAATCCAGTTAGGTGTTGTGTTACCAGTTCCTTGTTCAGGGATCAGTCCTACAGCCTGTGAATTGTTCACCAAGGCTCTCACTTCCACCTTCTGGACTCCTGGTTTCTGCCTCTGAATCTTTTCTTTCTTTTCCACAGGAAAACTGAATTGCACCTAAGTACCCTTCCTCGTTTCTTTCCTGCTTGTGAAGAGATTGGGTTCCAGAGTCTCTTTTCATGTTGTACTTTTTCTGTCCCTTTTCATTTAAGCTGGAGGTACTTTCCTCAAAACAGTTCTCTCAAAATTGTGTGGGTTTTCTATGGAACTTCTTGGGGTTTACTCTTCCAGACAAAAGCCACAACCACAAATGTCTTCATGAGAAGCTCTTCTCTATTTTGAATTTCTTGTGAAACCCTTAAATCTTTCTGAGATCTTAAGAAAGGATTTTACAGTCATGTTCTTGACCTCATCTTTAGATGTTTACCTGACAGTGATCTCTATTTGATTTCTGCCCAGAAGCCATTCTTCTGTAGGCAATGAGAAGCCAAGTGACGACACATTCATTATTCCGGACTTGAAATTTCCTTGCCTCAGTCATTGAGCTCACTAGGTACATTTCTTCTCTTCACATTACCACAGATGACAGAGGGGCCAAAATCTCCACCACTCCATAGAAAGCGTTCCCTTTCCTCCAGCTTCCAATAACATTTACTCACTTTGCTTTAAAGCCTCTTAGATGCCCTGTAGGCCTCGCTAAAGTCTCCTCAATGTCCTCTGCCTGCCCTTCAGTCCCAAAGCCAATGCCCCGTAATTAGGCTTGGTTACAATCGCACCCACTTCCAAGACCTAAATCTTGCTGCTAAACAGATTTAATGGCTTAAAACATTAGTTATTATTTAATGATCATCTATCATGGTTCTGGGCTGGCCTGAGCTCAACAAGGCAGTTCTCACTCAGGGACTCTTAGGCCATTACAATCATAGTGGCTGAGGCTGGAGTCATTGTAAAGGCTTCCTCATTCACATCTGGCTGTTGGCTGGGACCCAACTGGGACTGTTGGCTGGCACCCAACTGGGACTGTTGGCTGGAACACCTACACATGGCCTCCCTGGGGCTTTTGGCTTTACATACCAGGTTCTAAGAGCTAACACTCCAAGAGGACCCAGCAGAAGTTGGTTTTTTATGACCTAGCAGCCTCGGAAGTCATATTCAGTCACAGGCCTGCCCAGGTTCAAGGGGAATGAACACAGACCCCACCTCTCAATGCGAGGAATTCCAGTGTCACATTTTAAAAAGAGCATGTGGGGGACTTCCCTAGTAGTCCAGTGGTTAAGACTCCGCGCTCCCAATGCAGGAGGCCTGGGTTTGATCCCTTGTCAGGGAACTAGACCCCGCATGTCGCAACAAAAAGAGCCTGCATGCCGCAACGAAGATACAGCGCAGCTAAATAAATAAATATTAAGAAAAAACCAAAACAAAACAGCATGTGCATGGGAGATCTCATTGAGCCATCTTGGAAAATGCAATCATCCACACAGTTTTCCCCCTTCTGTAAAATGACAATGCTGTGTTTTCCTGCCCCTTTTCTTGCTGTTTTGTAGGCATTCTTTTGTATTTTCTAGAATTTACTCCCTAGTCAGTTTTAGGTGTTGGGAATATCTTCCTCCAATCTGTTATCACTCTGATAGATTTGTTGTAATCTTCTTTGTTTCAGTGGAAGTTCTGAATTTTAGTACTGTTGTATCTACCTATATATATATATATATATATATATTTTTGTTGTTGTTGTTGTTTTTTGGGGTTTTTTTGCGTTACGCGGGCCTCTCACTGTTGTGGCCTCTCCCGTTGCGGAGCACAGGCTCCGGACACGCAGGCTCAGCGGCCATGGCTCATGGGCCCAGCTGCTCCGCGACATGTGGGATCTTCCCGGACTGGGGCACGAACCCGCATCCCCTGCATTGGCAGGCGGACTCTCAACCACTGCGCCACCAGGGAAGCCCCTACCTATATTTTTATTTATGGATTTTTAGAGGTAAAATTCACATAACATACAATTAACCATCTTTTTTTTTTAATTGGGGTACAGTTGTTTTACAATGTTGTGTTAGTTTCTACTGTACCGTGAAGTGGAGTTCCCTGTGCTATACAGCAGGTTCTTATTAGTTATCTATTTTATACATATTAGTGTGTATATGTCAAACCCAGTCTCACAATTCATCACCCCCCCACCCCCCGCTTTCCCCCTTGGTGTCCATATATTTGTTTTCTACATCTGTGTCTCTATTTCTGCCTTGCAAAATGGTTCATCTGTACGATTTTTCTAGATTCCACATACATGTGTTAGTATACGATAAAATTAACCATCGTAATGTTTAAAATTCAGTGGTGTTGGACTTCCCTGGTGGCACAGTGAAGAATCCGCCTGCCAGTGCAGGGGACACTGGGTCGAGCCCTGCTCCAGGAAGATCCCACATGCCGCAGAGCAACTAAGCCCGTGCGCCACAACTACTGAGCCTGCGCTCTAGAGCCCGCGAGCCACACCTACTGAGCCCGCGTGCTGCAGCTACTGAAGCCTGAGCGCCTGGAGCCCGTGCTCCGCGAGAGAAGCCACCACGGTAAGATGCCCACGCACCGCAACGAAGAGTGGCCCCCGCTCGCCGCAACTGAAGAAAGCCTGTGCGCAGCAATGAAGACCCAACACAGCCAAAAATAAATAAATTTTTAAAAAAGAGATATATTCCTAGCAATGGAATTAGATGATCAAAGAGTATATGAAATTCCAATTTTGCTATATATGGGGATGTACCATTTACCTTCTCACCAGAAGTATATGAGAGACCCTTTTGGGAGGTGGTTAGAGAAGGTCTCTCTGAAAAAGTATCATTTAAAAATCTTGAAAGCAGGGAATTACCCGGCAGTCCAATGGTTAGGACTTGGCGCTTCCTCTGCAGGGGGACCAAGTTCGATCCCTGGTCAGGTAGCTAGGATTCCATGAGCCACGCAACCAAAAAGAAAAAAATCTTGAAAGTAATGGAGAGAGGCCTGCAAAGATCTGTGGGAAGAGTGGTCCAGACTATGGAAACATACAAATGCAGAAGCTACGGCTGGAGTTCTCTTGGTACGTTTAAGGAACAGCAAGGAGGCAAGTGTACTGGAGGGAAGTGAGCAAGGCTGTGAGTAGTAGGAGATGACGTTAGAGAAACTGAGAGGGCTGGAGAGATGGTAGCTACACATGATAGGCCATTGTAAAGACTATGCTTTCACCTTGAGTGAGAGCAATTGGTATTGAAAGGTGTGAGCAGAAGAGTGACACCATCCAACACTCATTCATGTTATCAGCTCTGGCTACTGTGGAAAACAGATTGAAAAGGGGATGGCAGGTGTAAAAACAAAGAAATGAGGGCACCCAGTGGAAGGCTATTGCAGCAATTCAGGAACGAATGATGGGAAGCTTAGACCAGGGCAGTGGCAGCAGAGCTGTGAAGTGTGGAGATTCTGGAAATATTCTGAAGGTACAGTCAAAAGATTTGTCGATTGCCTGGATGTGAGAATGAGAGTAAAAAGGGGATTAAATTTGGCCCTAAACTTTTTGCTTGAACAGCTTGAGAGATGCAATTGCCAGTTACTTACAAGCGGAAGACTGAAACAAGAGTAAATTGAGGTAGGGAAACTCAGTTGCTTCATTTTGTTCATTTTATTTTATTTTTTAAAATTAATTAATTAGGGCTTCCCTGGTGGCGCAGTGGTTGAGAATCCGCCTGCCGATGCAGGGGACACGGGTTCGTGCCCCAGTCTGGGAAGATCCCACATGCCGCGGAGCGGCTAGGCCCGTGAGCCATGGCCGCTGAGCCTGCACGTCCGGAGCCTGTGCTCCGCAACGGGAGAGGCCACAGCAGTGAGAGGCCCGCCTACCGCAAAAAAAAAAAAAAAAAAAAAAAATTAATTAATTTTTGACTGCGTTGGGTCTTCGTTGCTGTGCACAGGCTTTCTCTAGTTGCAACGAGCGGGGGCTACTCTTCGTTGTGGTGCACAGGCTTCTCATTGCTGTGGCTTCTCTTGTTACAGAGTACGGGCTCTAGGTGCATGGGTTTCAGTAGTTGTGGCATGCGGGCTAAGTAGTTGTGGCGCACAGGCTTAGTTGCTCCACAGCATGTGGGATCTTCCCGGACCAGGGATCGAACCCGTGTCCCCTGCATTGGCAGGTGGATTCTTAACCACTGTGCCACCAGGGAAGTCCCCATATTAATATATTTAATTTAATATATTTAAACCCGACTTTTCTTGATCAATAATACGTCATAAGAATGAGTGTAGTCAGTATTGCTGCATTACCTATGATTCATTCATTTTCATTGCTATATGTATTTCATTGTTTAAATATACCAAAACATTTTTTATCCATTTTAATGTTGACGGAGACTTGTAGCTCCAGTTTGGAACTACTATTAATAATGTAGCTATGAACATTCTTGAATATGTTTCAGGGTCCATTTGATGTTGGATTTTTGGATCTTGGATTTTTGTCAAATGCATTTTCTGCATCTATTGAAATGTTAATATAGTTTGGGTTTTTTTTAGGCTGTTAATGTGATGAATTACACTGATTAATTTTTGAATGTTAAACCTTGCTATCCTGGGAGAAATCCCACTAGGACGTCATGTATTATTTTTTTCATATATTGTTTGACTCAATTTGCTCAAATTTTGTTGAGTTTTTACATCTATCTATATCTATATCTAATATAATCAATATTTATATTGGTTTATAGTTTTTCTTTTCTTATAATACCTTTTTCTGGTTTTAGTAACTTCCTCACTGACTTTTTCTCTGTATTTGAGATGCCCATTTTCAAAGTCACTATATCGTATAAATCAGTGATTTAGCATTATAACTTATGATGCCATTTCTCTCTTTCTCTATCTCTCTATGTATATACATATACACATATTTTCTAAATGTTTCCCCTTTCAGTCCTTTCTTGGTGTCTTCTAGTGGAGTTTCTCAGTCTTATCTTCTGACTCATTAATTCCTTCTTCGTATGCATTTTCCTGTTGGACCCTGTATCTCCAATTAGTTTTTTAAAATAACTGCTTATTTCATTACTTATTACCAATAGCTTATCTCTTTGAAGATATTTATTATGCTTATTGGAAATTGTTGTTGTGTCTTAGTCCATTAATTCTGCTTCCTCTGATATAAGTTGTTCAGTTTATGGTCTCTGATTTATGTTATAGCTATTTTGCTTCTTAAATGTATAGTTATTTTTCTCATGAGCTCATATTCCTTTGGGCACTGTAAGTTACCTGGATGGTAATGGTAATGTGTAGTGAGCAGGGCTAAAGCTCAGGCCCTGGTCTGTGCCCTCCTGGTGAGTGAGTGTACGTGTGTGTGTGTGTGTGTGTGTGTGTGTGTGTGTGTTGGGGGGTGCATCTCAGAGGGTAAAGTTGGTGGCATTACATTATAGGTCTCATGACTCCCCATTTGTCATCCCAACAGGTCACACTGCCTTTCAAGAAAACTTCTTGTTGGAATTCCCTGGTTGTCCAGTGGTTAGGACTCAGTGCTTTCACTGACAGGGTGAGGGTTCAATCCCTGGTCAGGAGACCAAGATCCTGCAAGCCGCATGGTACGGCCAAAAAAAAAAAAAAAAAGAAAACTTCTTGTACCTCTTCCCCAGCACTGCTCTTACTGTGGTTATAATCACCTGGTCTCTTGGGCATGAAGGAGGAGAAGGGAACAGGAGAAGGGGGTCAGGCTGCCATCACCTCCTATCCCAGAGCGTAACTACCTTGTGTCTCCTCACGGATTTCTCAGTTTTCATATAGTTTCTCAGTCTCTTCCTCACTCTCTCTTCAGGCCCCTCCATGGCTGGGTTCAGGGGTGTAGATTACAGCCTCATCTAATTCACCCAAGAACCCTTGCAGTAGATACTACAGTTGTCCCTTGGTATCTGCAGGGGACTGGCTCCAGCACTCCCACAGATACCAGAATCCACAGATGCTCAAGTCCCTTATATAAAATGGTGCAGTGCAGCAGGCCCTCCTTGTCCACGGGTTCCACATCTGCATCTACAGAGGGCCGACTGGATTATCCATCTCATCCTACAGATGAAGGAACTGAGATTCAGAGGGGTTATATTACTTGCCTGCAACTACACAGGTGCTAATTGAAAACACTGAGGCTCACCTATTTCTCCCTATAAGGTACTCTTTGGAGTATTTTGTATCAAAAAATAAAGAAACATGGGCAAGAGCTTTGCTTCAGTTGTTTTGAAACCCTGGGGATCCTGGGCTGAAAAAAGGCACGTTGGTGCTGCTCTTTTTCAGGAGACCGTCTCCTTTAAATCTTCTGTCCTCTTGTGTCGTGTATCACTTTTTATGGTGGTTTAAATTATTTATGCTGTTTTGTTGAAATCTAAGCACGTTGGATAAATTGCCACTAATTGAAAGGTAGAAAGCGGACAGGCAGGCTGGATTGTGATTAAAAAACAAAAATGAAAACATGGTATCTCCAACCCCGTGACACCTTGAAGTTCTTTCAGTGCAAGGTGTGTGTGTGCGTGTGTGTGTGTGTGAAAGAGACAGAGACAGACAGACAGGATGCACTGTTGTCAGAGCTTGTCTCGTCCGCAGGCCTCTCTGCTCACTTCACAGAGGTGGGTTGATAGGTGGTGGGTTGATAGCCTTTGGAGATTATTTCTGTAGCATTCAGTGTCCTTGTGAAATGAGGGTGTTACCTTTCAACATTACGTGGATGGAAGGAAATGGCTGATGTAATGGCTTAAAAAAAAAAGACTTTGAGCTCTTATAAAGAAAAGCACATTATGAATAAATACGGTTAATTTTGAGCTCTAAGTACAGAGTCAGCTGTTTATATAAATATCGTAGATCTAAATGCTTACCTTCTTCCTTAGAGACGCCTTAAAGGCTGTGCTTTATCATCCTTTCAAACCACAACGTACTGAGGCTGTTAGTAATGCGAAAACATTTTTCTTTTCCAGCTGACTTCTTTAGGGTGATTGAGAAATACTATGGCAGCCAAGGGGACCTCATCCTCAGTTCTCTGCATGCTTGCTGCTTTGTGCCCATAAATCTGGGTCGAGAACAACATTTAATTTAGAGCATTACAGACCACCCTGCTATTCTGACCACTTATCTCAAAACTTTGTGCATGTTCATTTAAATGGCCAAAAAAGGGGGGGAAGGAGGTAAGATGAATCAAGTTGGTGGATTTGGGGACACACACTGATGACTATAAGAGGCTCAGAGTATAAACTAGAAGTTTAATGAGTGTTAAGAGATGAAGGTCTTGTTCCTACAGAGAAAAATGTGGGCTCATTTGCAGATTAGGATTAAATTCAAACCCCCAATCCTAACCTTCCCATTAGCTGATTTGCCTGGGAACTCCAACAGTCAGGAAGGTAGCAAGAGAGGGAAATAAAAAATCCAGTTCTTAGCCCTTACTCATTTTCCTTGAGAAATTTGAAGACAGAGTCCCAGCTGAAGGAAAAAAAAGGAAACAAACCTTTTCAAAAGATAAGCAGCTTCTGCTTCTCTGATTGCCAACTGTGGACTAAGAGGCTGAAATTGCTGCCAAGTAACCTCTTTAGCTATAAACTAAATGTAACATCTTTTCTCTTTTTACAAACTTTTTCTTCTCGTTGAAGTGCACACATTCTTGGCTATGATGCAGGTATGACCTAATTTCGATGTAAAGTGTGTGGGAGAATGAACTTTTAAAGTCATGCTTCTAAAGCTGAGATGTTTGCGGTAGAGAGAATGGATTTGGTTGAATCAACCAGAATGCTACCCTGCTTTTGATGGAATTCCAATTTTTCTTCTTCTTCCTTTTTTGATAGTTAGTACTTCGTCACTGTCTGTCTGTTTTATGTATTATAAAGGGTGTACCGTGCTGTGCTGAAGAGCGTAGTGTTTGGAGCCAGATGTTCATGGATTTGAATCCTGACTCTCTCACCACTTATTAACCATGACCATGAATAAATTACTTAATCTCTGTATGAGTTTTCTGTGGCCGCTATAACAAATTACCACAAACTAGTTGGCTTAGAATAAGAGAATTTTATGATCTCACATTTCTGGAGGCCAGAATTCCGAAATCTGTATCACTGGGCTGAAAAATCAAAGCACTGGCCAGGCTATGCTGCTTCTGGAGGCTCTTGCCTCTTCCAGCTTGGGGAGACTGCTGGAGTGACTGCTGGAGTGACCTCTGTGGCCACACTGCCTTCCCCATTTTTTTTTTTTTTTTTTTTTTTTTTTGCTGCACCATGCGCGAGGCATGTGGGATCTTAGTTAGCTCCCTGACCAGGGATAAAACCCACATCCCCTGTGCTGGAAGCTCAGAGTCTTCACCACTAGACCGCCAGGGAAGTCCCTTTTTTTTTTTTTTTTTTCTCACTTCTGTATGTGTAGTCAAATCTCCCTCTGCCTTCCTCTTATAAGGATACACATGCTTGCATTTAGGGCCCATTTTTGATAATCTAGGATAGTCTTCTGGCCTCAAAATACTAAATTTATATCTACAAAGACCCTGTTTCCATATAAGGTAATACTTACAGTTTCCAGGGGTTGGGACCTGGTACTGTTGGGAGGCCATTTACCAGTCTCCACAACTTCTCTGAGTTTCCTTATATGTGAAGTTGCAACAAGAGTACCTGTTTTATAGACTGTTGTGAAGATCAAGTGAAATAATGTGGAGTGCTTAATACAGTTCTTGGTTTATAGTAAATGCTCAAAAAATACCAACTGCTATCATCACTGGCACCATCATCCTTACCATCTGTTTAAACTCTTGGTCTCTCTAGAGAGGAAGGAAAATAACCAGTAAGTACAGAAGGCCAAGATATTAGAACCTGAAAGTTCTTTAGAACTCATCTATTCTAATCGCCTTACTTAATGATCAAAAACTGAAGTCTAGGGCTTCCCTGGTGGCGCAGTGGTTGAGAGTCCGCCTGCCGATGCAGGGGACATGAGTTCGTGCCCCGGTCTGGGAAGATCCCACATGCCATGGAACGGCTGGGCCCGTGAGCCATGGCCGCTGAGCCTGCGTGTCCGGAGCCTGTGCTCTGCAACGGGAGAGGCCACAACAGTGAGAGGCCTGCATACCGCAAAAACAAACAAACAAACAAACAAAAAAACCTGAAGTCTAGAGATGTTGACTTCCTCACAATCCCATAGCTTGGATGAAGCAGGTGTATTTCATCATAACATTTTAGATATTGTGACTGTGATCAGTAGATACGGAAACAAGGGAAAGGAGAAATAAGCTCACTTAGAGGAAGAGAGAAGAAAGAGTCAATGAGCTTGTTTTTTTTTAATAAATTTATTTATTTATTTATTTATAGCCGTGTTGGGTCTTTGTTTCTGTGCGAGGGCTTTCTCTAGTTGTGGCAAGCAGGGGCCGCTCTTCATTGTGGTGCGCGGGCCTCTCACTATCGAGGCCTCTCTTGCTGTGGAGCACAGGCTCCAGATGTGCAGGCTCAGCAGTTGTGGCTCACGGGCCCAGTTGCTCCGCAGCATGTGGGATCCTCCCAGACCAGGGCTCGAACCCGTGTCCCCTGCACTGGCAGGCAGATTCTCAACCACTGCGCCACCAGGGAAGCCCAATGAGCTTGTTTTTGACTCGATGCAACTATGGCTTTATTATTATTAATATGACAGTGCACTGGACATTGTGATTTACACTCACACTTTTTTTGGGGGGGGGCCACGCCATGCAGCTTGCAGGGATTTAGTTCCCTGACCAGGGATTGAACCCCGACCCTCAGCAGTGAAGGTGCTGAGTCCTAACCACTGGACCGCCAGGGAATTCCCTACACTCACACTTGATTTGATTCATACAATGTAAGGAGTGAATTAGGTATTATCTTCACTCCTGTTTTTTTTTTTTTTTTTTTCACTCCTGTTTTAGAGATGAGGAAACCAAGGGTTATGTGCTCAAGGGCACATGGCAAGTGACAGAATTAGAATCCAAACAGTTGGATTGTACAGGCCAGGTGCTCTCAACCCCTCTCTACTTCCTCTTTGCAGAAGATGCTTTCTCTCAGCAGGAATTACATATTCATCTCAAGTGGTTGTGCTCTAAGCAAGGGTAACAAAGTGCAAGTTCCCGTGAGGCACTGTGTGAAAGCTGGAGCTTTGGGCCAAGCTATGTCTTCAGGGTAGTCTCCTTGGAATGGGGATTTGGGAATGATGGATTTGAAGGGGTCATCTGACATATCATGATTCTGCTGAGCCCCGTTCACCTGGACATCATGCTCCCAGCTCTCTGTTTTGCCTAGAGTGTCCCCATTCTTGTGTCCTAAGGACCCCTCCGGGCAGCTGGTGTCTCTCTGGAGCTGTAGGGAGCCCATTTCAGGCACCATCTTCTTCCCATGTGTTCTAGGGCCATCTGTCACTGGCACAGCAATTGCCAGAAACAACAATTTGGTTTCTTTAATCATGGCTTTAAGACCAAAGTTAATTGATACAAGGTTGTGCCTAATTAGTAAAAATGCTTGTTACAGAAAAATTATAGGTAAACTGCAATTCAGAAGAGGAGAATCTATGCAGAAGATTCTTATTTGGCTGAAATGATGGAGCCCCAGTTAGGACCAGGGGAAAAGCCAGACATACTGATTACTGCTGGCTGTTTTTGCAAAGAGCCAACAGGTGATTAAAACAAAATCTTGCACTAATCATTGGGAACCTAGAGAACACACCAAATTAAAATTTCCCATTTCTTTTAGTCTACAAAAATATGGGTGCTTGGTTCTTTTTTTTTTTTTTTTTTTTTTTGTGGTACGCAGGCCTCTCACTGCTGTGGCCTCTCCCGTTGCGGAGCACAGGCTCCGGACGCGCAAGTCCAGCGGCCACAGCCCACGGGCCCAGCCACTCCGCGGCATGTAGGGATCCTCCCGGACCGGGGCTCGAACCCGTGTCCCCTGCATCGGCAGGCGGACTCTCAACCACTGCACCACCAGGGAAGCCCAGTGTTTGGTTCTTGATTCATTACTTCTGCATAGAGTTTTTTGGCATTTGCTGTGTCGTCCTCAGGGCCAGGGTGATCATAGCAATTGTGCTAACCTGCATTGTGTTGTATATATTACTTGTTAAACTGATATTCATTATCTATCTATTTATTTATTTATTTATTTATTTTGCGGTACGCGGCATGTGGGATCCTCCCGGACCGGGGCACGAACCCGCATCTCCTGCATCGGCAGGCGGACTCTCAACCACTGCGCCACCAGGGAAGCCCCTCATTTTATATTTAAATGAATTGAGCATTGGAGAAAAAGGGGGGAAAATGACACCAATTGATTTTGCTACTGCCTTTAACAACTTTAGAGAATGTGGTCCAGGCGGAGACTTTTTTCTTTTCAGGGCTGTCTAGAAGACTAGAAACTTATTTTCAAAGGTGTCAGTTTTGCCCTACTCGACATGTTTTTGAAATTACTTTTCCAGAATTGTGTTTATATCCTGCAGTATGATTTTGACTATTCTAGACAATACCAGAATTCAGTTTTTGTATTAGTTTGGTTTTTGGAGATAGCTAAAAGTCATTTGGATCCAAGTGTTATGAGACAGCCAGGTTTTTGAGATCTTACATATGCTTTAAAAATTTTTTTTGTGTGTGTGTGAGTGTGTGTGTGTGTGTGGTACGCGGGCCTCTCACTGCTGTGGCCTCTCCTGTTGCGGAGCACAGGCTCCGGATGTGCAGGCTCAGCGGCCATGGCTCACAGGCCCAGCCGCTTGGCGGCATGTGGGATCTTCCCAGACCAGGGCACGAACCTGTGTCCCCTGCATCGACAGGTGGACTCTCAACCACTGCGTCACCAGGGAAGCCCTGCTTTTAAAATTTTAGTCCTTGTTGTAGTAAGCCTCACTTCTAGCATTGCAATCCCCCCTTTCCAATTTGTTCCACTGATCTCATTAGCTAAAAATTCAGGCAGTGGGACTTGTTAGAATTAGTGGTGCAGGGGACTTCCCTGGCGGTCCGGTGGTTAAGACTTCACCTTCCAATGCAGGGGGTGCAGGTTCAATCCCTTGTTGGGGAGTTGGGATCCCACATGCCTCGTGGCCAAAAAACCAAAACATAAACAACAGAAGCAGTACTGTAACAAATTCAATAAAGACTTTAAAAATGGTCCACAACAAAAAAAACCTTTAAAAAAAAAAAGAATTAGTGGCACAACATAAGTAAAGAGGTATTGAACGCGGGCCTGAGGAAATTTCCAGTGAATAAGATGTTTGAGTTTTAAAACATCTATTTTGGTTGGTTTTCTTTTCCTTCCTTCTGGATTCTGGGTAGTTGAAGCCATCAAAAAAAATTAGTCCTCTGAAAACTAAAAGACTTTCTGTGCTCATCAGGTTTCCTGATGGAGTGGACTAACCAGTTCTAAAATATTTTCCTGTTCTGATTCTCTGATTCCAAATAACCTCAGCATAAGTGGTGTCACTGTATATTAATATTAATGAGTTAAACCAAACTGCATTCTATCGAAGTATTCACTGAAAAAAAAGAGCACTTATTGATTTATCTTGAGCTCTAAATTGTTGTTATTTAATACAGTGTTTAATACAATCTGTACACACGTACTTATATCAAATAGATGTTAACTAATTAATATTTACAAGGACTTTGTATCAAAAAACAGATCTGGGGACCTCCCTGGTGATCCAACGGCTGGGACTCCATGCTCCCAGTGCAGGGGGTCCCGGTTCGATCCCCTATCGGGGAACTAGATCCTGCATGCGTGCCGCAACTAAAGATCCCGCCTGCCGCAGTGAAGGTCCCACACACTGCAACTAAGACTCCGCACAGCCAAGTAAATAAGTAAATATTAAAAATAAATAAATACATAAATAAAAGACACACACACACACACACACCCAAAAAAACCCCAGATCTTTTCTACTTCAACATGGCGACCTCCTATGTCCAAAAATATAAGCAGTTTCTATTTTTAAATGTGCAATATGATCCAAGACTTAAGTACATGTGTTACCTGATCTAGGTTAAAATAACCAGAAAATAATTCTCTTTATGGACATGGATAATTCTGTAGAGGACTGCAGTCTTAATTCTCCCAGAAATGAAAATGAGCTCTTCCTACATTTTTGTCAGTGCGAGTGGTGGCATGTGGCAGTTTTGTTGCTGTTGTTGTTGTTGTTTTTTGCCACACCATGTGGCCTGCAGGATCTTAGTTCCCCAACCAGGGATCGAACCCGTGCCCCCTGCAGTGGAAGCGTGGGGACCTAACCACTGGACCCCCTCCCAGGGAATTCCCCATGCAGCAGCTTTGAATGAATACAGACTCTGAGTCTGGAAACCCAACTGTTTGGCCAAGATGTGGTGGCCTTTTACACAGCAGGCTGTGAGACCAGCGCATCTTAAAACCAGGTCAGAGAGAGGATTATGGCTCATGGTCTCCCGCCCATTCAGCCCTTCATGCTTTGTTCAGCTGCCACTGGTCAGACTCTCTGATCCAGCTGCTGACCCAGACTGCAGAGGATTACTGGTGGGGTCAGAGCTGGGATGCCTTAGGACAAATATCATTCTTAAATGATGAAATATTTTGTAACAGGCAGTACAGGATAGAGACTAACATAAAGATACCCACCCACGTATCCACACCCAACTCTATCAACATTCCCATCCTCGGATCATTTTTTTTTCCCAAGAAATAAAATATTACAGATGGAGTTGATGTTTCTTGTGTCCTGCTTCCTTTCTTTTCTCTCTCTTGGGATAACCTATATTCTGAATTTGGTGATTATCATTCTCACCCATGTTTTCGACTGTACATGAATATAGTCCTATATACACTATATATAGGACACTATATAGTATAGTGTTCTTCCTGCATGTTTTCAAACTTTATATATAAATGACGTTATACGGCACATACACTTTTTTTTTTTTTTTTGCTCAGCTTCATGTTTTTGAGATAAGCCATTGTGCTGGGTATTTACCTATTGTTTCTCAGCCCTGTACCCACCCTTCTGTAGTCTGTATTTCTCAAGCACCTTTGCCAGTTGGTTTCCCTTTGGGTTCTGCCAGTAAGAGGTATTGAGGTGAGAGAAGTCATGGTTTTTCTTTCATTTTTGCTCTTTCCTTTCTTCTGGTGCTTTCTCCTGATGCAGAAGCCCCTCCTCTTCATCCCCAGCTCCAGTCCTGGCCCCTCCTTGAGTCTCCTAGCTTTGGTAACTCCCCCTCCTCCTTTTTGTTCTCCCAATGCTTATGGGTGTAGCACCTTCCTACAGTTTCTAGTCTCTGAGTTATCATCCCTTCTCCTTTTTTTTCCTCTTTGAGCCTGGGAGCATCTGGATAACCATTTCACCTATTAAATCTGCTGTTTGTAACAACTGTCACGGTTTCTGTTTCCTGACGGGGCCCTGACTGCTGAAGGTGTACTGTTAAATGTAGCTCTTGGGAGTTCCTTGGCAGTCCAGTGGTTAGGACTCAGCACTTTCACTGTTGGGGCTGCGGGTTCAATCCCTGGTCAGGGAAATAAGATCCTGCAAGCCACGAGGCACAGCCAAGAAAAAAAAAGAAAAGTAGTTCTGGATCATTCTTTTTTTTGGGGGGGGGAATCATTCGTTTTTACTGCCATGTTGTATTCTATTATTATGACTACATCACAATTTATTCATCCATTCTCCTCCAGAGGGCTATTTCCGTTTTTCCCTGTTACAAACAATATTGCAAACACCATTCTTGTATCTGTTTCCTTATCTACCTATGCAAGAGTTTCTCTAGGGTATACACTGGAGGAGGAATTGCTGGGTTACAGGGCTATGCTCGTCTTCTATTTGCCTGGTTGTTAACCAGGTCGGGCCATTTCACTCCCTGACATCACTTGGTGTTGTTACGCTGTTTATTTCTGGCAATTAGATGGATGTGGTGTGCTCTCTCATTTCCAGGGAGTTAGGTGTCTTTTCATAACCTCCTCTGTGAATTCTCTTTTCTTTCTTTCTTTTTTTTTTGTGGCTGATCTTAGTTCCCTGACCAGGTACTGAAACTCGGCCCTCGGTAGTGAAAGCACCGAGTCCTAACCACTGGACTGCCAGGGAACTCCCCTCTGAATTTTCTACTCGTAACCTTGTGCACATTTTTTTCCTGCTAGGTTGTTTATATTTTCATACTGATTTGTAGTATTGTACATTGATTGAATTTCTTTATATATTCTGAATGCTTCATTGGTGAAATGTGTTGCAAATATATTTTTCCAATCTCTGGTTTGTTGTTTGCTTTGTTTTATGATATCTTTTGTTATATAGAAGTGTTTTCTAAAAATTATAGTCAAATTCATCAGTATTTTGTGATTAATAATACATTTTTCTCTTTTTATCTCAAGGTCATAAAAATATTTTATATTTCCTACTAAATCATTTACAGTTTTGCTTTTCTTTTTTTTAAATTAATTTATTTTATTTTAGGCTGTGTTGGGTCTTCATTGCTGTGCGTGGGCTTTCTCTAGCTGCAGTGAGCTGGGGCTACTGTTCGTTGCGGTGCGCAAGTTTCTCATTGTGGTGGCTTCTCTTTGTTGCAGAGCACGGGCTCTAGACGCATGGACTTCAGTAGCTGTGGCACATGGGTTCAGTAGTTGTGGCTCACGGGCTCTAGAAGCCAGGCTCAGTAGTTGTGGCGGCCAGGCTTAGGCGCTCCGCGGCATGAGGGATCTTCCTGGACAAGGGCTCGAACCCGTGTCCCCTGCATTGGCAGGTGGATTCTTAACCACTGCACCACCAGGGAAGCCCAGTTTTGTTTTTCTGATTTAGGCTTTCAGTCCACCTGAAATTTATTTTTTGTATGGTGTGATGTAAGGATCACATTTTTTACCATATAGTTAAGCAATTATTCCACATCAGTTATTATCATTTATAGTTTATCATTTCTCCATTGATTTGTAATGCCAATGCTGTCATATGTTATATTCCCATATGCACGTGGTCTGTTTCTAAACTCTATTCTGTTCCATTTCTGTATTTGTATATTCTTGTGCCAATGCAACAGAATTCTAATTAGTATGATGTTACAGAAAATCTTGCTAACTTATGGGCAAATCCCCCACCTCATTCTTCAAAATTGCCATGGATATTCTTGGATTTGTTCTAGCATATGATTTTTTCAAAATGGACATGGAATAGATTTACCATTTGAATTTTACTGTCACCTTGTCAAATTCCATGAAAAATCCTGCTGAAATATTCACTGAAATTATAGGACTTCCCTGATGGTCCAGTGGTTAAGAATCCACCTGCCAATGCAAGGGGCACGGTTTCGATCCCTGGTCTGGGAAGATCCCACATGCTGCGGGGCAGCTAAACCCATGAGCCACAACTACTGAGCCTGCGCTCTAGAGCCCGTGAGCCACAACTAATGAGCCCATGTGCTGCAACTACTGAAGCCTGCGTGCCTAGAGCCCATGCTCTGCAACAAGAGAAGCCACCGCAATGAGAAGCCCGCGCACCACAACTTAGAGTAGTCCCCGCTCGCCACAACTAGAGAAAGCCTGCATGCAGCAACGAAGACCCAACGCAGCCAAAAAAAAAAAAAAAAAGAAAAAAGAAAAAGAAATTACATTGAGTTTATAGACTAACTAACTTGGAAAGAACTGACATCTTTATAATATTTTCTTCCTGCCCCCAAATAAAGAATACAGTACCTCTATTTATTTAGGTCTTCTTTAATGTGTTTCAACAATACAGTTGTATAACTTTTTTCCATATGGGTCTTGCTCATCTTTTGTCAACTTATCCTTAAACATTTAATAGTTTTATTGCTTTTTTTTTTTTTTTTTTTTCCGGTACGCGGGCCTCTCACTGTTGTGGCCTCTCCCGTTGCGGAGCACAGGCTCCGGACGCAAAGGCTCAGTGGCCATGGCTCACGGGCCCAGCCGCTCCATGGCATGTGGGATCTTCCCGGACTGGGGCACGAACCCGTGTCCCCTGCATCGGCAGGCAGACTCTCAACCACTGCGCCACCAGGGAAGCCCTTATTGCTATTTTTAACAGAATCGATTTATATCACGTCTTCTAGTTGGCTATTCCTAACGAAAAGGAGCACTTTGGATTTTTGTATATTGATCTTGTATCCAGAAACCTTATTAGTTGTGGTAGCATGGCTGTGTGCATCACATTAATAAATCTTTTGGTGTTCTTTCCTTGTATTCTAGGGATAACTCTACTGGGTCATGGCTAAATTCAATTTTCTAGTACTTTCTGACTTTAGAGAGGTGCCTTTGTACAACATCTGTAATCTGAGAAACTGAAGGGCTCTGCAGAGTGACTTCATCTGTCAGAGGGGCAAAATGCTTATGCAGACCAGGCTATTTTCATCTTGAAACCTAGAACAGTCTAATCTGTCTCTACTGACCCTTCTCTGTGTGCTTTTGCTTAATTTGTCTAGGGCTGATTACCACCACATTCCCTTCACTGTTTTAGATTCTTTTTAATTTGAGCTCCATTGAGAGCTCAAACAATATTAACTACCGTCCAGGTTTTTGTAACTCTCCATGGTGCTTATCAGAGTACTTAGGCAAATAACTCTTTTTTAAAAAATTTTATTTATTTATTTATTTATGGGTCTTTGTTTCTGTGCGAGGGCTTTCTCTAGTTGTGGCAAGCGGGGGCCACTCTTCATCGCGGTGCGCGGGCCTCTCACTATCGCGGCCTCTCTTGTTGCGGAGCACAGGCTCCAGAAGCGCAGGCTCAGTAATTGTGGCTCACGGGCCTAGTTGCTCCACAGCGTGTGGGATCTTCCCAGACCAGGGCTCAAACCCGTGTCCCCTGCATTGGCAGGCAGATTCTCAACCACTGCGCCACCAGGGAAGCCCAAGAACTCTTTTTTTAAGGAAAAAGTTGGTTTCTACTGATGAATTGATGAGTTTCTGTTTACTAACTCATTGTAAGCTCATTTTTGTGTTGGCCTTTAGGAAGCTAGGAGCTGGGTTTTGTGCTCAGTGGTGGCACATTCCCTTGACTCTGGTTTATTTTTTTATTTTAAATAAATTTATTTATTTTATTTATTTTATTTTTGGCTGCGTTGGGTCTTTGTTGCTGCGCGTGGGCTTTCTCTAGTTGCGGCGAGCGGGGGCTACTCTTCGTTGCGGTGCGCGGGCTTCTCATAGCGGTGGCTTCTCTTATTGTGGAGCACAGGATCTAGGCGCGTGGGCTTCAGTAGTTGTGGCACGTGGGCTCGGTAGTTAGTTGCTCCGTGGTACGTGGGATCTTCCCGGACCGGGGCTCGAACCTGTGTCCCCTGCATTGGCAGGCGGATTCTTAAGCACTGCACCACCAGGGAAGCCCTTGACTGGTTTTTAATATTATTTTCTCTTTCTATGTGTTCCCCTTATTCAGACAGTGCCCCCACCATAGAGCCTTTTATTATTTAAAAAAATTATTAACTTAACGCCTACCTTAATGCTATATAGTTTTATTGTTTGTATGATTCAGTGTAAGCTATGTCAAATTCTTTTGTGGATAGGTGAAGTTTAAATTCTAAATGATATGAGAAATGTTCAAAAGATGTTGACTGGATGGCGAGTATGAGGACTTTAGCCGGGGTGGAAATCTTCCAAAATTATTAGTGTAGAAACTTAATTTTGATGTTTTAGCGGCTATGCTTATAAAGAAGGCTTTTTACATCCAATACTGTATTGAATTCAGGGGGGAAATTCGATTTTACTTTAAATTTCTGCTAGTAAATCAAAAAGCATTTCACAACCTTATAAAATAGTGATGCTTGGCATGATAATTTCACATATTACCGCTGAATTAATATTTTGTTAAGTACTGAATTGTACCTCTCATGAACAGTTGTGGGCTTTTTCTTTTGAGCTGAATCTAAACCTGATTTTTAAAAATCTCTACCAGAGCGCTTGTGTTCTCTGGGTTTCTGAATTCCAATAACCCTCCTTCAAGGGCATCTCCCAAAGGCGAGCTCGGTCGGTTAACTCGGTTCGATACAAAGCATTTTGTTCTTTTACTCGCGGCCCTTACTCGGTCTCCCAAGGAGACAAGTTGAATGCCCACTAAGTCATACTTTTCCATTACTCATTCGGCCTTTTCTCCCAAGGTGGCGTGTGGGAGGTGCTGTGATCGGGTTCGATAAGAATAGGCCGGGAGGCTTTCTGCGGGATCATACACTCATCCTTTTGCGTGCTTCAACTCCAACTGCGCCGCGTTCGGCGGCTTCAACGCGTGAGATGTTTTCCAAACGGACAATGACTCCACACTCGGCCGCCTCCCACAATCGTCTCTGCTCCCCTGGCCCCCACAGCCCCGCCCCACTTAGGCTTGTTTTGTCCCCTTACAAGGCGGATGATCGGGTTAGCCCGGCGCGCCTGCTGCCGACTTACGCCCTTCGGGGGTCAACCTGGAGGGGACTCCGGGCACAGCCTTCACCCACGCCGCACCCCCGCACCCGCTCCGGCTTCTGAGCCACCAGGAGGCGCCCCGCAGTCTCCGCCTCTCCTCGCCGCATCCCTTCTCCGGCTTCCCCTGCGATTGGCCGGCCACCCCGAGCTCTGCACTCCGATTGGTCGCTGTCCGCGTCAGTCGCGGGCGCCGGGGCGGGCGGAGGTGACGCGCGGCGGCCGGGCTCCGGGCGGTGTCCGGCGCCGGCGGCTGCAGGCGGAGCTTCGCTAGGACCGACGCGGGGCAGTCAGACGGCGGCGGTCTTGGGAGGTGCCAGCGTGAGGCCGAGCCGCTCCCCGACTGCCGAAGCCGCCACCGCCGGCCCTTCGCCGCGCCCCGGTCTCCCGCGCTCCCACCCTCCGCCCGCCGCGGCCCTCGGTGCGGGGCTGGATCGATGCGTGATGGGGCTGCCGAGCGGCGCCCTGCGGCTCTCGGCGGCCGCTGCTCGCGCTGAGGAGCGTCGGTGCCGGGCTCCCCGCGCCCCCGCGCGCCGCGGCGCTTGCTGATCTGGCTGGCCGGCCCGCCCGCCCGTCCGTCTGTCTGCAGCGCGTCTGAGGTAAGGCGGGGGGCGGGGAGGGCGGCGGTGGGCGCTTCGGCAGCGGGGGGCGCTTCGCCGCCGGCCTGAGGAGGGGGCCGCCCGGGGGGAGGGGCGGCCGGCCCAGGGGCCGGCGGGGTCCGAGCGGGGGAAGCTCCGAGCCAGGCCGGAGCCGCGAGTACTGAGGGCGCTGCCCCACCGGGGCAACGGGTGGGGTGGGGCGGGGCGGGGTTGGGGAGCCTCGGCCTCGGGGGTGGGGGACCGTCCCCGCGAGCCCCGGGCTTGGGTCCAGCGGCCTGCCGGGTCCCCCGCAGCGCCCCGCACCAGCCCTCTGCTCCCCCTGAGCCGCCAGGCTCCGGCTGTGCCCAGAGGTCAGCCGAGCCGCCGCTGTCGGCCCATTCGCCGGGCTCTCTGCGCATATTGCGGCTTTGCTCCGTCTTGAAGCTACCCTTTCTTATTTCCCCCCATCCCCTCTCCCCCGTTTTGGTTGGCATCGGGGCTTCGGCTAGGAATGTGGTTGGGCCCTTTTGCCAGATGAAGGCAGGAGCGGGTATCGCGTGGGAGGGGGGAGCCGATGGTGCAAGGACTGGAAAGGAGGGGCGCGGTGGGAAGGGAGGGGGCTTGTTGGATGCTGGCCAGCCGTGGGGAGGCTGGCGTGGTCTCGGCGATCGGCAGCAGCCCGGGATTACTCTAGCAGCCATATTGGGAGGATGATCTGACAAATCCTTTAGGAGCCAGGTCCGGTTTCTGGAAGGCACCGAGTGACAGCCCTGGCAGCTTTCAGGGTGACGGGCCGCACCACAGCCGAACTGGGGGGGTTGGGAGGTTGCTCCAGCCAGCCAGTCATTGTTCGTGCCACACAAAACATTCCGGGCCCTAAAACCAGAATGGAACTCCAAAATCACTTTTTCCCGTTGGTGAATTGCTAATTGAGCTTCCAGGGCAGAGTGCCTTCAAGATTCCATTCTTGTTGGGGTGAAATGATGGGTTTCTGTGTTCGTCTTCTATGACCAGGGCTATGGACACAGAAGGGATGATGATGCCTGACTTGTACAGAGGCAGATCTGAGGATTGCTAAGGCCAATTTATCAGGATGGAGGCCTGGAATTAGTATGTTGCGTCGGGTGGATAGATGTTCAGAGTAGCTCAGTACGCAGAGGTGAAGTAAACTGGAATATTCTGATGATTGTAGAGGCTTGCAGCAGTATTTCTGAGGCCGCAGGTTGTCATCTTTGTGGAATCTCGAGGTAGCTGAAATTAGATTGTCAACAGATCCCTTGCTCACATATCTCTTACTGTTCTAGGCAGCTGTTCTGCTGATACTGAACATGTTTTGTGTCTTAGATGGGTCTGTCTGAGCCCCATGAAAGTATGGTGATTGGATCTGAATAGCTCTTAAGAGGTGATATCCTGGTGGGTATTTTATATAAAGGCTGGCATTTTGTCAGCTCAGCTTAGTCATAATAAAATCTTGTGTTCTCTAAGAAGCGAGGTGATGCTCCCTAATTAACTTGGTATAGCGGTTGGATTATGAGGCAAGTGAAATTGGTAATGTACAGTTTAAGGATGGAATATGAAGATTGCACACATGTTGGCGTTGTAAAAAAGATCTGGATATGAACAATAAGAATTCAGTGTGAGCATATAAATCTTTTCCTACATCTTGGACGTGGAAAAATCCTGGAGAATGGCATGCCCGCCTTCTTTGTGCCCTTCGCTTTCATTCAAACTCCATTTCTTAATGAATAAATTCCTGTAACTAAAGTTGAACTACTTAAATATTTTCAGATAAGGTTTTCTAAGAAAAGTCTTAACACTTTATTTTTTATTTTATTTTATTTTATTTTATTTTTTGCGGTACGTGGGCCTCTCACTGTTGTGGCCTCTCCCATTGCGGAGCACAGGCTCCGGCCGCGCAGGCCCAGCGGCCATGGCTCACGGGTCCAGCCGCTCCGCGGCATGTGGGATCCTCCCAGACCGGGGCACGAACCCGCGTCCCCTGCATCGGCAGGCGGACTCTCAACCACTGCGCCACCAGGGAAGCCCTTATTTTTTATTTTATCATTAAGTTTTCCTTTTAAAACTTGGTTGAATCAAACATGGCTTCAACAGAAATTAGTGTTTTTTGCATTGTGTTAACATGCGAGAAATACAGGATGTCTGTTTTTAAATTCCATGCCCCAATTAAGAAATATTTCTAAGATTTAAATTTTGACATTGACTTTATTAGTAGAAAAGATCTGAAGAATTGTGGTTAAACATAATTTCAGCATTTGGTAAAATCAGACCTGGTTGTGAGTCTGATTTAGAGGCAAGATTTTGTGAGTCTGTGCAGCTCTGCCCTGATGAATGTTTTTCCAAAGTTTATCCAATTAAGTACAGCTTCTAAGCAAACTTTCCTTTTCAAGACCAGATATGAATGCAGTTTTCCTTTTTTCTCTCGTTTCTCTTTCCCACTTTGAATATGTGCAGGGAATAAACTGCCAAGAAGGGTGCCAACAGAGTCTCTCCAAGGCCAAAGCTTTCTAGCTCACATCCCGCTTTGGTCTTGTCCTGGGTACAAAGTAAAGGACAACAAAGGGCCCCTGCCATGTTTGTAAACCCTCTTCCCAGGCTGCTGATCACAGCAGGTCTTTTCCAGGAGTAAGCATATCCCTTTGGTTTTGTAAACTGATGTGATGTAATTTCACAAGGCTCTGAAGGGAAAGGTATAGCATGTCTACTTCATGTAGTTCTCTTTAAAAGATGGCCTTGTTGGTACAGATACTGGTGAATTTCTGGAGTTCATAAAAGAGTGTGAATAAATACACATTTAGAACTTTTTTTTCGTGCAGCTCATCAGTAGAAGATAAATGAAACAGATGTGACTGTAATAGCAAAAACCTGCCAAGGGTGCTTTGGACTTCTGAGTTGGACTTTTCGATTAATGGCCCAGTAATTCGTTTATGCTCACTTCTACGACATTCATTACCAGTTAATTAAGAGTGTGTGTAGAGATTTAGTTCTTTACTCTCAAGGAAGTTTCACTTTATCAAATGCCTATGGATATGGTAAGATGAAGTTAACTCCAACTCCTTTCTGTTTTAGTACAGTTTAGTGTATTGCTGCCCTTGCCATGGTGGTTTCCATGATTTTCAGTCAGAGCCTCTTCCCTCTCTGTATTGCCATATAATACTTAACTATCTAATACTCGATTGGTACTTTTGTTATTATTTTGTAGTGGTTTGTATATGTGTTTTAAGTCACAAGATTGTAAATGTCTGATAGATTTTAGAATTTTTTTTTTTTTTTTTTTTTTTTTTTGCTGTACGCGGGCCTCTCACTGCTGTGGCCTCTCCCGTTGCGGAGCACAGGCTCCGGACACACAGGCTCCGCGGCCATGGCTCGCGGGCCCAGCCGCTCCGCGGCACGTGGGATCCTCCGGGATCGGGGCACGAACCCGTGTCCCCTGCATCGGCAGGCGGACCCCCAACCACTGCGCCACCAGGGAGGCCCAGATTTTAGAATTTTTTTACCTATGATATCACATTTTTTACGCCAAAGTGTATCATTCAACTACACCATCACCTACCATTGCTCTGTTTGACGACTTGGCTTGCTTCTCCCTTCCATCCGAATCTCTGACATCATCCTGGCAGACTTCCGTGACTGTATAAACAACAACCACCACAACAATAATGATAAAATAGCTTACTCATATTGAGCTCTTTCTATGTGCCAGGCTCTTTTCTAACCACTTTATTTTACATTTACTCGCTAACTTAATCTTTATAACAACCATATAAAATAGATACAATTATCTCCATTTTACAGATGAAACTGAGACAGAGGCTAAATGACTTCCCCAGGGTCACTAGAAGTAAGTAGTAAGTGACCACTATGCTGATCTTCCTTTATAACTACTCTTAACTTTAAAATTCCTTGACTTCAGCTCAAGCAAACGTTGGCTTCATTCTGTTCCAGTAACTCAGTATTGTGACCATATCTTCTAACATGTCATCACCTTCAGATCTTCAACTATGATAATTTACAGCTCTCACTTTAGTAGTCTGTTGCTGTGTGTTCTCCCACCTCAAGTCTTTGGTCCATTGGCCCCTTTCAGATTTTACTTCTTTGTCTTCCTTTTCTCCACTGTGATTTCTGGGTGCATTGCCTCAGCCATTTTCTTACTAGCACTTGAAGTTTTTAATTCTTCTTTATTGTTCTGCAAGACCCACTGTGCCGATGCCAGCCTTGCATCATTCCTATCATCTGTAGCCTCCCTTTTTTACTCTGTGTCATGGAGAAACCTCACACAGTGCTGGGGATTGGTACCACAGTTGATGTGTAGTCTTAGGTTTCCCCTGAGTCTGTCTTTGGTGTCTGTCAAAGCATTTCTGCTCAGTTCCCTCCCCCGTTCTCCACACTGGCTTTTCAAAAATCTTGACCGTTTTAGTTAGGCCTCCCCACTGCCCCATACTTGGCATAAACCTTACCTATAGCCTCATAGGAAAGAAAAGGCGTGGATTCCCCCACTTCCCTTTCCTTTGCTTAGAAACTTCTCTGCCTTCTTTTTTTTTTTTAACATCTTTATTGGAGTATAATTGCTTTACAATGTTGTGTTAGTTTCTGCTGTATAACAAAGTGAATCAGCTGTACATATACATATATTCCCATATCTTCTCCCTCTTGCTGCTCCCTCCCACCCTCCCTACCCCACCCCTCTAGGTGGTCACCAAGCCCCGAGCTGATCTCCCCGTGCCCATAAATCTTTATAGCCTTCTGACATTGAATGAATTGATAAGTTTGATCTAATTTTCTCTTCTCTGAAGTTAAAAGCAAGTCCTCATTTGATTTTATTTTTCTGAGGAAATACATTCCTTGGATACAACAACTCTGAACACCAACCACAGCAGTACCTGCTTTGACAAGCTTGCCTGCTGTATTAGCATGAAATAATTATGCAGGAGCCAGAACAGCCTCATTTGCTTCATCACATAATCATGTACCAAGCAGGCATCTTTCCTGAGGAAATACTGAAAACTTCTGATGCCTTCCTTCCTACCATAATTAGAAAACAATTCAGACTACCCTCGCTCTCCATAGTGAGGTCCTTGGCTCTGCTGTCCCCCACCCCACGCCAAACACTCACATTCTGCCTTCTTTCTTACCCTCTTTCCTCCAGTCTCAAGGGGAAGGTTACCCTCTCTGACTTCAGCTGACCCCTTGGCTTGTGTTTTGTATATCACTGCCTTTCCTAATCTTTGGGGACTTGCTGTATTGGCTACTTTTCTTTCCCTCTTTCGCTGTTTCCCCACACACAGTTCCTTGAACACAGGAGGCGCAGTCCCACAATAGGGCCTTTGCTCTGACTCTTTCTTCTGCTTGGAACACTCTTTCCCTGAAATCTGCTTGGCTGATTGCTTTACCTCCTTCAGGTCTTTGCTTAAACCTCACTACCTCAACAGGCCTATTTTGACCTCATTTATGCACCTGCGTGGCACCCCTTCCAGCCACACTCCTGAGCCTCCCGACTTTGCTGTACTTTTCCTCCTTCATAACGCTTATAATCACCGAACATTCTGTGTAATAACTTAAGTTATTATTTTAATGTCCCCTCTCCCCTACTAGAAGGAAAACTCCTCCATGGCAAGGATGTTTATCTGTTTTGTTCACTGATTTATCCCAGACTCCTGGAACTGCCTGTCACATTGTAGGCACCTCATAAATAGCTGCTGAATAAAGGATAGAAACATCCAAGTCTTTCGTATTAATAAAATGGGGTGGGGAGGAGAAAAATTCCTGCTTCATTCCTGTTCCCTCCTGGCTGTCTCTCCTGTCCTCACAGCCAGCTTCTGGAAACAGTGAGGATACTTGCATTTCCAATTCCTTGCCTCCTAATTACTCCCCAGCCCACCACAGACTAGCTGCAGTGATCCCCCCACTTCACCAACACTGCTCATGCTCTGGTTTCCAGCCCTTTGTTGCTGATACCGGGGGGCACGCCTCACGCCTGTGCTGTATTGAAAGTGTTGCTCACTTCACTCCCGCCTTTGTCTGCTTCTGTATTGTGGGGCTGGTTGCAGTCTCCTGGGCCTCGTGCTTTTCTGGCCATTCACATGGCTATCATTCATTCAACACAAATTTTTGTATAACTTTTAAAGGCTTACTTTGTTTCTAAGAACTAGAATTTTGACAACATAACATTTTCAATGTTAAAATAAATAGCACATTAGGCTATTACAGGAAAGTTTTATTTAGTTATAATTTATATCACTTACTGCTTTGAAAAAGGTTTTGAGCAGCTTACCACAATACTATGTATACGGTGAGGCTGTTAAACATGGAGAAGAAACAAAATCTATGTGACAGGAGGAAAAAGTAAATATACAAATTACAACAATTTGCATATGTGTAAGTTTGTATAGTGTGGTTATTGTAACTTAGTTTTGAAGCTTTTGAAAGTCCAGATAAAAAGGGAAAGAGAAATTATACACTTCATTCTGGTAAAAGAAAGCTAATGATTTGTCAAGAGGAACTTTTTTTCTGGTAATGAATTCTAAAGAAATTCTAAGAGAAAAGTGTTATAGACATCCTGATAGAAGGATATACGTACTAAGTGTTTTCAGCAGGTCTTTAAGTAAAAGGAAGAAATATTCTTCAAAGACCTGTTTTAAAAAAGCAATCCACCTGCTTTCCGCACTGAGAATACAACATTAAAATGTAACCTAAGTCTTTTCTATGAAGGATATGACTAACGTGGTTCAGGTATATAACTTTAGGCACAGATAAGTCTGAGTATGCCAGCAGAAAACTCATTATTTAACAACCCTGGTGAGAACCTGGAATACTTGTATTCTGTGTTGTCATCTCAATGAAAACATACCTATTAAACTTTGGGTACTGGTTTCTTATGTGGCAAGATTGACACATTGTTGACACATGGAAAAGTCTGACCTGCGTTCCTGCCCAGCTAGTGAGCTACCTACCAGGCAGGTAGGTGTGGTCACAGGCAGATTTCAGAAAGAACCTGGCCTCATACCAAATTTGATTTAACCTCTGACTGAAACTTCCATTCCTACATCATAGCCGAGCTGAGTTCATTTTAACCCAGACAATTCCAGGAGTAGCTGTTGTCATCCACTTTGACAATAGAAGAGCTTCAGTGGAATATTGGGTTTTGAGTGGCAGAGCCCCCAGTGGATCTGCTAAAAAAAAAATTATAGGATGTGGCTTCAGATACTAAAATGAATTGACTTATTAGATAGAGCTTAGTATTAACCATCCAAACAGTGAAAGATAAGAAAACAATGAAAAACTTTAGAGTAGTTTATTTTAAGCCTTAGGCCTTAGGAGCTGTTGTTTCTGGATGTACTTCTTCGTTTATGAGAATAAAAGCATGTCACCAGTAAAAAGGAAGGTTCTTGATTTCTTCATTGCAGTGACAGGAAGACATGTGTCTAATAAATCTAAACATTGTTTCAGGTTATTTCCTATAGTGGTTAAAACAGCTGGGGAGCCTGACTGAGCTAGTGTAATATCACTTGAGATTGAAAATCTGATCTGTCAGGAAACTTCCTGTGCAGTCTGATTCTTGGCATTGGGTTAGAATGCAGAAAGAGGTTTTTCTAACATGTGATCCATTTTGAGCTTTCACAGCTTGGCTCATGGCTGATTTTTATCCACAGAGTCAAAGACCAAGAATAGACATACATACACACACACAATTCATACACACACAAAAATGAATTCTCACGTTTTGGGGGCCATTTTGTCAGTATAGGCATGGTCAGTGACACAGAATATTGGATCCTAAAGCCTGCTTGGTCCTCAAGGAGAGTATTAGACCAAGAGATGCAAAACTTTAATAATAACAAGGAAATTTTCACACCCTCTCAAAACGGGCTCATTAGCTACAGATATTTATTTTGGAGTATACATTTATTCTTTCTTATAATTCATTCTTTTTTTTTTTTGGTTGTGCTGCAAGGCTTGTGGGATCTTAGTTCCCTGACCAGGGATTGAACCTGGGCCCTCGGCAGTGAAAGCACCCGAGTCCTAACCACTGGACTGCCAGGTATTCCCTAATTCATTCTTTTTTTTTTTTTTTTTTGACTATTAACAGAAGTTTAACAAAAAAGTTCAGTAAGAAGATGTACACGACCCAATTTTCATCATAGTAAAATGTGGAGAGGGCACATGTGGAAGCAGTTGATTTCTCTGGTGAAGACAGCCATTGTTCATACTCGTTCCAAGGCTTCTAACATGATGATGCCACTTCCTCGTATTACCACCATTCCAGTATTGTTCTGTTGCCTACTAGTTGCCATCTCCACACATTCACCTATCACAGGATTCATAAAGGGATCAAATCCCCTCAATATTCCTTGGACATGTCTGCCACCATTTAATTTCTTTTTTTTTTTTTTTTCACCATTTAATTTCAATGATAACTTCTTGTCCATAAATTTCTTCAAGTCTGGAGGGTGAGCTTTGCTCATGATGTCTACTCGACGAGCTCAAAGATGCCTCCAAACGGAATTCGAGTTGTCCCTCACCCCTAATTCATTCTTTAAAATGTAATTCACTAGAAAAGATTATCTTTTAAACAGACTGCTTGTTGATATTGTAAATTTGCGGGGATGTAGCAAATTGTGTGAATGTTGAATTTAAAAGACTGAATTTCTTGGTTAAATTCTGTTTTCAGTTGTGACAAACATGTACTGAATAAAGTATCGCTGTATGAGAGTTAAGTAAACTACTGACGGCAACGTGGGGCAGAATGAAATAAGTAGAAAAATGAGGAATCAACACAACATTTTCAGGGAGCAAAGAGGAAGAAGGGATGACTTTTAGCTTAGAAAGGGGGATGTTAAGGAACACATGACTTAATGCTTCCTGCTTCATGGTGACAGTTGACCTTGTCCTCAAAAGATATGGACTTGTAATAGGTTAGAAGGGAGAGTGAGCTTCCAAGCATCACATGCTTGGTGTAGTAAGAGGTGCTTGGTGGAGAAGCCTTAAAGTTGGGCAGTGAAAACAGACTGGGGAAGGCGGTTGGGTTGTGGAGGCTCATGAATTTTTAGGTTGTGTTCTGAGGCCATGGAAACCAACTGAATGCTTTTAAGGAGAGGGAATGACATGCATTGACCCCTGTTTTAGGAATATAACCCTGGCTGTTTTCTATAAAAAAGGGATATTACAAAACCCAACCAACCAAAAATCTAAGATTATTTCATTCTTGTTTTTTCACTTTGCTGAGAAGTCATTTAGTCTTCTCCTTAGGCTCCTAATAATTCAGAGTGCCTCTGAGGGCAAGAGAGAATTGCACAAGGTCAAAGCTAAGCAATTGTGCAAAAATTTAGAAAAATTCGAATGAATTAGATCTAAATGTTTTATTATCCCTTTACTGTTAGTGAAGGCTTCTGGAATTTTTGCTCCATTCCACTTTCCTAATGCTTCTAATCGTATGTCATAAAGAAGGAAAACTGGTCAGAGGAACAGCCTAGAACTGAGGCTGTGCAAGTGACTTAGAGTATGTATGGTTGCCTTTCCTACCTGCCTTTGGCTCTATAAAACTGGAAAATGTATTGTAATTTTTATTGTTTTCCTATAACTTCTTAAAAATATTCTGTAATTATTGTTTCTCACTGGAATTTAAACTTGATTTCAGATTTATATAATTGGTAATTTTTTAAAAGGCTCAGGGAGTTTTGAAACTAATTTGATGGACATCCATTATAAAAGATACTCTTTGTAGTTGTAGGGAAGTAACAAAGTAAAGCTTTCTGTAGTCCACTTAACGGTAGTTTCTCATTACTGTATAAAATTTTAACTCACTTGTGAAGATGGTTCAGTTTTACCACAGGACAGTTAAATCAGAAAAAAAAATGTACTTAGGTTCAGGTTGTTTGGGGAAAGTAATTTTAAAATGTACCTATCACTTCCAAAGAAGAATGACTAAAAGCATGACTAAAATTCTGTCTTGTCCTTAAGGAACTTAAAATTTACAGCAGAGATAAGAAAAACAGGGCTCCCTTGGTGGCGTAGTGGTTAAGAATCTGCCTGCCAATGCAGGGGACGCGGGTTCGAGCCCTGGTCCGGGAAGATCCCACATGCCACTGAGCAGCTAAGCCTGTGTGCCACAACTACTGAGCCTGCGCTCTAGAGCCTGTGAGCCACAACTACTGAGCCTGCGTGCTGCAACTACTGAAGCCCGTGCACCCTACAATGCTCCACAACAAGAGAAGCCACTGCAATAAGGCCGTGCGCCGCAAAGAAGAGTAGCCCCCGCTCGCCGCAACTAGAAAAAGGCCGTGCGCAGCAATGAAGACCCAACACAGCCAAAAACAAAATAAATAAAATAAATAAACTTATTAAAAAAAAAGAAAAACAAATAACTCATTTTGCCCTAGGTAAGGTCAATGAGTTGAGAAGTATTAAATGGAGAAGCATTTGCATTTAGTTTGCAAAGTGGGGAGAATCTATGAAAGCTTTAGAAATAAGTAGCATATGAGAAGGTCCTGGAAGAAAAGTTGGATTTTGAGAAGAACAGGAGAGGAGGAAGGGTACAGTAGGTAGAAGGAGTATTGGAGCAAAGGCACAGGGACAGAAAAACATGAGATGCTTTCAGGAAACCCTTTGGTGGGTGGTTGTTAAGGAAAGTGGATGGAAGGCAGTGTTTTGTGGGCTTGTAAAAATAGGTGGTTTATGTTACAGAACACATTGAGTGCCACTGGTGGGAAGTTCAGTCATTGCTTGGTAGACAGTAGAGAAACTGGACAGTGATATGAAGAGACCTGTGCATTAGGAGTGTGAATCTGGCAGCATTGCATAGTATGGATGGAATATATGAAAATGGCAGTATTGTGTAGTATGGTTGGGGTAGGAGGAAGAAAGAGAGAAAGTGGTTAAGATGATTAACGGTCTTGGGTGAGATGTTTTGAAGGCGTAAAAGGGATGGTATGGCGGTGGTAGAAATGGAGAGACATTTTATAGGTGGAAGCCATGTAATTTGGCAGTTGATTAGATGGATAGAGGAAGCAAGCTTTTTGGCCTATGTGGGAACAGGAGAATGGTGAGAACATTAAAAGAAATAGAAAAGAGGTGGAAGAGCTGGGGGAGGTGGAGAGATGTTTGGGCTTTGGGTGTGTTAGGTTGAACGGTATGCCAGGAGGCTAGCTGGGTAGAAGAGTGAAACAACTATTGAAAGGTATACGTGGGGGGGACTTGAAATAGGAAAGAGGTCAGTATTTGGGCTCCTAGTACTTTATATCTAAATAGTACTTTATGATCTAAAGCTCAGCAAGCAGGTTTCAGCCTTTGTTTTCAGTTTGTAAGTTAGTTAGCAGCACTGAACATTTTGGTAGGCACTGAATAGAACACAAAAGAAGAAAGTTTTGTTTTTTTTAAATTTACATATCTACAATATTCATTAATTGTCAACATTTAAGTCTCTTTTATTACCACCCCTCTCCCCCAAATCATGCTATTTAATTGAAGAAACTGGGTGACTTGAACTGTAGATTTTTCTGTATTCTGGGTTTGGCTGATTGTATCTTCTAGGTATCATTTAAATTGTTTCTTTGCTCCCTATATGTCCTATAAACTGAGGCTTGTTTCTATCAGTTTGTTTTTTTTTTTAAAGAGGAGTGGGATAATATTTACTAGGTGGTGCCATGTGTTTCCTATTGCAGCACCTCAGGAGGCATAGGCCACCTACGTGTCCCATTTTTCGTGATGTTAAGATTGATGATCATTTGGTTCAGCCTAATTCATACAATATAATGTTCCCATATCAACCAACCTTTCGTTTAAGGCTTTTTTAGTAGATAGTGATGATGCAGAAAACCGTTATGTTAGTAGGGTTGGGAATTGGTAACATTCTAATTCTGTCATTTCTTCTGCATTTATTAGTCAGACTTCTTCTGTAAAGAAGAGCTTGTCCTCGTTGTCTGTTTGACTGTCCTGGAATATAGTTTATACAGGATACACAGACTGGACGCATGCTCCATTCTTTTGTTTTATTTGCCAGTTTTCAGAATAATGAGGTTTTTGAAAGTATCGTTATGAACTCATGAATTTATATATTTAATGTTTTTCAGTCCATATGCAGTGTGTTTGTATGTATGTATGTATTTTTATGCTCCAATTATCCCATCTTTGTCCAGTGGGAGCTCCTTTAAGTTGGCACTTGTGTCTTTTTGCCATGACCCCATTAGTCTTTGATTTCTTGCTTGTGGTCATACTAAGATGTCCCAGAATCATCTTGAAATTTCTTGCCCAGACTTGGAATTAGCCACTTTTTCAAGGAACCCAAGTTCAAAGAGATTTTTGAAGGAATAGGATATTCACTTGGGAAGCTATTAAAGAACGTACAAGCTAGAATATAGTCGTGTAAAATGATAACAGTGTTCTCACAATGTGTTTGGGACTGTAAGTGCTGTAGGAAATACCAGTGATTCCTGGAATGTTTGGGTAGTCATTTGGAAGAGTTAAGACTGGAGCTGGGCCATCAAGTAGAGGAGAAAATGAAGATTCATAGATCTGTTGTAGGGGGGAAATTGTTAGAAGGTGTGAAAGAACGTGTGTGGAATAGTAAAGGAGCTTGACTAGAATACAGAGTACCTTGACTGATCTTGTAAGTGCTGGGGAGTAAGAAAAGGTTCTTGGGTTTGGAAGTGCAATTGAAAGTCATGCTTTAGGGGGCTTCCCTGGTGGTCCAGTGATTTATAAGACTCTGCACTTCCGGGCCTCTCTGGTGGCACAGTGGTTGAGAGTCCGCCTGCCGATTCAGGGGACACGGGTTCGTGCCCCGGTCCGGGAACATCCCACATGCCGCAGAGCGGCTGGGCCCGTGAGCCATGGCCGCTGAGTCTGCGCGTCCGGAGCCTGTGCTCCGCAATGGGAGAGGCCACAACAGTGAGAGGCCCGTGTACCGCAAAAAAAAAAAAAAAAAAAAAAAGACTCCGCACTTCCAATGTAGGCTGCGCGGGTTCAATCCCTGGTCTGGGAGCTAGGATCCTACATGCCGCATGGCGCGGCCAAAATAAATAAGTTAAAAAAAAAAAAAAAAAAAGATGTAGTCTTTAAAAGAAAAAGAAAGTCATGCTTTAGAAAGGTTAATATTGCAGTAGGGTTAAGCAGTTGAGTAGAGTTCTCAGCTGGAGGTTTACAACATAATCTTTAGAAAATGAACAAAACAAAACAACCCATACCTGGGCCCTATCTCAAAAGGGGGGTGGCTAGGGTCATTTGCTTTTCAAAAGACCCCTGTGTTATTGTTTTGTGCAAATCCTGCCCCTCTCCCCCCATTTAAGGACTATCGAATTAAATCTAAAAGCTCAAAGATTAGTTTCTTGCAAGTACACTAGGCATGAGGTAGTAAGGACATGGATTAAGGTTAGGGCAATGGGAATGAGAGGAAGGGAGGGATTGAAGGATGGAAATCTATGTTTTATAAGTTTTCTTATGGTGTTTCATTAATAATGTTAGCACGCATGAAAGGATTCAAAGAGAAGGAAGTAAAGGTGACTCCAAGATTTATGGTATGGGTCCAGATAGAAATGGGAAGATTGGCAGAGATTGCTCGTTTCGGGGAGAAGATAATGGGACATACTGAGTGCTGAGATGATGGCTGTATATTAAAGTGGACTCTGGGGGGTTGAAATGTGTTGTGTGTGTTGCTTTTTGTGAATGCTTCATTCACTCTCTTTTGGCAAAGTATTCAACTATTGACTATAGGTCATGCTGTATAGATAGGAAGGGTTAATAACTCTAAGCTTTCATTTAATAAATGTGATTAAAATAAATGTTTGATGTATTAAAAAAAGAACCATCTGTTTATTGTAAAATAAAATGTGAAACAGACTGGAAAAAACATTGCAGCAAATATAAAAAGATTAATATCAACAAATATTGTAATCATTTGAAGCACAAACAAAAAAAGTCAGTAAACCAGGTAGAAGACTTGAACAGATAATTCTCACAATTGGGAAATATAATTCATTAATTCCATCCTTCAGCAAACATGTAGTGAGCTCTTTCATCAGATACTGTTTTAAGTGCTGGCAAACAAGGTGTCTGAGCATTCTGGTGGTGGTGTGAGAGACAGACAATAGACATGGTCCAAAAAACAAGAATTTCAAATAGTGATAGTGCTGTTAGAAAATAAGATAAGGTATTTATTTTTGCCTTTTCCTGTGGAAAGTATTAGTAGTTGTTCAGCTGGAGGTTAGCATTCCTAACCTTTACTTAATTATGTGGAAAAAAATTGGTCAGGTTTAAGTTCTTTTTTTTTTATTATTTTATTTTATTTTTTTATTTTTTGCTTTATAACAAATTAAATCAGTTATACATATACATATGTTCCCATATCCCCTCCCTTTTGCGTCTCCCTCCCACCCCTCCAGGCGGTCACAAAGCACCGAGCTGATCTCCCTGTGCTATGCGGCTGCTTCCCGCTAGCTGTCTACCTTACGTTTGGTAGTGTATATATGTCCATGCCGCTCTTTCACTTTGTCACAGCTTACCCTTCCCCCTCCCCATATCCTCAAGTCCATTCTCTAGTAGGTCTGTGTCTTTATTCCTGTCTTACCCCTATGTTCTTCATGACATTTTTTTTCTTAAATTCCATATATATGTGTCAGCATACAGTATTTGTCTTTCTCTTTCTGACTTACTTCACTCTGTATGACAGACTCTAGGTCCATCCACCTCATTACAAATAGCTCAATTTCATTTCTTTTTATGGCTGAGTAATATTCCATTGTATATATGTGCCACATCTTCTTTACCCATTCATCTGATGATGGACACTTAGGTTGTTTCCATCTCCGGGCTATTGTAAATAGGGCTGCTATGAACATTTTGGTACATGTCTCTTTTTGAATTATGGTTTTCTCAGGGTATATGCCCAGTAATGGGATTGCTGGGTCATATGGTAGTTCTATTTGTAGTTTTTAGGTTTAAGTTCTGTTGGAGTTCCCTGGTAATTGGACCCATAAGTATTTTTCTTTTTTAGTTTTTTCTTTTGTTCAGTTCTTCTTGAAGATGTTTATATAACAGATACAGTACAGATTGAGATCTGTTGTTTCTTGTGGAAATTATTTATGTGGGTTCTTTTCACAGAATAGTGTTCGTTTTGTTCTGTTGGGAGGGAAACTATTCCTCTAAAAAATGTTCACATTTTTTCCTGTGGCTTCATTCAAAAGTGAAATATAGTGATTTGATTCTGCCGTGAGTCAGAGGATAGAACTTGGGTCTCTTGAAACCTTCTCTGCTTATTGTACAGGATGGTTGTAAGGGCCAAATGAGATACATATGAAAGGGTTTATAGAAGTTAAAGGAATCCCAGGATACCTATAGTTAAAGAAGCTAGCTAGAGCTTATCTTTGTCCTTTTGCTGTTTAAATATACATCATGTAACTGGATGTTTCAAACTGAAATTAAGATATAAAAAGTTCAGTGCATTTCTTTAAAGACAAGTAATAAGTTGTTCTGCAGATGGCAAGTTACTTGTGTAAGGAACCCTCTTTAACAAATAAACATTTTGGTTTTTTTCATATATTATTGAAGACTGATCCTGAAAAACAGAGAGCAAGGAAGACGTTTGTTACTTTGCAGTTAATTTTTTTATTATTAAGTCTAGGGACTTTTTAGGCATGGTAAAGAGATAATGGAACAGGAAAACAAATTACAGTCTTTATTTTCTATCTGATAATTTACGGTTGAGAATATAAGATTTATAGGGAAGAAAAGGGATGAGGTTTTTAGAAATGGAAACAAATAGTACTAAGATAATGGCTCATATGCTCAAATTAGCCCATGCTTACTTTAATTCTGACTATCTTGTATGAATCATTTTTTCTTTTTTAAAGGAAACTTGAACATAATTTCATAAGAAGATTTGATTCTTTATTTCTGGACTGCATATATATAACAAGACCATCAGAATGTCGGGAGCCTCAGTGAAGGTGGCTGTCCGTGTGCGACCCTTCAATTCTCGAGAGACCAGCAAAGAATCTAAGTGCATCATTCAGATGCAGGGCAACTCAACCAGTGAGTTCATGTTGTGTTCTATCGATTCTGTCTCATTTTCTTATCCTTCCCCCTTTTCCTGCTTGCCGTGATCAGAATAAATGAACATTTGGCTATTAACGCTTTGAACTTTGCTGTTCTGAATGATCCATTGAATGTTTTCCCCCTGTGATATTTGCTGTAGCATATTTAAATATGGACTATTTATTTTCTTCTTTACAATTGAGAAGTCCCTAGAGAACTGAACGAATTTAGCTAGTGTTATTAAGTTGAAATCTTAATGATAGTAAAGGTGTAAGCAGTGATTTTTAGTAAATGATGCTGTGAAATATACCTGTTGAGCCTCCAAGATTACTTTGCTTTCTTGATTTTAAGTAGCACTTGAGCTTGCCAAGATGGTCTTCACACCTACTCTGCTTCCTTACAATGGTTCTTTGAGTTGAACAACAGATACAGCTAAAACAGATAGTAAACTTGTAAATTATTACTAAAAATTATCAGTCATTGCTTCCTAGCTTGTTTCCCTATATAGTTGCTTAGGTGAAAAATGACTGAAGCTCATTTGAAGCCCCTTCAAAACTGAAGGGTTTTTTGGTACTTGAATTAGTTACTTGATATGGATCTGTAGGCAAACTATTACTTAAAATAGATGTAGGTTCTACTGTTTTAAAGCCTATAACTTTGTGATAAAGCTGAATTGTTGTTCTTTCAGATTCAAGTTAATGTTGAATTGTTGAGGAAACATGCTGATCTCATGTATTTGTGGGCCACTGTTTTGTGTAGAGGATTCTCCCAGTGGGAAATAAAACTATATATATTTAAGGTCTACAGTGTGGTGCTTTGATATGTTTATACATTGTGAAATGATTAGCAAAATCTAATATATCCATCACGTCTCATAGTTACCTTTTATTTTGTGGTAAGAACACTTGAGATCTACTCTCAGCAAATTTTACATAGACAATACATCATTATTAACCATAGTCACCATGCTGCACATTAGGTCTCCAGAACTCATCTTATAACTGAAAGTTTGTACCCTTTGATCAGAATCTCCTTTTTCCCCCCACTCCCCAGCCATCATTCTCCGTTACTGTGAGTTCGCCGTTTATTTTTTGATACAGATTCCTCATATACAACTTTGAACCTTCTGTTGCTTACATACTTTTCTGAACTTGCTAAATAGGACTCACAACATTTTATTTTTTAAAAAAAGATTCAAAAGTAGGAGTCTAAACTGCTGTACCACTGTTTGTGCTTTACATTTGTCAGCTGTGCCAGTGATTCTATGAATTATATATCCTATGAATAATTGTAAAAAGAGATGCAAAATTCAGTATTGTTCTCTAACAAATGTTTATATTCCTAAATGTCACTCATTCAAGCTATGTTATCGTTTGTGTTTCATTTTAAGAATTAAGTTTTACACAGTATAAGTAAAAACTTGCATGGGGCCTTGCTAACCTTCTCTGTATCGTTCCAGTTTTAGTATAGGTATTGCTGAAATGAGCACACTAAAACCTGATCATTGAGCCCCTTGTTTCTTTCTGAAAAATGCATTTAACTATAACTTATTGGAGGCTTTTTTTTTTTTTTTTTTTTTTTTTTTTGCGGTACGCGGGCCTCTCACTGTTGTGGCCTCTCCCGTTGCGGAGCACAGGCTCCGGACGCACAGGCTCAGCGGCCATGGCTCACGGGCCCATCCGCTCTGCGGCATGTGGGATCTTCCCGGACCGGAGCACGAACCCGTGTCCCCTGCATCGGCAGGCGGACTCTCAACCACTGCGCCACCAGGGAAGCCCTAGTTGGAGGCATTTTTGACTGTTGGTGTTGACTCTAAATATGCTGGTGTGTATCACAAGTTCTTTTAAAGTGCGGACGTTAGGAAATCCTGGATCAGGAGCCAGAACTGATTCCGAAAAGAAATACTTTCCTCTGTTTTGCATGCTGAACTATCCAGGAATCCCCAGTGTCATGGAAATGGATTTTTATTAATGGTTGGGGTATTGCTACTTTCTTTATAGGGTTGGAAATCTTAAACTAAAAACTTTTAAGGAGAAAGTGCATATTAAAAGGCCATATCCACGAATGCAAAAATCACTTTATCATATAATAAAAATAAATGGAAAATGTTTATTAGTACAAGAAATAATACTAACATTTTTCTTGATGACAGATCATTTTAGAATGCCCACATCTTAAATGAGTTATAAATTTATATTCATTGTCAAGGTCAAATAGCATTACGTTAATTTCACCCGTTTTGATTTATTTTTGTGAATAGGTAAAACATTCAGAGAGTATGAAATCCAAAATGTACAAAGAGTGTACAGTACAAACACTCCTCTCACCCCATCACATAGTCAACCAGTTCCTCTCCCTAGAAGTAACTTGTGTTAGATTTCCTTCAAGAGATAGTTTAAGTAGCATTATCTTTTTCTAAGGTAGTTTTTTTCCTTTTAATTAGTGGTAAGGTATAATAGTAACTTATTTTGCAGTCTTGACTGCATTGTATATTTTATTTTATTTTATTTTATTTTATTTTTTTTTTTTGCTGTACGCGGGCCTCTCACTGCTGTGGCCTCTCCCGCTGCGGAGCACAGGCTCCGGACACACAGGCTCCGCGGCCATGGCTCGCGGGCCCAGCCGCTCCGCGGCACGTGGGATCCTCCGGGACAGGGGCACGAACCCGTGTCCCCTGCATCGGCAGGCGGACTCTCAACCACTGCGCCACCAGGGAAGCCCTATATTTTATTTTTTAAAAAAATAATTAATTAATTAATTTGGTTGCACCAGGTCTTAGTTGCGTCAGGCAGGCTCCTTAGTTGCAGCTTGCAGCCTCCTTAGTTGCAGCTTGCTGGTTCCTTAGTTGTGGCAGGCGGGCTCCTTAGTTGCGGCTCGCTGGCTTCTTAGTTGTGGCTTGCTAGCTCCTTAGTTGTGGCGTGCGAACTCTTAGTTGCGGCATGCATGTGGGATCTAGTTCCCTGACCAGGCATCGAACCCGGGTACCCTACATTGGGAGCACAGAGTCCTAACCACTGCGCCACCAGTCCCCTGCATTGTATATTTTATTTTATTTTATTTTATTTATTTATTTGTTTTTGTGGTACGCGGACCTCTCACTGTTTTGACCTCTCCCGTTGCGGAGCACAGGCTCCGGACGCGCAGGCTCAGCGACCATGGCTCACGGGCCCAGCCGCTCAGTGGCATGTGGGATCTTCGTGGACCGGGGCACGAACCCGCGTCCCCTGCATCGGCAGGTGGACTCTCAACCACTGTGCCACCAGGGAAGCCCTGCATTGTATATTTTAAACACCTGAGTAAAGCTATTCGTGTTTATATCTTGTAAAAGATGTTTTTTTTTTCTTTTTGAGATTTTAGCATGAGAGAATATCCATATAAGTTAATAGGATTTTATTAACAAGTATCTACTATATGTATAATGGTATGCTAAGTACTAAACCAATATAAAAAAACTAATCTATTGACTATTCAGGAGAATAAAACTATTAGAGTGTATAGCAAAATTAAGATTTTCTATAGTTCTGGATAGTTATGTGAAATGGATCTGGATCTGCTTAATTTTCTGACTGCTAGTGTTTGATTATCTGGATTAAGAGCTCACTGAGATTATTGATGGCTAATTAAAAAAAAGTGTTAGACCTCATTGTATCTAAGATATGTGGCTCTCTTTTTGACCTTATTATTTTGATTGTATAGAAAATAATGTCAGTTTAGGGGAAAAAAGTAAAATTATCCAAATATGATATTCATTCTGAATGAAGGATTTCAGATGTCTTCACTTGTGGTAGCCAGCAAACTGAAGAAGAAAATAAGATTCCTAGTTGAACATTTTCTAAGGATAGGGCCATAAATTTTGGAGTTTGTGAGGATGCTAAGTTCTATTTACTCATTCTTGTTTATTTCCCCCAAAGATCTCTCCAGAATTATTGAAAATATTTATATGTCTTTTGAGGAAATATAATGAAGAGATGCCTGGTTTTTATTAGAAGTAATTAATATGGTTAGACTAGGCCTGGGCTTATTGTATTAGTACAATGAAAACCAGTCTGTGGACCACCTTAAGAACAGTGCTGAACTACCAATGGTTTTTCCATCATATTTTGTCCACAACCTTTCTAGACAGCAGGCTGAGTAGCTCTGCTCTGTCTTGCCCTATGTCTTTCTCTTCCTCTTTTGAGAGTCTGCTGTAATGTGAGTCTCTAGGGATCACAGAGTTGCATGTACCTTAGGACCCTGCCCTTACGGAGTTAAAGTTTGTGGTAGGAGAGACAAGACATACCAAAATAACCTCAATATAAAGTAAAAGTGATCTAAGTGATACTTGACATAAAAAAGGGTTTTAAAAAAATGCAGATGTGAGTTTGGCAAAGGGCACATGTAAAATTCATAGATGATAGGAGGGTATTTCAGCTTGACCTTGAGGATTAAACTAAACATCCCGTATGTTTGGGGAAAGTTTCAGAATTGTAGCTTATTAGGACTTATTAGTGTTATATCTAGATTGGTACTCCTAGCCTCATCTGGCTATAACACATTGCCTCTTCGCTTAAACGTTCACCAGGAGAAATTTGTGACTTTTAAAATAACATTAGCCTCCTGAAACAAAAGTCCTCGTTAGATGAATCAGCCTTAGAAAAAGTAGTATTAGTTTTCTAGCTGAATGCTTTGTCATGGTTCAGAAAGTTTGGGGTAATTTTGGTTTCTTTGAAAGGTGTTTGTTTTTGGAAAGCTAATTACCTAATTGTATCAGAGACTTTTTCCTCTAGAATTTTGGCGTTTTCAGTTTTCTGCTGTTTTCTATTTCTGTTTACAACTTTATATGGCAGTTTCTTAGTAATTTGACTAATATGTAATCCAAATAACTTTTGAGAGATTTTAAGTGAGCCAACTTGTTATGTTTAGAAAGTATTAATGGCTTGTTTTTAAAAAATGGGGCTTAAGATTGGGAGAGAGCATGGATTTTGAACCTAGAATTGTTGCAAAAACTGAAATGAATTTTCTGTAGCCACATGTGTTAGCTGCATTAAAAGGCTGCTATGCTGGCAAGCTGGCCTGGACTGCTGCTCACAGGGATTATGGCTGATTGTAGATGGAATGCAATGGAATGTTCTTGCCATAAGGTCTCATGAAAAAGTAGAAGAGGGTGGTGAAGAGTACTTTAGGGAATGTGCTAGATTTGAAAACTGAGTAGTGGCAGTTTTATTCAAGCACTTTCTGGTCTCAGAGGGAGTATTTTCCATGGCACAAATAAATGTTACTGTCTTGACATTTGGGAGACCAGGGTGCATACAAATAGCTTTGTTTAATAATATCCCATTATATTCCAAGTTTCTCCCACTTTGGAAGCATTTTTTTATTGTCTAATTACTTTAAAAAAGGAAAATGGGACAAAATTAATGCTCTAACTGCTCACATTTATGGTTACGTTATGTGTGTAAATCTGGAGACTTTGAAACTGCATAAATTCCCCTCTGAAAAACAATAAGTTCTCACACACTCCTTCTGGTGATTAAATTGTGATCTTTTGCTTTGTCTTTAACCATAGGAATCAGTCTCTAATCCTTTGGTAAGTCTCCTTCATATTTTTATTAATTTTCCTTAGTTTAGGATCTTTTTTTTTTTCCCTATGCCTAGGTATTAAGTGGGATAAAAGAAATCCTGTTGTTTTTTTTTCTGCTAATTGCTTATTTTGTATATTTTAAAAGGCTTTTTCATTCGCACATGTGCATTTCTAAACCAAATGCTGCACATCACAGCTGGTACAAAGAATGACTTCATGTCCATTAATGAAAATTTGGGATGGAGGAGCACAGGGACAAAATGGAGTTTGGAAAGGAAGACTTTTGAAAGGAACTCTTATAAATCTGTATGTTTTTTCTAGCATAAATTAATATAGCTACATGAAAATAAATGTAAATGCATATAAATTATCTTTGTGAACATTCTGGAAAATAAGAGGGCAAGAAAGGTTACTTCTATTTTTACCTCTTTACTGCAGCCTACTGCTGCATTTTGATGGATTTTTATTGTTGTTCCAATTAGGTTAAATGGTTAGCATCTGTGTAATTTTGTATTCCAGTCTTTTCTTTTTAGTCTTTAGTTTTCTCCTCTCCTTAGTGTTACCTAATTCGCACTTGCACTTGTATTTTAATCTGAGTTTCTTTTACTGGCGTCTATGGTTAGACTTCTGAGTGTCTATCAAGGTGGGAGCCCTTTGAAATTACATGCAAAATGTTTCATGCATATTCCTAGAGAGAGGGTAATCACATTCAATATGATTTTAAAAATTCATACATATATATATATATATTTTTTTCTTTTTGCGGTATGCGGGCCTCTCACTGTTGTGGCCTCTCCCGTTGCGGAGCACAGGCTCCGGATGTGCAGGCCCAGCGGCCATGGCTCACGGGCCCAGCCGCTCTGCGGCATATGGGATCCTCCCAGACCGGGGCACGAACCCGTATCCCCTGCATCGGCAGGCGGACACTCAACCACTGCGCCACCAGGGAGGCCCCATACATATATTTTTTATTGAAGTGTAGTTGATGTACAATGTTGTGTTACATATATATATATTTTCATATTCTTTATCCATCCGTCTGTTGATGTACATTTAGGTTGCTTCCACGTCTTGGCTTCAGTACATTTAAAATTTTTTAAATTTTGGCTGTGTTGGGTCTTCGTTGCTGTGTGCAGGCTTTCTCTAGCTGTGGTGAGCGGGGGCCACTCTTGGTTGCAGTGTGCGGGCTTCTCATTGCTGTGGCTTCTCTCGTTGAGCAGCACGGGCTTTAGGCTCAAGGGCTTTAGCAGTTGTGGCTCGTGGGCTCTAGAGCACAGGCTCAGTAGTTGTGGCACATGGGCTTAGTTGCTCCGTGGCATGTGGGATCTTCCCGGACCAGGGCTCGAACCCGTGTCCCTTGCATTGGCAGGTGGATTCTTAACCACTGTGCCACCAGGGTAGTCCCGGCTTTAGTACGTTTTTAAAGAGAGCTCTGTCCCCAAAAAGGGTTAAGAAGCACTAGCCTAGCATCAAAATGTCTCCTTAAGTCTTTTCAGGATAAGCCAGGACATGATTAGGTCAGACTAAGGTGTAAACTCCATAATATAACACCCAAAGTGCTTCACAGTGTGGCTGGAGGAGTAGGATAAGGACAGCTCTTCAGCTACTACTTCTTCACCTCGCCACCATGTGCTCTAACCATAGAGATGCAATGTGCAGTTGTTTTTTTTTTTTTTTTTTTTTTTTTTTTCTTTTTGCGGTATGCGGGCCTCTCACTGTTGTGGCCTCTCCCGTTGCGGAGCACAGGCTCCGGACGCGCAGGCCCAGCGGCCATGGCTCACGGGCCCAGCCGCTCTGCGGCATATGGGATCCTCCCAGACCGGGGCACGAACCCGTATCCCCTGCATCGGCAGGCGGACTCTTAACCACTGCGCCACCAGGGAGGCCCTGTTTTGTTTTTTTACCTACCCTTCCTGAAGATTCATTTGGTGAACTGTATATCTCACTCATACCCAAGTCATTCATCTCTCAGTAACCTCTACCAATGTCATGAATTTCACTGAGAGTCACTAAAACTGCTGAATATTTTGGCATTTAAACTCCTGACAGCACTATTTTTCTTAGAGTCCAAAACTGGAAATAACCCCCAGTATCCATCAGCAGGGAAATGGATAAATAAACCATGGTATTTACATAATAGTACATAGCAAAGAAGAGAGGAATTACTGCATACACACACACACACACACACACACGCGCGGAAATCGTAAACTGTAGCTATACAAGCAAGTTGGAAAAGCAGTTGATGTATTTTATTTATATAAATTTAAGAACATACAAAACTGTTCTCTGTATTCTTTACTCCATAAAAAGACGTAGGGTAAAACTATGAAGAAAAATAAGGCAATAATGACAAAATTTTGCAGGCCTCAGTGGAGAGATGGTGGGCAAGGAAGTCTGGGAGGGTCATACAGTGGAGCTACAGAGGTGAGAGTCATGTTCTGTAATGGGCTGGTGGGTACCTGGGGTTTTGTTTATTGTTGCTGTTTAAACTCTACATATATTTTATAAGTATATCTATTAAACATTTAATTAAGAAAGCATAAAAGCAAAGGAAAAAAACAGTCTTAATCTTGCAAATTGAGATGCTATGCACCCAGGCCTATTTAGACCAGTGACCAGGGCATATCATACGATAAGCACAAGTCCACGAAATTTGCCTCCTGTCCCCTCTTTCTGAAACCTTTGAACCACTTTTTGACTTCTTTTTCCAAAGAGAGGGATGCTTACAGGTCCACCTTGGTTAAATGACACTCATTTAGTCACTGGAATGTAAGAAGATAAGCACCAAGAAGGTGAAGAGGCTTTTACAGCACAGGAAGAAGAGTTCAGTAAAATATATTGAAATCAGCTTGGGTACCCGTGGCATTAAACTTTTTAAAAATTTTGACACAAAACACTTTTCCTGTAATCAGGACTTGAAGCTATAGCAATGAGAGGGGTCTGTGTGTGTGTGCTGGGGTGGGGAAATAAAGGTGCCCCTGAAATGATATTATGTTTACTCAATTGGAATTGATTGAAACCAATTTTGTCCTTTAGAACGACTTTTGGAATGGGTTGATAAAGGGAAGGTCCAGGTCTTGCACTGTCAGTGACCTTCTCACAGTTTTCCTTGGTATTTAATGACTTCTCATATGGCACCTTAACTAAGCTGACATTCTGGAATGTATCCCTCTCTGTTTCTTACATTTTTCTTCTACTGGGATAAAGTTTATGGTCTTAAAGAAGGGCATTAGATTGCACCCTCTCCTAGATGAGATAAATTCATTTACCATTAACTTATTGAGCACTTTTTTTTTTTTTTGCGGTACGCAGGCCTCTCACTGCTGTGGTCTCTCCCGTTGCGGAGCACAGGCTCCGGATGTGCAGGCTCAGCGGCCATGGCTCACGGGCCCAGCCGCTCCGCGGCATGTGGGATCTTCCCGGACTGGGGCACGAACCCATGTCCTCTGCATCGGCAGGCGGACTCTCCACCACTGCGCCACCAGGGAAGCCCCTTGAGCACATTTTTTAAAGTATTCTTCAAGAACATGATTTTAATGGTTATATAATATTCTGTTGGATTTATGAACCGTAATTTATTTAGCTCATCACTCATTATCAGACACTTGAACCTTAAAACCACTTCTTAGGACTGCTGTAAAGAATATAAGCCCCTCACAGGTGGGGAAGGAATTGTTTTTATTATTTATTTATTTATTTAAAAAATTATTTATTTGGCTGCACCGGGTCTTAGTTGAGGCATGTGGGATCTAGTTCCCTGACCAGGGATCAAACCCAGGCCCCCTGCATTGGGAGCATGGAGTTTTAGCCACTGGACCACCAGGGAAGTCCCAGGAATTGTTTTTAGAAGGCAGTTTATGCAGCTGTCTACCTGGCACCTCTTACCTGCTTGTCTAAATAAACATTTTAAACTTGGAATGTCCAAAACTGAATATCTGATATATCCTTTTGCATTCTTGCTCCCCTGCATTCTCCCTCAACTCAGTTAAAGGCAACTCTACCTTTGTAGTTGCTCAGGGCAAAAATCATAAAACATCCTTGACTCTCTCTCTTATCCTCTATCCATCATAGAGCCCTGTAGGCTCTGCCTCAGAATCTTACTTTCCACCTCCTTTACTGCCACCCCCTACAGTAGCCTCCTTACACCTCTCCTTGCTTCAGCCCTTGCCCTCTAGTAATCTGTTCTCCATCCTTTTAGAATGGAAGTCAGATTATTTTTTTGCTCTAAACTCTCAGATGGTTCCCATTTCACTCAGAATAAAAGCTGAAGTCTGTGCAGGGACCTCCCTTCTCCCTTTGCCAAACCTCTGTAGCCTCCTTGGTCTTTCCCTTAGTAATGCAGTGGGTAAATGTTCCCAAGTCTAAAGTAGTCTTCAGGAACATGATTTTAGTGGCTGTGTTATAGTTATGAATCATACATTATTTAGCTCATCCTCTGTTATCAAACATTTGAGCCTTAGCTTCTCCATTTATTAAATGGAGATGTTGCTAATGCCTACCCAGCTCTCTATTCCTAGGTTGTTGTGAGGATCAAATGGAATTGGGTGTCCGCATAGGACAGTATTTGAAAGTTATTTGTGAAATTGTTTTTTGTGGTTAGTTTTGGTACCTAAATCGTTATTTTCAATGGGAATATAAATGTATAGGCAGAAACAGTTGAACCTGTCACTAAAGGAGGAGGCCTTTGGTATTGTGTGTTTGGAACTGCTTTTTATTATAGGGTATAATTCAAACTTCTTCAGTTACCTAAGTAAGTTGTTTTCACATCTGGATTCTGAAACGGCCAAGAGAGAAGACTGAAAAAAATCTTGTAGGAAACCTGCTGCTTTGCATCTTACTGTTTTAGTCTTTTGAGGTTGCCTTGATTAAATCCAGACTGTACTTCATGTGGCCTTTATATGTACATTTGTTGCTTTTTTCAAAGGGGAAAGCAGCCATGCCCAGTTTTTGTTGTTGTTGTTGTTTGTTTTAAATGCCTTCTTTGCAATTCTCAAGAGTTGTTTTGGAGTTCATTTTTGAAAGTCTGTGCCAACAACACGGTGCTGATAGCTTTTGGTAGTTGCCCAGTGAAGTGTGAAGCACTTGCAGCGGGAGCTCACAAGGTCTGGAGTGTGGTTAGAGAGGCCGCGAAAGGGGCTGCTCGTGCCCATTTTATAGTAGGCGAAGTTGGTGTTCATAGATTTATTTTTTGTAGCATATCAACAACGTGCTTATTTTATGAACAAACATTTCTAGTGGGCTAAAAACTGTTCTTGGTTGTACTGTTTAGGGATGAGTGCTTTGTACATATAGGTGGTAAGAATAAGAAATATGAAATTAGGTTTTTGAGGGCATATGTGGGAAATTAGATTTTTGTTACTCAGCAAACATGGGCTGGGAGGCCACCAGGGGCTCAGAGTGTTTTTAGTCTCATCTTAGAGATAAGTAATCAAAGCAGTGTGGTGACCATTATGAAGGTATTAGGAGAGATATCTAAATAATTGAGGGGCAGGGCCAGGAAAGGTGGGGAATGTCTGGGAAGCCTCTTTTGTTTTGGCAGAACAGAAAACTATACTGCCAGAGTTCCAGAAGCTACGTAAAGAGGAAATGATTTAACTACAATTACTGTTTCCCTGTGACATTGTTCTGGTCTGATACTAGAGATCCCTTTGTAACTGTAAATAAAATTGAGAAGGCAAAATGGGTAAAGGGGAAAACAAAAGCAGCTTTTACTTGCGGTACGCGGCCTCTCACTGCTGTGGCCTCTCCCGTTGCGGAGCACAGGCTCCGGACGCGCAGGCTCAGCGGCCATGGCTCACGGGCCCAGCTGCTCCACGGCATGTGGGATCTTCCCGGACCGGGGCACGAACCGGTGTCCCCTGCATCGGCAGGCGGACTCTCAACCACTGCACCACCACGGAAGCCCAACTTTTACTTTTTAAATTGCCTTTTAGTTGGGGGAAAGCCACGATGATATGTTAATTGTAGTTGCAGGCAAAATCTTTAATAGTTTACACAATTACACAACGACAGTGTAATTGCTACATAGAGACTTTGAGATGTTAGATAAACAAATTTATTCTGGAGAATAAAAGGGCTTTTAAGTACAAATTTTGTTTTGACTGCCTTGTTTTCTAGGACTTAGTAATTAAAACATTATTTCTGCATCTTTTTTTTTTTTTTTGGTACGCGGGCCTCTCACTGTTGTGGCCTTTTCCGTTGCGGAGCACAGGCTCCGGACTCACAGGCTCTGTGGCCATGGCTCACGGGCCCAGCCGCTCCGTGGCATGTGGGATCCTCCCAGACCGGGGCCCGAACCCGTGTCCCCTGCATCGGCAGGCGGACACTCTCAACCACTGCGCCACCAGGGAAGCCCTATTCTGCATCTTGATGCTGGAGTAACAAAGTTGTAAAGAAGGCCAGGGAAAAGGGGGGTAAAGTTGGGGGACTTAGCAGACTTTGTAAGGCTAATTTTGACTTGAAGGCACTCTAAGAAAGAGAAGATGGTCTTGCGGTTCATCAGTAAACTGAAGCCTATGGAGCATTTTATGGGGAGTCATTTTAAGGCATTCCATTTATCTTGAATAAGGGTCTTCAAGCCTTTACGTGAAAGGTGCTGTCCTGTTCTTCACTCTTCTCCGGCTCTCCTAAGGTAAGGAATGTCAGCTACAGCATGAAGAATAAAAAGTCTGAAGGCACAAGGGGAAAGGTGTGCAAGGTGCAGGGAGAGGATAAACTCAAGGTCCTCTCCCCTGTGGACCTGGGAAAAGATACAATCAGATCTTCGGTTCTGAGGCTGGCTTTCTGATTTATGAAGGGAGAGTTAAGAAAACAGCCTGGAAACCAGATGAGATCTGGATGGTGATGGGAACCAAGGCCCAGAGGTGAGGATGAGCCAGAGTGAGTTATGGGGAAGTCAAGTGATAGCCTGACAAAGACTCTTCCTCTTGGGAGTCCAGAAGGTGGTTATGATAGTAGCTAACATAGCTTGACTTCCTTTGTCTCTTGCCTCTCAGGACCCCATGCTCTCCTGATTGCCTTCCTTCCTCCCAGGCCATTCTCTGTTCTTCCTTTCCTCCTGTGTTAAAAGTACACCAGGACCTTGTCTCTCCTCTTTGATCTCTTTTCTGTCTACAGAGAAGACAGACTCCCTAAGTGATTTCATCTAGGCTCAAGGCTTTAAATGTCATTGAGGTGACAATGACTCCCAAATTCATTTCTCCAGCCTGCACCCCTTTGTACAACTCTACACTGTCTACCCGGCTGCTAATTTAACTCTACTTAAAGGCCTAAGAAGTATCTCAAACTCAGCGTGTCTTCAACAGAACTGATTTCCCCTCCTTGCCCAACTAAAGTGGCTCTTCGTTCATTCTTGCCCATTCTTTAGTTTCTCAGACCAAAAATATTGGGGTCACTCTTGTCTTCTTTTTCTTACAGGCCACCTGTAATTCATCAGTAAGTCAGCCTTGTTGTCTCTGCTTTCACAGTCTCTCCTGAATCTGGTTACTTTTTATTGTTTCTACTCTAGTCCAAGAACACTCCAGTAGCTTCCTATCTTTCTGTTTCTGCTTTTTTTCCTATGTAGTAGGCAGAGTCATATTTTAGAAATGTAAATCAGATTATGTCAGCTTGTGCTTCAAGTCCTTTGTTGGCTTCCTATCACTTTTAGAATATAACTAAAAACTCTGACCTTGGCCACAGGCCCCAGAGAATTTGGCCTCTGGCTAGCCCTCTGACTTCACATGCCATTATAGTTTACTCCTTTGGCTACACTGGTGGTCTTGCCGGGCCCTAAATGTCATGCAGGTCCCTGCTCAGATGTGGCAGCCTGCCCACTCTTATCTAAAATAGTCACTCCTGCTACCTCCATTGTCATGTTATGTCTCCTAAGTCTTCTTTATTTTTCTTCCAGGTTGTACTATCTCTATTAGTTAATTATCTGACTTCCTGATTAGAATGTAAGCTCCTTCAAGGCAGGGACTGTTTTTTCACTAGATACCTTCAGGCCTGGGGCATGGTAGGCACCCAGGTATTTGCTAAATGAAAGAATATTTTGAGTATTTACTTTGTGCTAGGCCCTGAGCTAAAACTCTTGACATCGATTAGTGATTAATCCTCCCAATAAGTTCTATAAAGTTAGGCACTATTATTGTTGTACCCATTTTACAGATAAGAAAACTGAGGCTTATTGATTGTTATGTGCTGAGTGTATAGATGGACCCTAGGATAATATTGGATACTTAGGGTGGAGTTAGATCAAAGCCTCTACAGTATTCTATTTCCTTCACTGCTAAAATATTTAATAATGTCTTCTAGAAATATTTTCTAGATCAACTCAGGTTTTGATCATTGAATATTGGGTCAAATTGTAAGACAAAATTCAGTTTTGGATCAAGAAACACAATGCTTTTGATATAGGAATTGACCTTTCTTTCTCCTGGCCCCCACAAATGCCACAGACTGGAACTCATGGATTTCTGATGCCAGATGCAGTTCTCATGGGGCATTATGTAAATGGCAAAGATGTTCTGCAGTAGTGGTTGTGTTCTGTGTAATTGGTCTCCACACTTCCATTCATGCTTTCCTCCAATCCAGTCTCCATGCTTTAGTCCATCCATCACTGTAGTCAAGCCACTCCAGTGGCTTCTCACTGCTCAGGGGTTCACCAGCTCCTTGAGGTCTGTCCACGACCTGAGATTTTAGTGCTTTTCCACCCTTTGCTGCTCACTGCACTTGAGCTACGCCTGTCAAACCAGTGCCTGGGTTTCACATCCTTCTTTTTGCCCCAGGGCTTCCTAATGCAGTTCTCTGGCCTGGGATACACATTGCCCAGTGGGTCAGAGCCTTGGAGCCAGATGGTCCAAATTTCAGTTCAGGCTCTGACCTTGGGCAACTCAGGCACTCCAAGTGTAAAATGGAGATGATAATAACGTGAGGTTATTGTGTGGATTAAATGAGTGTGTACATGTAATGCTTTAGCACAGTGCTTGGAACATAGTAAGCATTCAGTAGGTGTCGGCTGATACTGTTATCACTCGGCTTTCCTTAGCTGTCTCCTGCTTATCCTTCAGCTCCCCCTTCTCTCTCACCAAATCAGAGTTTACTGACTAAAAAATTGCCTCTTTTATATGTTTCTGTTTATATGTTCTTATAGGACCCCATGCTTATCTAGCATGGATCTTACCATAATTTGAAAGCATGTATTTATTTTGTGTGATTATATGTCTGTCTCCTCCATTGACTCTGAGCTCTAGAAGGGTGGAAATAACTCTTTTGCTTGCCATTGTATCCCTAACCCAGTGCCTGGTACATAGTTTGTGCTTAATAAATGTGCTCAGTAAATGTGCCCAGTGAATAAAGGGCTCCTAACTTTTCCTTTCTTAAAATAGGATCTTGGGATCTTTTGTGATAACCCTTCCTTTGAGAAAGAGTAATGTCAGTGTGGAAACTAGCATTATTTCAGACTTGGGAGCTCACTGAGTACAAGTACACAGGGCAAAGGGGCAGGGACTACTGGAAGATAGGCAGAAAGATCAGGAACATGGACTTGTCCGGATGGATGTTGTTGTAACATCTGGGCTTTGAGTGATGCACCATCCTGGATGTAGCTATAATATGTAGATATTCAACAGTGATTCAACCAGTTCCTGTATAATCCCTGCTCTGTGCTGGGCATTGAGCCAGGTGCTGAGCACCTCACCCTTCTAATTGAATGTATGTTTCAGGGGAACTACTTGGAAAGATGAATGCTGAGAATATTAGCATCTATTTACATCTTTTGGTGTTTTTACCATATGGCAGTGCCTCTTGGGTGTGTGTCTTGTGTGTGAGGTCAAGAATTTGTTTCATACCTACACGAGAATTGGTATGCGAGGCAAGCTTGTCACATCTGGGACACTGGAGAAAATTTTGCAGCAATAGATTTTAATGTGGTAAGATACCTCCGTCTGCCATGAGATTCCATGTTTCCTGTGAAATACAAAGTGTAAAAGACAATTGTAAAGACCTGGGGAAGAAGAGGGATTTCTAGTACCTATTCCACTCTTCTGCCCCCAGTGTACTTCCTTTATCCTTGCCCTTCCTGCTGACCTCCATCAGCACATCTTCTTTTGCCTGTACTATTTAAAACCTGGTAATCTTTCCTCTTGTTCCCTGTTTACCTATTACTGCTGTTTCCTAGAAGTTGTATTTCTGTTCTCTAGACTGGAATTTAGATACCTCCTTTCCCGGAGGTTAATGATTCTTGCCAGAAGCTGAATTAGTTGGTTGCTCAGGGAGAAAAGACTCAGTAAGCAAGTGGTATTGAGAGAGCTACATTCCAGTTCACAAATAAGCGTCACCTACTTATGAAGTCAGTACCGTGAGTGACATAGAAAGAGGGGTCATGGTTTCCAGCCACAAAGAAGGGACAGTCTGTAAGGAAAGATGAAACTAGCATACTCATTAGTTTTTTGGGTATATATTGAGTATCTACCGTATGTCAGGCACTGTCCTGGGAGCTAGGGGATAGAACAGTGAATGAAACAGAAGTTCTGGTCTCATGGAACTTACATTCTAGTGTAGTGCCTCATATAATAAGTCAGGTGGTCATGAGAGCAATGAAGAAAAATAAGGCAGGGTAAGAGGATGGAGAGTGAAGTGAATGCTGATTTAAATTAAATGGTCAGAAAAGGGCTGTCTGATAAGGTGATGTTTGAGTAGAGAACTGTGTGAAATTAGGGAGTGGGCGAGTCAGATACCTGGGAGAAAGCATTCCTGCAGAGCAGTAAGTACAAAGACCCTGAAATGAGAATGTGTCTTTAGTAAGAAGGCTAGTGGGATCGGAGTAAAGGTTGAATCTTTGGAGAGGAGGTCACAGAGGGAGTGGAGTTTTGTTCAGTGTATGATCGGAAGGTTCACTGGAGGTTTGCCGTGGAGGTGATCTGGATTACGTCTGAGAAGGGTCATTATCTACAGTGTGGAGATGAGACTTTTCAGGGGCCCAGGGGAAAGGTGGGGAGCCCAGTTAGGTATTGCAGTCATCCAGGCGAGAGAGATGGTGACTTGACCAGGTGGTGGTGAGAAGTCGTGGGATTCTGGATACATTTTGAAAGTAGAACTGACAACATAGATCAGATGTGGAGAATTGCTGGTGGAGGTGGGTCCAGATGTGGAGTACACTGTGTGTCCAGAGAAATCTTGATAGAAGAAGAGGCCTCAGGTGCAGAAGGACTTTAAAAGGGGTCTTGAAAAGTGGCATGAAATGATGATTTTTATAGGAAATAAAGCACTATGAAGTATACAGCACTTAAAATAGAGTTATGTTCTGACTGTAGTCCTCAAAGATATGCCAGGAGTCCATTCCTTGAAGAAAAAGTGTTGATTTGTCTGAGACAAACTCTGTCCACTGATTAACACTTGACCCCGGGAGGCATAAATATTTGTAATAGCTTTTACATTGGTGAAAATATGGTTTATATGTTGAACATATTCATTAATTACTAGAATTCCATTCATATGTGCATGCTTTCTGGGAGACAAGTTAGAAGTCCTGCACACTGTGTTTTAGCTCAGTTGACTTTGATACAAGAATCACTATGTTAAATATTGCCCAGTCTTTTCAGTGATAGAATTCTCTCTATATTCTTACTGTGAAAGTTAATAAAATTTACTGGTATTTTATGTGTATATTGCATAGGTATATACTGTTTTGGTTCTTCCTTTTAGGTTCCTGAAAATGGTACAAGATTTAATGAAATTAAAATTACACATGACCTGTGGAGCACATTCATCTGAGTGCCTTTTTGGTGTAGGGCAGTGTAGAGGATCCATAAGACATGGTACATGTACTGAAGGGATTTTTAATGTGGTAGGAGCACCAGAGATTTGATGGCACATCTAAAGGACTCCAATGTAGTATTTTGACTCTTGCCAAGAAGTAGAATTCTTATATTATGCTTTAGCTTATTTTATCAGTGAACTTTTCTTGCTTTGGTTTAAAAACCACAGAATATGGTTATCATACCCACCAAACATTGGGAGAATTTAAAACAAGATAAAGTACCTATTTTTGAAAATTAACATTTGTGTAGTGCTTTACTCATTTAATCCTGTGAACTAGGTATTACCTCAGTTTTATTTTTAACTATTTATTTGTTTGGCTGGGTCTTTGTTGCAGCACGCAGGATCTTCATTGCCGCATGTGGGATCTTTTAGTTGCGGCATGCGGGCTCTTAGTTATGGCATGCAGGATCTAGTTCCCTGACCAGGGATCGAACCTGGGCCCCCTGCATTGGGAGCGCAGAGTCTTAACCACTGGACCACCAGGGAAGTCCCTTACCTCAGTTTTAGAGGGGACACAAAAGTATAGCAATACCCAAGGTCACGGAAAAATCTATCTATATCTATATCTATATCTATATCTATATCTATATTTTTGGTTGTGCTGTGCACCTTGTGGGATCTTAGTTCCCAACCAGGGATTGAACCTGGGTCCTCAGCAGTGAAAGCACAGAGTCCTAACCACTGGACCATCAGGGAATTCCCTAAATCTAAATATATTTCTTAATTGTTCTTACTGATGCTGGTCCTTTGTTTCCAAATCCTATACCCTTTCTATTACATGTCCTCTCCCCCCCCCCCATTTTTATTAATGGTTGGAAACATCCTGTTTCTTAGTTGGGTTAAAGGAAGTGAGTTAGATCACAGCTGTTATTCAGAAAGAAAAATCCTTTGGCACATATGAAAATATTAATTCATTGTCCGTGGAAGTAATAGTGGAGTTCACGGGCTTCTGATGTGCTCAAGCGCTGTCATTAATATTTTATCCTTATAACAGTTTTTTTTCCTTTGCAGAGTTTTGGAGTTTAAAAAAATTTTTGCTGGTAACTATTTAAAATAGTCAAGATAATACAATGTATATGTAAATATAAAGAAAAATATAAAACAACTCTGTAACTGCCACCCATTCTAACATATAGAAATGACCCATGCCTTCTGAGTCTTTCTGCTTACATCTTTCCCCCCATAAGTCAGGTAACAAGAATATTGAATTTTGCATTTTTCCAAGGTGTCTTTAATATAAATATCTTTCATTTAGGAATTAAAATCTTTTAAATACTGTGGGTAAATTTCATCTTGTTTGACATAACTTATATAAATGGCTCTTTAAAATTATATTTTGATTTATTTATGTTAAAGATATTTTTGTTGCCTGAGGCAGTTATTTAAAAGGCAGTTTGGTATAGTGTATACAGAAGTAGAAGTATAATGTTGTACACATGAAAGTTATCTAACGTTATATACCAATGTTACTTCAATAAAAAAGAAAGAAGGTTGTATCTTTCTTATCTTTCTTTGTATATCTAACACTTAATACACAGCAAATGTGCCCCAAAAAAGTTTGTTAAATGAATTCATGCATCCATGTGCTGAGTGGAATGCATAATAGCTGGAAAGAAAAAAATAGATAAAAATAAAAAGCAGCTTGGTTTTGAAGATGGAAGTTAGGAAAATTTATTAGTTTCAGAAGTTTCAAAGATCTGGGAGAAGGGTATTTGAGGAAGAGGAAAAGGATTTCGTGTGAATCAAGGAAGTTACTCTCTGGCATAGTTTTTCTTTTTCTTTACTAGAGAAGAGGGAACAAAGGAGTAGGATCTGAAAACCTGCCCTTTCTTAAATCGTTCTTGGCAGAATTGGTACTACAAGTGAGTAGCTAAAGATTTAATGAAATGTGGCTTAAAAGTTTTATGACAGCGAATTTCCTAAAGGTTAGAAAGTGTTTATTTTAACTGTGGTTTTGAGTGGTAAAGTCTACTTCAGAGGTCATATCCTATATCTTGGGTTTTTTTTTTTGCGGTACACGGGCCTCTCACTGCTGTGGCCTCTCCCGTTGCGGAGCACAGGCTCCGCGGCCATGGCTCTCGGGCCCAGCCGCTTCACGGCATGTGGGATCTTCCCGGACCGGGGCACGAACCCGTGTCCCCTGCATCGGCAGGCGGACCCCCAACCACTGCGCCACCAGGGAAGCCCCCTATATCTTGTTATTGTCCTCATTGCTGAGCCACTGAAACCTGGAATCTGGTTCACGAAGTATGACACTAATTTCCATTTTCTTGGTAGAGTTTGTGTGTGGTCTTTCATCTTTTAGGAACTATAATTCTCATAGTTCCTAGTTTCAGATGTTGTAAGGAGAGTTCTGAGCAATGCCTGTGATACAGTTTTGGGGGGCAGTGGTCATAAATGTGCATTTACATGCACATATGTATGCATATGCATAGAAATGCCTTACCGTGTTTGCCTTGGTGATTGCCGCATGTAGGGGGTATTTAATTGTTGGGTGACTGGGCTCAGGAACTAGACTCTCCAAACTCACATCGTGAATTGCCACTAGCTAGCTCTGTAGCCTTGGGTAAGTTACTTAACCTCTTTGTGATGATTTCTTTATAAAATGGGGATAATAAAACATCTGCCGTATTGAGTGATCAAGAGGATTAAACAGGTTTGTGCACAGAAAGTACTTAGAGCTCAGAGTAAGTGCTCCATGAATGTTGGCTATTATTTAAATCTTGTAGGTAGTGCCTTTTGTTTAGAAGTGTACATCTTTGCTTAGGCTACCATTTGTGTGTGGGGAGATGTTCTTTCTAGAACCATGTCTCCTTGTCACATGATTATGTGCTGTGTGAGCCTTGTTAATACTCTGTCAGCATTTGAGGTTGGAACATAAGTGTGGCCACACCCCGTGGAATCCAGTGAGAGAGAGCTAAGCACCGTAGCAACTGTTGCTATTTGTATCCTGAGCAACAGCTGCCCCGGGCAGATTTATTTTTTAATCCTGATCTCAGATAGCTTGGGATGTGGCCCTGCCTTAGAGAAGTGGATTGGTTGGTCTGGGCTTTGAGGCAATTTCATGACCACATGTTACAAAGATTCTATTCCGTGTGAAATATGAGGTGCTAAAGCTTTGTGTGTGTGAGGGAGGAAGAGAGGCCAAGCCTCAGCATTCAGTCAGTCCCTGAAGTATGTGACTGGGTTAATCACATAAGAAATCACTTTTTAAAAGCAATTTAATGTATTTTTTGGCCATGTCGTGTGGCATGCGGGATCTTAGTTCCCCGACCAGGGGTCGAACCCGTCCCCCTGCGGTGGAAACACGGAGCCCTAACCACTGGACCGCCAGGGAAGTCCCGAGAAAGCACTTTTAATATGGACAGTGAGGCTTCATACTTTTCAGTCAAAAGTAATTTTACTGTTTATGACAGTCTACAGACGATTTAGAGGTCTGTGTTTCTAGTGTATACATGCACACACATACGTACACACATATATACATATATCTAATAACTTACGTATTAGTTATTATCAATTGTGGATTTCACAAAAACTATCCTTCCAATGAATGCTTCATTACTAAATGCTTTTCTTAAGTACATAATAGTATCTTTAAAAAGCATTTGTTTTAAATAGTGGTTGGATTAATTCAGTAATTTTCTAACTTTTTTTTGGTTTTGTTTTGTTTTTTTTGTGGTATGCGGGCCTCTCACTGCTGTGGCCTCTCCTGCTGTGGAGCACAGGCTCCGGACGTGCAGGCCCAGCGGCCATGGCCCACGGGCCCAGCCGCTCCGCGGCACGTGGGATCCTCCCAGACCGGGGCACGAACCCGCGTCCCCCGCATCAGCAGGCGGACCCCCAACCACTGCGCCACCAGGGAAGCTCCAATTTTCTAACTTTTATTTCTGATATATTGAAATATTTCAAGCCTTATGAAGCACCTTGAAATAGTAACATGGTCCATTTCCAAATCTTGTCTGCTAACTTACCTAGGATTCAGACACAAGACATTTACTGAGCACGTACGATGTTCCAAGCTCTGTTGTAAATTCTGGTGACATCTAGTGAATGTTGTTGGTCTTATTCTTTTCAAGTTCTCTATATAGATCCTACCTATTAAAAATGTGATTATTTTTGTTTTTTGATTGCCCTATTCAGATTCAGTGGTATGAATTTACTGATTTGGATGTTTTGAGTTTACAGTATAACATCATGCTGAACTAAAAAACATTTAACTGAGTCACTTATAAAATCAAAACATTTTCGTCCTCTAGGTATTATTAACCCAAAGAACCCAAAGGAAGCTCCAAAGTCCTTCAGCTTTGACTACTCCTACTGGTCTCACACCTCGGTGAGTGTACCCATGGTGCAGCGTGGTAGAACAGTGTGGGTTTTAAACCTTTTGAAAGAGCCTGCAGGTCCACAGGGAAAGCAGAGATTACCAACATCTAGGGAAATGAAGAGTAAGACCCTTTGCAGTATCCCCTTACTGATTATAGGACCCCAAATCTTGCTGGCTTCTAGGGATTGTTCCTAAACTAGAGTTTGCTTCTGCATCTCTTTGTTATGCATTTTTTGTTCTTTTTTTCCTATTTTCTGTTAGAGTAGGAGGTGTTTTAAACTATTGCAAAGCCTAATTGCCAAGGGAAGCGCCTGTGAAAGGGGTTGGAAAACATTCTTCACTGAAAGCTGTGTTTATTGAGACCACCTGGAGCGAATTAAAAGAAATATTTTTATATGTGGACTTGATCTTTGATCTTTCAGCCCCATTTTCCACTTAAAATTTTCTTGGAGCTCCCTGTGAATGGAAGAGTGATACTTTCAAGGTTATGTAAAATGAAATGTAATCATGTCAGATAATTTCATGTAGATATTTTTATGTATGGCTGGCCTGGATGTCTCTAATAGTGCCTCTGTGTGTGTGCATTTAATGGGAAAAATAAACTATATGTAGGGGGGACTTAAAAAATATATTTTAGGTGATTATTCTGATTTCAAACACTTTTATTTATTATAGAAGTAATCAAATAAGCATAGGAAACAATATGAATAAAATACCATTTATTTTTCCTTTTAATCTTTACAGCCCGAAGATCCCTGTTTTGCATCTCAAAACCGTGTGTACAATGATATTGGAAAGGAAATGCTCTTACATGCCTTTGAAGGATATAATGTCTGTATTTTTGCCTATGGGCAGACTGGTGCTGGGAAGTCTTATACAATGATGGGTAAACAAGAAGAGAGCCAGGCTGGCATCATTCCACAGGTAAAAAACAAAAAAACAAGAATAAAAAACCTCTGTTCATTATTACTCTTAGTCCTCAATTGCATTAACAATTATTTTTATTAGCAAACATTTATTCAGGGACTATCGTATGCGAGGCACAAAGATAAATCCCTTTCCCTGAGAGGAGCTAACAGTCTGATGGAAAAGACTGATAGGTATTCATGTCTGTTTTCAAAGGTGGGAAAGTTGACTTTTTGTAAAGGTTTTGCTGTATATCCAATGCCATGTTACTTTATCTTTTGAACAATGTTATCAGCTTCTTTAAAAAGTGATAGTATGTGTCAGGCTCTGTTCTGAATCCTGGGGACACCTGCTGAGTGTTGTTGGTCTGATTTTTTTCCCCAAGTTCATATATAGATCACCTCTTAAGAATGTGTTTATTTTAGTTTTTTGATTGCCTTATTTGATTGCCGTTCCTTTTATCTTGTTAAATTAATTCTATCACTTAAAGCTTGAACAGTCTGAGATTTTTTTTCTTTTTTAAGAGCAGTTAGTCTTTTGATTCTGTATTGTTTGGGAATGGAGAAAAGTTGTGACACAGGTACATTTAGGAAGAACTTCTTTTGCTAGTAACAGGAACGTGGTTTGCTTTTATTAATGATATTTGGAATTAATTTTAAAGTGTTCTTTCACTATAGGCCTAGTGTGGCCATTGCTATATTCTGAAAATAAAAGATATAAGGGAGCAATATCTACTTTTTTGAATGGATTATTGGATTATAATTTTAAATTCAGCTATATAATTGAAATGCTTATTATTAATATAGATTAGGACATTTTCAGAAAAAAATGAACATACTAGCGTGCACACACACACACACACACACTCACGTATATTTTTTAAAATTTTGGCTGTGCCAGGTCTTAGTTGCGGCACGCAAGGATCTTTAGCTGCGGCACGCAAGGATCTTTAGCTGCGGCACGCGGACTTCTTATTTTCGTTATGCATGCGGGATCTAGTTCCCCAATCAGGGATTGAACCCGGGCCCCCTGCATTGGGAGCACGGAGTCTCACCCTCTGGACCACCAGGGAAGTCCCTATTTTTTTTTTTTTAACGTAAAAAGTAATGTCTGTATTAAGACATATATTTGGGAATTGTCCTTCTTTGTGTATAGTAATGGTAATAATTATAATACTAATTAGAGGAAACATTAAATGTAGCACTCATAATGTGCCAAGCACAGGTCTAAGTCTTTGCTTTTACTACTATGTATTAACTTCTTTGACAATAAAATAATTGTTTGTAGATATAGGAAGTAATATTAAATAGTCCTTCTCTTTCCTTTAATTTGTTTGTTATTGGAATTCTTGTATAGTTACATATGTATCTCTTTTCTGGTAGAATTTTTGAATATTTTATTTTAATGCCAAAGCATGAATTTTTAAGAAGACTTATGTTTTAGAAACTGCTACTTAAAATCCAACTTAAATTCTATTTAGACTTCTAGAGAATCATGAACATATAGTTCATTTTTCAAATGTATATTGATTGCCTTAATAGTAAATATATAGCAAATGAAAATTCAGTGGATTTTTCTTAATTATTCTTATTTAAAACATCACATATTTTAAATAAATTCAAAGGATAGGGAGAGTGAAATTTAAAAATTTTCCTGATCTAGAAAAATTGTTTTCTGTTAGAAATGTCACTGTGTAATGGAACAGCCTCTCATAAAAGGGATTGGAATCTTAAGGCAGAGGTAAAGGGGAAAAATTTATAGAGTCAAAATTATTCTCAAAAATACCTTTATTTACTCTTTTCAAATAGTGTATATTCTCTCTATGCATATATGTATGAATTTACAATGTATATAGGAACTGAGAACATATAATAAAATTTATATCATGATAAATAAGTGTGCAAAATACAGTTTAATAGTAGTTTTACTCCTACAATTATAATACTCATAGTTGAGTCACAGTTAATTCTAGTATAATATGAAGAGTTGAATTCACATGATGTAAAATCAATGACGTAACAATAGAAGAGACATAATCCCTTCTCTTCCCCTATTTGTGGCTTTCTTTCTAAGGAAACATTATTGAGGTGATACTGTTGAGGGACAATAGGGATTAGATGAGAAGAATGTATTAAAAACTTTCCTTTTATTTCATTCAAAGCATTTACCTTTGATGTTGATGCCATTAATATTTAGAGAAAAAAAGAGAAAGGGGATCTCGCTAATCCCTTTAGCACGCATGGGTAATGTAGTACTTCTGATTTATGCTCTTCGTGCCTCTCATTCTGTTTCTACAGTTATGTGAAGAACTATTTGAGAAAATCAATGACAACTGTAACGAAGAAATGTCTTACTCTGTAGAGGTGCGTACAATTGTGGGTTGAAAACAGAGTCCTCAAAAAAAACAACAACAACAGAGTCCTCTGTGCTCCATTCCCTCAAATGCTACTTTTAAATGGTTCCAAATTATGACTGAGCTATAGATCACTTAACCATTGCCCCAATTCTGTACTTGAAGGCTATTTCTAAGTTTTGGTTATAATGAAGAATGTTGCAATTAAATCCTTGTTCATAAGTTTATGGCTTTATTTTTATTTGTTTCCTTTTTATGTATGTTGGTTGTCAGATGATACATTTGAATTGCCAAATGGCCTTTTGAAAGGCTATACCAATTTTCCATTCCATCAGGAGGGTGTAAGCACCCACTGTGTCCTCGTCAATGTTTAGTATTTTTGTTTTTTAATCTTTGCCAATTTAATAAGGGAAATTTTCTCACTCTTAAAATTAGAATTTCTTTGATTAGCAGTGTGATTGAACATCTTGTAAATTATGTATATGCCTGTTTACATTTTGTGATTGCAGTGTTTTTGTTATTCATTTACATGAACTCTTCCCCCTTTAATATTATTAATGACTTTTGACAGGCATAGGTTTTTAAAATATATGTAATCAAATCTCTTCTCCCCTTCTCCCCTTTGTAATTGTTTATAATCTTGGAAAGTTATTCTCCATTCAGTGTATATACCCTAGTTCTTTTGAGAGGAGGTCTGTAGAATTACATTATATATGTTAGTTTATTTGATAAACATTTCCACTTTTTTGTACAAGTGCTTTATGAAGCTGTTGTTTTACACATCCCCATTTTTGGTATTCAATTTCATAGTAGCTGAAGTTATTAAAACATTCTGTTAACACGAGCTTGTTGTTCTGAAAAATCAGTCTGTTTATTAAGTGACTTCTAGATTTTTAAAAATGTATATGTTGTGACTTTCTATAGGTCTTATGCAATTCTTAGTTGATCCACTTAGCTGCTTTGGGTTTTTTCTTTACCTGTAAAGTGTTGTATAAATTTCAAAGAATTCTGCCTGGTAACTATCATGCACCAAAAGGGGAATGTGCTGCTCTAAAAATATTTTTTGTTAAAATGAATTCTCTGAATAGCTTGTCTCATCCTGTAACTATTCTTTTTTGAATGTTAAATGTATAGCAAATGAAAATCAGTAGATCTTTATTAATCATTCTTATTAAAATATCATACATTTTAAATAAATTCAAAGGATAGGGAGAGTGACAATGTGATTGAAGTTTTTGAGCTTATAGGTAATAAAAGAAGCTGCCACTTTCTTTCATATTATTCAGAGTTCACAGGCTTATTTGGAGTGCACAGTGTATCCCTAATTGATACTTCGTTGTTCTTCACATTGGTGGGACCTCTACCTCCTCTCCTGCCTCTCTCCCTTATTTACTCGGCTGCAGCCACACTGGCCTTATTGTTTTCTTTTTTTTCTTTTTTTTTTTTTTTTTTTTTTGCTGTTTCTGGAATACACCAGGAACATTCCTACCTCAGTGCCTTTTCATTTACATTTCTTTTGGCCTGAAATTTTCTTTCCTGGATGTCTTTTTCTTTCTTTTTTTTCCTTTTAATATTTATTTATTTAGTTGTGCCGGGTCTTAGTTGCAGCAGGCAGACTCCTTAGTTTCGGCAAGCAGGTCCTTAGCTGTGGCATGCAAACTCTTAGTTGTGGCATGCGTATGGGATCTCGTTCCCTGACCAGGGATTGAACCCGGTTCCCCTGCATTGGGATTTCAGAGTCTTTGCCACCAGGGAAGTCCCAGTATCTTTTTGACTAAGTTTTCACCTCCAAGTCTTTTGCTCAAATCATACCCTCTCAATGAGGCTTGCCATGACCACCTTATTTAATTTTGCAACTTGCCCTCTACCCCAGCACTCCTGACCTCTCTTGCTCTGTTCTTTTTTTTTTTTTTTATAGTATTCATCACTTCTAACCTACTTTATAATATTTTACTTATTTTTTATGTTTGTTGTTTATTTTCAGTATCCCTTTTAGAATCATAAGCTCATTAGGGCAGGGATCTTTATTTACTGATGTATGCCAAGTGCCTATAAAGTGACTGGAAGCTAATGGTGCTCAGGGAATTGAATTTGCCAAGTGGGGTCTATGATGGTTAGTTCAGAAGTAGTGATGTCTTTAGATGGATTTGCATATTAGAGAATAAGTAACGGAGCACATCAACCGTACTCAGGTTATTTGGGTCCTCTTAGTACCATGCCTGTGTGAAAAGGGACAGCAAGTTTTCCAAGAAAATATAATATCTTCCTGGGATTCAGGATTGTATGTACAAGTTTTAAGTACACGAGAATGATTAAAGTTGCCATTTCAATTTCTCATCTAGGATAACCTGCTTTAAGAAAGAATATTTGTTGTCCTGTTTTTTTATTCTTGTAATAGATCAGTTATCTTTTGAGGGTTTTCAGTATTTTAAAACTGATTTTAAAATACAGTATAAATATAGTCAGAGCAGACTGAAAGAGAATGGAATGGAGATACAGTTTTATTTCAGATATTCTGAAAATGTTTCTCTAGAAATTTAAACTTGAAGAATGCAGGAGTTACATTGTATGCTTGAACAACTCGGTGACACAGAAGTGTTTTATTCCTAGGGAAGCATTGTGATGAGGCTTACTGTGGTGAATTTTTCCCACTTCAGAGCCTTGGTTGCTTAGAAGTCTGATCTTATAGATCCTTCAAAGCCAGACTCTTGAATGAAGCTCATCTGACTGATGTTAGGAAACCACCATGTTGGTTTGTTACTTTCCCATGAGGAATAAATATTACCCTGACCAGAACACTCACATTAGCAAGACTGGTATATTATCCTCCTGTGGGCAGACCTCTACTGGAACCCTGTTGTTTTTTTTGGTGAGTATGGAATTGGAGAGGAGTTGATTAGACAAATTAAATGTTCAGTTGCTTCAGATGAAGAAATGATAGCCTAATACATCCCTTTCCATGATAGGAATGTTCTTGCTGATGGGACAAGAGTTCCTGAAGTGCACTGTCTGTGGCTTCCCCTTCCCAAACAATCAGGTTCCACACTCACCAACGCTTACCCCTTCTGATAGATATATGTTTGGTCACAATGTGGCCAGACTTAAAGTATGAGTCGCAGATCTTTTTGTCTTCCCTGCTCTGGAATATTGATGTTGTTCCTTGGTTTTAACACTAATAGAAATCTTGTTTCCAAGCTTTTGGAATAACCTCATTGTAATCCCCAATTATTGACAACAGCATGCATTAAAAAAACCCAAAACACTAATAACTGATAAGTTACTACTAAAAATGATATTTTTTCTGCCTACGACAAGTAGCAGCTATTGTGTGCTGAGAGAGCCTGTTTACCCCCTTTTCTTTCCTGAGGAAGTCAGAAGGCTGGTTCTAACCTACTCAGTTATATCTATGTTACTGGTAATAGAATAAAAGGGACTGGAATTGGTATTTCACGTTGTAAAGGTTACTGATCTCTAATTGTAGAGCTTTTAATAAAAGGTGAAAAGATTTTAAAATCTTTTTAATGTATAGGATTTCTTTTTCCAGGTCCTCTAAATCACTTTAATAATATGTTCCTAGGTGAGCTACATGGAAATTTACTGTGAAAGAGTACGAGACTTGCTGAATCCAAAAAACAAGGGTAACTTGCGTGTGCGTGAACATCCACTTCTTGGCCCATATGTGGAGGATCTGTCAAAGTTGGCAGTAACTTCCTACACAGACATTGCTGACCTCATGGATGCCGGGAACAAAGCCAGGTATGGTAGTAAATAGACTGATGACTGAGGTCTTTGGTACATTTTGAGGCCTTTTGTTCCTGGTTAAGGATTTGAGACCACATTTATAACTAGGAAAGTTGCTTTCACTGTGGAGTCCTCTGATCCTCTAGCTATGCTAGAGAAGCAGCGTCCTCAACATATTTGGTATCCTTCTCATCCAAACAATGCACGTTAGAACTTTACATTTTACTATTAGGTTTTCATCAAATTGTGGTAAAATGTTGGTTATCACATGCCTATGGTAGTAATTGATTCCAGAATAACTGAGCACCTAATAAAGAATAAAAATCAAATGCCTTGGTGGTTTCTAAAGGTATAGCTGGAGTATGAAGAATGATTCTGATGGGGTGCCTTTGGAGTTGGCAGGTAACTTGATAAGTTGACAGATAAGGTATATTGAGAGCAATTTTGTATAAGTGACAATCTTGTAATCTGAATAAGTTTAAAGCTGTCACTTGTGATTGTTATGCTTATAATTTGAAGGCTACTGTCATTTTAACATTCATCTAAGGATTCCATTTTCATGTGGTCACATTTATGTTGTTTTAGGACAGTGGCAGCTACCAACATGAATGAAACAAGTAGCCGTTCCCACGCTGTGTTTACCATTGTTTTCACCCAGAAGAAACATGATACTGAAACCAACCTTTCCACTGAGAAGGTAGGAGAACTTCAGTGTCTGGGCTTGAGTTGTGTGGAATGGGGATTTTCAGAAGTCCCTCCTGCTACCTTCTGATTTTGTGGAAGGGAAGAAAGTTGCCCTTTTACTTAATGAAAGGTATTTTATACTTTCCACTAGTCATTTTCATTCCACTCTAAACCAGTTTTGAGCATGGGTTCTTGAGTGAAATTGCAAGATAGAAAATAAGGTTAAGAAAAAACAATCCAAGACTTTTGAGTTTCAAAAACTGCTCTATGCAGTAGAGTTAAGCAGTTCTGTGGGGAAGAAGATCCTTCCTTTTCTTCTTGACTAGAATCTCTTAATTATCTTGTTAACTTCTCTGGTATGTGTATTTTACTTTTTTGAGCTCTGATAATGTTACTGTGGAATTAAACTGTTTAAGCAAACAATTAAGCAGACAAGATGTATTTTATTCTTGGGGAAAAAATAACTGCACAGCATTTCTGATGTTCGTCAAATACCTGTGCTTGTTAGTTTCTCATTTTCTACAGTGGTTGGTTAAATATAGTAGACTTCGGGATTAAACTGCTTGCTTTAGATCTTAGCTCTGCCATTTTTCTGCAGTGTTATGTTGGGCAAGTTAGCCTTTGTGCCTCAGTTTCTCTAACCTCGTAGGATTGGTGAAGAGGAGTAAATATTAATATAGGGTAAGTGCATCTACTAGTGTCTGGCACAGAGTAGCCACTCAATAAATGTTAATTTTATTGTTATTACTATTAATAATAGATTTACGTTGATTTCTACTCTGCCTACATTCCTAAGTAGCATGCAGCTGGATTTTTTTTTTTTTTTTTTTTTGTGGTACGCGGGCCTCTCACCGTTGCGGCCTCTCCCGTTGCGGAGCACAGGCTCCGGACGCACAGGCCCAGCGGCCATCGCTCATGGGCCCAGCCGCTCCGCGGCATATGGGATCCCCCCAGACCGGGGCACGAACCCGTATCCCCTGCATTGGCAGGCGGACTCTCAACCACTGCGCCACCAGGGAGGCCCATGGATTTTTAAATCTGAAGTTAGATTTATTGTCCTGGCTGTTATAAAAGATCTTGCCTTATAAACTGAGTACTTTGTGATGCTGATATCACTAAAAACTAAAATCAGCTTTTAGTTGGTGACTTGTTTGTTCATTTCAGCTGAAGATTATTTTTCAAAATACACTCTTCATATAGGTGATCAAATAACTTGACATTTCCTAGCCAGAGGTTCTATATTAATGTCATTTAGTAGTCAGTATTTGTCTGAATGGCACCAAGGAACATGCTATGTGAAAGCATTTTTTCTTTTCTTCCCTGATGTTAAATCTACAAAAAAAATGACGTTAACCCATAACCATAGCTTCCTTGATAATCTGTTTTGGATACTTTTCTGTAAACTTTCTTGAAGCTTTAAAAGAAATTTTTAAACAACTTTATTGAGGTATTATTGAAGTGTAACAAACAACACATATTTAGAGTATAAAATTGGATCACATATGTATACAGTAGTCCCACCCTTTATCTGCCGGAGATAACATTCCAAGACCCGCAGTGAATGCCTGAAACTGCAGATAGTATCAAAACCTTATATATACTGTTTTTTTCCCATACATTTATATTTAGGATAAAGTTTAATTTATAAATTAGGCACAGTAAGAGATTAATGACAATAATAAAATAGAACAATTAAAATAGTATACTGTGATATTGATATGTGAATGTAGTCTCTCTCACTCTCAGAATATCTTATTGTACAAATTTAGTACCTTTTCCATCTTAACTAAGCAGTTATCACACACTGTGGCCATAACTTTTGCAGCCTGAAGTGCAACAGCAAAACTAGCATGAATTTCTTTTTCCCTCTTCACAATTTCATGAATAGAAGATTCATTGTTACCGCAGATATTAGCAACCTCAGCATACACTTAAAGGAAGCACTTTACGGCTTCTCTTTGGCATATCCGAATTACCAGCATTACTACTCTTGCGCTTTGGGGCCATTATTAAGTAAAATAAGGGTCACTTGAACACCAGCACTGTGATACCACAACAATTGGTCTGATAACTGAGCCAGCTGCTAAGTGACTAAGGAGTGGGATATGCTGGACAAAGGGATGATCACATCCCAGGCATGGACCAGGATAGAGTGAGATTTCATCATGCTGCTTAGAATGACACACAATTTAAAACCTATGAAATGTTCATTTCTGGAATTTTCCATTTAATATTTAATGACTGCAGTTGACCATGGGTAATTGAAACTGTGGAAAGTGAAACGGCGGATAAGGGGGGACTACCTGTACACCTGTAAAACCAGTACCACAATTCAGATAATGCAAATTTCTATTACTCCCAAAAGTTGCCTTATGCCCCTTCGTAATCTCTTCCACTGTCATCCTCAGGCAATCCCTGATTTGATTTCTGTCACTATAGATTAGTTAACACTTTCCAGAATTTTGTATAAATAGAATCATATAGTACGTACTATTTTCTGCCAGCTTCTTTCAGCTTAGCATAAAGATTTAGAGATTCATCTGTATTGTTGTGTGTATCCATAGTTCACTCATTTTCATTGCTGATCAGTATTCCATTGTATAGATAGATCACAGTTTGTACATTACTTCATCTGTTGATGGTCATTTAAATGAACAGTTTTTGATCATTACAGATGAAGATGCCATGAACATTTGTATACAGGTCTTTGTGGGCATACTTGTTTTTTGTTTCTCTTGGTAAATACCTAGGAGTAGGGGACTTCCCTGGTGGTCCAGTGGTTAAGAATCCATGCTTCTACTGCAGGGCGTGCGGGTTCAATCCCTGGTCGACGAACTAAGATCCTGTATGCCACACGGTGTGGCCAAAAAAAAAAAAAAAAAAAAGAATTAAAAAAAAAAAAAGAATAAAAAACAATAACAAAAAATACCTAGGAGTAGGATGGTTGAGTCTTACGGTAGGTGTACCGTGTTTATTGTTGTTTTTAGTTTCTTAAGAATTTGCCAAACTGCTTTCAAAAGCGATTGTAAAATTTTACATTCCCATTAGCAGTGTGTGAGAGTTCCAGTTGTTAGAAGCTTCATTTTTAATATGCCATTTAATGGGTTAATGAGTTTTATACATTTTTATGACATCATTTTAAAATGTTTATCCTAAAATTACTTCTTTTAAACCAAGATAATTGATATGAAGTTTTTTTGCATGCTCTTTAAATTGACTACAGTATGTTTGTCTTCTTATGCCACGTATAAGAGGTCTAATTAATATTTTTAGTGTTCTCTATGACTTAATCTTTTAATTTCTTGCCTCTAAATGTTTTCTACTTCTACCTTGCTTATTTTTTAATTGCCCCAGTGTTATTGTTCTTTACCAGGTCAGTAAAATCAGCTTGGTGGATCTAGCGGGAAGTGAACGAGCTGATTCAACTGGTGCCAAAGGGACTCGATTAAAGGTATTTATCTTACCAAACAAATAGCCTAGTCATAAATGTTCTTTGGGAATTCCCTGGTGGTCCAGTGGTTAGGACTCCTTGCTTTCACTGCTGAGGGCGTGGGTTCAGTCCCTGTTCGGGGAACTAAGATCCCGTAAGCCGTGCAGCACGGCCAAAAAAAAAAAGTTCTATAACACAGGTCAGCAAACTATGGCCAGTAGGCCAAATCCGGCCCACTGCCTGTTTTTGTAAATAAAATTTTATTGGGACACAGCTACATCTATTTGTGTATTGTCTGTGGCTGCTTTTGTGCTATAGTGATAGGGTTGAGAAGTTGCAGCAGAGACCACATGGCCCACAAAACCTTTTACAGAAAAAATTTTCTGTCTTCTGATCTGTAACTTCAATGCAAAGATATGTTACATGATAATAGTTAAGGTGAACTTCATGGTCAAGGTGAAAATTGAATTGTATTTTGAGGAACAGTCAGAATTTGGTTAGATGGAAGTAAGGGACAGTAATGGGAAAAGAATACACAAGATCTAGATGTGAGAACAAGCATGGAGTTTTCTAGAGATATGCTTAACAGGAGGAGAAATTTCATGTCATTGAGTTGTCGGAAGAAGGCTGCATCTGTAAGTTTTTGGAGCACAGACATCTTGACGATACTTCGGGACTGTGGGTTAGGCATGTGGTCTTGGCATGTCAACAAGTGGAGAGGAGTAAAGATTGAGGGTTAAAGGAGGTTTTTAGAACTTGTGGTCATAAATAAACAAATAATGCTAGCATATGGTTAATTGTATTTTATGTGTTATATATGATGTGGCAATAGTAGAAATTATCATAATTCTTTTATGTTTGGTGTTGATTTCAGGAAGGAGCAAATATTAATAAGTCTCTTACAACTCTGGGTAAAGTCATTTCAGCCTTGGCAGAGGTGGTAAGTGTTATACTTCATTGCATGAGAAAATCTGTTCAACACATGTACTTGGCGATATTTTATGGTGGCTTATGAAGGATGTTCTCTTGGTCCTTTTATATAATCTTGCCTTTCTCCTTTTAAAGCTTTTCAGATAAGATGCTGGGTATAACACACTTTGACTTTGTACTGAAAATAAAAGTGATTAAGGAGAATGAAAGTAAATGTAGATCTGTAAAGGCTAGAATTAAAACTAGGTCTTTGCAAAGACCTAAGGTTTGACTATTTGAGCCTTATTTTATATCTCTTATAAAAACCAAGTGTAGCATTTATTACATATTCTTTTTTATATGATCTTTCTAAATAGGATACTGTACATTTTATAGTATTTTGAGCAATTTGCCTTGGTGAATGCTGTTGATCTGTGGGCCAATAATATACTTTTTAAAATAGTTTTATTTTTCTTATTCCTTAGCTGTGGAACACTAAAGCTGAAACAATTTTTGTATAAGGGGCTTCATTATTTAGGTTAGAAGCTAAGGAACTACTAGGTACTGTATGCTTTACAGTACAGAATTAAATGTTTTCTTGCTTGTCTCTGAGAAGTCATATTCAATTTATGACTTAAAATTTAAACAAAGTATTTTCTATTTGGAGACTTATCCTGTGTTTTCATTCTCTTTTAAATGCTTTCATCTGTAGGATAACTGCACCAGCAAGGTATGGTGGGGCTTGGTAGAAATGAACTAGCTGTATAATCAGTTGTGATGATTTTAAATCCTCAACAGGATATATGGAGGCCTAAGTAGGAATGGGACCTTCAAAAGACTTTTTGATTTTCTAGCCCTGGAATTTAGAATTGCTGTTTAGGGTGACCATGAATCATGAGACTACACACCAAAATTAATTTAGGGAACATGATGTGCTTTGGAGAATGAATAAGGGAACAAGAGAGAAATTTGAGGATGCTTCTATATTGTGTTATCTTATGGTGCTTCTCCTAGCGATCTATAAGATTGTCACTTGAAGAAGTTGCCTATAAACCTCTTAAAGAGCAATCAAAGAAACTTCTTATGGGTACCATTCTAAAACATAGCTGGCTTCTTGATATTATTGGTATATATTTTTAAAACCTCTTTGTATTATCTTGTTTCCTACCATGGAAAGTCATGGATTATTTAATCATTAAAAATTTTTTTTCTACTGTTTGATTATACATAAAGTGAAGGCTCTGGAAAAAGTTAAATTTCTAACTGTATCTACAAAACACATTATTTGCATCCTTATTAATCCAGATACAATAGATTTTTGTTTTCCTTAAATTCTACACAGATATTCTAAAATTTATTACTACTCTTTAGCGTAAATAATAGAGCACTTTAACAGTTTGTTCTGAATCACAGAGTAACATCAGGGATAGAGGCAGTGTCTGCACTGAAATATTTTTAAATGTATAGATTTGTATATTCTCTACTTCTACAAAAATATTAATAAAACATAATGCTCTTTTTCTGTTTTTTTTAATTTTTTTTTTTTTTTTTTTGGTTGCGTTGGGTCTTCATTGCTTCGCGCGGGCTTTCTCTAGCTGCGGCGAGCGGGGGCTATTCTTCGTTGCAGTGCGCAGGCTTCTCATTGCAGTGGCTTCTCTTGTTGCAGAGCACGGGCTCTAGGTGCACGGGCTTCAGTAGTTGTGACTCGTGGGCTCTAGAGCGCAGGCTCAGTAGTTGTGGTGCACGGGCTTAGTTGCTCCGTGGCATGTGGGTTCCTCCCTGGCCATGCCTCGAACCCGTGTCCCCTGCATTGGCAGGCGGATTCGTAACCACTGCGCCACCAGAAGCCCCTGTTTTCTGTTTTTTATTTTTGTAAAGCTGCCTTAGATTAAGATATCTCTCTCTTATTTGATATTATACATGTGTGGATATTCTTCACATATCTAATCTGGGTCCCAGAACAATGAAGACTTAAAATTTAGTGATTACTCTAACTTGTCCATTTGCTTATCTGTTAACATCCATATCAACCAGAAGAAGAGTCCTAGTTTTCTATGTATTTCCCACACTGCTGTATGCCACAAAATTTTGCAAATGATTTTTTTTTTTTTTTGTGGTACACGGGCCTCTCACTGTTGTGGCCTCCCCCGTTGCGGAGCACAGGCTCCGGACGCGCAGGCTCAGCGGCCATGGCTCACGGGCCCAGCCGCTCCACGGCATGTGGGATCTTCCCGGACCGGGTCACGAACCCGTGTCCCCTGCATCGGCAGGCAGACTCTCAACCACTGCACCACCAGGGAAGCCCGCAAATGATTTTTTTAAAATCAGTTTTATAAAACCCAGTTTAGTACTTTGTATCTGTGTCATAAACTGTAACAGATCAGAAATAAATTTTAGTTTTTATGTAACAAGCATGAGTTTTGGTGAATTAAGATGTATTATTATTTCCGCTGAGGGGAGAAACGGGATTATTACCATCCATACTTAATAGTATTTCTTTTTAGAGAGGTTAATGATCTAAGTAAAGCTTTTTATGTAAATACTGAAACACTTATTTTGGAAACATTATGGATGTGAGAACAGGAGATTAATTTGTATGAGAGCAAATAGAGAAGAAATGGCTAAAGTTCTGTGGTATTTTCAAGTGGAAAAGATTGAAGTTCTATTTATGCTTCTTCATTTAACTACTTCTTAATTCAGTCTAATTGACAGAAGTGAAAATAGAACATTTCAGAATCTGACACTGCTTATTTTTACAGTACTGTTGGCAGTCACTGTAACTGGCATACTTTAAATCTTGCAGCATTTTCAGTACTAACCACAGGCAAAGTGGAGTGTTTAGCTGCAGTGGGGAACGGAAGGGATAAACTGAGGTTTCAGGCCCCAAGAATTTTATAGTGGAATGAAAGTCGCACTCGGCTGTGAATGACTGAGACGGTTAATTCTCGCTAAAGGTCTGTGTAATTTAGAAATAGAACCTGCTGTGGAAAATGACTTTGTAATTGGTGGAACGTATGTCTGTGGGTGGAGTGGGATGAGATGTAGGGGACGTATATGATGAGATGGAATTCAAGTGCCAACTTGCCTACTTCATTTCCTCCTCAACACACCAGAGTCAGCTACTTAGTACTATTTTTCTGAATACCCATGCTTTAGCACGAAGTAGATCATCCTTAGTTTAATGTAACCTCAGATTATACCAGGAATGGATTATAAAACTGCCTATTACTGGGGAAATGTTGATCAGTGAACTCTGGCTTTCCCTTTAGTAGCTTCTTTTTTTTTTTTTTTTTAACGTCTTTACTGGAGTATAATTGCTTTACAATGTTGTGTTAGTTTCTGCTGTATAACAAAGTGAATCAGCTATATGTGTACATATATCCCCATATCCCCTCCCTCTTGCCTCTCCCTCCCACCCTCCCTTTCCCATCCCTCTAGGTCCCCTTAGTAGCTTCTTAAATTGTCACGACATAGTACTCAGCCAGCAGATATTGGAGTAGCTATTATACACAAAGCGTTTGCATTGTTTTTTACTTTCAGAGGATGTAATTTCCTCCATTTCAGCACTGGCTTTGCGTTGGTGCTTTTTGCTTTATCCTGTGATAATGAGAAGGGACATGGAGAGAGCAGTACAAGTAAACTGTTTTTTTTTTTTTTAATTTTTATTGGAGTATAGTTGATTTACAATGTTATATTAGTTTCAGGTGTACAGCAAACAAGTAAACGCTTCATAAATATAGAAACTTTATCTTGCAGTCTTTTTTTTTTTTTTTTTTTTTTTTTTTTTTTTTTTTTTTTCCGGTACACGGGCCTCTCACTGTTGTGGCCTCTCCCGTTGCGGAGCACAGGCTCTGGACGCGCAGGCTCAGCAGCCACGGCTCACACGCCCAGCCGCTCCGTGGCATGTGGGATCTTCCCGGACGGGGGCACGAACCCGTGTCCCCTGCATCGGCAGGCGGACTCTCAACCACTGCACCACCAGGGAAGCCCTCTTGCAGTCTTTTTAAACCTCCAGATTAGCAAATGACATCACTTTCTTAGACCTTTTCACTTTGAGTCTGAATTCTAATGGTTGGATTTATTTTGAACATAATTTCCTTTTAAAGAAACCAAATGTGTATTAATATACAAGAGTTACTAGATATGCAATATCCCACTTGCTGATTTGGTGGTTGGCCAAGTAAATTCATTAACTAAATGAGTTGTTCCTACACATCCAACCTGGAACACACAGGATTCATCTTTGCCCCTCTGCAAAAGTAAAAATTATTATTTGAGGATTGGGTATTAGATGATATTAAGGAATTACTGTTAATTTTGCTAAGTGTGAGAATGGTCTTATAGTTACTTTTTCTTTTTTATAAAGTCCTCCTCTGTTAGAGTTATGTACCTGAAGTATATTTAGGTGGAATGTTGGATTTGCTTTAGAGCCCTACACGAGACAGGGTATTAGATAATAGTATTGTATTGGTGTTAAATTTCCTGAATTTGGTCCTTGAACTGTGACTGTGTAAGAGAATGTCCTTATCTGCTGAAGTGGTTAGGGATAAAAGGGCATGGGGTCTGCAGTTTCCTCCAAAATGGTTCAGGAAGAAAAAATATAGAAAAGTGTTTGAGTGATAATTGAAAAGTGATTGGCAAAAAATTGATAATGGTTGGAGCTGCATGATGGATATGTGGTAGCTCATTATGCTACTCTCCAAACTGCTGTGTATGTTGTAAATTTTTCAAAATAAAATATAAAAAAATTATTTATTGGATGAGCTTTGGGTATTGTGAAGAACTGAAGCTGTGAGTGTTAAATTTTAGGAGTGATGACATCCTACTGTAATTTAATTTACTTGGGAATTTTAGACTGGTTTGCCTTTTGTGTGAATTATTCCTCTCTAACAACGCTAAGAGAGGCTAAGCCCATTTCTTTCTGTTTAATAGAGTAAGAAGAAGAAGAAAACTGATTTTATTCCGTACAGAGATTCTGTACTTACTTGGCTCCTTCGAGAAAATCTAGGTATGTTGATCCACCCCAGTGTATGGATCTTTTTAAAGCTGTTTACTGATTATGTTTTGTGGTTAATTGTCCTGTATGTCTGTTTTTTGAGAAGAAAAATCTCTATTGCTAACTTAAGTGCTCTTTCCTTTTTTCATTTTTTCTCTTGATTCAAGCTGGTTGGATTTGCTGCTCACCTTAATTTAATTTAATTTAATTTTTTTGTTTTTTTTTCCTACTGGTTTTATTGAGATATAATTGACATACAGCACTGTATAAGTTTAAGGCATACAGCATAATGATTTGACTTACATACATCATGAAATGATTATCACAGTAAGTTTAGTGAACATCCATCATCTCATATAGATTAAGCAAATTAAAGAGATAGAAAAAAATTTTTCTTGTGATGAGAACTCTTAGGATTTACTCTCTTAACTTTCATTTATAACATAGTGCAGTGTTAATAATATTTATCAAGTTGTACATTACATTCCTAGTACTTATTTATCTTATAACTGAAAGTTTGTGCCTTTGGACCACCTTCATCTAATTTCCCCTCCGCCCTACCCCTTGCCTCTGGTAACCACAAATCTGATCTCTTTTTCTGTGAGTTTGTTTGTTTATTTGTTTTTGAAGTATAGTTGACCTACAGCACTATGTTAGTTCCTATTATACAAAGTAGTGATTTGGTATTTCTATACATTTCAAACTGATCATCACACAAGTCTAGTTATGATATATTATCATGCAAAGATATTATTGTAGTTATTGACTGTATTTCCCACACTGTACATAGCAATCTATATATATGGATTATTGTAAATTACTGATCTCGTAAGTTCATGCATTTTAACAACTCAGCCTTTTTACTGCACATCCCCCCTGCCCCACGTTTAATGTTTTGGCATCATATTTTACATCTCTTAATTTGTGTATCCCTTAATTACTTACTGAGGGTATAGATGATTTTACTACTTTTATCTGTTAACCTTCCTACTTGCTTTATACATGACTTTACTACCTTTACTGTATATTTGGCTTTACCAATGAGATTTTTCCTTTTGTAGTTTTCATGTTTTTAGTTGTGGCCTTTTCTTTTTTACTTAGAGAAGTCCTTTTAACATTTCTTGTAAAACTGGTTTGGTGGTGCTGAACTCCTTTAGCTTTTGCTTATCTGTAAAGCTTTTGATACCTCCGTCAAATCTGAATGAAAGCCTTGCCAGGTAGAGTATTATTGGTTACAGGTTTTTCCTTTTCATCATTTAAAATGTATCATGCCACTCCATTCTGGAGAGTTTCTGCTGAAAAGTCAGCTGATAGCCTTATGGGAGTTCCCTTGTAGTAACTTGTTGCTTTTCCCTTGCTGCTTTTAACATTCTCTCTTTATCTTTAATTTTTGCCATTTTAATTATAATGTGTCTTGGAGTGGTCCTCTCTGGGTTGATCCTGTTTGAGACTCTCTGTGTTTCCTGGACCTGGATGTCTTTTTCCTTTCCCAGGTTAGGGAAGTTTTCATCTATTAATATCTTCAAATATGTTCTCTCCCTCTTTTCCTCGTGCAGCCCCTGTCATGTCATGTTAATATACTTGATGTTGTACCAGAGGTCTCTTAAACTGTCCTCATTTCTTTTTATTCTTTTTTCTGTTCAGCTTTAGTAATTTCCACTATTCCATCTTCCAGCTCACTGATCCATTCCTCTGTATCATCTTATCTACTGTTGATTCCTTCTAGTGTATTTGTCATTTCAGTTATCGTATTCTTCATCTTTTTCTGGTTCTTCTTTATATTTTCTAACTCTTGTTAAAAACTTCTGACTTCTCACTCTGTTGATTCAGTCTTCTCCCGAGTCCTTTGAACATCTTTACAATCATTACCTTGAACTCCCTGTTGGGTAGATTGCCTGTTTCCACTTAGTTCTTCTGGGGTTTTATCTTGTTCCTTTGTTTTGAACATATTTCTCTGTTGCCTCATTTTGCCTAATTTGCTGTTTTTATTTGTGTATCTGGTAGGTTGGTTATGTGTCCCGACCTTGGAGAAGTGGCCTTTTGTAGGAGACGTCCTATGCATTCGAGCAATGCACTTCCTTCTGGTCGCCAGAGCTATATGCTCTAGGGGTGCCTCCTATTTGGGCTGCGTGGGTCCTTCTCTTGTGGCAGGCTGACTACTGTGGGAAGTCTGGTAGGCGTGGCTGACCCCTGGTCCAGTTGGTTTCCAGGCCCTGCCTTGTGTGGAGGCTGCCAAACATTGGTGGGTGGGGCTGGGTTCTGGAGTGGGTGGTTACAGGGCTGGGGGTCCTGGATCTGTTGTCGATCTGCTGGTGGGTAGGGCCAGTTCCTGACAGGGCTGGCTGCAGAGCCTGGAGTGTCCTAAAGCTGGTGTTGGCATGCTGGTGAGTGAGGCTGGATCCTGGGGCAGCTGGCTGAAGGGTCCAAGGTGTCTCAGAGCTGGTATCGGCCTGGTGGCAGGTGGGACTGGAGCCCAGGGCATCCCGGGGCTAGTGTCAGCTCACTGATGGATAGAGCTGGGTTCCCAGGTCTCTGGCTGCAGGGACCTGAGGGTCTTAAAGCTGGTGTTGGCCTGCTGGTGGGCAGGGTTGGGGCCCAGGGGATTCTGGGGCTGGTGCTGGCCCACTGGTGGGTGGAGCTGGGTCCCAGGGTCCCTGGGGCTAGTGCCAGTGCGCTGGTGTGCGGGGCAGGGTCTTGGGCCCTCTGGTAGACAGGGCTGGGTCCCGGAGTGGCTGTGGGTTCTGCGGGTCTTAAGGCAGCAGACCTGCTGGTGGGCAGGGCCAGTCCTAGCACTAATAAGCTAGAGGGAGAACTCCAAAGTGGGACTTGCCCGTACCAGTGTCCTTGTGATAGAACGAGCTCCCAAAATTGGCTGCTGCCTGTGTCTGTGTCCCCAGGGTGCACTTCTGCCTCTTGTCCTCCAAGATCAGCATGTGGGTCTGACCCAGGCTCCTTTCAGATTACTGCTTCTGCCCTGGGTCCTGGAGCGGGTGGGACTCTGTGTGTGCCCTTTAAGCGTGGAGTCTCTGTTTTCCACAGCCTTCTGGCTCTCCCAAAAGTAAGCCCTGCTGGGCTTCAAAGCCAAACGTTCTGGGGGCTCATCTTCCTGGTGCAGTAGCCTGATGGGGGGCTCAGGCCCCTTGCTCTTTGGGGAGAACCTCTGCAATTGTAATTATCCTCCCATTTGTGGGTCGCCCCCCCAGGGCTGTGGGTCTTAACTATCCCACATCTCTACCCCTCCTGCCTGTCTCGTGATTCCTTCCTTAGTTGCAGAAGGTCTTTTCTGCTAGTCTTCCATTTTTTCTCATCAGTAGCTGCTCTGTAAACAGTTGTAATTTTGGTGTGCCTGTGGGAGGAGGGAGCTCAGGGTCTTCCTGCTCTGCCATCTTGGCTACTTCCCTGGATTTGCTCACCTTTAAGTCAGGGTTTGCTCCCAAATCTCGTTTACTTCAGGACATGAACTGTGAAGTAGTTGTTTATCTGACCACATGCATCTGCTTCAAACTGTTGTTCCTTCTTCCTTTTTGAAAACCCCATGCTCCTTTGATGCACATAATTAAATATTACCAACCCTTACTCCTCTTTGTTGATGTTTTCCGGCCTTTTTGCCCTTCATTCACTGTTCCTGTAGCCCCTTTCCCTCATTCTTTTTTTTTTTTTTTCTTTTTGCGGTATGTGGGCCTCTCACTGTTGTGGCCTCTCCCGTTGCGGAGCACAGGCTCCGGATGCGCAGGCCCAGCGGCCATGGCTCACGGGCCCAGCCGCTCCGCGGCATATGGGATCCTCCCAGACCGGGGCACGAACCCGTATCCCCTGCATCGGCAGGCAGACTCTTAACCACTGCGCCACCAGGGAGGCCCTCCCTCATTCTTAATGAGAAGGAGGTAGTGATTAGCTGTGTCACATGTTGCTGATAGAAGGAGCGGCTGAGAATGGCCTGTTGTGCTGACCATGTTGCCAGTGACTTTGACATCACTAAGAATGGCCTTGGTGGAGTGTCTGAGATCTTAATGGGAGTGGGAAGAGGGAAACTGGACACAGTACATCCAGACACTAAGATGTGCATATAACAGTGCCTGGCGTGGGGGCAGTCCAGAAATCTGTTGATTAAATCTTGGGATCTGAGATTGTGCTGTCTGATTTGACACATTCAATGAAATTTTTCCTAAAATGAGTATGGTTTGAGATAATTATGATTCATCTTTTTAGGTGGCAATTCTCGGACTGCAATGGTTGCTGCTCTGAGCCCAGCAGATATCAACTATGATGAAACTTTGAGCACTCTGAGGTACTCCAGTTTGATTTCAATAGCTAAACAGAACACAGTGCTACCATAAGTCATCTTGTTACACCATGGATTTTCATATGCTATGTGGGTAGTTGCTTGAGTAAGCAATGATCCATCACTCTCATAACAGGGGAAACATGGGGGGAAATGATTTTTATTATAATAGAGTTTACCTGTTTATAGTTTTCAGTTTCATTGAGAAAGGCAGGAACTTTTTCATAGGAAAGATATTAAATTTGCTCTGGTGAGATTTTTGGATAACTTTTAGATAATAGTAGAAATTTCTTACAATATTTATTTCTATAAAATGAAGTGTCCCCTTCTCATGTTTGTCATTATAGAAATGCTCACATCATAAAAAGTAACAGAGTTATGAGTACATGTAATATTTTAAAAATTACTGACAGAATGTTTACTTGTAGGGTAGTTTTATATATGAATAGGTTCCATTACTTTAATCTGGAACTTTCAACTCTTGTCTCATTAAAGACATTTTTGATATAATGGAAGAAACACTATATGGTCTAATAAATTAGTTTTGAGTCCTCTCTCTGATATTTATTTCCCTTGTGATCTTGGGGAAATCACTTAAATTCATTGGAGCCTTTTTCCTCATCTTTATAAGGTACTTACTGTAAAGCTTTCTACAAATGTATTATCATTAGGGCTCATAAAATGTGTAAATATTCAAGCTGTTTGATTTAGAAATGATGGTATGTTACTTATGAGAAGTAGAGCATTTGAGGAATGGCAAAAATGTGTTTTCTTTTTGGATCTAGATATGCAGATCGTGCAAAACAAATTAAATGCAATGCGGTTATCAATGAGGACCCCAATGCCAAACTGGTTCGTGAGTTAAAGGAAGAGGTGACACGGCTGAAGGACCTTCTTCGTGCTCAGGGGTTGGGAGATATTATCGATAGTAAGTGAATTAAGGATCAGCACCAAATCTCTTCCTTTCCTCTCGAGGGCTCTCAAACTTAGAGTTAAGGAACTTGAGGCAGCTAGATAGTAAAGCAAGAGTTTTTTTGTTTCTTCTTAACTTCTTAAAAAGCCCACTGAGAGTAGTTCCCTGGTGGCTTAGTGGTTAGGATTTGGGGCTTTCACTGCCATGGCCCGGTTTAATCCCTGGTTGGGGGACAGATCGCGCAAGACCTGTGGCCAAAAAGAAAAAAGAAAAAGAAAACTCATTGAAAATGATCTTAGAATTCCTTTATGTACCGTGTACCAGCTTATCCGTTTGAACTCATGAAATTACTTCTTAAAACGTAATATATCATTGTTGGTATTTTTATTAGATTTCTGTTTTAGATCAGCAGTGAAGTTTATTTGGAATGTTAAGTTTATTCTCACTGAGAAATTAACCACTTCATAAAACTGTTACTTAAAATTTTTGTTTTTGTGTTATGGGTTTCTCTAGATTAACGTGGTAGTGATATATATGTAAGAAATCCACCATTCCAGTCAACTTTCAGATAAGATTTACCTTTGAGTGGTTGCCCCCTACAAAATGATTGAATGCCCCCCAACTCACTCCTTATGAACTTATGAAAGGGAAAATAGCCAATTCCTGTCAAGTTCAAGAATTAGACTTCCAGAGAGTCTTACAATGTTGTCTTAAATTGAATCTTTTTTAACCTCAGTGATCTGCCTACATAATGTCTAATCAGAAGTTCTCCTAAGTGAGTTAACTAGATCATTCAGGTAGAATAGTATATGAGTTTATTTAATAAAGCATATTTTTATTTTTTGAGTGTCAGATTAATATTATAGTGTTTACAATTCTAATAAGATTTTCAAGGCCTCTTCTAGTTTAGTCCTTCTTACTGATTAGCACCTGAGTTTAAATGAATACATACAGTTTGTAAAATGATAATATATTATTCTAAGTGTCAATTTTTCCACCTTCCCAAATGCCAAATACCGCTCTGTTCCCTCTGTCATTGCTGAACCTGAACTTTGACCCTTTTTGTATTTTCCCTCTTGCTTACCTTCAGCTGATCCATTGATCGATGATTACTCTGGAAGTGGAGGCAAATGTGTGTATTTCATGTACTGGGTGTTTCCAGCACTCTGACTGGCTAATCTGCCTCTGCTGGATCAGCCTTAAAATGAGCTTTGCATGCCAGCCATCCTAACAGGGAAATCCCAGACAGAGCATACTGTAGATTCAGAAATGTTCCTATTTTTGCCCTTTTCCATTAGCAAAGCAAGTTTTGCTGAATTTCACTTTGTGGCTTGAATAAAGTCGAGAGGCTTAAAAACCTCTTGCTGCTTCTACTGTTCAGTTTTTCCACTTAAATGTGATTAAATTGAATCCAGAGTCATACACGATGATGATAGTGATGACAGCGGCTCACATGTTTTGAGTGTTTATAATGTGCCAGGACCTGTTCTAGGTACCTTGAATATATTATCTCTTTAGTCCTGTCAGTGACTCTGACAAAGCTCCATTTTGCCAAGGAGGACACTGCTGCCTGGAGTGGGTAGTTTGCCACTAAATGAGATCCCGTGGTTTCTTTGTGGTCAGACTGGGTAGTGTATCGCAGAGCCCTTGTTTTTAATCATATTACGCCTTTTTTGGCCTCTTGATCCTTCAGGTCCTGATTATTTATTAGGAAAATCCTTTTAAATTAGCTGTATAATTCTGAGCCTTAGTGTATATATAATTGAAAACAATCACTTCTAGTTGGCCAAATCTCCATGACTGAGTAGCTTTGTGAATGTTGGATTAGCACTCACCTGTGCTTATGCTAAGTTGATTTCCTCCATATCTTGGGCCTCCGCTTACTTGATGGTTAGGTAAACATTTTTTTCCCTTTTTCATGAATTACAAATTAAATTTTAAAAAACTTGGGTGTCTAAAATGTGTGCTTGAAATGAGGACATTTTATAAAGGATCACACCTCATTACCCGCTGCATATCTGTCATTATGTTGGCAAGAAAGTAATTTCTTACCCTTTTAAGATAATTCATCAAGAAATTATTAGAATAAGTGAAGAATCTTGATTTTGGTGGGTTGAGTTTTAGATTTTATTGATTTGTTTACTTCTACAGGAGGGCATGTAACAAGACTTGGCAGACAGTGAGGAAATACATAGGAGAAACCAAAGGCAGCCCTGGCTGCTGTGATGAGGTTAAGCCTTGAAGGCACTATAACATCCTAATCCAGAGTGACTCTTGGACTGGAACAGCTCTGTCTGAGATTTCCAAAGCCAACTGATACTGGTGTGGGAAAGACCCCCTTTGTTCTTGCTCTTGTGCTCCAGGTGCTGCTGCTGCCAGCTTGCTGCCTCCCTCTTTTCTGAGCAGTTGTGGAATCTCCCAAAAAGCTATGCATGACTAAGTTTTAATTCTGTATCTGTGCAGGAAAGCAGCCTTGACTACTTCTGAGTTTCTGTTTCAGTCACTACCCTTAAGCCTTTTAGGGCTTGCACGTGTCACTTGGACCTTCTAAACTCCATCCATCCTATTCTTTCCCACCTTGCTGCCATCACCTGATGGCTAACTTTTTTGCTCCAGTTCCTACCCCCCTTTTAAAACTTGCTTGTTTTCCTGTGTTCTATATTTGCAGATGGTGGTTTTCAAACTGTCTTGAAGCAACCGCTGGTTTTAAGGGACTTCAAGAACTGGCTTTGATTAAATTCACATGGGTAGACGCAGAAAGAGCTAATAATGTTTCTTCTGACTCTTCGTGTTGATTCATATTATATCTTTTAAGGAAAACTTATTTAGTTTTGATATGAACTTTGAGCAATGTCGATTTTCTTACATTTAAAAATGAGCTAGGGCTTCCCTGGTGGCACAGTGGTTGAGAGTCCACCTCCTGATGCAGGGGACATGGGTTTGTGCCCTGGTCCGGGAAGATCCCACATGCCGCGGAGCGGCTGGGCCCGTGAGCCATGGCCGCTGAGCCTGCGCGTCCGGAGCCTGTGCTCCGCAGCGGGAGAGGCCACAATAGTGAGAGGCCCGCGTACCGCAAAAAAAAAAAAAAAAAAAAAGAGCTAATTTAAAAATAGGAATGCACCAATACCTGTGGATTTCCTCTGGTGCCTATTTGAGAAAGATGACTAATGAAGAAAAGTACAAATAGCAAATTAATGAATTTGTTGTTTGTGGCTCTTTTTACCAAAACTAAGTTTAAAAGCAAAACTTAGAGCTCAATTAAAGACCTTAGCAAATGAAAGTATGTCCCTAAAACTTACATTCCATACTAGGAGCTCAGCTCCCCAATGACTCATGGTCATTCGGTTAGGCAGAGTGAGAGCCTTACTTAAATTAGCAGATAATCAGCCTTAATTTTTGCTTGCTCTAATAGACGAATGTAAGCTACACCAAATTCAACAGTTTGCTAATTGTTCATCACTGTTGAGGTAGTCAGCCCTATGTTCTTAACCAGGACTTATACAAGATCCCTGTAATTGCTACGATTACCTCTCCTTTTTTTAAAAGGCATATTTTAAAAATCCTTTTTAGCATGCAAAGAACACTACTGAGCACTCAGATTTTTGTTCAATGTAACATTTTCTTGGGGATTTTTGCTGAATGACATAACATACTGGGCCGGACTGATATATATTGATATTGATAAATAAATGATCATCTTTTTTCCCTTACTGTTACAAACTAACAGGATTTAAGAGTAGTATAAACCTAAGACGTTATAGATTTGGAGCCATAGAAGGAATACAGGAATGTAGCATGGCTGTTTAGGGGGAGAGCCTGAGCTGTATCCTTTGAGGCTCTGGTTACCCCCTAACAGATACAATGTTAACCCACATTAGAATTTTTTAGTTTCCAAATTCAGAAGCGGTTCTTAACTTCTAAAATACCAGTATTAAAGGTAGACATGTTTTAGAACTGCCATCTAGAACAATTATAACTTGTCTTTGTATCATAACTTGTCTTGGTCTTGCTGCTTTAATGCTGTCCTTTCTTACACTGGTGTTCCTTCCTGTCTTTTTTCTTCTCCTGCTCCTTCCCCTCTTTTCTACTTTTTCTGCCTTCCCTTCTTTCTGTCTCCCAGATCTGAAAGATTTTCAGAACAATAAGCATAGGTACTTGCTAGCCTCTGAGAATCAACGTCCTGGCAATTTTTCCACAGCATCCATGGGGTCCCTTACTTCATCTCCATCTTCCTGCTCACTCAATAGTCAGGTGGGCATAACATCTGTGACCAGTATTCAGGAGAGAATCATGTCTACGCCTGGAGGAGAGGAAGCCATCGAACGTCTAAAGGTAAGTAGTAACTCAGATTCAGTGAAAGGTATTCTGTGTAGCTCCACAAGGCAGAGTTAGGACTAAAAATCACCGAGATTCTGGTTCAGCATATGGAAGAACTTTCTAACTCTCAGAGGTGTCCTGAAATTGCTGCTTTGTAAGATAATTTTCACCAGAATACTTGAGTCTGACATGGCCGGGCAGGGATGGGGGGAGGGATGCATAGGCAGATTGTAAGTTGGCCAGGCAAAGTAACTGATAAGTAGATATGTCCATTAATTCTGAGGTAGTTTATAAGTCACAGTGAAATTGTTTAGTTAGAAATTTCACTGGAAGCGAATTAAACATTTGGTTTATTTTGAAGATGGAATTCCGTATAGGCCCCTGCTTCTGTTAGTAAAATGTATAATCAAAAGAAAGTTTGCACATTTGAGTAGCTGTACCAGGTTTATTCAGAGACACGTGAAATGATATTTTCTAGAAGTTCACAGAAAGCCCTGTGAGCACTGCTGTGGAAGGGCCGCCCCCTCCTGTGCTGGTGCATATGGGCTCCCGGATCCTAGTGCTGGTGCGCGCACTTGAGTCCTGCGTGTGCCGGTCACCCGCCGGGGCACCCAGCTTGGCTTTCTCAGCCTGTTGCTGACTCTGTCAGGTACTTTCTGTCTCTCTCCATGAATACGAACGTTAGGAGCAGCAAAGCCTTCTGACTCATAGGTTCTTCCTTCCCCCTTGGTGACTACAGTGAGAGCAGACCGTTGTCACCTGTGGTGCCATCCATGAAACCACCGTGACAACAACACAAATGCCTTTTCTTTCCCTGCTTGTCACTTCCAGGATGATAGTTTTATCCGTACCTTGTGGCCTTTGTATTCAAGAGTACTGGGGTACATATACGTATATCCCCATATCTCCTCCCTTTTGCGTCTCCCTCCCACCCTCCCTATCTCACGCCTCTAGGTGGTCACAGAGCACTGAGCTGATCTCCCTGTGCTTGTGGCTGCTTCCCACTAGCTGCTTAGAACTTAAATTAAAAAAAAAAAAAAAAGAGTACTGGGTAGGAAAAACAAGGAGAGCAAAGAAACTTTAAGGAGCTGGGGGGTTGCAGTCCTACCCCGAGCGTGCAGTCCCCTTCACATTGCACTCGGTGTTCTCCACCATGGCTGCTCATTCAAGGACCGTTGAGAATAGTGACACACTTTGACAGGTTAACGACGGAAAAGGTTTGCTGAACCTTTTTGCTAAAAGGGAATTTAGCTTGATAATTGAAGATGCTAGAACATTCATTTTGGTTTGCAGGTGAGGCTGAAAAAGATTTTCTATGAAGAATGGGCTTCTGCTTCTTAATCAGAAGATTTTCCTTGGCATTTCACTCACTTCTAACATAAAGTGCTTCAGAAACAAAAGTAATCTTGTTTCTTCCTTCAGAACTTGTTAGTGGAAAGTGGGTGAAATTCTAAAATACCTGGCAGAGGGACAGGGAGTGAGAAACCTTTTCATTAAATATTGCAAAGGAAAGGCCAATTTCTGCTATTGTGAAATTGACTTTGAAATTTTACTAACGATGTTCGTGAGCCCTATGCAAGAAGGCTTTTATTTCTGTATTTTATCACGATAGGCAAAGTTACTGTGTAGGGTTCTGTTCAGGCCAGTGGGGACATGCAGAGGTTCTGTGGAAAGGAAAAGTGAAATCTTTCATTTACTATTCAATATAAAATGTTATTTTTCTTTGGGGATTTTGAATCTTACTACTTGAATCTTAACCTTAGTGTACAAATGAGATTATGTTCCCTTTAACACACATCTTGATGTAGGAAAAAAAATTCTTCCCAACTGCCAAGTGGAACCAACTGAAAATAATGTTGAATGTTAGGAGTCAAGATGTGGAGCAGACTTTTTAAGCATTAGGTCGCCCAGTATCTTCCAGATAGTCTCTAGGGAATAACACTGCCATTATTCAAGGAACCCTCCCCCCAATCTCCCTACTTCCCAGCAAAAACAAAACAAAACTGTACTGCTTTTATCAGAAAATAAATTTCTGTTTTAATTCTCCTTTAAGCCAACCTAAATGACATCTTCCATTTTCCCTAGCTTTAGAAAATAGTTTCTTTATGGTTTTGCGTTCAATCTTGTTTTTTAGTGCAGCATGGTAGTTTACTGAAGCATAAGCGCCTTAGTTTGACTCCTATTTTGTGAATGGTGAGAGTTCATCTCGGCAGACTTACATTTTAATGCTGCAGGCATATAATATCTTGTGTTCACAGGGCAAGGCAGTGTTTGTATGATAGAAATTCCTGAGAATTTCTCATTTGTGGACTGTTGCATTGTTGAGTGTGAAGAAGTGGCATTCCTAAGACATGACACTGTAGGAGAAAAATACTGTACCTAATGGAAAACAGTAATACAGGAGGTTAATTCATTTTCCTAACATTTTATGTCCCTTTGCTTCTCTTTCCTTTTAACTTTAAAAAAATGATCAGTTGGTAGAACACTTTTACATAGGGAGTTGCTATTGCTTCATTCATTGAATAGCCTATTTCCATATGGAAGAGACCCATGTTACCCCATCATAAATATCTTGAGCCCTCCACAAACCTCTGGCAATAGAGAGTAAAGTGTAATTGCTTTCAGTTTTTAGTTGCAGCTCAAACTGAGTTGAAATGTTGTCTCCTTGATTTGGATTCCGACTTAATAAGGTTTTAAATATGTAGCTACAGTTACTATGTGGTGCCTCTGGTGTTTATTAGTCTGGCATCAGTGCCAGTACTGTGAGTGCCATTGCTTAGGCTTAGACTATAAATATCCACAAATATCCATTACAGAAGCGTGCAAGGGTAAATGCTGTGCTGGGCAGCCCGAGGGCCCCACGCTTGGAGCTCACTTATGACGCATGCTGCGTTCAGTACAGTAAAACCCATCTGATGGCTTCAAGGAATGTTCCATGTAGCAAGCGTTTAACTATTTAAATACCACAAGTTAAACTGTAATTTTTTAGGGGGGAAATATTTCTGACTTGTTCTGTGGACTTCTCTGCCACCTTAACTGGATCATGATGAAGTAATTAAATTGTATTTAGCATTATGAACATAGTTATTAACCAGTGCTGTACAAATAGCTAGATAATACATGATGTGAGATCAGAGTGAATGAATGACGCCTGAGCCCAACATTCCTTGGAGCTTAAAAAAATGTTCCTGATGTCACTCTTTTTTCAGAATTTTTTAATGTACAGTACCTGCAGGAAGGAAAGACCCTTAAAGAGTGTCCTCTTGACTCCTCATTTCTGAAGCATGAATCCCAATTTCAGTTTAATCTTAAAATTAGGTTTCTAGAATGAGGTATGGGCAGCTCTGGAGACCAGCATGCCAGGCCTGCCTGCAGAGTAAGTTGATGACTCAGACTGAAAGCTGTCTTCCTGTTGGCATCTCTATTTTATTTATACTAAATTTGTTATTCAGGCTTGAAGAAAGAATATTCCTCACTCTTCCTTAATTTATGGTGAGCTATTTCGTAGAATATTTTCTTTAAAGGCTCTTGATTCTTCCTTAATTGGAAAACAGAGCACACAGGAAACCCAACTATAGACCTGGCTCAGGGAGAAGTGGGGCCTCGGGATAATCACTTAGTTTCTCTGGTCCTCAGCTTCTATATTTCTAGAATGTTTCTGGAATAAATGGCATTTTCCAGCACTGAAGTTTAGCTAAATGACACTCAATATTGTTTTCTCTAACCATTCTTCAGAGTTTAAAAAAAGTAACTTTCTAGGGACTTCCCTGGTGGCACAGTAGTTAAGAATCCGCCTGCCAATGCAGGGAACACGGGTTCAATCCCTGGTCCGGGAAGATCCCACATGCTGTGGAGCTTCTAAGCCTGTACACCACAACTACTGAGCCTGCGCTCTAGAGTCCATGAGCCACAACTACTGAGCCCATGCACTTCAGAGCCCGTGTGCCACAACTACTGAGCCCGCATGCTGCAACTACTGAAGCCCTTGCACTTAGAGCCCGTGCTCCACAAAAGGAGCAGCTACCGCAATGAGAAGCCCGGGCACCACACGAAGAGTAGCCCCCGCTCGCTGCAACTAGAGAAAGCCCACGTGCAGCAACAAAGACCCAACTCAGCCAAAAATAAATTAAAAGAATTTTTTAAAAAAAGTAACTTTCTAGACAACATAAAAGTTGCAACTTTTAAGCCCTAATGAAAAAGGAAAGTATATCGTACCTTGCTCGGCTTACTCATTAACTTTTCTACAAGGAGCTCATATTCTGATTTACCCTCCAGGTGGTGAGTAAAAAGATAGAGGTCACATTAGAGTTGGCAGCAAGATGGTAAGAGGATTCCTAGACAGTAGCTTTGCTTCCTTGGGGTGAGTTTATAGTTGCCCCAAAATAGAATAGCTTTACTACAGCCGGATTAACCTCTGCTCTGACACACTCTTTTTCTGAAGATAACCAACCAGGAAAAAAATATTTTAAGTGTCTCATAGGTCAGTTTGTATTTCATAACTAATATCAGAGTGGCTTGTGAACCACAGTATATATAATAAGCACTAGTCTCGGTGCTGTGGTTTGGACATCCTGTTATCCTTGTTTTTGAAGTTGTCACTTTGAGAGTGTAAAGGTTTCTATCCATCTGTCTTTAATTTAATCTTTTAATTGAAGTATAGTTGATCTACAGTGTTGTGCCAGTCTCTGCTGGACAGCAAAGTGACTCAGCCATACACACATAGACATTCTTTTTTTTATATTCTTTTCCATTATGGTTTATCACAGGATATTGAATGTAGTTCCTTATGCTATACAGTAGGACCTTGTTTATCTATCCTATATGTAATAGTTTTCATCTATTAATCCCAAACTCCCAGTGCTTCCCCCATCCCCCTCCAGCAGCATTTAATAAGCCTTAAAATCTTGTAGGTTATGGTGGCAGCTTATATTGTACTTGCCCTTTTATAGTCATTTGCAGAAGCATTTAATGCTATCCTGTTTCAGTTGTTGAATAACTTTTGTGGCACGTTAGAGGTAGGCTGTTGACCACTCGGCACCTGGCACACTTCCTTCCCTGGCCATCTCACTTCTTACCGTAACCATATGGGTTTTTCTTGGCTGCTGGTCCTCTAATGTGGCTTGTTGGTTCCTCACTCAGCAGTGCAGTGGCATATGCACTGCATGTTATTCATTCCTATTGGAGGACTGTGTAGAGATGCCATTCAGTGGGCTGTTTTAGTCTTTCAGCCTCTGTGTGTGCTCGGGGGTTGATGAGAGCCAGTTTAGGTGATTTTGTCTCTACCCTCCTGCCTTCCGCTGCAGCCTTGCTCTAGCTTCTCCCACTTTGTAACCGACTCATTTCTGAGTACCTGCTGCATGGTCCCCTTTATATTCGCCTTACTGACGCCCAGGCCTTTTCTAACTTTTATCAGTTTTGCTCTTTGTCTAGCTTAGCCTGTTGTTGTTGTTACTGTTCTTCTCCTCCATCGTCGTCATCATCACCATCATCATCATCATCATCATGCTCTCCTGTTTGTTTCTTCTGACTCCTTGAGTCTTTACTCAGCTTTTCAGCTTTTTTTTGTTTTGTTTTTTTTAAATTTATTTATTTATTTTATTTTTGGCTGCATTAGATCTTTGTTGCTGCGCGTGGGCTTTTCTCTAGTTGCGGCAAGAGCGGGCTACCTACTCTTCGTTGCGGTTTGCGGGCTTCTCATTGCGGTGGCTTCTCTTGTTGCAGAGAGTGGCCTCTAGGCACACGGGCTTCAGTAGTTGTGGCTCACAGGCTCTAGAGTGCAAGCTCAGTAGTTGTGGCGCATGGGCTTAGTTGCTCCGTGGCATGTGGGATCTTCCTGGACCAGGGCTCGAACCCGTGTCCCCCGCATTGGCAGGCAGATTCTTAACCACTGCGCCACCTGGGAAGCCCTACTCGGCTTTTTAAAATGCTACCATGCCTCGTTCCAGAAAACCAAGTGCCAGATGCCTCAGGGTTTATTGTATTACAAATTCACAGTTTCTTTCTATGTGGATAGTTATGTTTTGGGATCTCAGAGGCTTCATACGATAACCCGGTAAATGACTTATACAATGAAATATTTGGGAACTGTTAAGACTTCTCATCCTGAATCACTACCACTACTATTATCTCATCATCATTATCATCATTGTCATCTGACTTTCTAATTTCGTATCCAGGACTAGCATTTTCTCCTGCTTTTTGCATGTGCTTAACTCCCTTTTTGGTACCCCTCTCCCTCCATTTTTTGCCTGGCCAGTTCATTCTCAGTATGAGTATCACTCAGCCTTGACTCATCCACCCTGCAGCAGACCTGTGAACACTTCAGTTGTAGCACTTAGCACACTGCCCTGTTGTTTTTTCCTACCATTCCCGTTCACAATCCTCTAACATGCTGCTCTAGCTATGCTGTCGTTCCTGGAAAGTGCCAGGCATTTCCTACCTATTCCCTCACATACCCCTGCTCTTCCTTTGTGTCTGCCTATGTAGAACCTTGTCAGTGAGCTCTGTCCTGACAACCCCACTGCAGATTGCTCCCTCACCCACCCCTCCCCCTACATTCCTCTTTTCTTTGCTTTATTTTTCTACAAAGCTCTTATCACTGTCTGGCATGCTATATACTTGACTTACTGATAAAATGGATTGATTATCTGAGTCTCTTTATGAGAATATAAGCCTCATGAGGGGCAGGAATTTTGTTTCCTACCATATCTCTAGTTGCCTAGAACAGGGCTTGGCATGTAATGCAGTTATATATAATTACTGCATGAATGCATGATCAGTTACTTCCTTCTCTCCCTGGTATACAGTAAGCTCCTGAAATCAGGAAACATGTTTTAGTTCTTATATTTCTGGCATATAATAAACACTCAACAAGAGATTGGGAAATTGTCACTCTAGTGGCTGCAGGCCTTCACATGAGATTAATATTAAACCTTTCTATATCGGGAATTGGGTTGTGTTCAGAGGGGTACTGTATGGTAGGGGAGGAAAAATATCTTTCCTTCTACCCTTCTAGGTTCTTGGCTGGGGCCCCAGATTAACAAAAGGCAGATTAACAAGAGAAAAGCATACAAATTTATTTAGTATTTGTTTATGTGACATGGAAGACTTCATAAGGAAATGAAGGCCCAGAGAAGTGTTAAACATGAACATTTTTATGCTGGGTTTGGTGAAGAGTGAAAAGTTGTGGGAATATGTGATAGAACAAAGGGGGGTGTGAGTTAAGAGTATAGGCGCCTCGAAGATATTGCAGGTTCAGTTCCAGACCCACCGCAGGAAAGTGCATATCACACTAAAGTGAGTCACACAGACTTCTTGGTCTCCCAATGCATATAAAAGTTAAGTTTACACTATACTGTAGTCTATTAAGTGTGCAATAGCGTTATGTCCAAAAAAAACCACCTTAATTTAAAAATACTTTATCGCTAAAAAGTGATATCATCTGAACCTTCAGCAAATTGTAGTAGTAACATCAAAGATCACTGATCACATATCACCAGAACAAATTAATAATGAAAATGTTTGAAATATTGCAAGAATTACCAAAATGTGGGCTTCCCCGGTGGTGCAGTGATTAAGAATCCGCCTGCCAATGCAGGGGACACAGGTTCGAGCGCTGGTCTGGGAAGATCCCACATGCTGTGGAGCAATGACTACTGAGCCTACGCTCTAGAGCCTGCGAGCCACAACTACTGAAGCCCGTGCACCTAGAGCCCGTGCTCCGCAACAAGAGAAGCCACTGCAATGAGAAACCCGCAAACCACAATGAAGAATAGCCCCCACTCGCCGCAACTAGAGAAAGCCCGCGCGCAGCAATGAAGACCCAATGCAGCCAAAAATAAATAAATAAAAATAAATTAAAAAAAAAAATTACCAAAATGTGACACCAAGAGACACAAAGTGAGCAAATACTGTTGCAAAAATGACGCTGGTAGACTTGCTCGATGCAGGGTTGCCACACACTTTCAATTTGTAAAAAATGCCATACCTGAGAAGTGCAATAAAGTGAAGTATAATAAAATGAGGTCTGCCTATAGTAAACTGGGGAAACTTATGAAGGGCTATCTGTTCATACTCTTCGTGTTCCTTCATCTTGAGAAATAAGGACGCTGCATTCCTCCAGGTGTAGGGAGGTTACATCTCATGAGCGTCTTACGACTTGCTTCAAGAGGAGCTCAGAGAGTCCTTCCTACTTGTACCATTTCTTAAATCACTCAGCTTAAAGTATTCAATATGCCGAGATAATACCATATTCGGGGGGAGCATGTTCTGAACCCTGTCAGTGTTGTGGTGAAATTATAGTGAAACAAAAAACAATAAAGGGACTTCCCTGGTGGTGCAGTGGTTAAGGCTCTGAGCTCCCAATGCAGGGGGCCCGGGTTCGATCCCTGGTCAGGGAACTAGATCCCACATGCATGCTGCAACTGAGAGTTTGCATGCCACAACTAAGGAGCGGGCAAACTGCAACTAAGGAGCCCATCTGCCGCAACTAAGACCCAGTGCAGGGCTTCCCTGGTGGTGCAGAGGTTAAGAATCTGCCTACCAATGCAGGAGACACGGGTTCAAGCTCTGGTCCGGGAAGATCCCATGTGCCGTGGAGCAGCTAAGCCCGTGCGCCACAGCTACTGAGCCTGTGCTCTAGAGCCCACGAGCCACACCTGCTGAGCCTTGTGTGCCACAACTACTGAAGCCCATGAGCCTAGAGACCGTGCTCCGCAGCAAGCGGAGCCACCGCAATGAGAAGCCTGCACACCACGGCGAGGAATGGCCCCCGCTAGCCGCAACTAGAGAAGAAGCCCAAGTGCAGCAGCGGAGACCCAATGCAGCCAAAAAAAAAAAAAAAAAAAGACCCAGCTCAACCAAATAAATAAATAATTTTAAGAAAAGCAACAAGTATCTTCGGGGACTTTATTCTTTTGTAGCAGTGGCTGTCAGAAACAATGCTTTGCATTTTGGGATGCTAATATTACCTTTCCTTCTACACACACACACTCTCTCTCACACACACATATACACACACACACACACACACACACACACACTATTAAGCTATTTTTATTAGGGCTTAAAGAGAATACATCTGGGGCTGATTTCTTTCTTTACATATTAAGAAAGGAAAAAAAAAAACCTCATCGTATTAGATTCTGCCTCATATCCTCAAAAAGGCATCATCTGCTTCTTGCTGCTCTTCCTAGACACGGAATGTTAAATTATAAGACTCTTTGGCACTTAACTATGTACTTCCTCCTTAGGAATCGGAGAAGATCATTGCTGAGTTGAATGAAACCTGGGAAGAAAAGCTGCGTAAAACAGAGGCCATCAGAATGGAGAGGTCAGGAAGTTAAACTCTTGAGTGTTTCTAAATTTTCTGGGGAATTTAGATTACTTTTATAGTAAGAAAAGATAAAATAGAAGTTAAAAACAAGGAACCTTTCCTCCCCAAATACAAAACAAACAAACCCGTATGGGACTCATGGCCCAATTTACACTCTGAAGTGAAATTCACGTATTTTAAAGGTTCCCTAGGGAGTCGTGTTCTTAGTTACTGTACTATGTATTGCTAGGGGTCCATATAAAAATTGAAGATATTGAAGGATAGAGTTTTTAATTTGCAAAAAGACTGCCTTTGATAAAGGCCCAAATAAAAAAAAAGCTGTTCTGATTACTGACTTTCAGAGTTATGTTTTCTAGAACCTCTTTGGTAAGAGGTTAAGTAGTTTCAGTTGCAAACTTTCAAAATCTGTATTTTATCTTAACCTCCCAATTCTCTACCCTAAAGATGAACATAATCCAAAATAATACTTTTGCTATTGGAATAAATATACATTTAAAAAATGTTAGTTCCTATCTTCTCCCTTCATGGAAGATGAGGCAGAAGTGAGTGTTAACGTGTTTGTAAAGTGAATGTATGAAACAATTTTCTTCTCTATTGTAGAGATTTAAAGCTAGAATTGTTGAATCAATATGATGGTGGTCATGGGAACATGACATTTGAGAAAATCACATTTATAGATAATACTCCCTACATCAAAGTTACTTTCTGATTGCTTTCTTGGATTTTAAGGAATGGTTCTTTGAAGTGGATGTATTGCCTTCAGGGAATATTCCTTTCTTCCTTTTTTTACATTAATAGACATATTTATGAATTATTGTCTACCTCCAAAGTCAGATGTGCCAGAGTTCTTATTTGGGTGAATACAGCTTTACCTAAGACAAGAACATACTTTATTTATTTATTTATTTATTTATTTATTTATTTTTTTCGGTATGCGGGCCTCTCACTGTTGTGGCCTCCCCCGTTGCGGAGCACAGGCTCCGGACGCGCAGGCTCCGGACGCACAGGCTCAGCGGCCATGGCTCACGGGCCTAGCCACTCCGCGGCATATGGGATCCTCCCAGACCGGGGCACGAACCCGTATCCCCTGCATCGGCAGGCGGACTCTCAACCACTTGCGCCACCAGGGAGGCCCACATACTTTATTTTGAATGTACAATTTCTCTTAGAAATAATTTCTCATTAATGATGGGATAAGCAGATTCTTTCACATTTGTATTACTGACTTTAAACATGGACAGTTGCTTTTGCTTTGGGTTATTTTCCAATTCAAGTTAGACTGATTTACTTGACATTTTGGTATTGTTATTCTGATACACTTGTTGCTTTTTCTAGAGAGGCCTTGTTGGCTGAGATGGGAGTTGCCATTCGGGAAGATGGAGGAACCCTGGGGGTTTTCTCACCTAAAAAGGTAGGGAACAATGTTGTGAAACTTAAACAGAAACACTGTTTGTCTGTCTTGGTCAGGAGGCACTTCGTGTCTTTCAGGGCTGGCCCCTCTTCTTCCTTTTCTTTTAAATCTTGAGACTTGGCTTAATTTCTGATATTTCTGATTTCATCTTACAATACAAGGCCAACCTGTTTCTAAAATGCTTTCAGAAATGTTTACTGTTTATAAAATAAAATCCAAGGCAGTATAAATCTATAACTTCTGGTCATGATTCAGTATGTTTCCTCATCTTCATTGTTGCTTTCTCTTAAATTCCTAGCCTAACCTAGCATACCTTGCTTCAGTTTGGCTGCTCTTTCTATGTAGTTTTCCCCACAGATGCCAGCAGCCCTGAATTATAATTCTTTGGAAGCAGTTTCAGCTCTTCAGGTTTGTGTAGAAAACTACTGCTTCAGTTTGCTTTACAGTTCGTGTGATAGACGACCACTGTGCTGAGTAAAGCGGTTCCTGTCCTCATCCTTCTAGCCTCTCCTGCTCCCTTCTCAGTTTTTTTTTTTTTAAATGACTCCAGTAGTTACTGTCCTACTTACATAGTCATAGTTGTTAAGTAGTAGATACGTTTTTAGCTAATTAGAATAGCAAGGTCTTTTCTTTCCTTCTCTCCACCCGCACCCCCGCTTAGTTGCTTCTTAGTTATTATTAGATATTGGAAAACTATTACGATTATTTTGTGTGCTTATTTATAGGACAGTAATAGAACATATATTGATGTACAAAGCATATATTTCATACTAGTAATAAATGGTCCTTCATTTCATATGATTTCAGATTAGCTATTGGATACTTAAACACCTTCATGCAAGGGTCTGATAATGGTCTCTCTAGGTTAGCATAGAATGGGTATGGAGTTTTCAACTGGTACTTCCATTTTATGTGAGATGAAATAGTCCTGTGGTTTTTTTTAGGATTCTTCTGGTTAGGTTTTTCTTTTTTATAAACTCTGATGTGTTACTTTCAACAAAGAAAATTGATTTAGAGACATTTTAGATATATATTTTAGACCTGGAACAATAATAACAGTATTTCATATATTTATATTGCCATAGGTCAATGATTTTCAGTTTAATAATTTTTCCTTCAGTAAGACATTATTTTATTCAGATATATTATGTTTGATTGTAGAGATTTTAGCAGTTATAGGCTTGATAAAATTTAGATTGTGCCTTTGCATATATCTAAAGGTATTTTATAACATCTTTCAGTGTTAAGAACTGTGAGGAAAATTTTTATAACAACTTGTAAAATTATGGCATTTAACACAAAGTATAAATAACTTGAATAAGTATTGTGTGTTATAAGTATTATAAACAGCACAGAATTCCAAACTGAGATCCCTGTTTCCAAAGCTTTCTCTTACTTATTTTAACTTTCTAGACTTCTTCAGGAAAGGAAGGGATACACCACTGACCACATCCAAATTCAGTTTTAGAACCTGTTTCTGATGTGTTAACTTGATTGTGGTAATCATTGCACAATGTGTATATGTATCAAATTGACACATTTTACAATGACATTGTACTACCTAAATAAATACAGACTTTGTCATTCATATCTCAACAAAACTAGGAGAAAGTACTTCTAAGGGAAAAGGAAAAAAAAAAAAACACTTGTTCTTGAGGTTCCGTTTTCTTTTTTTTTTTTTTTTTTTTTTTTTTTTTTGCGGTATGCGGGCCTCTCACTGTTGTGGCCTCCCCCGTTGCGGAGCACAGGCTCCGGACGCGCAGGCTCCGGACGCGCAGGCTCAGCGGCCATGGCTCACGGGCCCAGCCGCTCCGCGGCATATGGGATCCTCCCAGACCGGGGCACGAACCCGTATCCCCTGCATCGGCAGGCGGACTCTCAACCACTTGCGCCACCAGGGAGGCCCTAGGTTCCGTTTTCTTTAGGCCAGTCTCATGATGGGTTTTAAAGAATGCTGCCCACAGAGGGCTTTGACTTTCTCAAACCAGCAAAGCTGTTAACTGTAGAGACAGAGGTTAGTTGGAAGGATGTAGAGGTTTTCCTAATTTCTTTTAAATCATCTTTTGCAGTCCCTGTCCTTAACCTGCTTATCTGACTCTTCTTTCATTTTTCCATATTTGCCGGCACTATCTTGAGTAGATTTTGACCCCAAGACCATGTGACTTATTTTTGGATTCCAGTGGGGTATTTTCACCAAAGAAGGTTGGTTTTTAAAAGATTTTAGAAATAGTAGAGTTAGATGAAAAGGATTTTTATAAGATGTATTACTGAATGTCAGTACTTTTAATTTCTTCTTTAAGATAAAAACTAACAAACTAAAGACAATAGCTGGGACCATGGAAGAACTGATAAAAATTATAAAGGGAAATGATAGGGGATGTGGGAACATTTTTATAAAGTGAATGGAAAATTAAATATTTCTTGAGGTTGTAGGGGGCAAAAAATGATTTTTCCTCTACCTTTCTGAATTCTTGGCTGAGACCCCTGTAATAAAAGACAGATTAACAAGAGAAAAACAAAGAAGTTTATTAACATGTATACATGGGAGATACCCAGGAAAAAATGAGTAACTCCCTGAGATGGTTTAGAAGTCTGGCTTAAATACCATCCTAATAAGGAAAGGGGATGGGGAGGTAGGCCTTTCAGGGGAGCATAATTGGCTTTTAGGAAAGTTGAAGGGACCCTTCAAGAGTAGATGGGAGGAATGATAGTTTGTGACAACGTTTGTCTGGGTGTGGTATCAATTTCTAGTTTTCTCTCCCGGTTGATGAGACTCCCGGGAGGGGATTTCTGACAGCTGAGCTCCTTTTGGACCATCCCTGCTTAGGCAGGAAAGGGGATTCAGAGAAAGCCGCTCTCTGCCTGTACTGTTTTTCAAGTGCCTAATAGCTCAAAATAATCAGTATGTCAAAGTGGCATGTTCAGGGGCGGCAAATTCTGCTGTCTTTCAAGATTTTTGACCAAGTGTTTACAAAAATTATGATTAATCCATCCAGAGAATCAGCCTGCTCTAATTTTTCTTTTGTGTTCTCTATGCTTTGACCTTATCAAGAATTGGATCTTGTTCTTTATCCCAGAACTCAGGTTTTTAAATAGAATGCATTAGTGTAGTTTGGGGAAGCCTGAAGAGAGTGTTTTCTGTTTACTATGGAATTGCAACTAGGAATGAGAGCCGTACCTCTTCTAGGCACTCTGGTAATCCAAGAAGCCATCAGCCTCCTGTATGTCCCTGTCATTCTCACAGCCCTCTCAGTGGTACTTGCTCCAAATTGATCATCTAACCTTTTTCAGACACCACATCTTGTTAACCTCAATGAGGACCCACTGATGTCCGAATGTCTTCTTTATTACATCAAAGATGGAATTACAAGGTACATTTGTTTCTTCTTTTGGTCACCTAATGTTTTCTTTTCTCTTAAGATGATTGAATAGCTAAAGGGAAGTTGTCTGGTGAAAATTTTCTTTTACAAATTTGCTGTTTTTCTTGTCTGAAATAGTTATAAACTATCCTCTCTACTCTTCTCAAATTAAGTGTTTTAACCAGCTGAACCAATTAACATGTAGTTTTTTCCTAGCAGACCGTAAGTAAAATTTTACTCCTAACATTTTATATGAATTCATTAAGGAGAGTAGTTCACTTGTATCTTTTTATGATGCTCTGTGAGTTATTTGGTGTATCATTTGCCCCTTCGTTGCTTTTTCTGATGTAGGGAGGTTGACCGTATATGAAAATAGAGTTTGCAGTTCAAAGCCTCTGATAAAAAAAAAAGGCAATACCTTTTTTGTATGTACCAAAGAATATTCTTTGGGAGAAAGAGGCTCATTGTTTGTAGTGCTTTTTGTGTCTGAATTTCCCTGGGAAACACTTTCCCTTGTGTTCAGGGTTGGCCAAGCAGATGCTGAGCGGCGCCAGGACATCGTGCTGAGTGGGGCTCACATTAAAGAAGAGCATTGTATCTTCCGGAGCGAGAGGAACAACAGTGGGGATGGTGAGAGTTCTTGGCTTAACTTTTCCAGCAAACTTTTCCTTCTATATGATGAGAAATCCCCAAGGCTTGGTATTCCCTGTCTCTTTCAGAGATACTTTCTTGTACAATCTAATATTTGAAAATGGAGAAACTCGGGCTGCTTATAAATGCAGGCATGGACATAGCTACTTTACATGAAAAAGGCCTGGACGAAAGGAGCCGTTTTGTTACTGCCAAGAATTGAGCGGGACATAGGCAATTAAGCTTGGTCTTGAATCTTAATTATTTGATAGACTAGTAAGAAGGGAACAAATATCCTGGGTAGTGGGAGATTTGAAGAACCGCTGGTCTTAAGCCAGTAGAATTTATTTTTACCTAAAAGGGAAGAAAAAGTCCATCTTGATTTTCGCCCAGGTTATTAACAAAACAACAACAATCTAATAGTACTTTTATGTTGTATAATTTATTCCTCCCTTTAATCAAAATATTAGCTTATGATCTTAAGTTTCTGATTATTACCTATATCTCATACTTAAGATTTCTGATGGTTTTCGTTTTTATATACTGAACTGTCAGATGTCACTGAAACTAACATTTCCTATCTTCTTCTGAAGTTTGTCAAATTCATTTAAATGTTACTGAGCCACAGCCCTGGTTCTGGTACCCTAAAATGCACTATTATATAGCTACTAAGCCACGTGGTTGGTTGCAGGAATCTGTTCTGGTCACGTTGAATCCTCACCTCCTTTCCATCATGTTCTTCCAGTGGTTTGTGATGCTAACGTTAGTTCGTGTTCCTCTTAGTTATTGTAACCCTGGAGCCCTGTGAACGTTCAGAAACCTACGTAAATGGCAAGAGGGTGGCCCAGCCTGTTCAGCTGCGCTCAGGTGAGACTGGAAGAGGCTTGAAGTCTTCAGAACACATGGCTTGTGCAAGCAACTCTTTAATTTTTAATTCTTTGTCTAAAGGTTGAAGTGATAGTCAGCATTAGGATTTATGTTCTTGTAAAACTCCAAAAGCTGTCTTTTTGCATTAGGGAGAGTTAGGTTATTAACCTAGATGCAGCACATTGAAAAAATGATTTCTCATCCACGTTTCTGTTCTGTGCTAGGAAACCGTATCATCATGGGTAAAAACCATGTGTTTCGTTTTAACCACCCGGAGCAAGCACGGGCTGAGCGGGAGAAGACTCCTTCTGCTGAGACCCCCTCTGAGCCTGTGGACTGGACGTTTGCCCAGAGAGAGCTTCTGGAAAAACAAGGAATTGATATGAAACAGGAGATGGAAAAAAGGTAATGTACGAATGTGATGTGGTCCCCCTGGCTCTCATTTCTTTTAAACACATAGCAGGATTCATGAAACAGCTCAGTGATTTTGCCATTCATTCTTTCCTCTCTTGCTTCTCTTTTCTGTCTAGGCTACAGGAAATGGAGATCCTATACAAAAAGGAGAAGGAAGAAGCAGATCTTCTCTTGGAGCAGCAGAGACTGGTAGGAGTGCATCCTGAATCCTCTGTTAGGAAAAGGGCAGCTTGCTTTCATATCACACCTTCCCTGTTCCACAGACGAGCACGCGCCCAGTTGCTTCTCCAGCTGTCATTGATACCATACACTATTCTCTCATTTCCTTCATGGAGAAGGAACTTACATCCCCTGGTAGCCTTAGCCTGAAAAACTGTCCTTAAAGGTACTACTTCTGTGCCTCTTATGTCGTAAAGTCAAGTCTTCTATCAAAACCAAGTGCTTTTCGAGGAAATAGTGTGAGCTTTTCTAGTAGCCTTTTCCTTTTGATAGTGGTTTTTGAGTATGCACCAGTGGTGGTTCTTTTAATAATAATTACTCTGAATATTGAATTTGGTGGGTGTTTGCCTTGGTTTTGTTTCTGATCACCTGATAGTACTAATTCTCTGCTCTTGGGCTGACCTGGGGATTGTTCTTGTGCTGGGTGGACTTTTTTTTTTTTTGTAAGTTAAATTGTGTCTAAAAGTGTTGCTGCACAGTTGCATGTGTTAATCCTTTTCTGTTCCCTGCATGGAGTCTGAATCCTAAGTAAGGGTCTCCGTGGCATATGGGGCGACAGTGGAAGTAGGGGCTGCACACCCAGCTCTGAGAGGAGAGGGAAGCCTTGTTTCTCTGGGTTTGTTTGAGAAGCTGAAAAAGTCAGTTTATGGTTGCAGCTTATAATGCTAATGGCTATAGCATTTTATGATGTTAGTTGATTTTCTACGTTTTGTAGAAACTGAATCTCATGAATAAATAAGTTTATCCATTAGTTAGACTTTCATTTTTAAAGTCATCCAATTTTGGTTTACAAAGCCCTGGTTATAAGAAGCTTCTTGGCATTCATTTGATGTATAAGAAAAAGGCATAACAACCTTTGGACACTGTGATACAGTTTAGGAATTTCTCATTTTTTAAGATTCATGGACTTCTTTTAATATAAGTGGGTGTTAGGGAGAAAGCTGGGGTACTGGTTTCTTCCCTTAGCATAAAATATACCATGTAGAATACCGAGTGTAAACAACAGCATGTAAACCACAGCCTGATAGCCGTGCTCTGCTTTGGAGAAGAGAGGCTATTGCTAAGTGGGCCAGAAAAGCCAAGGACTTGTGCAAAAGCAGTCTTTTCCAGGGCTGCTCAGTTCTCAGGCTTGGCAGTGGGTTAAATCAGTTAGTTTGTTGTCTTGGAAATTATAGTAAAGCCCAAAAAAGAACGGATTGTAAGAATAAATCAAGTGTTTGGGGCAAGATCATAGCAGTGTTACAGGTAGAGTCTCTTTAGTAGGCCTAGTTGGCATTTAGTTTGTAATGGAAACAGAAGGGTTTGGCTACAATGTGATTGTAAGATTTGAAAGCTTTGTGACACATGAAGGAGCTTTTTATCTTAATAATGTAGTAGAATCTAATAACATGCCTCTGATGGTCTGTGAGTGATCAAATGAGGACAGGTATAATTAAGCTATATTCATTATTAATAATAGTGCCTTGTATGTGTGTAGTGCTTTATAATTTACAGAGAGCTTTAACATCCATCATTTTTTTTAATTCCCAAAACAACCCTCTTTGGTAGCTGTATATGTAAATAAAGTGGCAAATATTGTTTCCAGTTTATAGTTGAGGAAGCCACGTCTAAAAAATGCTCTTGCCCACTCTTAAATACCTGTTAAGTCATGATTCTGAGGCTTAGACTTAAACTTGAGTCTTCTGACTTGCTTCAGTGTTCTGACCAGTAGAGCAATGCTTCTCAACAACTTGGGAGTCTTATTAAAATGCTGATGCTGACTCAGCAGGTCTGGGGTGGGACCTGAGATACTGCATTTCTAAACAGCTCCCAGGTGATGCCAGTGCAGCTAGGGCCAACCTTTGAGTAACTAGGAGTAAGAGAATAGTGATGGCTGGTGATCTCCATCACCAGGAACTGGAGATCATTCTATTCTGTGAAATAAAGACAGTGACCACTGAAGAAAGGGAAAGTAAATGTCTCTAGGACATACTTAGTTTCCAGAGAACATACTTAGTTTGCAAGTAATCAGGTTCTGATTGTCATTTGCTCTTTGTATCTGAAAGCAAACTAGGATTTCAAGAGCAGCTCCTTTCCATCATCAAAAAATCTACAAACAATAAATGCTGGAGAGGGTGTGGAGAAAAGGGAACCCTCTTGCACTGTTGGTGGGAATGTAAATTGATACAGCCACTATGGAGAACAGTATGGAGGTTCCTTAAAAAACTAAAAATAGAACTGCCGTACGACCCAGCAATCCCACTACTGGGCATATACCCTGAGAAAACCATAATTCAAAAAGAGTCATGTACCGCAATGTTCATTGCAGCTCTGTTTACAATAGCCAGGACATGGAAGCAGCCTAAATGCCCATCGACAGATGAATGGATAAAGAAGATGTGGCACATATATACAACGGAATATTACTCAGCCATAAAAAGAAACGAAATTGAGTTATTTGTAGTGAGGTGGATGGACCTAGAGTCTGTCATACAGAGTGAAGTAAGTCAGAAAGAAAAAAATAAATACCATATGCTAACACATATATATGGATTCTAAAAAAAAAAAAAAGGTTCTGAAGAACCTAGGGGCAGGACAGGGATAAAGATGCAGACATAGAGAATGGACTTGAGGACACGAGGAGGGGGAAGGGTAAGCTGGGACGAAGTGAGAGAGTGGCATGTACTTATATATACTACCCAATGTAAAACAGATAGCTAGTGGGAAGCAGCTGCATAACACAGGGAGATCAGCTCAGTGCTTTGTGACCACCTAGCGGGGTGGAAAAGGGAGGGTGGGAGGGAGACGCAAGAGGGAGGAGATAATGGCGTTATATGTATATGTATATGTATAGCTGATTCACTTTGTTATAAAGCAGAAACTAACACACCATTGTAAAGCAATTATACTCCAATAAAGATGTTAAAAATAAATAAATAAATAAGCAGCTCCTTTAAAGCAAGGAGGTTGCTTTCCTCCCATAAGTCCAGCTTTCTATTCCACTTAAAGTTCTTGTCCTCAGGAGTTGATTGCTAACCCTTCATCCTGAAGCATACCTAACAGTTAACAATACTGAATAAAAATGTAATTTTATGACCCTATATTGGTCAACCAACAGATATATTTTGAATGTACCCTATGGATATACATTGAGAAGATACAAAGGAATTATTATTCAGTAAATATTTAATATTTATTATATACAATTATTTTTGCATAGCAACAGCATTAAAAAATGGAATTCAGGCTCATGAGTTTTCTATTACAGTGATTCCCCAAATGCATCCCATTGTTACATTGCTGGACATTCTCTTATAGTTAGTGCTTGATTCTACGCCTGGTCCTTTCTGTGCTTGCTTTTTCACACATGTTTTGGTTATTTTCTCTCTTTTATTTGCATAATCTTCATGCAGAGTCTCTTTAGGAGGCCCACTTTGCATTTGGTATTTAATGAAAGCAGAAGGATCATTTAGTGACATGTGAATTGGACAGATCTGAGTAGTTTTTCCAACCCTGTAATAAATGAATCTAAATTTCTTAAAATCTCTCTCTTTTTTTTGACATGAGATAGGATTTGCATCTTGGCACATAAGCTTTGCAAGAGTTTTCAGTATCATGGTCAGTATGTGATGGGGGTGATATGTTTGAGCTTTAAGGAGAACATATTCTACAGAGTCAATATGACAGTATTTTAAAAAGAAAGAAAATTATGGCCACTTGATGAGTTCTTTTGGATTTATGTAAACTCATTTAGTTATGTTTTATTTTAGAGTTTAAAGGCATAACTTTTCTCTCTTAAGTATGACATTAAAGCAATGATTAGAATATTTGTTATTTCCTGAATTAGGTAGTGTTCATTTCATCATTAAGCAGTTTTTAAAGGAAAAGAAAAGAAGCCAGGAAAAAACCTGATAGTTAATTATGTAGGAAGAATCAGAGAGAATTTATGTTCTATAAAACTCAGTTTATTAAAAACGAACAAACAAAAAAACTCAGTTTATACATGTTTGCAAGAAAACCTTTTAGGAGTCAGACATATTTTTTTTCTCTAATATTTATTAATGTCATCTTCTATCACTTTAGATTTTATCACTTAAGATTTTTAAAATAAAAATAAAAAGGAAAAAATAGTGTAGAGTCTGTAAATTTAGCTTTATCTGCTTTTTGCTGCTAAATTTTCAAATAGGTAGGGGTTATAAATGGTTTAGTATCCATTTATAGACGAATAGAAATAATACAAATCAGTAGTAACATCTCCAGATTCAGGGGCCAAATTATTATTATTGTTAGAGGTTATTTTTTTGTTCCCTAGAAAGTAACTGTACCTAGAAACATAGAAATTTTTGGTCTAGAAAACAAGATACTATTTATCAGTTTCAACTCTTTTTTTTTTTTAAACCCTTTCCTAGAGATAATTTTGGTAATCATAGCCAAAGTAAAAGAGACTATTAAATAAGAATATTTTCATTTCCTAGACTATCTTGAACTACTCTTCCAGTGAGTAGTTTCTTTTCCCAGGAACTTTTATCTCCTGAATAGAAATCCTTCCTTAATCCTATCTGTCATAGGAAGTTCTAAGTCCAACATTGCTTTCATTTAGACCCATGTTATCAAGATTTGCTTGTGTTAGTTAAGAATAATTGGCTATTATCCAAATAGCCATTGAAACTGCTTAGCTATGAATTCAGGCTGCTGTTTTAGACCTAAGTAAAGTTGTCTGAAAAAGAGGTAATTGTGCAAAGACAGCTGGAAAGACAGAGAGAGATAACATTTTAAATTGGGTCCATAAGCAGATTACATAAGCGGAATATAACCTTTGTGTTTTACGTGTTGATAGGAAGAGTTGTCAACTTAAAATAATATTCCTCGAAAAGCTAGAAATACCATGGGTTTTCATAGATGGAACACGTCTCTAAGTTGTATTTATTAAAGTATTACTTGGGGAATTTTGAATAATGTTTAATGAAAGTATATTTACCTAGCTTAATTTATGTTCTGGAGATTTGTTTCCTAAAATTTTGGAGGTGAGGTATTTATTGGTTTAAGTGTGTGGAAAACAAAATAGCAGACCCACTATAAAGATCCTTTTTTATGCATCCTTATTCTCTGGATAACAAACTTTAATAGTGCAAATGAAATGGATCAATTTGACCTGACACAAGACAGTAGCAAATCTGATACATGCTCATGGAAAGACTAGTTTCAGAACCCTCTTATCGTCTAGAAAAAAAAAAAACAATTTGGTTGATAAGAACCTCACATGGTCTGCTAATAGGGATTCTTAGCATTTTTAACATAATCCCTGTTTGACTGCTTTTTCTACTTTCTCATCTTCTAACTTTTTTCTAGGGCTGCTCTTTTTAGTAAAGCTAAACAAAACGTGGCATCCTACAGCATTACTAACCTTTGTTAATCCGCCTGCTCGTCACATCTTGTATGGCATCTGTGCTCACTCATGGGGGAAAGAGTTTCTGGAAGAAGCAACAGCAATAACCAAGGCAAATGTGGGGAAGTGGCTGCATGGGTGTTAGCATGTATGGGGCAAAGGTTTTACTTCGTTTTCTTGAGATAGTGGAGATGTTATTTCACACCATTTTGTTAATAACTTCATGTGACTTTACAGTGAGAGACTGTTTCTCACTGTTTCAGTCTTCCTAAGAAATTTGATTGCAGATTTCATCACTTAAGCCAGAAAGTGGAAATTTGGATTAATGTTACTAGAAAAAAAAAACCAAGCAAATCTTTATATTAATAATAATCTACATAAGCATATGTCTTAATAGACTTGCACATCATTTAGGGGTTTTTTGTTTGTTTGTTTTTTAGTTTTTTTGATTTTGTTTTTAAATTTATTAGGGCTTTTTTGCTTGCTTTTTCTTCGATTTGATTTTCCTTTTTTACATTTTAATTTTGGTTATTTTGGGGCCATTTTTTGATTTTGTTTTTCCAAAGGACGCGGATTCTGATAGCGGGGACGATTCTGACAAGAGGTCCTGTGAAGAGAGCTGGAAACTGATTACTTCTCTGAGAGAAAAGCTACCTCCCAGCAAGTTGCAAACCATTGTTAAAAAATGTGGCCTCCCTAGCAGTGGGAAGAAACGAGAACCAATTAAAATGTATCAAATCCCCCAAAGAAGACGCCTGAGTAAAGATTCCAAGTGGGTCACCATCTCAGATCTTAAGATACAGGCTGTAAAAGAGATATGCTATGAGGTTGCTCTCAACGATTTCAGGCACAGTAGGCAGGAGATTGAAGCCTTGGCCATCGTTAAGATGAAAGAGCTTTGTGCCATGTACGGGAAGAAAGACCCCAACGAGCGGGACTCCTGGAGGGCAGTGGCCAGGGATGTCTGGGACACGGTTGGTGTAGGGGATGAGAAGATTGAAGACATGATGGCCAGTAGTAAAGGAGGAACTGATGTGGATGACCTCAAGGTTCATATAGACAAGCTGGAAGACATTTTGCAAGAAGTCAAAAAGCAAAATAACATGAAAGATGAGGAGATAAAAGTATTAAGAAATAAAATGCTCAAAATGGAGAAAGTCTTGCCACTCATTGGGTCTCAGGAACAGAAAACCCAAGGAAACCACAAAGCAAAGGAACCTGTTGGAGCTGGTGCCAGTAGCAAGTCTGAGATCGATGTATGTAAAGGAGACAGTGGAGAACTTGGGAAAGAAGAGCGTGTTTCCCAGCTGATGAATGGAGACCCAGCTTTTAGACGTGGACGTCTGCGTTGGATGAGGCAAGAGCAAATCCGGTTCAAGAACCTGCAACAGCAGGAGATAACAAAGCAGCTTCGTCGGCAGAATGTACCTCATAGGTTCATCCCTCCTGAGAACCGGAAGCCCCGGTTCCCCTTTAAGAGCAACCCTAAACACAGAAACTCTTGGAGTCCCGGGACACACATCATCATAACAGAAGACGAGGTTATAGAGCTTAGAATTCCGAAAGATGAAGATGGAAGGAAAGGAAATAAACAGGAGAACCAAGAGAAGGGTAGTAGAGCAGCTTCTAAGGATCCCCAGTTGCCATGGGGCTCTCAGGGCCCTCGAAGTCAAGATCACATTCAAGTTAGCAAGCAGCATATTAATCATCAACAACAGCCACCTCAGTTACGCTGGAGAAGCAACTCGCTCAATAATGGCCAACCGAAAAGCGTGCGCTGCCAGGCATCTGCTTCTTCAGAATCACTGAACTCCCACAGTGGTCACCCCACCGCTGATCTGCAGACTTTCCAGGCAAAGCGCCATATGCATCAACATCGTCAGTCTTACTGTAATTATAACACTGGAGGTCAGTTAGAGGGCAGTGCAGCCAATTCCTGTCAAAAGCAGACTGACAGACCCAACCACTGTAGCCAGTTTGTGACACCTCCGAGAATGAGGCGACAGTTCTCAGCACCCAATCTCAAAGCTGGTCGAGAAACCACAGTATAAATTACTGGACAAACTTGAAACCTTGGTGGAGGAAACAGGCGATGGTAGCTTATGATTTGGGTTGGTTCTAGCCTTGGCCTTGAGTTCCTAGTATTTGCGTTATGATTATAATGTTGTGCTTCTAAAATATTAACTGATTTTAAGATTGTTAAAACATAAAACACTGGTAAATGTTTCGACACCTCCCTTTGGTTTGTATACCATAAGTGGGCAGTTTCTGGAATTTTGGACAAAACACTGAGACCTCCCTTATTTTTCTGAGACTTTCCTCCTTTCTTGGTGCCTAGATAATATACTTACTTACACAGACTGGTCTTGTTTTGGTGTAAGTTTGCTATGTTTTTATAATGCCTATAAATTTATCTGATATCCAGAAAGACTTGCCTCTTGGTTTATGCAAACATTCAAAAGAGGAATTTGATATGTAGCATTAAATGTCTATTATTTCCCCATAAATGTTAGACATTAGTTTAAAAATAATAACATGCAACTGTGTGACCACAGCTTTGGATTTCTTATCCATGTCTGTTTCTTTCTTTAAATATCATGGAAATTTTCAAAAACCAGAACTAAATGTCTTTGGACATATTTTATAGGACACAGCTTTGCATCTTCCGTGGAACTTCCACATCTTCTTGCTCTTCTATGTTTTACATAGAACTGATTCAGGAGGGTTGTTTTTTTTTTTTTCTTTTGACTGCATCAGTGTATGTATGAATTTTGTCATAATACTGAAATCTTTAAATTGGCATCTGTCTGGATTTCTGTTTGTGGCTCGCATTTTGAAGTTTAACATATCATTTCTCACACAAATACATACACAGAGAGACGCTGAACTATTCACCAATATCATGCCAACAGAAATACCAACAAAATACTCGTATGATTCTTTGAGCAGTATGTATAAGTTTATAGGGAGGTTATTTGGTGGAGAGAGGGGAGAGGTGGGACATGGGGAGAAGGCTACAGCATTTGGCTGTGTGTACTTAATTTTCAGTAGATGATGAAATAATGAAACAAGTTAACTTTGGTTCGGTTTAGAATAAAGGAGATGATGTATAATAAACTATTCTTTGGTCAGCAGCAGTGATCCTCACAAATACTCAAGCAAGGAAAGAGAAGTCCTGATGAACAGTTATTGTATCAATACCTCATTTTACTATGTTGTGGTCTCAGTTTGCCTCACTGGAGAATCCACTAAAAAAGATGGATTTTGATGGGAAGAAAGAATAGTTTTCTGCATCCTTCATCTCTTGAACTTGTCAGAAACTTTTTAAAGAGGCGGTGTGAAGAGCCAGAGATGTCTATGAGATTGTCCGACATCATGTTGTTGAAGATTACTAAGTCACCTGTCAAACGCTTGTCTTCCAGATGGTGTGAAAAATTACATCCAGGATAGCAGTTAACGTTCAAGGAAGCCTTAAAGATTGTGATTATATGGGTTTTTTCCCTTTGCGTGTAGGCACTATTCTTTATTAGAACGTTATTTTTAATCATAGTATTTTTTTTCTTTGCTTCTAAAAAAATGCTTTTATAATGCACAGAAAGTTGCTTCCAATTAACTTCGGGGGTTATTTTTGCTTTCATAGCTAGAGCAGTCCTAGTCTTCAGCTGAAGTTTTATGGCAGATTAGACAGGGGTGATGTCTGTCATGGGTTGACTGAATGATGTTTGTAATGAGTTGACTTAACTGAGATGACAGTGTCCTGTACCATGTGGTCTGCATCCACTTGGTCGGGTCCTTCAGATCAGTCACTTCGGTGCATCTTGTGTAAACCCCGTTTGTCCTTCTTTGTTCTTCTTAGACAGAGTTATGTTATCTATTTCTTTCTTGCAATAAAGTTCATTTTCTAAAACTAATAATAATAATAACGCAGCTTTCAACTCTGTAGCAAAAGTGGACTTTCAATTTTCCAACTTGAGATAACATAGGATAGGCCTATATATTTTCACTTTTATGGTGGCCTTTTAATCTCATTATGGGCAGGTACCTCCCTTTCACACTAGACAATGGGAGTGAGTTTCTACTGGTGATCAGGAGACACTGTAGAATGAAAAGAAATACAGTACTTCATTTACAGATGTGGGTTGTGGTAGGCACTATACCCACACTGATATTGCAAAGAATTAGATTTGTATTTGTGCTTCATCTGCTGATCCAGGCGCCCTCAGATTACTGAAATGTTTAGATATCTAAAGTAGCCCTTAATTTCAGATGACCAGAAAGAAATGAACCAAGATTTGATTACCCTTCATGCATTTCAGAGCAGATACTTGTCTTAGAAAATAACTGTGTGAATGAAATTTCTTCATTGACTTTCACTGAAGAAGTAACTAGTACCATGCTTTTGTGATTGGTATAGCCCACATTGCTTCGTTTGTTTTTTTAATTTGACAGTATCTGTCCCTAAGCTTAAATACTACAAGACCAAAGGGAAATGGTCACCATTAAGCCATTATTGTATTATTGAAATATCCCTAACTATTATTGTAGTGAAAATTTTTTAAAAGTTTGTGCTGTTGAAATTATATAATGATCTGACAATAATGGAAATAGAGTCCTAATCAACTGGTACAGTTTCACAAACCAAGCCACACACTATGGTATTCCTTGGAGAGTTAAAGACTTCTGTTTATCTAATAAGTCTAAACCAAAGGGCTTTTCCTTTAGTTTTGCTTCTAATTCTTTCTGGTGCTTCTCTTTTCACTGGAAATGCAATGAATGGGAATTGTTTATTCCATTGAAGTGACTTGAAGTGACCTCTTGTGCTTTAGGTGTAGGTTGATGCTGAAACAAAACAAAACAAAACAGGACAGAACACAGTTTGTCACACCGATGTCTGCATTAAAGGCTGTCAGACTACAGGAAGTTACATAGGTTTTCTCCCGTCAGCTGCTATACCCCTGTGCCTTATTGGTCCTTTGTAGACTTGCCTTAATGATTTGTACAAAAGACTGGGAGCAGGGGAAGCTGTTGAGTCCTGGCGTACCTTAATGAAGACGGCTTCTTAGGTGCAGTGCAAAGCAAGCATTTGTTCTGCACTGTTAGAGCCAAATTCTGTATTATGAACAGTTTTCATAATTGTCTACTTTATGTCATCTTTCTGAGATATAAAAACCTGCTCTAGATACTTAGTTTGAACCACTGTAGGTTGTGAAGTGTATTGGTTTCCTCCCATCATTACTGTAAAAAGAAGTTCTGAATCTTCTTGTTAATGAACTATGGATTTCGCCCCCAGTTTCTTTTTAGAAAATGCTTGAAGATTGTCTTTGAGTGTAAGATCTACCTTTTCAGAAAGGGAGAGTTAGTTTGTAATGTTAAAAAATAAAGTCCTCATTCAATAAAAACTGAAATTATCTCTTAAGAGTGTGATTTCTCTCTGATGTGGGAGGAGGGAAAGTGAAACAGAGTGATGCTAATGAAACCTGGTCTTGACTTTTATTTATTGCTCTTTCACCTGAAGATGGTTACAAACCATATCTTTTAAAAAATATTTCTACAGGAACTTGATTTGTTTAGAGCTTTTGCTTTTTGTTACCCTTTTTGATTTATCAAAATTCTATCTTAAATGAGGTCTTTAATCCCTATTTTATGCTATGTTTTACTTAAATAAAACCTTTTATATTATAAGATAATGAGGATATCAGATATCCCTTTATGATTTCTTTGAGTTTATCTTGTATTTTCTGGGTTTTTTTAACTATATAATTTTGATTTGCAGTTTTCTTTAAATGAAATGGTATACTTCTTCATATGGGTAGAAATGAAATTTCTAAAAAGCTTTGAGGAACTCTGTTTAGCTTTTCTTTTTTCCCTTAACCACTGCTTTTCTCCACCCAGAGCATTGGTGATATGTTAGAGGTGAACAGGACAAAGCAGAAGATTTTTCTGGAGCGGACCATCGGTCTTATTGAACATTTGGACATGACACTATTTTTTATGTTGAAAAGCAACATAATCATACATAATGGAGTAGAATACAAAATCCACATGTTTTTTTTTCCCCCAACATGAGTTTTTAATATGAAATTTGGAACTTGAGGGAAGTGTTATGCTTGGATTGGCTTTTGCTGCAGCCTTCTTACCCTTTCCCTTCAGGTACTTGTATTTCTCTGCTGTTGGAGAACCTGGTGGAAAAGTTGCCAAGACCTGACCATTCCTAGGACAGTACAGACAATTCCAGTGCAGTATGATATGTGTAGTGATGGTTGTGTGCACAGGATGAGTGTGGGCAGAGTGGGAAAAGGTTTTTGAAAGAGGAAGCCCTGAGCCAGGAGCAGAGTCCCAAAGTACAACTGCAAATGTATCCAAGTGAAGAGTGGCAGGGGGAAGGAGGAAACGGGTCAGGTCCAGGGAACTGCAAGTAACTTGGGGGACCTGGCGGGGGGTGGGGCAGGGGCCAGATCATGGCATGCTAAGGGCTTCGGATTTTACCTTGAGCATGATGGAAGCTACCATGTATTATACAGGGAGATTGCATTAGTAGATTCACCTTTTAGAAATGGCCGAAGTTTGGGTTGGATGGAGGCAAATTCAGAGCCCAATGCTGCAGTTGGGAAGTTGCTGGATGAACTAAATGAGAAACGATGCTTTCCAAAGAGAGGCGGGGGGACAGGATGGAGGGGATGGCTGATAGATTATTTGGAGATAGAATTAATGAACAGTTCGTGGAGGGGGATAAGCCCTCCACGAATTTATATATATCCCACAAGGTGAAGAAAGCTCTTGCTTGGACCATGTTTGGAAAGTAAAGTTAGTGAGACCAAGATAGGACTGAGAGATTGGGAGAAAATAGGAGCTGCACAGGTCTAAGAATAGGTGTTGTGAGACCCCCGGAGGCATAGATCTGAGACTGTGTCTGCACGGTGCTGCTGGTGGTGAGTACATTAAGGTGTTGACAAGAACTGGGGCGTGGACATCTCCCTTCCAGCTATGGCTTGCTAATTGTAATCTGCCATTGAAAGAGGAAGGCAGCATTAGCAAAATGAGCCAAGCCTCTAATGTCGGAAACAGCCTAACCAGAAAACCCAGAATTGTGACATTGATTTTACCTTACATGCCACCTCCTCAGAAATGCCCTAGTTGTGGCACCATCGTGTCTCACCTGGTACCACAGTAGCCTCCTAGCTGGTCTCTTCACTTCTGTTCCTGACCCCCGTACGCCACTGTCCACATAGCAACCAGCAGCGTCCTTTGAAAACAAAAATCAGTGCCAGTGGCCTCCAGTGGCTTCCCATTGCACTTTTAAATCTAAACCTCTTATCGTAGCTTCCAAGGCTGTCCCTGTTTTGGCTTCTTGCCTGCCTCTCTGACTTTAAGTCTTAACATTCTCTCACTAGCGAGCACTTTGGACTTCTGTTCTTTGAACTTGCCAAGCTCGTTTCCACCTCTGGGCTTCTCACTTCCTCAAGACTGGCATCCTTTCTCCTCGTGCTGAGCTCCTCTTCCGGATCGGTGCTCACGAGCCCCTTTTCCTGCCGCAGCCTATCCCAGGGCAGCTCACTGTTTAATAATAATGCTAACCTGTAGTTATCTGTGCGCTTACTTGGTGCTTCCATGAGACTGTAAACTCACCTAGAATAAGTACCTATCTGTCTTGTTTTCTTCACTGTTTGTCTGTACACATCACCCAGAAGAGTGGTTCTCAAACTGTCGTGTGCATCAGAATCCCCTGAGGGGCTTGTGAGGACATAGAATGCTGGGCCCACCCCCAGAGTTTCTGATGCAAGAGGTCTGCGGTAGGGTCTGATAACTATTTCTCGTAAGTTCCCAAGTGATACTGATGCTGCCAGATCAGCATCCACCTTTGAGAACCACTCTCTAGAACAGGGATTGGCAAACTTTTTCTGTAAAGGGCCAGATAGTAAATATTTTAGGCTTTGGGGGCCTCATGGTCTCTGTCAAAACTGCTCAGCTCTGCTGTTGTAGCAGAAAAGCAGCCATAGACAATATGCAAAGGGATGGACATGGCTATATTTTGATAAAACTACTGTATTTATCAAACGGTGGGCTGGATTTGGCCTGCAGATTTGCCAACCCCTCAAAGATGGTCACTTTTGAGAACTGTTAACTAGAAGATCAGTACACGACTGTGTATCTGATATAGAATACAGATAAGTGCCAGATGCTGGTGAGTCTGGTGAATGACAGATCCCCAGGCTCGTGACGGGCTCATGAAATTCACAGAGTTGTGGAGGAGATAGCTATTAGACAGTCACACCAGTGGCTATACAATACATTTGTGACCAATGCCCTGAGGGAGAAATACAGGGTGCTCTGAAAGTTTACAACCAGGCGCCTCAGGGAACGAAAGGTGGCCTTTTCTTGCTCTCAGCTGATGATTTTCATTTTGAGAAAAAGAAGGAATCAGAAGTAAACTTTCTTTTCTTCCCACTTCTAGGTCTGCGTCCAAACCATACTTGGCCTTCCCTCCTGTTGGTGGAAGAACCGTCTGTGCTCCTGTCTTAGCCCAGCCCTTGTTCCCTTCATTCTGTCTTCTGAGGGACTTATTGAGCATTTACCCCTTCTCTTTTACAACATCAGCTTTTCTCCCTCCACATTATTCCTGTCAGCATTACAAGCATGTCATTTCACCAGTTATAAAAAAGTTCCGTGCTCCCTGTGACCTGCCACTGCAGTTCTCTGTTCCTTTTTCTAGAAATACTCCTGAGAGCGTTTTCTGTACTTTTTCCCACTTGTCCATCTTCTTTTTCTTGTTTCCTCTCCCCGTTCTTAGTTGAACTCACTCTGGTCAGACTCATTCCCACCTCACCACTGAAGCCACCCTGATTAGGGTCACCAGCGATCTCCATGGTGACAAATCCAGGGTGTTTTCTCAGACCTCATCTTACTAAATCTGTCTAGCATTTGACATGGGTTGCCTACCCTTTACTTCTTGGAACACCTTGTTCTCTTGGCTTCTGATTTTCCTCTGACCTCACTGGCTGCTCCTTCATGGTCTCTGTGGACACAGACATTGGCTCTTTCCGTATCTATTCATTCCCCCAGGTGACCTTATGCATTTCCATGTTCACACAGATGATGCAGACAGCACCTCCTGTGTGTTGCGCATTTACAGTGGACCCTTGAAAGACACGGGTTTGAACTGCACGGGTCCACTTATGTGTGGATTTGTTTTCAATGCATACGTTCAGCAGTACTCCTCGATCCACAGTTGGTTGAATCTGCGGATGTGGAACCTCAGAAACCGAGGGCCGACTGTAAAGTTACACGCTGATTTTTTTTTTTTTTTTTTTTGCGGTACGCGGGCCTCTCACTGTTGTGGCCTCTCCCGTTGCAGAGCACAGGCTCCGGACGCGCAGGCTCAGCGGCCATGGCTCACGGGCCCAGCCGCTCCACGGCATGTGGGATCTTCCCGGACCGGGGCACGAACCCGTGTCCCCTGCGTCGGCAGGCAGACTCTCAACCACTGCGCCACCAGGGAAGCCCTACACGCTGATTTTTGACTGCATGGTCAGTGCCCTAACCCCTGTGTTGTTCAAGGGTCAACTGTACTTGGGCCAATAAACATTTTACGTGTATTACCTTATTGAAGCCTCGCAACAGCCCTCTTCTGTAAAGTAGGTGTTGTTATTCCCATTTTACATGCCTTCCCATTGTCACACAGCTACTAAGTGGGGATCCAGGTCCAGTCTCAGACAGTCGGTCTGTCTGCAACCCACTGCCCTGCCTCCCTCTGCTGACTCTCAGATGTACTCTCTCCAGCCTGGGCCATACCCCTGACCTCTGGACATAGATACACAGCTCTGACCTGCCATCCAGATAGCTAACTGGCATCTCACATTTAAACTATCTAAACCAGAGCAACTAGCTCAGACCAAATATCCAAGGGTGATCCTCAGTTTCCCTTTTTTTAGTACACCCCGTGATCACATCATCTGTAGGACACACTTCTTCTGTCTGTAAAACATATCCCAACTCCATTCTCTTTTCATCACCTTTGCTGCTGATACCCTGGACCAGGCCACTGCCATCTCCCTTGAAACTGCAGGGACAGCTTCATGACTGCTGGCCTTGCTTCCAAGCCGCAGGCTATATTCTCCGTGGAGAGTGGTATTTTTAAAACATATGCTAGACTATAGTACTTCCCAGCTCTAGGCCACCCAGTGGCTTCCCTTAGAATAAAATCCACAGTCCTTCCCCTGGCCTATAAGGCTGTCCATAGCCTGGTCCCTATCTGACTACTTCTCAACTGCATCCCCAACCCTTCTCACTCCTCCAGTCCACCACACAGGTTTTCTTGCTTTTCCTTAAACACACCAAGTTCCTTTCCATCCCAGGACCTTTGTACTTGCTGTTAGTTATATTTGACTGGAATAAACAACCCCCACCAGAGATCTCAGAGTGCTTGCTTAGAGCTCTGATTAAGTGTTACCTCTATGGAGAGACCTTCCCTGACCACCTAATCTAAAAGTCTTCCTCCACTCCTCTCTTCTCTCTGTTACCCTCTGAAAGCTACCTTTCTTTATCTTTCTTCATAGTATCAATACCACTCTCTATTGAAATCCTAGTGTGTACAGTGTCTGTTTACTGTTTATCATCTCTCCCTTACCAGTGAGACTTCTGTCTTATTGACCACCGTATTCCTAGCATCTGGCACATAGTAGGAGTGAAAAAAGTATTAATTTGTTGATGAAATGAATGGATGGATAGTGGTTAAAAAAAAAAAAGCATGCTTTGAGTCCAATTGCTTGGGTTCAGATCCTATTTCTACTACTTGCTAATTTTGATCTTTGGAAAGTTATTTAATTTCTTTAAGCCTTTTTCTTCTTTTTTAACATGAGGATAAAATAGTAGCATTTTCATAGGGTTATTGGGATGACTGAAACAATCCATGTTAAACATTAAGAACAGTTCCTAGTACAGTGAGCTTAAAATAAAAACAAGGATAGTCGGGTGGAAGAGAGCATTCTAGAAGAGGAAACAGCCAGTGCAGTGCTTTATAAATATGGAGCATATATTCAGTTAGTTGGGACTTTTTATAAACATGGAAGTTTCCTGGAAAATATATTATTTTTTAGCGTGTTTTCCACAATGGTCCTAGTTTTCCCCATGAAATCAGCAGAACAATAGTATCTGAATCTCTTTATCTGTTTGTTGTAGGGAAATCCAGGGCTTAGAGTTTTTCTGATAGCATACAGAATATCCTTGTTGGAAGCTCATGTGCAGCCTGGTTTGGGGAAGAGGCCAATTCAAGAATGGTGTTGACATTTGGACTACCAGCTCCTTATAGAAATTTTCCCTGGTCAAAATGCAATTAAAGTTTTAGGTCTATAACATTATGGAACATCTTTTTATGTCAGCTTTACTGCCACTAAAGCACAACCACAGCCCTTAGGGAAAGTCACCCTTATACTTTAACTGTCAGAATCTGAGGATTTTGTTTTCATTGGTAGTTTGACCAGCTTGTAAACCTATTCTTGAGGAAGTTCTCAGAAATAAGCCAGTCACAAAAAGTCACAATTGTATGATTCCATTTATATGAGATACCTAGAGTAGTCACAATTGTAGAGACAGAAGGTAGAATGCTGGTTGCCAGGGGCTGGAGGGTGAGAGTTAGTATTTAAAGGACAAAGAGTTTCAGTTTTACAAGGTGAAGAGTTCTGGAGCATGGACAGTGATGATGGTTGCACAATGTTATTAACGTATTTCATACCTTAAAAGTGGTTAAGATGGTAAATTTTATGTTATGTGTATATTACTGTAATCTAGAAATTGGGGAAAAAAATGAAAAACAACAAAATCCTCAAGCTAAGATATTAACATTTTTTTCCACCTGATGCTTTTTCCGTAAATCAGCTGTCTTTCTCTTTTTGCTGAAAGAATCCTATGTAATAACATAGGTTTTTTAGAAACCACACCCCCAACCTCTCACTTTGAAAACAAATGGTACAATGAACCTTTGTATACCCATGTTTATATACTTTTCCTGAATCATTTGAAAGTAAGTTATAGATAACATGTCAGTTTACCCCTAAATACACATGTATCTCCTAAAATCAAGGATATTCTCTTAATACCATTATCCCATCCAAAAATTTAATACTGATTTAGTATCATGTAAAATACAGGTCATTTTCAAATTTCCCTAATTGTCTAAAAAATATAAATGTTGGAAGTGTGTGTGTGCATGTTTTTTAATCCAAGATCCAGTCACGGTTTATTGATTGCATTTGGTTCTGATGGTTCTTTTATCTTTTGTTACACAGGTATTTTTGAAGAGTCTAGGCCACATTCTAATTTGTGTGATTGTTTCCCCAAGATTAGATTTAGGGTAAACATTTTTGTTAAGAATGCTATAAATGTTACATTGTGTACTTCCATTTGCTTCACATCAGTAGACATAAAATGTCAATTTGTCCTATTATCAGTAATGTTAAAGTTTAATAAATTTAGTTAATGTGATGTTTCCCAACTCTTTCTCCTTGTTAATCGGCTCTTGAGATTGTGTGAATATTCTGTTTTCCATCCACCTTTTGCTCAATTGTTTTGGCTTTTATTAATGATCCTTGCCTGATTCAATTACTGCATCTAGGGTTGCAATATAGTGATTTTCTAATTGTCATTCCCTCTGCATTTATTAACTGGCTTTTTGTTTTGTTTTTTTGGTAAAGAAGAGCTTTCCCTATTTCTCTCCTTCTTTCAGTATCACTGTGGGCTCGTGGATTCTTTGTATACTCAGTGTGCTGTATATTCTTTTCTTGTTATTATTATTTATTGGCCAATGGGAGTCTTTGTCCTTTTGAAATGGTCCCATCAGTCTTTGAGTACTCCGTGCTTTCTGGCCCAAGATATTCTGGGGTTACCTTGTATTTTCCTTGCTCCAGATCTGAAGTCAGTCATTTTCACAAGGAGCCCTGCTTCCTTTTAGTGGGGAATGGTATTTAGAAACCAGCACTGGGGGCTAGGTGTACTTAGAAAAGAAACTTTTAAAAAATACTACCTGTCATTTTGATAGCGTGTTACCATTTAAGAGGACTTTAACTTGCGTTTTTAAATGGTTTGTCATTTGGTCCTTCCTGCAGTCCTGTGTAGTAGGCAGATCGAACACTAAAATCTTCATTTTAAAGATGGCCAAAATGAGGTGTAGAAAGGATTAACTTTCCCAGAATTATAAGACTAATAAGAGCAGGTGCCAGCAGCAAAACCCCAGTCTTTTTACCTGTTACTTCATATTTTTATTTTTCATTTTTTCCACCGTACATAGCCTCCTAAAAAGTGTGTTTAGATGTCTTTAAAAAGCTGTTTCGCTGGCTCTTGGTCACTGCCAGCTCCACTAAAGAGAGAAAGCTTCCTTTGTGAGACTGAATGGTAAATGAGTAGAGCCTGGAGAATATTTGCATCCCTCTTAGCATAGCCATTGGGAGCGCCTTTTGTACCGGGGTTTGCTAGCGAGGCTTTCAGCTGTCCTCTGTAATGCGTGGAATATTTGATTTGTGACTTGGAGAGCTCTGTTTGAAAACAGTACATAGTCATACCTAAACCATGACAGCCTGGAATCCGGCCACTCCCAGAGAAGCAGGAAGCCTGCTAGTATATTTTTTAAATGCTGTGCTTATGTTGTGATTTGGTGTTGTATTATATGAAGGTCTTTTTTCTTAACTTGTTTTATTGTCAAAAAACACAAGCTTTTTTTCCATTAACACTCCAAGGAACCTTTTTAGACATTTTTTTCCTTAATCTCTCTCCACCATGCAATTTTAATATGTCAGATATATAGTATATCTGTTTATATACTCTATGTATATTTGTGCTTTATACATAAGAAGAGTACTTTTTTTTTTTTTAATCCCCCAAGAACCACTTTTTTTCTCTGTTAGGAGTGATATCACCCTAATTGAGACTGCATGGGGTAAGATGGAGGAAGGAAGGGTGAATATGATTTGAAATATAGTAATACATTTTGTATTATAATAGTATATTTTGAAATAAAGTTTCTTTATTGAATAAATAAATGCAATATATAGATCATTTCAATCCTAAGAGCGCTGTGATCTTTTGGTTACCTGAAGGCTAAACTCATCCTACAGCTGCAAAGATAGTAATACTTCATCCATGGGGAGCTTCAGGGTCTACAGTCTGAATTCTTTCCCCATCCAAACAGTTAGATAATTAGAACTCTTGGCAATACTGGTGAATTTAGTCTTTTCCAGTATTGTTTTCTCCAGAATTCTTGGATGTGTAAAGATACTATTTAAGTGTATTTTAACATTTAAGGGACACATGCATTTTTTTCCTTCAAAATCCCCCCTCTCCTCTACCACAACCCCAAGTAAAGAACTCTTGAGTCTGAGGGAGTAGATACAGAGAGACTGCAGTTAAATTCCTTGGAACACAAGATCTTTTAAAGCACTTACCCATTGCAGACTATTTTGCGTGCTTTATGGCTTTTTTCTGAAGCATTTCTCTGTATGTCTTTCTTTTCATTGTTGTTTCCTGCTTCAATCTTCTCTTTTCTTTGTCTTTTGCAATCTCTACCTTGCCCTGATCTTCCTTTCATTTCTCTTTTCCTTCCTTCTTATGTCCTCTCTCTCCTACATGTTATCTCCTTTCTTTTCGTTCAGGATTATGAGAGTAAATTGCAGGCCTTGCAGAAGCAGGTGGAGACGAGATCCCTGGCAGCAGAAACAACTGAAGAGGAAGAAGAGGAGGAAGAAGGTGAAATATAGAGACTGAAACTTTCCTCTTTATTGATATATGTTTCAGATCTGTGTTGTCAAATTACTGAGCTGATTTAAAGATGATTTAAAAGATGCTCAGTGCTGAGAATCCAGGCTGTACTCTTGTGAGGTGGGGATGGGGCCATCTGAGCATAGTCTCCGTAGAAATCTCTTGGGCAATTTATATAAACTGTCTCATATTACTGTACATATGAAGTTCACATATATGTTGCAAATAAATATAGAGCTTAATCTTTGTTAAGATACTCTGTTTTATTTTCTGGTTTATGTCAGGGATTTCCCAGTGAGGGCTTTGGAATATATCAGCGTACATTAAAGCTATTTCTGGCAGATTGCTAATCACATTGCTTAGTCCTGCCTACCTGTCTTAAGTTTTCTAGAATTTCTTAGTTGAATTAGGGCTTTAATGGTTAGTTATTACCTTACAACGCAGTATGAACATTCATCACATTTCATTTTTCTACCCAACCTCTCAGTAATCTCAAGGCTTCATAATAACTTTGAAGGAACTCTTAATTTATGTACTAAATTCTTTTTTTTTTGCGGTACGCGGGCCTCTCACTGTTGTGGTCTCTCCCGTTGTGGAGCACAGGCTCTGGACACGCAGGCTCAGCGGCCATGGCTCACGGGCCCAGCTGCTCTGCGGCATGTGGGATCTTCCCGGACCAGGGCACGAACCCGTGTCCCCTGCATCGGCAGGTGGACTCTTAACCACTGCGCCACCAGGGAAGCCCTGTACTAAATTCTTTATTTTTAAATATCCATGTGAGGGACTTCCCTGGTAGTCCGGTGGGTAAGACTCCATGCTCCCAATGCAGGGGGCCTGGGTTCGATCCCTGGTCGGGGAACTAGATCCTGCAGGCATGCTGCAACTAAGAATTCGCGCAACTTAAGAGTCCACGCGACTAAGAGTCTGCGTGCCACAACTAAAAAAAAAAAGTCCCGCATGCCACAACTAAAGATCCCGCATGCCTCAACAAAGAGCCCACGTGCTGCAACTAAGACCTGGTGCAGGCAAAATAAATAAATACATATTTAAAAATAAAAAATAAATATCTATGTGAAATATGACCTTCTTTTTCCTGTACTAGAAAGAAAAATAGATATATTTGAAGTTGTACAACGTACTAGGGTTTTTTCTTTATTATAAGCCACACATTAAGGTGTATCTTAAAAAAGAAAAAAAGAATGGAGGAAAACTGGAAAATACTTGATGAAAGAGATGAGGTAGAGGAGGGATATAATTTCTACATGGTTATGAGATCACCATTCAATACACTTCGTTTGCTCTTTCAGTTCCTTGGACACAACATGAATTTGAGCTGGCCCAGTGGGCCTTCCGGAAGTGGAAGTCTCATCAGTTTACCTCATTAAGAGACTTACTCTGGGGCAATGCCGTTTACCTGAAGGAGGCCAATGCCATCAGTGTGGAATTGAAGAAGAAGGTACGGAGGGTGTGGGAACATGGACCATCTGGAGGCAGAGCTGAGCCTGGTGGGCTTCATGGTCCTCATCTTGAGCTAACCTTTCCCTTGGATGAACTCAGCAGCTTTTTGCTATGAAACAGGTTTATATATGCCTGTATTTAATATATGTGCCTGGAACATAGTAGGTACTAATTAAATATTTGTTAAATGAAATTTTTAAAATAACATGTTTTCTAGCTTATTTTACAAGCGCAGAGACCATATTCCTGACAGGAGCTAGAGAAACATATTGGTAGCAAAATACTTCTCTTGGGTTTCTGAAAATCTCAATTTTCTTTTCGTTTTCTACCATTAAGTTGGCACTTTTAAGTCCTATGTGCCCTCTCATCTTCTAGGGTCTGAGAGGCAGTTTTGTGTAATGGACAGGTGCATACGCTCTGCACCCAGACAGCCAGGTTCCAACCCCAGCTCTCCCAGTTGTTTGACCCTAATAGCCCCAGGCCTCCAGTCCCTCACCTGCAAAATGGGTTTGGCAACAATGCCTGCCACCCAGGGATTTTGTGAGAGATGAGAGAGTGAATGTATGGAAGATGCTGAAGTAGTGCCTAGACATGGTAATTACTATTACTGAAACATCACACCACATCTTAGATTTATTCTTCTGTATGTCTCACGGTTTAACGGTCTCCTGACGGCTAAGATTTACAGGGGGCGGGGTGGGAGGGGCAATACTATGAAGCAGGTAAGAGCACAGACTGCCTGGTTTTGGGAAAAATCATTATCTTCTTGGGGGGCTATATTCTAGTTCTGTAAAATGGGGATAAGACGTCTTATTCATTCATAACCTCATCTCATTTTGTAATCATTTATTAACTATTTCCCTCTTCACATAGACTAAAAGATGGCAGGGACTATCTTTTTGTCTTACAGCTGTATCTAGCATTTCATTAATAGTTGGTAAAAATATAGGGTGGTATCAAGAAATAAATGACATGATGAATGCAAAGCACTTAGCCTCTGGTAACAATTTTTTTTTTTTTTTTTTTTTGCGGTATGCGGGCCTCTCACTGTTGTGGCCTCTCCCGTTGCAGAGCACAGGCTCCGGATGCGCAGGCCCAGCGGCCATGGCTCACGGGCCCAGCCGCTCCGCAGCATATGGGATTCTCCCAGACCGGGGCACGAACCCGTATCCCCTGCATCGGCAGGCGGACTCTTAACCACTGCGCCACCAGGGAGGCCCTCTGGTAACAATTTTAAGAGTAATAGTTGTAATCCTCTGAATTTAAAATGGAAAACCTTAGCATGCCTCCACCCTCTCTCATTAGTGAGAGACTAGAGGGTGCACTCCTGGGTCCACCATTTGTTCTCTACAGAAGTCTTCGTTCAGTCAACCAAAGTATATTTATTGAGATTCTAGGTTGTGCAGAAACACTGGGCCAGGCTAGGAAAACAAAGTCTGTAAATAGCTTAATGATTAATATACAAGTGGCCACTTTTTTCAGTTGATCACAAGCTGTTGAGCACATGCTGCTGTTTGACCTCCTTCCCATCAGGCGTGATTATATTGCCTTGTTTCCAAAACTTACTTGCTGAAAACAGAAAGGCCGTTTGTCGAATGGTTTCTTCCTTCCATTTAGGTGCAGTTTCAGTTTGTTCTTCTGACTGACACGTTGTACTCCCCTTTGCCTCCTGAATTACTTCCCACTGAGATGGAAAAAACTCAGGAAGACAGACCGTTCCCTCGTACAGTGGTGGCCGTAGAAGTCCAGGATCTGAAAAATGGAGCAACACATTATTGGTCTTTGGCGAAACTTAAGTATGAAAATGTTATGCATAAAGCCTTTATTCTTATTTAATATCATTAAATGGTAGGAGCAGCTTTTTAAAATCTTACATGGAAGATACTTCCAAGATGAAATTTTGACGTGACCTTGTGATATTAACCCAGCATACTTTATGGTTACTGTACAGGCAGAGGCTGGATTTGATGCGAGAGATGTATGACAGGGCAGGTGAGATGGCCTCCAGCGCCCAAGATGAAAATGAAACCACCATGACTGGCAGTGATCCATTTTATGATCGATTCCATTGGTTCAAACTTGTAGGAAGGTATGTAATGATTTTATTGATGTCTTCTTTTCAGGTAATGAATGGTTTTATTTTAGTTGTTTAAAGCCTTGGCAGATATTACAGAAAGTTAAAGAAAAAGAGTATAAAAAAGCCCCATTTATAATCTTATCCACTCACACACAGCCACTGTGTCATTTGTTATATTTCCCTTTAGTTTTATCCAACAGGCACATTTGTTTTAAGTTTCAGACTTTCAGTCAAAGTAACTGACAGTCTTCCCTGCCTGTCGACTCATTCACAAAATGTCTTACACTTGACCAAGATAGATTTAAAAGAAAAAGGAAACCTGTGTCTGTATCCTGCATAGTTTAAAATCACAGTATGACGTCCAGTTTATCAGACTGCAATCTCTCCATGATTGTCCTCACTTTAATTTTTAAAGCAGTTCATCTCACTTTAGTCTTTGCCAAGAGCGAATAACTGCACACCTTAGTAATCCACCTGAGCCTTTTTTGTGTAAACTTCACTTTCAGCATTTAACGTGAGTCCATAGTGAGTCACGTTCTTAGAGGTTTAGAATTTTTAAAGCAGAGAAGTATAAGTTTTCACCTTAATGATTTCAGAATTTGAAAAATTTTCTAATTGCAAAAACTTTCCAACAGTTTTAAAGGAACTGGGTTAAAAGGTGGAGCTGAAGTCATAGTATTTTGTAGAAATGAAGTAAGTGTTTTCCAGTCTACTCTGATAGTAGAGCATTTTCAAAGAGATGAATTGGCCAAACACGTCTTACCCAAGCAAGGCACATACCTGCTTTGCCATATACCATTTCATCTGTTTTGTTTTCTGCTCAGAGATGACATGGGAATTGGAATAAAGATTTAAACCTTATTATTTCACCTAATTTTGAGTGGCTCCTTTGAGACCTGGCTGCTGATCTTTTGTGTGAACTGGAGAACTTAAATGTTTTACAGCACATTGTTTACCTTGGATATTCTACTCATGTATTTCCTTTGCTTTTCTCATTCCAAGGATCAGTCCTTGTTCCATTTCACCTGAGCCAGATGATTTATGCTTATTTTATCCCTTTGCTTTTCCACTTGCTTGTGTTGTTTTGGTTCCCCAGTGGGTTCTGTCCTGTTGGCAGCTGTAGCTTCCTGTTTAACCAACTATTCCTCTCTCCTTGGCTGTGTCCGTCGGCATCTTACCTGGTGTCTAGCGCCCCCATTTTCCACGGCTGTGTGAATGAGCGCCTTGCTGACCGCACGCCCTCCCCCACTTTTTCCACGGCCGATTCCGACATCACTGAGCTGGCTGACGAGCAGCAAGATGAGATGGAGGATTTTGATGATGAGGCATTCGTGGATGACACCGGCTCTGACGCAGGGACGGAGGAGGGATCAGATCTCTTCAGTGATGGGCATGACCCGTTTTACGACAGATCCCCATGGTTCATTTTAGTGGGAAGGTTGGTGAGGTTAAAGTGAGAAAGGCAAAAAGGGACCAGCTCTTGCTCTAAAGAGGCTCCTTGTGCAATTTTGGACAATTTTGCTTTAGCCAGTTCAATTCATGACACGCTGATCTGGCTGAGAGAGCCCTCAGGCAGCGTCTGTGAGGTACTTGGCCTCCTCGGTACAGCATGCGGCAGCGTGTGGACACTTTCGTGGAGGATTCCTTGTCTTAAACTGCCCAGTAATTTTGTTCTGAAGGGGGAGACCCCAGAGGAGAAAGTAATCAAAGCTAAGAGTCACACTGTTACGGAGTTGAAGAATGTTATTGTGTCTGATGTTTCCTCTTTGTGGGAATGTGAGTGAGAAAGCAAAAGGGGCAACGTGAGAAGGATAGCAGAGCAAGTCCAAGGCTAGGCTGAAAGGACTCGTGGCATCAGCAGGAATCGCGAGGACAGGAGTGGAATCAGGAGCAGTGTTAGGTTTATTTCTTGCTTAGTCTGTGAGTCCAGAAAAGGATCAAGAGCATGATGTTTCCTCTTTGTCTAAGTAAAATGGATGCCTTTATTTGGCCAGTTTCATAGATCTTTGGCTTGTGCTAAGATTTTACCTATAGGCATTTTAATGATGAATCTCATAAAATTATCTGTTGAAACCATCAACAATGGATATTTGTTCAGTGCTCCATGACACTGCTTTGTGTTAAGTTCAGCTTACCAAACCAAGGCATTGTCTCTCGCCCCATCTGTCAGTGATGCAGAGCTCTCAGGCACATGTTCCTAATACTGGGGTCTTTGTCTACATCCAGTCTTCATGCTGAAGTAATTTTAATGACAAATTCAACAGTGCAGCACTCACTGGATTAACAAAAAATTATGTCTATGTTTTGATTTAATTTCAGTGCTGCATTAAAACCACATGTTGTTGAACCCTTTAAAAATAAGGGAGGGCCTCCCTGGTGGCGCAGTGGTTAAGAGTCCGCCTGCCGATGCAGGGGATACGGGTTCGTGCCCCGGTCTGGGAGGATCCCATATGCCGCGGAGCGGCTGGGCCCGTGAGCCATGGCCGCTGGGCCTGCGCATCCGGAGCCTGTGCTCCGCAACGGGAGAGGCCACAACAGTGAGAGGCCCACATACCGCAAAAAAAAAAAAAAAAAAAAAAAAGGAAAAAAAAAAAAAAAAAAAAAAATAAGGGAAATTACATAAGTGTTAGTGGATAAGCACCAGTTATCTAAAAATATGAAAGTGCAGCGAGTCCCCTGATCCATTAGGGACACAAGTTTCTAAAACTTAGCTCAGAGTATGGTGTTGGTTACCTGGTGAGAACTAAATAAATAATGTAGAAGATGATCACTTTTATGGAAAGGGGGAAAAGAAAAGCTTTTTGATAGAAATTAAAGCCTCAATTATAACTGTGGGTTGTACTGTTAGACAGTCTTGGGGTTTTACAATGGTAAAGGGGCATTTATTCAGTTTTTCCATGAATAAATATAAAGGATTATACAACCATGAATATTGTCTGGTGTATTGCCAGGAATAGATGCTTAGAATTTCAGAGAAGCTGATTTATATTAAAATTGAGAAAGGTACTTCTGTGTACAAGTAATGGGACCATAATGCTCTCCTTACTTTATGGCTGTTTCCATCCTCTTCTGAGAGGGTCGGAAGTTGGAATCAAGTTTTTATCCACAAACTGCTGGGTCCTGATGCCGGTCTTGCAGCTTCTCACGCTGCTCACTTTGTTCTGCACCATCACACATGAGGAATAGGTGGCTTCACCCTGTGTGGTGAGGTGGAAAGAACACTGACCTGACTTAGGACGAGCAACTAAAACTGAGACCTGTTAGGTACTGAAGTATAAAATGAAGCGTTAGGTAGGGAGAAGAAAAAGCATTAAAGATCTTTTTCATCTTCTGTATTCTTTCATCCACACTAGCAAAATGAATATCCTGGTTCTACTCAGAGTTCTACTCAGAAGCATTTGTATTTTGAGTCAGTTGTATGAAAATCCCACGTAATGCAGAAATTCTCTGCGTTAAGATATATGTATTTTCTCTCATTTTAATCATATCAGATTTAAGCGTAGGTATAAGGCAATCAACTCTACTTTGATTTTCAAATAAATTATTTGTGGAGCTGTGGCTCAGGAATTGACCTTTCCGTTTCTTTGGGTTCCCAGGTTCTAAAACTGACTTTGCTTTGCAAGAAAAGTATTAGGGGAGAAGGTGAAATCTAGCAGTCAGCAGAGTGAAGGATAGCTCTTTATTTTCACCCTTGACTGCATTTCTTACCTACAAACAATTTGTAATCAACATCACCCAGTTATGTACCAGTCATTCTCTGTGTAAGAGGAGTAACTTCTTTGCTGTTTTTGTGATTCATGGGATTAGATTTCCCGTATTGGCACATAATTGCAAATACAATTTACTTATAAAATTTTCCAGTTTTTTGTAAAATTCCATTTATACGTTTTGATTCATGGCCTTGGCTGCCTCTGGTGAATTTTTATATGAAAATTAAAAGAGCTTGTCCCTTTAGCTATTCTCTTATGGCATGCTGGGATGTTATGAATCATCCATCATCATTTGGGATGAAATGTAAAATATTTAGGCTAGTGTTCTGGGTTAAAAGTCTCCTGGTTATTCTGTGACCTGGGTACCTGAACTGACAATTCTTTCTGTAACTGATCATAATTATGCTGGTTTTTATTATCTTTATGTTGACAGAATTTGTTTCCCTTTTTATGTAACTTCATAGAACTTTATGCTAATACATCCTTTACATCTTCCCCTCTCTCGTCCCTGTTCTCTTTCAGTCTGCTAGGTCAAGGTACAAGGATTCTCAAGAATGAAGAATAATTATAAAAATTCCAGTTTAAAAAACTTCATAAGAGAACATTTATAGAGCCCAAAGCATTGATTTTGGACCAAAGCCTATGTTATAATAATAAGACAAGGAGCTCTCTAGTGACTGTGCAGTTGTGTAGTCACAGTGCCGATGCACACGCCACTGCCACTGAATTATAGAATTCTCTCTTCTAAAAAGGGAAATTTACAAGAATACTTCATATTCTTCCACTTTTGGAGTAGCCGTTGCCATAGACAGAAAGGAGATTCTTCTTTAACGTTTGCTCAAAAAGTACTTTATTGTAATTAAAAACAGGGGTTCTTGTTTTTGAGTAGCTACTTTTAAGTATAAAAATAGCTATACAAATTAAATATGGTTAGGAATCTAAACATGTCCTATATAGTTAATATCCATCATGAGTATGGCTTTGGAAAATCAACCTAATATAAAGTTGAATGGCTTTGCTTCTCTACCTCTGGTCTAACCCATTTTTCTGGAAAAATCTTCCACTTCTACTTAAAGATAGAGGACAGATCACCTTCCCATTCACTTATGTACATAGATGTTCAATCACTCACCAGATATTTATTGACCAGACATGGTTCCTGCCCTCATGGGTTTTCAGTCTGGTGGGTGAGACAGACAAATAATTACATAAATAAATGGAAATCATAGCAATGATGGAGTTGTGTGCTACTGAGATCGTAAAACACTAGGGGGACCTGTCATAAGAGAGTGGTATTTGGAATAAGATGTGAAATCAAAGGTATGAGGTGGGTAGTAGAGCTCAGAGAGGACAGCAGACAGGGGAGGAGCATATGCGATGGCTCCTTAATGGCCAAGGCATTGAACGTGGGCAGTGGCTGGAATGCCAGTAAGAAATGAAGGTGGTCTGTATGTGTGCTGACTTTGAAGGTGAAATTATCCATTTGGTACCTTATGCCAAATTCGTAGTCTTTAAACTCTATCACAGTAGTTGATGTTTGAGACTCTTGTTTGTAATCCTTTTTAGACTTTTCTTTTAAAAATTTTTGTACAATGGAGCTTTATCCCTCTTTTTTAGCATTGCCCTCCCCCACCTTTGGAGCAGACTGAAAGGGAAGTAGACATCATTTGATCTGATTCAGTGTCCACTTGCAATTATTTTTGTTATACTTTCATTCATGTTTCATTTATGCTCTTTCAGTTTTATTAACATTTGTTTTTCTGTGGTGTAGTTTGTCTATTTTCAGAATTGTTTTCATTACTTGGAGTTGAAATCCCAAGAATCCGCTCCATCTTCCTTTTCTTTGTTTTAAAGTAGATTCAGAGCAGGAAAAGGTGCAGACATGCATACAGGCATACCTCGGAGATATTGCTGGTTTGTTTCCAGACCACTGCAATAAAAGCAAATATTGCTATAAAGCCAGTCACGTACCTTTTTTGGTCTCCCAGTGCATATAAAAGTTATGTTTACATTACATTTGGTCTATTAAGCGTGCAAAGCATTATGTCTAAAAAAAACAATGTATGTACCTTCATTAAAAAATACTTTATTGGGCTTCCCTGGTGGCGCAGTGGTTGAGAGTCCGCCTCCCGATGCAGGGGACATGGGTTTGTGCCCCGGTCCGGGAAGATCCCACATGCCGCGGAGCGGCTGGGCCCGTGAGCCATGGCCGCTGAGCCTGCACGTCTGGAGCCTGTGCTCCGCAACGGGAGAGGCCACAGCAGTGGGAGGCCCGCGTACCGCAACAACAACAACAAAAAAACAAAAAAACTTTATTGCTAAAAGGAATATGCTAGCCATCATCTGAGCCTTCAGTGAAGTAGGCTTTTTGCTGGTGGAGGTTGCTGTTTAATAGCATCTAACCCACAGTAGAACTTTCAAAATTGGAGTCATTCCACTCAGACCCTGCCATTGCTTTATCAGCTATGTTTATGTAATGTTTTAAATCCTTTGTTGTCATTTCCCAGCATCTTCACTGGAAGTAGATTCCATCTCAAGAAACCACTTTCTTTGCTCATCCATAAGAAGCAACTCTTCACCCATTAAAGTTTTATCATGAGACTATAGTAATCCAGTCCCATCTTTAGGCTCCACTTCTAATTCTTGTTCTCTTGCTATTTCTACCACATCTGCAGTTACTTTCTCCACTGAAGTCTTGAATCCCTCAAAGTCATCCATGAGGGTTGGAGTCAACTTCTTCCAAACTCCTGTTAATATTGATATTTTGACCTCTTCCCACAAATCACAGATGTTCCTAATGGCACCTACAAGGGCAAATCCTTTCCAGATCCATCAAAGAAGTCACTGTCTATGGCAGCTGTAGCCTTACAAAATGTATTTCTTAAATAACAAGACTTGAAAGTCAGAATTACTCCTTGACCCATGGGCTGCAGAATGCGTGTTGTGTTAGCAGGCACGAAAATATTAATCTCCATTAGAGCTCTTGGGTTACCAGGTGCATTGTTAGTGAGCAGTAATATTTTGAAAGGGCTTTTTGTTTTTTGGGTTTTTTTTGCCCTGAGCAGTCTGTCTCAACAGTAGGCTTAAAATATTCAGTAAACCATGTTGTAAACAGATGTGCTGTCATCTAGGCTTTGTTGTTTCATTTATAGAAAACAGGCAGAGTAGATTTAGCATAATTCTTAAAGGCCCTAAGATTTTCAGAATGGTAAATGATCATTGGCTTCAACTACAGGTCACTAGTTGCATTAGCCCCTAACAAGAGGGTCAGTCTGTCCTTTGAAGCTAGACATTTACTTCCCTCTAGCTCTGAAAGTCTTAGATGGCATCTTCTTCCAATAAAAGGCTGTTTCAGGGCTTCCCTGGTGGCGCAGTGGTTGAGAGTCCGCCTGCCGATGCAGGGGACGCCGGTTCGTGCCCCCGTCTGGGAGGATCCCGCATGCCGCGGAGCGGCTGGGCCTGTGAGCCATGGCCACTGGGCCTGCACATCCGGAGCCTGTGCTCCGCAACGGGAGAGGCCACAGCAGTCAGAGGCCTGCATACCGCAAAACAAAAAAAAAGGCTGTTTCATCTACACTGAAATTCTTATTCAATGTAGCCACCTTCATTACTTAACTTAGCTGGGGTTTCTGGATACTTTGCTGCAGCTTCTACATTAGCACTTCTGCTTCCCTTTGTGCTTTTATGTTATGGAGACTACTTCTTTCCTTAAACATCATGAACCAACCTCTGATAGCTCCAAACTTTTCTTCTGTAGCTTCTTTACTTCTCTTGGCCTTCATAGAATTGAAGAGAGTTAGAGCCTTGCTCTGGATTAGGCTTTGGCTTAAGGGAATGTTGTGGCTGTTTTGATATTCTCTCCAGACCACTAAAACTTTCTCTATATCATCAATAAGGCTTTTTCGCTTTCTTATATCACTTGTGTATTCACTGGAGTAGCACTTTTAATTTCCTTCAAGATCTTTTCCTTTGCATTCACAACTTGTCTGACTGGCACAAGAGGCCTTGCTTTCAGCCTGTCTCAGCTTTCAACATGCCTTCCTCACTAAGCTTAGTCATTTCTAACTTTTGAGTTCAGGTAAGAGACATGAGACTCTTCCTTTCACTTAAATGCTTAAGAGGCCATTGTAGGGTTATTAACTGTCCTAATTTCAGTATTGTTGTGTCTCAGGAAATAGGGAGGCCCAAGGAGAGGGAGAGAGACGGGGGAATGGCCTGTTGGTGGAGCAGTCAGAACACACATTTATCGGTTAAGTTCAGTGTCTTGTATGTTTGTGGTTTGTGGCACCTCTAAACAATTACAACCGTAACGTCAAAGATGACAGATCACCATAAAATAATAATAATAATGAAAAAGTTTGAAATAGTGTGAGAATTGCCAAAACGTGACACAGAGTCATGAAGCAAGCAGATGTTGTTGTAAAAATGGCGCCTTGCTGGAGACAGGGTTGCCACAAACCTTCAATTTGTAAAAAATGCAATATATGCAAAGCGCAAGAAAGTGGAACACAATAAAACGAGGTATGCCTGCATGTGTCACATTTAGTTATGTGTGATTTCTTGATGCAAATGTTTACTCTCTGTCTTGTCTTGTCTTCAAAGATCAGCATATACCAAGTGGGAAGACAGGAGTAATAGTAGGAACTAGGTTCTATTTCCCACCCACTAATTGGAATGAACACCCAAGCTTTGTGATCACTGGTTTGTGTTGCTTTAAAAAAGTCAATAGCTACAAAATAATGAAAGAAGAAAAAAAGATAACAAATGTGACACGACTTTGCTAGTTCATTTGAAGTTGAAAAATGTTAGGTCTTACCTCGTGAATATGCATTTCTGAATAAAGTTTTGAACCCTAGAAGCAAAAGCAACCCTTTAAGGATCAGCTGTCTCTTTCTCCCTTAGCATTTATCTTGATGTCCATCCAGAGTCTCTTATAAGCTCACTAACAAAGAAATTTCTGGCTACATGGCCTTTCTGCCCATATGTGTCAGTCACCCTGCCTAAAGATCATAGTTATTTCTTAGGGTAAAAATAAAGACCCACAATGTTGTGACTTGAAATCTATTTTAGAGTTACTGACTGTATTTCAGTCACATTTCTCTGACCATTTTTGTCTCCTGATTTCTGTATTATCTATTGGGGAAAACAAAAACCTCTTTGTAATTAGTTACATTAAAAGGTTAAACTCCTTAATGGGCTCCCTTTTCCCACTCGTAGCAGTATTTGTAGAGGAGTATCTTAGAAGTCTACTTCCAATGGTCACCCTACCTATGGTAGTAATTCTTATAGGGAGTAGTTTGGTGTACGTTGGTCTTTTCCACTACTTTACCAAGCATTTGCATTTGTTTATACGTTATGTATTCTGAAAAAGCAACAGGAGGCAGTCTGAGAGTACAGAACAGAGAGGTGACCTTAAGACAGGGCCCAGAAGCCAGCTCACAGTTTCATGAAGGTATTCTCAGTAAATCTGAAAGCCACCTTCTCTGCCTGTGGGATGCTCAGATGTCTGTCTCCTGGTTTCTGTCTCTAGAGCATTTGTTTACCTGAGCAACCTGCTGTACCCCGTGCCCCTGATTCACAGGGTGGCCGTTGTCAGTGAGAAGGGCGAAGTGCGGGGATTTCTCCGTGTGGCTGTGCAGGCCATCGCAGGTAGGCGCCCCTCTTCTGAAATGAGGGCCGTGGGTCCTCTGCCTCGAGACAAAGGAGGCCAGTTCCGTAAGGGCCGCGCTTCAGTGCAGACTGAAGAAAGCCTTTATTGCTTCCTTTCTAGCTGTTGTGCCCAAGTATCACAAGTAGATCCTGTTTGGTTTGGGCTCCTGCTGTTTTGGAATAATGGGGTAAAGGGATTTCCTTTAACGTGAAGAACAACCCTTGGGTTACCTTTATAAAAGTCATTTGCATTTTAAATGATGTGTCTTAACTGCTTCAGAAATAACAGAGGATATTCAGACGGTTTCTTGCCTAATTTTCTGTCAGGATACTTGTGCTAGACACTTCTGTCCTTTGGCTGCTATTGTGCAATGCGTGGATCGAGATCTTGACACTTCATACTTTTTTCCAAGATCCAGCCTACATTCTGAAGAAAGAATGTGGCTGTTCCCTGTAACGCTTCTGTTTTAGTTTCCAACTGCTGTGCTGTATTTAGTGACCTCTTTCAGCCTTTCCCCGTGGAAAGAAATGCACGATAGTCACCAGCGTTGAGCTATGGAGGTCTTCACAAGTACAGTCTAATATTTTCAAATATTTATTGAGTATTATTGAATATAATCTTGTCAAGTGAAGGGGTCAGTATTTCTAAGTATGACATTTGAACAACATCAAGAATGAAACCGATCCTTTATTCATTAGTTTCATTCGAGCTAAGGAGGTGGTAAGTTTACCTGAGTAGAGTTGGAAGCAGCCTATTTGACTTTACTGCTTTGGTCTCTTTCTTTCTCAAGCAAAAGACTTGTTCTTTAGTGTCTCCTCTTGTATTAAAGTTTGAGAACCCTAAAGCCCACTGTCTCCTATTTACTTTTATTTTACTTTCCTATATTTTTTTATTATTGTAATTCAATAGGAGTCATTCCTCCTTGTCCCCATATGTAGTCTCATCCTTGCTCTTTTTTTTTCTTTCTTTTTTTTTTTTTTCCTCTACTTAGCGGACGAAGAAGCTCCTGATTATGGTTCTGGAATTCGACAGTCAGGAACAGCTAAAATATCTTTTGATAATGAGTACTTTAATCAGGTGAGAAATCTGCCGGGAAGAGGAAAACCTTGTGGAAGGATAAGGAAGTAGGCAGGCTTTGTAAGGAGGGTGTTCAGCACTGGAGGGCAGTTCTGCCTAGAACTAAAAAGCCTAGGTTACCACAGGGTCGGTAATAGAGCACGGGGCACACCTAACAATGACCCAGGTAGGGGTAAAGGCCCAGCATTTATATTGTGTTGTGTTGCCTTTGCTCAGACAGCTCTTAATCCACATAACTTTTCAGTCACTATTATTTGTTGGGCAAATAAATATAAGTTATGGAAATGGGGGGAAAATACGTTGTCATACTACTTCATCATCTGCTTACCCTTGCCTTGTTTTCAGAGTGACTTTTCTTCGGTTGCAATGACCCGTTCTGGTCTATCCTTGGAGGAGCTGAGGATTGTGGAAGGACAGGGTCAGAGTTCTGAGGTCATCACTCCTCCAGAAGAAATCAATCGAATGAATGACTTGGGTGTGTAATCAGAGTGTACTGTGATCGCATATGTTTTCAAAGAGGGAAAAATACTGCCCATTGTCAAGGAAGATAGTTGCTTTTATCATCTAGGGATGGAAAGATACACTCTCCTCTCTGAAAGGTGCTTTGTGTGTTACTTGAACCATACGTGTGTTCATTTGACCCTCTTTAGATTTGAAGTCAAGCACTTTGCTGGATGGTAAGATGGTAATGGAGGGATTTTCTGAAGAGATTGGCCACCACCTGAAACTGGGCAGTGCCTTCACTTTCCGTGTAACGGTGTTGCAGGCCAGTGGAATCCTCCCAGAGTATGCAGATGTCTTCTGTCAGTTCAAGTAAGCCGCCCCTTCGCCCTGCCTCCCCAGGCTCTTACCCCGGATGCTGTCCTCTGTGCGCTATAGAGCGATCTAACACTTGCCAGGTAGTACACACTCTTGAGAGAGAAATGACTACCAGCCGCTGAAATGAAACGCTTTCTTCACTCAAGATGGGAGTACGAACTGGAAACCTACAGTGGAATGAAACAGAGTTCATTGTGGGGAGGAGTGTGGCCAATATCCTGCTGGAAGGTTTGGTTGTGGACTGTCCCCCTCTGCCAGGAGTGTAGGATCAGATCCAGATGAGCCTACTTGCTGGTCTTTTTCAATGCTCTTCATGCTGAAATGTCACGTTAATAAACAAGTATGAAAACCATGAATGATCCAACCGCCAATTATGCTTATTTAATACTTGGCAAAGGGAAAATGTAAGTCATTTAAAGAGCAGCAAAATTCTGCATCCACTGAAAAAAAAAGCTAGTAAGTATGTAGAGAAGATGTGACAGGTTTCATTTCTCATCCACTCTCTAAGCATTTTCTGTCCTATAACCCTCTGGAGCTCTGTGCTCTAGGTACTTTCCTCTCAAGACCTCCAAAAACATTTTTTTGGAGAGTCTTTAAGTTTTAATACCCCCAAACATCAGTATGTCTTCAGTACTTGGAAAGGGCCACAGTACAAGAGAATGAAGTCTGAGCCACCCCATTCCTAAAGCCCACAGTTTGCCACTGGTGCCACCAAAAGGCTGCTTTAGATTTCTGCCACTCATTTCCCCTCAGTATGTGCCTTAGCCTTCCCTGGCGTCCTAAAGCAGCATTGCTTTTTACATAGATTTTAGCCAAGTCCTCAATTAAATGTGATTATTACATAGTAAGCTGCTAATATCATTTGCTGTAACTTATAATTGATGAAATAGTATCTGTCCAGTATAGATTTTGCCCATTTAATGTGTTTTCGCTAGGCCTCAGTTAGTAGCTGATGTATTTTATGGAAAAGACCTACTTGGTGAACTGACATCTGAAATGGCAATAGTGGTATGTTGACTTCTGTCCTAAAATCTCCTAAAAAGAGAGTAGTATCTCTACCTGGCATTAGCTCTGGAGGAAAGGGCATGTTGACTCATGCTGAAAGAAGACTCAAGTTCTTCTGAGGTTTTTATAAACTCTCATCTGGCCTGCACAGGGAAAACACAGCTGTAGAGCAATGTGAATGATTTCATGTGTCACTTCTGTGGAACCCCAGGATATTTGTATCTGCTCCAAGCAGAGCCTTGTTGGAGTGTAGATCAGAGATCAGCTGATGCTCATGGCGCCTCTGGCAGGTACACTGTGTGGTCTGGAGAGGAAGAAATTGGAAGAAAAAAAGGAGTAAGAAGTAAGAGAAGGAAAGGGAGAGATGTAAGGAGAAACTGAGAAGAAAGAAAATAGACAAGTACACGTAGGATGGAATGCTACAGTGCCACAGCGGTATGTGGCATCAGTGATTTGGATGCCTGGCAAAAGTACACCACTGTCTTCGGGCTCAGTGGATTACAGTTGACCCTTGAGCAACTCAGGAGTTAGGGCACTGACCCTCCGCACAGTCAGAAATCCGAGTGTGTATCCAGGGTTCCACCATATCTGCAGTTCCGCATCTAAGGATTCAACCAGCTGCGGATTGTGCAGTACCCTGGCATTTACTATGGAAAAAAGTCCACGTATAAGTGGACCCACGCAGTTCAAACCTGTGTTGTTCAAAGGTCAAGTGTAATTTGGAAGACTGGGTGTTCATGATCCTGGTCTTTCTACCCCCTACTCTAAGTGTTCTTGGACTTCCCTGGTGGTCCAGTGGTTAAGCCTTCGCGCTTCCACTGCAGACCCTGGTCGGGGAACTAAGATCCCACATGCCGCGTGACACAGTCAAAAAAAAAAAGTACTATTTCCATTTTTTTCTTGCAGGAGTGTGAGATATCCTTCTGGTGGATATTTCTATCTGGCAGTAAATCTTTGAACTGAGTATTCTATAATTCTCCACTTCTTTTTATGTCAGACTAATAATAGGGAGGGAGAGAGAACAATAAAATCTCATTTATGAGAATAAGTCAACATAGCCCACTGCCTCAAATATTTCAGGAGTATTTTCTACATTTAGAGCCCTCTGGGAGACACTCACTGTCTTTTGGGGAGACAAGCAAATAAATACATTATTACGAACAATGATATCATTGCTGTTGAAGAAATAGGTCTCTAGTGCTGTGGGTCATAGAACTGTTTGAGTGGATCAGGGAAGTTTTCCTGGAAGAGGTGATATTTGAATCTCTTCCTAGCTGGTCTTAGATAGACTCCCAGGCAAGTATGCTATCCACAGGCTTTGATACTATCTTATAGAAGCTTTAATCTGCCAAATCTTTTCTGTACAAAATGATTTCACAATTTTTATTTTCAGGAAAAAACTTTTACAAGGGAATAGGAGTTCACTGAATTCACTGTTTATACATTCACATGGCTAAGTGATAGGGTTAGTTGATTTTTCAGTCATTTTTGACATAAAAGCTAAAATGCTATCTGAGTGATATGGAAAACGTTCTCTACAAGGAAACGTAAATAACTTGACTCAGTTAAAGACTCTACTTAAGTAAGGTGCTGCTTTCCATGGGATCCAAGCTGATCCTGATGAAACTATTAATACGAAATTCACGTGGATCTTTTTTTTTTCTCTTAAGCTTTTTGCATCGCCATGATGAAGCATTCTCCACTGAACCCCTCAAAAACAATGGCAGAGGAAGTCCTCTGGGCTTTTATCATGTGCAGAATGTAAGTGACGTGGACGTTTTTGCCAAATGTTTTGCGGGTTTGTGGTACCTTGAAGCAGCTGCGGTGAGGCAGTCGTCATGTGTGGGTCCCTTTGGCTTTCTCAGCTGAAGAAGGATGATGATCTAAGCTGCTGTGTAGGGGGAGCTCTGTGATGAGAACAGACAGTGGAGGGAGCTGCCAGGGCCCTGAGCTAATCCTCAGTGGACAGAGCAGGCAGCATCTTCTCTGAATTACAGTGGGGCCTGTGAGTAGCCTGGGGGTTGGTCTGCCAATAAGTTCTTTGTCGGTTTGAATGTAGTGAGTTGTTTCAGTGTTTCCTTCCTAGAATAATAAGCATGTTGCATATGAGTTTTGTTAAAGTTAATATGTTATTCTTTAAACCATAAGAGACAAATAATTTGGTTGCAATTAATGTAGAAACTATGAAATACATTTTGTAGCTAAATTAAGATTCAGAATCTGTTTCCTTGCAGCTGATTCTATGATTAGTCCTTTAATGCCCCTTACAACTCTCTCATAAGTGGAATAAGAAAACAGACCTTCCATCTCTTCTAGAAAGATTTGCTCAACTCTGTTCAAAAGTCGTGATCCTCATTACAATAGCTAACATTCACTGAGAGCTTATTTTGTGTCAGTCGTTGTTACAGGTGTGTTTTTGTGTCTTAATTCATTTAATCCTCACTTTTATGCCATATACTTTCATAATCCCCATGTTCTAGTTGAGATTACCGAGGCAGAGAGCCCTCGAAATCACTCACCAAGGTTACAAAGCTAGGAAGAGGCAGAGGTGGGGTTTGAACCCAGGGAAATGTGGCTCTAGCATCCAGGAGCTTCACTACTGCTTGAACAGTCTCGTTCTCTTGCCAACCATAATCCACTCCCTAAAATGCGAGAGGAAAGGACAACTCCAGAAATGGAGCAAGCAAATACAGAACACACTGTTTTCTTTTTTATGTTTAATTGTATAAATATGAGCGTGCCTGTATATGATAAATATTGATTGGCTCCTGTGCACAAGGACTGTGCCTGACGCCACTGGGGGATGCTCAGATGAATCACAGGGTAGATGATGCCTCCGAAGATCTTAGAATTATCGGAGGGGAAATAAAATGCATATTTAAACAATAGTGATACAGGATATAGAAACATCCGAAAGGTATTCATTAAATGCAACGGGAGTAGAGAGGGAGAGTTATTTCTACTAATGGGAAGAGTCTTGTAAGCTACATTCTTTGTTGGGGGTGGTTTTTTTTTTTTTTTAAGCCACACCACCTCAGTAGTATACCTTTTTTTTTTTTTTTTTAAGAAGATGTTGGGGGTAGGAGTTTATTAATTAATTTATTTTTGCTGTGTTGGGTCTTCGTTTCTGTGCGAGGGCTTTCTCTAGTTGTGGCAAGTGGAAGCCACTCTTCATCGCGGTGCGCGGGGCTGTCACCATCGCAGCCTCTCTTGTTGCGGAGCACAGGCTCCAGACGCGCAGGCTCAGTAGATGTGGCTCACGGGCCCAGCTGCTCCGCGGCATGTGGGATCTTCCCAGACCAGGGCCGAACCCGTGTCCCCTCTGCATTAGCAGGCAGATTCTCAACCACTGCGCCACCAGGGAAGCCCGGGGTGGATGTTTTTGTAGAGAAAGGAGGTGGGGGAACTTCCTGAAGACTGTAGTGTAAATAAGAAAAGGTGGGTCACGCTTGGCACTGTACCTGGCACAGAGTCTGCAGTCGTGTTTTTCATACTGTTTTTGGCAGTTTGAGCTGGGCCTTGAAGTATAGGGATGACAGCGGTACAGAGTTGTGGGAAGGCCTCCCAGGCGTGGCTGCAGCCTGGGCCAGCCCTCAGGCACGGTGGAGGAGAGAGCCGGCGAAGGGAGCAGCAGACTGAGTCCAACCATTGTGTGAAGGCAGCAGAGGGGCCAGAGGTCTTTGGGGCAGACAGTGGAGGGTGTTGAATGCCTGGAGCTCGATGCAGTTACTGTAGAAGGAAAACCAGAGAAGAGCCGCCCCTCTCTTTTGGTGTGAGAGGCCTTCATAGTGAAATTCCCAGCACATACTGGGTACTCAAAGTGCTGTAGTGCTGTTTGCAGCAAAAATGTGTATTTTCCTATAATAAATCTTTCGCTAATCTAGGTTGCCTTTATTCCTTATTAGATTGCAGTGGAGGTTACGGAATCATTTGTGGACTATATCAAAACCAAGCCTATCGTGTTTGAAGTCTTTGGGCATTATCAGCAGCACCCACTTCACCTGCAAGGACAGGAGCTTAACAGGTTTGGACCGAATGAGCAGAGATTTTTGTTATTGATATTATTGTTGTTGTTATTGTTGTTACTGTCACTTGCTGGAAAAGAAGAAATCTTTGGAGGAATTAAGATAGGTAAATAACCGTTTTATAGATTACCCTACGTTTCCATTTCAGAAACATCACCATCTTTCTTCTAAGCCACCCAGTCACTAACTGTAGGTAGAGCAAATTGAGTTTTGCCCAGATGACCTTGAGTACTGTCTTTTTGTACAAAGAGACTTTGAATAGGATAGAAAGTTGAGGTGATAGGGATATAACCTGAAAGTTGTGTATAATTGGTCCTAACCACCCAGAACTTTATGAAGCATAAAGTCACTATGAAGCATGTATCTCTAAGTGGAGACATCAAAATTGGGGAGGAGGACAATGATGGGGACTTCGGGATGCTGGCAGAGTGTCACTGTGAACAGAAAACTTTCCTTATTTATTAGCTCTGACTTACAAGGGGACTTTTCTCAAAATGTCTTAGCCTCAGTTTTACTGTGTGGGTTTATATGTGATATCTGATAACATACCAGAGTTGAAAGTACAGATGATCCGTTTTTAAAGGGGATTTAAACACGCCATTAATACCAGCATGGGACTGTCTAGTCTTGAAGAACTTTTGTCTTCCTTTGCAGTCCACCCCAGCCATCTCGACGATTCTTCCCTCCGCCCATGCCACTATCCAAGCCAGGTGAGCACAGCTGCGTTCTCTGTATGATGTACATCTCTTATTCTGAGTGACTTTTCAGATAAAAAATCGTATTCAAATTCCTACTCCACTTGTGTGCATCCCTGTGTGCTCCGGTGTCCAGTAGGAAGGAGAATTGTTGGCTCCTGATGTGAAATAAGAGGTGCCAAACAATAGGGCTCTATATCCCCGCCGATACTGAGGTCTTCTTACCGCAGATCTCGATAAGCTCCATGTTCCTAAATGTCTCTGCTTTGTGTGTAACTCCCTTTAACTGTCAGGTGACTGGGCACTCCTTTGCATATTACGTTTTTTCTGCATGTTCATGTCTCCTGTTCTGATTTTCCTTTGTTTATTTTCATCCCTTTTCCTCGTTGCCCACTTGCCTCATTCCCACCCCGCCCTGTGCTCATTCTCCACCTCTGTGCTCCTCACCTCCGTCCTGCCTTCAGACCATGAGAGAAAGATTGAGCTGATTCGGTTTCTCGTATCTGACTATGTGAACGTGCATGTGTTGGACACATTTTCTGAGCATGCCAGTGTGCTCGCTTCCTCCGCCATTGCCACCTTCCAGGATGAGGCTGACCCATTGCCGCCTTTTCTCTTTCTGCCAGTTCCCAGCTGCCAGACCGAGAGGGTACCTAAACGAGATGGTTAGTAGCTAAAATTAGCTCTGCCTTAGATGTAGAACCATCCTCAGAGGCTGGTCCTAAAGCCTGGCTCTCCGTGTATGAAACACCAAGGTTTCTGTTTGCTACTTGACCTGCATGTAGAGTTCAGCACATTGTCAAGATCATATCACATTTCCTTCAGAGACATTTTTGGGAAGCACCTTCTCTATTTATACCCCTTTCACATCATCCAGGGGGGTGGGGGAGGGGCTCCTTCTATCTGTTGGTGTGGATTCTTTGCAATGGTATTTTTAATTTTAAAGGTTTTTTTTTTTACTGGCAGCTGGCTTTTTGTAATGCTCTAGTTTTGCTTTCTGACCCTCAGATGCCCACCAGAGCCAGTAACCCCCTATTATCTTCTTGACTGGCATCATCACCAGCTTACCTGGAATTCAGCTAGGGTGAATAATGCTGATAGGCCATGCCTCTGAATAGCGCTGTATGAGTCATACAGCCCCTTTAGATGCATTGTGTCAGTGGATCCTCACAACATCTTTTTAGATAGTAGGCAAGATACTATGATCTTCATTTTCTAGTTGAGGAGACAGACTCCCAGAGGTTAAGTGACTCAACCAAAGTTTCATAGCTAGTTAGTGGTTGAGCGATAATTAGATCCCAAGTCACTGGACTCTCACACCACTGCTCCCAGGTTCAGAGCAGAGAACCCTCTTTGTATTGCCAAGATTTCAGAATTTCTATGTAGTGTTTCAAAATGCCCACCATGTGGAATCTGAAATTCTTGAAAATATGGGGGTTTTGGCTAATATATTTCATCAGTACAGATAAGAATATGGAATTCACATCTGAAGAAAATGGGTAACATGAGATCATTTACAGAATCCTGTATTTACAGATGAGACCAGTGGTTCCCAAACTTGTCCACACATTGGAATCACCTGGGGGGCTTCAAACCTCTCAGAGGGCTGAGTCCCACCCCTTGAGACTGTGATTTAATTGGCTGGCGGTGTGGCCTGGGCCATTTTTAAGATCCCCAGGTGACCCTCGTGTGCAGGGAGGTTTAGGAACCACTGGGTTGGAGGACGGGTCTTTCCCGCCACAGCAGCTTTGTTGAGGCCCTGTGATGAGCGAGGCTCGCCCCACATTGCCTGTCCCACATTGTTACTGTGCTCTGCATGCTGCAAATGTGAGAGTCTAAGGAAGGTTTTTTAATGGTTTTGTGAGCACATTTACTCTGCATGAAACCTGTTTTCTCATCATTGGGTAGTTTGTTGAGAGGGAAAAAGATGCTGACTCTCTGTTTTCCTTGTTCTCTGAAGTTAGAGGTACTAATATAGTTGATGGTGAAGTTTCTCTGGCTCTTCTGCACTGAAATCTATCCCCTCACTCTCGCTGCCTTTCCCAAGTGTGTCCTTGAAGACTGACATTAGAGAAGCTTATACCTTTGCTGAGTAGACTTGGACCAAATTTTAACATTTTCTAAAAACTTTTAAAAGTTCCAGCCACCAAGTTAAATACCATGAGCAAAACCAGCCTTGGCCAGAGCATGAGCAAGTACGATCTTCTGGTTTGGTTTGAGATCAGTGAATTGGAGCCTACGGGAGAGTAAGTCCAACTTTATAAATTTTTAAATATGACAACTTTTCCAAAATTAGAAAATGTAATTTTGAGTCTCTCTTGTCTTTGGGTTCACAGAACATTGTCACATTCCAGTTTTGAACTGAATTTGGGGTGGGGAGGGTCTTTATATTATTCTTTGAATCAGATGTTTGTCAGAGAACCATCTAGTATAATAATTTACCTTCTTGTTAGCAATAGCAAGATCCTGGAGACTGGCACTTTGTTATAAGGGAAGACAACCTGCAAAGTGGGTTTTAGCAGCAGCAAAGCAAAGGGAGTCAGAAGCATATTGCACATAAAAGGGCCAAAGGCATATCAGTATGTCAGGGCATTAGGGGACAGAATGTTTCTGTAGACCAAGGTTTCTCAGCCTCTCACTGGGGCCAGATGATTCTCTGTTGTTGGGGTTGTCCTGTGCGTTGTAGGATATTTAGCTGCATCCCTGACCTCTACCCATAAGATGCCAGTAGCACCTCCCCTCCTGTTGTGACAACAGACGTTGCCAGATGGCCCCTAGGGGTCAAAATTACCCCCCGTTGAGGACCACTGGCCCAGATCAAAATGATCAGCATCAGCTTCCTCTCTCTGTATGAGCTGTGTTAGACTAAGTGACAAATGGAATTACTGTTTATAGTTGTCTCGGAAATGCTTTTGAAAAACACAAAAGAGATCCCTCTCCCGAAACAGAGGCAAGGGGCTGTATCAGTTAGTGTAAAGGGTAGGGGATAAATGTTATCTTAAGGATCCTCTGTTTATAATGCTGGGTAATACCATTATGATCACCTCCATAAAACATTTACTGAGTTCCTACTGTGTGTGAGGTTTGGCTCTATCCATCCTATACGGAGTTGTCAGTGGTGACGTTGCTTCAAGGAATTTGACTTTCCACAGACAGATCTATAATGTGATTATAACTTACATTATGGGGGAGCAGTAGTTACGGTAAATGGTTTCTACTGAGTTAATTGCTTTCTGATTCTTAAAAAATGATCTAGAATCTGAAATTATCTCTTTCTTATCTCCTGACACTTGCCATTGCAGTTATATGTTATTTATGGAAATATCTGTTAGACAGAGAGCTGGGATTGGAGCCAAAAGATGTTACTGCCCTATGAATACTTCAGTCTAGTCAGGATGATGAGACACACATATGTGGAAAGGTTTACTAAATGCATATGACTGTCCAGTTAAATGTCCACCCCAGATGGTGAGAAAGACATGGGATCGGAGTTTAGAAAACAAAGACCGCTGAGGGCTGGGGTGACCAGGGAGGACCTCGCAGGTGAAGTTGCACTTAGCACAAGCATTCTGTCTAACTTCTTTGTTTTACATTTCTGTTTTTATAGGTATATTCCAGCTGTGGTTGACCATACAGCAGGCTTGCCCTGCCAGGGGACATTTTTGCTTCACCAGGTACCAATGAAGGAGCAAAAGAGGGCTTAGAAGGGAACACCAAAAAAGTTAGAATAAGAAACATAACTCTCTGTTTCTCTGCTTTTTTATCTCCATTTCAAGGGAATTTGGAAGTCAGGTGACATTGCCCCATCCTTTTTTTTTTTTTCTTTCGTTAATATTTCTCAAACCTTGGCTTATATTTATTGATATATACCCTGGCTTTTATGTGTAAATATATTTTAAAAGAGCTATTTTGAAAGACTTTATTTCATTCAGTTGCATAGTAATTTGTGCAGCTCCCATGTTATTTTATACAATTTTCACTTTGTGATGTTTGGAAACTCTGCTTTCACAGCCAAAAGTTCTTAATGGAGATTGAAGATGAAGGTTTCAGTGGACTAAAAATCTGGCCATGAAATGTAGGCCCCCTTTGGCAAATCAAAAGTAGATTTAGTCAGTGCTCAAAAGTGCTTATGAGCCAGATGAGCACACTCTGGGACTTTCAATCTGGGCATCGGTTCTTAAAAGCCATATCAGAACCTGGCTCTTCCTCAGTCCCTGACCTGTGTCCCTTTGTTCAGAATAGCAGTGTGGACAGCATTTCCCCTCTCCCTCCATACCTCCCCTTCCTGCCCATCAGACGATCCAGAAAAGGACAAACAAGAGGAAATAAGAGATTGTCCCAGCTAAACTGCAACCCTGCTCCATTATCTAGGGCATCCAGCGAAGGATCACAGTAACCATCATCCATGAGAAAGGGAGTGAGCTCCACTGGAAGGATGTCCGTGAGCTGGTGGGAGGTGAGTATGTTCCAGCAGTTGAGGACGGGCCTTAGCGGAGTGACTGCTCCCTGTTCGGAGCACAGGGAGTGTGCGGAAGGCTGCGCTGGAGAGCATGACTGTCAGAAGAGAGTCCTTGAGTTGGAAACTACCCTTGTTTCCAGCTCCCTTCATCAGTTATTCAACCTGCCATTGTTTTTCTCAGCACCTGTGGGAGCAGTTCTAGGCCCGAGGCTGGAGAGGGCCTAAGAGAAGTCTCTGCTCCTTGTGAGCTTGGGGTCTAGTGAGGAGACAGCGTGTGTGCATGTACAGAGCAGTTTGATGAGTGAGTACCAAATGAGAACAACTGAAAGACCTGTGCTAAAAGAGTTGACGACAAAAAAGATCCAGGAGAACTGGGTTAGCTTGTGGGAGATGATCTGAGTAGATTTGAGAGAACTTAGAGGGTTTCGTTTTTTTGCAAGCTTTGGAGATAGAGAGTCGGCAATGTCTAACGTGCAAATGGCTAGAAATCTATGGCCAGAGTGGGGAGACTAAACTAAAGCACCGTGAGAGGAAAGAGTGGCCGAATAGCATAAGCTGTAGAACGAGAGCCCAAGGCAGGGGGTCTGCACCTAGTTTTGCCATGGACCCCTTTGGCAGTGGTGAAGCCTCAGAATTCTGTTTTTAAATGTAGAAAATAAAGCACTTAGGATTACAAAGGGAACTAATAATATTGAAATACAATTGTTAAACTGCTAAACAAATTTGTAACATAAGCTCTTCAATGATGTGGTCAATAAGCAGCAGGGGGGCTTCCCTGGTGGCACAGTGGTTGAGAGTCCTCCTGCCGATGCAGGGGACACGGGTTCGTGCCCCAGTCTGGGAAGATCCCACATGCTGCGGAGCGGTTGGGCCCGTGAGCCATGGCCATTGAGCCTGCGCGTCCGGAGCCTGTGCTCCGCAACGGGAGAGGCCACAGCAGTGAGAGGCCCACGTACAGCAAAAAAAAAAAAAAAAAAAAAAAAAGCAGCGGATCTAATTTCTATCATTTCAAAGTGGTGATGAATGTCAAGATACTTCACATTAGTGTGATATGAAAACATCTGTGATTTCTGCTGGGGACAGAGGTATAGGTACTGCTGATTCTCCTGTGGTTTGTGCCCTCCCCTCATAATTGCAGGGAAAGGCAAATTTCAGTTAGAGGTTCCTGAAAATAAAGTTGTAATTTTTTTTTTCCCATCCAGTTCAGACCTCCTGAATTCTAACCATAAACCCCTTGGGTATCTGTGGACCAGATTAAGAAGCCCTGGAAGGAAGATTATACTCTGTCCTATCTGGGGCAGTGGTTTTCAAGCTTTTCAAGATTAATTTTTTTTTTTTTTTTTTTTTTTTGGCGGTACACGGGCCTCTCACTGTGGCCTCTCCCGTTGCGGAGCACAGGCTCTGGACGCACAGGCTCAGCAGCCATGGCTCACGGGCCCAGCTGCTCCACGGCATGTGGGATCTTCCCAGACCGGGGCACGAACCCGTGTCCCCTGCATCGGCAGGGGGACTCTCAACCACTGCGCCACCAGGGAAGCCCTCAAGATTAATTTTTACACAAAACAAGAGAGATGCTTTCTGACCAGAAAGGGTGGGGAGCAGAGGCAGCAGTTACTAAGGCTTCTCTCTAACCCTATGGCTTATTATTTTTATGACAAACATGAAATGTGGCAGGTGATCTTCTGAATGCTCTAAAAATATTAGTTTATTTAATATAACATAACAAAATATAATATGATTGTAACAATCTTATAAGGGAAGAATTGTTATTCCCACTTCACAAGTGAGGAAAGTGAGGCTCAGAGGTTGAGCATATGCCCAGGCCACACAGATAGTTAGTGTTGGAGCTGAGATTTGAACCCAGGCAGTCCTGCTCCAGAGACTGTGTTCTTAACCTCTGTGCAGTGCTGCATCCCCTACTGTTATTTGAAAACAGCATTGTAAGATTTTAAAAAAGAAAGTGGTGTAATGAAGGCAGTGGCTTAAGAAGTCTGGAGAAGGTGAGTGTGGGATGGCTTGGAAAGAGGGAGACGTGAGAGCAGCAGGGAGACCAGTTAAGTGGCTGTTGCCGTGTCTGAGATCAGAAGGGGATGACCTTCGTGAGCAGGGCAGTGATGTTGGAAATTAAAGCTGAGACAGGTATGAGAAGCTCTTTGAACAAAGAGTAAGTTTTCACTGTTGACTAAATGTGGGATGTAAAGGGGAGACAGAATATGGAGAAGAATGGAAGGCCAAGAATTACAGAATTAGACTGTAGGATTATAGCTGACCAAACGACGCTTCCGGCACCTGAAATTACAGAGATTTGACAGTCTCTTTTTGGCCTAATGAATTACCACTTTGTTTTTATTTATTTGTTTGTTTGTTTGTTTATTAAAACCAGTTGATTTTTTTAAAAATTAATTAATTTATTTATTTTTGGCTGTGTTGGGTCTTGGTTGCTGTGCGCGGGCTTTCTCTAGTTGCGGCAAGCAGGGGCTACTCTTCCTTGTGGTGCGCGGGCTTCTCACTGTGGTGGCTTCTCTTGTTGCAGAGCACAGACTCTAGGCATGCGGGCTTCAGTAGTTGTGGCTCCCGGGCTCTAGAATGCAGGCTCAGTAGTTGTGGCTCGTCGGCTCTAGAGCGCAGGCTCAGTAGTTGTGGTGCACGGGCTTAGTTGCTCCATGGCATGTGGGGTCTTCCCGGAGCAGGGCTCGAACCCGTGTCCCCTGTATTGGCAGGCGGATTCTTAACCACTGCGCCACCAGGGAAGTCCTACCACTTTGTTTTTAAACGTACCCATGTTCTGGTTTCTTTCTTCTTTCAGGCCGGATTAGGAATAAAGCTGAGGTGGACGAAGCCACAGTTGATGCCATCCTCTCCTTAAATATCATCTCTGCCAAGTACCTGAAGTCTTCCCACAACTCTAGCAGGTGGGGCACCCGGGGAATGTGGTGAGTCAGCCCTCGGGGGGTTGATTGATTCACTGTAGATTCCTTGTTCATTAATGACTCCCCCCTTCTCACTTCAGAGTTCCCTGTTTCCTCCCCTGTCTGCCCTGCTCTTCAAAAATAAAAGCATAAATCATTGGAGATACTTGTATGTGATGATAACCCCAGAGAATGGAAATGTTCTATCCCCTGGGGAGTTTGAGTAGATGTAATACAGTGACAGAGAAAAAGCAGAAAAAGAAAACTCAGCATGCCACCCAAGGGTTTAAAAGTACAAATTAATTACGGTTAAGACTAAGTGTTTTCCTATGAAGTGGTTGCTGTGGAGAAAGACCTCTCGGCCTGGGATGTCATGGGAACATGCCCTCCAAGGTATAGTGAACCCTCCTGTGTCCATCTTTGCTGCTGCCAGTATCGGCTCAAGGAGTCTCAGTATCTGCTTTTCATTTTCCTTTATGCATGAAGGCAATAAATTATTATAAACTCTTCTGACTAAGATTGGCTGCTATAAATAATGAATTTTATTTTAAATTTTAAATTAGTGTCCCTTAGCAGTCCATTCTATAATCAAGTGATGACAATGCATAAAGTACCTAGCCGTTCTACTTTCCCGTGTCAGACTGGAAATAAATCTGCTGGGGCGCTTTTACCTCCCTGGGAAAGGAGTCCCATCATCGTGCACAGAGACTCCCATTTCTCTACGTGGTGAGGGCTAGGAAACAGGCATGGCTGTGTGTTCTAATGTGGGCTCAGAACTCAGCCTTCGAATTACAGGATTTCTCTGTGGTCTGCCTGTTCCTAAAAAAGTTGCTCACATGTGTTGGCACGAGGGGGAGGAAAGATAAGACAATAAGCAGAAGCAGAAATGAAAAGTTCGGGCCAGGATTAATTTCTTTACATTGTTTCTGTGTGTTACTGTTTTGCATGGGAGTGAGGAAAAGGAAACAAATGTCTGTTTGCTTTTTGCCAGTCAGAGGAGCTGGCAGGAGCTGTGGACAGAAAGGGAAGGTGGGTGAGACGGTGTGCACCTATGTGGAGGGGGTGTGGCAGAGGTAAAGTAGGGTGCTTTGACCCCCGCCTGGGCCTATTCCTGGGCAAAATCTTGAAACAATACCATTTCTCTGAAGTCAGCATTAACCCCACATAGCGTTCCCTCTTCTGCCAGACATTTACAGCAAGTATTCAGCTGGCATTCACCACATTTTCCTTGCAACTATGAGAAATATATCTTAAACTTCCCTATGGTACTTTGCAAAACAGGGAAAAATGGTGTTTGGTTGAAGTGCTGGTTATGTTAAACTTGCCTACATTAGAGTCACCTTCAAAAGTCCTTTGATTCCTGTCCGGCAGCGTGTCACATGCTATAGAAGATGAATTTGGCTTTGTTAGAAGCAGTTTATCTTTCCCAGTAGAAGCTTAGAGTTAATCAAAAAAGTTGCTGGGACTTCCCTGGTGGCGCAGCAGTTAAGAATCTGCCTGCCAACGCAAGGGACACAGGTTTGAGCCCTGGTCCGGGAAGATCCCACATGCCGTGGAGCAACTAAACCTGTGTGCCACAACTACTGCGCCCACGTGCTGCAACTACTGGAGCCTGCGTGCCTACAGCCCACGTGCCACAACTGCTGAGCCCGTGTGCTGCAACTGCTGAAGCCTATGTGCCTAGAGCCCGTGCTCCACAACAAGAGAAACCACCACAGTGAGGAGCCCATGCACTGCAATGAAGAGTAACCGCTGCTCGCCACAACTAGAGAAAGCCCGTATGCAGCAACAAAGACCCAACACAGCCAAAAAGGTTAAAAAAAAAAAAGTTGCTAAAGTCAAGAGTAATAAAAAGAGGAATTTCCCTGGTGGCGCAGTGGTTAATAATCCACCTGCCAATGCAGGGGACACGGGTTCTAGCCCTGGTCCAGGAAGATCCCACATGCCGCGGAGCAACTAAGCCCATGCGCCACAACTACTGAGCCTGTGCAACTACTGAAGCCCGTGTGCCTAGAGCCCGTGCTCCGCAACAAGAGAAGCCACCGCAATGAGAAGTCCGTGCACTGCAAGGAAGGGTAGCCCCTGCTCACTGCAACTAGAGAAAGCCCGCACGCAGCAGCAAAGACCTAACACAGCCAAAATATAAATAAATAAATAAATAAATAAAAATTTTAAAAAGAAGATACAGACTTTAAACACTTGTTTTAACTTAAAGTATATAAATGTACATTAATTTGTCAAGCTCTTGCTATAGGGCCAAGGCCTTTTCTTTCATTGTAGGCTCATTTATTAGACTTCTGACTGTCTTGCAAAGCCACACCCATAATTCATCACCTATGTTTTTCAATTTGGTGGAACTAGAAACCTATGAATAAAATCTAAGTGCAGAATCCTTTAAACTTTTTATCATATATCATCAAAATTTTATTTCCCTCTTTCTTTTACATTGATCTCACCCAAACTTAACAGCTGTTTTTTAAACAACTCACCATTATCAAGTCTTTTTAAAATGTTCAATTTATTTTTCACACTAAGTTTCCACACTTAGTTTTGTTTCACACTGAACAAAAATTCTTTTTGCCCTCATGTTTCAGTGATTTATCTAATATTGAATTAAATTAGGTAATTATAATAACAAATACAACTACATAAACAAGTTTGTACTACTGACACTTGAGAAGCATGAAACTCAGCTCTCTGGAGCAAATTGTCTGGGCGATGAGCTACCTCTTTATTTTAGAATAATGTTCAATGAGAAATGGACGTCAGTCTATACATTGTAGGGGTGTGGAGAGCATAAGTTCATTTGGTAAGTGGCTAAATGGGGTTTGGTTAAGAGAGCTTTTGTTCTTTTTGCCTAAGGTTTAATGTTTAAAGTTGAACTTACAGAACTCCAGTTGGGTGTATTACATACGTAACTAGAGGGCTCCTGTGATATATTGATAGTGGAGCACAGCTGACAAGGGCCATTACTCCTTTTCTTCCCAGCCCTGCATTTCTGTTACCTACTGACTTGGTTTTCCCTTAACTCCATAGCAACTTCCTACCATTTCCAATAGTAAAGTCACCTCCTAAAGGGATGTTAATAGAGGTGGTCTCCACTCTCCCTTCTGTGCCCAGCATTTCCTTAACTGAACGTCTCAGGGGAGGGACCCGTGTCATTGTAAGCCCTTTATCAAATTGTGTCCCGTGGAATTCTCTGTTAATTGTTTGTACACTTGAATTCACTTTTGCTTATCAGCAAACTTGTGTTTTTATATATATATTTTTTTCTCTTCTATCTCTCTCTCCCTCTCTTTTTTCCTTTTTTTTCTTTTGCTGCACTAACAAAAGCTTTTTCTGTGTTTTTACAGGCTCTTTCTTGATAAGGATATTCCTAGGTATTTTCTGTTTGCTTTTTTGCACATAAAGATTCTAGTTTATCAGAATGCTTTATGTCTTATGTAGCTTTAACTGCTATTTTAATTTAATAGTTTTCCGCCATGTAAACTTGCGCCCACCTAGGATAGAGCAAGACCTCATTCTGCACCCTTGTGCCCTGGGTTTTTCTGATGCACGTATAGTGTCACATGTAGGCTCTTCAGTAACTTGTAGAGTTCTGAATTATTTTCTCATTCCATTTAGTAAACTTGCCCATTTTATTCTCTGCCCCTTCAAGTTTTCCTCTTCCACATTACAAAGTAGAATGTTACTCCCCTCATTTCATAAGGAATCTCAGGCTTGCATAATTGTTCACTTTTTTCTTTGTTTTGTTCTGTGTAGTAGTAAAGACCAATTTAGTTATTTGAGTAGCTGAGTCTGTGAGAAATATTTTTTTTATTTTTAAACATTTCTCTTTCTCCTGTCAGGACTGCTTGTCTCATCTATTTATTTTCTGCTTTTGGAAAAGAAAAAGTTCCTGGTTCAGTAGTAAAGGAAATTTTCCCCCATCTCTCTCTTCGTCTGATTTAGGGAAGAAAACTGAAGGAAGTGATACATGACAATTTAGCCTAAATGTTTTTTTAAAGATGCACATACACACGCACACAACACATAAACACACACACACACACACACACACATATACACACACACTGCCATTGTCTGGAACATCTTGAGAAATCCATTTGGGATTATTTCCTGACCACCTTAGTGCCATACAGGACAGCATGTCTCAGGACTCAGCCCTGTTTCTAACTCCAAATTCTCTTGCTAGCTTGATTTCGTTGACATTTCTCTTCAGTCTTGGTTGTATTTCTTATGACCATCTCTCAGGAGTTGCCACCCTTAGTGAGTATTTCAAAAGAATGTGCTGCAGTAACTCCCAGGCACCAAACAAAACAACAAGAAAACCCCACCTTTTTCCCCCCATCCCAATACAGGGAGATTTTAGTGATGTCAGAATTTTTCTATGTTAGCCAAGTTTCTGCTAGTGAAATTGCCTCTTTAGGTTAAGTGAAAACCAGAAAACAGAAATGTGAAGAGGCTTTCTCACACAAATTCAAAACATCTGCCTCAGTGGAAAGGGAATCATGAACCCTGAATGCTGGCAGCAGGGGATGCTTAGGTTCTGGTGCGGAGCTCGATGAGGGGCGGGTTCCAGGCAGCAGTGAAGTGCTTATTGCTGTCAAGTGTCTCCAGGGCCCTCGCCCTGAGAAGGGTCCTCACTTCACTCAGCACGGGGTGACCAGACCTGCAGTGCGACAGGCAGGCCCCATTCCAGGCACCTCGACAGACCCTGGGACACAATAGAAGAGCAGTCTCAGGGACAGAGCCCTCAAGTGGCTTCTGCTGAAGTAATGGATTTCACCACCCAATATTAGAATTTGTCTTAAACCAAATTACAATTTAGATTTGATCGAAACAGAGCTTTGTGGATGCATAAAGGGTTCTCTGCTGAGCCCAGTGAGCCCAGGAGCTGGGGAAGGGCTTCTGTTGTCCTTTGTTGTGGTTGCTGTTTGGGTCTCTTGGTTGCTTTGTCCATCTTTGTCCTGTTAGTTGTCTCTATATTCCTTTGATGTCTTTGTAGAGAATTTTCTTGACCCATACACACTGCCTCAAAAGCTAGATGTTTGAGAGTATCACGTACAGCCGAAGGCCCTTGGACAACACGGGTTTGAACTGCATGGATCTGTTTGCATGTGGATTTTTTTCAGTAGTAAGTACCACAATACTCCGTGATCCGCAGTTGGCCGAATCGGTGGAGGCAAAACCTTGGGTACCGAGGGCTGACTGTAAGTTATACACAGATTTTTAACTTCATGGAGGGTCAGCCCCCTAACCCCTGTTGTTCAAGGGTCAGCTGTACTTCAGGAAGACTTAGATCTAGAAGTAGCTACAAGATGAAATAATCAGGCTTCAAACACTGGCACTCAGAGGATGAGGTGTGGTTACGGAGTTCATTTAAGTATTGTTTTCTCTGTTTATTTCTGGAGAAAGAAGCATGGAGATGTGTTTAAAGAGAAGGTATGCCAGCTGTTTGTCATGGGACACCTAGAAAAGACAGCTGCAGTGAGGTTACCATTTGGGAAGGAGTGAGGAGGAACGTCCTGGGCAGGGGAGAAGGTGTGCAGAGCTCTAGCTGAATTGGGTGGGGTGTGTTGCACGTGCAGAGAGCTAGTGGTGATGGGAAGCCCACTCTGAAGGGCTGGAGGAAGTGTCTTCCCCAGCAGTCCTAACGGGGGCCTGAGGGAGGGACACGGGGCGTCGAGTTGGGAGTTGATCTGCGACACTGCTGTTGAACTCAGGACGGTGCTTCAGGTCAGACTTGCTGAACTGGAAGATTTAATGCCAAGTAGGGTCTATGGTGTTCTACTAGTAAGAGGAAAGAAAGATATTAAAACAACTTTAAAAACCAGTTTATAGGTGTTTATTAAATAATCAAGCTTCTAGTTGTTATCTGAATGTAAGATTCTTATGTGAATTTTTTGGAAAACAGATAAATAGTAGTTGGCTAGCTCTGGTGTAAAAAATCATTCTCTTTTACTGAAATGTCAGCTAAGAATAACCTCTTATTCTTCTATTTAAAACAAGTCTCTCTATACTGTTTCTTTCATGAACCCTCCCAGATGTGTTTGTGACATTTCTGAGGCTCAGCAGAATGGGATCGAGATACAAAGACTGCAGCTTCCAAATGATTGAATCTTTGCTTCCGGCCCTCATCACTGACTGACAGAGGAGCTTACTTAGTCTCTCTTTCCTGTTTTAGTTTCTGTTGATACTCATTTCTCCTTTTCATCTTAATCCCTTTGATTGATCTCACTATTTTTATGTTTATAGGCAGAGGAGAAACAGGCTTGTCAAAAAACAAACAACAAAAAGCATAGCTTAAGTGTTCCTTGACGATGGGTCGGGGGCAAGAGCATGGGCGCCTGCCTTTCCCTTCTCGGAGGCGCAGGTTCTGCTCTGTCGTTAGACTTTAGTAAGTTGGAAATGCTGGTCGGTGTGAGATTCTGCAGCATTACTGACAATGGCAGTGCCTGGACTAAGGTGACTTCAGCTTCTTCTGGATGACTCCTTCTTGCCTTTTTGACCTTAGGACCTTCTATCGTTTCGAGGCCGTGTGGGACAGCTCCCTCCATAACTCCCTCCTTCTGAACCGAGTGACACCCTATGGAGAGAAGATCTACATGACCTTGTCGGCCTACCTGGAGGTGAGAAGACCCACAGCTTGAGTTGCCGTGAACAGCCAGCCCTGAACGGTGGGAAAGTTACAACAGGAAATGGGGAGGAAAGATTTGACTGATTTTGCCTTCCTTTCCCCCTGCACATCCTGAAGTTATTTATTTTATTATACTTTGCTACCTGTTCTGGTTATATTAAATTCTGTTCCTAGTCTCTAGTTAATCAAAAAGTCACATAACTTTTATTACAGCTTCAGCTTTAGCAGCCCAATTCCCATTCTTCAAAGAATGTATGATTTTAAGAATACCACCTCTTGTCTTTGTAGTTGTGGGCCGAGCCTAGTGGTGGTTAACGGCGCAGACCCTGGAACTAGCCTATCTGAGTTCAAGTCACTGTGCTGCCACTTACTGCCTTCCTGTCCTTGGACAAGTGACTTCATCTCTCTGTGCCTCAATTTCCTTGCCTTTCAAACAGGGGTAATAATCATAGCATTTATCTCAGAAAGTTGTTGAGAGGTCACAGAAAAGGATTTAGAACAAACAGTGCTTGGCATATAACAAGTAATAAACATTAGCCGTTATTACAGAAAAAAAACTTTGAAAAAAATAAATGCATCTGCAAGCAACACCACCTGACCTTGCACGTATTATCTTCTGATTTGCTGTTGAAATCATCGGTAGAGCTGAAATCCTCCACCCCCCACATCTGGGAGCAGCTTTCCAGATACGGTAGTGCCCAGACTGTGGTCACAGATGCTCTGTCTGTGTTTAATCGGAGCCCACTCCTGTTTGCTTTCAGCTGGATCATTGTATCCAGCCAGCTGTCATCACCAAGGACGTGTGCATGGTCTTCTATTCCCGGGATGCCAAGATCTCACCGCCACGCTCACTGCGCAGCCTCTTTGGCAGTGGCTATTCGAAGTCACCAGACTCGTAAGTTTTTGAGACAAGTTTAGCTTCCAGTTGGTGTACCCTGTACAGAATCAGCAGTCTTCTAGCTGCTGTTTTCAGGGTTAGTTCACAACCTATAAACCGGAGTGCAGTGACTTGAATGTTGGCATTTAATAAAATATTGATAAATAGATGAGTTAATGAGGGAAGGAAGGAATGTTCCATTGTGAACACTTCTCAAAAAATTTTGTAGGGACTAAATGTTCTTTTTAAATGTCATTATTATTATTTCTAACAGCTTACCATACCATTGGGATTTTTTTCTTTTTAAGATTTATTCATGTTTAAGATATATGAATATACATGAAGAATAACACAGTGACTACCTGTGCATCACTACCTGGCTTAAAAATTAAGTATTACTAATACTGTAGAAGATTCAGTCCCTTTCTTAACCACACCCCCCAGAAACTGATGTTTATCATTTCATTCTAGTCAGACCTTTCCCCCCTCATCTTTTCTTTCTTGTGGTAAGAAAAGGCAAAATTTTAATCTTCACATTTGTATTATTAATCTTCTAGTTTATCATTCAGTTTTATTCTTAAGTTCAGAACAGGAAAAGAACAGTGACTGATAAGAAATGTCTGTAATTATATTTGAGGGTGGATTGCAGTCCCAGCGGAGGAGACAGCGTTTTAAGCAGAGAGAATTGAGATTTTCCTGGTTTTGTGCTACATGAAATTAAGCAGTTGTTTATTTGTTTTAATTCAAATAGCAATCGAGTCACTGGAATTTATGAACTCAGTTTATGCAAGATGGCAGACACAGGTAGTCCAGGTAAGCTCTATGGATCAGGAAGGTGATTGTTACCTTTGCATTTGACTGGAGTACATTATATCAAAAATCTACCCCACCCCTGTAGGATAGATATACATTTTTGAGAAGGCAGTTATATTTTACAAGCCACTTTGGTGGTGGTGGTAGGAGTTTCCTTTTTCTGAGTTGCAGCACTGTTTGGTTTATGACATGCGATACAGTTATAAAAGCTGTATGGGACAAAATGTTGCTGGGCTGTGGAATACTATAACAAATTCAAGTGTATTAGAGTGAATTTGGCTTGGAAAACTTCAGAACCATTTCCCTCTCCACCTGAACCCCAAAGATAACTTGACAGTATAACCTTACAGGTGCTGTCAACCTAGAATTTGAACTTCCTATGCTCTAGAAAGACAAATTATTAAGTTGAACTTGTTCTGTGTCCTTTTTAATGTCTCTTGAACTGCTGTAGTTCCTCCAGTTTGGTGGCCTTCAACAGCACTCTATGTTTCCACGTTTGTATACTGGAATGTGGACACAAGTCAGGGTTTTTAAAAACATTTAATGTAAATTTGAGTCGGCTTAGAGAACATATGTGGAAAAGAGGCCAAGGCCCACAGGTAAGATTGAGATAAAAAAAGACGACTTTGAGTATGAATCCAAGTCCCAATAGCAGCTAATTAGTGTCTAGATAGTTCCTTCAGAAATGTTTTAATTAACATAAATTCATGTCTCTTGTATGTGAAACCAGCATAATATTTTTAAAAATTAATGAGAAATAATGGAGGCTAAACCAGTCTGTCATCTACCATCTTAACTGAGCCACCAAATAGGAGGTAGCTCACATTTTTCCCACTTTTTTCCCATGAGTGTATTTTTATATATTTAGAACAATAGCATACAGGTTATTTAACCTCTGTATTTTCACTTAACATAATAACTAGCATTTTCTCAAGAGGCATTACCAGCTTCATAATTATTAAAGAATATAAAACTCAGTTTTTAAAAGAAGTTTAGAGAGTTGCTTTGGGGCAAAAGGGATACATTTTTATTAATAATCAAAATCCCATGTATCTTGAGACTAAACTGTCTCAGTGTGCCCTATATTGTGAATTATTAATTCATTTTGAGCTAAAATTGGAATTGGATTTTTTTCTGGAAAAAATAGTTGTTTCCTCTTATCTTAGGCATGCAGAGGAGGAGAAGGAAAATTTTGGATACATCAGTGGCGTATGTGCGGGGAGAAGAGAATTTAGCAGGCTGGCGGCCTCGTGGAGACAGCCTCATCCTTGAGCACCAGTGGGACTTGGAGAAGCTGGAGCTCCTGCACGAGGTACCCCGGGGCACGGGGTGCGCAGGTGAACTCTCGGGCAAGATTCCCTCAGCATCATCAGTCTTACACTCACTTCCTGTCTGTGATCCTGGCTTTGCAGTTTTCGATCATGATGGAGGCATAATATTTTGCTTATTAAGATCTTGATGAGCTTTGTGTTTGCTGAGGCTGTAGTGTTGATCTTCTTAGGTGGAGAAAACCCGCCACTTCCTGCTGCTCCGTGAGAGACTTGGTGACAGCATCCCCACATCCCTGAGCGACTCGTTGTCCCCCAGCCTCAGCAGTGGGACCCTCAGCACCTCCACCAGCATCTCCTCTCAGATCTCAACCACCACCTTGGAAAGTGCCGTCACACCCAGTGAGAGCAGTGGCTACGACTCCACAGACATTGAAAGCCTGGTGGATCGAGAGAAAGAGCTGGCTACCAAGGTGTGGCTCCCTGCCTCTGCTGAGCATTTCCCCCCGTGAGGCTCTGTGAGCTGGCGTTTCTGTTTTTTCACTTGCATTTTCATCTTTCTTTGAGGGCCTCTGTTTCAAGGCCTGTGCTCACACTGTGAATATAGAAATAAATGAGACTTAACTTCTACCCTTAATAAGTTGACAGGCGAGGGGGTGACAAGCTTACAAGAGAGGTTTGGTTGAGAATGCTGTGGGAGCCGGAGGAGAGGCCTGCCCAGGAGGGCACTCGTGGACTGACCTTGGAAGGATGCGCAGGAGGGAGCCAGCGGCGTCCTGCACGATCATTGTGAGGGAATCCGTGCAGGAGAGGGACAGGAGATGGAGTTGGAGAGATAGGGCAGGGCCAGATCACGAAGAGTCTATGTGCTGGACTAAAGCGTCCAGAATATCCTGGGAGTGACTTGGAAATGTTTCAAACAGGTATTTGTTTTAGAAAGGTTTCTCTGGCAGCAGTAAAGAGGATGGATTTGTGGTGAAGAGACAGGCTAGAGGCAGAAAGAATTCTTTATTTCAGTAATCCAGATGAGAAACGGTGAAGTTTTTAACTATGGCGGGGGTGTGTGGGATGAAGAGGAATCACGGGAGAGACACTTGGAAGGTAGAATCCGCATTCCTTGTTGCCTGGATAACAGCAGGAGAGGGCAGAGAGGTTGTTGAGGATGACCACCAGGCATGTGGGTCTGAGCAACTGGCTGACAATGGAATACAGAAATAAGAGGGATTTTGTGTTCTTTTCAATAATCAAATGGTCGTCTAGTTGATTTGGGAACGTATGTCCATCCAGAAACCTCCATGCCTTTTAGTACCAGGGCAAATGGAGAATGAAAGGGATGCCGTTGCATTCTTAAGCACTTGAAACTGTGGTGTTTACGGTAATTCACTTTTGTAGTCAATGGCTTTTTATCCACTCATTTTATCATCTTTGTTAGGCATGTACCAGGCCTCTCTTGCTATGTACTCAGTTAATTTCTAGAGCTATTTGAGCAGCACCTGAGCTCCACTGTGAGTCTTAGGCATGTTATTTTCCCTTCCTGCTTTAATCCCGGGCTTTGTTTAACCATTGAAACTTACTCTTCCCTCTCTCTTCCCTAGTGCCTGCAACTTCTCACCCACACTTTCAACCGAGAATTCAGCCAGGTGCACGGCAGCATCAGTGACTGCAAGGTGAGCAGCTCTCATTTCCTGTGCTCAGGTTTTGCTGCTTTTAGGTGGCTTGAGATGGGCATAGCATCATATGTGAGGCTGTATGACATATCTGCTCTGTCGTTTATTTAATTTTTCAGTTAGAACACTGACTTCTGAAGACAAAAGTATTCTTCTGTGTCTCTTAGAGTAATTATGAGATGGGAAACATTTGGGCTTTTCCCTGAGTCCCTTGGAGAAGAGTATTCTGCAGGGGGTGATATATTATTATATGGCAAAAGGCACAAGAAGTCCTGAGGTTCTTGGTGGCATGAAATTTTGTTGCCTTCGACAAAGAGTGAGGTGAACACTTTAAAGAATTTCTGCATCATTCACTCTGTTCTGGTCATCTTCACCTTTTTTGCTATTCCCTAGACACTCCAAGCTTTCCGCCTTGAGGTTGTGTACGGTGGCTATGCATTTACCCAGTATAACCTTCCAGATAGTCCCATGATTCGCTTCTTTATTTCAGTTTTCTGCTCAGATGTTGCCTCCTTGGAGCGGATTTCCTTAACCACCCTATGTAAAGCCAGCAGCCCTCTGAAACCTTTTTTTTTTTTTTTTTTTACATCTTTATTGGAATATAATTGCTTTACAATGGTGTGTTAGTTTCTGCTTTATAACAAAGTGAATCAGTTATACATGTGTTCCCATATCTCTTCCCTCTTGCATCTCCCTCCCTCCCACCCTCTCTGAAACCTTTTAACCTGCTTCTCTGCTTCACTTTTTGCTGTAGCACTGATCCCTGCCTGACACTTCTTAAAGTGTTTGTTGATTGGTTTATTATCTGCCTTCTCCACTTAAAGTGTAAGCTCCAGGAGGGCAGGGCCTCGGCCATATTCTTAGAACAGTGTCTGTTGTTCTTGGTTCTTGGCACATATAGGTAGGGTCATTTAGTTAATACAGAAGGCTGTAGCAATATAAAATATAAACATTTTATAAATATAAAAAGCTAGCCTTGCCTCTTTTATAAATGTCTTTTTTTTTTTTTTGCGATATGCGGGCCTCGCACTGTTGTGGCCTCTCCCGTTGCGGAGCACAGGCTCCGGACGTGCAGGCTCAGCAGCCATGGCTCACGGGCCCAGCCGCTCCGCGGCATGTGGGATCTTCCCGGACTGGGGCACGAACCCGTGTCCCCTGCATCGGCAGGTGGACTCTCAAAACACTGTGCCACCAGGGAAGCCCTTTTATAAATGTCTTGATTCCTCTTCTGACACTTTGGCCAAAAATTTTCGTAAGAATTGTTTTCTTGAATGACCTGAAACAGAAGAGGATTTATGAACGTGAGGTCACTGGCTGTCAAAGCTTCTTACTGCAGAGGTGGTTTTGTTCATCTGAATCTCACTTGCTGTGTTCTGTTTTCTTCCAGTTGTCTGATATCTCTCCAGTCGGACGGGATCCCTCTGTGTCCAGTTTTAGCAGTGCTACCCTCACTCCCTCCTCCACCTGCCCCTCTCTGATAGATGCTAGGAGCAACTCTTTGGATCAGAAGTAAGTACCCAGATTTCACTGACAAAAGCTAATTTAAGAACCAAGGGAAATGCCAACCTTCCGCTAGCTCAGTGGTTCTCAACCGAGGGCAGCAGCGTCCCCCTAGGCAGCCTTGGGAAACACGTGGGAGCCTTTTCTGGATGTCACAGTGACTGGGAGGATGCTGCTGACATCTCTTAACGTCATACGTTTTACTGACTTTCTGCATCAAGTCACTGACTCCTCTTCTTCATCCGCTTTTGCGTGATGTGTTCTTGTATTCGCACCCCTGATTGTCTCCTCAGTGAGATCAGACACAGGAAGCCCCATCCTGGGAAAAATATTTTGAAACTACTTTGGAAAAAATATTTTAATGACACAAGAAAACATATAGGTAAGAAGAATAGAGATGAAGTCCATGAGTAATTCCATGAACTCATCATTAGAATCACTGCTGTGCAGTGCGCCATCAGGCTCCTTCGCCCTGTCTCCATTCATTATGCTCACCTGTCACAACCCACCTGGTTATCATCCAGCTGTCTATCTTCCTGTATCAACACTGAGGCAGTGGGCTGGAGAAAATAACACAACGAGGTAATTTAATTGAATCTGGGATGCCATCAACTCTAAGACATTATTTTTATATGCCACTAAAAGAAAAAGCAGTGCCAACTAAAATGTGACATGCCATCAATTACAAGATGCATCCCAATTCGAGAAATGGTAAAGTTTGAGAAAAATGGGCTTTTTGGAATTGGTGAAGTGCAGTTAATTAGACTAAGCTGCTCTACAAAGATAACAGTACAGAGCGCGGGGATCCTCTGGCTCACGTCGGTTCCGAGCTGGTCCTGGTTGGTGGAGCAGCTCTGCTCCAGACAGCCGTTCAGGGGCCCAGCTTCTTCCCATGTGTCTGCTCGCTCTGCCAGCCCCTCAGGCAGTGGTCCTCAGACTTCAGTGGCATCAGCATCACCTGGGAGGCTTGTTAAAGCCCAGGTGGCTGAACCCCATTCAGAGTTCCTAATTCTGCATGCCTGAGTTGGAGCCTGAGAATTTGAATTTCTAACAAGTTTTCAGGTGAAGTTGATACCGCTGATCAGGGACCTCACTTTGAGAACCGCTGCCCTAGGTGGTGCCCTAGGTGTGGCCTTGAGACTAAATAGAAACATATAAAGGAATGGAGTTCATATTCAATACCCTTCTGTTTAGAGGGCGTCAGGGTAGGAAGAGAGACTGAGTGACTTGGTGCTCATCAGTGATGAGTTTCCTTCATAACCACAGAAGGATGTGACACCAGGTGAATCTGGGGTTACGTGTCGGACGCCAGCTTCGTCGTCTTAGCCAAGCTCTCTGGAACTGATGTTTGCAAGGTCCCTGGTGTTCGGGGAGAGGCACTGTTCCTCCTGGTGAGATGGCTGTGTGTTGACCTTACTGAAGCACCTGTTACCCCTTTCTTCCTAACCTCTCTCTTTTCAAGGACCCCAGAAGCCAATTCCCGGGCCTCTAGTCCCTGCCTGGAATTTGAACAGTTTCAGATTGTCCCAACTGTGGAAACGCCCTATTTGGCCCGAGCAGGAAAAAATGAATTTCTCAATCTTGTTCCAGATATTGAAGAAATTAGACCAGGGTGAGTACTATACTGAACAGGGATGCCAGGTATTAAAAGACAAATTAGGGCTTCCCTGGTGGTGCAGTGGTTGAGAGTCCGCCTGCCAATGCAGGGGACACGGGTTCGTGCCCTGGTCCGGGAAGATCCCACATGTCGCAGAGCGGCTGGGCCCGTGAGCCATGGCCGCTGAGCCTGCGCGTCTGGAGCCTGTGCTCCGCAACGGGAGAGGCCACAGCAGTGAGAGGCCCGCGTACTGCAAAAAAAAAAAAAAAAAAAAAAAGACAAATTAGCAGGAATTTACTTTTAGCTCTTCTACATGAGGTCTGCGTTACAGTCTAATGCAAATGGAATCAGGGTGAAAGAGTGCTGGGCTGGGTTTCCGCTCCAGGTGTATCACCGCCACCCGGCACAGCATGTGGTAGTGGTGCTTTGTGCTCTTTTGCTGCATTTCTTCGGCAGATAAGATTGTAGACCAAGTAGATCATTTGCCTGTTTCGTTCAGCCTGGGGACTTGGACTAGGTCTGTTTTGATGGCCCTTGGCTCATGATCACTTTATTTTTGTGAGAAACTAACCTCTCGTGTACTGTCCTTTTCAGCTCAGTGGTCTCTAAGAAAGGATATCTGCATTTCAAGGAGCCACTTTCCAGCAACTGGGCTAAACATTTTGTCGTGGTCCGTCGCCCCTATGTCTTCATCTACAACAGTGACAAAGACCCGGTGGAGCGTGGCCTCATTAACTTGTCCACAGCGCAGGTGGAATACAGCGAGGACCAGCAGGCCATGGTGAAGGTCAGTCCTGCCCTCTCTTGCTTTTCATTGCCACGCACAGCCTTCCCTGTTGAGTTCTGAACTCCCTCGTGTGGTGTGGAATCTCTCTTTTGTATTTGGTGTCTCTGAACCTTCAGTGTGAAGGGCCGTGTGCCCTCTGAATATGGCTGGTGGTCCCCACTGTTCAGTATCCATAGTAACTTTCTCATCTTCCTGTGTCTCTTTTAGACACCGAACACCTTTGCTGTATGCACAAAGCACCGTGGGGTCCTTTTGCAGGCTCTCAATGACAAGGACATGAACGACTGGTTATATGCCTTTAACCCACTCCTTGCTGGCACAATACGGTAAGAAGTTGTTCCTGTGTTTGCTTCCTCTCCTTGGTTTTTGGTTCCAGGGACGTCAACATAAACAGAAAAGGAAGTCTTGTTGCAAACAAGTTTAAAATAGAGGAAGGACAGGAGTGTAAGTGTGGTTGTAAGGTGACGATGAGGCCTCAGCTTCTCATAAGGTGGCATCTGGTGTCCCGAACGGCTAAGGAGACTCTGGTCACATTTGTACCCAGTTAATCTCCTGCTTTGACTTTTTATTCTTAAGGGGTCTACAGCTGGGGTCTGTGGGACTGAGTAAAGGGAAGATTGTGAGAACCTTAACGGTCTCCCAATGTTCAGCCGTATGATCTGGCCTCAGATCCTGTGCGGGGCTTGCGTCCCAGGGTCCCCAGAGTGAGGAGGACCACTGGCCGGCCTGTTTGTTCAGGGGCTTAGAGACCCGGGCCTGCAGTGCAGGATGGGAGGACGTGCAAGGAGGGGAGCACAGAGGAGGAATACCTGCGAGGGCGAGAGCCCCGGATCCAGTTTTCCAGTCCCGCCGTCTGTCTGATCCTCTGATCCCTTTTTTGCCCACAGGTCAAAACTCTCCCGCAGATGCCCAAGCCAGCCGAAGTACTAGGTGACTGCCGAGCGCCCTCACTCGCCTTCCAAGAGATAAAGAAAGTGTTACCTCTCATTCCTCTTTGTGATTTCTTGATGGTTGTTCTTGTGTGTGATCCTGTGGCTTAAGTGCTTGTCCCTCCTTGTCCAGCACTTTTTCTATCGCTCCTGGTCCTCATCCCCATTGCTCTGTACTCTTTTCTTTTTTCCTGTGCTGAGAATCTTGTTAGAAGCATGTGGCCTAACAAAAGGGGGGGAAAAAACGAACAAAAAAACAAAAACCCAGAGGGGATCCAGTGAATCTCCCAATTATTTTTTGGTGTATTTTGGCTTCCTTTTGTGTGATAGGTCCCCATATGACCACCTCTGATGTCTGTACTGCTGTCTTTGGATATCTCTGTCTGTTGTTCAAGACAACATAATACTTTTTTCTTTTCGTTGTGATATAATTTTAATTTTTCTTATAATTTTAATTTTTCTTGTGGCTTAGAGACTAAAGGAAGAGACATCTGGTCTTTTATAGAACCTGAGAGGAAGAAACTTACCTTTTCCCCTTCTGTCTCTTTTTCCCATGACTAATCCTTACATTTTCCATTCAGGAAAAGGGTTGAAGTGAGCTTAAAAATGGGATGGGTGTATTCTCCGAAATTGGGGCTTATTTAGAACATAGTTATGTAATTTTCATTTAGTGGAAGAGACTTTTCAGCAGGTTTGGGACAGTGGCTGCTGTTGACCTTATAAGAAGGCAAGAGCCAGGGCTGTTATTGCTGATGGATTTCAAAGGACCGTGGGACTTGGGCCGTGACAGTGGGGGTCGGTAGGATGCTTGTATTCCCTCACAGCAGGGCTCCTGTGAGCTGTTTGTCTCCACTGGGAGGGAGCCTCTTCTCTCGGAGTCTCAGTTCTGTTCTTGGCGGTAGTAATGACAGTGGCACAGTGTGGAGTTAGCGCCATGGTGTCATGTACAAACGTCCCACAAGGAGGGAGTGTCTCACCATCTGGCGATGAACTTGACGGTCTTTGTCAGCATTACGATTATGATAATGCCGGGTAGTGTTGTAGCTCCCTTCGATCAAAGAACTCTAGCTCTTAAGTGTAAACTTGGACGTGTCCCTCTGAATCCAGTGGTCATTTTCGGTGATCCTTGTCAAACTGAAAACACTTTCAATGATGCTTGTCTCCCTATGCTCATAGATAAGTGAACATGGCAGGCTTTGCTTTCTGGACCCCAGAATTATAACGGACTTCCTGCCACCACTAAGAGCAAAAGGACACCTGGGGGCAGAGAAGAGGGTCCACCTGAACCCTGGCCCCAGGCCTGGTCATTTGTCTCCTCCTTGGTTATCTCCATCGTGCGTGGAAATACTGCCAGAGGAGAAAGGAGGAAGGAGCTCACTGCCGGTAGCCTCCTTCTGTGACAGAACAGGATCGCCTGCTTCCAGAGGCCCTCGTGGAAGATGCTCTTTCTCTTTCAGCTGCAGTAAGTGTCACAGGAATGACATGGGAGAGAAGGCCTCCAGTTACTTCAGGTGCTTTGCCAGTTGACTTGGGGCTGCTCTGTACCATCCTTTACTGCCCTCGCTCACACCTCTGTCTGACCATCCATCCTTCAGGTGTTCGGGAAAGTATCTGCTTCCACTTTGTGGAGATCCTCCGCCGGGGGTCCTCCGCCGCGAGGGTGCTGACTCTCGGGTAGCAAAGGGGAAGGGCCCGTGCACTCAGCAGAATGGGTGCTGGGCAGGCTCGCCAGCACCCAGACCTTTGCCTCTGCCTTCCTGGAGGGGCTCATCTCCTGGCTTCGTTCATCATAATTGCTTTGCAAAGAGGAGGAAAGGGGAGTCACGGAGAGCTTAACAAAAGAAAGACTAGAAATCAAAGGCTATGACCTTACCTGAAAAATGATCAAGAAAAATTCTATGGTAGACTTCTTAACTTTCTTCCTCTCCTTAAAACATAGGTCACTAACTCTAATGTTACTTGTTTTCTAAGTGGTGCTTCAGACTTTAAAGTAGTTAGAGGTTTCTTGTCTAATGGACACAATGTGCCCTTCCAGTGTCCACTCAAATCCAGGGTCTGCCCGTGCTTAGAGACAGCTTCCTGGGCTGAAATTAAATCTAGTTTCAGGGAAACGAAGATGAGATTTGAAGGTTACTTTTCGAATTAAATCATGGATGCTGCTGCTGTTACAGAGTCTGATAGGAGGATCCGTGTCTGTGGCAAAAGGAGGCCGGGGGGAGCCGAGGGAGATAGAATCAAGTGATACAGTGAGATGACTCTTGTTTTTTATTCTAACTTAAACAAAACTGGCTTGGAAAGTCTTTGCTTTGGAATGTCAGATACTAGAAGAGGCCGAGGTGAGAAGGCCTTGTGAGGCAGCGGGGGCCTTGGCTGCGGCTCCCCGGTACACACAGCCCCCACTGGTGCCCCTTTCTCTAGGGGTCTGTTTTCAGGTTGGAGTTGGAGCAGTTTCAGGATTGATGTTCCCTTTCCAGGCAGGTCCATCCCCACTTTGAAGCTCTGAGAGAGAATTTATGGCAGGAATTATTTATGAGGCTTTCACGGAAGACAAAGTGTCAGGAAAGTTGAAAGAACTCAAACCTTTAAGGAAACCACCTTTTAAAGGTTGGTTGGTTGGTTTGTTTCCTTTTTTTTTTTTTTTCTTGAAGCACACCTTTAAACGAGCAAATAATAATAATAATAAAGCAAGAAAGAACACTTATACAAATTTAGGGGAAATGAGCGCTAGAGTAACCATCTCCTTCCCTCCCTCCCCCATCCTCCTTTCTCCTGCCAGAGCAAAAGACGGCCTCACAGCTTCCACCAGACCAGTGCTCACACCCTCCTGTCTCCGCGCCTGCCTGGGGGTCACTCAGCTCTCAGGCCTGGCTCTGCGGGGTCCGCCAGCCCACGCACACAGCCACGAGCGCAGGGAAGGGCTGCTTTTGGCAGCTGGGTGAGCACTTGGATTCCAATACGTTTTGATAATGTGAGGGAGGTCGAGGGAAATGATTTTTCCCAACTACGACTACTCATATTTTGGATGAGATTTTTCAGCTCTTGTAAGATGAAGGAATCAATTAAGCCATTGTGGAAGATCTTTTGGTACCTAAAGTAAAATGACTTCTCCTGGCACATATATCAAAGCAAAGACTTTGTTGTCTGCTGCTTGTTGTCTGATTTACAGGGATATTTAATTTTGTAAGGTATTTGTATATTTATACAGCTGTAATTAATTGCACATTGAACTGGAAAAGCAAGGATGACCTAGCGTGCAGCACCTGCTGGTACTTGGCATTCCCTCGTCTGGGTTCCACTAGGGTTCTCCTGGACAGTGTCAGGGCTTGTTCGTTTCTTGTTTGACTCGGATCCTTCATTTTACCTTTTGGTTCCCTTTTTAAAATGTGATTGTTAACCTGCTCTTTAAGAAGAAAGAGACTAATTTTGCTGCTGCTCTCAGAAGGTTTGCTGAATGTATTTAAATAAGACTCTAACTCGTGTGCACTGCAGCTGTCCACTGTGGCCAGTGATGATTCACCCAAGTGTGTGGCCAGACCATGACTGTGTAGCAGGAATGTATTGATTTGTGCTTCCTTAGTAAATGGAGATATCAGCTGAGAGATGATCTGCTGCTGTTGTGTTCCAAAAGGCCACTTATGAAACCTGCGTTCGAGCCCCATAAAATCTTAGGAAAGCCCCTAGTCATTTAAAGGAAGAAGTTAGAGTTGATACAAATTTCACATTAAAAACTCAGCCTAAAGGGCTTGTGCTCAGACGGAATGTGTGAGTTGAGGTTGGTCTCTTGCCAAACCCTGGCCGTCGTGTGTTGTTTTCATGTCTTCAAGTTAATTTTTTTCATGCTGCGTATTCTGGCATCAGTTCACCTGAGGAATCCATCAGCCTTCTCGTGAGTCGTCTTAGACTTTGTGGCTCTGAAGTACTTGTCCGGTGAGACTTCAAGTCCCTTGTTACCATCCTCATGCACAGAACCCATGAAGCATACATAAGTGGCCTTTTTGAACCAGGACTTCGCAAACTGATCTCTCCCCAGGGAAGGAGTTGAGCGCATTTAGCAACAATGTACATTATTAATTTCAGATTTCCATTTTCGTGTTTTATTATGTAAATATTATCTGATGTTCGGAGCCTGAGTATACAGAATGTAAATATAGTTCTTGTATTTGTACTAATTCTGGTTCTTTTGCTGTATAGCCTTAGATGTGCAATGCAGACATTATCTAACTGTGTATGGTAACCTTGCATCACGGAACTATTAGTGAACGAGGTAAAAATAATAAAGGTACAACCAGTGCATCAGAAGGCTCTTGATGTGCGTTTATTCCTACACCCTTTGAAAGGTATTTACACAAAGATTTTTCTTGATTTGCAAAGATATTACTCTTCTGGGACAGATGTCACCATGCTATGACCTACATGTTACTTTCTGATAATGCAAAACAGCAGTTATTATATAACCAATGTGATGCTGTTTCTTTGAAAGTACGTTCCTCCCGGTTAGAGAAGTGGCTATTTTAGGTGGAAGATTTTCCTTTTTTTTCTCCCAAAGCCTCTGTTTATATACCTACCAATGATTCTGTAGTGTTGTTGTAGGGTGGGTGATGGAGGGGTTGAAATTTTCACTGTGTCAGTTTAACAAGTTCCTGTTGTGAGCAGAGAATGAGCAGGGACCACTGTCCTGGGTATTTGGGGAGAAATGGAAGCAGGGAAGGGAAGCAGCATTCAGGCAAAAAGCAGCAATTCGTTCAGTGCGTATCCGAGGGCGCACCTGTCCCCGGCAATGGATTCTGATGATTCAGCAGCGAACAGAACAGGCCCTGTACCCGGGGCCCTCCCATTCCAATGAGGGAAGACACTCGTTATCCAAATTTAAAATGTTACAGAGCGAAGTAAAGCTTATTAATAAAATATTAGAAGGGACGGGAAGAAAGCGTCTTTTTAGATTGTGTGGTCAGGGAAGGCCTCTTTTGGGAGATGACATTTGAGTAGACTCCTGAATGAAAGAACGGGTAAGCCATGCAAATCCCTGGTCAAAGAGGTCTCCACGCGGAGTAAGTAGGTACCTGAGTCAGCAGTGTCCTCAGAAGATTCCAAAATAGCAAGGAGGCCGGCATGGAGTAAGGAGGTAGCCAGAGGCCAGGTGTTCTTCAGGGCTTAGATAACTAATTTCATCAGACGGAAACAGGAACCGAGGGCGGATTTTGAGGAGATAAAGTCCCATGATCTTACTAGTGTTTTCAAAGGCCATTCAGATGGCTGGGCGGAGAGCAGCCTGTGTGTGTAGAGATGGGGGACACGTGGAGGAAAGGGGGCCACACGGGAAGTTGTTGCCACAGCGTCCCGGTGGGGGGATGGAGGCTTGGACTAGCAGTGGTAGATTCGGGGAGAAAGGGCCAGATTCAGGACACGTTTTACTGTTAGAACTGAGTCTGCCGAGGGACTGCATGTGGAGAAAGGAGGACGGTAACTCCCGGGACGTGTGTCTGAGCAAACAGGACGGCCTTGTGGTTCCCAAGGGTGAAGGAGGCTGGAGGTTCTAGAAGAGCGGAGGGGTGGTTCTGAGTAGAGGACGAGGCTGTGGCCGTGTCCACCTGCGTGTGTGGCCCATGAGGCAGCCGCATTCAGGGGGAGAGGTGGAGGCTGGAGACACATTTGGGAACTGTCACATGAAGGTGACAGTAAAGGCAAGAGGTGGGGAGATCTGGGGAGCGAGTAGCTGTGAGACCCAAGGGCTCTGCAGCCTGGAGCAGTAGGAAGAGAGGGCGACAGCAGAAGGACCAGGAGAAGTGGCTGTGAGGAGAGCGTGGCGTTCGGCAGTGAAGTTAAGGACGCAGTCTGAAGATGGAGGAAGTGATAACCGTGTCAAGAGCGCTGACGGGTTAAAATAAGAACTGAGCAGTGACCACAGGCTTTGGCAACAGGGAGGTTCTAGGAAGTTTGAGGGAGCCAGTGAATGCCATCACTTTTTCCCAGTTTCAGAGCCAACTGATAAACAAAAGAATAAGGCAGATAGGAGATCGAAATATCACCTTCGTTACTGTTAAAGCTGTGATTAGAGAATGTGGCTTATGTCTGTGGGTAAATGAATTCCGTAATACCGAGCCTCAGAACTAGAGGGCCGGGAGCAGTGCATCTTGAACTTGAATGTGCGTAAGATTCCCCTGTGGGTCATACTAAATGCAGATTCTGGCCCAGGAGGCCTCGGGTGGGGCCTGAGACCCTGCATTTCTCGTAAGCTTCCATGTGAACCAGTAGGTTCTCTGATGGCAGCAGAGGTCCCCAGAGAGAGGGAAGAAGTGGTCAGGCTGGCCATGCCAGGGGCTCCTCCCAAACTCAGGCAATTTCGTTTCTCTCCTGGCCCTCTGTGAGGGGCTGGCGGAAGCAGGAATGTTCCAGTAACAGAGCTCATTTCACATGGGAGGAGACATCAGGAGTACCTCTGCTCTGACGAGGTCGTCGGCGAGTAGCGCATCTTCATGAGTGGTGCGGAAGAAAGCCTACCCAGAGTAGGTGCCAGGGAAAGTGGGAGAAGAGGTTGAGTGAATAATACGGGGTGGGGGGGGCAAGGGGTCAGGGAGAGGATTTTATCTTAAAGGAAGGCGATAGCCCAGCATGTGTGTCTGCTGATGGGGATGAATGCACTAGAAGGGAAAACCTGACGGTGGGACAAGACCAGAACAGGGAGTTTGCTGGCGTGATCCCCTGGAGGTGGCCGGCGGGCTTGGAGGGGCATGAGAGGGGAGTTCAGCCCCGGGTCCTAGGGGAGCAGTGCCGTTTATCTGCGGTGCCAAGAGGCGACACCAAGTTGTAGGCAGACCCCAGGCAGAGAGCTAAGTGACAGGAGCCTTCGCGGGTCCTCCTGGTCATTGGTTTTTTCCTGAGACTCATTGGTCAACTCTAGGCCATGTCTTCCTGAACTGCATTGGACTTTTTGTTTGAACTGCATTAGTTCTTATAAAGCGGGTTGTCCCTTACATCTGGGCCTCATCCAGGGTCACGTCATCGCCATGGCTCTTGCAAAGCTGACAGTATAGAACGTCAGGAGGTCTCGTGGAACGGTACATGTTTATTTAATGCATGACTTTTATATCTGATTTTTCTTGTCATTCCACTTTTGGTTTTAGAAACTTCTGGGGGACTCCCCTGGCGGTCCAGTGGACAAGACTCCGCACTTCCACTGCAGGAGGCGCGGATTCAATCACTGGTTGGGGGAACTAAGATCGCGCATGTCGCGTGGCGTGGCCGAAAAAAAAGAGAAAAACTTCTGGTCTCTGCACAGTCTTAAATTTTTAGCTTTTCTGAGCACATCACACGCGTACGCTCTGGCTTTAGAACATATGATCTCTGGGTTTTTTCAAAATCACTCTTCCTACCCACTCTGCAAACAAGCCATTTGAGTTCAGTTGCAGGAATTAATACAGCAAGTGAGTGTCAGAGCCGGGATTTTCAAATCTACCCCAACTAGTATGTTACTTACACACCCACTTATGTAGGTCAAACAAAGGATTCAGCCTTGGGAGGTTTGCAGAGAAGGGTTGTTTCTGTAGAATTCCTGCCCAGGCTTTGATTTGTGATTTGGGGAATTAGAGCAAGGCAAAAAATTGTGAAGATGAATAGTAATGTGAGCTGACTTAAGCATTAAAAGCCAAGAATTTGAGGGTTTTCTAAAAACTAAAGGTCAGCATGAAGCTCTGGCCCCAGCCAGCCCTGGCTTTTACCCCATTCATCTCTGGGGAGAGTTGCCTTTGTCCCAGCCCTGCTCTCCTTAAGCCAGTTTGCTGTAGCATCCCAACCATGCTGGGAAGCAGTATATTTTGCGGGTTGTTAGCACTTTAACAAAGAAATGGGAAGGCCGTGTAGCATGTACCATTAGTAATAGAAGAAAAAATCATTAGCTGTTTGATTAGATATTTAAACAGGTTTGCCTAAAATGATGCTTTGCAGCGGTAACTTGGGTGTGTCCAGATGTTTAGTCACATTGACTCAGCATAATTTCTCCTTTGCCAAATCTCAGACCAGAGCAATCAATTTGTTCCTGCAGCAAAATCTGATGGTAGGTTTTCCTTGTAACCAAGCGTCACAGAAAAAGGAAGTAGTTGCAGAAAAGTTGAAAGTTATGAGAGGTACAAAGTCCATCTTGAAGAAAGCAATTGTGTAAAGTTCTACCTGTAAAATTATTACAAGTGCTGTTTGGTCTCCCAAACTAGTCATTGAAAGTTCATTTCAATTTACCTTTCCACTTAAAGTCAACTAAATGTCTCTAACATATGGATACACCCAATTTCTCTGTGAAAATATGTCTCTGTGAGTTTGCATAATTATGGCCCGCTAATCTGATTAGGAAAGAGTGCTGGGCTCGGCCCTAGTCGACTTGGGTTAAAATTCCGTTCTGCCACTAATTAGCTTTGAAAGTCAACTTCCCTGAGCTGAGTTTCTTGTTTCAAATTAGATAATAGTAATAATGGTATCTTAAATCGTACAGTAATTGAAATTCCCAAGGAACTTTCATAGGCATTAGCTTATTTTGATACGGGAAAGGAAGCAGGACACACGGGAGGTGGTGCCCTGCAGTCAAGGAGCCTGCAGCTTGTTAGCCCCTGGAGGATGGCAGGAGTGTGGGGAGCGCTGCTCTGTTTGCCCTCTTTGAAGCTACTCTCTGCATTTTCTGATTCTGAGTCTCATTTGCTACAAGGCTGAAGTATGAAATCCAGTCTCTGAGAGAGAATGAAGATCTCTGGAATGATAAATGCATGATTAAATATAAGACACTTTATATTTTTTCTCTTAAAAAAATGTAAGATTGGGCCTCCCTGGTGGCGCAGTGGTTGAGAGTCCGCCTGCCGATGCAGGGGACACGGGTTCGTGCCCCCATCCCGGAGGATCCCACATGCCGCGGAGCGGCTGGGCCCGCGAGCCATGGCCGCGGGGCCTGTGTGTCCGGAGCCTGTGCTCCGCAACGGGAGAGGCCACAGCAGTGAGAGGCCCGCGTACAGCAAAAAAAAAAAAAAAAAAAAATGTAAGATTGTTTGAACTAGTAATTATAACATATATTATTGGGCTTACAATATACAGATAAAAAAATACATGACAGTAATAGCAAAAAGGGACAGCGAGAAAATGGAGCTATATTGTAGTAAAGTTTCTATATTTACCAGAAATGTTCAATATTAAGCTAAAGTACATTGTCATACATTAAAGATGCATATTGTAATCCCTAGACAGCCACTAAGAAAATAACTCAAGATTTAGTTAAAAAATCAACCTAGAGGGGGAAAAAATCAACCTAGGGATTAAGGTAGTCCACACACATACAGATTAACCCAACAGAGCAGTAGAAAGAGAACAAAGGAACAAGGGAGACGTGAGACATAGAAAACATAGCAAAATGGCACCCATATATCCAGCCATATCGACAGTACACGTTACACATGAAATAGACTAAACATCCCAATCCAAATGCCACTACCACTGGCAAAGAAAATGCATTCAGATCGGAAAGGAAGAAGTAAAATTGTGTTTATTCACAGATGACATGATTGCAGGTAACAAAGTCTCCAAACAGAAGATCAACATACATATATTAGGTGTTTCTGTATACCAATAATGAACAATCTGAAAATGAAATTAGGAAAATTCTATCCACAGTAAGACCAAAGTTGCTTTGGAATACATCTAATGAAAGAAGTGCAAAGCCTATACACTCAGACTACAAAACGTTGCTGAAGCAAAGAAGATCTAAATCAATGGAGACGGCAGTTCTCCCCCAAATCTATAGATTCGGCACCCTCCCTATAAAATCCTAGGGGCATTTTGTGTAAAAATTAACAAACTGACTCTAAAATGTATATGGAAATGACGAAGGACCTAGAATTAAGAATTATTAAGGTCAAAAAAAATAAGAAAAGACAAATTGTCCTAGATCAGAGGAAACTAAAGAGACATGATGACATAATGTTCTGGATGGAAGCAGAACAGGAGAAGTACATTAGTGGAAAAGTGGTACTTGTAATAATAAGTCTGGAGTTTAGTTAATAGTATTAACACCAATGTTGGTTTCTTGGTTACGACAAATATACCATGGTAGTGTCAAGCTGTTAACAATAGGGGAAACTAGGTGAGGGCTATATAAGGGAACTTTCTGAACTGAGCAACTTTTCTATAACTATAAGTCTATTCTAATATTTATTTTAGGTGGACAAGCAAAAGATTTGAATGGAGGTCTCACCAAAGAAGATATGTGAGTAGCTAGTAAGCACTTGAAAATGTGTTCGACCTTGTTAGGGAAATGCAAATTAAAGCCACGATGAGATACTACTTCACACCCACTAGAATGGCTGTAATCACAAAGATAGTATCAAACGTTGGCGAGGATGTGGAGAAACTAGAACCCTTGTACACTGCTTGTGGGAAAGGGTGTAGCCACTTCAGAAATAGATTAGCAGTTCTTAAAAAGTTAAACACACACTTAGCATATAACCCAGCAATTTCACTCCCAAGTATCTACCCAAGAGAAATGAAAACATATGCCCACACAATGATTTGTGCATAAATATTCAAAACAATTATTTATTCTTTAATGCCCAATCTAGAACAATCCAAATAGCCAACAGATAAAAGGATAAACAAAATTATGCACAATGAAATATGACTCAGCAATAGAAAGGGATGTACTACTCATAAATACAATGATACGGATAAGCCTCAAAAACATTATGCTAAGTGAAAAAAGCCAGACACAAAAATTACATATTATTCCATTTATTTCTAGGAATATGCAAAACTGTGCAGACATTAAATAGATCACAGGTTTCTAGGGCTGGGGTGGGAGCAGAGATTGACTACAAACAGGCACTTTTGGCGTGTTGGAAACCTTTGGGGTGATGAAAGTGTTCTAAAAAGGACTGTGGGGCTTCCCTGGTGGCGCAGTGGTTGAGAGTCCGCCTGCCGATGCAGGGGACGCGGGTTCGTGCCCCGGTCTGGGAGGATCCCACATGCCGCGGAGCGGCTGGGCCCGTGAGCCGTGGCTGCTGGGCCTGTGCGCCCGGAGCCTGTGCTCCGCAACGGGAGAGGCCACAGCGGTGAGAGGCCCGCGTACCGCAAAAAAAAAAAAAAAAAAAAGGATTGTGGTGATGGTTACACAACAGTATAAATCATCCAACTGTACATTTTTATAATGTATGAAATTGTTGGCATATAAATTATACTTCGATAAATATTTTTTCTTTAAGTACAGTACTATGAAGAAATAATACCATTTTAAACTAGCATACCAACATAATTTATCATTCAAGTCAGAACAATTTTGAGAGTGAAAAGGATTGGTATTAAAACTATGCAAGAAGACAGGTGTGAACAAGGACTGTCCCAGACCAACTGGCTTGAATGGTGCCCCTTTTACAAAACTGTCATTGGACAGCAACAGTTAGTGGCCATCTGTTATGTGCAGAGCATCGGAAGGTGATAGAAATACACTTAGGAAGGAGATAGACATGGTCCCTGTCCTTTCGGATTGATGACACAGTGAGGGAGATAGAAACGAAGGCAGCGACAAGCCCAGTGCTGTGGGCACGTCGGGGGAGGCGTCCAAGTCATCCTGGGAAAACAGAGGAAACTGTGAGCCAGGACTGCAAGGCAGTGGGAGGTAACAAGGACAAGAGCAGGCAGAACCGTGACCCAGGCCCTGTTGTGGAGCCAGAAAGTAATTCAGTGTCTGTAACACAGCCTAAGGGGAGAGGACAGAGGTGAGTCCTTGTCTCACACTGTTGTGTATTGTGAAAAAAGGACTGTGGTGCTTGAATTTGAAAGTAAAATGTATCGTCTCGGCTGGAGATCTAGCAGAGAAAGGGCTGTTTCACCACTCTGGTCAAGTTGGTCACACTGGTCAGCCCTGTGGACCAAGCTCAGACTGAGCGAATGTTCCTAGACATTGTATTGGGATCCTCTGGGGGAGAAAAAAGCACTTTTAATAGGATGTGCTGGTACCCTAAAGGGGTGTAGAACAGAGGTCATGACTATGGGGAAGAGGAGAAGACGCCTGGGGTGATGTGTTTGGATCAGGAAGATAGATATTGTGAAACGCATGCACGTGTTGTCAAGTGGGAATTTTTCTGACAGCAAACAATTCAAGTAACGGACCATTTTCACACCAGCTGAGCTTGATCTATGGAAACTACTCAGGAGCGTGGCAAGAAGCTGCAAACGTGTTTTTCTACCTCTCTCTCCCCAGAAGCTTTCACAAGGAAGCTGGGAGAAATTTTTTGTCAGTCCTGTTTTCCACTATGGTTTATGTCTCTCCTTTCTGAGTCCCTTTCATAAAAAAAGGTAGAAACTAATGTATGAGTACTAAGTACTAGACACAAGTCCCTCTGGCTTCATTTAACCCTAGAGCTACCCTGTGAGATCTTTGTCATTCCTGTTTCGAACATGAGGAAACTCTGAGATTCGATAACTTGCCCCAGTTGCACAGTTAGAAAGGAACAGAACTGGAGCCAGCTCAGGCCAGCGTTGTCACCAAAACCCATTGCTTTTCCCTCTGCAGCAAGCAGCTTCCAAGAAAAACACTCCAGATCATTTGAGAAACCATCTGATCTGACTTCTGGGACAATGTACTATCCGGCTACTGAGGCTGTCTCCCAATCCCAGGTTTTATTGAGAGGGACTTGGAGAGCATCCAGTCCATCCCACAAGGTAGTTCTAGTGTCTGTCACCATGTGACTCAGCAGGTCGCGGCTCTCTGAGCCCCAATTTCCTCATCCCTGAAATACGAGTTGGGCTAGATCAGTGGCTCTCAAACCTGGTTGGTGTCAGGACCCCTTTACACGCTTAAAAATTATTGAGGACCCAAAGAGCTTTTGTTTATGTGAGTTATGTCTATTATTATTTACCATTTTAAAAATTAAAACAGAAACTTTGGAATAACAGTTTCCCAAAACAAAAGGAAATGCAGCGAGATGAGTGGCATTGTTTGACAATTTTGTAAATCTCTCTAATGTCCTACAGCTTAAGACAGCTGGATTCTCATATCTGCTTCTACATTTAATCTGTTCCGTATCACATGTGATGTAGTCTCTGGAAAACTCCACTGTACTCTTGTGAGAGAAGGAGAATGAAGAAGGCAAATAATGTCTTACTGGTACCATGGAAATAACTTTGTCTCCACTTCCCCTGCAGGGGCTTCCAGAGGTGTCCTGACCACCCCCTTTTTCTTAAACTTATTTATTTATTTATTTTTGGCTGCGTTGGGTCTTCGTTGCTGTGTGCGGGTTTTCTCTAGTTGCGGCGAGGGTGGGTTATTCTTCATTGCAGTGTGCGGGCTTCTCACTGCAGTGGCTTCTCTTGTTGCGGAGCACGGGCTCTAGGTGCGCGGGCTCAGTAGTTGTGGCACGCGGGCTCGGTAGTTGTGGCTCGCAGGCTCAGTAGTTGTGGCACACGGGTTTAGTTGCTCCGCATCATGTGGGATCTTCCAGGACCAGGGCTCGAACCTGTGTCCCCTGCATTGGCAGGTGGATTCTTAACCACTGCGCCACCAGGGAAGCCCCCTGACCACCCTTTGAGAGTTGTTTCCTCCAGCACTCAGAATCACCTGGGGGGTCCTGATAAAATGCACATCTGGCCTATCCCAGACCTGTGGTATCAGAATTCACATTTAATAAGCCTCCTTGCACACTGGAGTTTGGGGACACTGGGGTGGGAGAGCTCCAAGATTCCTGCCAGCCTGGTTCATCCAAAGCTACTGAGTGACCTGTTTTGGTAGAGTTGGGATTAAGGCCCAGGTCTCAGTGCAGGGCTCGTGGTGGCAGTCAGCTCCTGCTCTCTGGCTTGCCTAGCTTATCAGTTCACATCTCCCTACTCACTTTCCCATTCAGGGAAGTGCTGAGGGCAGCTGGGCACCTCGCTTACAGCTTTAAAATAAATATTAGGCTTGCTTACAGCTACACATTTCTGCATGCAGCAGAAGGAAGAAGAAGTGAAGGACGGAACACATGGGGCAGGGACCTCCCTTGCCCACAGGAGGAAGTTCTGTGCTAAGCTTGGCCCTCCCTGGGTATCTGTGCAGTGAGTCATCCACAGCTCATGAGCGTCGAGCCAGGCAATGGTAGCATAAAAAAGAAAAGAAAAACTATACCCTCAAGAGTGCAAGGTCTGGCTGGTGCAAAACAGGCAAATGTGGAAGCAACTCAAGGAAAAGAACAAATTGCATAAAGAATGTCTCTAGTAGAGAAACCCTAATGTAGAATACTTACATACTAGATAAAGTGGACTGTGATATCGCTTTTAAATTTCAGAGTAAGATTCCACAATTGCACTTTAAAAACATTGTGATTTAATTAACACACAACGCAAAAACCCCGGCTATAGTGGGACATTTGCTTACATGGAAGTTATAACAGTATCTGTTAAAACCTATGTTACAAAGTAACCTGTGCAATTGGTGCGATGGAAATAGCCTTGGCCTTGAATCGGTCACAACTGGGCCACTAACTAGCCGTTAACTAGCTGCAGTGACTCTAGTAATGTAACATCTGTTGAGCGCTTACTATGTGCAAGGCACTGTTAGGTGACATGAAGCATTCACAGAAAGCAAAAACCGTAAAACGCACCGGAGGAGCTAAGCCTTGTTCACAAGCATCTGCACCGGAGGCGGCAGGGTTCAGGGCTGAGTTACGATGCCTCGTGCACTGTGGACCGTGCACGTGGGAGATGCGTATTTAATGCCCTGGACCGCCATTCACCAGCACGTCGCCTCTAGTTCCTCAGCTGTACGGGAAGGGGTTCAGTGACACGACCTCCAAAGCCGGGCCACATCGCGCCCCAGCAAGGACATTCCCCGCCTGCTCTCTCTGAGCCTGTTTCTCCACCTGCAAAAACGTCTCCCACACAAGGTCGTGGTGAGGAGCAGCATTTCCTGGCACCCATCACACGTGCCCACGGACAAGAATACACCTCGGACCCTGCCCGGGTGGGGCAATTTCACGCATCAACCCCAGAGTGCACCGCAGCGATGGGAGGAAGGAGTGATGGACCCTTGGACAACAGGCGTCCAAGTGCCCGCTACACTAGAAAGCGCGGCCCGACGTGAGCCACCACCCTTCCGCACCGAGCCGCGGAGCACAGCCCAGGACCTATGTGTCCTTTGCCCCCGAGCCAGAGCCAGAGCCCGAGCCCGAGCCCTGCGCCTTTCCCCGCGTCCCGCGCCTGCGCCACGCCCCCGCGCTCTTTGGGGAGATGGCATCGATGTGCTCGGCGCTCTCCTGAGCCAGCCCTAGGAGTGGGCGGGTCCATTTGCCTCAGGTGGTCTAACAGGCGCCGAGGCGGACCAATGGCGTGGCTACGTGGCTCCGCCCCTTCCTTGCGATTGGTCGGCGCTGGAAAGCCGCGGCCTGGGCCTCGGGAGGCGAGCCAGAGAGGGATTCAGTCCCGGTCGTCCGCGCCGCGCGTTTGGTGCTCGCCGGCTGTCCTCGGTCCGCTCGCTCTGCCGCCGCCGCCGCCGCCGCCGCCGTTGCCGCCGCCGCCATGGCCCAGTGAGTGACCGCCCGCGGGCGGCCGGGGAACTTTCCGAGGGCCGACGCGGAGGCCGGAGTCGCCCCAGACGTCGCCTCGCGCCGGGGGTCGCCTGAGCCCGGCCTCGTGCGCCCGGAGCCCCGGCCTTCCAGGGAGCCGCCAGACCCCGAGCCAGCCCCGCGGCCTCGCCTTTCCTTGGACCCAGCCCCTCTGCCCCTCGTGGCGGCGCAGGCGGATCCGGTTCCTAGGAAGGGCGGGAGGGGAGGGGACAGGCGTGGCCGCGGGAAGCCCGGGCCGCTGGACGGCCCCGCTGTGGGAGACGGGAGGCCTGGAATGAGTCGTCCGCAGCTCGGCTAGAGCGCAGAAGAGGCTTCGTGCCGTGGACCTCTCCTGCGGGCATGTTTGCTTGGCCCAGGAGAACATGAGGACCCGTTAAGTGGCAGAGCGGGGTGGCCCGCCTCGAGTTTCACGGAAGGCTGCAAGCCCGGAGTCTAAAGTGCAAAAGGGAGTAGGGGGTTAGAGGAAAGTTAAGACGAGTTATCAATCACAGCAAAAGCTAGAAAGCTCTGGGTCCTTGACTTGGAATGAATTAAGTGCAACTGACAGTTTCCTTTGTTCCTTTTCCCGTCTTTCAGAGCTGATATTGCCCTGATTGGACTGGCTGTCATGGGCCAGAACTTAATTTTGAACATGAACGACCACGGCTTTGTGGTAAGTTAGGAGGGGCACACTCTTCCCTTACGGGTTCTTGTTGCCTTGGTCTGAGTGCTGGTGACCGTTCTGATTCCGAAGAACCCATATAACCTGGAACATGGTTCTCTTTATATGTGCTCTGTTGCTGCTTAGGACATTTTTGCAAGAGATCGAGAAGCACCACTTACCTGTGGGTGTGGGAGGGGCAGCTCCACAATTCTCTGCGGAAGGAAAGTCCTGCTAAATGTATCTGCAGGTTCTGTCAGTTCTGCAGCCTTGAATAAACCTGTTGGTATCCTAAGGAGGAGAAATCCCGCTGGGAGTATAGATTTCTGACTTTATTGCCTAATGGGATCTGGTGAAACGTTCGGGTGTGAATACTAAACTGGCTTAGATACAGGATTATCAGTGACAGAAGATAACAGTCTGGAACTAGCTTGTTCCCAGATTTGAGTCCTAACCAAATAGCAACAGACTCTATCTAGCCTGATAAGTTTTGGGCAGTTGACATTATCCTATATTCAGTTCTTTGCCTTTTCATCCTATTAAAATTAACTTTACGGTGATCAGTCAGCACTTGGGTGGGGAAAAGGTAGAATCAGGGTCCTACCTCCCCAAAACCTTGGGCTGCATAGAAATTCCATTGTCACTTGGTCCTCAGTCTGAAGGTCTTGTACGTCCCAGAACTCCTGATCAGGCCTTTTGTCCTTCTAGGTCTGTGCTTTTAATAGGACAGTCTCCAAAGTTGATGATTTCTTGGCCAATGAGGCGAAGGGCACCAAGGTGGTTGGTGCTCACTCCCTGGAGGAGATGGTCTCCAAGCTGAAGAAACCTCGGCGGATCATTCTGCTTGTGAAGGCTGGTCAGGCCGTCGATGATTTCATTAAAAAACTGGTGAGGCCAGCTCTCTCCCCGCTGCTACTCGTGTGACAGAACGTCTCTCGTTCCCTTCCTTTAGCTATTTCACTTTTTTTTTTTTTGTGGCCGCGTCGGGTCTTAGTTGCGGCACGCGGGGTCTTCTGTTCTGGCACACAGGCTATAGAGCGTGCAGGCTTAGTTGCCTCGCGGTATGTGGGACCTTAGATCTCCGACCAGGGATCGAACCCGCATCCCCTGCATTGGAAGGCGGATTCTTAACCACTAGACCCCCAGGGGAGTCCCTCACTTCTTTTTGCTTAAGAAATTTTGTCCCTTTTCAATTTCTGGATATGATCTGCTCAGTTCTGACAAAATGTTGCTTAAAAGTCTCAGTGTTGGGCTTCCCTGGTGGCGCAGTGGTTGGGAGTCCGCCTGCCGATGCAGGGGACACGGGTTCGTGCCCTGGTCCGGGAAGATCCCACATGCCGCGGAGTGGCTGGGCCCGTGAGCCACGGCCGCTGGGCCTGCGCGTCCGGAGCCTGTGCTCCACAGCGGGAGAGGCCACAACAGTGAGAGGCCCGTGTACCGCAAAAAAAAAAAAAAAAAAAAAAGTCTCAGTGTTGGTTAACCTGACTGGCACCAATTAAGTAAAAACATACCCTCAAATGGTAATAATTCTTAGTATATAAAATTCTGAGGACAAGAGACACGTCCATAAGAATTCATTATCAACCAGAATAGAAACAGTAGTAATCTCAGTGAGCTCTATCTTTGGTATTCAAAAAAAAAACACTTATAGTTTTGATTGTATATTATGAATGTTTAGTGCTAGTCACTATTAAACCTTACTGTCCAAATTTAGAAATAGGTTTCATTTTTCTCAGTATTCCTATAAAGCAACAATTCTCAAATTGTTGTATCATTTAATATAAATGACAAGAGATCCCCTTAGGGAGTCCTAGCAAATGTATCTTTTTTTGGAAGAAGAAAGTAGGCACCTGGGTGGTGCTGGCCGTGCTGTGGTAAGTGGCTGCCTCAGTGCAGTTCTGGTCCCTGATCATCAGCTGAGGGGGTGTTTGCGTCACAGAGGTGCTGATCTTTGTTCTTTGACACATTGTAGTCTGACCCCTTATTTAGGCTTTCCACCACCTCAGGGCCAGGGGATAGTGGACCCATTTGTTCGTGGTCACCACCATCTGTACTCTCCCCAACTTGTTCTCACCGGAGGCCTGATGGCCACTCCTCCACTGGGGGGTCTGTGGGAGAGGAGGGGCCGAAGGGACAGCTGCCTTTTCCCCAGGAAGCATGCCCGGCAGCTTCTGGTCAAAGCGCTGTTGCTATAAGCTTCTGGGGGGACGCCTTTAGGGCCCCTTTCCTCAGCATACCTCTGGGGGGAAGATCACACTGTATTAACCAGGAGGGTTGCCCCCACCATCAGTAAACGGAGACAACCTCATTGCCAGCGCCCTGCAAAGACATTTTTCATCTTCACCAAGAACTTTATTGAACAACGTATTCATCAATCGAAAGAACTTTTTGGCCAACCCCATAGATACTGAAAAACAGTTCTACAGTATCAGCTCTGAAAAAACCAAGGCATTAGCTATTTGGAAGTGTAACAATAAACAAAGGAAAGGGATGAACATTCCTTTCCCAGAGGAGTAATGTTACCAGTGGGGTTGTTTCTACAGGGAGAGGAATTTGTAACCAGTATGCTACTGTTAAAAAAAAAAAAGACCTAGAAAGGAAGAACTTGTGATAAAGCACACACCACACTTTGTGTAGTAAGATGCCAAGCTGCCTATGGTCAGCTACAGACAGAATGGACTGAAAAATGGTAGAGTACTCTTCAGCATAGGACAATATTAAGTAATGTTACCCGGAGCCTTGTTGGGGAAGACTGAATAATGAATACAGTGATAAAGCCAGCCTGACTGGTGTGGCGTAGGAAGATACTCTTGTTCAAGGCTTGGTCTCCTGCTGCCATCTCCAAGTGGTGGTGATCAAATTGTTTATCCATACACAAAACCATTTGATATTTACTGGACCCCTACTCTGTTCTAGGCAGAGATTTTATAGGTCTTTTAGAGCTAATCCAATCTAGGAATAAATATCAGGCAGGTGGTACACATTGGAAACACAAAATTTTCCAAGTAGGTTTTGTTGTAAAAATCTTAGTTAGGGCTTCCCTGGTGGCGCAGTGGTTGAGAGTCCGCCTGCCGATGCAGGGGACACGGGTTCGTGCCCCGGTCCGAGGCACGTGCTGCGGAGCGCCTGGGCCCGTGAGCCATGACCACTGAGCCTGCACGTCCGGAGCCTGTGCTCCGCAACGGGAGAGGCCACAACAGTGAGAGGCCCGCATACCTCAAAAAAAAAAAAAAAAAAAATCTTAGTTAAAAAATTATTTCGGTTGTGGAGAGTTCTGACTGGGTTTGCTAGCCCTGAGCTTTTAAATAGGGTCTAGCTCTAGCCCCAGAGAGGATTGTTGAAGATTAAATAATATATGTATACTTTCAGACAGGGTTTATTTGGGATAAATTCTTGTTTGCTTTAATTGGTCAAGCTATGTTTATTTTTATCTTTCATTTTTTTGGTCCACCTTAATGCTGGTGTCTGGTTACAGGTACCCTTGTTGGACACTGGTGACATCATCATTGATGGAGGAAATTCTGAATATAGGGATACCACGGTAAGCATTCTTCAGTCCACATTCTTCCAGGTTCTGAGAACATTCTAGAAGAAAGTACCAGCATTGTACATGTGACAGAAGAGTAGATGTTTTTCTGTGGTGCTCTTTTGGGATTGGCCATCAAGACATACCTGACGGATGAGGTTCTCATTGGTCACACACATAACTCAAAAGAATGACTGCTGCTTAGGTATGGCAGGCTGGGCGTTTGTGCTTAATCTTCCCTTCCTGTCCTGCCACTCCGTGATACATCAGTGTGCAATGTGGGCGAGCACCACCATGCTGATGGTCTCGTGTGCTGGGAGAAGTCCCTGTATCATCTAAGTGTCAAATAGTCATAAATCATGCTTGTATTAAACCAACTCTTCATTGAGTCTTATTGTACAAGGTCTTTTCCTGTAAAATGAGAATGTATGTTTAGCTTTATTATTTCCCTTTGAGGACAGGGTAGCCATCTTAAACTTCCCAAACAGGGGATTAGTAAGTCAGAAAGGGGATTAAATTTCCTGAATGACCAGGTTATTCGTTGATCCTTGGGTCATTTAAGTCAAATGTGGGATCTCCATACCTGTCTTGTACCTCTTCTCATTCAGTGGGAGAAACTGATTTTAGGGAAGCATGACGAACTTCTTTTTCTCTCATGTAGAGACGGTGTCGAGACCTCAAGGCCAAGGGAATCCTGTTTGTGGGGAGTGGAGTTAGTGGTGGAGAGGATGGCGCCCGGTATGGCCCATCTCTTATGCCAGGAGGGAACAAAGAGGCTTGGTGAGTACCAAAGGCACCCCCCTTGCGTCGACACGGGGAGCCTGAACCTTGAGAACGGGAGAGCTGTGAGCAGTTCTGCCACCCGATCTCCTCTGTGCAGTCTGAGTGTGGGAGATGGGAGATGATGGAAATACTTCTTTCATGTGTACATTTTGTTGCTTTGACATGACGCGTGTGCGTGTTCCTCCTTTCCTTTTTTCTTCTGTTACTTCCTCTCGTACCAGTCATGGAAGTTCTACATAGGTTTCAAGGGTTCGGAGGCTTTACTGAGGCAGCTCAGGTCATGTCCTGTGCACCGTCTGGACGTAGGAGTAAGGTCTGCCTCTCCACCTCCTGTATGTGGTGTATTTAATCATTGTGAGTAACGGCACAATCAGACAGGGCCTGTTCGTCCCAGGGAATAAGGTGGAAAACTTTTATTTGACTGGGGAAAAAACGAATTTTACACTGCTCACTGTGCTGTGTATAAGAGGAAGTATTGGCCGCAGAAAGGGGGATGCTTTGGTGATGATGTGGCAGGAGGGCTGTATAAGGCATAGGCTGTGGGTGATGAGCAGGATAGAGGATTAAAACGAAAAGATGCAAGTGATTAATCATACATAACGTAGACTGAAGGAAACACCGCTGCTGAGACTGCAGGAAGAGAGAAAGCCAGACAGAGGATGATAGAGGGACGGAGCAGAAGAGAAAGAAATAGAAAAGGAAGGATCCTTGTGAGGGAGACGTGGGAAGGTAACGCGCTTTTCCGAGTGAGTTGGTTTCCGAATATTCTAGACTTATGTTAGGCATTAAAGTAAGGAGTGATCAAACCTAATCCCCAAAGGTGAGGGGTTGACTGGGGAAGATTAGTCTTTTAATTACCTCCCTAATGATTAAGTCTGGGGAGTTCTCTTCAGTATGTTAAAGCCTAGAAATAGAGGCCTTCCTGCTTCTCAAAAACTTAAAAATATTTATTTTGGGGTACCGCTAAGTGGGCTGTTAGAAATGCAGACAATACACATGAAAAAGTCTGATATACAGAGGTGCTCTAGTTCTCGTTAATACATTTTCTCACACTGACCTGTTAGAAGCAGAAATGGTACTTTGACCTGAAACAATCAGTCAAAGTTCAGGGAAGCTCTAAAAGCTTAAGATGTAGCTACCCTAGCCCCCTCCTCCTGAGCGTTCACTTGGCAGCCCTGTCAAGTTTTGTGTCTTTACCAAAACCCTTTTGTGAAGAAGGCTTTACTGGTCAAAAGTGAGGAGAAAGGGAACAGCGTCAGGAGTTACTCTGTGCGCCTAGGGGAGGCGGGGAAGGAATGAAGAACAGTTGCTTTTTCTCTGGATGATAAGGAATGTAGCTCTTGGGAATGTTGCATGGTTCTTACTGTCCAGAATCCTGCTGTGCTTGATAACATGCCTCCAGACTAATAGAAGCAGTTGCTACAGAAACAGCTTGGAATCACAGCTTCTTCTGATAGTGCAATAGAAATTTCTTCTGGGGCTTTGCTGACCCTCTTACCCAGCCTTTTTGTCTCCTCTCTCAAATGAGATAGTCCGCAGCCTCTGACTGATTTACCTTGAGGACTTAGCTTATTCATTACTTTTTTGTGGGCACTCTGCCACCCACTAGAAAGGAAACAATTGGGGGGCGGAGGGGAGTCCTTGAGAATTTCATGGAGACCCAGGCCTCCCCTTGTCAGCAGCTGAACCACCCACTTCCTTCCTACAGGCCCCACATCAAGGCCATCTTCCAGGGCATCGCCGCAAAAGTGGGAACTGGAGAACCCTGCTGTGACTGGGTATGTTGTGGGCCCCCCTGAAGCCTGTTGGCACCACGGGCATCGACATGACCAGGGGCAGAGCAAGGATCACCGTGGTCGCAGCGGTTTGCTTTGTGACATAAGCTCGTCAGTGTTTACGTCGCTAGCACAGCCGATGCCGAAAATGCATCAATTGTACATGTCCTTGTATCTTCATTGGAGGTTGATATTAAAAGCAGCCCTTGTCAATTCATCTAAACTATGGATTCCTTAAAAAAGGAACAGGAAGGATGAGGTGAAGTAAGATTTTCTTCGCCATGTTACTTCATGGCTAAAGAGAGGATGTCAAGGGAGTTGCCTGGTGGTCCAGTGGTTAGGACTCTGCACTCTCACCGCCGTGGCCTGGGTTCAATCCCTGCTTGAGGAACTAAGATCCCGCAAGCCGCATGGCGTGGCCAAAAAAAACACAAAGAAAAGAAAAAGAAAGAAAGAATGTTAAGGGGGTAGGGGAGGACAAAAAAAGAGAGAATGTCAGAATCAAAAGTGGAGTTTGCTCCCTGGGGTAGGTGTTCTGTGCTTAGAACAGAGTAAGCTGCAGCTCTTTGCCCTCACTGAATGTGAAGGAGGCCGAGGCACATTCTTTCCCTTCCTATATTTTGTGTTCCTGGTAAAATAAATTTTATCCCTTGTTACAGCCTTAGTCCATCCCATAGATGAAAAAAAAACACTAGGCAGGGGAGACCTGAGTTGTCTTTCTGGCTCTCTACTGACTAGCGGTGTGACATTAGGCAAGTCATTTTCTTCCATGGGCTTCAGTTTTCTCACCTGTCAAATATGGGGGTTGGACTGGATGACCTCCAGGTTCTCTTTAGCTCCTGATCCCCTTGAATTTTATTCTACGTGCCATTTTTATGATGTTAGTTTTGTTTTATATGAGATAAAAGGTAGAGAAGAAATGAGGACTTGGGCCCACGGGGGATGAGGGGAGCCCTCCCCCCGGGCCTGACAGCGCCTGGTGACTAAGCCACTCCTTACATTTTGACCAGTGATCACTGAGTTCAGTCAGAACCTGCTTAGCGCTGAGAGACGCTGGTGCTGTGATTTAGAAGACTGAGTAATTGTCTCACTAGTGTGAAGGATTGGGAAGGGAGCTTTTGTTCCTTGACAATACACTGCTGCGGGAAAAAAAAAAAAAAGTACAGTGACAGTAACTTCTTCTTAGATACATTTAGGACATAATCATGAGGAAATTAACAGTACTTGCCTTTGTATCTTGATCAACTGCTGTTGACTTTCCATAACCCCAAGCCTTACTCTTAGGTTACTGAAAAGAAAAAACTGGTATAGATACTAAAAGCAGGCACCCCTTAGCTCAGTTCTGAAGGTACAGGAAGGAAGGGGTGAAGCAAGGTGTTACTGGCCATGTTACTTCAGGCCAAAGGAAGTGTCAACATCAGAATGGGGGACGGAGGAAGTCTCTATGTCAGGGTGGCAGTGTGACAGCGTCCACCCCAGCAGTGCTGCCAGCGCTGGTCCACCAGCAGGCATATCCCTGTCGTGGTGACGGGAGTGTCTGACTGCAGAACTCTCCTTGTTCTGACTCCTTGCCCTCCAACCAGTTTTCAGATAATCTGGCTTCCCAAGTAGCTTGTCCACAGGGACAGAATGTGTTGATCAGACTAACACTTGTAACCATTAAGATACGTAGTTAAATTTCTCATCATAAATTTACAGACTGGTATTCTGATTGTATACATCTTGCCAGCATTATTAGAAATCAGTACCTTGTCAGTTGTGGGACCCTGGCAAGAACACATTTCTGGGCTTACAAGGTTGAGGGCAGACGTTGCATCTGAGGTCATTTTATCTCTCTGTGGCCATTACAACTACAGTACATTTATATATTGTTTAAAGTACAAGTGATTTAATTAGCCAGCTTCTTTTCACCTGCGGTTGCTAGAAAAATCACTTCAGGAAAAAGAAGACTCCTTTTACTTGTGGGAGGGGGCTGGGGAGTGGGGAGTTCCTTTTTTTTTTTTTTTTTCTTTTTTTTTTTTTTTGCGGTATGCGGGCCTCTCACTGTTGCGGCCTCTCCCGTTGCGGAGCACAGGCTCCGGACGCGCAGGCCCAGCGGCCATGGCTCACGGGCCCAGACCGGGGCACGAACCCGTATCCCCTGCATCGGCAGGCGGACTCTTAACCACTGCGCCACCAGGGAGGCCCCGGGGAGTTACTTTTAATAACAATGAGAAAGAATGGAAAATGTAGGCTAAAGACCTGTGGGTACTTAACAGTGAATTTGGGGATTTTGAAAAACCATTAAAGGAATGAATTTGGAATTAGTTTACAATAGCATCGTGCTGGATTGAGGCTTGTGTTGGGTTGTTATATGATGATTCTTCTTTTGAAAATACTGTAAATATTTGTTCGTATTTGTTATTTTTTGTATGGGGAGGGAGCCTTGCCAAAGAACTGGATGTGGGCGTCTCTGGTGTATTTCCTGGCTCCCTGAAAGCCTCTTGGCCCTTGTGGCTCTAACAGGTGGGGGACGAGGGGGCAGGACACTTTGTGAAGATGGTGCACAACGGGATAGAGTACGGAGACATGCAGCTCATCTGCGAGGCCTACCACCTGATGAAAGACGTCCTGGGCATGGAGCACAAGGAGATGGCAAAGGTGAGTCCCGGGCCCTGGGCGGGGAGCGCTGCTCAGGTGAGAAGGCTTTGCTGGTGACGATAAGTCCTTCCTCATTCTTTTTCCCTTGGTCATTCTGGTGGCCTGGATGGACTCAGCCTAATCTAAGGGAAGCTCTCAGTAACAGGACCATAAAATCTGATAGCCAGTCACTAAGCCAGAAGTTCCCAGAGACTCTTGGTGTAATCCTCTCTCCCACTCAGGGACCCTGACTGTGTGTCAGGCCTGTGTCACTTAACTGCCTGGTCTCGTTTGATCCTCCGTTGGTACCATGTGGGAGGTGCAGCAGAAGCTCGCTTTTCTGATCCAGGTGGGACTGGCTGTTAGACAGCTATTCAAAAAAAAGATAGTCAAAGTTGGGAAACATAAGCGTTTTCCCCAACATTTTATTATGAAAATGTTCAAACATACAACAAACTGGAAAGAATTGGACAATGATCAGTTACATACACACAACCTAGATTCTACCATTAACATTTTACTCTGCTTACTTTGTCAAATATCTGTCCATCCCTCTATTAGTTTTATCTTTTTTAAAAAATACACTTCAAAGTAAACTGCAGACATTTGTACTGTTTTCTCTAAATACTTTAGCATCATTAACTAGGCATACATTTATTTTAACTGAAAATATAGGAAGGTACGTTCAGTCACCCATCATTTCATGGAGAGCCAGGTCCTTTTTCTTTGAAGTGTGGCTCTGCTGATTAGCATTCTAATCAACTTTCTTATCATCTAGAGTTTGTAGTTTCAGTTATTTCAAGTGGAACATGATTTAAAGACACTTTCAAGGCACACAGTGCAGAATCCTTCCAGATTTTTTACATTCTTTTCCCTCCTAATTTTAAAATTTGTGTTGGGAATTCCCTGGCAGTCCAGTGGTTAGGACTCTACACTCTCACTGCCAAGGGCCTGGGTTCAACCCCTGGTTGGGGAACTAAGATCCCACAAGCCATGTGGTGTGGCCCCAAAAAAAAAAAAAAAAAAAAGTGTGTCATCCCCACTTGTTTTGTTTCACTAACTTGCCTTTATTGTTCTTTCCAAAACAGTTTGACTTAGTTTTCATAGAAACATTGCTTTTCTTTTTGTGTTCATATTTAATTGGTTTACATAATATGAGTGCCAGGCACTGTTGTATGCTGGGGATATATTAGTGGAAAAAACAAAGTCCCTGCCCTCATGGACCTTGGAAAGACAGACAGTAATGACTGAATATATAAAACTTGTTTGTGATCACTATTATAAAGAAAAGTAAACGGGAGGAAGAGGCTGCTCTAGATCAGGTGATCAAGGAAAGTGTACGAAAACCCAAGTGAGGTGAGGGGACACCTGGCTCTGAGGAAAGCACTGGCCTGATGACCAGAAAATCAGCATGAACAGGTTGAAATCAGAAGCAGCTGACTCTTGGTTAGCATAAAACTCAGCTGGTGGCAGAAGTGTTCGGGTGTCCTGCAGAGGAGCCTGGAAGCCTCAGGTTCTGAGCAGATTGTGAGCATCGGTCAATATTTACACGGGAAAGGGATGAATCAGTCAAGGGAGCATCTGCGGTATAATCGTAGGTTGTCCCACATTGTTTTCTTTCACATCCTGCACACAGGCCTTTGAGGAATGGAATAAGACAGAGCTGGACTCATTCCTGATTGAGATCACAGCCAATATTCTCAGGTTCCAAGATACTGACGGCAAACACCTGCTGCCAAAGATCAGGGACAGCGCGGGGCAGAAGGGCACCGGGAAGTGGACCGCCATCTCTGCCCTGGAGTACGGCGTCCCCGTCACCCTCATCGGTAACGCTCAGCTTTGGGTGGAACCTTTTCCTCTCGCTGTTTTGACCCTGGTGTCTTTCTGGCAACTAAGAGTTACCAGATCCCTCAGAGAATCTGTTCCACCCTAGTCGGCTTTCCGAGCGCGGTCTGCTCTTCCTGCACTTGAGTAAGTTGACGGTGTGAGAGAGGCGGAAGCTGCTTTTGAATCTCGTCTTTATAATCCTTCTGTCAGGCATGTGAGCTTTGAGATAAATTCAAAAGTTACTACCTGTCTTGTCCAGTTTGACTTTGGGGGTCGTTTTAACATAAGTGATTAAATTATAGTCAATGACCTAAGATCTTTCTAATAGGGAAGCTAACTGTAATGGAATTTTTCATACAAAAGTTCACAGAATAATAAAAGTTTATGTACTCAACATTTATAACTATTTTGCCGAGGTTTTTTCCTCAGATATTTGAGGAATAAAATACTACCTAAGCATTTCCAGTCCTTTAATATTCTTTTCCTAAGTTCCTTCCCCTTTTTCTTTTAGAAGAAAACTACTGTCCTGAAGTGAGTGTATATCCTTCCCATCCATGTTTTTTATCTTATCTTAGTGAGCTAAGCATCAAACTCAAAAAGTTGTAGAGAGAAGGAAATAATAAAAAGCAGAAATAAAACAAAAATAATAAGGGGATTAACAAAACTACATGATGGTTCTTTAAGAATAAAATAGATACATTCTGTCAAGATTGGAAAAGGAGAATGAAGGGAGGCTCCTGGTCTGCTTCATGAAGGCTGATCTTTGCTCCTGGCAGAATGGTTCCCCCTGCAGTAATAAAACAAGTTTTCTTGTTGGCTCTTCCAGACATAGGTTGCCTTTCCCTCCCTGGTCTCCTCCCGCCTTTGGTTTCCTGTTAATTATGCCTGACCGTGTTTACAGTGGACTGGGTAGTTTCAGGCACAGTAAGGAGGAAGCAGTTTGCTTAGTCCAGCTCTACAGAGAAGGAAGTTGACTGCTTTTTAGCTAATCTGAGTGCTACCCTGGGCGGGGGCCCAAGGGGACAGTAATTGGGAGCAGTTTATTCATCACTGCCTCAAAAAGAGTCCTGCTCTCTTGTTTCAGAGACTTTGTACCCTACCTTCCAGCTGATGGTAGTCAGCCTTCCTCCCTGGCTGCGTGCCATTCTTGTTTGTTGAACTGACGGGGAAGTGAGTCTTCCAGCTAATCTTTAGGTAACCCCGAGGGTTACGCCACACTCGCCTCTTCCTGCCTTTTGTCTTCTGAAGCTTCCGCCTAGGAATGCTAAGTCATCCTGTGTGTGCGCTGCAGGAGCCCAGAGAGCCGGGCAAGGACAAGGACAGGGAGATACCTGCTCTCAGGTTTATGGCCAGAACCCTTTCCTCAGAAATAAAGTCCTCTGTTAGTTCCCAAAGGTTTTACTTCATTCTGTCTGTTGGGGGAAAAAATGGTTAATTTATTCTAATTATATAAAGTATCAATTGGGCAAGCATTTATAAGTGATAATTTTTAAGATACTAATATCTTAATATTAAAATACCATATTGGGGACTTCCCTGGCGGTCCAGTGGTTAAGAATCCGCCTTCCAATACAGGGACGCGGGTCCCAGCCCTGGTCAGGGAACTAAGATCCCACATGCCATGCACAGCACAGCCCCCCCAAAAAACAAAAAAAAATATTGAAATATTTTTTATTCAAATGAAGTAAAATTGTGAAACTGTAATGGTGACCATGGACATAGCAAAAACTAAACTGTAAGAATTAGAAAATGGAGTTTTTTGAAGGGTGAAGTCTCAGTGTACTCGTTGTTTCAAAGTGATGAGTATTAGTGCTTCGAAAGAAAAGAAATGAAGCCTTTGGTGACCATTTATAAATTAAAGTCCTCGCAAATGAAACTGAAACTTTACTGGAGGACCAACACTGAGTAATTCTTAATAATAGTGGTTTTGCTCTTCGTTTTTTCCCCTTAAAATTCCCCTTTGAAGTTTATGGTGATCTTTGAGGTTGAATACGTGTATTTATGTTGGAAGACTGACTTGGAGTTTTCATTTTCCAATTAACCATTAGAGCTTTTTATGAAAGTTCTTTCTGATCCAGGTTAGCTTTTGTGGCCGAAGGTTGAGACTTTGAGCTCGCGGTAAAACTGGAAATCGTGCTCCATTGCTCTTTTCCCTCAGCTTCTCTGGCTTGTGTGTGCTTCTCCTCGGGTTCTGCGTGTGAGTTGTGGTGACTTGTTATCTCCCCCCTCCCCCCACGTAGGAGAAGCGGTCTTTGCTCGATGCTTATCATCTCTGAAGGACGAGAGGATTCAAGCCAGCCAAAAGCTGAAGGGGCCTCAAAAGGTCCAGTTCGAAGGAGATAAGAAATCATTCCTGGAGGACATTCGAAAGGTGGGGTGCCGCCCCGCAGTGGCAGCGGGGGTGGGACTGGTGGGGAGAACACCCCGAGGCCACGGGGAGGACGTGGGGTCTGTCCACGCTTGCCCGTTGATCTGATTTGCAGCCTTTCCTAAACCGTGTCCTCGTTAGAGCTGCACTGCGGGGCGGGGGGGCGGGGGGGGATTAGGCAGCCGTGGGCCAGCCGCAGTTCTGATGAGTCTTTGTGCCCTCCTTTAGGCCCTCTATGCTTCCAAGATCATCTCTTATGCTCAGGGCTTTATGCTGCTAAGACAGGCAGCCACTGAATTTGGCTGGACCCTCAACTATGGTGGCATTGCCCTGATGTGGAGGGGGGGCTGCATCATCAGGAGGTGAGTGGTCGGGGGACCTGCCACCTGCCGTGCGGGAGCGCCGTGGTCTTAGGGCGCTCTCGGGGACGGTTTCCCTGGAACTGGTACAGTGAGTCCTCTCGCTGGGACGCTGGCGACCAGGCAGGTTTAGGTGTCACATCTCACTTTCTTCCTGCTCGTCAGTTATTCTAACTCGCGTGTCCACCCTACCCCGTCTAAAGTAGTTCTGTGAGCACGGTTGTGCCCTCGGGCCTCACCTCTCGGGACCTGGGCTGTCTGTATTCACGGCACGTACAGCGAGCTGGTGGGGATGGGGGGACAGGTGCCTTCGTACCTCGCGAGGGTATCTGTCAGCTTCCAACTTACTTCCCCTGCTTTCTGCCAGGCCTTCAGCCCGCTAGTTAAGATTCATTGATTTTTTTCCCTCTTGATTATTTCAGTGTATTCCTAGGAAAGATAAAAGATGCGTTTGATCAAAACCCAGGACTTCAGAACCTACTACTAGATGACTTCTTTAAGTCAGCTGTGGATAACTGCCAGGTATGTGGCCCAGAGCTGGGTGGTACGGGAATTCTCTCTCAGTGGGTTTTGCTCTGGGGGTGTCTGCTTTTTCATTTATGCATGAAAATCTGTTGTCTTTTCTGTGAGCTTATCACTAGTCTTCGGCTTTGCTTTTTTGCTCAGGACTCCTGGCGGCGGGCAGTCAGTACTGGTGTGCAGACGGGCATCCCCATGCCCTGCTTCACCACTGCTCTTGCCTTCTACGATGGATATAGACACGAGATGCTGCCGGCCAACCTAATCCAGGTGAGCTTTTGGAGTAGGTGGTGAACATTAACCTGGGTGGTACCTGGGGTCACGTGCCTGCATCTGTTCTATAACCAACCCATTTCTTGTTTTCTAGGCTCAGCGCGATTACTTTGGGGCTCACACCTATGAACTCTTGGACAAACCGGGACAGTTTATCCACACCAACTGGACAGGCCATGGTGGCAGTGTGTCCTCGTCTTCATACAACGCCTGATCAGATTCCGTTATGCGCCACGACTCCACAGACCGGTACATTCCACTTGCCACACAGCACGGCTTACATGGCCCTTTGCCCTACTTTCTGCTCAGATCTTTGAAAATAAAGTGTCGTAAGAGACTCCTCTGAAGAGTCAACCCCAGTTTGTTTGTAAAGTAGCTCTGTGAGAACCATCACGCCCTCTGCCCTCGCCTCTTGGGATGGAGCAGAAATGGAGCGTGTGCGCGACCTCGGGAGCCAGCTCCCTCTCACGTAGGTGGGAAGAGGTTTTGTGGAATTTGATCAAACTGGAGTCTTTGTCTCATGCAGCTGAATTCCCTTTTCCCTTTATTTAATAAAAATTTTAAAAAAAGAAAAGAAAAATCATATTTATGCTTCTCCAGATTCTTAAATATTCTCACCTTATCCACACTGAGCCATATCCTCATTGGCAGAACGACGTGCACCCGGTTTCATTACATTTGAATTAATTTATTTCCTTCCTTTATTTAGCCTTCTTAAATATTTTCCTCTTTGTTTTCTTTTTAAAAAAAAGAAAAAAGAAAGAAAAGACCTCAATAATAGTACCAGGAACAGCAAAGTTAGGTAATGATTAACTCTGGAGGGAAGGGTGAGGAGAGGTAGTCAAGGGGTGGGTGTACAGGCTTATGACTTTGGACAAATTATTTAATCTATAATTATAATGGCCTCAGTCTTCTCATTTGTAAAATGGGGATAATCATCGTACCTGCCTCCTTAAGGCTATTTTGAAGATTCACCTAGTAAAAACAGACCGACACTTGACACATAATAATAAGTACCTACTTAAGTGGTAATTATTATTATTACCACTTCAGGTGTGCCTGTCCCTGAAGCAGTGGCATTTCTGAGAGTTAGAAACCAAATGTTACTTCTCAGCACTCACTGGTGAATTCACTTTGGAAACCGGCCCTCAAAAAGTTCCCGGCGGGGCTCCTCTGTGTGCTCTAGTAAGGACAAACAGATCTTAACTGAATACACTACTGCCATAACACCTGCACCACCACCCTGCCAGGGGGTGGATCTTGGGAAAAAAAGGCAGATTCTGACTCAGCAGGTCTGGGGTGGGGCCCCACATTCTGTATTTCTAACGAGCAACCAGGTGAGTCCATTATGGCATAGGGCAAAACAAACGGAAGCTCCTTTATCACTAAAAGAATATAACCGTCCTTTGCCTAGGTCCTTGACAGGGTTTTTTTTTTTTACTCTATATGATTTCATGCCTTTGGAATTTTACATCCCATGACTTATTTGAAAAATTAATGTCTGCCACACAGTGAATACTATTTAAGGTTGACTATTACCTACTTCCTGCTGAAGGTGAGGTGGTCAAACAATTCTGAAAGTGGATAGAGGTGGCCACGGATGGGTTCTGCCCCCACCCAGGTCCTGTCCAGCCTAACTGCCACAGGGACAGTCTGGTGGCCATTCCAGCAAAGGGCCTCCCTTGGTAGAGACCGTGGGCCTATTATCTTTCTGCTTTCTTTCTGCTTCATTTGAGACACAGTGGAGTTAAGACATAAGCATCAGGCAAGGGAGCAGACAGGACCTCTCAGCAGAGGCTTTAGGCAGGGGGTTTACAGGTGTTACATTTCTTTGAGGCAGATGTGGAGCCATCTTTTTAGGAGGGGTAGAGAGACCGTCAGGATGTATATACTATGTTTAGTATGTATGTTAGCACAGACATGTTCGCTGTTATAGTAACAGATACGCTGTTCCAGTAACAAACCACCCCAAACTCAGTGGTGTGATATAACCACCATTTTTATCATTCTCCTAATTCTGAGGGTCAGGAAGTTGGAAGGGTACAGAAGCGACAGCTTGTCTCTGTTCCACAATGTCTTGGAGCCTCAGCTAAGAAGACTTGAACGCTGGGGGTGATTCCATGGCTGGGATCACTTGGAGGTGTCTGTCTCCTTCATTCATTGGGCGGTTGATGCTGGCTGGGACCTCAGCTAGGGCTACCAGCTGGAAAGGTGCACGGCGGCCTCACCACGTGGCCTTAGCCTAGGCAAACTTCTTACTTGGTGGCCCAGGGCTCCAAAGGGGAGTGTTCCAGCTAACAAAACGGATACCACATTGCCTTTTAAGACCTAGCCATGGATGTGACACAGCATTATTTCAGCCACATTATATCAGTTAGAAGTGAGTCATAAGCCCTCTAAGTTCAAGGGAAGGAGTATTAGGCTTTACCTCTTGATGGCAGAGTGGCAAAGTTCTAGAAGAGCATGTGGGTCAGGAGATTTTTTTTTTTCCCAAATATAATCTGCCACACATGCTTCCCTGGAAAAGGACAATTTGTTACATGGGGAAGTTGGGAACTCTGTCCCTATTTGGAGGTTTTCCTGAGGGCCTCATACAGTATTTATGGAATATATAAGAATATAATAATAGCTAACAGAGTGTGTGGCAGGCACTGTCTTTTTTTTAAATTTATTAATTTAATTTTTTTCTTCTTTGGCTGCGTTGGGTCTTTATTGCTTGCTGCGTGCGGGCTTTTCTCTAGTTGTGGCACGCGGGGGCTACGCTTCATTGCGGGGCGCGGGCTTCTCTGTGCGGTGGCACGGGCTCTAGACGCGTGGGCTCAGTAGTTGTGGCGCATAGGTTTAGCTGCTCCGTGGCACATGGGATCTTCCCGGACCAGGGATCGAACCCATGGCCCCTGAATTGGCAGGTGGATTCTTAACCATCGTGCCACCAGAGAAGCTCCCAGGCACTGTTTTTTTTTTTTTTTTTTTGCGGTAAGCAGGCCTCTCACTGCTGTGGCTTCTCCCGTTGCGGAGCACGGGCTCCGGATGCGCAAGCTCAGCGGTCATGGCTCACGGGCCCAGCCGCTCTGCGGCATGTGGGATCTTCCCGGACCGGGGCACGAACCCGTGTCCCCTGCATCGGCAGGCGGACTCTCAACCACTGCGCCACCAGGGAAGCCCCCAGGCACTGTTTTAAGTTTACTCATTTAATACAACAGCCTCTGAAGTAGGTACTACCATTATCCCCAATTTACAGATAAAGCCCAGGGATGTGAAGTAACTTGTCCAAGACCACATAGCTCCTGCAGAACTGAAAAGTGAGCCCCGGGAATCTGGTGCCAGAATCCATGCACTTAATCATCAGACTATCTTACTGCTCAATGTGTACGATGCAATACTCATTGGCAGATTTACTGTACACCTACTATGTGCCAAGCACCGTGCTGGGAACCATTTGTTTAGTGGTGAGAGAATTTGAAAGTCCTTGACCTCATGAGCTCCTAGAATACGTACAACAGCCGATGGAGATGGAGTTCTGAATCAGCATTTTACAATGCAAATTTAGGGAAAATAAACGATTAAACATTTATGGTACCCTATTTAATGCAGCTGGAAGGGGCTCAGGAAACCTGCAGTGTCTTTGCCTTATTTATGGTGAGGGCAGTGGGACGAGAGAAGAGGATAAGCGTGTGGACTCAGAAGCCAGGCTGCTCAGAATCGGGGCTCTCCCACCTCCTAGCAGTTCAACCTCTGACAAAGTCCTTTCACCTCTGGGATACTCTTCCCTCATATATAAAATGGGGGTAACAGCACCCACCTCCGAGGGCAGGGCAACTAGGGCACAGCCAGGAGCAAGTCAGCGCTCAGAGTGTTAACCAAGGGGGCAAGAGGGCCTTGTCGGCGCAATGCTGACACCTAGTGGCCAGTTTACACGCCTGCTCTTCATCCTGTGAAAATAGTCCCAACCAACCACAGTTGACCCTTGAACAAGAGGTGGGTGGATAGGGGTGCTGATCCCCACGTTCCCCCTCCCGCAGCTGAAAATCTGCGTATAATTTATAGTGGGCCCTCCAAGTGTGTGGTTTGGCGCGCAAAGATTCGACCCACCGCGGATCGTGCAGTGCCGTAGCATTTAGTATTGAGAAAAACCCTTGTGCAAGTGGACCCGTGCGCTTCAAACCCGTGTTGTTCAGAAGGTCAGCGTACATCCGTTTTCTGTAACGTAATACCTCAGCCCTGGACCTCTCTCTTCAGATCCTAAAGGGTTAGGGTATCTGCACGTGTCACTGGAATAATGCTTTTTCAGCCCGGGAAATAATTGTTACTGTTTCTTGAACACTTATGAGAGGCAATTTAAACCTCACAACTCTTTTCTTTAAAAAAAACCAAAAATAAGGTTGTTCTGTACATACTAGTCTGCAAGTTCTTTCACGTAACGTCCTAGAGGGCCTCATTCTATAAACTGGCAATTTAAATGCCTTAGAGTTTAGTGTTTCCAAGAACCCTTCGTAAATTATTCTGAAGAATAAAAACCTTAGATTGTGCAACTAACCACCCCCTAATAACTTTGCGTGTTGAACCTCTGCCTCCTCAGCCCCCAGCAGTTTGGCTTCAGCTGAGATGTGGGGTAGCTGCGGGGTCAGGAGTCAAAAGGCACTCCTGTGTGATTCTTCGCCTGCAGTCTCTCTCTCCTTTATCCCTGACTTCCACCACAGAGGTAGTAAGAGGGAGGGTGCCTGTATATTCTTCCAATTAAGCACAAATAAACTCTGAACATCCTCCTTTTCTTTGGTAGTTTCTTTAATCAGGAAAGCCAGATGATTTTTTTTTTTTTTCTTTTTGCGGTATGCGGGCCTCTCACTGCTGTGGCCTCTCCCGTTGCGGAGCACAGGCTCCGGACGCGCAGGCCCAGCGGCCATGGCTCACGGGCCCAGCCGCTCCGCGGCATATGGGATCCTCCCAGACCGGGGCACGAACCTGTATCCCCTGCATCGGCAGGCGGACTCTCAACCACTGCGCCACCAGGGAGGCCCCAAGCCAGATGATTTTAACATGCAGTGAGAAGGTGCTGGAATAGAGGAAAAGACTGGGATGTGATAAAGCCTCTAGGGGCTCTCAACGTGAGTTAAAAATAAACACAGCACTAAACTGTGAAAGAAGTGTGAGGAGGTCCAAAAATATGATTTTCCTCTTGATGACTGCAATAAGGCTTTAGAAAATACACAGGTTTCCCCCTTCCTGAAAGTTCACGTTCCACCACTTTGCTTTTATGAAAGCCCGGCATTAGTATCTGCTTTCGCTAACCAAAAGAAATCCAAAGAGAATTTTCATTTTTACGAGAAAAAAGCCATTGCCATACTAATGTAGAACTTCATAAAAGTGCAGTGGCTTAGCGCAAACTTTCAAAAGCAGGGGATACCTGTGCATATATCTAAGTCAAATTTCTTTACAAAAATCGGGGGGCCTCTACTTTGTCAGGACTCACGGAGACGCTGCTGAGAGTCAGATCCTCAACAAACATTCGGTGGGGGAGCACCCACCGTGCACCCGGCTCTGGGGCCCTCACTGCAACTCAGCGAGCTGGGCACTCAGGTCTGCATCTCACAACTGACTCCAACACAGTACATTCTTTTTTTTTTTTTTTTTTTGCAATGCATTCTTTCAACTTTGATTCAGTGTGTTTACTACGTGCCAGGCCAGCAGTGTGCTACAGCCAGTTCCTACAGTGAGAGTTGATTTCTAAATTTTCAGGAGTACTGAAAACCAGAAACAAACACGGCCATTATTAAGAATTAAGTTCCATAAATCTGGGCTTAAATAAATTGTATTAAAAACAAAGGTAGGGCTTCCCTGGTGGCGCAGTGGTTGAGAGTCCGCCTGCCCATGCAGCGGACACGGGTTCATGCCCCGGTCGGGGAAGATCTCACGTGCCGCAGAGCGGCTGGGTCCGTGAGCCATGGCCGCCGAGCCTGCACGTCCGGAGCCTGTGCTCCGCAACGGGAGAGGCCACAACAGTGAGAGGCCCGCGTACCGTAAAAACAAAAACAAAAATGGTAGTAAAAACTCAAAAGTCATCACTTCTTAATTACACTACTACGTTGCACATTTTTCTATCATCTACGCTCTTGACGTTATTTCCACCTATTGTGTCTGACTGGTGGGTGTGCAGCATCTCTTCTCCGTGTGAGACCGTGCCCTACAGGGTTAAAAGAAATCCTTGACAGTGTCCTACCGAACAGCAGATAAGGGAACCACCTGTTAGAAACCCCTCTGCTTGCAGCCTCCTTTACTGATTAAGCCGGCTTATTTGTTTGTTTTTCCATTCTCTAACTGCATCCCCTCCAAGCTTCACATAGCCTAGGTAATGTATCACCATACTTCTAAACTGCCCTTATAATGTTTCTGACGTATGGGTCACTATAGTAACGGGGGTCTTGTTTTCGCGAACTTTGGAGTTGGCTCCTGCCCAGTTCAGACCAGCTAAGACTAGTTCGGACCACCGACCCTAAAACTGCGCTTGCGCAGAACACTGACGGCCTCACCTTTTCCCTGCCTCCGAGCACCTTTCCCCACACCTAAGACCACCCTGCTGCTTTATCCCATAAATATCTCAAGCCTCTGGCCTTCTGGGATGACGGCCTGAGATTTGTTCTCTTGTCTCCTTCCGTGAGGACCTCGTCAACAAACTCTCTGCTGCAAACTTCAGTGTCTCCGTGTTTGGCCTGCTGCTCCTGGGGCACACAAACCTGGTTTGGTAACAAATGCTGAGCTCAGTTTCCTCATATTGGTGGCTTGAAATCGGCCATGGTGGGAGTATTTACACCAAGGAAATCTACAGATATACAAATTAATTCCTTGTTGACTGTTTACTTAAGGAAGTGAGGGGGGAAATATGTTAATAATGCAGATTAAACTTGAATGTGTATGGTGTCTGCAGCCTTTACCTCATGAGTAGCACAAGTTGAGGAAATAACTCTTCCAGTACTTGACACGATTATTCGACTCAGCAGAGAAGTTCCTTACTCATGTCATCAACGTGAGTGAAGCTCCAAAGGAGGAAAGTAACTGAAGAAAGTTTGGAAGCAGAGAAGATCCAACGTTGGGTTTCACTTTACTTTTTTTTTTTTTTTAATTTTTTGGCCGCGCAGCACAGCATGCAGTATCTTATTAGTTCCCTGGCCGGGGATGGAGCCTCTGCGCCCCTGCAGTGGAAGCGTGGAGTCTTAACCACTGGACCCCCAGGAACTCCCCTATTTCACTTAACTCTTAACGTAAAAGAAAATCAGCCAACATTCGGGTCATAGCTATATTCCTTTGGCAATGGCACTGGGGTGAGCAACTTATTCGCTGAAGGGGATAGAAATCAAACATTTATCCGTGGTCTGACTTTGTGACACTACAGAATTAGAAAAACCCACACTGGATTTTGCAAGGCACACCAAGGTTACAGCCGCATGTAACTTACAATACAGAGTTGTGTACCATTGTCCCTACTCTTTCTCTCTCTCTCTCTCTCCCCGCCCCACCCCCCACCCCACCCCCGGGAGCCGGTGCTGCCCACTGTGCTCCGCGCAGAGCTGGCTCTGGGGTTCCCGGGGAGCTCGGCTTGGGCGGGGCAGGAGCAGACAGGCTGCGAGGCGCCCTTCCCAGAGTCACCGCTAGGGGGCGAGAGCGAGGCAGACGGCAGCTTCGCGCTTTGGCCCCCCACGCGGCCCGTCGCCCGGCGCCGCGGCGGGAAAATCCGACTGGTCCTTCCCGGCCACCGCCTCCTTCTGTCATCGCGCGCCTGCCAGGATCCGCCCGCGGTGATGATGGAGGAGGAGAAGGGGGCCGAGGAGCAGCAGCGATTCTCTTACCAACAGGTACCGGAGAATGCTGGGGGAGGACGGCGTCTAGATTGTGCAGGGGAGAAAAAGGCCCTGCCTCCGCCCGCCCTCGTCTTCTTGCCGGGGTCGGAGGGCGAGCTCGAGCTTGCTCGGGCCGTCTCGGGCCGGCTCCGGCCGCCTGGCGCCTGCGCTTAGGCCAGCTCTGCTGCTGCGGGGGGTGCTGGGAGGCGGTTTCTATGGTATCGCGGATCGGAGCGTGCGGGCGGCGGCGCAGGAAGGGAGAGTCCGCGGAAGTTCCTGCGGCAGCGCTCCGCGGAGGCCGGCGGCTAGGGCCCCTCTGGTTTTGGGGCAGCCTCAGTCTCCTCGGACAGGGTCGTTGTGAGGCGCCTGGCACGCGGCACAAGCTCTAAAATGTTGGCTCCCTTAACCCGTGCGCTCTCCGTCCTGCCCGCGAGGAGACAAGCCTCAGACCCTGGTGCAAACCTAGGCCGTCCGGCTCCCGAGCCCATCGGATGTGGGTTCGAATCTCGACTCCGCCCGGAGGGTTGTGTTGACTCTGCCCACACTCAGTTTTCCTAGATGGAAAATCGGATAATAACCAGTTCTCGGGGTAGTTATGGGTATCCAGTCCTTTAGTCAGCACCGGAATAAATACCGCGTGGCAGAGTCGTGAGAACAGTGTTGTAAAGAGGTGAAAACCAAGAACCAGGGTGGCAACCTCGGGGAGGATTAACCGAAGAGACACGGGAATGAGTTCCTAAGGTTCAGACGCTCTTTACCCACTCCCTTCCTTTATTTTGAAGTTCAAGCCTTCAAGAAACGGTTGCAAGCATAATGTATTCATCACCCATATGCCCCTCACCTCGATTCACTGATTAACATTTTGCTGTATTTGCTCCCTTGCTCCTTTTTTCGGAATTATTTGAGAATTAAATACACTTGACACTTCACCTTTAAATTTTAATACTTTAGCATGCTTCTCCCAAGAACAAGGGCATTCTGTGACATAATCTCTGATCACGCTCAGGAAGTTTGATATTGATAAAATACTATGATCTAATGTCAGTCCATATTCAATTTCTCCCAGTTGTCCGAAAGATGTTCTTTTTTTTCTTTTTATTTATTTATTTATTTTTGGCTGCATTGGGTCTTCGTTGCTGCGTGCGGGGGCTACTCTTTGTTGCAGTGAGTGGGTTTCTCACTGCAGTGGCTTCTCTTGTTGCGGAGCACGGGCTCTAGGTGCTCGGGCTTCAGTAGTTGTGGCACACTAGGAGGTAGGCTCTTCTGGACCAGGGCTCGAACCCGTGTCTCCTGCATTAGCAGGTGGATTCTTAACCACTGCGCCACCAGGGAAGCTCCCAAAGATGTTCTTTAGTGGTCTTTTTTCTTCATCCAGGATCCAGTCAGGGGTCATGCCTCGCATCAAGTGGTCCTGGCTTCGGTCTTCCCTGGAAACGTTCTCCACCTTCTTTGTGTTTCATGACACTGGTGGTTTCCAGGAGTCCATTCATGGCACAGGTGTGGCGGGAGATAATCTCTTTGAGAGCAGGGACCGTCTTTTTCAGTTTTGTGTTCTCAGCCCCTAGTACAGAGCGTGGCTCTCAATAGACAACGCTTACTGAGTAAGTGAGTGAGACTGCAAAGATGGACTGAGAAATTTGAACCCCGTTCTCTACGCAGTGGTGAGCGGGGCGGGGGATCCAGCCGTTCACTCAGCCAGCTGTTCTTGCCACTAGGTGGGCAGCCGTGAACAGCACTTGAAGGGTCCCGCCTTCGAGGAGTTTAGAGTCTAGAGATTTAGCCTCTCAGTGTTCAGCATCCAAGAAGGCACTTAGCCCGCTCCAGGAGGTGGTGGGGAGGGGCCGGCAGAGAAAACTTTTGGGCAGTCGGAAGGATCCCTGTCCTGTTCCCCCGCCCCTAACCTCACCTCTACACATACCTACAAAAGATCCCTTGGAGGGTCTTTATCCCTCCCAGGGGGGTGGTCTCTTTGTCTCCTCCCACCAATGCCCTCCACTTACCTACTCTTGTGACATCTGAAACTAAGGAACGTAGGTCCCTTGCTTATCTGCCTGGCCTCTACTCTGGGGTCCTGGACTTGTGTTTTTGCAGTTCCTCCTCATCTTGCTTCTACCGTGAACACTTGCTGGTAGAGTTGATACTGTCTTGGGTGCAGCTGTCACCGTGTCCACTTCAGCTCTGTTTCCAGCACAGGTGGAGCCCACACAGGGCTCAGCAAGTTTATTCACATGAGACGGAGACCTTGGCTTAGCTTGTTTGGCTTCTTTACTCCTCCGCATGGGTAGAGGTATGTTTTCCAGCACCTGAAAGGGTTGCTGAGGAGCAGTGAGGGTCCTGGTGAGGGGGGCTGGCAAACCAGCAAGTCAGAGGAGGCTCCGACCTAGCAAACCAGCAAAATAGAGGAGGCTCCGACCTAGCAAACCAGCACATCAGAGGAGGCTCCGACGTAGTCTCATGCAGGACAGGGGCTGGCAAGGACTTGAAGCACAGGGACGGGATCCTTTTGCATTTGCTTGATTAACCCCCATATGGGGGCAGAAATCCCTGTCTTTTTTCATTGTGTTGCCCAGACTCCTAGCACACGCCTTCACGCAGTAAGCACTTGGCACATAAATGTGGAGTAACTGAGTAAAGTCACATAGATGCCTCCCAAGTACCAGCCTGCCTTCATTCCCTGCTGAATTGCCATCATAACTCCTTACCTTTACTTGACCTAAATCATAACCGTTAACCAGAAAGTAATGTTTCTACAAGTCACACTCCAGAGGGCCCCACTAATTTTTTAGTACAGTTGAAAAGTCACTCAGCCATTATGGAAAGTGCTGAAGGAATTAGGGTGAGCAGACCCTCTCCTTGATCTTAATTTTTTAAGATGTGAAAAGCTCTTATTTGCACTCTTACCCACGAAGTGTTTTGATTTTGCTTCAGAGGCTAAAGGCAGCGGTTCACTACACTGTTGGCTGTCTTTGTGAGGAAGTTGCGTCGGACAAAGAGATGCAGTTCCGCAAACAAACCATTGCAGCGATTTCGGAGGTGACTTTTCAACAGTGCGGTATGCAGCCCCGGTCTTCCTGTAGATGTAGAGAAAGCCCAGAGGTGGATTTGCCTGGGAGAAACGTGCCGGGGGCGGGGGGGCGGCGGTGCCGTGGCATGTCTTACCAGCAGACAGAGAACATTATCATTGGACACCGTTCATGAAACGTTCCTTTTATCGGCCGTAAGATTCAGATAGTTTATGGAAAGAACTTTTTTTTTTTTCTTTCTATTACCCTAACACGGGGGCATCAGCACCTTTATTTTATTGTGCTTTAAACTGCCGGGAACATTAGACATAAATTTCATTGCTTTATAACTTTTTTATATCACCCACAGTTTGACAGTTGAACTTGCAGCCTTGGTATTTGCTTGACTTCAGAGGAGATTAATGTCCTTCTAAGCCCTAACTCGTAGCAAAATTTAAAGTTAGGGATAGTTTCTAGGAAGGAAAGGTGTAGCCACAATCACCACAGGCTTGTAATGAAGGGTGGAGGGGGCCAGGGAGGACAAGGAGGTCATAATGAATCCAGTGATGGACCTGCCTGAAGGGCCTCCTCTCACCTTTAAAAGGATTTGTTGTATTAGTCATTGTACCTACTGTAGACATTGAGATTTCACTTTTCTCCCTCTGAAATAAGATTGAGATGGGGGGTGGATTTCCCTGGTGGTCTAGTGGTTAAGATTCTGTGCTTCCAAAGCAGGGGGCATGAGTTCGATTCCTGGTTGGGGAACTAAGATCCCACATTCCATGCAGCACTGCTGAAAAAAAAAATTGCTATAGGGTAGCTAAAGCACATCTCTTTTTCTCTTTCAGAAAATTTTGCCAAAGACCTTGAAATGTTTGCAAGGTGGGTAGAGAGCTTGATTGTGAGATCTTTGTTTGTTTACATGCTATTGATACGCCCCATCTGGTGGTGAATTTTAGGAGAGCTTTAGCTTTTTCTTTCCCCTGTGCTTTGTGGATGCTCAATCTCCAATCATGATTCTGTGAGAATTTAACATCTGCTTTAATCACTGTCCATTCAGACTTGATTTGGCATTTTTTGAAGCTTTCCAAGTATTTTTTGTTAATGGAACCAAAGTTATTCAGTTCCAGGTTAAAAAGGTATGAATCATGTCTCCAGGACTCTGTGCACAGTACGTGTGCTTTTAAGGCCATTTCTGCAGGTGGTGCAGTGCTGGGGCGTGAGGCTGGGCGCCCAGGCTGGGCTGCGTTGTGCTCTGCGGGGAAGCTCGCAGGTGTAGGGATAATACAGCCCCGCGGCCCGTCAGCCCTGCATTTGCTGAGCTTGTTACGAGTGAGACACACGCTCCTTGAAAAGTGTGTGACTTACTTTCAGCTGGTAAAGTGTTAGCTTTTACAGGTGATTTATGCTCCTCTCTTCAATTAGTACCGCAGGTAATTGAAAACAATTGCAATGAATTGCTTTCATGAAGCAATTTGAATGAGGAAGGCCTGAAAGGGCCAAAGCTTTCTAATTTGCTCCCACTTCTGATTTGGTGCCAGCCTCTCCCACACCCCATACTTTTCACCTTGCTCCTATTAGCTCTTTGTTTCTCCGATGAATATTCTGAATGAATTAAAGCAGTAGGTTCTCAGAGGGCAGGCTCTAAATCTTTCCTATTCCTGTATATGAGTCCCCAAAAACCGCTTAGCATCTTTAGCTTGGCCAGAAGGGATAAGGATAATGTATGGGATACTGATAGCTCATATGGCTTATCATTGTTAATTCAGGTGGTTGCCCCTTACCTGTGCCTCGTGCCCACCCCCACTCTGAGTCTCCTGTGAAATACATTTACTACCTTTACTTGCCATTTCTTTTCTTCTTTTTTTTTTTTAAAATATGAGCCCTTTATATTACAAAGGAAAACACAAAAATGTAAATAAGTAGACAATGGTTATTTGATTTGAACATAGAGTTTATCAATACAGATCACCTCAGCACTATTGACATTTTGGACTGGATAATTCCTGTTCTGGTGGTGGCTGTCCTGTGCATTTTAGTGTGTTTAGTGGCACCCCTGGCCTCTACCCACTAGATGCCTGTAGCAAGCCCTCAGGTGTGAGTTTCCTTGCTATTTCTGTGTTAGTTGTGGGAAAAGACAATGAAAAACTTTAAATACTTCTAAATACTAGGAGTAAAAATGAAATTAGGGGACTTCCCTGGTGGTCCAGTGGTTAAGACTCCACACTCCCAATTCAGGGGGCCTAGGTTCGATCCCTGGTCAGGGAACTAGATCCCACATGCCGCAACTAAAAGATCCTGCACATGGCAACAAAGATCCAGCGTGCCACAACTAAGACCCGGCACAGCCAAAAAAAAAAAAACCTACAGAGATTTTAAAAAACTTAAAAAGAAATAAAATTAGAACTATTTAGCATTGTAACACATTAAGCTTTCAGGTACTCTGTGTTTTTTATAGTTTTTTTTTTAATAGTCATCATGCTGTACATTACATTCCCATGATTGTCTTTTTTTTTTTTTTTTTAATTTATTTGGTTGCACCGGGTCTCAGATGTGGCAGGCATGCTCCTAAGTTGTGCCTCACAGGCTCCTTAGTTGCAGCTCACTGGCTGTTTAGTGGTGGCACGTTTACTCCTTAGTTGTGGCATGTGAACTCTTAGTTGCAGCACGCATGTGGGATCTAGTTCCCTGACCAGGGATCAAACCCGGGCCCCCAGCATTGGGAGCGTGGAGTCTTCACCACTGCGCCACAAGGGGAGTCCCTGTGTTTTTTATAGTTACGTTAAGTCCATTTCCTTTTGCTGGGCACTGGGGCAGAGTGGTGTGTGGGTATCACTTAGACTGTCAGCTCCACAAGGAAGGACGTCATCTTTTGAGTAAAGGAGTCTGTGTAAAGGCTATTAGCCTATGTTCTCTGAGTGAGGCTTTACTAGGAGATGCCGCCTCTTCTGTGGTGCTCACGTGGGTGCACCAGGGCTCCTCAGACGTCCTCCCAAGGACCCTGAGCGAACACAGGCACAGATTTTCTTTGAAGACTCATCCATTGTCTTAATTTTACATTCGTTTTCAAAATAGTCCAGTTTGCTCTCATATGACAAATCCTGTTTTAAAGTTTATCACTGAATAAAATTGATGTTCCCAGAAGGTCAACTCTATCCTGTGGTTTTGAGTTTTCCCTGTCACATAGTCCCTGCACTTAGAACTACAATATGATTACCCCAGTTTGAGAAGTCTGAAATACATACTGTTTCAGGTTGGCTATATATTAAATAGTCTCTGGAGGCTGGGAACCTAACCAGTGTTTGTAACGTTGTTTCTATGAAATAAAATGCATTTAAATTGTAAATACTATAAACTCAATTCAGCTGTAAACTTTGGAAGATCATCTCCCAATTTAAGTTGTGAATTTCCCTTATTTAGCTTTGAAATCTCTAGTCACCTAATATTGTTAACATGTTAAAGATGAAACATTTTGAAGAAGATCGATATTCTACAGTAAATAAATTCTAGGGACATTTTGGGAATAATCTTTGAAACCTGTGTTGCTAAAAGTGTTATATGAAAAATCCCTTTGTTACGTTCCCTAGAGTAATTTTCTGGAGCCAGAGGTTTGATTTAGGAGAATCTCTGATGTGCAGTGGCTGGCATAGGATATACCTGCTTCTCCATCTGGGAAAGTGGTAACATTAAAACATGGTGCAGAGGGGACTTCTCTGGTGGTCCAGTGGCCAGAGCTCCATGCTCCCAACGCAGGGGGCCCAGGTTTGATCCCTGGTCGGGGAACTGGATTCCACACGCCACAACTAAGAGTTGGCACACTGCAGCTATGAGTTGGCGTGCTGCAATGAAGATCCTACGTGCCACAACTAAGACCAGGTGCAGCCAAGTAAATAAATAAATAAATATTTAAAAAAAGAATAAAGAATATGGTGCAGAGAAACCAGATGACAAGCTGAGTGGTAGAGACGATTGACTCTGCTGTTTCCTAAATGCTTCTCGTGAACAGGTAAGCTAATCTTACTCTGTGAATAGTTCAGTGTGCTGCTTCCTCTTACCTACTCCTCGTATGGCACTTTACCAAGGCGGTAATACCACCAGAGCAGCCTGATTGTGTGATAGAGATGAAGGCCATGGTGTGTCCATGGCACCTAATGTCCTGCACACAGGGAACCTGTGGACTGGCTTCTTACTTAGTGGCTGCCATTTTATCACCTTTTTAAAAAAAATTTGTTTATTTTATTTATTTATTTTTGGCTGCCTTGGGTCTTCGTTGCTGCGTGCAGCCTTTTTCTAGTTGCGGCAAGCCAGCTTCCATTGTGGTGGCTTCTTGTTGCAGAGCACGGGCTCTAGGCGCGCGGGCTCTAGAGCACAGGCTCAGCAGTTGTGGCGCATGGGCTTAGTTGCTCTGCGGCATGTGGGATCTTCCCGCACCAGGGCTCGAACTCATATCCCCCGCTTTGGCAGGTGGATTCTTAACCACTATGCCACCAGGGAAGTCCTCTGTCACCTTCTGTCTGACTTTTTTCCCCCTTTCCTCTGTTCTGGTCCTTGCAGGTGGCTAGTTAGAAGTTATCTTCTGACATGGGTATTATATCAGGACAGGCAGATATTGTCAATCATGATGAGATGGCACATGATGTTTTCACACTTAGCAGGATGTGAAAGACTAACTTGGCCAAATTATGGAGTGTAATTTCTGTGATTTTATCTTTAACTCAACAGTGAGGACTTACTGTGTGCTGCCACTTTGATAGTTATTAAGGATACAAAGATTCCTCCTTATTTCTACTTACAAAGTTCCTACTTATTTTTGGAGGAAGTTAGAAATGGCAAGAAAGGGTGTAATTAGAGTAATAAATTATTGAATAGAGCTTATTATCTCAAATTACCTTTTAAAGCAGACATAGGAGGACTGGAACAAGAACTTGAGTCCATGTTGTGAGCAAGAAACAGACTCCAGTTGAAAGGATGTTCTTTGTTCTAACTGGGCTGTTGTCGGGGGAATGCATCATCTCCTAGTTGGGAAATGGGATATTAGGAGACACCCGCACAAGCTTTTCCCTGTAATGTAGCCTTTGGAGAAGAGCTTTAGGACCTTGGTGTAAGTGAAGCCATGCTTCATGGAAAGTCTCTGTTCTTCTATTTAACGTCTACTTAAGCAGAGACGATCTTTGTATTGTGAGCTCTGTGTCATTCTCTTTTCACTGAAGGTTCTTGCTTTTTGTATGGTGGTCTCTGTGTCCATTGTGACCAAGCAGGCCATTTGGGAAGGGTTTAACACCCCTCACTCCTTTCCCTGCTCATATTCTCCAAGCACGCTGGCCCTCAGGTGGAGGTGGACAGACGGGCTTCTGCTTTCTCTCAGTCTCTTTATTTAGTTGGTATCTTGGCTCGTCACTTCACTCATTTTTGTGTCACTGTTGCTTAATGACCTTAATCTGAAAAGATGGGCTACTTAGAGATCCTTGCTGCTGTGAAGTCTGGCCATGAACTTTTGTGCTTCATCAAAACTTTAAATAATACCAAACATTTTGGTGAATTGTCTCTGCCCTTTCTACAGACATGCGAAAAGAAGCACCATTAACACTGAAGATGTGAAGCTCTTAGCCAGGAGGAATAATTCACTGGTGAGAGATGAATTTCTTTCCTCACTCCCCTTTCCCATCAGAATACATTATTCCCAATTAATCACTTGCAGCCATGAAGTGATTCCCCAGGGCACCTTGCATTAAAAATGAGAGATGCTTGAACCATTGAGACCTGCCCGTAATTTATAGGCTTTCTTTCATTATGATGGATCTTACTAAGCCAATTTGAAATTTTCTAATCAGTGCTCTCTGGATTCATAATTTGCCTTTTTTGTAATATCTCAAAACTTCGGTCCCGTGTTTCATTTGGAGCATGATGTCAGAGACAGGTCGCAGGCCAGAGTGTATGGGGATAGTTTCATTATGGTGCCCACAGTTCTGTTGGGCCAGGTATGGAAAGAGTATCTGTACATCTGGGATGTGCAGGAAATTGAGCACATTGTCTGTCTTTTCAAAGAAGTCTAGACATCATCTTGACCAAAAGCCCTCATTTTACAGGTGATGCTGTGATTGTCCCAGGCTAGTAGCTGTGGCCGATGGCAGATCCAGGACACCTGTGAGGTTTCCTGACTTAGTCTGATCTTAGCAGTTAAAATACTTCACGTTCCTCCCCAGAATGTGAGCTCCACAATGGCAGGGATTTTTGTCCCCTTCTCTGCTCCCTCTGCCGTGCCTACAATAGGGCCCGGCCCACGGTAGGTGCTCACGAGTAGTTGCTGAATGAATGAACTTGTGTAGCACTTGGCAGTTTACACAGGACTTTGATTGATAATATTTTACATATATTATTTAAAGCTCACAACTACCCTCTGAGGGTTTTCAATAACATGACTAGATAGCCCCATTTTACAGGCTAGGCTACTGGAGTTAAGTAACTTCCCAAAGTTAAATAGGAAGTTTTCTGGTTGACAGCTGAACCTTAACCTTTGAACCCTGAATCTAGTGCTGTTTCCACTGGGCTGTTTTCTGTCTCTGTTCTTCTAATATTATTTGTCCAAAGTTTAAGTCAAGATTAAGGGTGATATGATTCCCGAGTAAAATAGCTCAGGTGCCCCGTGCTGCCGTGGATCAGTGGAAAAGACATTTCTCTCTCCTCATAAATCCTCTGTCATAACTCTTACTTGGTCAGCTTCAGTGAACAATTTCTACCTTTTGCCAAGGAATCGTCAGTGCAAGTCATCTTAGACTATTAATTGGCAAGTTTCCTGCTTAGTGCATATTTGTCTACTTCAGAATGTTGTTTTTATTTTGGATTCTTAATTTTTTTTATCTGACAGAAACTTATTACTGAAGAGTTGCAGCTAAATTTGTGCATTAGACTAAATCTTCCCTGAGGGCAGGGACCTTGTCTTATTTCCCTTGTATCTCTAGTATCTGGTACACAGTAGTTGCTCAATAATTTTATTTATTTATTTTTTGCTCAATAATTTTAGTTGGATAAATTTAGGGGCATGTTGACTATATGTGTGCTTTGTAGAGTATATTTGTGATTGGCATGCCTTCTGTAAGCTACAAGTTTTAATTCTTTTGATTTTTCAAGGAACTCCTACCTGTTTGGTAGGATATGTAGCAGTGAGTTGACTTCTGAGGTTGATTCCTTCTTCCAGAAAAAATTTGCAGCTGTGTCTTAACTCTAAGGAATGTAACCCAGGGTGGGAGTGGTTGGGAAACGGTGTAGATTTTTTTCTACCCTTAGGCTTATAAATGGCTTTACAACCAGATAAAAATGTAGTTAAAAAAATTTTTTTATAGCTAAAATTCATCACAGAGAAAAATGAAGACATCGCTCAGTTTAACCTGGAACGAAAAGCAAAGAAGAAAAAGAAGTTAGAGGATGAAAACAAACATTCAGTGGAGGCAGCAGAGGCTGGTGTAGTGGAAAGTGAGAATTAAAGTCTGTCGCCATTTGGAGGAAGCAGCCTTCAGGTGGAGCCACTAAAAACGTATTGCCAACAACGGGTTTTGAAAGGGTAAGTGGAGATTAGAAAACAAAAAAGGCTTGGCGGCTTTTTATACTGTATTCTCCAAGTCACTGACTGCAAAAGGTGGTTTAAAAGAGAACTGGAAACTCTTAAGCAAAATACTCCCATGTCTTACTGAAGCACATGAAAAAGGTGTGTGTTTGAATGGTATATATTGGAAATTGTATCTATTGCAGTTAATAAAATTGTGTTAGCAATTACATATCGTTGACTTTTTCAAGCAAAAATCATAGTTATTTTTTCATTCTTTTATATAATTTTTCAGGCTGACAGTCCCTGAAAGATGAATAAAACTATATTTATTTAGTCCTTTTTTTTGTTTTTTTGGTTTTTTTTGCGGTATGCGGGCCTCTCACTGTTGTAGCCTCTCCCGTTGCGGAGCACAGGCTCCGGACGCGCAGGCTCAGTGGCCATGGCTCACGGGCCAGCCGCTCTGCGGCATGTGGGATCTTCCCGGACCGGGGCACGAACCCGTGTCCCCTGCATCGGCATGCGGACTCTCAACCACCGCGCCACCAGGGAAGCCTTAGTCCTTTTTTTTTTTTTTTTTTTTTTGGTTGCACTGCGTGGCATGCAGGATCTCAGTTCCCTGACCAGGGATTGAACCTGGGCCATGGCAGTGAAGGCGCCGAGTCCTAACCGCTGGACCACCAGGGAACTCCCTATTTAGTTCTTTTGATTATCAATATTGTTTTTTAAAAATTTATTTATTTATTTATTTATTTTCGGCTACATTGGGTCCTCGTTGCTGTGCGCAGGCTTTCTCTAGTTGTGGCGAGCAGGGGCTCCTCTTCGTTGTGGTGCGCGGGCTTCTCTTGTTACGGAGCACGGGCTCTAGGTGTGCTGGCTCAGTAGTTGTGGCTTGTGGGCTTCAGTAGTTGTGGCATGTAGGCTCGGTAGTCGTGGCTCGCAGGCTCTAGAGCGCAGGCTCAGTAGTTGTGGCGCACGGGCTTAGTTGCTCCACAGCATGTGGAATCTTCCTGGACCAGGGCTCGAACCCGTGTCCTCTGCATTAGCAGGCAGATTCTTAACCACTGTGCCACCAGTGAAGCCCCTCAGTATTGTTTTTTTTTTCCAGTATTGTTTTTTTAAACCCACGTCACTTGTGATCACAAGGTAAAAGGGTGGGTGTTTGGAAATGGTCCTTTTTACTTTTTAAAGGTGATTTTCTCCAGAAACACAGTTTATGTGACTTTTGTCTGCCCCTTTTTTTTTTTTTTTTTTGTGGTACACGGGTCTCTCACTGTTGTGGCCTCTCCCGTCGTGGAGCACAGGCTCCGGACACGCAGGCTCAGCGGCCATGGCTCACGGGCCCAGCCGCTCCGCGGCATGTGGGATCCTCCCGGACCGGGGCACGAACCCGTGTGCCCTGCATCGGCAGGCGGACTCTCAACCACTGCGCCACCAGGGAAGCCCTGTCTGGCTCTTTTGTAATTATATTGGGCAGAAGTTTTGCTTGAGAGGAAAACCCGACTACTCCTCCAAAACACTTCAGTTGTGTGTCCTCTGTTTTAGTTTGTGAGAGACGATGCTTCCAGGAGTCCCAGGTCTGCTGTCTTCTCCTTGGGGTTTATTAGGGGTCCAGGGCATGCCTTTTCCCTGTTGGGGCGACAGGAGTAAAGAAAAGGGCCTGGCACTCACAGAGCCCTTCCTGTGCGCCAGCTGCTGCTCTGGGCACTCCATATAGTTCTCCTTCACAACTCTTTCAGGGTCTTTTTGTTTATTCCCACTTTACTGATGGGAATAAGTAAAGCTAAAGCTTCAAGCTGAAGCTTTAAGACGTTAACCAACCACCCAGGATCTACTGACCAATGGAGATGGTACTCACGTTTGGAGTGGTGACTCTAGACTGGGTGAGAGAGAAAAGGTGCATGCAGCTGGATAGAATTTATACCATCCATGCCCAGATATGATCAGCAAAAGATACCCCGGAGTCTAACTCTCAAAAGGAGATGCTGAGCTATGGTCATAGTAAAGCATTGAATTCAAACTTCACAGTTTCAGGTTCTGCAAATAACTAATCATTTGGTCTCAGATAATAATTGTAACACCTTTGTGTCACATCAGTGAAAGAAATGTGAATCATGAAGGCTTCCGTCCTTACAGTACATTCCAGCCAAAAGATCTGTATGTTAGCAGTTTCATTTTCAGGTAAGCTGTCTTTAAACGCCTCATCACGGAGAGTTTTGAGACTAGATACTGTGGGCTTTCCAGAGGTTGACAAATCTAGACTTGCATCCTGATTTCATAACTCTAATAGCTGTATGACTTTCTGAAACTTTGTGTTCTTATCAGTGAAATAGAATTAATACCTCTCACAGCAATGTTATATGAGACAATAAAAGGAAATTGGTAGAACCATTATAACGCATCTTGTTTCTATAGATTTCTGTAGCTCCAGAAACTCAGAATACACACGACTCGAAATGATGAACCCGTGTGCGCCCTGGGGGTCCTGTCCCTGATTAGAGGGTTGTAGAGGGCCCCTCCTGGCTGGCATGGGTATTTTGACATGGAGTTTTCTAGCCAGATGAGAAAGTTGACTTGATGTTCACGTAATCTTTTGGTTTATTTGGCACATTTATGTATGGCCTGTTCATATTTTAGACAAGTGGTAGTACAACACATTTTTCGGGGATTATAACACAGGGGTGGCCAGACTTTGTATGGAACGGCTGAGTCTACGCCCTGAGTTCTCAGGAGCTGCCCTCTACATGATGCCCTGTAATTTTTATTTCATTCACAAAAAGTGCTGGTTTACGAGCCACTAGTGAGTGGCCAGCAGCAGATGAAAGCACTGGTTACTGTAGTGTCAGCTCATGAGAATTGTGGGGTCTCCGCTCCTCCTCGTACCCACGACATCAGAGTCTGCAGTTTAATCTTAATAAGGTGATTTGGGTCCACGTCACAGTTTGGGAAGGCCTGGGCCAGAGGACAGTGTCCGGCCTGCTGGGCGGGGAGGCGGTGCTGGGGAACCATCACTCGGATCACCCTTGCCTGCGGTTTGGAGGCCAGTGGGTGCTGAGCGCCTCCCTGAGCCCTCACCGTCTCCTTGTTTCTTCAGCCCGAGCAGATTCAGTCATACTTTTACGTGGGCAAAATTGCAGGTTTTAAGCTCCTTATCCAAGGCTCATTTTGTACTGTGTTAAATCACTTGGTTTTGTTCTCATGGCTTCCTGCTTGCTTGGGCATAATTATGAGCAGGTAGAACTTCTTCAGAGGCAAGTGCACTCTGCATTCTAAAGTAGGAGCAAATCCACTCTCAACACAGGAAGAGATCTGAGGCTTTAATGAAGGGGTTAAATCCAATCCGAAAGCACTTTTGTGGGCACTGATTGCTCAGGCTTATGCGTCACTGCTTGAGTGTGAAGGAAGAGGGGATACAGGCTTTAGACAGGCATATACACAAAAAAACAGCTGCAGGTTGAGCTTAAAATAACCCCCCTGGTCTCCAAAGAAGAGACCCAAGTCCACAACACACTGATTTCGGGGCTGCCAAGCAGGACGAGCAGCCGCAGGGCTGGAGAGAAGTGCCAGTCGGCCTGCAGGATGCTGCCGCCCCTCTGCCTGCTGCTGCTGCTGCCGCTGCCCTCGGGGGCCACCGCTGCCCTTCCCCTGGAGGGCGGCCTCGCCGGCCATGACAGTGGGGTGAGTAGTCTGACTCGGCCCCTCAGCTGCCCTGTGCACTTGTGGGCTGTCTCTTTCCTTGGCACATTTGGCCACCCCTATGGATTCCCCAGCATCTCCACGGCTGAGTGTGTGTACAGGACAGACTGCAGGGCTGGACTCTGCAGTGTGCCCCTCAGCTGCCCTGTGCCGTGATGTCCATATAGATCATTGATTCTTGTTTACCTTCAGTTGTTAGGAAGTTTGTTAGAAAGCTCTGAAACTAAGGGGAGCTTCTTCGAGCTGGCAGCCTCCATCTGCTAGTCTTTGAAACATTGAGTGATTACACCAGTCTATTGCAGTGCAATCATGGAGCTGCCACTGTGGTATTAGTCACACATACTTCTAGAATCTTAATTTATATATACAGCACATGTTCTCACTGGCTCAGATTAATTGACATCATTACTTTTTCCATTGTGAGAATTTGTAATTTCATGACATGACTTATTTTTCTCTTTTTCCCATTTTGAAAAAGTTCCAAGAAAGAGTACATAAAGTTGACCATTAAAAATGGATTTTTCTCTGAAATTATCAGATGAGTTCCAGACAAGTCATTCATCATCAGATTACTCCTAGAAGCTTTCTAAGGAGTTTGAAAAGCCAGAATATAACGTCTCAAGCTGATCTGTCTCGAAAAGCAATTTGTGGACAGCCGGGAGGAAGACCAGAGATGGGAAAACCAAGCTAAATTAGCCTGATCCACCTTGGGGGGCTTCTTAGCTGCCAGGCACTTGTCAGGGAAAATGATAGATTTCTTGACCTCTTCTAATTAAGAACCTCAGCAAAGATTAGGGGCAAAACAAGCAGATTTTCCTTGATTGAAAAATTTCAACTTCCCTTGATTGAAAAATTTCAACTTCTTTTCTCTAATTAGAGCAATTTCGTTAAGGTGTTCTCTTAACTTATCCTTTAAATAGAAATGTGATTTATTGTTCTGGAGCATTTTTTTTTTAAGGAATTATGTATCTTAATGCTGGCTGAACCAGGTGGTTGATTTGTCTTTCCTTTGTTCTCTGCTTCTTTTTAAAAGCATATGCAGGAAGTGGCAGAAATACAGAAAAACAGCCTGTTGACTTTCCTTGCGTGGTGGTATGAGTGGGCCTCCCAGGCCAGGGCGGTGTCCTTTGTAGGAGGGGAAGCCAGGGAGGTGTCCAAACGGCAGGAAGTCCTGCCCCTCCAACAGTCCACTCGCCGAGATAAAACGCCCTGCAAGAATTTCTTCTGGAAGACCTTCTCCTCCTGCAAATAAAACCCCACCCATAATTACTCATGCAAAGAAGTGTAACGAATAAAATGTATTAATCAGCCGTGATCTTCCTTCTTTACGCAGTTGTCTTCTCTTTCTCATGTAATTTGAAAAGTAGTTTTTATTTGAACTCCCAAAACACCCAATACTGAGTGTCCTGAGTAATTTGGAACCCAAAGAGGGTATTTTTGGTGAAGATTTTTGTGGCTTTTTCCGTTATTGTCAGTGCAGCCGTGGGGCTTTCCTTCCACCTTCATTACGTGCTTAGAGGTTGTTCCGTCCTTGTCTTCCTTGCTTTGATTTAAAATAGCTAAAAGCCACATATTTAAGTGTTCAGAATAACATTACAGTTTATTTTGATACAAACTGTCTAATTTAAACAATATTTCCCCTCATATTAAAAGCAATTTTTAACATTGTGCTCAAAGAACAAAATGATTGTTCCTCATGTTTTAGCTAAAATTAATTTAAAAACAAATGCCAGCTATTAAGGCAGACAGCATCATGTTGACATGCTTATAAAAGTTACATTCGAAAATGCTGTTAAACAGTACCTGTACTGATTTTAACTAGTAAGTTAATATTAATTTGTTACAATTCTTTTTATGGAGGAGAGCTTCAGGCTTATTTCAGATCAAGCATAGTGAGCAGCAGCCCAGCCTGTAGCCTGATTGCCTCCACTGCTAATACAAGGACTTCCAGAGTCACAGGATCCGGACTTCATTTGGAGACCGATGCATATGTATTGATATGTGTATAACTGTTATATTTCCCCTTTCCCCAGTAATTTCCCACAGAAGTGAGTGAGTGGTGGGTAAACGAGGGGGAGATTCTTTTCTGTGTGATACAATGCAGAGCGACTGTCGAGGCCCATGTGGACCAGCATCTGGGTCCCCTGAGATGGAGGCAGGAGTAAACAAGTGCTCAGTTCCAAACCCTAATCAAATTTCAGTTCTCCCCTGATTTTACACGTATTGTTTATGGCTTGAAATCCTTCTTGATTTCCTTGATTTTACACGTATTGTTTATGGCTCTTGAATCACAGACTCTAAAGAAAACTTGCAGCGTGAGGTTTTTCAGATGCTAAACTTTGAAGCTTAGAGATTCAAACCTGGAGTTACAGAAAGTTTCTGAGGGTCAGGGCTATTATCAGGAAAACGGGCAAAGGCTGGCTGGACGGCATTGTGATACTTTCTTCTCTGGACACCAGGGGAGCAGACTCGCGGAGTATGACTGCTGACCGTTCCGTTCTGTTTTCCACAGAGCTGAGCTCATATGCATAATTACTAGCTGAGTAAAGTATAATGTGATGGAAGTGCCTTGATAGCATCCACATTTCCAAACACAGCAGCTTTCAGACCAGTAACCGGGTCAGTGCACTGGTGGAAGATGCCTGCCTGAAAGGCCAGCTAACCTTCAGAACTGAAGATTCTTCTAGAAGAAAAGCATGCTCACTGTTTTTCAGTTTCAGTTGGGGTCATACATACACAGTCCTTAAGACTGGAGATTGTAAATTTTTTTTTTTTTTTGGCCGCACCATGTAGCCTGCGGGATCTTAGTTCCCTGGCCAGGGATCAAACCTGTGACCCTGCAGTGGAAGCACGGAGTCTTAACCACTGGACCACCAGGGACGGCCCTGTAACTTTTAATTAAGTAATATCTGAAGGAAATGAAGCTGTGCTAATGACCCTGCCAGGAAATTCATCAAGTTTAAGCCTACCTTAGTGCAGTGGCCTTGATAAAATGTTAACTGGCATCAACTGCATGTTAGACTAGAGTACAATGCTCATGATTAATAGATTAGGGTAAAATGGGTAAATTAAGGTGATTTCCTACCATCTTATAGTCTACCTTTGTGTAGTTCAATATAGTCAAATGTGTAGACCTAGGACATCAAGACCTGGACAGCTTCTAATTCATTCTCTTGCATTTATTTCCAGTATTTGTCACCAGAATAGATCCTTAACTGCTAAGGAAGAACTGATGTGGCATAAGCATTCGACAGAAATCCTTTCATAGTATTCATGTCAGTGCTGACAGCAAACCATTTCAGTGGAAAGTCAGACCAGTAAGCTCATGGGAGATACGTAAACACCTTGAACTGACATCGCCTGCTGAAGGGATAACCCACATCTTAATAACAGCAGCTTCTTCGATAGAGATAGGGATTCGATTTTGAACAAATCAGAAGAGGAAATGTCATTTAGCTCTGAAAAAGAAGGAAGTTTTCTGTTTCTAGACTAGGAAGGAAGAGGCAAAGGACAGCTGGGCAACCCACTATTTCTAGCTTCTCATAATCCTAATAAAAATTAACACAAAATTATCCTTTCTATTTGTAATTAAATAGTTAAGTGAACAGATACGTGTTTGTCTCATTAAAATAACTGTAAGCTGGAGAAAAAGCTAGAATTTTCTTGGTGATAGTTCTTGTAACATGGTATTAGAAAATACCAAAGAAAATCCCATAGCCCTGCATTAACCTGTTGGTTCACTTCCTTATAATTGTGGAAATGTTGTCTGACTTAGTTTGAGCAAACAGCTAACTTTAAGGATCTGCAATCTGAAAATTTAATGCAGCTCCTGGGGAGGAGTGAATCTGTTCCCTTCATTGGAAGCTTCCGAATAGGACGGAGGACTCCACCACCCCCCCCTTTATTACTTAAAAACTTCAAGTAATATAAGACACAGCCAAAATAATTTAAGGCAAAACCCTATAAATACAACAAAATAAGAAAAAAACCCTGAAGGCAAAAAAAAAAAAAGATAATAAAAGACTAATTAGGAAATTAAAAAATCTGGTTAGTAAAGGCACATTAATAATTCTTGTAAATAATGTATTTTTGTAACAGACTACTATTATTTTATTCCTTTCTCTCTGGAAAATGAAAAATCCATTCGTTTTTTTCCTTTTGCTTTTACCCGGAAATTAAATGTTGGTAAGTGGTAATTAGCACAGCTCCTGTCAAAGCCAATTGCCTAATGGGGACCGACATTTGACTTGAGTTGAAAGAATGGAATATGGCTAATGTAGAGTTCATTAGTCCCAGTTGCTTTCTTTGACGTTCTTTTCTCCTAACATAAGAACAGGCATGCCCTGCTCTCCCCTCTCCTATTTTTAGACATATTGCTGTGCTGCTACATTTCAATTCTAGAAGGCCTGGAGGCACAGTGGTGTAAGGAAGGTAAGTAGCAGCTGGGGCAAAATAACTGTCCCTCCACATTTGGTCTAGGGTTTTGCAGGCCAAGGTCTTTGCTCCTGCCCCCATCTCTGGCCCTGGGGCAGTGAAAGGGAACCACTCCCTACACTGACTCTGTGCTGGGTTCTATGCTCTTCCTCATACTTATCTCCATTTAACCCTTTCAGTCTTGGGGCCTTAGGCTAACCTTACATTTTTGGAAACTACTGTCCCATAAAGTTAGACTCAACGTGGGTCTGTCTCACTCCAAAACCCACAGTACTTTTTCCACTCTCCTATGCAGCTGAGATGCTTGGTGGGTTTGTTTCAAGTACAGAAGACCAATACCAACACCCAGGCCAGTCAACTAAAGCTCTACTGTGTATTTGACAGAAATAACGGAAGAAAACATTTTTCATTCAGCAGGGCAAAGATGGAAATGTTGACAGAATTGGTGAATAGAGATGCTCTTCTATTATTTCTGGAATACAGGCTTCCTTTACTACTGGGCTAACTACACAGCGTTCACAAGGCTGATTTACTTCTCTTACAGCATCAGCACAATGACTACAGTTAGAAATCTTTGGGCAATCACACTGCAGACATATTAGGCCTTTTCCAGTTGGAGCTGACTCCAACTTATTCCACTGGTATTAACAAAACCAGTCATCTGGATGTAGAGTAGGAAGGAGTATGTGGACTTAAGAGAAAATACAAATAAGTAGAAAGAACACTGGAATTAGAACCAGAAGACCTGCCTTTGAACCCTGGCCCCAGGCCTGGTCATTTGTCTTCTCCTTGGTTATCTCCATCGTGCGTGGAAATACTGCCAGAGGAGAAAGGTTTTTTTTTTTTTGTGGTACGCGGGCCTCTCACTGCTGTGGCCTCTCCCATTGTGGAGCACAGATTCCAGACGCGCAGGCCCTGCAGCCACGGCTCATGGGCCCAGCCGCTCCACGGCATGTGGGATCTTCCCGGACCGGGGCACGAACCTGCGTCCCCTGCGTCGGCAGGCGGACTCTCAACCACTGCGCTGAACACCCCCCACCACAACCTGACTTTTATATGTCATTCTGGATGTTCATAGGGATGAAAACCTCTTCCAAATTAGCCCCAAACCTAATTCTGTTTTATATGTAAATACAAAGTATTTTTTTTCCAGTTTTAACGTTCCCTGGATCCGCCAAGAATGCAGCCACCTTGTAAATCGAGGATAGATGTGTTACTCGGTCCAGAACATCACTGTTTTGGGAAATCCCATTACAAAGGGCAATGCTTGTGGTATTTGAGTTGACAGTCACTACACACCGTGCCTGGCTGCCTCTAACAAATTCACAGTAATTCAGTGGGTAAGTACAAGCATCTGACAGCTTCCTTGTGCCTTTCGTATGGTCATCTCCAGAAAGTGACATACTGAGATACACACCGTTTTGTTGGAAATTATTTTCCTTTATTCTGAAATACTACATTTGGGGATATTATGTTGATGAAAGTATGAACATAGGTAGGTTATCAGCTCTGGTTTTCATTTAAGGATAATTAAGAAGGCATTATAAAATATGCTATTAAAAAAGAAATATTGGGGCTCATAAGTGAGAACCAAAAGCGGAAGGCATTAGTAAGAGTACGCTGAGTAGGTCTGAGTCCTCCTTGAGGAAGGGCGCAGGAGAAGGAAACAGTTCTTTTTGTTCTGTTTGTTTTCTGTACCTCTCCCTCGCCCTAGGACTTACTTATTGTTATATTTCTTTACTTAATAATTAGCCAATGTATCTCTTAATAGCATTCTATTTTCCTCTAAGTATGCTTAAAAAGTAAGTCAAATAAGTCAGTAACTAATTATCTTTTCCCTGCAAGAGAGACTGCATTGTAGATTACAAAACCCGAAGAACAAGCTTGTACAGAAATAGGGGGAATATAAACCAGAAGTCTCTGCTTTGCACCCAGAGAGACCTGGAGTCATGTCTCATGGAGACTGATTTAATGACCTTTTTATACCCCCTGCTGATAAAACACATTAGAAAACTGAAAAGTTTCACAGTGGTAATGCATATAATTTCACAATACTGAATTAGATATTAGAAATGGTGAATTACACTCCATATGTCCCTATGGTCTGCAAATTTAATACGTGCCTTTAAAACAAATGAAAAAATTCCTCAACTTGAGAAACAAGTGTGTGGCCATAATCAACACTCTGATATGTCATCTTCTCTACTGTTATGTGTGTTTAAAATTCTGCAGTTCCATCTTTAGAATAAGAATAGTGGGTCTATTACTATGATGGTTGCAGAGTTCAACAGATTGAATCGTGAAAGAGATATACCATTTATCTGATGTAGAAGAAAAAAAAGTAAAAAAAAAAAAAAAGAATAGTGGGTCTGAAATATGACAATTTCTTTTCCCTGCCCTTTACAACTACTGTTAGAGAACATAAGAACTTGGAATTAGAAGAGGTGGGATATTGCTGGTGCAGCTCTATGGTTCAAAATAGGTCGGAGAGCCCATGTGGCGATCTGGAATAGCTTTTCTGGAAAGGGCATGAAGCCTCTCTTCCAGCCTGTTCCAGGAGAACATTCTCGAAGGCAGCGGGTAGAGGAGTATGTAGGGAGCTACAAAGATTAGGCTGAAGGTATTTACTGACTCTGACACAAAACCCAAGGTTTTCTTTGGCATATTTCTGGCTGCCAGCTATATGGGGTCTCGTTTGGCTTGTTTGGGATTCTGCACTTCTCCAGGCAGCGAAATCTTCCTTGCTGAAATGCTCCTCAGAGAATACAAGCTCTGTACCTGCTGGAGGCGCAGGCTAAGTTCCTGATTACAGGTCTGTTGAACAGCTTCCGTCTTCTTTATGTCCCAGTTCAAAGCAACAGCCAATGCTTTAGGGTCCTCCTTGGCAACCAACTGCAGCAAGAGTAAGAACCATTAAGAACCAGCACCTCTGCTGCTCTCATAATTTTCTTTAGGGGGGTGAGAATCAGCAGTATCAGTCTATATCATGTCTTTATGCTGAAATGCCAGGTCTCCTTCACATTCAATTGTCACGGCCTCTTCTCACCATACAACACCAACAGGAAAGGACCTCTAGAGAGTAGTTTACTTGGAGCAACAATAAAGTCCTCCGCTCACAGGAAATTTAGCCAAGCTCAAGTCAGTACAGCTTCTTTCCCTTCTAGCTACACCAAGGAAGTACTGGGAACAGGGACAAGGGTGAAGCATAAGAAGGCGCACCCAGGGACTTCCCTGCGGTCCAGTGGTTAAGATTCTGCACTCCCACTGCAGGGGGCACAGGTTCGATCCCTGGTCGGGGAACTAAGATCCCACATGCCACTCGGCATGGCCAAAAATAAAATAAAATAAAAAATAAAAATAAAATAACTGTGAAACAACTGATGAGACAAAAACACAAGCTACAGCAAATCCCCCCCTCCAAAAAAAAGAAAGAAAGAAGGAGCACCCACTTTGATGGGTTCCCCTCATCAAGCCTCCAGTTCCCTGGTCTGAGAGCGCAAGATGATCCCCTCGAGTGGGCCTTTCTCAAGGATATTTTATGTGCTTCTATGGCCTATGGATCTTTTTCAACCACTGACAGATGCATCTCAGAAGCCTGAGTCCTGCTATTCCTCCCTGTCGGGGTCAGACATTTCATTACCTACTTTGGACCAGAAAATAATGTTTGATGATCTGAGGGAGTGCACCCATTTTGTTTAAGAATTGGATTAAATAAGATGTTTGCAAATGCTTTGCATATAATAATGGGCAAATTGACAGTTATGATTCAAGGTCTGCAGAGGGGAAGAAAACCTGATACAAGCCTCTCCTTGCAAAGGTCAGGGTCCCTGGTGCTCACCCACCTCCAAATCTTGACTAGACAAACTCAGCTCTGGGGCGGGTTTCTCCTTCAGCACAGTAAGGATCTGGCTCTTAAGTGCAACTTCGGAGGAGCTCTCTCCAATACCCGTGTCAACTGCATCCCTCTCATCACCGAGGCCAGCTGTGGACTCTGCAAAGCAGATGTGAGACAGAGATCAGCACACCATGTACACATACAGCCATACCAACATCCAGCCAGAGCAATCAGATGGGCAGACAGAAGCCTGTCATCTCAAGATGCCAGCAGCTGTGGTTTCACTGTTTTTGACCACATGGTAAGCATCTGGCTCTCTCTCAAGGAGAGGCTCTGCTGAGTTCTCAGTGTAACTCCCCCAGCCGATGAATCCTACCTTGCTGCTTCAACAGGATGCTGCCCTCCTTCTCCAAAGCCCGGAGGTAAAGCTCCAAGAGCTGCCTGGACTGACGGGCTTCCTCTCTCTGGTCAAGGACCTGCTGGAGGGTGTTCTGGAGCCCCTGGACTGCGACACGACTTTGGCTGAGTTCCTGAGCCAGCTCTGAACACGGGACATCAATAAGCATCTGACAAACAAATACGGACTTTAAGAAATCGGAAAGTACTTTCTAAACGTGATGTTATAGCTCTCAAATACATCAATTTTGCAGACTCATTTCATCTAGTTCCCAAAATTACCTAATATGGCTGCCTGAAAGTCAGAAAAGAGGCATGTAAGTTTTTCAGTTTTCCTCTGGTGAAAAAATTAGGAAAATATTGCCTTAGTGCCTTAATAAAAACAAAACAAACAGGGGCTTCCCTGGTGGCGCAGTGGTTGAGAGTCTGCCTGCCGATGCAGGGGTCATGGGTTCGTGCCCCGGTCCGGGAAGATCCCATATGCCGTGGAACAACTAAGCCCGTGCGCCACAGCTACTGAGCCCTCATGCCACAACTACTGAAGCCTGCGCACCTACAGCCCGTGCTCCGCAACAAGAGAAGCCACCGCAATGAGAAGCCTGTGCACCGCGACGAAGAGTAGCCCCGGCTCTCTGGAACTAGAGAAAGCCCACGTGCTTGCAATGAAGACCCAAGGCAGACAAAAATAAAAAAAATAATAATTAAAAATAAATAAATAAATAAAATAAAATAGTCTTCATAAGAGAAAGATCAAACTTGAAATTCGTGGAGAGTAAATCTAACTTCAGCTGCAGATTAGAATGTGGAGCTTAATAAGAAATACAGTAATAAGCGTTTGCATTTCTTGAGCACTTACTATGTATCAGTGAGAAAATTGATGTAAAACTCTTAGGACAGAAAGTGACGAGGAGGGCTGCTCTAGATTGGGAAAGGCCTCTTTGAAGAGGGGACTTTATAAGTTATCCTTAACATTCATATTGCATCAATTTTCGAACAAGTAGTATTAATATACATTCATAAGGTTCAAAATTCAGGAGGTACAAACCTTATGAGGTAAGTACTAGTATTACCACCACCTTAACAGATGAGGAAAATGAGGCAAGAGCAGTTAATAACGTCCCAAGGATCAGTCAGTCTTAGTTCTAATCCTCAGGACGCTGTGTAATTGATCCTTGGGCTCCTCCCTTCCCTCCCATCTGTTCTCACTCCCCATGGTCCCCGAGACGGTGGTACCTTTCCTCTACCTGTCGCGTGGCCAGCCTCTGCAAGCTCCTGTCCTAAGCTTCCCTGTGGAGCCTAGCTGTCAGGGCCAGGCTCACTCATATTCTGGTATCCCTGTTTTGGTAAGGACTGCTGTGCTCCTTATTCTAGGGGTATCATAATATGCTAGTCTGTTGGGATGGGAAGGGATCTCATGAACCCTTTCTGTTTCTTTTTTTTTGGCCACGGGGCAAGTGGGACCTTAGTTCCCAAACCAGGGATCAAACCTACGCCCCCTGCAGTGGAAGCGCAGAGTCTTAACCACTGGATTGCCAGAGAAGTCCCCCCTTTCTGTTTCATAAGAAAGAAAAAACAAGGAAGAAAAAAATCAAGCTTGCTCCTGCCCTCCCTCTGCCTGGAACACTCTGGCCCCAACCTTTCCATGGCAGGCTTCCTCTTGTCCTTCAGGGTCTCTTGGGACCTGCCAATGTTTCTCAACTAAATTCTACGCATTTATTCTATGCACAAGCATGTGTGAAAAATGACACTGATCTAAGGGTTTTGCAGCACTGACTAGAAGAGCAAGACTGATGACAACCCACATGTCCCCCAGTGGGGGAGTCTCATTAAATAAGTCATGGTACAGGCATGAAATGGAATATTATGCAGTGGTGAAAAAGAGGTGAGGATGTCTTTTATAAACTGATCTGGAATACTTTCCAAATCTTTAAGACAGAGTAGAGGGCTTCCCTGGTGGCACAGTGGTTAAGAATCTGCCTGCCAATGCATGGGTCACGGGTTCGAGCCCTGGTCCGGAAAGATCCCACATGCTGTGGAGCAACTAAGCCCGTGTGCCACAACTACTGAGCCTGTGCTCTAGAGCCCAGGAGCCACAACTACTGAGCCCGCGTGCCACAACTACTGAAGCCCGTGCGCTTAGAGCCCGTGCTCTGCAACGAGAAGCCACCGCAATGAGAAGCCCACGCACCGCAACAAGCAGTGGCCCCTGCTTGCTGTAACTAGAGAAAGCCCGCGCTCAGCAATGAAGACCCAACACAGCCAAAAATAAATAAATAAAATAAATAAGTTAAAAAAAAATTAAAACAGAGTAGAGATTCTTCCACTTGTGTGATATAGGGGAGGAGGTGAAAACACTTATGTATTTGTTTGTATATAAAGTATCTCTGGAATGGGAAACTGACAAATTGGTTGTCTCCAGGAAGGGGAAGTTGGGTGGCTGGGGGCAGGAGTCAGACTTTTCCTGTATATCCTTTTTTTTCTAAACAGCTTAATCGAGGGATTTCCCTGATGGTTCAGTGGTTAAGACTCCATGCTTCCAATGCAGGGGACGTGGCTTCGATTCCTGGTCGGGGAACTAAGATCCCACATGCCCCGTGGCCAAAAAACCCAGCTTTATCGAGATATAGTTAATATACTATACAATTTACCCATATAAAATGTATAATTCAGTGGGTTTCAGTATAATTATTGGTCTTCTTGTGATAGTGCAATCACCACCACAATCAGTCTTAGAACATGTTCACCACCCCAGAAAGAATTGCATCCATTAGTAGTTCCTTCTTATTCCTCCTCAAAACTCCCCACCAACCCCATCCCTAGGCAACCACTAATCTACCTTCTATTTCTATGGACTTGTATATTCTGGCCATTTCATATAAATGCAATCATAAAATATGTGGCCTTTCAAGTCTGGCTTCTTTCACTTAGCATAATGTTTTCAAGTTTTATCCATGTTGTAGCGCGTATTAATACTCCATTCCTTTTTATGGCTGAATAATATATTTCATTGTTTGGATATACCACATTTTATTTATCTAGTTATCAGCTGATGGACATTTGGGTTGTTTTACTTTCTGGCTACCTGTGTATCCTTCTATACCTCTTGGATTTTGAACCATGTGGAAGTATTAATATGATTTATTCAAAATAAATATATAAGTTTTAAAAATTACCAAAAGGTCACCTCCTTTCAGGAGCCTTTCCACCACTCTTGGCACACGGCCCTGTCTGACATGCTGCTTATTTTGTCTGCCTCCTTCCACTAGGACTTGAGTTCCATTAGAGCAGGGATTGTGTCTGGCTTGTTCACCATTGTACCCCTGTGCATAGAACTCTGTCAGGCAGAGGACAAGGGCTCAATAAATATTTTTTTGAGTTAACAATACTACTTTTATCCTAATTCTACTGGAGAGGAAACATAAGCAGAGAGGCTAAGTTACCGGTTCAAAGTCATAGAGATGGAGCTAAGATTTAATCTGCATTCTTTAGCAGTACATCCTGGACCCACGCCTTGGGCCTAAGTGGGTCTAGGTGGGGCCTTGGTGTCTGTGTTTCTAAAAAGCTCCACTGGTGATTCTGATGCAGGGTGAGGGGTGAAAATTTCCTACTCTAGGTGACAGAATTAGAAAATGGAGAACCTTGGTTGTTATCTAAGAATTACTTAAAAATTAAGAAGCGATGAAATTATTATGGCAGGATGCATGGCAACTAAGGCGCTGGGGGCAGCACAGGCTGGAGGAACGTGGCTATGGGTTGCGGAGGAGGCTTACTTGGAGGTCCTCCTCGGACAGGAGGATGATGCTGGACAGGTCTTCTTTCAGCTGCCTGGCCACATTCTTCCACTTCAACCCTGCCCCGCTGTCTGTTTCATCTCCGTCAAAAGACTCTTGGGTAATCCAAGCTGTACCTCCATCTGATACATGGGAGAAAATGCTGGTCAGAGTCAGATTAACCAGAAGTGCCGTTTTCACTTCCTCCTCCAACTCAGACCTCGAGGATGTCGGCACATCCTTCCGAAAGATCACTTAGAATAATTTCGATGGTGAAGGAAGCACCTTTTCTCAGGGATTCATGGGAAAGCCAATCCCCATCTAGGACCTTAATTTTCCCTCTTGTTCCATCTTCCATTTCTTTTTTTTTGGCTGCAGCAGGCCTTAGCTGCAGCATGCGGGGATCTTTGTTTGGCATGAGGGATCATTCGCTGCGGTGTGTGGGTTTCTCTCTAGTTGTGGCGCGTGGGCTCCAGAGCGCATGGGCTCTGTAGTTTGTGGCACGCGGGCTCTCTAGTTGTGGCGTGCGGGCTCAGTAGCTGTGGCGCGAGGGCTTAGCTGCCCTGTGGCATGTAGGATCTTAGTTCCCCGACCAGGGATCGAACCCACATCCCCTTCATTGGAAGGTAGATTTTTTTTACCAGCAGACCACCGGGGAAGTCCCGATCTTCCATTTACTTCTGTGTGAAACTGCTGTGCATTCTTTTACGGAAGGAAGCCACTTAAATCCAATGTATGCTTATGCATACCCAGGATACTGTCACACTTCCCTTTAGGTTAGTTTTTGTGTCTGTGGGTGTGTTCTATTTCTGTATGCAAAAACATTCATCCTCATCAGCACTTCTCCTGTGCTTGGGGATGGGTCTTATCCTTGACTGGAGGAGCTGCAGCCACTGTTTGCTGTCCCTTGGGCCAGAGTACAAAGGTGGCTGGGAAAGCCATTGCTGAAGGGTGACTTGCTCACTTTAGTGGCCTAGGGACTTTCCTCAAGACACTTCTTTAGCTCTTTGATCCTTGCCCGTCAATATTAGTTCCCTTTGTATTTCCAGTGAGGATGATGCTAATGATGGTGATAGGTAATATTTATTTGTCTTACTGTGTACCAGGTAAGATCTAAATGTTTTCTATCAGTGGCTCTCAACTGGGAGTGATTTTGCCCACCCCACCCCCAGTAGACATTTGACAATGTCTAGAGGCATTTTTGGTTGTCACAATTAGGGTGAGGAGATGCTACTGACACCTAGTAGGTAAAGGCCAGCGATGCTGCTAAACGTCCTGCAAGACACAGGACAGCAACCCCACAACAAAGAATTCTCTGGCCCAAAATGTCAGTAGTACTGTTGAGAAGCCCTGGCTTCATATGTACTATGTTCTAGTATCCTTACAACAATGCTAGGAGACAGGTACTGTAATTATTATTTCAATATGGGGCTGAAACGTTAGATAATTTGCTCAAGGTCACATGGCTAGTAAATGGCAGAGCCAGGATTCAGACCAGACAGTCTGACCCAACCTGCGGCACAGATCTCTGTGCCTTGCTGTGTTTTAGTTGCTGTCGGTCTGTGAGTTATTTGAGAACTGAGCGCGTCTCATTCATCTTCATCCCCAGACGCAGCACCACTCTGGTATACAGAAGGTGCTCAGTAAATGTTTGCTGCATAAATGCTTAAACAGGCAGCCAAACAGCAACCAGGTGCCTATGCAGTAAAATAAATCACGATGGATGGTATATTGTATATACGGCCAGCATTTCTTACCTGAATTGTTGTAAGCCCACTTCTCATTCCCAGCCAGTGCCACAAACTTAGTATTGGCAGGAAGACACAGGAAGTAATCGTCATCATCCACTATGGTGCCATCCTCTGCCAGGACCAGGGTGACTGGTGCCAGGGACTTGTCAATGGCCAGAATGTCACAAGCTGAGAGGAATAAAATATTTGGTAATTGACAAGTATCCATAGGGAAATTACATCTGTCCTTGCACTCTCAATATGTATGCCCTGGGACTTCCCTGGTGGCGCAGTGGTTAAGAATCTGTCTGCCAATGCATGGGACACAGGTTTGAGCCCTGGTCCGAGAAGATCCCACATGCCGTGGAGCAACTAAGCCCATGTGCCACAACTACTGAGCCTGTGCTCTAGAGCCCGCGAGCCACAACTGCTGAGCCCACGTGCCGCAACTACTGAAGCCCGCATGCCTAGAGCCTGTGCTCCGCAACAAGAGAAGCCACTGCAATGAGAAGCCCGCGCACCGCAGCGAAGAGTAGCCCCCGCTTGCCTCAACTAGAGAAAGCCCCCGCGCAGCAACGAAGACCCAGTGCAGCCAAAAATAAATTTAAAAAAAAAGTATGCCCCCAGAGCCTAGAAAAATCCCTGGTAATAACTATAATAACTATAATGATGACCAATAGTACTAATATAACACTTACCATGCCCCTGGTACTGGACTAAGTGCTTTTCACATACAGCATTTAATTTCCTAACAATCCTATAACACAGATACTATTGTCACTCCCATTTTTACATATGTCAAGCCCAAGGCTCAGAGAAGTAAAGTAATTTGCCCAAGGTCACACAGTAAGTGGCAGAGCCGGCATTTCAACCTACAGTCTGGCTCTTGAAAATATGTTTTTCTTCCAGCTACTCTACACCCACATTAGGAGGCACTTGAGCCTTTACTTGGATGAACAACAAACCAAAGTCTGATTTGATTCCTTGAGAACAAGCAGTCTTTCATTCATTTCCTCACTGGTCTACTCAAGTTCTCCTATGTGTCAAATGTCACAAAGAAAAAAGAGAAAAAGAAAAGAAAACTTTAAAAAAGAAAAGAAAAAAATGACTTTATGTTCTCGTAGTATCTTTCTTTGCAGCCTTACTAACCTATAGGAAAGTATAAGAGAAGCAGAAGGCAGAAGTTTGTAACAGTAGCTTTTCATCTTTATGATCACTGGGCAAGAGGCTTTGTCCAGGGCAGGTCTGTACCATCCCATTTAGTAATAGCAATGCCTAAAATGCTAATGGGACTAAAGTAGGCAGAGAAGCAGCCAAGAGACTACAAAGTTCATTGGGCAATGCTGTCTTCCACCCAAATAGAACAGCAAGCCTTGTATAGGCCGAGCTCCAGAAACACAAGCACTTACACAAGCCTCTGTGCCAAATGCATCCAGCCACTGCACTGACGGGGCACTAAAACTTAAGCAACTTCATGCCAAGCAAAAAATATGTAAACCCTTATATGGCAAAAGCCATGTCACTAAAGCATTTAGAGTGCTTTGGCTGTTCCTGCATCTCTGAAAGACATCTGTCTGATATCTTTTGGGCTTGGTGACCCTGGGAGGAAGCCCTGAACATGCTGACACACACATCCACTACATGCCCGGGGATGACACACACGTTTAACCAATAGAACTTCTTTGGGTAAGCAATTTACTGCTACAGGCCAGCCACGTGTAAGTCATTTGAATATATCATCTCCTTCCAGAGTCCCAATCCTGTGGAGCAGGGCTGGAAATACACCCACTTTGCTGATGAGAAAACTGGGGATGGAGAGATGGTTAAGTGCAAGGTCAGGCAGCTAGTAACAGTATGCGGCTCAGAATTTCTGTCAACTCGGTCACTCACAACAGACGTTCCTTGTCTGGCCCTCCCGGATGGTCGGTAACAGCTCCCTCTTTACCGCACAGGTACCTGCCAGAGCTGACTGTGGAAACCCGCTCCCACCCCGCCGTAGGCTCAGCTGGGGGACCCAGTACAACCTTAGGGAGCCTGAGTGGCAGGAACACACTGGACTGGGTTCGATCCAAAATCTGAGTCATCTGAGGCGAGCCACCGAAGTAGAGTCTGTCTTAATTCGCGTATTGCTTCCCGTCTGACTCTCCACCATATGAATCTCACACAAGATAAGTTAAAGCGCCTGTAAACGCTATGAAACTGCTAAGTCGCCATAACCACCTGAGTCATCTCTGTTCCAAAGCTCCACTCGAGCGACAAGAAGCCCCAAGTCGCCTCTCCTGACTCCGCCTTGCCCTGCCGGACATCCCCACCTCTCCCCGGGTCCCTTCAGCCCGGGCCCCGGCCCCCCAAGTCCTCGCCCCCGTCCCGTGCCAACCCTTGCTCCTCAGCTCCTCGAGGCAGGAGGCCGCCACGCCGTGCTGTTCCCGGCTGTGGTTGCGGCACAGGAGACACTGCTTTAGAGCCCGGATCTCGCTGGGTTCTGGAACGCTGGGGCCGCCGGCCACCTCCGTCATCTTCAGGGTCTGACCAGACCAACGCTGGGACGTCAGGGGTGCTGGGCGCGGGAGCACTACCCAACTCCACCCTCCGCGGCATGCCGGGAGATGTAGTTCTCGCTGTAGCAAATCACGCGTGGGACCGAGGCACGCCGGGAGATGTAGTTCTAGTTGCAGCTAATCCCCTGCGGCCCCGGGGGCATGCCGGGAGCTGTAGTCTGTGGGTTCAAAGACGACTTAGGTCGAGCAATTCAGACCCCGGAGGTGTTTTTTTTTTTTTTTTTTCTGCCTTATATTAAGGAGTTGCATTCGCGCGTTCAAAATGAGGTCAATAGGAATTTATTTTGTATTATGAAGGACACGCCTGTATACTCCCTTGAATTGTTACAGCACTCCTTTCTGTATATATAGATAGATGCAAGATATTAATACATAAAGCAGTGTCATTGTACTGTGTTAATTTGTTTTTCCTTTTCAACCTGAACAGATCTATAAAATGTCCCAACGTACACGCTGATCTGAAGGAAGTCAGTTTTAAAAATTGATGAGTGTAGTTTTCAGTCTGGCTGAAAACATAACAGAGAAGCATAAGATACTCGCACATTTCCACTCTTTCTTTTTTTTTTTTTAACACTAAAGAGGCTTTTAATTATGTAGTATTATCTATAAGTACAAAGACTTTCCCAATCACGTCACTTAGAGATCATTTTATCCACTGCTCTGTTCGGCTGCCAGTCTCTTGTCTCTTTCCTCAGCAATGGTAAGGCGGATACCCTTTCCACGAGGAAGAGAGATCCCTGGTTTGTTGCCTTTGCCAATAACAAAAATGTTGGAGAGCCGCGTGGCAAAGCTACTGCCGTTGGCATCTTTCACACGAACTACATCAAAAGAACCAGGATGTCTCTCCCGGTTAGTGATCACACCAATTCTTCCCAGGTTAGCACCTCCAGTCACCATGCACAGGTTACCAGTGTCAAATTTGATGAAATCAGTAATCTTGCCAGTCTCCAAATCAATCTGAATAGTGTCATTCACCTTGATGAGGGGATCAGGGTAGCGGATGGTGTGAGCATCATGGGTCACCAGATGAGGGATTCCTTTTGTCCCCACAAAGATCTTTCTCACTTTGCACAACTTATACTTGGCCCCCTCAGGTGTAATGAACAGCAAAGCGGCCCTTGGTGTCATAGATCAGACGAAAATTCTCTCCAGTCTTGTCAATGCTGATGACATCCATAAAACCAGCAGGGTAGGTTCTATCAGTGCAGACCTTGCCATCAATCTTAATGAAACGCTGCATGCAGATCTTCTTTACTTCATCTCCTGTTAGGGCATATTTAAGTCTGTTCCTTAGGAAAATAATTAGGGGGGAGACATTCCCTCAGCTTGTGGGGACCGGTAGATGGACGAGGAGCAAACACACCAGTCAGTTTATCCAGTATCCAATGCTTTGGAGCTGCTACGCGCTTCAGGTGCTTCTTGGGACCACAAGCCATGGCTGCGCTAGGCATGGAAAAAGCTCCACTATTTCGATTCCCTGCTTCAGCTCTGCAAATTGGGTTGGGACCTCGGAACGAAATGCTTAAATAACTAGATTAAACAGTAAGGCTCAAAGAAATCAGAGAGAAAAGGGTAAATGCGAACCACATCACTGTTGAGATGTTCTGATGCTGCTTGACAATATATTTGTCTTTGTTCTAATACTGTTACTTATGGAAAAGTCTGTGTTTTTCACTCCTGAAAAACTAACATTTAAGATTAAAATAATATTTAAAAAATTATCAGAAAGTTTCCTTGCTTAAAAAGGGGGCATTCTATATAAACAAGTAATAATTATCAGCCCGTATTCATTCAGGGTCAATCTCTTTCATATTGTGTTTATTAAAGGAAATCAGATATTATGAGAAAAAGACATGTAAAAGTGTTTGGTAGGAGGAATTGTTAACTGAGGCAACACTTTTGAATACACCACCATTGATCAAAAAACAGCTGCAATGTAACTGACTGATAGTTCTAATGTATGCAACCCTTTCGTATAATTTCACAATTAGCTTAAAATCTAACAACTCAACCGCTATAAAGTGATAACGGTTCGTAGAAGCCTCTCCTCTCCAAAAAGCCCCCTCTTCTGAGTTCTCCTAATAGACCTGCATACCGTTATCAGACTCCTAGCTCCAAGATGTAATTGCGTGTGTGTGTATTTGGCCTAGACTTGAGAGCAGGGGTTGAGTCTTGGATCTTTTTATTTCTCGCGGCTACCAAAGTGCCTGGCAAATGGTAGGCACCCAACTGAACCATCAGTTAATTAATTAATTAATTTCCAGGTTTCTTCACATTCATTCATTTATTAAATATTTAGGGTGTCCCTACATGTGCCCAAGGCACTGTGAAGATGGGCAGAGATTTAATTCAATAAGTATAATATATATATAAGAAATCAAAAAGGACAGGCATCGTTCTTGCTGGAAAGCAGAGACCTAATGGAAACAGTGAGCGGTGTGGGGGACGTGGGAGTTCCCCTCACCTCCCCGGGTGTCCCCCATCGACAGCTCAGTTCCGGCTACTTTAGTCTGGGCGAGAAAGCGAGAGCGAGGGCGCTTGGGAGAAGCCTCGCCCAGCGGCGATAGACTAGTCAGGCCTCAGAAAGATGGCGTCCTCGGAGCAGGCAGAGCAGCCGAGCCAGGTAAGGGGAGTTGGACTGCCCCGCCGTACTGGCGGGGACCCCGCTGGAGGGGGCGCTCGGCGGGTGGCTGGGAGCCCGGTGGGGACCCTGAGCCTCGGAAGCCGGGGGCTCCGACCTCTTGCCCCCTCTGGGGCCCCGCCCCTCCCCTCCCCGGGTTCTCGCCGCCTGGCCCCTCCCCGCGTGACCCCTCCTTGACCACATTCCCGAGCAGGGGCCCGGGGGCGCCCGAGGGCCCCCCCACTTCCCGCTTGCCAGTCCCTCGGGTCCCACTTGTGCTTGGCCAGGTCTGTGGCGGGACCCTTGAGAAGCCCCCCAGGCTTGAGATGCGAGGGCCCCTGCTTGAGGAGAGGGGTGAGAGGCTGGATCGTTCCCGGCCCTTCCCTCTCGGGATGGGCCTTACTCCATCAGGGTTCCCTCTCTCTCGCAGCCTCAGCCTTCTGGGTGGCCCCGCTGCCAGCCTCTTCGTCTTTAGTCACCTTTGCGTTTCCCCTGCCAAGTTGGAGGGGGGGAAATGTACTTGGACCCTCTCAGTGCGTTGGTAGGAAGTGGACTCACTGTAATCAACCTACGCCACAGAGCTTTTGGCTGGTGATCCGTCTTTGCTGCCCAGAGTTAGGTTTTCTTGGCCAGGGGCTCTAGCTTTTCAGGCACAGACTCAGCCAAATCCCACTCCAGTCGGGGGACCTTGAGGACCAGTGCTCCTGCCTGTACGTTTGCTGTCCGGAAGCAGTGGATGCTAAGGCCTCTGTAGGCGTTTGTAGTCCAAAGGTGGGGTGGGCTGAGGTGAGGAGGATGGGATAAGCGGTACCTTACAATTACGGAGTATGTGCTGTCATGCGGAAGACAAATTACGCTTATTATCTCGTTTAATGCTCATTACAATCTTTATGAAGTACGGGCTATTAACCGCCATTTTGCAGGGTCTGTAATGGGCCGCAAATCATTTGCCTGATTAAGCCTGGATTTGAACCCGGCTGTGTGTGAGTCCACTAGTTAGCCCTACATGTTTAAGTTTAGTTAGGATTAGACAGAGGAGGAAGAAAATGGTTTCAACCTGGACCTCATAACTCATCTTTCACCTGCTTGAAACACCTGTGGACTTCTCAGCGGCCTCCTGGTATTTCAGTTCCTTCCTTGGAAGAATACGGCTTAGTGTTTCTTATTACTCTTTTATTCTTCATGATAATTCTGTTACAGGAATTGCACATGGAGGAATTGTGAGTTCCTCAGACCAGCTTCCGTTAGCAGAGTGAATGATTCAGAGAGATGTCCAGATTGTAAAACGTGAGAAATAACTTGGGCTGATTCTGGTCTTCTCACTGTCGGAAATTCTGGAGTGTGGAGAGTGTCCTGGTGGTGGGGTGGTCCCTCCTTTCCTGCCTTAACCCGCTTAGCTTGCTGAAATGCTGAGGCTCCTCAGAATCTAGGTTCCTCTGAGCTGTTACATGTAAGGAATGCCCATAGGCTGGGATTAAAGGATGCCAGCTCATGTAATTTGCCAGTGCTGTGAAGGTTACTAAAAATTCTGCCACTCGGAGCCTTTGTAGTGCCCAAGGATTCCTTTGGTTCTGGAAATTGTCCTCTCTGTACACGTGCAAGGGATCTAGGTTCCTTAAGGGGGCTGGGCCAGTACTTGTTTGGTTTTCAACTCTGCTGCTTCTTTGCCCTCCCCTGATAGAGATGGGATTGCATCAGAAAATGCTGGCAGCTTGGGAAAAAACTTGAATGCTTCATGCCAAATTCTGTCACTGACAATAAGCTGCAAATGCACACTTTAAAAAAAAACTTTTTTTTAAAGTTTTATTTTTGGCTGTGTTGGGTCTTCGCTGCTGCGCGCAGTCTGTCTAGTGAGGCGAGCGGGGGCTACTCTTCGTTCCTGTGCGCGGGCTCCTCATTGCGGTGGCTTCTCTTCTTGCGGAGCACGGGGTCTAGGCGCGGGCTTCAGTAGTTGTGACTCACGGGCTCTAGAGTGCAGGCTCAGTATTGTGGCGCATGGGCTTAGTTGCTTCGTGGCATGGGAGATCTTCCCGGGCCAGGGATCAAACCTTTGTCCCCTGCATTGGCAGGCAGATTCTTACCCACTGCACCCCCAGGGAAGCCCCAAATGCACACATTTAAAGTAAACCAACTCTCTTTAGCAGTTGCTTCTCATTTCATTTTCTAGTCCTGATCAGTGGATTTCCCATTTCTCCAGTAAAGCAGAGTGGAACTGAAAGAACGAACTGTTTGGGTATTTCCTCCAAACCTGGTTTGTGTCTGAGAGGAACGCATCACACCTGTGGGACTGAGGCAGTATTCTGTCTCTCATAGAAAGTTTGTTAGTTGGCCGTGTGGCATCAGTCTCTCATTTTGAAAGATTAAGGGTAAATAACCAACAATTTCTTTCTTTGAAAGGCAGTGTAGAGCAGTGGTTAGAAGTATGGACTCTGGAGCCATCCCCACTGGGCTAGAATCCTAGCACCACTACTTACCAGCTGTGTGATCTTGGACAAGTTACTTAACGCCTCTGGTTTTAGTTTCCCCATCTGTAAAATAGGAATAATAGTAGTGCCTCTCTCGTAGCATTGCTCTGAGGATTAAATGAATTAACTTATTTTAGAACAGCGCCTGACACAGTGTGTTACCCGTTATTATTCCATTCAGTAAACTCTGGAGTTTCACTTATAAACCATCTAAGCCTTTTCTCCATCCCTATTAAAACATTTTTTGGGATATGAAATTTCATATGTTGACCACCAGTCCACTGAGGTTGGTTTTTTATTTGCTCGGGAAGTAATTCCCTTGAAATTTAAAGGAACACGCTGAGTGCCGGTGTTTATCCTAGCTGTCCTTTGTGTCTTTTAGATTTCAGCGATATACTGTCTTTTTCATAATGGTATAGTCTTTTTAGGCTGTCTTCAAAACAGTCTGTTGGAATTGCATTTATTGCTTATCCTGTTTACTCCACATCACTCGGTTTTGTATGGCTAATCTCTTATCAAAGTCCCTTCTAGGGACTTCCCTGGTGGCACAATGGTTAAGACTCCAAGCTCCCAATGCAGGGGGCCCAGGTTCAACCCCTGGTTGGGGAACTAAATCCCACATGCATGCCAAAACTAAGAGTTCGCATGCTGCAATTAAGGAGTCTGCCTGCTGCAACTGAGACCTGGCACAACCAAATAAATAAATAAAATATTAAAAAAAAAAAGTCCCCTCTAGTCTGTACGTGTTACGGCCCATAGGAATGGGAGATGTCATCCCTGTTTTTGTACTTTCCCATCAGTTTTTCTGTCTTTAGTGAAGGGCAGAAGCATGGTTCAATCTGATCGTTTAATGGTTGTTGAATATTGAGAATTATTACGGAACGTAGATTTCTAATCTGTTCAGGTTCACCGGATATAATAAATTTTGGTCTGAGAAAACACAGAGGCAGGGAAGGGAGAAGAGGACAGCAAAGATGTTACGGAGTGGAAGAGCATGGCCTTGTATCCTGACAGACTTTGGTTTGAACTCCAGCACTCACTTACTATTGGCCTTGTCACTCTACCTCTCTGAACCTCAGTTTTCTTCTCTGTAAAATGGGAGTAATAATAATCCCATTTGAGGGTTGGCTGAAGTCACAGATGTTAAGAGTGTGTGGTGCATCTTAAGTGCTCAGTGAATGTTGGTTTCCTTCTCCAAGTCTCTACGCAGTTTTGGAAGATGATTGAACTCTTGAATAACAGTAGCTCAAATAGATATTTTCCCCCTCACTCTTTATTTTGAAAAGTTTCCAACCTATAGGAAAGTTGAAAGAATAATACAGAGAACTCCTGTAAAACTCCCATAAAAACTTCACCAAGATACACTGTTTACATTTCGCTGAATTAGCTTTATCTCAGTCTCTTTATATATATATATATATTTTTTTTTTGAAGGATTTGATAGTAAGTTAGAAACATGATATTTCATCCTAGAATACTTCATCTTGTCTCTCATGAGAGTAAGGTAATTCTCCTACATAACCATAATACCATTATCACACAAGAAGTTTGGTATTGATAAAGTATTATTTACTAATACCACATTCAAAATTCTCCAATTAAAAAAAAACCAGGATCCAATGAAGAAATAGGGAGTGCATTGATTTGTCTCTTTAGTCTGCTTTAATTTAGAATGACTCCCTAGCCTTTAAAGTTTTTAAAAAACTTTTTACTGATGTTTAACATACACCCAGAAAGTACACCAATTATGTGTCTAGCTTGGTGAATTTTCACGGAGTGAGCACACACTTGTGTAACCAGTACTCAGATCAAGAAATCAAGTGTTACTGGGACCTCAGACGCCTCCTTGGCATCCCTCCCATTACTAGCCAATCCCCCAAAGTTGCCCCTATCCTAACTTAAAATCCATAGATTAATAGCTTTTTGAGTGACCAAGTCTTTGGGGCCAAAAGCTTTACTGTGGAATTCCGATAAATGTGTTGTGGTCAGTTTTGACAAATGTATATACCTGTGTAACATCCACCACAATCAACATCAAAACAATTCCAGTATTCCTGAATGTTCCCTTACCTTGCTTCCCAGTAGATCCTAGCCTTTGGCCTCAGGAAATCTGAACTCTTTTTATCACTATAGATTATATTTGTCTCTCCTAGGATTACATACGAATGTATTCATAATGTAAATATTCTTTTGTGTCTCACTTTTGCTCATAATAATGTTTGTGAAATTTATATTGTATGTCTCAGTAATTCATTACTTTTTATTAGTGGGTAGTATTCCACTGTATAGCTAAACCACAGTTTGTTGATCTGTTCACCACTTGATGGATTTGGATTATATTAATTACCTATTGCATAACAGTGTTATTATAAATTTAGCAACTTAATGCAGCACATGTTTATTGTCTCACAGTGTCTGTGAGTCAGGAGTCAGGACACAGTTCAGCTGAGTCTCACAAGGCAGCAGTCAAGGTGTCTGCCAGGGCTGTGATCTCATCGGGGTCCTGACTGGGGAAGGATCTGCTTCCTAGCTCATGTGGTTATTGACAGCATTTAGTTCCTTATGGACTTCAGACTGAGGACCTCTCTTTGTGACTGGCTGTCACCCAGGAGCCGCCCTCAGTTTCTTGCCACATGGGTCTTCCCAGGATGGCCACTTGTTTCCTCAAAGGCAAGTGGACATTACAGTCTTAGATATTGTAACCACATGCATGTAATAACATGCATTCTGTCACTGTTACCGTACTCTGTTGGCCAGAAGCAAGTCATAGTTCCTGCCCACACTCAAGGGGACAACACAAGGGCATGAATACCAGGAGGTGGGGATCATGGTGGTCACCTTAGTCTTTTCCCCACATGATTGGTTCTAGTTTGGGGCTACTATAAATATTTTAGTGTGTTTGTGAAGACATATGTTTTCATTTTTCTTGGTAAATATCTGTGAGTGTATTTACTGGGTCACATGCTAAGTGTATGTTTAATTCTATAATAAATTGCTTACGTGTTTTGCACAGTTGTACTATTTTTCATTCCACCAGCAGTGTATGAGCATTCCAGTTGCCCCACATCCATATCAACACTTGGTATTGTCTGTCTATTTTAATTTTAGCCATTCTAGTGAGTATGTAGTGGTATTTCACTGTGCTTTTAATTTGCATTTCTGTGATGACAAATAACATTAAGCGGCTCTTTTCATGTGCTTATTGGTAAAGGCTGAGGTTAATTTTTTTTCCCCCATATGGATATCAGTTGTTCCAGCATCATTTGTTGAACAGATTACCCTTTCTCCATTGAATCATCTTGCCATCTTTGTCAGAAATAAAAAAAATTGTATATAATAGGTTAATTTCTGGACTCTCTTCTGTTCCATTTATCTATGTTTCTCCTAATGTGAAGGAAATACAGTTGACTCTTGAACAACAGGAGTTTGAACTGCCTGGGTCCACTTATGCTTGGATTTCTTTTTCAGTAAATACATATTACAGTACTACACAATTCATGGTTGGTTGAATCCATAGATATGGAGGGCTAACTGTAAAGTTACATGTGGATTTTTGACTGTGCGGAGGGTCAGCCCCCCTAACCACTGTGTTGTTCAAGGGTCAATCATACTGTCTTGAATGCTGTAGCTTTATGGTAAATCTTGAAATCAGGTAGTGTAAAGTGTTCTGACTTTATTCTTTTTCAAAATTGTTCTAGCTTTGGTCCATTGCATCTCTATATAAATTTTAGAATCAGTTTATCAGTTCTTACAAAAAAGCTTGCTGGGATTTTTCCTGGGATTGTGTGGAATCTATAGATCAGTTTCGGGGAGAATTGACCTCTTAACAATATTGATCCTTGAATTACATAAAATGATATATGTCTCCATTTAGGTCTTTTTTTTTTTTTTTTTTTTTTTTTTTGCGGTACGCGGGCCTCTCACTGTTGTGGCCTCTCCCGTTGCGGAGCACAGGTTCCGGACGTGCAGGCTCAGCAGCCATGGCTCACGGGCCTGGCTGCTCTGCGGCATGTGGGATCTTCCCGGACCAGGGCATGAACCCGTGTCCCCTGCATCGGCAGGCGGACTCTCAACCCCTGCGCCGCCAAGGAAGCCCCTCCATTTAGGTCTTTGATTTTCCTCAGTAGTATTTTATAGTTTTAAGCGTGTAGGTCATGTACACATTCTGTTAAATTTCTCTCTAAATATTTCATTTTTTTGTATTTAATGTTTAAATTTCATTTTTAACTGTTCAGTGCTAGTGTTTAGAAATAAAATTGAGTTTGTGCATTGGCCTTATATCTGCAGCCTTGTTAAGCTCATTTGTAATTCTAATAGTTTTTTGGGTAGATTCCTTATTTCTCTGTAGATGATCATGTCATCTGCAAGTAAAGACAGCTTTACTTCTTGCTTTCCAATTTGTATGCCCTTTTTTTTTCTTGCTTTATTGCATTGTGCAGGACTTTTAGTACAATGTTAAAAGAAATATTGGGAGTAGACATTTTTGCCTTATTCCTGATCTTAGGGAAAATGCACTCAATCTTTCATATTTAAATATGATGTTAGCTACAGGTTTTTTAATTTCTAAATTTTTTGAATTTTTTATTTTTGGCTGTGTTGGGTCTTCATTGCTGTGTGTGGGCTTTATCTAGCTGTGATGAGCCGGGGCTACTCTTTGTTGCGGTGCACAGGCTTCTCATTGCAGTGGCTTCTCTTGTCGTGGAGCACGGACTCTAGGCCCACGGGATTCAGTAGCAGCATGTGGGCTCAGTAGTTGCGGTGTATGGGCTCTAGAGCTCAGGCTCAGTAGCTGTGGCGCACGGGCTTAGTTGCTCCGCGGCATGTGGGCCTTTCCCAGACCAGGGATCAAACCCATGTCCCCTGCATTGGCAGGCGGATTCTTAACCACTGCACCACCAGGAAAGTCCCAGCCATAGGTTTTTTTGAAGGTCCCCTTTATCTAGTAGAGGGGATTCAATTTTTATTTTTAATTTGCTTAGTTTTTTTTTTAATCATATGTGTTTTGAATATTGTCAGGTGCTCTTTTTGCTGTCTGTCGAGTTGATTCTATTGTTTTCCTCCTTTATTCTGTTAATATGGGATTTACGTTGATTGATTTTTCAAATGTTAAACCACTCTTGCATTTGTTGGATAAATTCCACTTGGTCATGATATATTACCCTTTTTATTGATATATAATGCTGGATTTGATTTGGCAATAATTTGTTAAGGATTTTCACATTTATGTTTATGAGGGATATTGATTTATAGTGTGTGTGTGTGTGTGTGTGTGTGTGTGTGTGTGTGAAATCTATGTCTAGTTTTGTTGTCAAGGTAATGCTGGCCTATCAGAATGAATTGGGAATTTTTACCTTTTTTTTGGCTGCGCCACGCATCTTACAGGATCTCAGTTCCCAAACCGGGGATTGAACCCGGGCCACAGCAGTGAAAGCCCGGAATCCTAGCCACTAGGCCACCAGGGAGCCCCCACCCCCCCGACCTTTTTTTTCTATTGTACTTTCTGAAATAGTTTATTATAAGACTGCTATTATTTTTTTCTTAAATATTTGATAGAATTCACCAGTGAAGCCACCTGGGCCTAGAGTTTTCTTTTAAAATTTTAGTTGTAAACTTAATTTCTTTTTATTATTTATTTATTTATTTTGGCTGTGCCTGGTCTTTGTTGCGGCATGTGGACTTCTTAGTTGCGGCATGCATGCAGGATCTAGTTCCCCGACCAGGGATTGAACCTGGGCCCCCTTCATTGGGAGCATGGAGTCATACTCACTGGATCTCCAGGGAAGTCCCTTAATTTCTTTTTAAATTAAGTATTTTAAAATTATGTTTTAAATTATTAATTATGTATTTTAAAAACAGATATAAGGCTATTAAGTTTTTCTGTTTTTTCCCTAGGGTCAGCTTTGGCATATTGTGTCTGAAGGAATTTGTAGTCATTTTCAGTTGTCACATTTGTTTGTAAGGTTTTTCATAATATTCCCTTATCTTTTAAAAAAATTATTTATTTATCTTATGGCTGCATTGGGTCTTCATTGCTGCACGTGGGCTTTCTCTCTAGTTGCAGCGAGCAGGGGCTACTCTTTGTTGCGGTGCGCGGGCTTCTTATTGTGGTGGCTTCTCTTTGTTGCAAGCTCTAGGTGTGCGAGCTTCAGTAGTTGAGGCACATAGACTCAGTAGTTGCGGCTCGCGGGCCCTAGAGTGCAGGCTCAGTATTTGTGGCGCACGGGCTTAGTTGCTCCGTGGCATGTGGGATGTTCCTGGTCCAGGGCTTGAACCCATGTCCCCTGCATTGGCAGGCAGATTCTTAACCACTGTGCCACCAGGGAAGTCCCTCCCTTATCTTTTTTTTTTTTTTTTGCGGTACGCGGGCCTCTCACTGTTGTGGCCTCTCCTGTTGCGGAGCACAGGCTCCAGACGTGCAGGTTCAGCAGCCATGGCTCACGGTCCTAGCCGCTCCGCAGCATGTGGGATCTTCCCGGACCGGGGCACGAACCTGTGTCCCCTGCATCAGCAGGCGGACTCTCAACCACTGCGCCACCAGGGAAGCCCATCTTTTAAATGTATATAAAATATGAAGAGATTTCCCCTTTTTCATTCCTAATATTGGAAATTAATGTCTGTTTTAATTGATCAGTCTGCATACAGATTTATCCATTTTAGTATTCTTCAGAACACCAGTTTTTATTTCATTGATTTTCCTCTGTTGTTTGTAAGTTTTAAATTTTATTTCTTACTGTTTACCTTGGGTTTCATTTGTTCTATTTTTCTAGCTTCTTTTCTAAAGTCACTAACTAAAACTGTAAACTTCCTTCTAAGCACGGCTTTCATTGCATTCCACAGATTTAGATGTGTTGTGTTTTCATTGTCATTCAGTTCAGAATATTTTCTTACTTCCCCTGTGATTTCTTCTTTGACCCATAGATTATTTAGAAGTCTGTTTAATTTCCAAACATTTGAAATTTTTCCGTATTTTTTTCCTGTGATTTCTAGTTTAATCCCATTGTGATCAGAGAACATTTTCTATATGATTTCAAGTCTTGTAAATTTATTTTATGGTCTGTCTTGATGAATTTTTCTTATGAACTTGAAAATACATTTTACCGTTGAACAATATAGGTTTGAACTGTGCAGGTCCACTTAAAAGCTTCTTTAATAAATACATTCTTCACTACTACACTATTTGCAGTTGGTTGAGTCTGTGCATGAGGAACCTTGGATATGGAGGGTCAACTGTAAAGTTATATGTGGATTTTTGACTGTGTGTGGGTCGCTCCCCCTCACTCCCTTGTTCAAGGGTCAACTGTAATGTATATTTTGCTGCTGTTGGGTGAAGTGTTCTGCGAATGTTACTAGGCCGTGTTGGTTGATAGTATTATTTAGGTCTTCTATATCCTTACTGACTTTCTGATTAAGGTGAGAAGATTATTTAAGTCCCCAACTATAACTATGGATTTGTCTTTTTATCTTTTAAATTCGGTCTGATTTACTTTATGTGTTTTGAAACTATTATGTGTGCATACTTATACAGGATTATTATGTCTTCTTGACTGACTCCTTTATTTTGGAAATGTCCTTGTTTATCATTGGTAATATCTTTTAGTTTGAAGTTGCCTGAGATTAATATTGCCACTACAGCTTTCTTATGATTAGTGTTTGCATGGTATATCATTTTCCATCCTTTGGCCTTTTAGCTATGTGTGTCTTTTTGTTTAAAATGGGTTTCTTGTCTGCAATATATAGCTCCTTCTTGCATTTTCTCCCCACCCAGTCTGACAATCTCTGCCTTTTAATTGGAGTGTTTTAACATTTCTTGTGGTACAAGTATACTGTTGACAAATTCTAGCTTTTTTTTTTCCTTTTGAAAAAATCTTTAATTTGTATTCATTTTTGAAAGATATTTTCATTGGATATAGAATTCTAGGTTGACAGTCATGTTGTATCTCTCCCCCCGCCCACCCCGCCCTCTGTGGGCATTTTAAAGATACTATTTTTTTTTTTTTAAATCTCAGATGGCTGAGTTTTTATGGTTTTTTTTTTTTTTTTCTTTAAACACAAACACAGTGTGCACATGACCTGTCTATTCATTTTCTTTGCTGTGCAGCCTGGCGTTGGGATTGGCGACTCTGATGGCCAGCGGGGCTGCTCTTTCCACAGTGGCTTTGAGTTCTTGGAGTAATCTCAGCGCAGTAAGATTTGTTTCACATCAGCAGCCCTTCAAGCTCCTTGAAGTTGTGGACCAGGAACTTCCAGAAGCCACTGGGCAGCATGAGCTTTGTTTTCTTGTTGCTCCCATAACCAATGTTGGGCATCAAGATCTGGCCCTTGAATTCCCTGCACACCCTGTTGTCAGTGCCCCTGGATTTCTGCCAGTTCCGCTTAATTTTGACATATCGGTCTGACTGGTATGGGTTGAACTTCTTGGTCTTTTTGACAATCTTGAGCTTCACGAGGGGTTTGAGGGTCGCCATGGTGGCTGCCACCTCTGTAGGCAGTCCAAGGAAGAGCTGAAGATACTGTTCCATTGTATTTTTTTGGGGGTTGCACAGTTGCTGATCAGAAGTCTGAAGTCATTCTTAATTTTGATTAAATTTTTTCTGGCTACTTATAGGATTTTCCCCTGTACCTTAGTCACTTTTGCGTTTGTTCTGCTTGGAGTGTGTTGAGCTTCTTTGATCTGTGAGTTTGTAGTTTTCATCAAATTTGGAAATTTTTCAGCCATTATTTCTTCAAATATTTTTCTTTTTTTTGGTCTTTTTTACCCCTCTCTGTCCTTCATTTTGCTCAGTTTCTGTTCCTGTGTTTTCAAGTGCACTTACTTTTTTTTCTGCAGTATCTAACCTATTGTCATTACCATTCAGTGAAATTTTTATTTCAGATATGTTTTTTCATCTCTGGAAGTTCTATTTTCTTTTTATACCTCACATTTCTCTCCTTACTATGATCATGTTTTCCTTTAAATTCTTTTTTATTTATTGAGGTTTACTCGACATACATTATGTTAATTTCAGGTGTACAACATGATTTGATATTTGTATTTTTTAAATGAGTTAAATTCTTGAATAAAGTTATGACACCTGTCTTAATGCTCTTGTTTGCTAATTATTCTAAGTTTTCTTATTATTATAGGTCACAGTTTCCTGCTTCTTGACACATGTTGAGATTTTTGATTAGGTGCTGAGTGCTGTGAATTTTACATCATTGAGGGTCTGGATTGCGATCTTTAAAGAGTGTTGAGTTTTGTTCTGGTGGGTGATTAAGTTACTTTTTGTTCATTCTGATTCTTTCAAGTCCTGATCTAGGGTCGTTTTTATCCTAGGGGTGATCTGACCCCCCCCCCCCCCCAAGATGTGGCCTTTCCAGGTCTCTACTGAATGCCCTGATAGAGCAGGGAGGATGCTCAACTCTGGTGCTTGGGACTTGTGAGACCTATGAGGGTTCTGGGAACTGTTCAGCTTGCAGCTTCTTCATCAATCTTTTTTTCAGTCTCGAGTGTCATTCTATGCATGTACAAATTTTAATATTCAGTACAGACTTAAGGAAACCTCTGTGCAGGTTTCTGGAGCTCCCTTTCTGCAGAGCTCCCTCCTCGCTGGGACTCTGTCCTGCACCTTTCAGCTGACTTAGCCTCCCTGAACTCCAGTCTGTTTCCTTAATCTGCTGCTGTGATGTGCTGGGATTCCCCCCTCCCACCACTGCCCCGGTCCTGGGTCCTTGGTCTGAAATGTGCAGAAACCTGGCAGAAGCCAGGGTGGTCCTAGGGCTCCTATCATTTGTTTCTGTTCTGTCAGGAATCAAAGTCCTGTATTGCCTGCTGTCCAGTGTCTACAAACAGTGGTGTCATTTATTTTGTTTAGTTTTCCAGTTGTTTACAGTGGGAGGGTAAACCTGGTCCCTATTACTTCACCATAGGGCAGACTCTGTTGGTTCATTTTGAGCAGAAGAATGATATAACTTTCATGATCCTCATCTCATCCTGAATGTGGGGTGTTGGTATTCTTCCCATTATTCCCGTGGATGAGGAACTGAGGTTCAGAGAGGTTGACCAGTGTACCCACAGCCCCTCAGTTACTAATGCCAAAGGTCATGCACTTGCCACTATACCAGTGCCTCTCCAACAGCATTTGTTGAATTGAATCTTATTCTTCCCAGCAAAGAACTATAGGCCATATCTTGCCTAGGACATACCCAGAGCGACACAGTCGCTGGCAGGTGTAGGATGAGCGCTCCTAGAACTGAGTGTTTTTCTGGTTGCTCAGATCTGAGCTGTGTGTGTGCAGTTGACCTTTGCTGTGCATCAAGGTCAGCACGTGGGCACACCTCCTGGCTGGGGAAGGTCAGTGCCTGGACAGCAGGAGTGAGAGCGCCTTTTGTCTCTACCAAACTGACACATTTCTCTCCCTGCCACTGTGGGCTTTTTTTGTTTGCCTGTTTGTTTTTTAAAGCATTCTGATGCTTTTTCTCTTCTTCCTGCCTGCTCTCTGCATTCCAGCCCCTGAGGATCCTGACTGCGGATTGCCTTATAGCCTACTTCTCCCTCAGCTGGTGATTGCTAAACCTTACTATTATTATTTTTAAAAATAAACCACCCTGTCAAGGTTTTTCAGGATTAAGTTGGAATTTAATTTGTAGGGATGTGTTTCAGGCTGGAAAATAGACTTGACCACTTAAAAGGGGGTCGATGTAGGGGCAGGTGTTTGAGAAGTATTGGACTTTCACAAAAGCTGGCCTGGTGAGACTCATGGACCTGTGTGAGCTTAGTTCAGCTTCTGACAGGCAGTTGCCCGCTCAGACCTTTGCCCTCTTTTTTTTTTTTTTTTTTTGCGGTACGCGGGCCTCTCACTGTTGTGGCCTCTCCCGTTGTGGAGCACAGGCTCCGGACGCGCAGGTTCAGCGGCCATGGGCCTAGCCGCTCCGCGGCATGTGGGATCTTCCCGGACTGGGGCATGAACCCATGTCCCCTAACATCGGCAGGCGGACTCTCAACCACTGCGCCACCAGGGAAGCCCCTTTGCCCTCTTTTGAAGCAGCATCATGTAAAAGATGGGAGTCTGTCTTCCTCCTCCTCATGAGGAAGCGGAATGGTCAGGATTCTCCTAGGGGTCCTATTGGTGTTTGCATGGAATAGTTCTTCATGGTGTCCATTGCAGGACATTTAGCCTCCCAAGCCTCTGCCCTCTAAATGCTGATGGGACTCCCTGGTCACTGTGACAGCCAGAAATACTTCCACACATTTTTAAATGCCCCTGTGGGGGTGATTGTGCCCCAGGGTTGAGAACCGTTGGGTCATGACATTGCTTTGAGAGTGGCCAGATTTGTGGTTTGTTGTAGGTGAAATGTTCCAGGGAAAGACACTGCTATGGTCCTTTGCTTGCTTCATTTTGGCTTATGTATATAAAGTGGTTCCTTTGCTTTAATTTTTTTAATTAAAAAAATTAATTAAGCCCATATTTATTGAGTATAAGTGACATTCTAAGTGCTAAAGATCTGCCTTCACTAAGTGCCTGCTTTCAAGGAACTTAAAGGATAGACAGATAATAAACTAGTTATATAATGAAGAATTTCAGATGGTACTATCAAGGAAATCATGCAGAGCAGTAAAGAGGAATGAAGGCTGTCTTGGTCATCAAGGAATAGTTTTCTAAAGGACACAGACAGGAGATGGGGATGGTCCATTTTAGATTGCAGATATTTCAACATGAGCTGGCGAATCATCTGGAATGTAATCATATTGGGCAATTCCCAGATTGGCGAGAAGTCTTCTGTGAGTTCACTGGTGAGGTCTGACCGACCTCAGACAGTACCGTGAGTTGGAATACGGGTGCGGAAATGCTTGTTCCTTTCTAAGCAGCCTCCGAGATTGAGTTTGGAGGTTGGGCTTTGGTGTGCTGAGACCCCAGAAGGCTCTGTGAAGCCGAGGTTTTAAGAATTTGAGAGTGTTGCTGTTTAAATTCCTTGTTGGGGATAGGCACACACATGTGTGCTTCTTATACGCCTTGAATATCCCTGGAAGAATATATAAGGAGCCAACATCAGTGCTGTGTCCCCAAGGAAGAGGAGGCTGTTGGGATGAAAGGGAAGCTTCCTTTTAAATTTTTTTAGTATTTAATTTTTAATTTTTATTTTTTAAAATTTATTTATGGCTGTGTTGGGTCTTCGTTTCTGTGCGAGGGCTCTGTTCTAGTTGCGGCGAGCGGGGGCCGCTCTTCATCGCGGCGCGCGGGCCTTTCACTGTTGCGGCCTCTCTCGTTGCGGAGCACAGGCTCCAGACGCGCAGGCTCAGTAGTTGTGGCTCACGGGCCTAGTTGCTCCGTGGCATGTGGGATCTTCCCAGACCAGGGCTCGAACCCGTGTCCCCTGCATTGGCAGGCAGATTCTCAACCACTGCACCACCAGGGAAACCCCAGTATTTAATTTTTTAAAGCAGAATATATTTACATGGCTCACAGTTTAGAAAGGTACAGAAGGGTGTACGATGAAAGAGACTTACCTTGATACTGTATGTTGCTTAAAGTTTTTCCTCTAGCAAACGTTAGCTATTCAGGGGATGAACTAATTTTAAGGGAAGTTCCTTGGAGATAATGCCTCAGTGATTAGTTGTATCTCAGGAAGAAAGTTTTGGTTTAAATCAGAGTCAGGCTTCCTAAATATTAAAGCTGTTTGTGTTAGTTTGTTTCATCTAGTCAAATAACCTACATTATTATTTATGGGGTAGCATTATGGTTGTTGCTTATTAAAATGTAGTCTAAACAAAACTCGATTATTTTGATTAAGTAGAAGGGCTCAAATTATCTTAGAACCAGTTACTACCTGAGTCATCGTGGCCAAGTTATTTAACCTCCCTTGCCTCAGTTTCCTCATCAGCAATAATTTCATACATTTATTATGAGAATGAAATGAAGAAGGAGCTAAATAAGTGTTAGCACTTAGTATTTACCAAATGGAGTGAAGGAAGCCCTCAGGAAGGTAATGAGCTTTATATAACCCATTCAAACCAAATCTGTTCTGCTCTTTTTTGACCATTGATTCATTCAGCAGATATCTATGGAAGGCCTCATCTATGCCTGATACTGTCCTAGGCCCCAGGGATACAGTGATGAGCAAACACAGCCCGCTTCTGCCCATGTGGAGTTTCTAATCTGGTGAGGGGCACAGATGTCAGTCGGATATCACACACTTAAAGTTGCGGTTCTGCTCAGCCCTTGAAGGAGATGAGGTATATGGTGTGAGTGTGTATTAGGGAGATCTGATGGTGTCATGGCTGTCAGAGAAGGAATGCTTCCCCAAGAAGTGACTTAACTGAAATCTCAAGGATGAATCAGATTGTCAGAGGGAAGGGAGGGAATACCTGGTGCAAAGTCCCGCTGACAGAGGAAGCAAAGGCCAGTATGTCTGTTCTGCGCAGAGCTGGGGTTCGTGGTGCCACGCAGACCTGATATGTAGTCAGAGGAGACGGGTGGCCAAGCTGGGAAGGCTTTTCTGTATTAGCGTTGTTGATGTTTACTGGGGCGGTCGGTGGATGAGATCAGATTATTGTTTTGAAGTGATAGTCTGTTTGCTGTGTGGAAAATGAATTAGAAGAGAGCCAGCATGGATGTGCGTGAGCTGATTAGAAGGCTATTGCAGTGGTCCAGGCAGGAGATTTTGGAAGCTGGGACCTAAGAGATGGCAGAAGAAATGGAGAGAAGTGGATGATTGATTCCGTGGATATTTAGGAAGGCGTATTGGCAGGACTTGCTCTGGCAAGTGAGGGGAAGAGCTGTCAGGGATGGCCTTTTGGATTCTAGTTTGCGTATTTTGGTGGAAGGTTGTGACATTCACCCAGACGGGGAACAGTGGAAGCGTACACGTGTGACTGAGGAAGAGGATTATGAATCTGTTATGGGGTTTTGTTAAGTCCAAGAGGAGGCAGGAAGGCAGGTGGGTGTAGAACTCAGAGGGGTCTGCGCTAGAGATCTGAACGCATGAGCTTATTGATGCCCGGAGCCTTAGGAGGGAGGGACAGTGCGGGAGGGAGGAAGGGAAAGCATGCTCAGGTTCTCTGAGACTTTCTAGTTAGTTTCATGCTGGCTGACCTTCTTGTCCTGGCAGAAGAAGGGGCTCTTGAGCCAGGACTTTGGATGAGGAGATAGAGTCCTTCCAGCAGAGTCCTTGCCACTGTGCCCTGTGCCCACTGTGTGGTAGCAACTGGGCATGAGGAAATCTTTGGGGACCCTCTGTGGACTGGACTTTCTCCTCTTCCGCTTTCTATCCTTTTTCCCAGGAGGCTTGGCACTTGCCATCTGACTAGCTGGGAGGAGTTTGGAGGCTGGCTCCTGAGACCCACAGATTAGCTCATTTGTCTGGATATTATCTGTAGATAATTGGAAATTGGTTTGAACATCAGTAACAGTAAACTAATCATAACTCTCTCAAGCTGCTTGTTTCCTTCTTTTGGAGATTTGTAGATTTCCTCCCAGTCTGTCTGTCTCTGTCTCTATCTCTCCCTTTCTCTGAATTTTGGCCAGATCAGCCAAGGGTTGAAGGTAAGTGCGAGGGTGAGGGGAGAGATGCAGAGAAGGAAACAGACTAGGGCCAGGCGAGTGGGCCACATGCTGCCTGGCTGCGGGTTGCTCTGTTTATCTGTCAGCTTGTCACTAGCTTATTTACAAAAAGGATTTAAACTCGGCTTTCTTTACTACTGGGGATTGGTATCCTTAGTGACAGGTGATAAATAGGAACCAGTGTCCATAGTTTGCTGCTTCCTTGGCTCCAAATAGATACCCAGAGAAAATGCTGAGTGTGGGCAACTGGGGCCCCCTTGTGGCTGGATCTGGTTCTCCACTTTTGCTGTGCTCTCACTGGTCAGTGGCAGGGGAGACCTGGCAAAAGGGAGGTTTGGCTTTCACTGAAAGCCTTTTGTGGACTTCTCCTGTTGCTGCGGATTTTGTGATGGTCCCCAGCCCCTGCTGCTCAGCTGCGGGGGCCCTCCTAAGCTAAATGCAGCCTTCTTGAGGTGCCGTGACAGTAAACCCAGAAACAGTCTCTTCATGTTCACTGGCAAATTCAGGCTCTTCGGGCTGCTTCTTACAGGTAACCCACCACAGAACACTCTGCGGTATGGAAAACTGGTGAGAAATATGAGAAGTAGTTGTTTATGTGATGGCACACCTTTGGTTTTTTTGGTGTCCATTGGGTGGCACTGCGATCTTACTTTCTGTTTTTATTTTTCTTTGCAGCCAAGTTCTACTCCAGGAAGTGAAAATGTGACGCCTCGAGAGCCGCTGGTAAGAAGCCATGATATATAGTATAATTTTCTGATAATTAAAATACTGAGTTTCAAGAAACCTCATGCTCCTATAGTGTTGCATCAGTAGTGCGCCTTTAGGAGTAGGTGCTCTGTGGAGACAGCCCGCGAGTGACCTCTGACTTCCGATTCCTCTTCTGGCACTCAGGGATTAGCGAGATCTCCCCTTAGTAAAGCCTGGTCTTTTCTGGAACGGAAAGCATCCGCCCCAGGTGTGGTGATGCACCATTTTACTTGTTTGAATCAGTGGTAATTAGTGGGATGCCTGAAACCTTTGGAGGCTGAGCGGGAGTGAGGTTGCTGGGCCTGACCAAGTAGCTGCTTGATTGTCTGAAATAGCCGTTCTGCTCCTCAGGGTGAGGGCACTTCAGGTGGCCTTTGAAGAACAGGTAAGGGAGAGAGTTCTCTTTTTGCCTGGTCAGTAATTAGGTTTGTGATACTCATTTCCAACATTATCTGCTTATACTATTGATAGGGAAGAGGCCTACTAAGTACTGAAGGTAATTTTCTTTACAAAGTGCTTTTGCTTTGGTGGTCTGAGTGAGAGCACTGCCCGCCCGCCCGCCCACCCCATTTTCATTGTATTTTGCATTTCAAGGCCTGCTGCAAATCCTGAGGGCTGGGTATTAAGACCTGTTCTGTACAGGGAATTCCCTGGTGGTCCACTGGTTAGGACTCTGTGCTTTCACTGCCGAGGGGCCGGGTTCAATCCCTGGTCAGGGAACTAAGATCCCACAAGCCGTACGGTGTGGCCAAAAGAAAAGAAAAAAAAAAAAAGACCTGCTCCGCACAAACCAGATAAGTTTTATGGAGGGGCCAGCTTTAGGTTTAACTTTTCAGAGCCTTTTCTTTCTTTGAATAGCGATAGCAAGCCTAGGGATGTACCGCCAAGCTTTTGTTTCAGCAGGGCCTGGGGTTTCACCTGTTTTTCTTCCCTCTCCTTCTGGCAGTAGTGAGAGGGGATGACGTGAGGCCCTTAGCTGGTATGCACAAGTCTGATTTTTAGTCTGTACTAAGGCTTTCCAAGGCAGAAGGCAAGTTGGATTTGAACGAGCTGGAGGAAGGCCTGGGTGCTACCAGCCCTGCCAGGACTGTTTGAGGGGAGCACTGTTGTCCTGCATGTCACCTGCTTTTTCCAAGTACAGCTCGCTTCCCACCACTCCCTAGTGGCTTCATTTCTCTCTTTTGGTTCTGCCTGGGTTCTTCCTTGCCGTCTCAGTGGTGTAAACGCCAGAGGAGCCTTGGCTTTGCCAGCCAGCCCCTTAGGTCGGGAACTTGTTTCCCATGGGGCCTGCCTCAGTGCCCCTCAGGCCGAAGTTGTGGTTGGCTTTGGACTGAAGTTCAAACTGTTCGGTCTAGTCCTCTTCAGTCCTTTATTCCACAGTCTCTTTTTACATTTGTATCCACGGATTTAACTACTGATCACCAGAAGAGTGGCTGGACCATCTTTTGGGGCATGATTGTATAAACTTCTGGGCATTCTTTCTAGCAATGAGCCCTGGGCAATTGGCAGCCTCACTGATTTCTGGGTACTTGGAACCCTGCAGCCCCTTGGCTCTGCCAGTGTTTCTGCGCACTGCTCTTCTCCTGCGGTACTATGCATCTGCTTGTTCGTTGGTTGTATTTTTATTTCTTTCTTTTCTGGGAGGCCCCGAGCAGTCTTCAAACCCTAGTAGCTTGCGATCGTCCAGAGTTCAGACTCATTCTCTCAAGGCCCGCTCTACAATTACCTTATATTTAATTAATATTTTTTCCCCTCTTTACGTACTTGCTGCATAATTGCTCAGAGGAAAGAAAACACATAGCAGCAATTTATATATATATAAAACAACAATAATTAAAAAAACACCCCCAAATAAACTCCCATCTCATTTGGGTTGATCCTGTGAGTTGTGTAATTAGGGCCCTAGTAAAAGGTAGTTTCTCCTTCCCCTCTATTTTTTTTATTAATTTTTTTATATTAAACTCCCACAGTCTCTCAGTCATGCCCTTATTGCTTTTGGTCAGCAGCCTGATTAAATGAGGGCACCAGCCGAGCTGTATGGTCTTGTGTGAGCTACTTCTGCCTCTTGGGAGTGGCAGTGGGAGGGTGCCAGGCAGAGAAGCCTCCGAGGGCTAGTGACGGCTTGTGTGGCAGGTCGGGGGCAGAGGATGAGCTGCTGTGAACTGGCAGCAGGCCGGAGAGAGTCATAGGGTGCCAGAGAAGTGATGGGGTGGGAGCGCCCACCCACAGAAAGCCCCGAGGCACTCAGCCCAAGTCACACTTTCCCAGGGGAGATTCCTCAGGCCGTGTGTGTTCGCTGTCTCCTGGGTGCTCAGGAACAGACAATTGAAGATAAAGCTAAGCCTTCTTCCCAAGTAATTTGTATATCTTATTTGGGAAAGAAAGTGCATTTGTTACACGCGAAACAATTAGCAAACAGCACAAGGCTGTATATAATTTTAGCAAACAGTACAAAATTGTATATAATTCGGTGCAGAATTGCCTGGCTGGGAGTATAAGGGAGCCCTCATTATTCAGAGAAGGAAGAGTCCTCTGGGGGTAGGGGCTGCTTACGGATGGTTTTTGTGAAACTTAAAGCCAGGTCTGGAGGAGTAGGATAGTCCAGTGTTGAGGGAGCACCGTGCTCAGTTATTTTTGGTTTTGTTTTTAACTGAGTGGGGTGCATATTTTCCACAAAATTCCTTAATGGAAGCTCCTGTTCTCTACACTAAAAAGGCTAAGCATGGGATGCTGAAGGCAAATAATCTTGTTCTTTGTTTTCAGAACTAGATGAGCACTTTGGAAGAATTTTTCCCTTTATTAAAAAAGTGAGTTACAACAAAAGAGGCTCTACTGACTAGTCAGTACAGTGCAAGTTTCATTGTTCGGTGGATGTATTTGGGTGTCTGCGTCATTGTTTTGCTCTATTTGCTAGGGAAGGGGGGCCTGATTTTCATATCTGTCCTCTCTGGGCTATAAAAACTGGCTTGTGATTTTGAGTTAAGTATGGTCTTGTGGTCTCTAACTGACACATGTGTGTTCATAGCCATCCCCTGGTCTTGATTCCAGCCGCATAGTGACACTGCACGTACCTTCTCTTACCCCTTCAATCCTCCTCCGCTCCCAAAAGAACCAACCCAGCAACTCTGGCCACATTAGTGAGATAATTGCTCTATAATGTCATGATGTCCTCAGGGCTGGTGATTGGTAAACAGACTCATTTTGATAAATTCTGTAAACTCCCAGTTGAAATTCTCTGTTTGTTAATGACAGAACTCTTTGCCAGAGTTAAGATGGCTGATTACTTTTTCTTTATACTTTGTTCACTGAACTTTGCCTCCCAGGGCAAGCTCCAGAGTACTGACCTCTAGCTTCTCCCAGACCCGTTCAGAACCTTCTGTCAGTTTCCCACAGACCCGCGATTTCTCATCACCTGTGTGGGCATGCACTCGGGCCGTCACAGAGGTTCTGGGTCGGTCCCTGCACTGCTCCGCCAGGATCAAGTCCTGCCTAGTCAATAGATCTGTAAGAATGGATGGACAGTTGTCTGCGTGGAGTAACTCGGTTCCTGTCTTGCTTGGATACAGAAACAGGGGTTAAGTAATGTCTTGAGAGTCCTTCTAGTCATATGAGTTTAGGGTGTTTGAAGCAGCAATAAATATGCTCCCTTGTTTCAATACAACAGGCTCCTCAATATTCAGCAATACTATTGCTTACCTACTTCATCAACACTTATGGATTTGGGCTAAACTAGAATTTCAGCGTTTTGCTCTTTGACACCAACTTCTTTCTAATGGATGAATCTTCTCTTCCTGTAACCTGTAGGTATAGGTTTTGTTTTTGTTTTTTGTTTTTTTGTTTGTTTTTTGTTTCTATCCTTTTCCCTGCATCCCTCTACCAAAATAATGCCAAACTACAATTAATGTACCTTTATAAATGATGATGGTAATTCTACTTTATCACCTTCCCTAGGATTAATATTTTTAGTATGCTGAAGTCTTTTTTTTTTTTAAACATTGCATTCCCATGGCTTATTTATTCTATAACTGGAAGTTTGTTCCTTTTGACCATTTTCACCCATTCCCCTCACCTTCCCCTGAGTTCCTTTTTTGTGTGTGTGTGTGTGTGTGTGTGTGTGTGTGTTACGCGGGCCTCTCACTGTTGTGGCCTCTCCTGTTGCGGAGCACAGGCTCCGGACGCGCAGGCTCAGCGGCCATGGCTCACGGGCCCAGCTGCTCCACGGCATGTGGGATCCTCCCGGACCGGGGCACGAACCCATGTCCCCTGCATTGGCAGGCGGACTCCCAACCACTGCGCCACCAGGGAAGCCCCATTTTTAAAAAAAATTTTTTATTTTTTAGGTTTCACATATCTGAAGTACGGAAGTATCATGTATCCCCAGGTTTCTCCCTGAGGCTAAGACAGAACTTTGAGGGGGGGAGGGGGCGGTTCTACATCATGTGTTTGATCTCCACCCTTCTGGGGAGCTCATCCACCTTATGCCTGGAACACCGAAGGTTTTCTCTTTGGTTTTTAAGTCAGTTAACCAGAGGCTGGTAATCAAAAGGCCATTAATATCTTGATGAATTCAGGGAGCTAGTTTGTGAGCTTCTCTTTAAGAAAGCTGTGGCTGGTTGCCTGTCTCCTGGAGACCTCTCGCACGTACTTCTGGCACAGTCTCCCCTATATTTCTATCTTTTGTGGTTCAAGTATTGATATTTGGGTATACTTGTTGGTGGGCTCACTGTGGATAGGTGATTCTTATGCTTTTTCCCCACCAAAACATTTCTGAAGAATGACATTCACACGCTCGATGCATTTCTTTGTGTATATACTCATGTACATATATGTGTATGTGTATATCCAGAACATGTAACACACATATATTTATTTTACAAAATTCAAAGCACTTGGTGGGGAAATAAAATTGATTTTAATAGTGTATTCATGAAAGTGTTTTACAAGCACAAGGGTAATAAAACTAGCCACTTAGAGATTTCAGGAAATTGTCATTTTTCCAGGAAGAATAAATAAATATGGCAAATCTAAAGTATTAAGCATTATTATTTAAAGGGTCTGTAGTGGTTGATTTCTGTGGGTGTAGCAGAGTTAGGTTTGCTGAAGTGAACTGTAATCTCCACCTCTTGTTTCCCACTCAGGGTCTGCCTAGAGGCAGTGACTGGGGGTGATATTATAGGGATAATCCTAAATATGCTCTATTTATTTACTTGTAAAAAGTGAATCATCTGCAGATTTGGTACTTATGGTACCAAAGGCAGGAGGCACCCCTCACGGCTGCTGTGTGAGACACTTGGAACCTAAATCGAGTGTCAGCAGCCAGAGGGTGGGGCTTGTGGTGCTCCTCCGTCGGGTTGGGATGCTGCCGTGCGTCCAGACTCGGGGTGCTGGGCTGGAGGCCTGGGCACCTAGGCAGGAGGAAATGTTGGCTTTCCTCCTTCCCCGCTCCCCCCTCGTCACCTGTGGTAAACGCTGCTCTTTTAACACTGGCACCCCTTGTCGGGAGGGTGCCTGAGATTCCCGCCTGTCCTGCAGATGCGGGGAGGAAGCTGGAGAGAACTAAATGCTGAAATGGATGAACTTGAGAAAAGCCTCATTCCGTCTCTGGGTGGCTTCTCTGTCGTCTCTGGGCGGCTTCTCTGTCGTCTCTAGGCTACTGACTGATTTTGAAATTACTGCCTCTTCCTACTCCGTCCTTCCAATTACAGACTGAGAAGGTTTGTCGAGTAGACGAGGCTGTGCCCTTTCAGTTCCTTCCTCCTTCAGGTAAATGAAGAGGTGGTTTTTTCAGTTTTAAGGTATCCTTTTACAAATAATTATTAGATGAATCGGAACTCTTAGGAGTAATCATTAGAGAAATGGAATTTGAGATTGTTAGGCAGCTTTGTTTGTATTTTGGGTTTCTGGCTTCTGTGCTGATACTTTATATTTGCTGTAGTTTCTGGAATCAGAGGCCCTGACTGTTAGGTAACTGAACAGTGTCCTCATTCTGGAGTGGGAACCAGGGAGCTGAGTCTCAGCTCAAGTGCCTTTTTCAGAGGCACAGTGATCAGGGGAGTTGGGTTTTTCATCTTGTCACCATCCTCATTATCTTTGAGAAGAGGTTTCATTTTCTCCCTTTCGTCCTGGAGACACAGTCTCAGAGTTCTCCCCAGGCGTTGGCTGGGCCTGGGATGTATAGAGCTCTTATTGGGCAGGGTGACCTTCTGAAAATATTTTTCTGTTGTTTTAAATCAGTCATTATCTTATTTGAAAGAATTTTTACTCAAAAACTGCTTTTAAAGTGTGACCTAAAGGTGGGTATTCCATGTGGCAAACTCAGCAAATCCCCTGCGAGCCCCCAGTTTGTGAAGCACTGAATGTCATACTTAGGGCAGCCGTGTGCCCTCTGCTTTTGAGGATAATTTCAATTTAAAATATTTTAGCCCATTGTCAAACCACGCAGACCAATTTTGGTTTGAAAAATCCGCTCTTGTAGTTAACCTCACTCTGCGCTGAGAAGCTACGGGAAGATAAAGTGGTGCTTTGGAGAAGGACGTGATTGCGGCCCTCCCTCCTTCCCTCCCAGCTCTCCTTTCTTTTCTGGTTTGTAGTTATAACCAAGATTTATGCCTGTTGCTCCACAAATCTTCTCTCTGCCATTATGAGTTTGTCTGCACAGTCTAGAGATGGGGCCGACGCTGAGTGATGCTTGAAGTAAATCTGCGTGGGGTGCTCCCTGACACCGAGACCGACAGGAGCCGACTCCTGGCCCCCCTGGATGGGGCTAGATTGCCCCTGTTGGGGAGAAGACGTGCTGCCGCTTTTGTGGCCTCTTGCCTTTGGTGGCCCTGGTGGCCCCGGTCTCCTGCTTGTGCTCACAGAGTCTGCGGGGTGGTGCCCTGGGGTAGCACCAAGAGGCCTTTCTCTGTGTGTCCGCTGTGGTCCAGTCAGGCCATGGCAAGAGCATCTTCAGGGGCAGGGCTGCCTTTTCCAGCTTGGAGGGGAGGAGCTGCTGATAGAATCAGGCACACAAGTTGATCATACGTATATACATGGCTTAGTTTTTCCACAGTTTGCTGAAAATGGGTTTTGATGGAGAAGCGGAAGAGTAAACAGCATTCATTAAACATCTTTTTTTTTCCCTTTCCTCATACCTTCTGTTTGCTGTATCCTTTTCTTTGACTCAGATCAGATCTCTTATGAAGTGAAGTGGAAGCACCAATAAATACATATTTTTAAGAAAGTGTCCAGAGCTTTCATTAGAAACGGATTCACTGTCATGGTGCTGGGTGCTCTTGACTGGGCAGCTCCTGGCTGGTCACATCCACACCCACACCCCTTCTGCAGACCAGGAGGGCGTCAGCTTGTCTTGAACCCGTGGGCCAGTTGATTTGTTAGCGAATTAGGCAATTTTGTTAAATATGCTATAAACAGGTGAAATATAATGTGAACAGAGTGATCTATAAATGTTGTAAACATAAATGTAAAAAGAAGGTTCTGTGAAAACTAAGCTGAATGTTTTGGTGAATGCAAACTGCTAAAAAGATTGCTGTCTTTTTAGGTGTGAGTGGGGAACAATCTAGAAGTGTTCTGTACTTCAGTTTGCTTTGCTAATGTCTTTTAAGGGCTCGCTTTGCCTTAGAAATTGTGAAGGGTGTGTTATGGGTGAAGTTTATGCAAGAAAGACGTCTGGGAACTCCGGTCTGTGGGTCCCACACTCAAAGAAAAGGTCTTGGCTCGACATCAAAAGATTAGCAAATGACTGCAGGTTTGTTTATAGGTTTTAAGTTAATGTGAAACGTTTAAGGTATGTAGATAAGGCCCCGTTTTTAATGATTCCCTGCTTTAACTGATTTTTCAGTTAACTGACCAATTGCTAGCTCTGATCACATAGGCCAGGAGGACTTCTGCCGTATGATGTGCTGGTTTCATTTTTGTTATCTTGTTTCATCCCAGCAAACCGCGAGGATCACTCTTCCTCAGTTTACAGTGAGGAAATAAGCCCAGGGCAGTCAGGTTCCCACAGCTAGTCAGCGGCAGGGCTGGGATGTAAACCCTAACGCCCGCACTGCTGAGCTCTTCTCTCCGTCACACTTGAGCAGGGTGGGAGGGCAGGCAGGGGCAGCGTGCCCGCCTCGCAGAGCACAGAAGTCTGGGAGAGGGCTTTGGCTTGTTCAGGTGCTGCCTGGTGAGTCTGTGCTTCCTCTGAAGCCTCTGCCTTCACGCGCTCTGGCTGGTTGGAGTCTTTTGTATGCATCTTAGCTGTTGAAAAGGCACCTATTAATTTATCAGAGGTGATGTGGGCCTCCTCGTGCTTGGAGGAGGCTTCTGCACCCATGTACCTCACTAATGACAGGCTACGGGATGGAGGCGAGATAATAGGATCTTTCATCTCTGTCTGTGGAGCAAGGTGCTATGTCCCTGGTAGCTTCTAGGGGGCAGCAGCCACTTATCGTTGTTCCCTCTCCTGCTGGCGGAGGGAAGGGTCCACAATTGAGCGCTCCGCTTTTGACTCCACATAAGAAACCACAGTGTTCAGGATCTTCCGTCTCTGCTTTCTCTGTCCCTCAGATAAATCCTTTATCTGTGTCCCCATCAACATCCACAGATCCTTCACTGTCAGGATTAAGGCGGCAAAAGTCACTTGCTTTGAAGATAGGAGAATGTCTTCAGGAGAGTAAAATCTTCTTGTCACATCTTACTTGTTGCTGTTGATAACCCACTCTAATACTGTTTGGATGTTTTGAAACTTTCCCCTGTGGACACGGGTCTTTATTCTGTTGGGAACACCACTGTCATGTGGCAGATCATCTGTCCTTCCTGTCAGCATGTGCCTTAGCTTTCCCCACCCCCACTCCCAAGCCGGGCTTAGGGAGGTTTCTCTTCAATTCTAAATGACTCATTTCATAAGCACATTAAGGAGGAAACGCTGGATTTGCCAGTCCTTTTAGCCTTCGGGGCCCAAGACGCGTATGGCCAGCTTGTGCCTTGCTGAAGTGAACGACTGACTACCCCCATCCCAGAAGCACATACTTCACCGTGGCCCTGACTCTCAGGTCTTCTTCCAGTTGTGTGGCTGAAGCAGGGGACAGAAAGGAGGAGGGCTGGTGGCAGGCAGAACCAGAGGTTTGCAGTACACACGGAGAAGCAAATTGGCCGCGACGTTTCAGCCCTGTGAGGTTTATCTAGGACTAGCTGAGACTTCTCAGTCCTGACTCCACCGTGGGAGGAGCTGGTGACCAGTGCTCTCGGGCTCTGCCTTCTTGCAGGCTTTCATCCGAGGACCCTGAGGACCCCGGCATACTGGGGAAGGGTGGGAGCTTCCACCCCGGCTCCGAGACTGGCTTTCCGCAGAGACAAAGGCGCGCCTCCTAACCTCACCTCTCCGGCTTGCTCGCTGTTGTCGCTCTGAAAAGTGGCGGTTAATAGAATCTGCTAATGAAATAACTAGAAATAGTGGCAGATCAGTTGACAGCAAAGTGTAGTTTATAACTTCTGTTTATCAAACGATGATGATTATCGTTATTGTTATTTCTATTGGATTTTTGAAGAATTCAGCCTGGTCTCCAGAGCCCCATTTATAAGACACTTTATTTCTTCCTTTGTACTGTCTAGGAATAACTTTGTTCCAGTGAAATCCAGGTCTGTGGTTCCGCACCCCTCCCCAGCCCCTCCCAGCTCCATTTTCCTCCCTTCCTCTCTGCTCAGCTTCCGTTTACCTCGGCGGGCTCTGGCTGGTGGGGTATCCCCTGCTGACCAGACAGACCGGCAGAGCTAATACCGGCTGGAGGAACGCTGCAGCATTTGTTTTTGAAGTTCCTGGATTTGGTTTAATGTACAATTGATTTTTTTAATGTATTTAATCATTTTTTTCTTACCTCATAAGGATTAACCTGCACAAACCTCATTTTATCCTAACTGTGGCTTTGGGAGGAAGGAAGAAGAAAATTGAGTTTCTCTAGCTTATTTTATTCTTTCACTTTTTATTTTCTGAATGGCTTTTCCTGCCGAAGCAGCTCAGTAAAATACGATGTATTTTAGTGGCCATTACTTACTCATTACTAACTGGTCTCTCCTGCTTCCCTTTGTCTGTGAACTAAATACAGGGGGTCTAACGATAATTGGTAGCTCTATCACAGAGTCGCCAATTATAGATCAACAGGGAAAACAGCCCAGTGATGGTTTGTGGTTGGCACTGGCTGCCTACCCAGCAAACTCGAGTTATCATTCTGCATCTGCCCCTGAGTTGGGCTTGACCAGATCGGTCCTTTCCTAACTTTGTACCTTGGCTTCCCTAATTGCATCACACGGCCTCCCTGATGTACAGATTTCAACTTCATTTTATCCCTACGTGTGGTTTTCACGTCCACGTTGTCCTTTCTTAGTTCCTGCCTCTTTGTCATGTCTACACTGTATTAACGGGGAGAGGTTTTGTTTCTGTTTTCTTTGCGGCTCCCTGGTGCCTAGAATGGTTAGGTGACAGGCTACAGATAAAAGATTCTCTTGAAACCAGCGGTTTTCTGTATAGTTTTGTCTGCCAAGTCCAAGTAAAGACAAGTCTTTGTGGGTGCCCAGTTCAGCCCCCTTTTTGAACGTTTATCTGATTTGTATTCCAGCTTATCCACTTTGCTCTGGCACAGGACGGGGAAAAGTTGCGTCTCACTGTTAGGCTGCCAAGCTCTTGTGTAGGGCTGCTAGGTGCTGAAGTGGCAAAGGAGTCCCTGTGCCGTATGGCCACATTTCCAAGCAGAATACATTTTTCGTTTGTTTGTTTCCTGGTTATTTCGCACCTAGGCCCCTTGCTGAACCCTGTATGCAGTGGGCACACATCCTTATCCCTCAGCTCCCAGCAGGAAGTAGGCACTCAGCACATGCTTGTGGCGCGTGTGTGTGCGTGCGTGCCCGCGCGCGCTCACTTATGTAGATGGTGATGGTGAGCCAAGGGGCTGGAGTGCCCAGTTGCTGCCCGCTGGGAACTTAGGGTGCAGCATTCCCACTGGTACGCAGATGTTTAGTGTACCATTGCCACGTAGGCAACATAAAGCGGGCATTTTATGAAAGGGAACATCAGAGGAAACATTATGGCTGAGACCTTTATAGCCTTTCCATTATTATGGTTTAAATCTTGACAGTCTTTATTCACAGGGACACTGAGACCAGCAAAGACAGTGCTCACTCCCACCTCCCCGTTCTCTCTCTCCACATCCTGTTCTGTAGCTGTGATAGGCATCGTTAAGTGTGCAGGCAGCAGTGCTGCTTTGTAGTTTGTCTAGAAACAGCCCCTTTTGACTCAGAAGTTGGAAACCAGATGACTCACCATTCTGTTTGTTTTATTGCAACTGTCATTTCATAAAATGCCCTGAAACCTTTAAACTGTAAATGCCAAAGTAAGGTTTTCGTCTTTCTGTTTTTATTTTGTTACCTCTTCTGTTATCTGTGATCTTTTCTTTCATGTCTCTCTTTTCTCCTTCCCGTTCATAATTATTTTCCCTTTCATTTGTCTCTCTTTCTCCCTCTTTCTCCCCTGCACACCCCCCACCCTCCGCCCACTGCTTTGATGATGATCGTGATGGCATCTGTAGTTGAAGTAGTCTCTGCTAACATCACGATGAGTTCTCTCCAGGTTTACTGCCATCAGATTGAGAGTCTACGCCCCCCCCCCACCCCGGTTTCTGTGTGTGGTTTAGAAATGGAAACATCCACGTACATTGAATTTTATAAAGTACTCACTGGCTTCAGCTCTAGAAGCTAATGCCATGTCAAATCGTAACAGGAACTCACTTTTTGTGATACTGCATTTTGCAAAATCGTGGGTCTCCCCACATATCCATTTCCTCCCTTGAATGGGTACCAGGATCACAGTGTGACTAAGGTTGCTAGGCTTTCCTAGGACGGCCTGTAGGCTTCCTACGCAGAATGTTGACTGCCAGGAGAGGGCCTTGATCTTATTAACCTTTTTCTCTCCTAAGATGGAATTTACCTGGAATTCCTGAAGTAAAAGAGAGCATTCTCACGGCTTAGGTGGGGTGTCAGTATCTAAATTGTTAAGGACTTGAGCTCTCAAACCAGGACTTGTCGGATCTTTCTTCCTGCAGTTTCTGACACTGTGGCACTTGACTGGGTCACCTGATTGATGACATGAACATCATTGGGTGTTAAACACCTGGCCAGGGAAACAGGGACCCTCTGTGGATTTACTCAAAGGATGGCAGACAGATTGTGGAATTTTAATGAAGGCGGGGTTGGGTCCCTGATGTTCATCTGCTTTGGAGCATAACCAAATCCCAGCATCAACTTCAGGAGTATTTGTGGGAAACCTGCCCTGGTGTCAGTGGTCATATTCCACATTTATCAAATTCATAAATCTTACTGAACTAATTTTAGAAGTAGCTAGTTATAATGAAAAAGAACAATTACTTCAGATGCACAGGAGCCTCTCTTAAATGTTCCTCGTTGTTTTTCTTTTTCTTTTTTTAAAGGCCTTTGGTCTATTTGGGCCTTCAGAGTGAGCCATCCTCTGAATTCTGTTGCAGTAAAACTTCTTTCCTATATGTCTCTAAGGAAGGAGAGTATTTTCTATGCTGTGAATGGGGGAAAATATGATATCATTACAGTATTTAATAAATTTGATGGCTGTGAGTTTTAAACATGAGTTCTGTTAATCTGCGGGGCAGCTTTCAACATACAACGCTGTGTTTTCACCCACTTGGCTCAATGTCTGTTTCTGACACAACCACTATTCCTGCTGCTGGAAAATAGAAAACCACAGGCTGTTAACTTAATACTCTTCCCTTCTGGGGCTAGGGTGGGAGCAGGGCGGGGGCAAAGCGGGGGTTCAAATCACGATACTCTCACTCCCCACTGGAGAGAGATGTTCCCTCGTTCCAGCTGACAGTTTGAACAAGGATTCTAGAGTTTCTGGCCATGTTAATTAAACCTCAGTGAGGGGTGCCCTGCACATTTAACTCCTTGGGACCAGGAACAGCCTGCCAAGTGTCTCTTCACAGGCTCCCTCTGGATTGCCTACCTATGGATGTCTTCTCCCTTCCCGGGCAGGGCCTTTTGGAGGAGCAGAAGGATCGTTTGGTGCTTGTGGCCTGTTCATTCCTTGGCTTCTCTGCTGAGCTATCCAGCAGGGGTGCCAATTCTTCCATTTAGCTGACTACTATATAGCCCTTAAAAGGGAAGGGTTTATTTTAGCTGGCTGCTATATTGATTGCTATAGGGACGTTTCTGTTTTCACTGGCTGCTATATTGACTGGGAAAGGGAAAGGGGCCGTATTGCCGGGAGCTGTCATACTGACTGTTACAGAAAAGATCTGTATTTAAGCAGTACCAGTGCACTGGGATCTCCCAGGCAAGATATTAATGCTAATTCATCCGCTCACCCCCTGCTGTGAGTGTTATTTGTTTAAATCTGTAGATTCCCACAGCGCGTTTATATCCTCACTAGAGTGAGCTCGGCTCCCTGTAATTATTTAACATTATATGCTGATATAAGTTGTAACAGTTAAAGAATGGTAATGAGTAGCCAAAAAAGAAAAGAAGAAGAAAAAAGGAAGGGAACGGGGAAAAAAAAGGAGAAAGTATATTAAAAACCCATATAGCGTATACATATTATAAGTTTGTCGTGTGTGTGTGTGTGTGTGTGTGTGTGTATATCTATGTGACATTTGAAATGGCAGAGTCAGATTCTGAAACAGCAGTGAACTACGTCTGGCATCTTTTCTCCCACTCCAAGTTGATTGTACAGTGTGGCTGAGTTCACGTATTGTGCATCCGTGTGTGTGCATGTACGCACGTTCTCACGTCACCTGCCAGAAAGACTGTACTGACGTGTGCTCTGATGTGCTGTTTGTACACACGTGCATGATTACATACTGTGTGTGTGTTCCACGTAGTGGCAAGAAATTTATCCATTAGCAATTCAGCTTCTTGATGAGTAGCTGATCCTTCCTTCTAGCTTCCATTTTGGCACAGGAACTCTGGGCCTGAGACCCACCTCGGGGAGAGCCTGGGGGAATGCTCAGTTGGGATGAACTCGTAGGCCATTGGGTGTCACTGTCGCTCTATTGTCTATAGTTGAAGGAGGGCTGTTACGCTGGGGAAACTGGATTTCAAAAGAAAGTTGTTTTTCTGCCTGAATGGAGGTGTTGTTTGTTTGAGATGTTTCCGTTTTGAGATCCCCCTTTAAAAGTAGTTGTTTTGTTGGCTGTTTTTGCCGTGCTAATAAGCTAGGCATTTTGATTGTTCTTGAAAATTGTGTGCTGACCGTGAGCTCTGTTTGGATATCAGCTGGAGCACACCAGAGGAAGGCTTCCGATGAGCAGGAAAGTTCCACCTTAATCGGAAACCCGCTTATCAAGGAGAGAGGACCTGGGCAAGAGCTTTAAAAAGGTGGAAGAGAAATCTCCTTGCACGCCCGAAATTCGGCCGCCCTCCCGGCCTCGCGGAGGTGGGAAGAGTGCCGAGCGCTGGTGGCAGAGGAGCCAGGCGCGCCTCTCCCGCTGGCGGCTCCCGCAGCGTGGGGTCGTGCCAGGCTTCGCCACAGTTCCTACTGTGTCAGTTTAATAAATGCACTACTTAAAGCATGAAATCACAGAAGAAGAAAGAGAATGCACTTATTCAGACTCTTAATACATTAAAAATAAGGCATTAAAACTCAGACTTTTTTTTTTTTCTTCCAGAATCAATAATGAACCGGAAGGGTTGTAGACATTAACAGTCATGGACATTCAAACTCTTATACATAAATTATCTTAGAAAAATGCACATAAGACTTGAATAATGTAAATACATTAATGCATTTAATAATTTAAACATTAAAGCGCAAGCAGGAATTTGAGGCAGAGGCTGTTCTGAGGTAAGGGATTGGTCCTAGAACCAGTGTGTCCTAGGATCGATGGGTGATTTCCCCTTGAGACACACTGGAAAGAGAGTGCCTGGCCAGCTGGTGTGAGCTCCCACGCCAGGACTCCCTGGACATTCCTGAACTCAGCTACCTCCCTGCTCCTTATTTTTGCGTATCCTGACCTTCGTCCTCGATTCTGCGTTTTCTCTGGTCCTGTGCTTCCAGTTGTTTGTTCGAAAATTAAATGCTTCCACTTCAAAGAACATTGAACTTTGAGAATGTCTTGGTTGGAAAACTGAACCAAATTAAAAAATCCTTCACCCAGCTCTGGCTGCCTGTGGTTTGGAAACACGGAAGCGGTGGCTCCTACAGTCAGTCGGTCAGTCGTGCTCTCAGGCTGGAGCTCTACTGCAGCACCGAGGGCAGTGGATCCAGGCTGGGATATGCTGATGGATTTGGAGCCAGCTCTAGTGGGAAAGCAGGGATGGTGTGTGGTGTTAGCGTCTGGGGGTTGGCCATCGCGATGGCAGGTCGCCGTGCCAGGAAACAGGACAGGCGCTACGGAGTTAGACTCAGCCATCAGTGATCATGCCTTGCTTTAATCTGAGGGTTTAGCCATTGGATAGACTGATGTTACTGTTCTTTTTCCCCCTTTCTTCCGAAATTGTATTCACAGCGGCAGAAAGTCACTGGAACGTTAAAGCCCCCTTTCCTGGCAGAATACAGAATGATCAAATTTAGTTTTTGACACCTACACTGTAAAGTCCCCTGGGAAGAACTAAGAAGCTAGGACAACACGACTCAAATTTTCATTGGTCGACCCCAGTGATGTTCTCCAGTAGCTCTTTAACCTAGTTTTATAGCCCAAATCACGAATGAGAAACTGGGAAAACCTCAGAAGGTGTGTTACTGGGTACATAGTCTGACGACTTTACCTGTAGAAGAGGTATGTTTTATTTGGTCAGTAAAACAACTGTTGCCCCACTGGGTTTGCTGTGGGCCTGAGGGACCCTTGAGAAACAGTTATCAGATGGTAGTGACTGAACCAAACCTGTTTTTATTATTGCCAAATCCATTGGCATCTTCTACTGGATCTCAAATCGCCTACCTGAAACTTTACCTGGGGTCGTCTTGATTTGACCCAGGCCTTGTCTGTTCTGGCATCTGTGGCTTTGTTTGCAACCATTTCCAGTCTTTGTTATAGCCAAAGGCAGCCTCCTTCCCAGCGAACATGGTTACAAGCCAGCTTTTAACCACTTTCAGGAGAGCGGCTATAGGCTGTCCTGGCATGTGCAGCAGACACAGACAGCATTAGGCTGTGCTGCCCAGAGCAGCCAGAAGGAAAACCAGCTCTTTAAAAAGTGCTAATCGGGTATTGGCTTAGAAAGGAGTAGTATCAAGGATCAGTGAGGACCACCTGGGAACAGCTCTTGTGGTCCGTATATCGTTCTTGGGATGTGCTCAAATTCTTCTCCAGACCTGTGAACAGTATCCTCAGTAGCATGACCCCTTTCCACCTGTTTTGCTTTAAAGAGGCATGGCTCTTACCAGTTTTATTTCAGCTTTGGGATGCATGTCAGTCCCAGGCTTGTTGTGTTCATTTCTTTTCCAGAGTTTTCGATGCCCAGGCTGCTCCCTCTGTTGCTTGTCCAGCCTTGAACGGTGGCTTCTGCCTGCACCCTCTGCTTTTCATCCCAGCAGAGGGAAGAGAGTAAAATCAGGGGAGCATTCGAACCGGGGAGAATCTCATTCTCTTTGGATTTTGCTGGTCACACCCAGGAAAGCATCATTCTCTTCCCTTAAGTTCCAAGAAATGTCTTGTGGCCTGAGCTGCATTATGGGCTTGTGCCGGGTCGGGTTGTATGGTGGAGGCGGGGTGGGGGCAGCTTCGTGCTCCTGTTGGAGGTGCAGTGCTGGCGCATCCGGCAGGGAGAGTGGACAGCACTGCTCAGGGGCCAGTTCAGCCCTGTGACACGTCCCTTATGCAGATGTCCTCGGAAGAGAGAGGAGTCAGGTTCATTAATTAAAGGAGCCCGGCTCGAGCGCCCTGTAATTATAGGTGCTAGAAATCTGAATTTTAAGAGGTCTGTGCAGCTGCGTTTTGAAAAATGCAGGGAGGCACCGAGAAGTACAGGCTGTGGGCAAGAATGTGGCTGAACCAGATTTGGGAGGTTTGGGTTTTGGCAGAATTCCTCTTCAAATTCATATTTATTCGTCCTATCTTTTTTTTTTTTTAATGGGAAGCTGAAGCTCTGATTTTTTTTTTTTTTGTAATGAAGGTTACACCCTGTGACAGAGAGGCTGGCATTGTCAGAGTATGGAGGGCAGAAAGGAGTTGCCGTAAGCTGGAAGATGCTTAGTTTTTAAGGAAGCAAAGGATATCTTTGGACTGTAGGGATGCAGTGTTTGAAAAAATTAAATAATTTTTTTTTTTTGAAGTGAGTGAGGGGAACAGGGAGCAGAAGGTTAATTTGGATGCAATCTAGGAAGACAAGTCCCGGGCGCATATGGGACTCCAGAGTCTTGGTACCCACTTCTCTTCCCCAGAACAGTGTCTCCTTTGTCATAAATCACTTTTTGATGTGAACCCAGAGGTCCAAGCAGACAATTTTAGACCTTTTGGGAAGTCCTGACCTGTTCCTTTTCTTTCTCATTTCCTCAGTTATTGGTAGTGTGACCTTTCTCTCTGGATACTTTCTCTCTCTCCCTCTTCTTCTCTATTTTTCTGTATGATTTATAAGGTCTCTTTTTACTTCCTGTTAAAAACCTTTATTTCAGTCCGTGACTATTTGCATCTCTGTTAATTAACCATAGCTCATTGGGATGTGGATAGGAGTGGAGAGAGTTGGGATGAGCAGGGATTCTCTCCTTGCCTCCCCGAGGAAGGAAAGAAAAGGCTAGTGGTGAATGGGGGCTCCTCAAAGGCCTGTGTGCCTGAGCACTCAGGCAGCTGCCGCCAGCCTCCTTTCCCCCAATGGGCTTCGTCTCCTTGGAGGTATTGAAAGCTTCCTCCCATTTCACAGCTGGGACCCTCTGCCCCTCCTCTGGGGTTTGCAAGGGGCTGAAAAAATTTTTTTTATACAATATATGTATTTCAAAGCATTAAAAAATTATTTATTTATTTATCTTTGGCTGCATTGGGTCCTCGTTGCCGCGCGCAGGCTTTTCTCTAGTTGCGGCGAGCGGGGGCTATTCTTTGTTGCGGTGCGCGGGCTTCTCACTGCTGTCGCTTCTCTTGTTGCGGAGCACGGGCGCTAGGCGCGCGGGCTTCAGTAGTTGCGGCATACGGGCTCAGTAGTGGTGGCTCGCGGGCTCTACAGCGCAGGCTCAGTAGTTGTGGCGCACGGGCTTAGTTGCTCCGCGGCATGTGGGATCTTCCCGGACCAGGCATCGAACCCATGTCCCTTGCATTGGCAGGCGGATTCTTAACCACTGTGCCACCAGGGAAGCCCCTATATATATTTTAAAGGATACTCCTCTGTACTCTTACATTCTTGTGTGTATGTTGGGAAACCTACTAATTGTGAACCCATAAACTGTGGAGGAGAACAAAATCTCAAAGACTGTCATTTGGTGCGTTTACGATATGCAGATTGCAGTTCCAATTAGATTGAAACCTCTATTTAGCAGAGTGGTTTTGTGAAATAAATAACTTTTGAAGAAGGCCTACTATATATAATAAATACATATTTTTCCTTCAGTTGCTGGCATGGAGCTTCCTGCCTTCCAAACACTTGCCCTGAAATGCTGATTCAGAAGCAGGCAGCATCCTTGGGCTCTTTACAGAAGAAATGTTTCTCCTTTGCTTTCCTGGCACAGGGATTTCATTCTTGATTTACAGTGCTCAGCTTGTTAGCGCCAGCGAAGGGGGGCTGGTGTGAAGGTCATCATGTCTGTCTTGTCCTCTCAGAGAGAGAGTGAGGGGGGGTGTGTTTCTCCCTGTGCGCTTGCGGTGGTAGTCGTGGGGTTCAAGTGCCCCCCACCCCCGCCCCGGCTTCTGTGCGAGGGAGTCGGTCAAAACTCTGGCGTCTCTCTTTTTCCACCCTCTGTACTCCCTGTCATTCAGCAGGGGGTGAACGATTTTGAAAGCCTGATTCAGAATTTCAGGAAGACTAGTGGCACACCTAGTAGACAGCTTTCTCCCTACACCCCTTCTCATAATCTTCCCCTTCTCAGGCCAGCTGTGACAAACTGACAGAAAATTAACAGATCGGGTCCTCCTATTAGGTGAGTCCCTATGCTGGAAGCCGCTCTGGCTTTATGCAGGTCCTTTAGCAGCTCCGTGCGTGTGGGTGGTGGTGCTCTAAGTGGTCCTAGCAGAGAGGGCAGTGAGTGCTGGGGGGAAAAGCAAACAGAATGCTCTTTGGAAGAGAGAGTGCTTAAAAGAGAGAGAGGGGCAGTAAGGTACCCAGCTTGAAAGCACCTGGGGGAAATACTTGGACTTGCAGGGTTGCGGTCCTGAACACCACCACCTGTCTCAGGGAGCGGTGAGCTGGGTTATAACAGGATGCCTGATTACAAAGAACATTTTGAAGGCCACTTAGTCCCAGGTCAGACTGTGCATTAAGCTTGCTAATCCTTTGCCGTAACACTGGACTGGAATTGTAAAACTGGAAGTGCGCAGTCTGTTGTGTCTCAGCTTTGGCTTTAAATATTTCTATACGATGCTGCCCTGTGTGGCTTTTTCTCAGCTACTCAACTTCTCTTTCTCCAGTGGAAAGAAAAAATACATCATGAGAATATTTTCGTCTACTCACCAGTGACTTTGAAAACTACTTTTCTACTTCTATTATGTGGTCACTTTTCTCATCTTCATGATTTGAAATATTAACCTGTAGATAAATATAGTAACATGTAGGGGCTACACATAGGTTTTGGTCCTAGGGCCTGGCATGTTGGAACAGAAAGAAACACCTAATTGCATCAAAACCACTCTAAGTTCATGTATGTGGAGCCCATCAAGCTGAAAGCATCCAGACAGCATCTGCTGTTATCAAATCACTCATGAGTCCAGCTAATTAAAATAAAGCTTCATTTTTCTGAACCATTGTTTGGCAGGAATTCGAAACGGGTCTAACCCAATTTCTGCGTGTTTATGAGCCTTTATTATATCAGAGGTACTTTTCTGTAAATGTACAGGGCAGCGTTAAATGAATTGATCCACGCAGTATCACTGTAGACGCACTGTGGACTTGCTAATGATTTCCCTTCCAGCTTTCTGGTTTCCAGACATACTCTGTAAAGCTTTATGTTCTCTTTCTCTATCCTCTGCTCTTTGTCCTCCGCTTTTTTTTTTTTTAATTAACTTAAAAAAAAATTAACCTTCTTTTTTCTTTGAAAACAGGATACACTTTATATTTGTTCCCTAATGAAGTTTTCTTTTCCATTTCTCTTTGTTTTTCTTTTTCTTCCTCTCTTCCTGTTTTTGCTCTTCTTCTAGGGGTTAGGATTTGCCTCTCTTTATTTCTTGCTGCTTTCTATTCCCTTCTTGTCCCCCTTTCTTAAAAAACTTTTTTAAAAATTTGTTTTATTTATTTATCTTTGGCTGCGTTGGGTCTTCATTGCTGCGCACGGGCTTTCTCTGGTTGCAGCGAGCAGGGACTACTCTTTGTTGCGGTGCGCGGGCTTCTCACTGCTGTGGCTTCTCTTGTTGCGGAGCATGGGCTCTAGGCACGTGGGCTTCAGTAGTTGTGGCATGCAGGCTCAGTAGTTGTGGCTCGCAGGATCTAGAGCACAGGCTCAGTAGTTGTGACACATGGGCTTAGTTGCTCCGTGGCATGTGTGATCTTCCCGGACCAGGGCTTGAACCCATGTCCCATGCATTAGCAGGTGGTTCTTAACCACTGTGCCACCAGGGAAGCCCCTTGCCCCTTATTTTTCTCTCTTCATATCTCTCTTCCCTTTTATGTTTCCTTTAGTGCCTCTCCTCTAACCTTCTCTTCCTCCTTTCTCTCTTCTTTCCACCTCCTCCAATTTTCCCAATAAAAGGTTTATACCTTTGTCTCTACATGCAAGTACAGATTAGGGCAGAAAATGGCTGCCTATGTGAGTAAAGGGATCTGGCTGTTGGGAGATGAGGTCAGCCTGTTTTGCTTCTCTCAATTTGCTTGCATACTTTATTTTAGGTTCTAAAAAGATTTTTCAAACCACGTCTACTCTGCTTTATAGTCTAATAATGCTACTTTGAAGATCAAAAGTATTATATAAATGCTAACTAATTATTCCTTGTAACACTTTGGTGAGTCCCTATGCAGTTATAGTTCCATTTTACAGATGAGGAAGCAGAAACAGGAAAGGTAAGCAACTCTCTGAAAGTTACTGAAGAAGTTAGTGACTGAGTTAGAATTAAGACCAGGTCATCTTTGGCTTTGATTCTTTTTTAAAAAAAATATAAATTTAGGACTTCCCTAGTGGTCCAGTGGCTAAGACTCCACACTCCCAATGCAGGGGGCCTGGGTTCGATCCACGGTCAGGGAACTGGATCCCACATCGAAGATCCTAAGTGCCGCAACTAAGACCTGGTGCAGCCAAAAATAAATAAATAAAATAAATATTAAAAAAATATATATATGTAAATTTATTTGTTTATTTTTGGCTGTGTTGCGTCTTCATTGCGGTGCGTGGGCTTCTCATTGTGGTGGCTTCTCTTGTTGCAGAGCATGGGCTTTGGGCACACAGGCTTCAGTAGTTGTGGCACGTAGGCTTCAGTAGTTGTGGCAGGCAGGCTCAGTAGTTGTGGCTCGCGGGCTCTAGAGCGCAGGCTCGGCAGTTGTGGCGCACGGGCTTAGTTGCTCCGCGGTATGTGGGATCTTCCCAGACCAGGGCTTGAACCCGTCTCCCCTGCATTGGCAGGCGGATTCCTAACCACTGCACCACCAGGGAAGTCCCTGGCTTTGATTCTTGATTACCACCTTCTGGGAGTTTACTTTTCTCTCCATAAGGATCATATATCTTTAAGATGAGGGTGAGAGAATACGAGCCCCTCTGCCCTTCTCTTCATGTACTTTTAGCCTTCTGAAGTTTCATTTGTAGTCTTTAGATGTTAAATGAATTTCTAGGTAATTCCTGGGAAAGAAGGATGCCAAACCACTTATGGGCTGGTAAAAACTCTGTCCATTATAGTCTCAAAGCAGAGCGCTCACTTTCTCTTTCCAGCGGCTTCCAGTAAGTGGGCCCACGTCACACGCGCTGGCCCCGGTGATCGTAGCATTGTAGGAAGCACTGCCATATTTGATTGAATTTAGCCATTCTGGAATGACGTGTGTGTGAAGTCGTCTCTTGCATTACTGTGGCCTTTATTATTGCTAATGCATTCTGACATTACAGGTGTAGCCTTGGCTCTCCCAGAAAGGGCAAGGCTGCTCTTACCAAGCTTAAGAGCATGAAACTGTTATACAGTGAAACGGGTGTTCACATTTAGTTAATAAGCAGAGTAAGGGAAATGCTTTTATAGAAAAGAGAGCCAAGTGACAGAGGCCTATCCTCATTCCTTACCCAGCATTATTTCAAAAAGTGGATCAGTTAGTAGTATTCTCCTACAGAAAACTAGAGTCAATGGATAGAAGGTTCAGGAAAGCAGATTTCAACTCAGTTTAAAGAAGGACTCCTGAAAATGAATTGATCATCTTTTAAGAGAGTGAGTTCTCTGTTCATTATAAGCATTTGAGTGGAGGCTCACTGATCATTTGTCAAGGTTGTTGAGGAGGGGAGTCCTAGGTCATGTGTGGGGCCGGATGGCTTTCCTCGTCCTAGATTGTAACTGCAGAGGCAGCATCTTTGCTTGTTCTTGGTTTTTTAAGTGCCTGGTGTGCTGTGTGGACCCACTGAATGCTTAGTAACTATTCAGTATTTAATCTTTGGCTTCCTGCTTCTTAACTAACTTGAATAAAAACTGTTTTTGTTCAGGTCAGGGAAGCCACCATCTCTGCCACCCTCCTGCAATAAGTCATTCTGGATAGCCACGTTTTCCAGATGGCCATCGAGATCCATATGAAAACAAAACAAAACACTTTAAAACTTTTGGCTGGGAATTACATAAAATGGGTTATATGCTTTCTCGCTTTATTAGGCAAAGTAGACTGTAATTTAATCCTGATGACTCAGTATCATCATTTTAGATGTACATGTTTATATTGTGTTGGAAGTGTAGCTCTGTTTTCAAAACCTGTTGAAATATAGATCTGTTGTGTATCTGCCCCTCCTCTGAATGACTCCATCTGTGCCAAATGACCCCGGACTGATAAACTTTTTGAGTTTTCTGTTTGCTTTTCATAGATGATTCTCTCCTGACATCTGTTGCTAGGCTTTTTTCACTATCTGGTCTTTGGTCTGTGAGTATCGCTTGCTAGCTGGCTCAATTCTCCTTTCTCATTTGCAGTTTTTAATCTTCTGTGATTTGGACACCATTTAACTAAGCTTGTATATGAAATAAATAGTAAGTAGTGTGAATAAATCTTTGCTATGTGTAATATATGTGGAATTTGTCATTTCTTTTTTGGCAACAGCGATTTCTTCTCTCTTTCCCTCTCTCCTTCTCCTTCTTTGTTGGTTTTCTCTTTTTTTTGATTGGGTGAGATTGGAGAGCCGAGCTCCCGAATGGTTGGTTCTGGTCCTTGACCCTCGCCCATTTCCCTGGCCTAGGTATCATAGGCTGCCTGCTGGAGTCAACTGGAAATTATAAAATGATGCAGCTTGGAGGGTCCAGAAGGCCATCTATTTAAGCCCTTATTTTACAGAAATGAAGGACTCTGAGGTACAGAGCGGGGGCGTGAGGGGCCGGGTTTGAGGACATAGCGTCAGGGTTGGACTCGGTGTGCAGGTTTCTTGAGACCCGGCCCACTTTCTGCCCTGCCACTCTGCCACGTTCTGTTCCCTGCCAACTTTGAACATTTATTTGTTTGGCTGAGCCGGGTCTTAGTTGCGGCACGCAGGGTCTTTAGTTGTGGCATGCGAACTCTTAGTTGCGGCATGCACGTGGGATCCAGTTCCCCGACCACGGATCAAACCCAGGCCCCCTGCATTGGGAGTTCGGAGTCTTAACCACTGGACACCAGGGAAGTCCCCGTTTCCTACAAACTTTGAGCAAAATGTGTGGGAATGAGGAAATAGAGCGTTTGTGTGAGGTAAAATCATGGAGGAAAATTCTCTGCTGGCTGTGGGCAGGTTTAGGATTAAAGTACATAAACCAGGGCTTCCCTGGTGGCACAGTGGTTAAGAATCCGCCTGCCAATGCAGGGGACATGGGTTCGAGCCCTGGTGCGTGCGGCAAGATCCCACATGCCATGGAGCAACTAAGCCCGTGCGCCACAACTACTGAGCCTGCACTCTAGAGCCTGCGAGCCACAACTACTGAGCCCACGCACCACAACTAGTGAAGCCCGCGTGCTTAGAGCCCGTGCTCCACAATGAGAAGCCCACACACCACAACTAAGAGTAGCCCCTGCTCGCTGCAACTAGAGAAAGTCCGCGCGCAGCAACAAAGACCCAACGCGGCCAAAAATAAATAAAATAAGTAAATTTATTTTTTAAAAAAAGTACATAAACCAAAAAAGCCTTCTGTTTGTTGCAGTGTTTGGCTGTGTTTGCACTCAAGGCTGATATTGATATTGTAGGAGAAGCTTTAATCCTTTCATTCAAATTTACAAGAAATGCTGTTTCCTTTTAGTTAAAAAAAAAAAAGTCCAACAGAGCATTTGATTTGAGGAACCGAAAGTCTAGAAAATGTATCCGGGAGTCCTCGTCAATTTGGGGCATAATGAAATATAAAAAATACTCAATAAAAGCTCCTTTATTACTTTAACTGTTTAAATGTGGAGTTTTTAGCCATCAGGTTAATGTTTTGGTCTCATTTTTTTATTTGATTGTGAGCACTTTTCCAGGTAGCTCTGCCACTAGAGCGCTAATCAGATTCCCACAGATGAATGGTGCTAGCTGCAGCCTGACATCACCGCATTTTTGCTTCGACATTATTTTATTTGGTTTTCCTGTAAAAGTTAATAACTCTGTGTCCATGTGTTTAAACAGGCAAGAAGAGAGAGAGAAAGGACAGTGAACAGAAAACCATGAGTGATGTCTCAGGAAGCTTTTGCCAGATTGAGGAGATGTAGGGATTTTTGTGATCTCAAAGTCTTTCACCCTAGCACAGTTGGGGTGTGGAGAATCAAGAAGATGGCAAAGCAAGATGGTGATTCTTAATCCTTCCGATAACAAAAAGTGAACCTCTCTCTCTCTGTTTCCCAGAGCTGGAAGGAATTAGAAATGAGTTCCCATTGATTTAGAGGAGGAATAGGGTGCTCAATAGGACGGATTTGCTTAATGGTGAAAACTGTTTTAAGTTTTGCGTTAATTGTAAGTAAAATACATGCTCATTTTAGGTGACCAAGATTGCTAGGAACGTCAGATGGAGGGCAGAAAGACCTTCCTTTTTATTTTTATCTTCCTGTTAGAGGTAGGAGACCTGTACTGAGAGCCTCATGGCCAAGATGGCTCTGGTGTCTAATAGGCCTTTGTTGAATTGTTTACTTTTAAAAGTGTATTTGTTTATTGGAAGCTGAGGTTGTTGATAATAGGAATGTTTATTGTGTTTAGTGAAAGGTTACTGAATGGTTCAAAGCCATGATGATTACCATTTAATTCTTTCTGTGTGCAGCGGATTTTTTTGCTGAGCTAAAAATTTCTAAATTGGGGTTTACCAGAGGAGGCGACTAGACTGATATCTCTTGATTTAGATTCTCTTCCAAATTTACATCTTGATGCTAAAGACAGTCTGTGGGTACAAATCTGACAATGGGTACAAGAATCAGTTCCACAGTCCTTATCTTGGTGCCTCCGAAAGGTGTGTAAAAAGCGATGACTCATTCATCATCCGTGTCAGAGGCATGGCTTGTCTTGCTTCTCTGTGGTACACTCGTGTGGGTGAGTTACTCCTGAAATCAGCAAGAGAGGCCTGACCCATGTTAGATACCCTTTTTTAGACAGTTGAACTGGCCACCAGCTTACTTCATACGGATGTGACCCCACTTGCTGCCAGAGCTGGTTCCCCTGATCTTACTATCTCGGCAGAGGGTCTGTTCCTGTGCCCTCCCAGGGGCCAGTGTGCTTGGTGAAGAAGACGACTTTCCCCTGAGAGGAGCGGATTTCATTCGACTGTTTGAATAGAAACAGTTTCTAATTCCTGTCATCTTACTGTAAATTTGAAGATTTTTGAGTGCCAGCTTTCTCTATATTCTGAGTCCTACTTTTGGAACTCGTACTTCTAGTTTTTCCCTCAGGCCATAGAAGAATCTAAGATAATAGCAGGAACCAGGACTTGGTGGTCTTCTCTTAGTAGCAGATCTTAATCATTCGCTTTTTTTCTGCTTTCTAGAGGATCTGAAGACGATTTAAAGGCTACCCACATTTGTCATTTCCAAGTTTTTTCTTGCTATCTTTTTGGATTCGAGCTGTTTCTGAGCTGTGACTACTACTTTTTTGGTATTCAAATCTATTTTTTAACATTTAGTCTTTCTCCAACTTTCTTGTAGGATGTCTGGTAGGAGTGCCATTTAGCGACTCCTCAAAGTTTTAGGTTTTTGCTCTATGTGGGGTGATGCTAGACAGAATTCCCTGATCCAGAGCTTATCTTCCTTGGAATCCAGGAGCCCATCTTGTTGCCCTCAGAGCAGAGGGTGCTCAGCCATCGTGAAGGGACCCCGCCCTGCACCACCTGGTGGTCATCTATTCAGCGTCTAACCCCCAGTGATAACTTGACACGTGAAGGTGTCACTGTCCATCTTCGTCCCCTTCCTAGTCATCCCACATCTCAATAGTGCATGATTAGAGAGAGCTTTAACAATCTCTGTCTGGCCTGACTTCAGAAGTGGGAACTGAAGGTTCGTCTGCTGAGCATGCGAAGGTGCTGGAGTTTGGGAGAAGTAACCTTCGGAAAGCATCAAATTCAACTTGTGGTGGAGAGAAAGGGACTAAGAAGTAGAGGCAGTGGTATTAGGAAGGTCCTGGGCACTGTCTGCTACATATTTTTAGTGTTGGAGTCACCAGCCACCGCCACCGAGTGAGCTCACAGTTCTCCCAGGGAGCATCTTGGACACTGAGTCATTACATTCCTTTGGAGTGATTCAGCTCAACAGCTTGACACCTTCATTAATTTTACAACATGAAGTCTGGGTGCTCTCTGCTTCCTCTTTAACAGTGCAGGGGAATTAGAAGAATATGGAAAATACAAAAGCAAGGGAAACTGGAAAAAGGAGCAGTCAACGCGCTGTTGAAAGGCACCGTGTTAGGAAATGGAACTCCTTGCCTTTTCTTGGTATCTCCTGGGACCGAGCACCCAACTCTTGCCACACAGTGCTGGCACACATAAACCTTTTTCTTTTTGTTCCTGGCACACCCGCCACCCTCCAACTTGCAGCCAGCTCGTTTGCCTTCTCTGCTGAGGTCACTGCTACCGTGATCCGTGTATAATGGCATTTTCCTCCTCTTTTCAGTGTGGAGGCTATTACGGTTTCTTCTCTAAACAGGACTTCAAACAATTTGCTGCCAGTTGGATTTCAAAGCTAAGGAAAAGGCAAATGTCATCCTTTTTTTCTCTCCTCTTTGGGTAACTGCTTTGTTGGTTGCATCAAAAATTAGAGGGGCTGCTCTCTAAATTCAGGTGGGGATGCATGGGGACAGGCATTTAAATTTGCTTTTCTTTCTCCCTGAAGGAGAAAATCCTTTTCCTTCTCAACCTTTCCTAAAAAGGAACTTTGATCTTCTCAACCCAGAAACAAGGGTTTTTATTTCCTCTACGGCGAGCATGTGCACTACAGCGCTTTCCATGGCGTAGTTACGGTTGCCCTCTGCATCAGCAGCTCTGCTTGTCAGGCTTTGCTACTCAAGCACCAGCTCCTTTGGGCTGCAAGTTGGCACCCAAAGTACCCTCCAAAGTCACCCTTGTGTCCCTAAAATCACTGTCACTTGATATTAACTAGTGCCTGTTGGCTTAGGATGCTTTTTATTTCCACATACATTTCTGGAAGAACTAGTTTAATAAGATAACAAAACAATGACATTCTGACAAGTAGTTCATGCAATATTTTTAACTAGGGCCAAGAAGAAAAATTTACATGCAGAGATAGTTCACTTGGAAGGGTAGTTTTTGTGCATATGACGTTGCCACTCTTCATAAAGGCCTTTACTGCATATATCAATGTGTTTTAAGAGAGACTAGGGTCAATAATGCATGCTGTGGAATTCATGCAGATTTACACAATAGACCTTAACAAATATTGTGTTCTATCATGTCAACTCGTGCTCTTCTACCAGAGATGTTTTATTTCTTTAATGTGAAAAACAAAAGGACAGAGGAAAGTAAAACAAAGGAAATTAGGGCCCACAGCTTAATTAGTGTAGGGTTGTAACCCAAACCAACAATGGGAAGGATACAGTGACAAAACCCAGGAAATTCCAAGTTGAAAGAGAGGCTCTTTCCTTTAACTCCTTGAGCGCCAGGGCACTCGCTAGCTCACTGCACACCCAGGTGCAGGAGGCTGGCTCAAGTACAATTCACTGTCTTTATTTTTGAACTTCCTGGCTTTTGTTGACTTTCCCCTCTCCTTTTCCCCCTCTGATGTAAATGAAACATACCTTTGTGTGTGTGTGTGTGTGTGTGTGTGTGTGTGTGTGTGTGTTAATTGTAGATAAACGGGCGAAAAGTACCTCTTGATTTTGTAACCCTCAGAGAAGGAGAAAGGGGGGGGAAAATCCCTGTCACTGTCATCTGTTCATTTTTAATGAGCAATTTTAAAAATTGAAAATAAAAGAGGAAAATGAATAGGTGTTGAACCAGCCCGTGATATGTAAATGCCAACTAGTAATTACCTAAAACCTCAATTTTCATTCTGTTTCATCTTGCAAAACATTTCATTTTCCCCGAGTGAAAACACTTTGTTCGGGCTCGCGTGACGGCTAGGGGGCACTTTGGCTCCGCGCTGCGGCCGCCTCGGCATGGCCGGCTCAAGGTTATTCCCCTCTTGCCATTCCAGTGGCTGTGCTCCGAGCGGGCGTGGTGCCCTCCCCCCACTCCCACGAGTCTGGTTTCACGGAGCCTTGTTCCTCCTTGTCCTTGCAGAGGATTGTATTGAATTTTGGCTGATCGAGCCTTCCTCTGCATATTAACTTTCCCCTCTTACCTGCCTGCTAGACCCTCGGCTTCCCTGAGTTGCATTTCACACTCTGAGAGCAGCTTTCTGCCAGACTCCCTTTCTCCTTTGGAGACTTCAAATGCAGCAGTCTCTATATTCTGTTTATTGCTTCCTCTTCTTCTTCCCCCACCCCCTTTTTTTTTTCTTTTCATTTTGGCGTCTGGGGACAGCTCTCCTGCCACACTTAGAAAGATGATTCTGACATTTCTTTGGCATACTCATAGGTTTTCTCTTACTCTGCTTTAGGATCTGACACCTTTTGGATGTATTCGTGCAGCATCTTGGAATGTGGCTTGGGGATGCCCCTGCTTCAGGGTGGTTGCCCTCCCCAGCCTGTTCCCTACCTAGAAAGAGGGCAGGTAGAAGTGAGAAACAACGGTGAGCCTGGCTGGGACTGTCAGCCGCAGATAAGAAAGAATTCTGGATGCAGAAAACGAGAATTATGTTGTCCTAGGACCCTGGATCCGAGAGTGCTTTGCCTGGAGTCTCAAGGAACACGGCCTCTTTAGTGAGATATATAGCTTCATAATTAGCCCGTTGCATTTTTCCACGAGTGCTAGCATCAGCGTTCTACGATGTGTTTCTCTGATTAACAGCTGCTTTGCAACTATTTCCTTGTGCCACCGATGACCATATTTGTCAGGGAACTCCTGACAGAGTACTGATTTCTTACTAAAACGCAGTATTTCTGTTTGAAGAGGGTTCTCTCATTCTAGGCACTGCCCGGCTTTTATAGTCAGTCCTTGTTAAACCTTGAGTTGGCTTTGGTCTAACGCTTGTTAACAGGATTCTGGGTATCTATCTACTTCAGAGTACGAGCGTAGGAACCTTTCACGGGCAATTTAATCTTCTCAGATGCGCACGTGTGGCGCTGCAGTGTTGGAATGGGGTTTTGGGCCCGCGTGTTGGTCATTTTCTTTTGCCCTCTAGTTGTGATCTGTCTGGGTTAAAAAGGACTTGGCTTTGGTTGTTAGTGTCATTAATTTTTGAATATTTTTAGTATTTTAAAATGGCTATTAAATGCTCACATTTTTAGGAGATAGATGTTTATGTAGCACACAGGAGTGCCGGAACTGGTGACATTCCAAATATGTGTCACTGGAGACAGTGCATCAGGTTTACATGTCAGGTGCAAAGTGCCAAGGCTCCCTCCAGCCCCAGGTTCGTTATTAGGCAAGCTCTGTTCTCCCGTTCCCCTTGTGCAGAAAATACAGTGTGCATTCTGGAGATTACAGTGTGCAGGTCTTTTGTAGGAGAGTGGAAAACACCTAGGAAGCATCTCTTGAGTGAGGACTGTCAGGAACCTCGCTTCCTCTCACCAGGGATTACTTACCCTACACAACGCATTTAACAGCACATAGTTCATCGTAGATAGCCCCTGAGTATCCTGTATTCCACTGATTTATACAGTTACAAATCCTGGTCTCTCAAACACAGATCTCTCTCAATTGGCCAATCATCTTGGATCCAAAGGTGTTTTTCAACCTGAAGTCCCCTCCTTTTTTCTTGGGTTACTGGAAGTCACTCCAGTGTAACCACTGCAAAGGCAAGGATTTACTCCTCTTTGTACCTTGATTTATCTCTAGCTTTAAGTGATGAACGGTGAAAATTAGCAAATTTCCCTAAAATTGCGGAGTTGATGGTGACAGGGTTGTTTTATTTTGCTTTTTGAAGGAGGGAGGCGGAACAGGGGGTCACAGGAATAGGGGTGATGAGAGACTTTACTTCTGTTTTCTTCTGAGTTCGTCTTCTTTATTTATTTATTTTTGCGGTACGCGGGCCTCTCACTGCTGTGGCCTCTCCCGTTGCGGAGCACAGGCTCCGGACGCGCAGGCTCAGCAGCCATGGCTCATGGGCCCAGCCGCTCTGTGGCATGTGGGATCTTCCCGGACCGGGGCACGAACCCGTGTCCCCTGCATCGGCAGGCGGACTCTCAACGACTGCGCCACCAGGGAAGCCCCGTCATCTTTATTTTTATGAAACCAGCTACTGGTTCGTAATTCACCGTGCACTCATTAAGAACTCTCTTAGTGCAAGAGAAGGGGAAAGGAAGGCCAATTCCATATTTATCACGGACTCAACAGCAAGTGGCTTCAACAACGGCATCAGGTGCTTTGCACCAGAATTTTCCCTGGCTTGCTGCACTCCCACAATGTGTGCAATAAAGTTCCCGCCTCCGTTTTACATCTTTGACATTGAGGCGGAAGATTTGGCCTGAATTTGTGTAATTTAGTTGGGCACAAATATAACCCATGACTGGTCACATTCATCTCCTAATTAGAAAATCAAACGATAGTACAGGACAGGCAGCAGGCACCCCATCATTTCACCCAACAAAAGCGTGTTGTGTGTGTTGGACCTCTGCAGAGGGAAGAGTCAGTTGAATTGCTTCATGAAGTTAATGAAAAGTGCCCAACAGTAGTCGAGTGAAAGATGCAAACCGAGGGCACTGTCAGTTATCTAGAGTGTTCAGATCGTTGCAGTATGGGGAAAGGTTTTGGGAAATCTTTTACCGTCTATGTGTGAATCATAGGGCTTGTAAACTTCTACGTTGGACGGGCCCTTTTCCGCCCTATTGAAGTGCCAGGTCCTTACAAGGAGAGAGGAGAAGAGTAAAGAGTAGCTGAAGAAATAATTAGCGGAAAGAGAGGGGTTTTCATATCTGGATATCTTTCTTATAAAGCACATTATGTTGAGGCTGTTAGTTTGGATGCTTCATATTTTTGCATCTGGCATAGTGATATCGGTGCTGTTAAATATGTGATTTGCCTGTCGCCTGCTTTTTCAGACAAAGATCAAGAGGAACGTAAAGAAGCCCCAAATATACTTTGTGTAGGTGTTCGGCAGTATTATTTTATATGGCTTGAAATTAGTGAATGGAAACTTTAAAAGAAATTGTTCATATTTTTGCAAGTTTGAAGTGTGCCGGGACTTTGTCAAGTTCCCGTTAAAATAAACACGTCAATTTCACCTCCCTTCCAAATTCATTTATCTTGCTTTTTTAAAAGGTGTTTTCTACTTTACCTGCTGTTTAAATTGGATTCGCTCGTTTGTGCTGTTCTTTGCTCCATCCCCCACGTTGTTCTTAAATGAATTACTCATGACAGAGCATTCCATCATTCCCTCTCTACAGCCACTTTAAGGAAAGCTCAGTGATCTAAACCTTTTAACCTATTAAACATGATTTTTCCCAATTGAATCAGACCCACCACAGGTGTAATAACTAATCATTTAAACTACACCTGCTATTATGTATTTTTAAGCCATTATGCGTGTTGGATAGATGATAATTCATGTTTATTGCATTGTCCAATGGATCCGTTTTGCCTACACTAGGCTGATTAATGTATTTAAAGAAATAAGAGATGCAATTTTTTTAAAAAAATTGATGGAATGCGCCAAGCACTGCATTGAGTGCACCATTAAACCCATCAGAACTTTGCTCTCTGACCAGAAATGCATATACCAAGGACTGTATTAAAAAAGCAAGGTGAAACCTGTGCGTTTTAGTGGTGGGATTCTGTGATCTTTCTCTGTCATGGAAAATTTTGGAAGGAGGAAGAAAAGGTTTACGCTTCTGCCGGTGAATGTCAGGAGCTGTGCTGTCAGCATCTCTGGCTTAAGACCTGCTTGTCCACAGTTCCTCTGACACCTGGGAAACGTACCAGGGCGTGTGGAGCCTGCCACACGACACACATGCCGTCATCGTCTTGTGCAGTGAAGGTGTATTTTTTCTCCAGGTGAAGAACAGTTAACCCCGAGGCATCTGAGCTGTGCAGATTGGCCTTAACCCCGTGGGGCCTGGGGTGGTGTACCTGTGGCTAGGCCTCTCCCCCTCTTGTTTTTCTCCTTCGCCACTTCCCCTTCGCTCTTATCCCCTCTCCGTTTTCTTTCGCCTTCCTTTCTGTTCCATCTCCTCTGCTCGTCCATCTGCCGCCTTCTTCTTCTCCTCTCCTGTTCCCTCCTTTGCCCCACTCCCTTTCCTTTTTCTCTCTTCTTTCTTCCCCCGTTCCCATCTCTTCGTTAGAATGCATCCGTTTTGTTGATGTTTGTCAGATTTTTCTTGATTTCGGTGCAACCTGAGGAGATCTGGTCGAGGGGCTCGGGTGCGTATATAGTTTTGGGGTTCTAAAATCTTGAACATCGATTTCTCTCTAGTCCAGAACTGGTTGGTTGTCACTGCAGTTCATGATGGTGGGTAATACACTCGCAGTGTTGGACAGATTCTAACCAGTCTCAAGGAGCACTCGTGTGTCTTATCACTGACAGGCCCAAATCTGCTGGTCTGGGTACCTGAGTCCGTCCTTGAGGGAGAGGGTCTGAGGCAAGCCTCCCATGGAGGGATCCCAGGGAAAGTATATAAGGGAATTGCCCCGAAGTTTTTTCTTTCTGATTTATCCTATCTTTTGTTACCAAAGAGGTCTGTCTGGTCTCAAGATTAAATTCATATAAAATATGAAGAGGAGATTTGTAACTTGTGTTCCATTTATAGCCACAGTACTTTCTGTTTGAATCTCTGTTCAACTGCTGCCCTTAGTTTGGGGGATCTTAGAAAACTTCCTTATATTTGGCCCCTTAGAAATTTTTTCTTTCAATAACTTACGAGTGAACTGCAGGGCCTGTTGGCTTTACCTGTACCTTGAGACTACATCATTCTTTTGGTTTTGATGAGATAAATAATGCCAGTCATTTACAATGGCCCCTTTCCTATTGAGGGGCAGGTTGGCATTTCCCACCTGTTGGACTTAGTGTCCAGGGTGGAGAGCAGACAAGCGGCGTGCAAGCACACACGCTTCGTGTGTGCTAAGTGGTGTGAAGGTTAATACCATCAACAGTTTTCCTTCCATCCCCTACGTGGCTCATTCATACATAGGAAGATTTCATGAAATAATATCATTACCAGAGGTAGGTAGATAATCTGTCGGTCTGCCATCTTGTAGCCATGAAACCCCAAACTTTGTCCTTTGAGGGCTCTTCAGAATTTAGCTGCATTGCATAAGAGGGACCAGTGTGAGTGGCTCTGTGTGTTGTGTCTTACAGAAGCCTTCCCAGCCAGTGTACGCTCAGCGCTTTGCCAGTCTCTGTCTCTACAGCATGGTCTCTTCCTTTCAGACGCTAGCAGTGTAGCTGGGGAAGCAGCCTGAACATTAGAAGACAGCACAACTGTGTCTTCAGTTACATGGTGCACACTGTAAGCACGGAAGAATTTAAGAGAGTGGGGAGACCAGAGATGACTTGCTTATTTAGGGAAGGCTTCGAGGAGTTAACACAGCCTGTGGAAGGGCTGTGCTGCTGCTGCTGCTGTGTGTGTAATGTTTACACAGGTAGAGGCAGGAAAGGGAGGCCTTCTAGAAAAAGGGCATGGTGTGCGCACAGGTGTAGGGACGTGGATAAGCACGGCCAGGGGAGGGCTACCTGCTGAGGAGTGTGAAGAATCAGCTTGAACGGGGAGAACAGGAAAAGATTCCTGCAGCTCTTAAAAGCTAGGCCGAGGGGATTAGATTTGATAGAACCAGATACAGGAAGCCAATGAAGGTAGGGAACCAACATAGTCTTTTATTTAAGCAGATTTTAAATGTGAGAAATAAGTGGTTAATTTGACCGCAGTATTGTGCTTATTTCGATGGACCTGGGATAAACTTGTAGGATTTTTAATCTTGAAATGCAGACTACTGACGTTTACTTTTCTTCTCTGTTTTATCTCCCCTACCAGATTGCCACAGCAGTGAAGTTTCTACAGAATTCTCGGGTCCGCCATAGCCCACTTGCAACCAGGAGAGCATTCCTTAAGAAGAAAGGTACAGGTTCCCCGTGGCCTTGCGCAGTGGCCTGCACAGAGGGGCTGGGGGCAAGGTGGATGGAAGCCACAGTATTGATGAATGATCTCCTATAGCTGTCCCACTGTTGTATGGGTGGGGGTGAGGGGACCCCCTGGTGAGGATGCAGCTTCTTTTCTTACAGTAGAGCAGAGGTGATAGGATTCAAATAATTGCGAGCACCAGACGTAAGGCCAACAACTTAGTCCAGGACAGCCCAGCACAGGCTGCGTTCAGCAGCAGAAGAGGCCCATGGATAAGGCTGGGGAGGACTCCTGCTTTCTAGTCTGTTCCTCTGATAATGACCCTGGCTGCAGAATGACTGGCTTTAGGTTAGGAGGTCAGCTGCTTCAGTAAAGAATGAGGAAGAACAAAAAGAAGGACGAGGGAGATGAGATGACTACACAAGGTCAGGTTAAGGTCAAGCTTGGGGTCAGTCTGATGTACGGATTGAAGTGGTAAATTACTGGTTTTATGGTATTTCTGTGAGCAGGGATTAAATGGATCTTGACAAATTCAATATTGTCCGAAGCAGACAGAATCTATTTTGGTTTTATTGAAATTTAGGACATGTTTCTTTTTTTTTGCGAAATATAAAAAAAAACCCAAATCAAACAAAAAAAGAAATCTGACTTTTCATTCTCTGAACGTTTAGTTTTCTGGAAAGCTAGGAAGTTGTTTAAAGGCCCTTAAACACCATGAGGGAGGGAAGTGAGTTTTCTACACCCCCTCTGAACAAAACTCTTTTTCCTTAAGGAACTGGAATGTCGGCCTCCAAACTCTGGGTTTTGAGCTTTAAGTCATTAGTGGCTGGAATAGAAGACAGTGTGGTTTGGTGGTATTTCTTAGGTCTGCTCCACGGTATCCTGCTGATGTGATGCCGCAGAACCTGGTCCCAGGGCTGCACTCGCAGGGTTTGGGCAGAATCAGCCCAAGCGTTTCATTCACAGGCAGCTGTTGAGAGGCAGCCTCAAGGCCAGTCCCTGTGACTGAGTTGAAGCTGGGCGCTTCCTGGTGGCGTGATGCTTGCCCCCATCAGTAGGAGATTATTAAAATTTGGAGTGCGTTGGCTGGCTCCCTCCGCTCTGCAGCCATCATGCCGTAAAAGAGTTTTTCCTTGAAATATGTGTACCTATGGGGAGTAATTAATCATAAAAGCTTAGGGATTTCAGCTCTCTCATCAAAGCATTGAAGCTGGGGAAAGCTGAGCCTAAAAGCTGTGCTGATGACCCGGGGTAACCTGAGACAAAATCTATGGTTGCCGAGAGATCCTTCGCCCCAGTGTATTGTGCAATATTATAACTGCCTGATCTTCTCTTCCACTGACAATGACCAGTTATTCCTCATTTTCTCTCAAATGCAGCTGGGTTAGAATTTCATTTGCAGAAGGTATTTAGAGCAATTTAGAGACAAATGTCTCTGGTGTTTGCTCGGCACTTCCCCACTGCAGGCTTTGCTGAGCAGTTTGAGTATCAGGAGCTCCATCTAATCTGTTTAATTTTAATAAATCCCTGACTGGGAGAGGGAGAGAAAAAAAGAAAGAGAGAGAAACTCTGGGCCAAATAATACTTCTTTTGACTTAGTTGGCCAATAATTACTGTAGAAACTGTTCTGTACAGTTATTATTTGTTGCTCCTTAAACAAAAAACCCAAAAAACAGCAATCAATTAATTAATTCAACTAAGAGTGTTTACGCTGCGCTGAGAACAGAACAGACAAAATCCCTGCCCTCTCAGAGCTTCAGTTCTACCAGGGGAAGGCAGACGCAGCCAGTGCTGTGTGGGAATGGGTTGCACTTCTCAGTGGGGTGATTAGAAGGTGTCCCTCGGGGAGGGTGACATGGGAGCGAAGACCTGAAGGAGATGGGTATTTGTTGGTACAGAGCGGGCAGAATTCCTTCCCAACCCTTAATGTGGTCTAGAGTTTTTAGAACTTTAGGCAGCAGGAAACTGGAGAGACATCCTACCTTTCTTCTTCTAAAGAGAGTTTACCCCACACTCAAACCTGGAGTCACTGGACTTAATCACCCATCCCCATTATCCTCTCAAACGCTGCTTCAGTCAGTAATCATCTGCTTCCGAGTTGCATCCCAATAGGGTAAGTTCTAGCAGGACCTTTCCTGGGCAGAGAATTCCAAGGTTTGATCGGCATCTGGGGAAGAAGAGCCCTCTGTGGATTTAAACTTCACTTTTCACATTTCTGGCAGTTCCTGGGGTCAGGCATACACGATCCCGGAGCTTGGCACCATCGCTGATGGGTTGAGGGAGGAGGGGCTGTTGTGAAGGAGCGCGTCTGCCCTGTCCCTGACAGCAGTTGGGAAGGAAAGGGAGTTGGCTCACTGGTCTTTGCGGGTACAGAGCATGTCTTGAGGGGAGGGACCAAGGTCCTGGCATCCTCCGGTCCTGTCTCCCCACAGGACCCGTTGCAGTGGTAGGTTGGAGCGCTGCCTTCGGACGAGCTCACAGCTACTGTAGTCTCGGCTTTTCCTAGCAAATGTCACTTCGGGGAATTGCATTGGAGCACTGTCTTGAATTACAATGTCAACTTTCTTTTTCTTTTTTTTTTTTTTTTTAATAAACATCTCGTTCCTGAAAAGGCAAATCCAATTTTGTTTTTCTTTTAATATTATTTAATATTTAATATAGAAATTGAGGCCCCTGTAGTGCATGTCAGTTCAGTGGAAAATGAGGGTTACTTTAGGCGCATCAGCTGAGGTGGTTTTATTGTGAACCCGCAGCCCCGAGCAGGGGCCTCGTCCCCTCTGTTACTGACAGGTTAAATGTGTGCCCTCTGAGTTTGGGGCTGGGGAGGCCAGCGGCAGTGGATGGGATAAGGTTGGAAGAGCATTGGTTTGCAAAGGTCTTTTGTGTTCGTGTTTTTTTGTTTTTGTTTCTTCGAGATCTCTTTTGGATGCTTTAAAGTCTGAACATGGAGTCATTAATGAGAAACATGACGTTATTAGAATCATTTATCATTTTCTTTGAAGCTTCTACTGCCAGTTTGTGTAATTTACAACATTTCTTTCTTTTATCGGGAATTTTTTGGATGCAGGAGCAAAGCAGCTGTTCACCTTCAGAGTATTAGAATAAGTGTTTTTGTTTTCCTTCCAACCGCTTGATTCTGCAGATGACATCAACTGCAGAGTCAACCACACATGAAGATAATTGGCCTGTGTGTGGGGTGTAAGCCCTCATAGAACTGGTCTATATATAGAAGTAGTTCTTGCCAGGCAGGGATCACATCTGGGGCTTTAAGCAGGCTGCAATCCAGGAGGTTGGAGTAACTTAAAAACAGCAGTAGGGTCAGTCCAGAAAGCTAGAGGCTTGGATATTGTTGTCAGTAGGCTTATGTTGACTTGACACCCTGTCTGACCACAAAATGCAGGAGGCAGTCTGCTTGCAGACACGTTTGGCAGGCTGGGTACCAGGTGGGTAGAAGCGATGCCTGTTGGTGTCGGGTAAAGAGGAAGCTGAGGTGGGGAGAAGACAGAGTCGTCTGTTAGCCCCTCTAATACATCTGTTGCCAAACAGGGTTCTAGAAAAAAGCTGAGCATCATCTGCTTTTTTGTGTAATTCTGCATGGTGGGGCCTGGGTGGTGCTGGCTGACCCTTCGGCTTATTGTGCCCTTCTCAGGTGTATAAGTAAAGGGCTGTATTCTCCCTCATGTAATAAATAGTCCCGGGTGGGGGGAGGGTGAAGGAAAACGAAACAAATAAAACACACCACCATGCTTTCTTATTCTAAAAGGTGAAACAAGATCTTATCTTTCTTCTGTTCCTGGAAGCGGAACCCCCAGTAGCAAAACTGCCTCCTTGCTGGAAATGAGCTTGAGGAAGAAACCTGATGGTCTTCACCTTGGTAGTGGGGTAGAGGTGAAGGGCTTCTGTCACTGGAGTATTTTAAGGGGGAGTGAATTCTTACACAGATTTCAATTTAACTCTCTTTTATTACTTTTCTTTTTTATCATTTACGTCCATTTCATGAGGTAGTTTGCATGTCCTTGAATGGAATCTCGTTACCATGAAAGCTTTTTTAGCATTGATTTCATAACAGTCTTAATTTAATAGCTCCATCATTACTGAGTAGCTCTGGGAGTGGGGCCTTGGCTTTCCAGGTCACTGACCTTTTAATTACAAACCTTGTTCTGATGGCCAGGTTATCGACTGGACAGCTCCCAGCTTGTGCCCCCAGGATGAAAACGAAAATAACTGTGTTTCCTCCCCCATCTCCAGGAAAAAAAATTGTAACCTCATGTGTTTCTAAAATTAATTTTCTCCTTCAGCTTTGCTTTATAATTAATTCTTTAATGTGTCTTAGTAAAGCCAGAGTATTTTTATAACGCTGTTTTTTCTAGAGCTTGGGTCCAGCGGATAGCGGGGAGGGGGCGGGGAAGGGGGACGAAGAGCTTGCCAGCCACCACCCCATGCTTGATCGGGCCGTTTCCTCGTCCTCAGAAACTCCTGCGGCTGAGCTGGGAAGAACAGTATGGGCTCGGTGAGGGGCTGTCGGGCCCTTCTGATTCTTTGTTAAAGAGATGTGGATTGTGGCACCAAGATGTGGATTCATTCCTGCATTTGCGGGAGTAATTGAGCCTTGTGTATCATGGACATTTTAAAGAGACGTTCCGTTCTGAGAAAAGAACAGGGTTGGATGAGTTTCCTTTACTGTGTCTTCGCTCTCTGCTAGTTTTGGGTGACTGGAGGGAACTGGGACCCTCCACGCGGGGTTTCTGCCCAGTTAGGAGCTTGGGTTGATCTAGGTTCTCCCTCACTGATGATGAAGAGGGAGAGAACAAGGGGAGGACTGTGGCCTGTAAGTAGGATGACCATCGGTTCTGGATTACCCAGGACTGTCCTGGTTTTAACACTAGAATTGCTACGTCTTGGGCAGCCCCTGAGGCCATACAAGCCTTACTCAGGAGTGAGAGCTACCGAGAGGGACAAAGCAAGTGTTTCTGGAAGCCGGGGGAGGAAGCCCACTAGCAGTTGGTCCCCGCGAGTTCAGCCTGCCGTCGAGTGGCATCTTCCTCAAACGTTGCCCGCTCGCACTCCCCTGGCCCGGCCCGGCCCTGCCCTGACGTGGGTCCAGTGCAGGGTGTCTCTGGCGGGGAGGCCATGCCCTGCAGGCGAGGGAGGGCGGCCGGAGCCGGCGCAGACAGGGCTGTGTGTGGCAGCCGCATGCGTTCCCGAGGATGATTGAGCATCTCCATCCATCTGTTGTGAACGGAAGTCTTCCTTCCCTGCCAGTCTCGCATCTGCATATCCGTCACCTGCTGTTCTGGACCAGCCTATTCATCACACTGACTGGTGTTCCCCCCATCAATTTTCCAGCTCCCCTTGTTATCCAAACTTGTCTTAACTCCACAGATTTTTCTCAGCATCCAGGATGAGAGCTAGAGCAGCCAGACTAGCTGAACACCGTGGCTTCCCCATTCAGAGGGGAAGCTGGTAGCACTTTGCTCACTGCCAGACGGCTGAGTCAAGTGGGTTTCTGCACTTCACCCTGTGATGAGGGAACAGTAGCTCTGAGGAGCTTGGAGGGGGAACCAGCTCTTTTAGATTTACTGAGTTGTTTTGAGATTTTCTCTGAATATGAAGAATGACTCTTCCTTTCTTAACTTGTGTGCCTGGAACAATATTACAAAGAGCAAAGCGACACCATCATGTACAGTAGTATCATTTTTAAAGGTTTTTTTTTTTTTGGAAAAGGTAAGATATGTACATGGTTTCAGAAATTCAAGCAGCGAAGAAGGATAGACGGTGAAGAAGTCTTCCTGTCTTCTCTCGCTCCTGTCCCCCCCCCCACCATCCTCTGTCCCAGAGGATGCTGCTGTGAACAGTTTTTGTGTATCATTCCAAAGATCTATCCATATAAAAGCACGTTAATATTTATTAACATAAACACCTTTTAAATACAGTGGTGGCATATTTACACTTTAGCTTATGCTTGCCATTGTATCTTGGCACTCATTCCACATTAATACATGCAGATTTGCTTCATTCTTATCAGTGGCTGTGTAGTATATTCCATTGTATTCCTGTATCATAATTAATGTTTGAGTCAGTCCCAAGTTAGTGGACATTCAGGTTGATTCCTGTCTTTTGTTGTTTCAGACGATGCCTCAGTGAATATTCTTGCATATACATTTTCTTAAAATTTCAGGAGATCGTGTCCCCCCCCAAGAAAATAAAACTGTTTTCTAACATAAACATGACTATAGGTAGACAGAAATTAATAAGAAAAAACAGTGTAACAAATTATTATTAACACTTAGTACAGATTTGGATTCTGAGGGGACATTCTGGTCACTGGTTACATGAAAAATGCTTTCTTTCTAGAAGAATCCTTTTTTAATCCCATTTTTTGAAGGGATATGGGCTCATAAATTTTTGATTCAAAATAAACATTCAAATAAATGGAAAGCTTCAGAAACTTGAAAGTTAGTACCTGTTTTCAAATGAAGTACAGTTCATCAGTATTCATGGGGGATTGGTTCCAGGACCTCCAGGGATATCAAAATCCAAGGATACTCAAGTCTCTCATATAAAATGACACAGTATTTGCATATACCCTACACACATCCTCCCATATACTTTAAATCATCTCTAATTTTACTTACAATACCCAATACAATGTAAATGATGTAGTTGCCTGTGTTCGGCAGATTCAAGTTGTGCTTTGTGGAACTTCCTGGAATTTTTTTCTCGAATACTTTTGATCCATGGTTGGTTGAATCTGTGGATGTGAAACTGGATATGGAGGGCTGACTGTCGTCCCTCAGTATCCAAGCAGGGGTTGGTTCCAGGACCCGCCAGGGATACCAGAATCCATGGAAGCTCAAGTCCTGTAGTCTGCCCTCTGTATCCAGGTTCAGCATCCATGGATTCAGCCCTCCTCGGGTTGTGTAGTACTCTAGTATGTATTGACAAAAATACGCATTTAAGTAGACTTGCGCAGTTCAAACCAGTGTTGTTCAAGGGTCCACTGTATGGCTTAGTTTTCTTTTGTCGTAGTTGGATGTGTGTGGGTCCTGGGCCATAGGTTAGGTGGTCAGCCTTTATTCAGTGCCTGGTGTGTGCAGAGTACTATTTATTACATTAGGGCTTCATGAAAGGAAAATGAGGTACTTGTTTTACAGACTTCGAAGCTCCTTGGGAGGTGGCAATGGATGCTGAGTGCTTATCAACCCTATCTATGTCTGTCCATGAAACATAGCAGTACCTCAGAAGTCAGCAAAATCTGATGAGGGAGCCATGGAGTATAAAGCTCGGTAGGACTGTGAGCTCCTCGAGGGGGATGACCAAGTCTCACCCTCCTGGCGTCCTCAGCAGTGACACAGCAGCCTGGGTCAAGGGCTCATGAACGAGGGGTTGAGTGACTGGGTGACGAGAGTTAGAAGACACTTACTGGGGAAAGTTTCAAAAGGACGTCAGTTTTCCCTAAGTCTACAGTTTATTTGTTCACTCCTACATGCCTGTAAAATGGTTTCAGAATTGCTATCCCATAGGCCTTTACCCAATACTCTAGTGTTTATCTAAACAGTGTTTATATGCAGTTCTTTTGTCTTTAGTCTTATTGAATCCAGTGAAAACACTCTTTTTTCAAAGTTACTTAGGTCAGCAGAGCTCAATTTTGACCTAGACATTGAGGGAGGCAGTGGGTGTGGATGGTCGGAGAGGAGCGGGAGGGGCATCGTTAGCGAGGGGAGGCTCATGCAGAGACACGCGTGCAGTTGGCTGGGTTGGCCCATGGGGTCCTCGAGAAAGAAGAGAACCGAGGTTGGTGAGATGGGCAGTGAGCAAGGAGCCAGTGTTAGAACTCAATATTATAAATAACAGTTGAGAGCAGTTTCTGAACCGGTTGAAACTCTGTGAAACTCTATTTGAGGACATTACTCTGGGCTCTGTATTTAAACTGAATTGGCCTGCCGATAATAAGACCAGCTACAAGGAAGGTCCTGCCAAGTCCTTTGTTAGGTGTGGAGGGTAGCCGTAGAAATGGAAATAGAAATGACAGCATATTTATGTAGAGAACCTTGTGGTTTACAAAACACATATATTAGTTAATTTCTTCTTCACTGTAATCTTCTCCGTGCTTATAGGCAGGTTAATAGATATTTGTTGAATGAAAGACTACATGATTTAAATCTCCCATTTTACAGATGAGGAAACTGAGGCACAGAAAGGTTCAGTCGTGCAAATTAATGGCAGAAATAGAACTAGGACCAAGTCGTCTGACTAGAGTTCTTTGAACTATACAATCTGCTTTCTGGAGAGGAAGGACAGAACCACAGACATGGTAGAAAAGAAGAGTTAGCCACGCTCAATAGTAGACGGGATGTGTGAGGTGAAGGAGACGGGACTGAAGGTGACCCTCAGGGTTGTTACATTGTGTTAAGAGGCTTTATTGATGTGTAACTGACATACAATAAACTATACATATTTAATTTGTACAATTAAAAAAACTTGACCTATGTATATGTACCTGTGAAACCATTGCTGTAATCAAGAAAATGAACACACTGGGACTTCCCTGGCGGTCCAGTGGTTAAGACTCCACACTTCCACTGTAGGGGGTGCGGGTTCGATCCGTGGTCAGAGACCTAAGATTTTGCATGCCATGCGGTGTGGCAAAAAAAAAAAAAAGGACATACTGATCACCCCCCAGATGTTTCCTCATGCCCCTTTGTTTTCTTCTTCCCCCAAGCCCCCAATAACCCTGGTTCCCAGGCAGACCCTGATCTGCTTTCTTGCACTGTAGATTAGCTTGCATTTTCTAAAATTTTATATAAATGGACTTGTGTGGTATGTATCCCTTTTTTGGTCTGGCTTTTTTTTTACTCAGCATGATTATTTTGAGATTCATCCATGTTATTACATGTGTTAGTGGTTCATTCCTTTTTCTTGCTGAGTAGTATCCCCTTGTTTGGGTATCCTGCAGTTTGTCCATTCACCTGTTGATGGACATTTGAGTGGCTTCCAGGTTTTGGCTATTAAAAGTTAAACCTGCTATTAACATTTCTGTATAAATCTTTGTAGGGACATATAATTCCTTTTCTCTTGGGCCAGTACTGAGGGGTAGACTGTCTGGATCATATGGTAGTTACATGTTTAACTCTTTAAGAAACCTCCAGACTGTTTTCAAAAGTGGTTATTCCATCTTATGGTCTCACCAGTGGTGGATGAGTATACCTAGGGTTTTGAGCCTGGAGAAGAGGAAGCTGCAGGTGTTATACTTGTAATTTGTTTTCAATATTAATACCACATGGCTTTGGAAGCGTTCTTTTCGAGTGACTAAATAATAGGTCCAGTTTGAAATACTTCAGCTTGGGATGTAATAGGGCATAGACTGCCTGGGTTTAAATCCCAGCTGCACCACTTTCTCACTGTGTGGCCCTGGGTAAAATATTTAACCTCACTGTGCTGTGGTTTCTTTATCTGTAAAGTGGGGTTAATGATAGTATTTACTGCAAAAGTTTATTGTAACAATTAGATGAAAATAATGTGAAAAGTGCTTAGCAGAGTGCCGGGCACTAAAATAAGGGCTTAATTACCATTGACAGTGATTAGCAGTGTATGTCCTCTTAGAAGGTATATTCTTTTTTTTTGCGGTACGCCGGCCTCTCACTGTTGTGGCCTCTCCCGTTGCGGAGCACAGGCTCCGGACGCGCAGGCTCAGCGGCCATGGCTCACGGGCCCAGCCGCTCCGCGGCATGTGGGATCTTCCCGGACCGGGGCACGAAGCCGTGTCCCTTGCATCGGCAGGCAGACTCTCAACCACTGCGCCACCAGGGAAGCCCGGAAGGTATATTCTTAATAGGCCATAATCATTTTGCTGTAATGTTATGTTAAAAAGGTAAACTTGTTGGTATCATAAAAATTCATGCAACAGGAACCTCTAGGAGTTCTGAGCAGAGAGGAATTTAATGTAAGAAGTTAGGCATTTACTCCCTTATGAAAGGGCCGGAGGAGCGGACACAAGGCCAGGCCTCCAGGAGTGACTTCCAGAACACTGAAGGACTAACTTGCTGGGAAAGCTGCTCCCTCTGCTCGGCCAGGAAAGTAGGGAATGAGGAGGCTACCCCTTGGAACTTCTGAGTTCAAGAGCTCACCCTTTTTGCTGTGTTCCAGAGATCAGGAAGTCGCTGCTGCCACCACTGCAGTCATTGTGTCCTGACATCCGTAAAAACAGCGACAGCCCTTTGGAATATGAACTTGGCTTCTACCTCTGACAGAATTGCCTCTTGACCCTCATGAACGAAGCTGGAGGCTAGAGATTGGACACTGTAGTAGGAAACCTTGGTATTTCCAGTATTTGCTTGACAACGTCCTGGCGTTTGCAACCTCAAATGCAGCGCGTACAGGTCTTTTGCCTCATTTCCACTTTCTGAGTCACCTGTGAGTGCACCTAATTCCCAGCCAGAGTTCTAGTAGCCAAGGAGTCTGGGAAGTGTTGCTGTTAGTGTTCCAGCCTCTGGTATCAGAAGTCCCACTAGAAAGAGGTGGGAGTGGATGCTGAGTGCTATCAGAGGAATCCATAGGAGAAAAAAGATGCATAAATGCAACATAATTGCCCCCAAACAGGGTACCAGCACATTTATATCACAAGCCTCTTTCTTACTGAAGGCTTAACCTGGTATTTTTCAAGCCGTTTCGATAACAGCCTACAAAATGAGGGAAGCATTCATTTTGCTGCAAACGATGCTAACAGAAAGAGTCAGCCAAAAGAGAGTTCATGTTTTCAGTCTAGAAGCAGGTGGCAGTGGTTTATGTGTAAATATAAAGTATTTCATTCACCACAGAGCAAACTGTGTATATATAGGAGGAAAGGATACTTTTTTAGTTAACTGTTTTTGTTGTTTTCGAGAAGAGCTGGGCCTTTACTTGTTAAGAAAAGCAGTAGTGATGTATCTCCAGTTTGTTCCAGAGATAAATATTGATGTGTTCTGTATCACCACTGGCCTTCTGAGATGATTTTAAGAATACTTAGCCTTCCTTTCTGGCCTCACTTGGGGATGCGAGTTCTTCTAATGAGATTTGTCTGCTAAGGGTAGGCAAGGGAGTTTTCACCCGAGGGACTACGTGAGACCTGGGTCTGTTGGAGCTGCTGGAAAATCTTGGAAGTAGGGAGGGACTTCTGAAACTTAGCATAGGTAGAACTTAAGGCCATCTACTGAAAAATATTTTATGTTGATTGGACTATAATTAGAAAGATTTTTAATTAACTCTGGATAGTAGTCATTCACTAATCCCTTGTTATATTAACATTTTTGAGTCTATGCGTTATAAAAATAAATTTCTCTGCTGCTGCTGTGTGTGTGTATTAGAGTATGTGATTTGTGGAGAATAAATTAGCGTGCTTTTATTTTAAATGTTTGTGTGTGTGTGTATTAGAGTATCTGATTTGTGGAGCATAAGAGCGTGCTTTTATTTTAAATGTACTTTTCATTGTAGACTTGCTGGGTTGGTCAGTCAACAGCTTTATGTTCTTATCATTTTTGAGGTAGAGGTAACTCACTAAAGGTCTTCAGTAAGTAGAGCGATGGGGCTCTCATTCTCTCTCTCTCTCTCTTTTTACACACACATGCACACACACACCAGCTTATATTTAAATTACACTGAGAACTGAGTGACTGTACTGATTTTTCCATTCCAACTTTAAACAGACCTGTGTTTGGTTTCTAAAACATTCTGATAGGAGCTGGTCTTCTCAGATCTCATCCCTTTCATCAGTCAGAAGACTTGGGAATGCTCTAGTCTCTTACTGTTAATTATTCTTTTTAGATTTAAAGCCCTTTAAAGTAATCTTTCTGTAATTAGATTGTTGAGTAGATTGTCTTTAGCAGTATGGTGGTCTTTAAATTTTGTGTAGGTTTTCAGTTTGTTAAGTGATTGCAAAGGCTTTCATTCATAAAGTTGAAGTTTTCCTTATCATGGCATTTCAGGGGAAAAAAATCATGACCCCTGGTGATAAATTAAATATCACAACCACATAAATGTCATCTTTTCAGTGAAACCTACAGTGCATAGGAATGGGACTCTCTTGCACTCTGTTTTTGGCTTCAAGCTGGATCTGTACTCTTAACCAACAAGAGAAATATTTTGCCACCAACAGTGGTGAACCTGTGAAGCTGAAGAACAAAGCCATACCCTCTTCTGCTTTGTGAGTCACAAGCAGAATTGTCAATTAAATTATTCTAATTGCAAAATTTGGGGTCTTGGCCGAAAAAACACAGGTTGAGTTTGAAGAAGAGGCAGTTTAAAAAATCAGTTTAACTTTTACAAACGGAGCTAATTTGTACAGAATGTAATTGGAAGAGAGTAAATACAGAGTTCATGATGACCTCTTTTGAGTTCATTTCTGGTATTTACTTTTTTTTTTTTTTTTTCAAAGGCTGTCCTTTACGTAGCCCTGGAAAGAGGAGACTAAGTACTAAAATAGAAATAACAGAAAATAGCACTGTTCTCTGGAAGCCCTTAATACCTGATTTTGAAGGAGTTTTACCATTCATTCGTTCATCCATCCAAGTATTTATTGAGTGCATATTTTTTACTGTGCTTGTCCTGGGACTGAAACTATAATGGTAAATAAAACAGCATTCTGGGGTGGAGACAGACTCCCCCAGAAATGTGAAATGTGCAGAATTGTTACAGGTAAGCAAGGTGCTAGGACAGAGAACATGGGGACGGCTGAGGAAGGCTTGCTTTGGGGGGGTTGCTGAGACTAGAATGTGAAAAACAAAGCAGAGGGACAGCCAGCTCGAAGACGCCAAGGAAGGAAAGGAGGTTGACTTGATCTGGGAACCCATGGTGGGACTGTAGTTGTGAGTGAAAAGAAGAGGGACCCCTCAGCAGCTTCCACCTGGAGATGCCACTGGAAAAAAAAAGGTTCTGTTGGAGTTTCATATCCCCCAATCTGGAATCTTTCGTATCATCAGTTACCAAGTTCAGCTGTATTCACCATGCATTCCTAGTCTACTGTCTGCTGAGTGCTGTGCTAAGTGCAGTTGGGACACAAGTGGTCCATGCCCTCAGAGAACTTGGTGATGAGAGAGTAGGAACTACTTAGTAATACAGTTACTGTAACTTATAAGCAAGCCTGAGATGATAGATACAGACTGTATAATAACCACCAGCATATGTATTCTGCTTTATAATTTAAAAGCATTCTCACATGCATTTGCTCATTTAGTCTTCACAGTAACCAAGTTATTTCCTCAAAAAAGGTGCATGTGAGCGTGGAGATTTACGGAAGTCCACCATATTTGAGGAACGGGTCTCTGTCATCACTGAGTCATTGAATTTCAATGCACCGTCTGCTCATATGGACCAGGGTGCTCTCCCTGAAGAATCATATTATTAAAAATGAAATTATTTTGCCCACGCCATTTCATAGACGTTTCTATTATCAGGAATAGAAGATGAATTTAATTTTAGTTTTATTTAGTTCTGGAGGTTTTCTTCTTGCTGCCTTCCACAAGGGCACAACCCAGAGAGTCCATCCCGATGTTTGAGAAGAGGAAGGCCTGGACTTGCGGAGGATGGTTCTGTTCGAGAATACCGTTGACACTGGTGTTCTGTACGGAGCCTTTTATCAGGACAGGAAAGGGTAAATAGGGCTATCTCTGCAACGGCGGAGAGGTCGAATGGTTACATTACACAATCTTCTAGAGCATCTTGCAGCAAATTCATGGGTTATATTAAAAATTGCAATCATATCATTTTTTATAGTAAATTGCTGACCTTATGCAGTAGAATCAGCTTTATTGAATTTCGCCAAAAATGCGTTTATAATTCTGCCATACACACGTGATATTCATGTCCTTGCTGTCCATGTGGAAATGTCCCCATTTACGATGTTAACCAGATTAAATCGACTGTCTCCTGAGCTGCCGAGCCTCACCTTTAAGATCCAGTCTCAGGAGTCGCACCTCCACGGAGTAGCGCTCGCCTCCCTCAGTTCGGATGTCAGTGCACAGAACGCTGGAGTCTGGCACATTAGGAAGCCTTGCCCCAGTGGCACAGGTTTGGCCTCGAGATTATTTCCAGGTGGTTCCAGGGCAGTTAATGTATATCGTGTATGCTGAATGCTCACAAGCCTTACCATAATTACTGTTTGTTTTGAGGGAATGGTAGATATTTGTTTAAAAGGATTTCATGCTGAACCAAGAGTTTACAGGTACAGTTAGTTCTCAGCTATTCACTTGTGAATATTCATTGCAAACGTTTAATCTTAAACCAGTTTTCCTTTAATTCTCTGTAGATCTGCTCCCTCTCTAACCAGTGTGGGATCACGAGGCAAACTAATTTTAATGTTAGTCTAACAGAAGCACAATCAGGAAGTTGTAGTGCACATTTAAAGTGAAACGTCAGAGTTTTTAAGTTATCTGCTTTTTAGAATCATTTGCTTTGAGTTTATCTCTAGTTTTCATATATCTATTATCTACGTACCTATACATGTGTTTGTATAAATTGCTGGTTCCCAGACAATTTTGCATACAGAGGCAATATGATACAGTGGAAAAATCATCCATCCATCCATCCATCCATTTACTGACCATTTATTAAATGTACATTTTCTTCATGTCCCAACATTTATGCCAACACTGAAATTACAAAAATAAAGTTTAACATCAGAAGTCTAGTGAGATTCCATGGTATGCAAACAAGTGTAGGATGGGTGATAAAATGTTACAGGTGCTATAATAGGTATTGGTATAGAGGCCCAGAAGAGGGAGTGGTGGGTGAGGAGGACTAGCAGGGAAGGGTTAAAAAATGAGGAGGGTACCCTTATAGGAGTCCTCCGAGAGGATTAGTAGTCTTTAGGGTTTGGGGAGTGGTGGTGACTTTAATCCATGCCAGGGTGGGGTGGGAACGTAATCTCCAAGGAAGAAGTGATCTGGAGAATCAGGAAGCAGGCTGGTACGTTGGGGAGGTAGGCAAGGGTCAGAACTTACATGTGTTAACGCAGGGGTTTGGATTTTATTGTGTGGACAGCAGGGAAGCCATTGAAGAGTTTTATGTGGCGTAGTAATGGATCCTGTTTGTGTTTCAGGAAGCTTGCTCTTCGGGTAGGGTGGGCAGTTAGGAGTTCACTGCAAGAATCCAGGTGAGAAGGGCCGTTGTGGGGATGGAGAGGATGATGAATTAGGGAGAGTGAGGAAGTAGAATCTGCAGGAATTGGTGGCTGAATAGAATCAAGGAGTGAAGGAGAGGGAGGAATCCGGGCCTGGGGAGCTGGCCTGGAGGAGAGCAAGTGAAAGAGTGGGAAGAGTGCTGGGCCCAGAGTCAGATGGCGTGAGGGAAGGAGGCCTGGAAGGGAAGTCCTGTAGACCCCTGTGACGTGGCCAGGGATTCTGCGGCTGGAGCACCACAGTCAGTCTGTGTCACTGTCAGTCGTCAAGCTGTGCCGTGTAGGTCCCCTGGCTCTCAGAGTTGCTTCCGCAGGGTGACTGGTAGGCTTACTCCCTCCACACAGACATTAAGTGGTTTCACTGAAATCTGAGGCTCTCTAAAGAAAGAGAAGATGGCATTTGTGAAGCAAGTGTTATTTTATCTGGAAATGGCTTCTCGGTGAGAAGCCTGTCACTGCTTCCTGGTGAAACCTGCCTCTCCTGCCAAGAAGATGGTCCCACTGAATTGGACCATGGTCATCGTGGGCTGCTGCTCCCACTTGCCCCTGAAAACGTCCTCCCGAAAGCCCCTTCTCCCCCCGTCACCTACGCCTTATTTGCTCTTCTCTGAGTCCATCCATTTCTGTCATGTTTGTATGTATTCCCTGATCTTTCGTTCGTGACAGGTGGCTTTGCTGATGTGGCCTCCAGGGGCTCCCCGCACACTGGATGACATGGTGGTTACAATGACCTGACCCTGCAGGCGCCTTGGTTTTCTGGTAGCAGGTGGCCTTCTCGGTACCTTAACTCTTACAGATCGATGAGTCAGAGGGGTAAAAAGGTGTGGAGCTAAGGCAGAGAGCCCAGCGGTCGGAAGCTCCAACAGGAGAGAGGGTGAAAAAGATCTGGTTAGTACATGAAACGACTTCCTGGGAGATGATACTAATTTCCAGGTCACCTGTAAGAGGGGTGGAGAAGAGCATTTTGCTTCTTCAGGCTCCTCCTCTGGCGCCCGTCCAGCTCTCCTGTAGGGCTCTCAGGCACTGTAGCTGGAGAAGTCTTCCTTCCCAAGGGCTGCGGCCTTAGGCGCCCTTGCAGCTCCATCCGGTTCCATGCCTGGGGCCAAAGTCTACTGGTGTTGGCACTGAATTGTGATCTGCAGTTTCGAAAAGCATATAGGTTGTATACTTTTAAGTATATCTGAAAGCAGATTTCTTCTCTGTAGGCGCTTTGCTCATTTGTCTAGCCTTTCCACGGAAAACAGCCTCCTTGCTTGATTTGGGGCTGCTTTAAAGCACATGCTGAGCATCTCTGGGTCTCACCCCTCCTACCTCCTCATTAAAACCACCTGCAGGGCTGACCACCTCCCCCAACAACTTACACCAGCCCTATCGCGTCTCTCATTGGCCATTTCTGTCTGCGACCCTCGCTATAGCAGTTCGCTTTGGTGGCTTTCGCCTCTCCCTTCTGCTTTAAAAAAAAAAAACTTTAAATAAATATTAACTTTAAAATATTTAAAATGAATGGTTTGGACCTTTGGTATTTTTATCCACTCACCTCTGGTAGAGTCTTCAAGACATTGAGCCTTCCTCCTTCCTCCTTCCCTATGTACATAGTGGGGAGAAGGATGGGGAAAATTACAGAGAAAAACATGTTAAAAATGATTTTCAGTGTAAAACAAGACAGGGAAAAATCAATCTTTAAGGAAACCCCAAAAAAGCACCCTCATTACAGTAATTAAACGGCAGCATTTAACCTATCAGAATATGCTGTATGTGTGAGACAAGCCAGGGAGCTGTGTGTTTGAAATTAGAGCTCTAATCCTCAGGGAAGAGAATAGTTAAATAATTTGTTTTCGAGGTGCGAGAGCAGAGCTGGGAAGGTGTGAGTGTGTGCCTGTGCGTGTGTGTGTGAGTGTGTGCGTGCGCTTGTGCTCATGTGGGTGCAGGGCTGGGGCTGTGTTTACCGGGAATACCCTGGAGGTTGATATTTATCAGCACCTGTGTGCTGTCAAGAAGCACACAAGCTGCCATTGCCCGTTCGTTAGGTTTTCAGAAGAGCCCGGCGTCACCTGTGGCTGGGCATTGCATCAGAATAGTAGAACTTGCTTCATTCTGGCCCTCTGGGACTCACAGGAACAGGTTTGAGAGACAGGATGAGACAGACGGAGAAAGAGAGGCACAGGAATTAGGGGAAGGAAGAAAGCGGAATAATTTTCGAGAATGCACGGCACAGACTCTCCAGGACAAAGCATTACCGCTTGTTGGGCTGGCACTTGGGAAGGGTGGACATTTCGCAGAGCACTGGGCAGAAGGGATGGCTTACAGGCAACCTTCTCCATACAGGGGTCCCCTGCCAGTGTTCACCGCTGTTGGCAGGGTCCCTGTTGTGCCGTGAGGCAGTGTTGGGGTTTATGTGAATGATAGAGATTGGCACTGTGTCCTGTCTGCCCGCTTTAGTGGCTTAACCTCTGTCTTTCTGTACCCCTGGCTGGAGTTTGGGGCATTGTTCATGCCCTGCCCCTCTGGAAGCTGCTGCATTTCTCTCTAGATATTCTCAGAGCTGGGCAGCTGCAGTCGGAATTCCACAGGATAGGCTGCCACGTGGCAGAGGGGAGCCTGCCCATCTGTTCCTGCGCCCCTCATTAGGGGATGTGCTCTTTGGTGGCTTGGGGGGTGGGGGAGTGCTGAGACACCTGTGATCCTTTTAGGCTCCCAGTCTCTGGGGTCCCTGTGACAGCCGGAAGGGTTTCCATTATACTCATAAGGAGCCCTGGGGATGCTGGCTACAGTGTGATAATCGTCCCCTTGGAGGGCCAGAGGCGTGGTGTGCGCTCACCTCATCCTGGGGGAGTGCTGATGAAACCCGGACTCCGCCTCAGTGCCTGATTCGGGGCCGGGGGAGCGGGGGAGGTTGCCAGTGTTTCTCCTGGTTCATTATCGCCAGGCTTGCTTGTCTTTGGGGCATTTCATCAAAATGAAATTTTAAGTTTTCCTTAAGAACTTTGAAGAGCCAATGAGCCTGGTAGAAAATTTTCTTTAATAGCTCAGTTCAGCAGCACCCTTCACAGATACCAGCTGATTAATCCTCAGAGCGCCCTGGGGGCAGTGGAGGGGACAATAGTGGTTCTGGTGTTTTTTATCCCCATTTTATAGACTGAGAGACTGAGTCACCTGGAAGAGACTGTGGCTTGGGCCAGAGGGAAGGCGCAAATCTGGAAGCTGAGGTTTAGAGCTCCCTACCTTTTGGCTTCTGTTGGAACTACCTTAAGTCATTTAGGAAATCACCCTGGGTTTTGCCTTCCCATCCTTTTTGGTTTTTTCCACTTGCTGCTGTGTCTTAGACATAACTTGATATCCATAAGTATAGATCTCTATCGTCAGTTTTGATCACTGCCAGGTGTTCTGCTGAGAGTATATACCATAATTTATTTTAACCCATCCCCGTGATGGACATCTGAGTTATTTTCATTTTTCACCATTGTAACAGCTCTTCTCTAATATCCTTGAGAAATGGGTATTTTCTTACTTTTTGGGATTACCTTTATAGGGTAAAATCCTTTGAGTTGGAAAAGAAAATGGGCTTGTTTTCATTTTCCTGTGCTTTGCTGAACAGCCCCCTAAAGAGGCTGCCGCAGCTTCCAGCCTCAGCACCTAGCATGAGTTCCAGTTCCATGGTGTCCCGCTGGCCGGCTTTCAGGATTTCATCTTTCAGTTAAGCAGTGAAACTTCCTGACCTCAAGAGCTTAGAGATACTTGCCTGTTTGTTTCTTTTATCGTTTTAGTTTTCTTCTATGGAGTTTGTTTTGTTGTTAGTAGAGCAACAAGGAATATAACAGTTTTTTCCTCGGGACCAACCTGGTTGTTCTAGTATTCATTGAACAATCTATGTCTTCCCCTACTCATTTCACCTGTCACCCTTGTCACATACTAGACTCTTAAAAATACTGATGTGTGATCAAGGACATTCTTTGATATACTTTTTGTTTGTTTTGCTAATACTGCAGTGTCTTTATTACTAGAGATTTGTGACACATTTTATCGGTTACTATAAGTTGTACTCTTTCTTTATTGTTCTTTTTTAGAATATTCCTGGCTTTTCTGGCTCTTGTATACTTTAAAACTCATTTTTAGAATCACTTTATCACGTCTCCTCTTGTCCTTCTCGATCCCACCCTACCCCTACCCATGGCCAATTAAAAATAAAATCCTTTTGGGCCTCCCTGGTGGCGCAGTGGTTGAGAGTCCGCCTGCCGATGCAGGGGATACGGGTTCGTGCCCCGATCTGGGAGGATCCCATGTGCCGCGGAGCGGCTGGGCCCGTGAGCCATGGCCTCTGGGCCTGCGCGTCCGGAGCCTGTGCTCCGCAACGGGAGAGGCCACAGCAGTGAGAGGCCCGCATACCGCAAAAAGAAAAAAAAAAAAAAAAATCCTTTTGAAATTTTGATTATGATTCAAAATAGAAATGACTTTGGAAAGAATTGCCATCTTTGCAGTGTGTTAGTCTTTCCCTCAATGAATGTGGTGTATCTTTAAAGTAAAACCTGTTCTTCATTGGTGACATTTTACAAAGTTCTTGCATAGCTGCTGTGCATTTCCTTTATTTTTTTATATTTAAATACTTTTATTTAAAAATTATTTTAAGGGGCTTCCCTGGCGGCGCAGTGGTTGAGAGTCCGCCTACCGATGCAGGGGATACGGGGTCGTGCCCTGGCCCGGGAGGATCCCACATGCCACGGAGTGGTTGGCCCCGTGAGCCATGACCACTGAGCCTGCGCGTCTGGAGCCTGTGCTCCTCAACGGGAGAGGCCACAACAGTGAGAGGCCCACGTACCGCAAAAAAAAAAAAAAAAAAAATTAAAATATTTATTTTTAAAAATATGTATTTATTTATTCAGCTGTGCTGGGTCTTAGTTGTGGCATGTGGGATCTTTTCTCTTTTTTTTTTTTTTTAGTTGCAGCATGCAGGATCTTTAGTTGCGGCATGCTGGATCTAGTTCCCTGACCAGGGATTGAACCCTAGTGCCCTGCTTTGGGAGCATGGAGTCTTAACCACTGGGCCACCAGGGAAGTCCCTAAAATTTTAAAAAGTTTTTTAAATTAATTTTTTTATTGGCGTATAGTTGATTTACAATGTTGTGTTCATTTCTGCTGTACAGAAAAGTGAGTCAGTTTTACATACACATATATCCACTCTTTTTTAGATTCTATTCCCAAATAGGGCCTTACAGAGTATTGGATAGAGTTTTCTGTGCTATTCATTAGATTCTTATTAGTTGTCTCTTCCACATAAAGTAGTCTGTATATGTCAATCCCAATCTCCCAATTTATCCCTCCCCCACCTTTTCCCCCTGGTAACCACGAGTTCGCATTTCCTTTAATTCTAAGTATTTTTTATTTATTATTGCTGCTGTGGGACCTTGACTTTCATTATATTTTCTAACAGATCTTTGCTAATATTTAGGAAAGCTATTGATGTCTTTGTTGTTAAAAGTCATCACTGTATTCTCTTTAATAGTCCTAATTGTTCTTATCAGATCTTTTAGGTCTTCTCAGTAGTATATCATGTGAAAAATAGTAATATTTCTCACTTCCAGTGTTACATGACTTTATAATTATTTTGGCTGGGCCTTCCAGAACAGTATTAATTGAATATGTGTGCCCAAGGAGTAAAATGGGTCTGATTTCATTACCTCCTTCTCTTCAAAGCATTAATTTAGAAGTGAAGGACATAGGAATAGAAAAGAAGTAGAAGAGAAATAATCATCATGATCCCTAGACTTTTCAAAGCTCTTGTTCTCCATGGGTCTCTCTTTTTCACCTGTATTGGCCAGTATTTATTCTTTGCTCAAAATTGTTTGACGTGCTCATAGTGGCTTTGTATCAGAGGAGAAAGTCAACGTTATTTCTGTTTTTTCAGGCAGAAGAGCTGACAGTGGACGTGGCTTCCAGAAGTCACTTGGCCAGTTTAGCTTAATGAGTAGATGTTGAGAGTCACTGCTCCTCATGCGAAACAAAGCCCCACCAGGGAGCGGAATGTAGGGGCGCTGGTTCATCATCGGAGCTGCCATGTTTGCTTGCACCACTGCAGCCCTTCCTACAAACCGTGTAAGGTCTGAGTAGGAAAGGGCACATTTTTGCCTGAAAGAGCACATAAAACGTGAATCCTGTGGGACATCAAAGTAACTGTTTGTTCTGCAGAAGTGGATACCTCCCCGTCTCAAGGACAGTTATACTAACGGCAACCTCTGTGTCCTCAGGACACAGATTATGTGACAACGGAGCAGTGGCGTGTTGCGGGTAGGGCACGGGTGTTTGAAGTCTCGCCGCGTCTGGTCCCCTCTGTGCATTGCCACCAGATCATAAGATCCGAGCTCTGCTTTTAGCTTGTCTCTTCCCCGCACAGAAACTTGGGGTAGTTTTTCATTTCTTACAGGATAAAGTCTTGACTGCTTATACTCTTTCCAACCTCATTTTTATCTCCATCTTTTTATTTTGAGCAACTTCAAACTTACAGAAAAATTGAATGGTGCAGTGAGCACCCAGATACCTTTCTCCAGTTTCTCAGTTGTTAACATTTTGCCACATTTGCTTTCTCTGTCTGTCTCTCACTGTCTTACACACAAACACACACACACTTCAGATATCATTCAATGTGGTATCTGAAACCATATCAGTAAACTTGTATATCATGTTGCATTAAAATCCCTTGGTCTGTCTTGCACTTAGAGTGTATATTTTACTCGTGTAATTTTGTAAAGTCCTGCGCTGATTTTAGGAAAATATCAATTCACTAAGGTATGCACGGCTTCCAAATGTTCACATACTATACAAGATAGAAAAAAGCACCCTCAGTATCACCACGATCTCGTCAGAATTCTTTAAGTATTGGGAAACTGCCTAGCTCACAGTGGTGGATACACGTTTTCCAAAATTCTAATTTCATTTGAAAGTTCTAATTTTATTACTGATGACAAATACTGTCAGTATGTTTTCCTTGAAACAGTAGGCTCACTTTGTTCAGTTTTGAGGAAGTATCTTCCAAATACTAAAGTCTGACTTATCACAGTTTCTCTGCCCCTCATTCAACTAAAACTGGTATCCAAGGAAAAAGCAGCTAGGTCAGCTCAACTCAAAGCAGTCACCCAAGTGCTTGTCTGGGTGTGTGTACGGGCCCACAACTGTACTTCAGCACACAGTGGAAGTACTTTATTCTGTCACACAGAATATTACGGAGATGCATACTCAAGTGGCAAAGTTTAATAAAATTAATCATTTTTACTCTTTCACCAAAGACAATCTTAAGTGAAATGGGCTTTTTTTTAAACTGCAAGTGCACAGGAACAGAAAATACAGTGAGAAGCCAGTAGTTTTCCCTACCACTGCTTTTACACTATTACTGTAAATGTCCACACAGTGAAAAAGGCAAATAATGTCTCACTGCTGGCTTAGAGAACAAATTAGTGGTTACTGGGGTGTGGGGAGGGGCAAGGAGCAATAAAGGGGTGGGGGAGTGGGAGGTACAAACTGTTGGGTGTAAGATAGCCTACAAGGATGTATTGCACAACAGGGGAATACAGCCAGTATTTTGTAATAACTGTAAATGGAGTGTAACCTTAAAAAAAAAAGTGTGATAACCCTCTGAAATAAAGAGTATATAGTGATACTCAAAAGAAAGGAAGAGCAAGAGACAGAAGAGGGAAGGTAAGAAAGCTCTTCTTTAAAGATACTGATAATAAATGCTTAAGAAATCATAAAATTGGAAAAATCATAATATTTAAAAATGCCAAAGACATAGTTGATTCAAGCAAGGATCTCCAGTGGATGCTAAAACCACTGAATGAAAGGTTGTTGATTAACAAGATAATATGATCTCAAAGAAGCACTTCTCAGATTACTTATTAATTACAAAGTGGGGAGTATCGCTTTACAATGGAGAGATCTGGTAGTCACCTCATCAACAATAAGAAGAATGTGACATTTCTCACCTTCTGATGTGATGCAGTAATAAGTACACAACATTACTTATCAAGCATTCTCACCAAAAATGTTTACTCTTAATCTTATCAAGAGGAAACAGTGAAACAAATCCAAAATGTATGGTATTCTATACAACTGACCTGACCTCCTCAAAAAAGTCAATGACAAGTAAGACAAGAAAAGGCAAGAGGACAACGGTATGCTAACACATATATATGGGATCTTAAAAAAAAAAAAAAAAAAGGTTCTGAAGAACCTGGGGGCAGGACAGGAATAAAGATGCAGACATAGAGAGTGGACTTAAGGACACGGGGAGGGGGAAGGGTAGGCTGGGATGAGGTGAGAGAGTGGCACTGACATATACATACTACCAAATGTAAAATAGATAGCTAGTGGGAAGCAGCCGCATAGCACAGGGAGATCAGCTCAGTGCTTTGTGACCACCTAGAGGGGTGGGATAGGGAGGGTGGGAGGGAGACACAAGAGGGAGGGGATATGGAGATACATGTATACATATAGCTGATTCACTTTGTTATACAGCAGCAACTAACACAACAATGTAAAACAATTATACTCCAATAAAGATGTTAAAAATAATAATAAAAGGTGTAAAGAGTGTTAAAAAAAAAAAAGGAAAGGACAGTTGTAGGTAAAAGACACAGCAATGAAATGCCCTGCATGAGCCCAAATTGTCCCCTGATTACAGGCTACTAGAGAAATTTGGGGACAACTGGGGAAATTTAAGTATAGAATATATTTATCAGACGACTTATGGACTTAGTGTTAATTTTCTCAGGTGGGATAGTATGGTGTTGTTATGTGGGAGAATGTCCTATCTTAAGAAACATATGCTGAAGTAACTAGGGTTGAAGTGTCATGATACCTGCAACCTATTTACAAAACAGAAATAGAGTCACAGATGTAGAAAACAAACTTACAGTTACCAAGGGGGTAAGGGTGGGGGGGGGGATAAATTGGTAGATTGGGATTCACATATACACACTGCTGTATATAAAATAGATAACTAATAAGAACCTACGGAACAGCACAGGGAACTCTACTCAATACTCTGTAATGACCTGTATGGGAAAAGAATCTAAAAAAGAGTGGAGATATATATATATATATATATATATATATATATATATATATATATATATATATATATATATATATATATGTATAACTGATTCACTTTGCTGTACAGCAGAAACTAACACAACATTGTAAATCACCTATACTCCAAATAAAAATTAATTAAAAAAATAAACCCCATAATTAAAGTTCTTTGGGGTCTTTAATACTTTCTAAGACTGTGAAGGGGTTTGAGAACCACTGCCCTAGAGATTACAGTATGCATCCTTCCCCCCCAACCCCCGGCTTTTTTTTACGGAAGCATAGTTAATTTACAATGTTGGGTTAGTTTCTGATGTATAGCAAAGTGATTCAGTTATACGTACATATATTCTTTTTCATATTCTTTTCCATTTTGGTTTACTACAGGATGTTGAATATAGTTCCCTATGCTATACAGTAGGACGTTGTTTATCTAATATATAGTAGTGTGTATCTGCTAATCTCAAACTCCTAATTTATCCCTCCCCCACCCCCTTCCGCCTTTGGTAACCGTAAGTTTGTGGGGTTTTTTTGTTTTTTTAAATTAGTTATTTTTCTTTTTGGCTGCGTTGGGTCTTCAGTGCTGCACACGCGCTCTCTCTAGTTGTGGTGAGCGGGGGCCACTCTTCATCGCTGTGCGCGGACTTCTTGCGGTGGCCTCTCCTGTTGCAGAGCACAGGCTCCAGGCATGTGGGCTCAGTAGTTTTGGCACATGGGCTTAGTTGCTCTACGGCATGTAGGATCCTCCTGCACCAGGGCTTGAACCCGTGTCCCCTGCACTGGCAGGCGGATTCTCAACCACTGCGCCACCAGGGAAGCCCCATAAGTTTGTTTTTTATGTCTATGTGTCTGTTTCTGTTTTGTAAATAAGTTCATTCATATCATATTTTAGATTCCACATATAAGTGATATCATATGGTATTTGTTTTTCTCTTTCTGGCTTATTGCATTATTTCATTCTTTTTTATGGCTGAGTAGTATTCCATTGTGTGTATATATATCATATCTTTTTAAAATAAATTTATTTTTTATTAATTTTGCCTGCATCAGGTCTTTGTTGCTGCGTGCGGGCTTTCTCTAGTTGCGGCGAGTGGGGGCTACTCTTCATTGCGGTGTGCGGTCTTCTCATTCTGGTGGCTTCTCGTTGCAGAGCAGGGGCTCTAGGCACGCAGGCTTCGGTAGATGTGGCTCGTGGTCTCTAGAGCTCAGGCCCAGTAGTTGTGGTGCACGGGCTTAGTTGCTCTGTGGCACGTGGGATCTTCCTAGACCAGGGCTCGAGCCTCTGTCCCCTGCATTGGCAGGCAGTTTCTTAACCACTGTGCCACCAGGGAAGTCCCACATACCACATCTTCTTTATCCATTCATCTGTCAATGGACATTTAGGTTACTTCCATGTCTTGGCTATTGTAAATAGTGCTACTATGAACGTTGGGGTGTGTGTATCTTTTCGAATTATAGTTTTCTCTGGATATATGCCCAGCAGTGGGATTGTTGGATCATATGGCAACTCAATTTTTAGTTTTTTGAGAAACCTCCATACTGTTCTCCATAGTGGCTGCACCAATTTACATTCCTACCAACAGTGTAGAATGGTTCTCTTTTCTCCACACCCCCTCCAGCATTAATTATTTGTAGACTTTTTAATGATGGCCATTCTGACTGATGTGAGGTGGTACCTCGTTGTACTTTTGATTTGCATTTCCCTAATAAGCATATAGTATGCATTTTTTGACTTACATAGTCTTCTATAAGTGAGGATCTTATCACTTTCCAACAGTGCTAGCACCTTAGAATACTTCAGTTCCCTTTACCTGCTTCCTGTTGTTTGTGTTGCTGTCGGATTTTATGCAGTTTAGTACCAAATAGATTTCAAACCCTTCAAGACATTATTATTTTATAGTCAGTATTTCTTTAAATTTGTTCTTTCCTTTGCTCCTTGTACCTTCCTGCATGTTCCCCACTTCCAACAAGGATCATTTTCCTTCTGTCTGAAAAACTCCTTTAGTATTTAGTACAGGTCAGCTATTGATGAATTCTCTGATTTTGTTTGTCTGAAAATGACTTCATTTCACTTTCTAAAGGGCTTTTGTATTCTGAAATGATCCTTTTAATACTTAATAATATTTTAAAGTAATCTGCAAGAGTAGTACAAAGAATTCCTATATACCTTTCACCCAGATTACTGAAATGTTAACATTAGCTTCCTCATATACTCTCTCTTTTCCTCCCCACTTTTCCCTCCCTCCTCCTGTCCCTCACTCTCCCTCTCCCCCTCTCCTCCCTCCATGTACACTTTTTTTTTTTTTTTTGCGGTACGCGGGCCTCTCACTGTTGTGGCCTCTCCCGTTGCGGAGCACAGGCTCCGGACGCGCAGGCTCAGCGGCCATGGCTCACGGGCCCAGCCGCTCCGCGGCATGTGGGATCTTCCCGGACCGGGGCACGAACCCGTGTCCCCTGCATCTGCAGGCGGACTCTCAACCACTGCGCCACCAGGGAAGCCCTAATGCTTTCACTTTTGAAATATACTCTTACTGGCGTAGAATTCTAGTCTGGCAGTTATTTTCTTTCAGCAGTTTAAATATGTTATTTCATTATTTTCTGGCTTCCATTGTCATTCATCAGTCTTACTGTTGCTCCTTTGAAGTTAATATGTCTTTTTCTTCTCTGGCTGCTTTAAAATTTTTTTTCCTCTCAGTTTTTTTTAAGCAGTTTAACTATGATTTTCCCTAAGGTGGTTTTCTTTGCAGTTATCTTGCTAGAGTTTCATAGAGCCTTTTAATATGTGGCTTGAGTGCCTTTTGTTTTATAAAGTTATTGACCATTATGTCTTTTGTCTTTCTATTGTTACTGTCTTGCTCCTTTTCACTTCTCTTTCTTGGACTCCAATTTTAATTACATTAGAGCATTTTCCCATGTTTCATATATCTTTTGTGCTCTGTGCTGTATTGTCCATCCTTCTTCTCTTCTTTCTCTTTACTGACCCGTATTCTAGTTACTAATACTCTCTTCTGCTATGTCCAGTTTGATGTTAAACCTATCTACTGAGTTCTTAATTTGAATTAGCGCATTTTACGGTGATGGAGTTTCCATTTGATTCCTTTGGATCTGCTCTGTTTGGCTTGTCACTTTGTGTACCAGTGTCATGCTATCTTATGTTTTATTATCTGTTAGAGTTAATCTTCCCTCACTGTCTCTTCAGTTATTCAGAATTTTCTTGGCTCTTCTTGTTCGTTACTTTCTGTATAATTTTCAAAACTAGGCTGCCCGGTTAAAAAAGAAAAATAAAGACCGTTGGTGTTTTAAAAATTGGAATCACATTATGTTTATATATTGATTCAAGACAGATGACACCTTTATAATATTGACACTTCCTATATAAGAATAAGGTAATCCTTTCCAATTTTATTCAGGTTTTCTTTAGTATTCCTTGGTATCTTTATACAGATCTTGCCCATTTACTTTGAAATTTCTATCTTGATATTTTGTCTTTTGTTGCTACTTTGAATAGTATCTATTCTTTAATTATGTCTTTCATCTAGTTTTTAAGTTCAAAGGTGATTTTTATATATTAATTTTGAATGTAGGCATCTAGCAGAATACTTACATTGCTTATAATAGGTTTTTTTTTCTTTTTTCAGTTAATTCATATTAGTTTTCCAGGTACTATTTGGAAATAATATATATATATATATATATATATATATATATATTTTTTTTTTTGCTTTTTGCGGTATGCGGGCCTCTCACTGTTGTGGCCTCTCCCGTTGCGGAGCACAGGCTCCGGACGCGCAGGCCCAGCGGCCATGGCTCACGGGCCCAGCCGCTCCGCGGCATATGGGATCCTCCCAGACCGGGGCACGAACCCGTATCCCCTGCATCGGCAGGCGGACTCTTAACCACTGCGCCACCAGGGAGGCCCGGAAATAATATTTTTACCTCTTCTTTTCCACTGTACCTATCTCTTCTTTTCTTGTCCAATGGCATTAGCTAATACCTCCAGAAAAGTAAAAAAATAAATGTGACACTTTTGTGAGCATCCTTGCTTGGCTGTAAGTGAAATGCTTTTATGAATCCCTGTTAAACATGATGTCAGGGCTTCCCTGGTGGCGCAGTGGTTAACAATCCGCCTGCCAACGCAGGGGACACAGGTTCGAACCCTGGTCTGGGACGATCCCACATGCCGTGGAAGAACGAAGCCCGTGCGCCACAACTACTGAGCCTGCGCTCTAGAGCCCACGAGCCACAACTACTGAGCCTGTGAGCCACAACTACTGAGCTCGTGAGCCACAACTACTGAAGCCCACGTTTCTAGAGCCCGTGCTCTGCAACAAGAGAAGCCACCAGAATGAGAAGCCCACGCACCGCAAGGAAGAGTAGCCCCCGCTCGCCACAACTAGGGAAAGCCCACATGCAGCAACAAAGACCCAACATAACCAAAAATAAATAAATAAAATAAATAACTTTGTAAAAAAACCCCAACATGATGTCAGCTTTGGAGGGTGATGCTAACTCGCATGGATACAAGTGCTTACCCCCCTCTGTCTCTCCTTCTCTTTCTCTAGCCCCCCTTCTCCCCTCCCTTCCTCTCCCTCCTTACCACCACCCCCCATCATATTAAGGAAATACTCAGCTTTTTTTTTTTTTTTTACTATTTGAGGGTGGGACAGATTGCTTAGTGTTCTGTGTACTTGCCACTTATTACTTAATTTTCAGACTTCCTGCCAGAGCTGTAAAATTTCCCTCAGTACAGTCAAAGATATCAAGTAACTTATTTTTTTTTTCTTGGTGCCATTTGCCCTCCTGCTCCAGTCTGAACTTTTTGCTTTTTAGGTGTGCTGTATAGCTGTCATCTTTTCAGTACTATTCTGGGTAGTCCTTTTTTCTTTCCCCTGTGATTGATTTCCTGTTTTCTGGCTTCTTTTCATTGTTCTTTCTAGGATTGCTTCTTTGGTTTGGTGGAACAGATCCCTCAAGAAGCTTCCTAAGAAGGTGTGCATGAGGGGTAAACTTTTCTAGATCTAGCATCTCTGAAAATGTTCAGAATTTACCTACATATGTCATTTTTAGGTTGGCTGGGTTTAGAAGTTTAGATTAGAAATAATACTTCTTCAGAATTTTGAGGGTACGGTCTATTGTCTTCTAATCTTTTAGTGTTGCTGCTGAGAAGTCTGATGCCATTCAGATTCCTGATCCTTTCTATGTGAACTGTTTATTTTCTTTTCAAAACTGTACTTCTCATGTTTTTTTAAAATTTAGTTATTTATTTTATTTTTGGCTGCGTCAGGTCTCAGTTGTGGTTAGCGGAATCTTTGTTGCAGCATGTGGGATTCTCCGCTGCGGCATGTGGGCTTAGTTGCCCCACAGCATGTGGGATCTTAGTTCCCCAACCAGGGATCGAACCCACGTACCCTGCAATGGAAGGCAGATTCTTAACCAGTGGACCACCAGGGAAGTCCCTACTTCTCATCTTTATTCTACATATTCTGAGATTTCACAGTGATGTGCATTAGGGAGGTTTTCTTTTTTTTTTTTCCCCCCCATTCAGTGTTGGGCACTTGGTAGACCCTTTCATTAGAAAATCCATATCCTTCAGTTTTGTATTATTTTAAAAATAATTTTCTCTCCTTTGTGTTCTATGATCTATTTCCCTAGAACTCCTGGTAGTTGGATATTAGATGTCCTGGGTTGACCCTCAAATATTTAAAAAACTTTTTCTTTCCTGTTTTCCATCTCTTTGTCTCTTTTTGCCCTACTTCGTGGACAGTCCCTTCCAGTAGTTATCCTCTGAAAATTTTATCTTCCAGTAGTTCTCTTGAAAGCTTTTTTCTGCTGAGATATTTAATTTACAGTACATTGTGGTGTCTTTTTCTCAGAATGTTCCTTTTTTTCTAGCATTCTGTTCTTGTTTTTTGAATGCCACATCTTTTTTTCTCTGAGAATATTATTATTTTCTTCTGTTTTCTAAGTAATTTCTGTTTCCTCTGAGTTCTTTTTTATTGTGTTCTTGGAACTCCAATTGTCATTTCAAGGTTTCCCTCAAATGTCTGGTGTTCCTTGGCTGTCTGTTATTTAAGAGAGAGGCCTTAAAAAACTGATTGGAAGGTCTCTGGGCATGAATCCCTTTTAGCATGTTAATGTAGGATGAGTTAAAATCAGGATCAGAGCTTTGTGTTCAAGCTGCCGTGTCCAACTGGAAGTCTCCTTAAAAGGAAATTTCAAGAGCAATTTTGACTATAAAAATTTCACTGTATGTGTAACTTTAGAGTCTCCAGCTATGGTGTGATCCCATTTTATGTTCAAGATATTAATTGCTTCTAGATGGTGGGCATGTAGGTGATTTTTCTCATCTGGTTCTTTTCAACTTTCCTCTATTTAAACGGTTGTTTTCAATTTCTGAATATTGCTTTCATAATCAGAAAAATATCAAAAGGAGTGAGTTTTATCTGCGCTCCATCTCTCAACCACCATCAATCTTTAGGATATTTGGGAAAAAATGAAATAGAACATGGAGTTTTCAAGTTAATTTAGTGCAGTCAGGTGGCTAGTTACTGGATATAAGTTAAAGAGATTTTACTCAGCTGTTTCCTTAGATCAAGAATTTTCTGAAATTCAGAGCTGACAGACTGAACTTGTTAATAAACTGCTCACTGGATTCCATGAGGACAAGAGTGATGCTTTAATCCTGTTCACTGATTTATCTCCAACTCCAGCACAATGTTTGACTTAGTAGGCTCCCTATAATTATATGTTGATGAATAAATAAATTAACAGAATGTGCCACTGCTCTGAAAAATGTTACTGGAGTAGTTAGACACTTATGTGAGAAAAATTAACTTTGACCCTTACCTCACAACATATATAAACGAGAAAGGTAAATCTATAAAGCTTCTAGGAAAACACAGCAGAATATCTTCATGACCATGAGGTAAGCAAAGATTTCTTAATTAGGCCATAAAGCTCCCTACCATAAAAGGAAAAAAAAAGGTTACATCAAAATAAAAAAAACTTCTATTCATGAAAAGATAACAGTTAGAAAGTGAAAGGACAAACCTTATACTGGAAGAAGTTATTCATAATATAGGTATCTGAAAGAAGTCTTATATCTGGAATATATAAAGAATGAAAGCAGGAAGAAAAGCCAAATAACCTAATTTTTGTAAGTGTACAAAAAACTTGAACAGGTATTTTAATAAAGAACATTTCTTAATGGCTAATGAGCATATAAAAAGATTCCTAACATCATTACTCATCAGAGTAATCTAATTTAAAACCACAGCAAGTCACCACTGTATACCCACTAGAATGGCTAAAATTAAAAAGACTGAGAATACCAAGTGTTGACATGAATGTGGAGCAGCTGTGACCATCATACATTGCTGGTGGGAGTGCAGCCACTTTGAAAAAATGGTTAGGCACTTTCCACAAAAGTTAAATATATGCTTGTTCTATGCCCTAGCAATTCCATTACTAGATATAGACCCAAAGGCAATGAGTGTATATAACCAGGAAAAAAAATGCAAGAATGTATGTTGCAGTTTTATTTAAAATAGCCAAAACCAGGGGGAAACGTCGATCAACAGAAGATTGGGTAATTCATGGTATAGACACACAATGGAATATTACATAGAAAGAAAAAGATAAATTACCAGTCTGTACAGCTATATGGATGAATGTTAAAGAATTCTGTTAAGGGAGCCAGATATAAAAGAATACATACATTTATATGAAGTTCAAGAACAGGTAAAACTCATGTTGATGATCAGAGTCACAGTGGTTATCTTGAGGGTGTAGATGAGAAGGGCTGCTTTATGGGGTGCTGGGGAATGTTTTGAATCTCAATCTGAGTGGTGGTTACACAGTGTATTCATATGTACAAATTCTTCAAGCTATATACTTAAAGTTTATTATCTCGCAATTTAAAAAAATTAGGGTGTATCACTATTATACTAGAGGTAAATAGGATTTAGAACTTTTAAGCCACACTCAGAGGGAAGAAAAAAATGATCAGATCAGCAAAGGTCAGGAAAAGAAAAACAAACAAACTATAAAACTAGGGGCAGTGAACACAAATACTCATAGGATTTAAAAAAAACCCTTATTAAAAGACAGATCCCAGACTCAGTAAAACCTGAGGAAAAAACAAAGGCCAGCTTTATGCTGTTTATAAGAGATACACCTAAACCAAAACAACATAGGAATGTTGAAAACAGGGGATGAGCAAGGTGTATCAAGCAAATGCAAACCAAAAGGAACAGAGTTGGCAGTATTCATATTAGGCAGATCAGAAATTCCAGGTTAGAAAATATTAAGAATGCAGGGTCAATTTATACCATTACAAAGTTCATTCCATCTAGAGAACATAATCATGAAACTTTATGCACTTAAAAATATTCTAAGTGTATAAGGCAAAAGCTATTAGAAATATAAGAAGATACTAACACACTTCAGAATTTAATAAAAGGCAAAAAGTAAATAAGAATATGAAATAATTGGGTGATATCATTAATAAACATTCCATATATAAATATATAAAATCTTAAATAAAAGGGAATATTCAATTTTTCAGTACCCATGATACATTTATAAAAAGTTATGTAAATTGGCCACAAAGAAAAATCTCAATAAAGTCCAAAAGGCAGAAATCATGTAACTCCCCTTCTCTGATCATAAGGCAGTAAAACTAAAATTTACAATAAGAAGCCCTGCAAGAAAAATTTGGCCACTTGGAAAATTTAAAACACTCTTATACAGAATTCCTTTCCTCTACTTTGTTTGGATTTTTCTGATGTTCTTCTAGCTTCTTGAGATGAGAGTACTTAATTTATTTTCTTTCTTATTTTTTATTTATAGAATTAGGGAAAAATGGCGAATAGCACTGTCTGATATTCCCTCAAAATAGAATCCTGAAGTGAAGTATTAAATCACAGGGTATGATCTTTTTAAGACTCTGGTTATGTAGCATTAGTTTTCCGAATAGCCATACTAATTCCTTTACCAGGGTCTGAAAGTATCTGTCTCAATATACTCAATGTGTCTGGTCTCTAAAAAGCAACAAAACAGCAACAAGACCACTTTCTCAGATTGCTTTAATTTGCATTTATTTGATTAATAACAAAATTGAACCTTTAAAATATGTCTATTTCTTCCCAATCCTTTATTTTCCACTGGGCTATTAGTGCTCTACTGACTGGTTTTTAAATGCCCTTTATATATTAAGAATATTAATTCTTTGTCATGTTTGTAAACATTTTCCCCTTTGTTCCTCGTCTTTTATGTTTTTTAATATATAAAAGTGATTATTTTCACATAATCAAATCTATCTTCTGATATTTCCTCTATTATTTTTATGAAAGAGATTCCTTCCTTATAATTATTAAACAATAATAATTACAGTAACAACAATACCAACAGCTAACATTTGTGGGGGGCTGATTATGTGTCAGGCAGTGAGCTAAGTGCCCTTATTTTATTTAATCACAAAACCTTTTGAGGTAGGTATTTTTTTTATCATCTTCTTGCATTTGAGAAAGAAACTAGGTTCTTTCTCAAGAGAGATTTAGTAGTTTACCCACAAATACAAACCCAGTGATAAGTTAATATTCACCCACATTTTATTTTAATTTTTATGGTTTATATTTTTGTATTCGACTCTTTAATCCTGAACTTAAAGAAGTGATATGAAGTGAAATTCCTTTCAGTATCACTTTCCCCAAAACAGTCCTTCAAACAAATAAATAATTTTCCCCTTTTCTTTGTTTTGCTTCCTTAATATAACAGTATATAGCAAGTTCCCTTTCAGGGATATCTAATTTTTTTTTGACCTATATGTTCTTACACTATATGCCACAGTGTTTTAATTGCTATATCTTTATCATCAATTTTAATATGTACAAGAACAAGGCTCACTTTATCATTCGCTTTCAAAATTATTCTGATTTAGAGATCTGGCTTTCAGTATTGACTGAATAGCTTGTATCAGACTAATATTCCCACCAATAACAAATGTAAATTCTGGGCAAAATATTTTAAAACATTGTTTGGAGGCACAGGAAAACAACCAGCAGCTTAGAGTTTGAGTCTTTTCAAGTTAGAGGGGTAGGGACTTCCCTGGTGGCGCAGTGGTTATGAATCCGCCTGCCAGTACAGGGGACACAAGTTCCATCCCCGGTCTGGGAAGATCCCACATGCTGTGGAGCAACTAAGCCCGTGCACCACAACTACTGAAGCCCACGTGCCTAGAGCCTGTGCCCTGCAACAAGAGAAGCCTGCGCACCACGATGAAGAGTAGCCTCCGCTCGCCACAACTAGAGAAAGCCCACACGCAGCAATGAAGACCCAACGTAGGCAAAAAAAAAAAAAAAAAAAAAAAAAGGGGGTATTGGTAAACACCTTGGGCTTTCCTTTGAAATCCCAGAAGGACTACCCCTTAGAAGCAAACACTACATTGTATGGCTGTGGCATTTCTCCTAGGACTGAGCACAAAAAAGAAAGAAATAAGGCACAAAACTGAACCTGCCCCAGATCAAGGTGATCTGCCAGCAATTTAACTGCCTACTGTAATAAACCTCAGTGCTTTAGAAGGAGAAAACAAAATTCAGAGCTATGTCCAGTATAAAATAAAAACTTACTAGATATGTGAAGATGAAGAAACAGGAACCTGTGACTGTTTCAGAGTGAAAAGTCAATCAATAGAAATAGACTCACAGACAAAAAAAACTTTAAAATAACAATGAAAAATTATGTTAAAAAATACATTAAAAATGGATGAAAAAAATGGATGAAAGGGTGAAGAGGTGGGGAGTTGCTATAGAAATATGGAAGATATAAATAGAATGAAGTGGAAATCTTAGAACTGAAGAATATCAGACCTGTCACTGAACTTTCACTGGATGGGCTTAACAGCAGATTGGGCACAAGAGAAGAAAGGATCAATGATCTTGAAGACAGGTTGATAGAAATCATCCAAACTAAAGTACCTAGAGGAAAAATGATTGAAAAAATAGGACCAGTGCCTCAGTGACCTGTGACTCAATATCAAGTTGCTTAACATATGGGTAATTGCAGTCCCGTAAGTTGAGAATGAGGCAGAAAAGACATTCAAAGAATGTTGACTGAAAATTTTCCAATTTTGATTAAAACATACCCACACACAGAGCAACCCAGGAAGCACAGCCAACCCCAAGCAGGGTAAATACAAAGAAAATTACATCTAGGTATATCATAGTGAAACTGCTGGATACTAAAGATAAAGAAGGGGATTTCACTGGTGGCACAGTGGTTAAGAATCCGCCTGCCAATGCAGGGGACACGGGTTCGAGTCCTGGTCCAGGAAGATCCCACATGCCACAGAGCAACTAAGCCTGAGTGCCACACTACTGAGCCTGCCCTCTAGAGCCCGTGAGCCACAACTACTGAGCCCATGTACTGCAACTACTGAAGCCTGCATGCTCTAGGGCCCACGTGCCATAACTACTGAGTGTGCATGATGCAACTACTGAAACCTGTGCACCTAGAGCCCATGCTCCCCAGCAAGAAAAGACACTGTAATGAGAAGCCGACACACTGCAGCAAAGAGTAGCCCCCACTCACCGCAACTAGAGAAAGCCTGTGTGCAGCAACGAAGACCCAACGCAGCCAAAAATAAAATAAAAAAGATAAAAGGAATAGTAATCAGAACGATGGTTGACTTAACAGTCAGAAGGCATGTAGCCCAGTAAACAATGGAATGATATCTTCAAAATGCTGAAAGAAAAAACTGTCAACCTAGAATTCTACACACAGCAAAAATATCGATCAAACATGAAGAGGAAATATATTTTTAGGTGAAAGTTGAGAGAAGTTGTTGCCAGCAGACATTTATTGTAATAAATATCAGTAGAAGACCTTCATACTGAAGAGAAAATAATACCAGATGGAAATTTGGATCTTGAAGGAATAAAGAGCATGGGGAATATTAAATACGGTGGTAGCTATAAAACACTGTTTTAGTTTTTATTCTTAAATTATGTAGAAGCAATAATAAGATATTGCTGGATTTATAACACACACATATATATGTATTTATGATGAACATTAAAACACACAAAGGCAGAAGAGAATAAATGAAATTGATTCTTAATAAAATGTATTAATGCATACAGTTTGGCACATATAATATGTATAGTGTTAAGGTTCTTAATATGTAAAGAGGTGCAGTATTAATTCACAGTAGACTCTGATGAGTTAAGGATGCATATTGTAATCCCTAGAGGAACAAGTTTTTAAAAAAATACAAAGAAGGATATCTAAATATCTAGTAGAGGAGACAGAATGAGGTACCAAACATTCCTTATTATTCTTATTTGTTCATTCTTATGTGCTTATACAAGATAAGCTTTTAAACCTTTTGAGAAAATTTAAAATAATTGGGATTTTTACTGGAATTGTGTCAAACTTTTCAAATTAATTTGAGAGGGCTTTCCCCCGTATTTCCATATCCTTTTATTTCTCTTTGCAAGATTTTCTTTATATACATCTAACACACTTTAAGATTATTCATAGTAATTTCGTTTCATAGTAAATTTGTTGCTACTGTGAAAGGAATTTCTTTTCATTTTACTTTTAAATTATTACTAGTACATAGAAATGCTACTGAATTTTATTATTATTATTAAATTTTTAAAAATTTTCTTTTATTTTTTTTTATACAGCAGGTTCTTATTAGTTATCCATATCAGTGTATACATGTCAATCCCAATCTCCCAATTCATCACACCACCACCACCCCCCCACCGGTTCCCCCCGCTTGGTGTCCATACGTTTGTTCTCTACATCTGTGTCTCAGTTTCTGCCCTGCAAACCGGTTCATCTGTACCATTTTTCTAGGTTCCACATATGTGCGTTAATATACAATATTTGTTTTTCTCCTTCTGACTTACTTCACTCTGTATGACAGTCTCTAGGTCCATCCACGTCTTTACAAATGACCCAATTTCGTTCCTTTTTTATGGCTGGGTAATATTCCATTGTATGTATGTACCACATCTTCTTTATCCATTGGTCTGTCTGTGGGCATTTAGGTTGCTTCCATGTTCTGGCTATTGTAAATAGTGCTGCAATGAACATTGGGGTGCATTTATCTTTTTTTTTTTTTTTTTTTGCGGTACGCGAGCCTCTCACTGTTGTGGCCTCTCCCGTTGTGGAGCACAGGCTCTGGACGCACAGGCTCAGCGGCCATGGCCACGGGCCTAGCCGCTCCACGGCATGTGGGATCCTCCCAGACCGGGGCACGAACCTGTGTCCCTTGCATCGGCAGGCAGACTCCTAACCACTGTGCCACCAGGGAAGCCTCATGTGTCTTTTTGAATTATAGTTTTCTCTGGGTACATGCCCAGTAGTGAGATTGCTGGGTCATATGGTAATTCTATTTTCTGATTTTTAAGGAACCTCCATACTGTTCTCCATAGTGGCTGTATCAATTTACATTCCCACCAACAGTGCAAGAGTGTTCCCTTTTCTCCATACCCTTTCCAGCATTTGTTGTTTGTAGATTTTCTGATGATGCCCATTCTAACTGGTGTGAGGTGATCCCTCATTGTAGTTTTGATTTGCATTTCTCTAATAATTAGTGATGTTGAGCAGCTTTTCATGTGCTTCTTGGCCATTGGTATGTCTTCTTTGGAGAAATGTCTATTTAGGTCTTCTGCCCATTTTATGATTGGGTTGTTTGTTTCTTTAATATTGAGCTGCATGAGCTGTTTATATATTTTGGAGATTAATCCTTTGTCTGTTGATTCGTTTGCAAATATTTTCTCCCGTTCTGAGGGTTGTCTTCGTCTTGTTTATGGTTTCCTTTGCAATGCAAAAGCTTTGAAGTTTCATTAGGTCCCATTTGTTCATTTTTGTTTTTATTTCCATTACTCTAGGAGGTGGATCAAAAAAGATCTTGCTGTGATTTATGTCAAAGAATGTTCTTCCTATGTTTTCCTCTAAGAGTTTTATAGTGTCCGGTCTTATATTTAGGTCTCAAATCCATTTTGAGTTTATTTTTGTGTATGGTGTTAGGGAGTGTTCTAATTTCATTCTTCTACATGTAGCTGTCCAGTTTTCCCAGCACCACTTATTGAAGAGACTGTCTTTTCTCCATTGTATATCCTTGCCTCCTTTGTCGGAGATTATTTGACATAGGTGCGTAGGTTTATCTCTGGGCTTTATATCTTGTTCCATTGATCTATGTTTCTGGTTTTGTGCCAGTACCATATTGTCTTGATTACTGTGGCTTTGTAGTATAGTCTGAAGTCCGGGAGTCTCATTCCTCCAGCTCTGTTTTTTTCCCTCAAGACCGCTTTGGCTATTCGGAGTCTTTTGTGTCTCCATACAAATTTTAAGATTTTTGTTCTAGTTCCATAAAAAATGCCATTGGTAATTTGATAGGGATTGCATTGAATCTGTAGATTGCTTTGGGTAGTATAGTCATTTTCACAATATTGATTCTTCCAATCCAAGAGCATGGTATATCTCTCCATCTGTTGGTATCATCTTCAGTTTCTTTCATCAGTGTCTTATAGTCTTCTGCATACAGGTCTTTTGTCTCCCTAGGTAGGTTTATTCCAGGTATTTTATTCTTTTTGTTGCAATGGTAAATGGGAGTGTTTCCGTAATTTCTCTTTCAGATTTTTCATCATTAGTGTATAGGAATCCAAGAGATTTCTGTGCATTAATTTTGTATCCTACAGCTTTACCAAATTCATTGATTAGCTCTAGTAGTTTTCTGGTGACATCTGCAGGATTCTCTATGTATAGTATCATGTCATCTGCAAACAGTGACAGTTTTACTTCTTTTCCAATTTGTATTCCTTTTATTTCTTTTTCTTCTTTGATTGCTATGGCTAGTACTTCCAAAACCATGTTGAAAAATAGTGGTGATAGTGGACATCCTTGTCTTGTTCCTGATCTTAGAGGAAATGGTTTCAGTTTTTCACCATTGAAAATGTTTGCTGTGGGTTTGTCATATATGGCCTTTATTATGTTGAGGTAGGTTCCCTCTATGCCCACCTTCTGGAGAGTTTTTATCATAAATGGGTGTTGAACTTTGTCAAAAGCTTTTTCTGCATCTATTGAGATGATCATATGGTTTTTCTTTTTCAGTTTCTTAATATGATGTATCACATTGATTGATTTGCATATATTGAAGAATCCTTGCCTCCCTGGGATAAATCCCACTTGATCATAGTGTATAATCCTTTTAATGTGTTGTTGGATTCTGTTTGCTAGTATTTTGTTGAGGATTTTTGCATCTATATTCATCAGTGATATTGGTCTGTAATTTTCTTTTTTTGTAGTATCTTTGTCTGGTTTTGGTATCAGGGTGATGATGGTGGCCTCATAGAATGAGTTTGGGAGTGTTCCTTCCTCTGCAATTTTTTGGAAGAGTTTTTGAAGGATGGGTGTTAGCTCTTCTCTGAATGTTTAATAGAATTCACCTGTGAAGCCATTTGGTCCTGGACTTTTGTTTGCTGTAAGATTTTTAATCACAGTTTCAATTTCATTACTTGTGATTGGTCTGTTCATATTTTCTCTTTCTTCCTGGTTCAGTCTTGGAAGTTATACCTTTCTAAGAATTTGTCCATTTCTCCAGGTTGTCCATTTTATTGGCATAGAGTTGATTGTAGTAGTCTCTTAGGATGCTTTGTATTTCTGCAGTGTCTGTTGTCACTTCTCCTTTTTCATTTCTAATTTTGATTTGAGTCCTCTCCCTCTTTTTCTTGATGAGTCTGTCTAATGGTTTATCAATTTTGTTTATCTTCTCAAAGAAGCAACTTTTAGTTTTATTGATCTTTGCTATTGTTTTCTGTTTCTATTTTATTTATTTCTACTCTGATCTTTATGATTTCTTTCCTTCTACTAACTTCGGGTTTTGTTTGTTCTTCTTTCTCTAGTTCCTTTAGGTGTAAGCTTAGATTGGTAATTTGAGATGTTTGTTGTTTCTTGAGGTAGGATTGTATTGTTATAAACTTCCCTCTTAGAACTGCTTTTTCTGCATCCCATAGGTTTTGGATTGTCGTGTTTTCATTGTCATTTGTCTCTAGGTATTTTTTGATTTCCTCTTTGATTTCTTCAGTGATCTCTTGGTTATTTAGTAACGTATTGTTTAGCTTCCGTGTGTTTGTGTTTTTTACATTTTTTCCCCTCTAATTGATTTCTAATCTCCTAGCATTGTTGTTAGAAAAGATGCTTGATTTAATTTCACTTTTCTTAAATTTACTGAGGCTTGATTTGTGACCCAAGATGTGATCTATCCTGGGGAATGTTCCGTGCGCACTTGAGAAAGTGTAATCTGCTGTTTTTGGATGGAATGTCCTATAAATATCAATTAAATCTATCTGGTCTGTTGTGTAATTGAAAGCTTGTGTTTCCTTATTAATTTTCTGTCTGGATGATCTGTCCATTGGTGTAAGTGAGGTGTTGAAGTCCCCCACTATTATTGTGTTACTGTCGATTTCCTTTTTCATAGCTGTTAGCAGTTGCCTTATGTATTGAGGTGCTCCTATGTTGGGTGCATATATATTTATAATTGTTATATCTTCTGTTTGGATTGATCCCTTGATCATTATAGTGTCCTTCCTTGTCTCTAGTAACGTTCTTTATTTTAAAGTCTATTTTATCTGATATGAGTATTGCTACTGCAGCTTTCTTTTGATTTGCATTTGCATGGAATATCTTTTTCTATCCACACACTTTGAGTTTGTATGTGTCCCTTGGTCTAAAATGGGTCTCTTGTAGACAGCATATATATGGGTCTTGTTTTTGTATCCATTCAGTGAGCCTGTGTCTTTTGGTTGGAGCATTTAATCCATTCACGTTCAAGGTAGTTATCGATATGTATGTTCCTATTACCATTTTCTTAATTGTTTTGGGTTTGTTTTTGTAGGTCCTTTTCTTCTCTTGTGTTTCCTGCCTAGAGAAGTTCCTTTAGCATATGTTGTAGAGCTGGTTTGGTGGTGCTGAATTCTCTTAGCCTTTGCTTGTCTGTAAAGCTTTTGATTTCTCCATCAAATCTGAATGAGATCCTTGCTGGGTAGAGTAATCTTGGTTGTAGGTTCTTCCCTTTCATCACTTTAAGTATATCATGCCACTCCCTTCTGGCTTGTAGAGTTTCTGCTGAGAAATCAGCTATTAACCTTATGGGAGTTCCCTTGTATGTTATTTTTCGGTTTTCCCTTGCTGCTTTCAATAATTTTTCTTTGTCTTTAATTTTTGCCACTTTGATTACTGTGTGTCTCGGCATGTTTCTCCTTGGGTTTATCTTGTATGGGACTCTCTGCGCTTCCTGGACGTGGGTGGCTATTTCCTTTCCCATGTTAGGGGAGTTTTCGACTATAATCTCTTCAAATACATTCTTGGGTCCTTTCTCTCTGTCTTCTTCTTCTGGGACCCCTATAATGCGAATGTTGTTGCGTTGAATGTTGTCCCAAAGGTCTCTTAGGTTGTCTTCATTTCTTTTCATTCTTTTTTCTTTATTCTGTTCCGCCGCAGTGAATTCCACCATTCTGTCTTCCAGGTCACTTATCTGTTCTTCTGCCTCAGTTATTCTGCTATTGATTCCTTCTAGTGTAGTTTTCATTTCGGTTATTGTATTGTTCATCTCTGTTAGTTTGTTCTTTAATTCTTCTAGGTCTTTGTTAAACATTTCTTGCATCTTCTCGATCTTTGCCTCCATCCTTTTTCTGACGTCCTGGATCATCTTCACTATCATTATTCTGAATTCTTTTTCTGGAAGGTTGCCTATCTCCACTTCATTTAGTTGTTTTTCTGGGGTTTTATCTTGTTCCTTCATCTGGTACATAGCCCTCTGCCTTTTCATCTTGTCTATCTTTCTGTGAATGTGGCTTTTGTTCCACAGGCTGCTGGATTGTAGTTTCTCCTTTTTTTTTTTTTTTTTTTTTTTTGTGGTACACGGGCCTCTCACTGTTGTGGCCTCTCCTGTTGCGGAGCACAGGCTCCGGACACGCAGGCTCAGCGGCCATGGCTCACAGGCCTAGCCGCTCCGCGGCATGTGGGATCTTCCTAGACCGGGGCACGAACCCGTGTCCCCTGCATCGGCAGACGGACTCTCAACCACTGTGCCACCAGGGAAGCCCTGTACTTCTTCTTGCTTCTGCTGCCTTCCCTCTAGTTGATGAGGCTGTCTAAGAGGTTTGTGCAAGTTCCCTGATGGGAAGGACTGGTGGTGGGTAGTGCTGGCTGTTGCTCCGGTGGGCAGAGCTCAGTAAAACTTTAATCCATTTGTCTGCTGATGGGTGGGGCTGGGTTCCCTCCCTGTTGGTTGTTTGGCCTGAGGCCACCCAACACTGGAGCCTACCTGGGCTCTCTGGTGGGGCTAATGGCGGACTCTGGGAGGGCTCATGCCAAGGAGTACTTCCCAGAACTTCTGCTCCCAGTGTCCTCGTTCTCACGGTGAGAAACAGCCACCCCTCGCCTCTGCAGGAGACCCTCCAACACTAGCAGGTATGTCTGGTTCAGTTTCCTATGGGGTCACTGCTCCTTCCCCTGGGTCCTGATGCACACCCTGCTTTGTGTGTGCCCTCCAAGAATGGAGTCTCTGTTTCCCCCAGTGCTGTTAAAGTCCTGCAATCAAATCCCGCTAGCCTTCAAAGTCTGAGTCTCCGGGAATTCCTCCTCCTGTTGCTGGACCCCTCAGGTTGAGAAGCCTGACCTGGGGCTCAGAACCTTCACTCCAGTGGGTGGACTTCTGTGGTATAAGTGTTCTCGAGTTTGTGAGTCACCCACCCAGCAGTTATGGGATTTGATTTTATTGGGATTGCGCCCCTCCTACCATCTCACTGTGGTTTCATCTTTGTCTTTGGATGTGGGGTATCTTTTTTGGTGAGTTCTGGTGTCTTCCTGTTGATGATTGTTCAGCAGTTAGTTGTGATTCTGGTGTTCTCGCAAGAAGGAGTGAGTGCATGTCCTTCTACTCGGCCATCTTGAACCAATCTGTGAATTTTAAAAAATATGTATCTAGCCATCTCATTAAACCTTTTTATGGTTTTGATTGATTTTTTTAGATATGTAGTCATATTGTCTACAGTTGATTATTTTGTGACCTTCTTTCTAGTTCTTAGACATTTCAATTTTATGTCCTGCCTTATTGCATAGGATAGAACTTCAGAAATAATGATAAATGTTAATGGTAAAAGTGATAATGAGTTTTATTATAAATAAGTCTTTTTCAAAAGAAATAAAAAGGGTTGTCACCAATTGTTACAAGTACCTCTTTCGAGTTACTAAAAATCTGCAGTCTGCTAAAAACGAATATGCTTTATTCACACTTACATAATGAACAGATACTCATATGTGCCCATTTCAAGTCAGTCAGTGTTTTAGGCTTCGGGGGAAACTGCAACGAATAAGGCAGACAGTGAAGTTCAGCAACATTAGAAAGCTGTACGAGACAAAAGAAAGGTTACAAAGCCATCTGTGTTTGACAACCAGAGAAATATTATATAGATAGTAATCACTGTAGAAAAATGCTTCTGGCTGGGGTGATCAGAGAAAGCTCTGGTGGTGGAAGAGATAACCCAGAACAACTGACAAGCTCCGAGAAGCCCTGGGTGGAGCCCCAGGGGCAGAAGACTGGAGAGTGCAAAGCATGTCATGGGCTGAAGAACAAAATAGTGTGCCTTAGCACAGGGTGAATATATGGCAACAGTTTGTACGCTCTTTTCTGGCGCTCCTTGGAGGTTCTAAAGAGATGCTTCAGGGGCAAAGAGGGGATCAAGAAGGTGGGACTCTGGGTTTTCTCCATGCTCTACCTGGCTCTCCCAAAACCTTAGCAGCATTACTTTTATGTGTTTTGGATATCAGGTTTCTATTTATTTATTCTTTCTACATAGTTTTATTGAACATCTGCCAAGTACTGATAGAACCTGAGCACTGTTCTAGGTACTGGGAATATAGCAGTGCATAAAATCACCTCAAATCCCTGTCTGCATTGAGCTTACATTCTAATGTCAAGGAAGAAGAGAGAGAGCAATAAGTAGAATAAAAGGTAAATCGAGGAACTTCCCTGGTGGTCCAGTGGTTAAGACTCCACGCTCCCAATTTAGGGGGCCTGGGTTTGATCCCTGGTCAGGGAGCTAGATCCCACATGCCACAACTAAAGATCCCGCATGCTGCAACTAAGACCCGGCACAGCCAAAGAAAGAAATAAACATTTAGCAAACAACAACAAAAGGGAAATCGAATCTAAGTGGAGTAAGAGCAATAGCGAGTTCTTGAACGGTTGCAATTTTAAATGGAGTGCTCTGGAAAGGCCCTACTAAAATGAAATGTGAGGAAAAACTTGAGGAAGCAAGCCATGCAGATTTCTGGGGAGAAAGAGTTCTGGGAAAAGGGAACCATTTGTGCAAAAGCCTAAGGAAGGAGCGTGTCTGACAAATTCTAGGAACAGAAAGGAGGCTCGTGTGTAGGCAAGGTGGGTGGGTCATGGTGAGAGGTAAGGTCACAGCGTGGACAGGAAGTGAGTATTGATCCATGTGAGAACTTCGGTTTTACTTTTAGTAAAATGAGAAATCATTGGAAGATTTTAAGCAGAAGAGTGATATAATCTGATTTAAGCTTTAACAGGATCACCCTGGGTGCCCGTGTTAAGAATGGACAGTTGTAGAGCCAGGGTCGGAGCTGGGAGAAGTCCTCAGATCCCTGGATGTTATTTGGAATATCCTGATTTGTTAGATCTGGAGCCTGAAAGAGAAGCAGAAGTTAAGGATAACTCCAGGGTTTTTGGTATTGTGACTAAAAGGATGGAGTTACCATTAACTAGGAATGGAGCAGTTTGGTGGAGCAAGACTAGGAGCTCAGTGTTAGACATACTAACCTTGAGATCGCTATTAGACATCCAGGTGGAGGTATCCGGTGGACACATGGATTAGTATGAGGAGAAGTCTGAGTGACAGGTATAAATTTGACAGTGTTAACTCCCTGATTTTGATAATTATACTGTGATTATGTACGAGCATGTACTGCCCCCTCCCCAAATCAGGAAAGGAATACTGAAATATTTAGGGGAAAGGGGGCATCATGTCTGTAACTTAGTCTCAAACAGTTCAGGGAAAATAATTATATAGACAGACTGATAGAGAATGATAGTACAAAGTGATAAGTTTAAAATTTGAAGAATCTGGGTGAAAGATAGGAGAGTTCTTTCTACTATTCTTGCACTTTTTCTCTAAGTCTGAAATTATTTCACAATAGAACACTTTTCAAAAGTGAAGGATACATTTCTAGATAAACAAAACTGAGAGAATTCATTGCCAGCACATCTGCACTGAAAGAAACACTAATGGAGTTTTCAGTCAGAAAGAAAATGATCCTACGTGAAGACACAAATATAGGAAGGGCAAAGAGAAATGAATATAGGCTGGTGAAAGGGCAAAAAGAAATGAATATAGGCTGTGTAAAATAATGTTTAAAATACATGTATGGGGCCTCCCTGGTGGCGCAGTGGTTGGGAGTCCGCCTGCCGATGCAGGGGATACGGGTTCGTGCCCCGGTCTGGGAGGATCCCATGTGCCACGGAGCGGCTGGGCCCGTGGGCCGTGGCCGCTGGGCCTGCGCGTCCGGAGCCTGTGCTCCGCGACGGGAGAGGCCGCAGCAGTGGGAGGCCCGCATACCGCAAAAAGAAAAAAAAAAAAAATACATGTATGATTGAAATGTATGGCAATAGCACAAAAGGTGGTAGGAGGGAGTGAAAGTGTTCTGAGTGTTAGAATTGTTGGTGAAGTGGTAAATTTCTCATTTATATGGAACTTCAGTAAGTCAGGGATGTACGGTGATATCTAGGGCACTGCTTCTTACACACCTTAGTCTCAGGACCCCATTTACTCTTAAAAATTGAGGGTCCCCCATCAAATACCACAGTAATTATCACTGCAGACCAGATCATCTACTGACATGTGCTAAAATTAGAGGGTGAAAGTTCGAAGAGAAATAGCCAAGTATCTCCCGCCTCCAACCTATCTAACAACTGCAGAAGGGAAGGTAGTAACTTGACGGTGGAGAAATCCATCAAAACCCACCTCAACTACAAGCTAGTAGAGGGAAAAACTGAATTTTAAAAGGTTGGCAAGAAGAGCGAAAAAAGGACATTAAACGGGTCAAAAGGAAAATGAACTGTAAGATGAAAGATATAAACTTTAAAATTTTAATATTCACATTAAATGTAAATAGACTAAATACTCCATTAAAAGCAGAGTTTGTCAAGATTGGATTAAAAAAAACGCAAACAACTAAGCTCCATTCATCAAACACACCTTTAATGAAAAGACAAAGGGTTACAAGTAAAATGATGGGGAAAGATACCATGCAAACATTAACCAGAAGTAACTAGTACTAATATCAGACAAGATAGACTTACTCGTGGAGTGAGAAATAAAGAAATTTCAGAATGGCCAACCACCAGGAAGATTTAACATTTCTACGTAGGCATGTCCCTAGTAACGTAGTTTCAATATACACGAAGCAAAAATGGACAGACTGAAAGGAGAACTAGACAAATCTATCATAATGGAAAGTTTTAAAACATCATCCTCAATAATCGGTAGTACAAACAGACGAAACAATCAAGATTCTAACAATCCAGTTAACAAACTTTCCATATTATATATAGGTAAATATACTATACTTATATAGTTGTATATAAATATTATACATACATATATATAAAAGACACTGTACCCAATAAAAACAGTAAATATAAAAAAAAAGATGTTCAACCTCATTAGTCAACAGAGAAATGCAAATTAAAATCAGAATGAGATAACACTTTACACCCACCAGAACGGCTAAAATTGAAAAAAAACTGGGAGCTTTGGTGTTGGATGTACTCTTGGTCTAAGTGTGAGTTGGTGTATCCACTTTGGAACTGTTGGCAGTATCTGTTAAAGCTGATAATATGCATACCCCCTATGGTCCAGCAGTTCCCCTCTAAAATATATGTATAAGGATCTTGATAGCACCACTAATTATATAGATCGTTCAAAACTGGAAACAAATAGATAAATTGTGGTTCATTCTTATCCTATATAAGAATACGACACAGTAGTTAGAGTGAAAGAACCATGGTTGTGTGCAACAGCGTGGATGAATCTCTCAGGCATAATGTTGAGTGAAAGAAGCCCTTTGTAAAGACTGCTTCCTGTGTTATTCTATTTATATAAAGCTCCAAAATAAGTGAACTTGACCTGTGGTATTAGAAGTTAAGTGGCCACTGGGAGGGAACAAGAGGAATGCACCTGAAGGGATTCTAGTTTTGATCTGAGTGGTAGTTACATGGATGTTTCACTGTGTGAAAATTCATTAAGCTGTACACTTAGCATTTGCATGCTTTTCTGTATGTTTATAGAACACCAAGAAATGTTTATTTAAAACTACAGTGAGAAAAAAATAAAAATAAAAATAAAACTACAGTGAGACCATCTTTTTACTTTTCAGAATGACAAAGATAAAAAGCTTTGATAAGATCACGTAGGCAAAGTTGTAGGAAACAGACACGCACACACTGGTGGGAATGTAAGGGGAAATAACCTCTAAGAAGGGCAGTTTGTCAATATTTATCAAAATTTAAACGGCACCTGTCTGAGTCTACTTCCGGGGACATACTTGCACATGTACAAATGGCACATACAAGCCCTTGTATTGGGGCTTTGTTTATAACAGTAAAAGTTCAATAAGGGACAAGTTAAGTTGTGGTACATCCATATGATGGAATACCTTTGAGCTGTTAAATAGAGTGGGAGAGCTCTATAGATACTAATAGTATGGAATGCTCTCTAAGATATAGTAATTAAAAATAGCAAGGTGTAGAGTAGTATTTATACCATGCTATTATTTGTACTAGAAATATATATGTATACACATAAATACACACATACGCATGTATAATATATAAAATATATGAATATATGAACGCACTTTCATATTCATGGACTACCTTTAGAAGGTATATAAGAAACTAGCAGCAGTGGTGGCCTCTGGAAGATATAACTAGGTGGCCTGGTTACAGGAGTGGGAAGGAGACTTAACTTTTCACTGTTGTGCATTTTAGAATACAGAATTGTACTATGGGAGTGTATCTATTAAATATTAATTTTTAAAAGAATGTCCAAATTCCCTTAGAAAGATGTGATGCCGGGGACTCTGGTGTATTACCCTTCAGTAAGGCCAGTGTACACATTTTCCTTCACAGTGAACTAGACCTTTGGTTTGACACCAGATGAGATGGCTGGCTTTGCATAGGGGTGCCAAGATGTATGGGGAGAAAACACCCTGCAGCAGGGTGCTCAGACTGCCAGGGTGTGTGGGAATGAGCTGATGAGTGGACAGTAGATTCAGACCTCCTGTCTCATGCTGACTTGAAGACACAGCACTCGTTGAATGACAGTGTGGACCCCTCTCCACGGCTGATAGTGTAATTTTTCCTTCACTCCTTCCTTCTGAACATGTATAAGTTGAATTCAGATTAAGTTAAAAAGGATGCAAAACTGCTTCCTTTTGTGCTTTTTAAAAAATGTATTCTAATTGAGATCATGCTATGAATATAACAACACCTGCTTTTTTATGTCTTAATGTATCAAAAGCATTTTCCCATGCCATCAAAAGTTGTTCATATGACTGTGAGCATTTGAATAATATTACATTACTGAAATATGTCATAATTTGTCTAATCATTCCTCTTTGGACATTTACGTTGTTTAAATATTTTGCTGTTATTCAAAATATGGTGACAAACCATCTTCGTATATTCGTCTTACACTATGTTATGTTATTATTTCTTAGGAGTAAAATCGTCAAAGGGTGTGAACATTTTTAAATACTCTTGAGATCGAGTGCCGAATTGTCTTCTAGGAACTGCTCAGTTTGCTCTTCCACAGCACCCTCGCCAGCTTTGGGTATTCTCATGCAAAACTCATTTTTAATTTGAAAAAAATTCAGTCTTAATAAGTTGACCAATACATGTGAGTGATATGCTAGAGGTCAGGGATATCAGTGTCCCTTTCAACTGGAACAGAGATTTGGACTGTTTCCTCTTGAGTTGTGTGGAGTTGTGAGGAAGAACTCGGGCTCTGAAGCCTGCTCCCCGCCCATGGCACCAGGACCTTCGGGGAGTGACTTTACTGTCCGTGTGCCTCGCTTCCCCATCTGCAAGGCGGGGAGAATAAAGCACTGTTGCCACTTGTGGCCACTTGGGTTATGAGCTGCATGGGTCCACGATGCCACAAACACAGTGGTGTGGGGCCTGGAGTTGTGCATCTCCATGGCCCTGCAAAGGGTAGTGTTGGGATTCAAAGAGTTAAAAATGTAAAAAACTCCTCAGGAATTCCCTATCCCGTGGTTAGTGGTTAGGACTCGGGATGCTTTCACTCTCGCGGCCAGGGTTCAATCCCTGGTCGCAGAACTAAGTTCTTGCGAGCTGCACGGCACACCGAAAAAAAGTGAAAAGCTCCTGAAACTCTTTGACACTTGGTTTTAGTCAATTTTGGCTGTTATTATGGTTGGAGAGTGGAACTATGAGTGATTTTTAACTTTTCTCTATGCTTTCCTTTATTTTCCATGTTTTCTGTAGTTGACGTGCTATTTTTATCAATAGATAGATATATCTGTGTATTATATATCATATGTCTACATATCATAATATTACATGTGTTATATTGTACTTAGAAGATAGACAAAGTACTCATCCAATGGGAGAAATTGGGGCAGAAGAGGGAAGCTGCCATTTAACAGGTCGGGAAGATGAGGTCTTGGCTCTCTCACATTGCCTAGCAAAATAAGCACTCAAATATTTATAGATATGGTTGAGTACTTAATATTTATCTCTGCACTAATAATGTTGACAATAGCAACCAATACCAGATTCATTTGGAGCCACACAAATAGGCGGTCACAAAATAATGTATTGACCTATTAGAACATAACATGTTTTAATGTGTTCATATCAGATTAATATGAGGACTTTAAAAAAAATCTGATAGCTGCATGGTAATTTAAAACTTCAAGAAGTAAGTTGAATGCCAAATAAAAAATCTTCTGATCATATGTTTAAGATTCAAGATGTAAAAGAAAACCCCACACGAACATTGAACTTTTGTAGCATTCAGCTAAGTGACAAAGAGCGTACCTTGGTGCGTGGAACTCTTGTGACGGGGTTTTCTTTAAGGAACAAAAATCTCCACCTAGGTTTGCATCCTACAGTAGGGTTGTTTTCCAAATCAGGCTGTTTCAAGTAACATATGAAATGGCGTATGGCTGTCCCTACCATCCCAAAGCAAATGTTTGTTTTGTTGCAGTGATGGAAACATTTCCATTGGTGAAGCAAATATTTAGAGCTGAAAGAAACATTTGGGCAGCCAGGATGTGTCAAAATAGAACAGATGCCTGCCTTTTAAAAACACAATTAAAAAAAAAAAAAGCCACCTTGTACTTGGCTGCTGGTGGTACAGCCACAGTGGGTTAAGCAAGAAATTAGATACTGCGGATGTCATTTTAATCCCAGCTCCTGGGTACGTCTCTGCACGTATTTCTGTCTTGGTTTTTCTCTTCCAGAAAATGGGGATAACCATTCTAAGTGATTTTGTTCACGATTAAGGTTTTTTTTTCTCCCTCCACTTATTTTCTTTGTTCTTAAAAATTAACTTATTCTTTTGAATCAGAAATATGTTCACATCAGGGCTTCCCTGGTGGCGCAGTGGTTGAGAGTCCACCTGCCGATGCAGGGAACACGGTTCGTGCCCCGGTCCGGGAAGATCCCACATGTCGCGGAGCGGCTGGGTCTGTGAGCCATGGCCGCTGAGCCTGCATGTCCGGAGCCTATGCTCCGCAGCGGGAGAGGCCACAACAGTGAGAGGCCCACATACAGGAAAAAAAAAAAAAAAAGAAGAAATATGTTCACATGGGACACAGTTCATAAGAATATACAGTGAAAAGTCTGCCTTCAGTCTGTGTCCCCAGCTACCAGTCTCCTCCCACCTGGGACCAGCATTACCTGTTTCTTGTCTGTCTTTATTTTATGCACGTACACACAGCTACATAGATGTGTTTGTGTGTGTGCATGCATAGATTCTTTTATTTAGCACAGAGGTCCCATATACCCTTCACCTAGTTTTCCCCATGTTCCACATGTCCTTTTCGTTTTTCCTCGTCTTTGAGGTGGTTGGTTCTAAGAGTTTGCTTATTTAAAATGTGCTGTGTCAGGTAGCAGAGTGGGGAGCAGGCATGTCAGGCCACCCTCTCGGGATCCCTCCAGAGCAGTAAAAAGAGCGCTGTGTTGGGAGTCGGGTTCTGCCCCTGGGCTCACCATGGCTGAGTAAAGTCAGTGCCCCTCTCTGTGTTCTCTTATCTTGATCTGTAAAACAGAAGGAAAGGAAAACAAAAAGAACAGGAGATAGACTAGATGAGCTTCAACTTTTCTTTCAGATCTGAATTACTTTGGTTGTCAAAGGTGAATTTTTCTTTTTCTTTAAAAAAACTTCACTGCCTCTTCTAAAAGGAGCAAGTTTCAAGTATAGTTAAAGGTATCTATTTACTTGGCTTTCCCACATACGTACAACCATACGTTTGGCTTTCCTGGCCTTTGGCATTCAAGTAGCAGTGATTCCTGATTATCCTACTCCTCAGTCTTTAAGACACAGCTCCTTTCCCTAGGGCTTGTTCACTGCACTGTGGGAAGCGCTGACTTCCCCGCCTGTTGCCAAGGACCTTGCAGGGTTAGACGCTGCTGTCCCAGACAGCCGGCAGCAGTGTTTGTCGGACAGCCGGCAGCAGTGTTTGTCGTGCCTTGGAATTGATCAAATATGAGGAGCAACTCCTCTTTGTTTTTGTTTTTAATTTAGCAGAGAGGGATTAAAAGGAAAAAAAAAAAAAACCTTTAGACTATAGATGTAAAAATAGACATCACAGATGCTGATTGGAAACCCTCCCAGTCTTTCACATGAGAGATCTCAATTTGTGTTACACAGAGGGGCAGCTCACTTCTGTCTTGTTCACCAGTTATACTACTCCCCAGAGAAGCTCAATAAATTTTATAGGGAAGTTTCCTCCTTATGCGGAAGGAGCTAAGCTCAGTGAGTGTGGCTGAAATAATTTAGGGATCCAAGGGAGTCCATCTACCTTGTAGAGTAACGTATTGGAAGTAAATGTGCAAAAACTTTTGATCTTGGTTGATTTGGCCATGTCATTGATAGTACTGGGCCCTGGCTTCTGTGACCCCATCCTGTCTGATTTGGAATAAAACTGCTCCCTAGAACTTGCATGTAGTTCTCTGCTAAAATCGTCCTTCTGCGCGCTTCACTGGTAGTGGCTGCGGAGCTTGCCTGCTGATGTTCTGCCGTTTTCACCACTAACCCTTTGAAACGTGCGAACTCAGACTTGGCTGAGTTTACATCTCTCTTCTGCCTCTCTGAGCGGCACAGAGATCCTCTCCCACTGACCTTAGGAAAGCAGAGCTGCCTTCTCTTTCAGACTGATGGTGGACCAAGCCTGGCTGGTTGCTCAGTCTCTGAGCAAGCAGTGCAGTACATTTTGCGCTGGCTTTTTACTCGGTGATTTATACTCCACGTGGCTGGGTGATATCCAGTGTCCTTTTGTCTTTGTGTTTATTTTTCTTGCACATTTAATGTATTTAAAGGATATAGTGTCTTTACGGTCCCCTGGGATAAGGAGGGATTGGTGCAAGTTTTAATGAGAGGTTCCTGGCTTTCTGTGTTGAGATGAGAATTATATTCTTGATTAGATATCTTTCTTTCCTTAGGTGGCAGGAAGCAGTGTTTTGCTGCCTTTTAAATTTTTATTTATTTATTTATTTATTTATTTATTGGCTGCGTTGGGTCTTCGTTGCTGCACGTGGGCTCTCTCTAGTTGCGGCCAGCGGGGGTCTATGCTTCGTTGCCATGTGCAGCCTTCTCATTGTGGTGGCTTCTCTTGTTGCGGAGCACGGGCTTCAGTAGTTGTGAGGATGGGCTTAGTTGCTCCGCGGCATTTGGGAGCAACTAAGGGCTCGAACCCGTGTCCCCTGCATTGGCAGGCGGGCTCTTAACCACTGTGCCACCAGGGAAGTCCCTGCTGCTTTTTGAAATAGCATTTCTGTCTAATGAGTTTTAGAGGACATTCTGTTTCAGGGCATCATCAGCAACTTTTTCTCCTGTTGTTTGAACTTCCTTATTTAAGGAGAAGGGAGAATGTCAAGTCTTGTTCTTGAATTTACATATCAACATCCAGATAGTGGGAACCGGGCCCCACCATCAGATCAATTTTTATAAAAACTCATTCAGGGTGATGATATTTGGAACTAGTTTTCTCAAAAACGGTTTTTCCCGCTTGAGAAGAGTCAGTCAGCAGAGAAGAAAGCATTTGGCTTATTTGCTTAATATTTTAACCAAGTGAATTAGGTTGGGGGGCTGGGGGGAGGGGATAAGAAAGTGGGTGGGGGAGGCCCCATAAACAAGGTGATATATAATATTTTTTTTGTTCTCCTTTTAAATAAATACCGATCAGCTTTATGTTCAGAGACAATAGGAGCCGTTGGCTTAAATTTGCAGTTTACTGTATTTATGGCTGTAATATCAAGGTGCTGCCGTCGTAATTTCATGCCCCAATGAGAAGAGCAAGGTCGAAGCAAATGCTTCCATCGGCATCTGCTAACACACTAACTCATAAACAAGGCCCGGCTGGATCAGGTGGCACGGAATAATACAGGCTAATGAAATACAGCACAGCTTTCCATTACTGTTAGTTTTTACAGTGTCGTCATTACGTGTAATTTATGTTTAAAAAATTCAATTTTATACAAGGCACTGGGAAATAGGGGTCTACAGGTCATCCAACGACTTTTAGAGGCTCTGAGAGTCCTTATTGTACTCCACTGTTCCAACAAAATGTTAATAAAATAAAATAAAAATACTTTTTCCCTTTCTCCTCCCCTAACCTTTTCTGAGAGAGTTGATTTTTCTTTTAATTTGGGGAGTATTTTTAGCCAGCTGTCTTCTCTGCCTCATCTCCTCCCAGAGTGCCTGGGTAGATAACTAGCTGTGTTCCGAGAGAGGTGACCCTGCTCAGTCTCCTTGCGTCCCAGATGAATCTCCCAAGTCCTGTACATAGAGGGACTGCGACGGGGCGGGGGAGGAAGACGGCCGAATGGCCAGCCCATACCTGCTGCCCGTTGCCACTGGCCCTCTGGCCCTGTTCCCTAGTCCCCGTCAGACTCCACATTTTTATTATAATACTCGGACTGGGCCGGGAGGTGCTGTCAGGCGTTCATCACCTTGCTTATATCCGAACTATTCCTAACCCTGCTGTCCTGGTGGTTGTTTGACCTGAGGGATACAGAGAGCACTGCTGTCTGCTGTCATCTCTCTTTCTTCTTCCCCTGCGTGGAGCCAGGCCCTGGGGCAGTGCCCAGCGGTCACTGGGGAGAGCGTTGAGGCTCCTTATCCTGAGAAGCCCTTGCACCCACTGCCAGTCCCACAGAAAAAAGTCAGCCCTTCCCGGTGCCCGGTTTGTCTGAGCTGAGTGGTGGGAAAGGACCCAGCGGCACTGTGAGCCAGTTGGCTGCAGCTTACACAGTCAACTGGTTTTGTTTTGTTTGCATTTTAATAGAAATCTTTAAACAATTTTGTTTATCTTCTGAAGGATAAAAATAAGCAGGTGTGGCAGCCCCGAGGCTGTTGACTTCAGCTGCTGCAGCAGTAACACGGGGCTTTATTAATCAATAGAATGTAGCTCTCTTGTTTCTGTTCTTTTAAAAGAATCCCACCCTGGAGAAAGTGATGGAAGAGAAGTCCTTGGCGCGGCATCTACACAGGGGCAGTCTCCTGGGAAAGGGAACTGTTTGGAGAAGTAGATTCCAGAGAACCGAGGGAACTAGCAGTCCGTCCTGGCTCCGGGTCTTCGTCTGCACGGCTTGCTTTGAATTGAGCGCAGCTTTGCAGATCAGGCAGCTGTGGTCTTAAAGGTGAAATGATAGAGGCAGGCGTCCTGCTCCGTCTGGTCACCTCGGACAAGTCCCTTCGTCCGCTTCTCCTCTTGAGTAAAGCTAGTGAGTGGATGGAATAACCGAGCAGGACTTCCTGAGTTTTGCTCTCTATCAATAACAGTTTCATTGTCAGTGTCACAGGCTGGTAGCTCCTGGAATCACCAAGTAGTAGAGGTGAAGTTACCGAGAGAACATCTAAATGCAAAGTGCTAGTGCTAAAAGAAAAGTTTAGGCTTTATTAAAATTGGCTAATTCTTCCAAAGGCAGCAGCTAAAGGACATGTGAGGCAGGGATGGGAGGGGAGGAGGTTTGCCTGCCCCAGGACGGTGACACTCCTGTCTCTTCTCTCCTCAGCCCTTGCTCAGTCCCTCTGCGGTTAGATTGCAGATAGCAATCAACTGGAAGGAAGTATGTGTGTCTAATTTGCATGAGATTATTTAAAACAACAAAAAAAAGGTCTGCATTAGTCAGGGTGATGGTAAACAACGCAGAGCTGCCTTTTATAATATAGCCTGTGCCTCAGCTTTCAGAGCCAAATATAATTCACTTACAATTGGCAGTTTCCTTTATTATTCCTTTTAACCTTTTGGATTCTGCAAGGTCTCAATCTAAGTTCTCCACTGTTTATCTCAGTGGGGGTGGGTGGGAACCTGGCTGTCTTATGTGTGGGCCCTAAGGCAGTACCCCATCCCTAAAGGCAGGGTCCTTTCAGCGCCAGGAGCTGGTGAGGGGTAGATACCTGCTATGTTCTGAGAGGAATGACACTCCACCCCACCTCCGGCTCTGTGAGTCCCAGATGAATCACTTGAGTCTTGTAGAGTCAATCTTCCCAAAGCTGGGGACACTCCAGAGGAAAAGGCCACTAAGGGAAAGCATAGGCACCAGTCTGTGAGAGGCCTTTGGATTTATTTGATTAGAATATTAGAAGGAGATGAGGTCGCCCTATCCTTGTCACTCTGGTAGTGTTCAAACAGTTGTCCAGGGGTCATTTGCAAATAGGACCCAGGTGTTAGGTTCCTGTGTTGTTTTGGGATAGCCCCCAAACAGCATTCACTGGCTCTTACCTATGGATGGGGTGCCGGTGAGGGGGGGTGCTGGGGGAAGACAAGTTAGTCCTCATATTTTCTTTAACACGATTGAAGAGTTTAGACATCATTTTGATGTGTTGTAACTCTGTGCTGTAGTGGGAAGTCACCAGGCTGGGGTTTCATCTGGCATCACCAGGCTTTTACTAGTATGATTTGAGACATAGTTTTCACCCTCCTTAGCCCTCAGTTTTTTGCTTTTTGTTTTTTAATCTGTTAAATAAGGGCAATGGCTAGGATAATGGCCCAGCTCTGAAATGATCTTATTCAGTGAGATCGTTAAAATGCTTATTTTTTTTAAAAAAAGAAGAAAAGTGATTCATTTTCTGTAACTAAATCAAAATCCTGACTCTCCAGAGAACTAGGGATATCAGAATTCCAGCCAATGTAAATTTAGAGCATCAGATGATAAGGTCTGTGTAAAACAAGAGCTTGGAAGGAAGTGCTGATGCCCTTTAAACAGGGGCTTCACTAGTGGGCTTGGCTGCAGTAATGCAAGGAACATGTTTTATTAGGAAAATAGGCTTCGTAAAAGCTCAGGGCCAGAGGGCAGGACAGTGGTCAGGGAGTCCTGTCCCTTTAACCAGCTCCCGCTCTCAGGGCTGCAGCACAGCCTGTAACTTGCTGTATATTTCCCCAGCGTTAAACATTATCGTACTTGTTTATATTTGAAAGAGCCAAAAGGGAAAATGAGAATGCAACCGAATGCTCCTTTTGGGAAAATTATCCTCATTTGCAGCCAGTGGCTGACAGGGCACGCGGACCACCAGCTTTATGACGTCCCATTGTGTACCAGTGACCAGCAGCTCGTGCTGATGCTGCGTGTGCCACTGTCTTCTTCCGTGGCTGATTATGACTGGTTAAAACCGTGGCTTTCCTGCTAGAACTCTGAAAGGGGTTCCCCTTTCTACCGGGGAGTGACTGGCAGTCAGTACCTGGGCTGGAGCCTGGGAGGTGCCCGCTCAGCGAAGCGTGTTCTCTGGGTTTGCCCAGCTCGTCTGTCTGTCCTGCCCCTGTCCTTGGGAGGTGACATCACAGTAAAGCGGTCCTTTTGCAGCAAGCTGGGGGCTTAGAGAGGAGGAACGTCCCCTGGCTAGCGCCACGTATTCAAATTCAGCTCTTGTATTTGAAGGTGCCAAGCGCCAGTAAATGATCCTCTTTGCCCCCTGCCAGCCTCTGCTCTGCCCCGTCAGTTTGTTGAGAGGATGGTGCGCTTGCTCGGGCGACCCAGCAGCGCTGAGACTCCACGGAGGTGTGGCCTTGCCCCACCACTGGCGGGCTCTTTCGTGTGCTGAGGGCAAAGAGGGAAAGGGATGCAGTGTTAAGTGGGGAGGGACCTCGAGTGCTCGGTGCAGAGAGGAGAAGAGAGGGTCCAGGGCCATTTAGAATAGTTCAGGAATTCTCTCTTGACCACTTGTGGTGGGGCATGAAGAGTTTGAGGGGCGGCTGCAGCCAACTCACATGCCAGCGTGGTGTGGGGCAGCACTGTGCTTAGAGCATTAATGGGCTCCGCTGGCTGGCCCCTTGGCACAGAGCTCGAGGCACCGTGCTTCGGGAGGTGCTGACCCTCAGAGCCTCCTGTACTTCACCTCCCCCACAGACAGATAGACCACGCTGCGGGCCTCCGATGGAGAGCTGCCGGCCCGATGTGGAAGAGCTCTCGGCTCTAGTTTAAAAGTTCTGTGTTGTGGCTGGACTGGATGTCGGGATTCCCAGAACAGCTCGGGCCGGCCAGAGTGCTCTTTTGCAAAGGCTAGCAGTGACCTCCCACCTGCTTCTCCCAGTCGCAGCACTTGGAGCACTTTTGTGCACACGGTTGCTTCCCCTGCGACACAGAGCTGCCCTGTGGGGAAGTCTCTCTCACACCTGTGAGCCACTCCTCGTGCAGGTGCTTTGGATTGGTCAGTGCCCTCGTCCTCTCCCCCGAGAGCCGGCATCCCCGGTCTGCCTCCGACCTGTTGAAATATTCCGGCTGTGCGCCCACTGGAAATGTCGTCTTCCTGGGTTTTTCACTTGCCTTTTATTCCTCCTTGGGCAAAGCCTCTCCACATGTCATAACCACTGCAGATGGCGCCCTGCAATTTCCTGATGTCCCAAGTGCACTGTGGTTTAGAGTGTTGGGAGGATTTAAAAAAGAAAAAGGAAAAAGAAAAACTAGCCAAAGGCGATATAGGCAGCCTGTGATAGTCTAGAGTAATAATCATCTGAAAGTTTGGGCCTGGCCTTGTTTTGATCTGTTTTCTTGTTTTATTTTCTTCTTTACATTCTATATCCCATTCATACTAATCACAGTCAGTCCTGATTTTTCTTTTTATTTCTGCATTTGTCATAAAATAAAGCAAATTATTCCCGTCTTCAGAAACGATCTAGACTAATTAGTCGTCTCACCCAATAATTAGTTTTTTGTTTCCCTGTCTGTTTTCATGCATTATTGTTAGTTTTCCCCCCCCTTTTTTTTTTTTTTTTTAACACCATTACAGATTAAAATGAGCCACATTTGCAGTTGATGGTATCTGTTTTCGGGGAAGAATGGAGAATTGCAGTGCGGAGAGACTTCAAAAGCAGCAATAAACTCAAGGATAAATTAAGGAAATTGAATGAGCCACATTTGGAAGCAGTGTTGAGGCTAATATTCTGTCGCTTAAGGTTAAATTGCAGCTGAGATAGGTTCCAGAGAATCCGAAATCGGGGAAGCAACTTACCAGGATGCTAGGCATCCTATGACTCTAAGGTCTTTTCTCAAATGATTTCGTTGCAGCCATGGACGGTGGCAAAAGGTACTCACCTGCAATTATGTCCTCTTCTTCCCCAGGGCTGACGGATGAAGAGATTGATTTGGCTTTCCAGCAGTCGGGCACGGCTGCCGATGAGCCTGCGTCCTTGGGCCCAGCCACACAGGTGGTTCCTGTCCAGCCCCCTCACCTCATTTCGCAGCCATATAGTAAGTCACCCGCTCAAACTCTGGCTTTAACCTTGACTGGGATTCAGGACTCTGGCCAAAGGGCAGCGCTTCACGTCTCCCAGAGTCAGCAAGCGTGGCAGGGGGGGTACTGGGAGTAGGAGATGGCTCTTGGGTTTTTCCAAAAGAGTGTGACACACCCAAATCCTCTTCCAGACGAACTTTTAAGTATGTGACAGAGGTTTAAGACACAAGGTACCAGAATAAATGGGATTATTGTATTGTTTCAAGTATTTTGGCTTCAAGCAGGAATCTGTAAAAGTATTTATTGGTTCAGTTTCCGTTTTCTTATGTCAGTGCTTTTTGCATGTTACTGTTTCACTAATAGGAACATAAACATCTGATTTATGGGTGCATTCTTGTTTGGTCACTGAAATAACTTGTCTCCTAGTTTTATCTTTTAAAGTTAATATTAGTAGATTTAGGCTTCCTCGCCCCACCCTCCTTTTCTTCCTTCCTTCCTTCCTTGTCCTGGCTATACCATGTATATTTATGTAGTAGCGATCTGTTAGAGAATTTCACATTAAATGTGAAGGTCCTTTTTGAATGCAGCTTTTAATTATTACATGAGAACATGACCCATGAGAGGTTTTTGTTGTTTTTAAATGAAAGCTACTTTTAGCAATAAAGCTTCTTTAAGCTAGTAATAAATGTACACTTCCAAAATATAGGCAGAACTCCTTCTTTAAGTCACTTATGAAAAACCTAAAAAGGTTAAAATTGACTCCGAAGCAATGGAAAATTGCTCAGTTTTGTGTGTTTAACATAAGACTTCAGCCTTGGATCTGCTGTCTTTCAAAATGCCTTTTCTGTAATTGTCTTCATTTTAATGGTCTATCTCGGAAGTTTTCTTTTTTTCAAAACATGATTTTAAAGTGTCAGATATCAGATTTTAAAAGGCGCAATTTAAAATGCCAGACTTGTTTTGATCCCCACCACGTGGCCTGGAACTGCCTTCTGGCCCCCACTTTGCCGTCCTTCCCACAGCTAGGGAAGTGCAGTCTTCCGTATAGACAGCGTGGGGGCAGGCAGCAGGTTAGAATCTGCTTTGTGTGTCACAGGTCTCGTTTAGATATCACCTTTCTTTTGCTCTCTGGAAAAGGCTGAATGGGTGAGGCCAGGTAGCACGAACTCAAGTTGATCTCATCCGTGGTCATCTTGTCTAACAAACCACTGGTGTCGTGTGGCCTCTGAGACCAGTGCTCGGTGATGAGCCTGGTACTGGGGCTGCTGAGTCAGTGGCAGCTATTTGTCAGCCTGGGACTCATTCTCGGTCCTGGCTGACGTTCTTTTCGATCCATTGTGTTGCTTTGGGTCACTAAACATAGTCTCTGTGTTTCTTTTAAACCAAAGGCTAAGTCTCCACACTTTTTCTTCAGGTGTGTCCCTGGGCCCAAGGTTTGATGGGATTTGTTGAGGACGGGCAGTGGCAGCTGGGGTGCAGAATTTTCTAAAATGCACATCTGTTCTATTCCAGCTGTTTCCTCCATGGCTTAATACCAAACAGGTCTCTCCGCTACTTGGAAACTTCTTGCTCAGAACAAATTGTTCTGTTGGTCACAGAGTTGGCCTAAAGCATCATGCGTTTGCCTACTTTCAGTGGGCACAAAGGGTTAAACTGCTAGTCTTTCTGAAGAGGCAAAAGAATGGGTCTGGGAGGGGCGATTCAGTCATTTAAATCACTCTCCTGCCCAGATCTCTCTGAGAAGAAGCATTACGCGTTTAGGTATTTAGGTAGGAGTATTTTTAAGAGTCTCCCAGCCCTAAAAATAAAATACATCTTCTTAGAGACAGACTCCTTCCTGCTTTGACGCTAGTATAAAAACAATGGTAATGGTAGTTTTAAATACCTGGAGTTTTTTAGTTGTCACCCTCGAGCTTCATTCTTCTTGTACCGTTACCCAGCTCCTCTCGGCTTGGGGGTGACTCCACCGCTTCACTCCTGTACTTTTGCCAAGAGGTGTCAAAACTACTCCAAAAAAAAAAAAAAAGCTTGATTTTGATTAATATAGAGAAACAAGACTTTGCCTGACTGATAATAAAACTGATAAATGACATTTGAATTACTTGTAGCGGTAATTTATTACATAAAATATCTTTTATTTGACATGCGATTAGTTGCTGGAAGCATCACTCAATCTGACTAGTTTAAACATGCTCTAAAATGAACCCCAGTAAAAACCAGGGCTGTCTGCTGCTGGCATTATGAAATATACTAATCCTGGAGTGAGGAAAAAATCTGACTTTAAGTATTTAAATGATTAATTGGGTTTATATATATTTTTTTTACCTTTCTAACCCCCTTAATTACAAGCAAACTCAGGGGAGTTTCTGAACTAGGTGTGCAATCTGCATGCTTATCACCGAGGCATTGTCTGCGTCCTGGGAGGGATTTATGGCCACCATTCATGTGTGTTCCTGCAGATTTTACATCTGGAGCTCGGGCAGCCCTTTCCTTCCCATTTCTTGGCTTTTTAAGGACATTCCATCTCTGAGCCCAAGCCTAGAAAATGGGATTTTCTGGGCTCAGCCCCAAATGCTCAAGTCTCCAGGAAGGGTGGCTTTTCCAAGACCACCCCTGGGAGGCCAGTGCTCGGGGATCGTCACCTCTGGACTTGCCCGCCCTCCTGCTTGGTGGCAGGTGTCCCACTCGGTGCCTCTTTCGATATCTCTGCTTTTTGGTGAATGTGGTTGACCTTGAGATGTTAGTGAATGCCAGCATCAGCAAAGAGAACATGGAGACCTAGCAGAAATGGTACCAGTTCATCACTGTTTATTAAGAACCTATTTGCTCAGTACAGTATCATGAGAGATTCAAAACATGATCTTTAAGAATCTTACAGGCTCTCTGGGAGAGATAAGATAAACTCTTAAGAAAGAGATAATAATATAAGACATTGCGATTTAATGCCAAAATTAATTATACAGACAAGAAACTCCACAGGAATACAGAAAAGAGAAAAATTAATGTGGGCTCGAGAAGTCAGGGAAGGCTTTGTGAAAGTGGGAGGAGGTTGACACCAGGGGAAGCTTGGTGTCACCTGGTGTGAGAATAAACCAGAGTTGTCAGCGCTTAAAAGAAAGTCGGGTAGAGCTCAGGACAAGTCAGGCCGGGATGCAAGAGGAAATTGGACATCTTCTGTTTCTCGTTTTGGTTTCTTTTTGTTCGACTTTGAAGCAGGAATCAGTGTGCGTGTCTATGTGCAGAGCCTAACGCAGTCCTCAACTAAAGTCCTTGTAACTGCTTGACTGATTCATTCATTCTAAGATGACTTTTCTTCTTTCCTTCCAGAGAGACAAGAAAGCAAGGTAGCTTTGAAATACAGGCAAGGCCAGTGTGAATTTTGTACGATAATAATTTTTCTTAGGCTTCAATATTCCCCCCCCCCACTGTCTTTGGTAAACAATTTAGGCTTTTTCAAAGACTGACCTACAGCTTCAGTTGCCTCTTCTTAAAATAGGATGTAAATGTCTGAGGTTGGTGAAAGGCTTTGACATTTCATTAGAAATCCTGAGAGAGTGTTGTGTGTTCTTTCTCAGTTTGTTTCTCTTCTGGCCCTGTTTAGTAACATAAACTTTCCCTTGATTGTCTTAGGTCCCTGAGGGAGCATTGATTACTGAATGCCTGCTGTGTGCCAGGCACTGTGCCGGACCCCTGGGATGGGACGATTAAGGCCTGGCTGGTCTCTCTCTCCAGCCCTCCTGTCCAGTAGGAAAGTCAGTTAAGGGAACACAGCAGTGCTCTGAGGTCAGCCCAGGATGGTGGCACAGACAAGGTGAAGGGACACCTCAGAGAGCGGGAGATGCCTAACTGGACCTGGGGCATGATTGGTACAGTGACCAGACAGGATGGACCGGAGCATCCAAGCTAAAGCAAAGCCACATGGACGTGAAACCATGTGATGGTCAGAGCGGCTGCAACACGGGATAGGAATGTCAGAAGAGACGACCCGAGGGAGTTGGCCGCCAGGTCATCACCCTGACGGAAGACAGTCAAAATCACATGGCTTTTTTACTTTGAAATGCATTGTGTAATTATTTTTGAGGCTGTATTACCTATTTGACTGTATTATTCTTAGACTATTATTAAAATTATTTGTACCATCGGAGCAGATGCTGTGTGGGGAATTAGAGAAGACATGCTGGCTGTGTGCTGGCTGCGACAGGGGTCCAGATGCTCTGCCCTTAACTCCCTTTCAAATGCCTCCATTCCAACTGGGATGGAGGTTCCCCTTGCCTTGATCAGCCCCCTGCTCGCCACCACACTACACTGAAATATTTACTTACTTCCTGTTCAACTGTGAGTTTCTTGAGCTCAGAGGCTTTTTTTTAAATCTATGGCCCGAGGTTCTGACTTAGCAGGTTTTCCAGAAACACTTGTCGAATGAATAAATGATGGTGGACGTGTGCTTGAGGACTGCAAGGCTGCTGAGTAATACCATCAACTCTTGGGGTTGATGCCCAGGTAGCCAGTCAGTGAGGCCTCCTGTGTGCTCTGTGTGGAGCAGGCCGCGGAAATCGGGGACAGGCCTTGCCTCAGGAAGCCCCGGTTTAATGTAGAGGGAAGCCCCATGCTTGGGGCAGGACAGCAAAAGCTAACCCATGCCATCTTGTATGGTGTGAATAGTGAGAGCTTTCAGGAGTTAAGAACAAAGAAACCCCCAGGGTGCTGATCTCAGGCCAGGCCTTCTGGATGAAGCAGGTCCATGGAGACACCTAGAAGCTGGGGGTGGGGAGGGTGTAAGTGACTCTGGAGGTGAGTGTGAACGGAGGTGGCGCTGTGAACAGCCTCTCTGTTCCCACCAAGAACTGAATGGGGAGGGGAAGAATCTCTCCCGTTTCTCTCTCTCTTTCTCTCTTCCATTTCTCTGTCGGTTTAGCACACAAATCTCACTTTTTGCTACATAAAAGTTACTGGTTTATATATGAAGGAAACATTTCTCTAATTTTGAGGCAATGGTACTTTTCTTCTTTTGTCCATGTGACTGGTTTGGAATAGCAGCTCGTCAAAGGCCAGCACCTGTCCGTTTTGTTTGCTTTGTAGAATGCCCAGTGTGATGCCTTGTGGCTGCTGAATAAATGCCATGTGTGGATATTGAAGAGGGCAGGCGTTACAGTCTGAGTGGAGACATCCTTACCTTAGATTTCTTAGACCATTGAAAGAGCCTTTGGTGTTGGTGGTAGCTAGGATCATGGCTGTGCTGAGAGTGCAGCCTGTGTTGGTTGTATGAGATTCTGCAACAAATAACAGTGGTTTAAACAAAACAAAGGACTCTTTTTCTAAGTAAACATAGGCAGTCCAGGCTGCCGTACTGGCCCTGTGGTCCTCAGGGACCCCTGCATCGCTCACACCTGGCTGGCATCCAGCTTGTGTTCCAGTGTGACTGCTCCAGCACCAGCTGTCCTCTCTGCTGTCCAACAAGCAAGAACAGGGAGAAGGAAGGAGAACGGCAAGTCACCTTCTAAGGACACCTCCTGGAAATCGCCCACATCCCTTCCCCTTTCTCCCCATTGGCTGGAACTCAACCATGCGGCCATACCTGTCTGCAAGAAGGCTGAGAAATGCAGTCCTTGTTCTGGTGGGCATGTTCCCAGCTTTTATATCCCATAGAAAGTTTGAGTTGGAATTAACACTAAATTCAGGTTAATGGTTACCTCTGAGTGAAGAGGAAGATGTGGCTAGTTTCCATGGTATTTGGAAAGTTTTAACCGGTAAAGTAGGTGGGTTTAGGATTGCATCTTATTATCATCTTTCGTAACTTATCTAAATGTTACATTCTTTTGTAACTATCAAATAATACAGGGTCCTTTAAAAAGTTGAATTAGAAATCTTACCTCTTGCTTCTTCCCTTGGTCTCAGCTGCTTAACTGAGCAGAGAGAGAACTTAGAACCCACCCTGCTGGGTATTGTTCTCAGTCACTGCTGACTTCTTTTAGCTCTCTGTCTTCTTTAAAAAAAAAAAAAAAAAAAATCTGGGCTTCCCTGGTGGCGCAGTGGTTGAGAGTCCGCCTGCCGATGCAGGGGACACGGGTTCGTGCCCCGGTCCGGGAAGATCCCACATGCCGCGGAGCAGCTGGGCCCGTGAGCCATGGCCGCTGAGCCTGTGCGTCCGGAGCCTGTGCTCCGCAACGGGAGAGGCCACAGCAGTGAGAGGCCCGCGTACAGCAACAACAACAACAACAAAAAAATCTGAACAGACTTTAAAAACAACAACAACAAAAAACAGCTTTATTGAGGTATATTTTACATAAAGTAATGCATCCATTTTAGTTGTACAATTTGAGTTTTAACAAGTGTACACTGCCCTGTAGCCATCATCATTGTAGAACATTTCTGGCACCCCAGAAGATTCCCCGTGACCTGTTCCCAATCAGTGCCAACCTGCCCTGACGCTGGGGCAACTCCTGGTCTGCTTTCTGTTGCTGCCCATTAGACTTATCTTTCCTAGGGTTTTGCATGAATGGTACAGTATGTCCCCTCTCATGCCTGGCTTCTTTCGCTCAGCATCATGTTTTTGAGCTCCATCCAAGTTGTGCATATCAGAAGTTGCCTCCTTTTTATCACAGAGCCGTATTCCTTGGTTAGGACGTGCTGTGGTTTGTTTATCCATTTACCAGTTGATGGGCTTCTGGCTTTGGGCTGTTCCCAGTATTGAGCTGTTACGAATAAAGCTCTTTTAAACATTTGTGTACAAGTCTGTGTCTGTTTTTATTTCTCTTGCGTAAATGTCTAGGAGTGGAATTGCTAGGTCAGAGGTTAAGTGTAAGTTTCACCTTATAAGAAACTGCCAACCTGTTTTTCAAAGTGGTTGTACCATTTTACATTCCCATCCGCAGTGTACGAGTTCTGGTTGCTGCATATCCTCACTAACGGTTGGTATTCTCAGTCTTTTTAATTTTAGCAGCTTTAATGTGTGTGTAGTGGAGACTCAGTCATTTGAGTTTACATTTCTGTGAAGACTAATAATGTTGAGCATCTTTTTATGTGCTTATTGTCCATTTACATATCTTCTTTTGTGAAGTGTCTGTTCCAATCTTTGTCCTTTTTAAATTATCTTCTTATTATTGAGTTGGAAGAGTTCTTATATATTCTAGATTCAGGTACTTTGTCAGGTGTATGCATGGTTAGTATTTCTTCCCAGTCTGTGGCTAGCTTTTTCTTTTGCTTTACGTTGCCTTTTGAAAAACAAAAGATTTTAAAATTGATGACATCCATTTATCTTTTTTTTTTTTTTTAACAATTCATGGTTTTTGTGTCCTACATGTGAAGCCTTTGCTTACCCCAAGGTTGGAGAGACTTTCCCCTGTGTTTTCTTCTTGAAGTTTTATAGTGTTAGCTTTTATGTTGAGATCTGTGATTCACTGTCAGTTAACTTTTGTGTGTGGTGTAATGTGAAGGTCAAGGTTCATTTTTCCCTAATGGCTGTCCCCTGTGCCACCACCAGATGTTCAAAAGATTATCCTGTCCCCAGTGAGTTATGTGTCCCTTTATCAAAATGCAATTGTTTATATATACATGGGTCTGTTTCTAGCCTTATTTAAAAAAAATTTTTAAGCTATTGAAGTATATTTTACATACTATAAAACCCGCCCATTTCAAGTGTCCAATCAAATGATTTTTAATAAATTTACTGAACGATGCACTCATCTATCAGTTTTAGAGGCCTTTCATTCTCCAAATAAGATCCTTTGTGCTCATTTACTGTTAATCTTACCTCCAGCTCCAGGCAACCACTAAGCTACTTTCCACCACTGTAAATTTACCTTTGCTGGGCATTTCAGGTAAATGGAATCATACAGTATGTGATCCCTTGTACCTTCCTTCTTTCACTTAGCATGTTTTTGAGGTTCTCCATGTTGTATCATGTAGCAATACTTCCTTCCTTTTTATTGTTGACTAGTATCCCATTGTATGGATGGGCCACATTTTGTCTGTCACTTCACCAGTTGGTGAACGTTTAAGTTGTTTCCAGTTTTGGCCACAGGACTCATGCTGCTGAGCGTGTGGGCAAGTGTGTGGACGTACGTTCTCATTCCTCCTGGGTAGCCGTCTAGGAGTGCGATTGCTTGCTCATATAGCAGTTCTATATTTCTGGCTTCTTAATTTTTTTCTTATCAGCTTTTTTTAAAATTTATTTTATTTTTGGGTCTTCGTTGCTGCACGCAGTTTTCCTCTAGTTGCAGCAAGCGGGGGCTACTCTTCGTTGCAGTGCATGGGCTTCTCATTGCAGTGGCTTCTCTTGTTGCGGAGCACAGGCTCTAGGTGCGTGGGCTTCAGTAGTTGTGGCACATGGGCTCAGTAGTTGTGGCTCGCAGGCTCTAGAACGCAGGCTCAGTAGCTGTGGTGCACGGGCTTAGTTGCTCCGCGGCATGTGGGATCTTCCCGGACCAGGGCTCGAACCTGTGACCCCTGCATTGGTAGGAGGATTCTTAACCACTGCACCACCAGGGAAGCCCTCTAATCAGCTTTTTTGAAGTATAATTTATATACAATAAGATTAATCCATTTTAAGTGTACATACTGTAACTCAACTCGTGTAACCAGTACTATAGTTTCATGTACTATAACGAAAGACTAAAATTTCATGTGAATGGGATCGTACAGCACATAGTCTTTGGTATCTTAACGTAATGCTTTTGAGATTGATCCAGGTAGAAAATATTTTAGACTTTGTGAACTACATGTTTCTGTCACATATACCCCCCCACCCCCCATCCTTTAAAAATATGAAAACCATTCTGAGCTCACAGCTGAAAAAAAAGCAGGATGAGGTGGGACTTGGCCAACTGGGCAGAGTTTGCTAACTCCCGTGACTCCGATGTACGGTTATTTCACAATTTGTTTATCCATTGACCATTGGTGGCTGTTTGGGTTGTTTCCAGTTTGGGGCTATTATGAATAATGCTTCTATGACATTCATGTACAAGAAGTCTTTGTATGCACAGATATTTCCTTTCTTTTAGGTAAATACTTGAGAGTGGAATGCCTTAGTCACATGTTAGGTGTATGTTTAACTTTGTAAGATATTGTAAACCTATTTTCCAAAATGGTTGTGGCATTTCATTTTTTTAAACTTTTTTTCTATATTATTCTTTTTAAAAAAATTATTATTATTATTTTTTTTTCTTTTTGCGGTATGTGGGCCTCTCACTGTTGTGGCCTCTCCCGTTGCGGAGCACAGGCTCCGAATGCGCAGGCCCAGCGGCCATGGCTCACGGGCCCAGCCGCTCCGCGGCATATGGGATCCTCCCAGACCGGGGCACGAACCCGTATCCCCTGCATCGGCAGGCGGACTCTTAACCACTGCGCCACCAGGGAGGCCCTAAAAAAATTATTTTTATTTTTATTTTTTGGCTGTGCCATGAGGCATGTGGGATCCCAGTTCCCCAACCAGGGATCGAACCCTCGCCCCCTGCAGTGGAAGCGCGGAGTCTTAACCACTGGACCACCAGAGAAGTCTCCTGGTTGTGCTATTCTACATTCCCATCAGCAATGTGTGAGAATTTCAGTAGCTCCACATCCTTGTCAACATTTGATATTCTCAGTTTTTAAGTTTAACCAGTCTAATGTGTAGGTAATAGAATCTCATTGTACTTTTAATTTGTGTTTCTCTAATGACTAGTGATGTCAAGCATATTTTCATGTGTTTATTGGCCATTCATGTACTTTTGTGAAGTGTCACTTTTAAAAATCACCTTGTTTGTCTTTTTATTATTGAGTTGTAAAAGGTCTTTGTATATTCTGGTTACAGGTCCTTTATCAGATATATGTTTTGTAGATGTTTTCTCCCAGCCTATGGAGATATTTTCTTGACAGTGCCTTTTGAAAAGCAAAAGCTTAAAATTTTGATGATGTCCATTTTGTCATTTTTTTTCCTTTTATGGTTCATGCTTTTTTTGGTTTGTTTATGTTTTGTTTTTTAAAGATTTTTTGACGTGGACCATTTTTTTTAGGTCTTTATTGAATTTGTTACAATATTGCTTCTGTTTTATGTTTTTCGATTTTCTGGCCCCGAAGCATGTGGGAGCTTAGCTCCCAACCAGGGATCGAATCCGCACCCCCTGCATTGGAAGGCGAAGTCTTAGCCACTGGACTGCCAGAGAAGTCCCTGGTTCATGCTTTTTGTATCTTAGGATGTGTTTGCCTACCCCAAGGTTGCAAAGATTTTCTTCTGTGTTTTCTGTTTTCTTACAGTTTTTTCTTTTTTGTTTAGGTGTATGATCTATTTTGAGTTAAGTTTTATGTATGGTGTAAGGAAAGGGTCAAGGTTCATTTTTTATCCCCCTACAGATATCCAGTTGTCCCAGCACAATTGTTGTGAAGATTATCCTTTTCTCATAGAACTGCCTTGGCTTCTTTGTCAAAAATCAGTTGACCACACAAGCATGGGTCCATTTCTGGACTCTTCTGAATTCTTACGGTTTCATTAGAGCTCATATTTTTTAGTCTGTGAGTGAGGATATGGATATGCCTCTCAGTGTCCTTCCTGCCTAAAGATGGCACTGCTGATAGCATTGCAGCCCATGAGAAGTGGGAAAGATCGTCTTTCACAGGACGTTCATGTGAAGACAGGCCTTGGGTTTTCAAATGTTACTTCTGTTGGGCTGCTGTGGTGCCTTTGCCTTCCAGGCTGCCCAGGTGCTTCTGTTCAGAGCAGAGCTGCTCTGTTACTAGTTGCTGTGCTCTGGGTCGGTTTGTCTTTCTGGCCGCCGCCAGCCATCCACAGCTCAGCCTGTGGTACCTTTCAGCTGGTCACCAGTCTCCCTGTGCATTTAGCCTGGCAGTCCTTTCCTGTAACAAGCACTGATCTGGCGGACTGGCTTTATTCCAGTACCTCACTGTGGATGAGCCTGTCTTATCATTCAGTTTTCAGCGTGCCTTGCGAACAAAGCTGATGGGATGATTTGAGAAGCTACTGCTTTGTGGAGTCACGGCTCCAGCCTTGAAGAGCCTGGAGGGGACCGCAGCTAGGCTTGCCCAGTGCCTGCCACTGCCCTGCCCTGTGCTCAGGCTGCCGGCCTCCCCAAGGACTTGATAGCGTCTCCCTGTTGTCAGCCAGTACATCACTGGATCCAGATCGTCTCAGCAGGATGATTTCATGACAGCTTTCAGCTCTCTTTTGTTGATGATTCTTTACTGGATTGTGGGATTTCCTTGGTGTCCGAGAGTCCCTGAGTCGGTGGTTTCATGCCGTGTTGTGTGCGCGATTCCCACTCCACATGTGTGTCCTTATTTGGTGATGTCTGTTCTCGCCTGCTAGGTGAGAGTCTCTTGGTAGGTTGAGATACAAATAAAGGAACTGAGTAATGTTGGTTTAGTTGGTGTTCAGTGAAGGGTTAGGGAGCCCTAGGGTTCAGCTTTCCTGCCCCTGAGGCGGCTGCCATACACCATGGATTCACCGGAAGCCCTAGCCTTTTGGGCAGGCAGGGCCTGTGGGCACTGTCAGAGCTCAGGCTAGTTGATGGAGTCCTTGGGAGGGTAAGGAAGGCGTTGAGCTCCAAGGAACCTGACGCTCTTCCCCCTACAGTAGTCTGACTTCTGACCTCGTTGCAGCCTCAGACGCGAAGGCAGTCCCAGAAATGCGCAGCTGTGCAGGATGAGAAATGCTGCCGCAGTCGACTGCCTGTTCATCCTCAGGAGAGGCCAGCCATGAGGTGCCGGTAAAGTGCTGGGCCTTTCGACGAGTTGGCGAGTCAAGCCCGTTGGGCGAGTGCTGGAGACAATTGGAATCTGAATGACAGTAAAAAATACCATTGTCCCTGGGTTCTTCATCTTTTGTTTTTTATTTTTTGGGGATTTCAGTAAATTTTTATTTAAGTGGCCAGAAGTATAGAGAGTGGTACTTCAATAGAGTTCTACCATTTCAAGGTCCTTTGATGATAAATGTGTAACAGTGGAAAGTGTGCTAGTTTGGGATTCAGAAGACCCAGGTTCTAATTTGGCACGGACTACCTGTTAACCTTACAGGCATGTACATAATATCTCAGAGTCTTTGTTCCCCATCTGTCCCTTGAGAGATTTGGGCTAGAAAATCTTTAAGACCCTTGATATATCTGATGAAACTTGAGTTGTCTTTCTTTTCTACCTCATCGAGATAGGCAAGGGACAAGATGTAGAGAGATTATTCCGGGCACTGAATTGCCACAATTATTACCAAGACAAGAGAAGTCAAAAAAGCTGTCCTGTGAGTGAGATTACTGATTCTCTTCATGCAGTGATGCTGACAGGTAGGCCTGGGTAAACGGTGTGAGTTCACAAACTTGTTTATTTACCTTGTTGTTCCTAAGCCTGTGGGAAAATGTAGGCAGGCACCCAAGGCAACGCATTCTGTATGTCCCAATTTCAAGGCACCCTTTTTTACTTAAACCCTTCTCCGTATATTCTAAGTCATTTTTCTCTGCCCGTGCACCTCCCGAACTTCGCTCAGCTTCTTCCTTTTCTCTTGTTGTCCTCAGAATGTCAAAATTATTGAGTCTTTTCATTTTTATTATGCTGCTGTCTCTGAGAAACTCGCTGACAGACACCTGTTATGACTGATGTAGTAATGTTCACTGTCCCTGGGTTCTTTAAATCTAGCAAAGCTCTGCCGCCTTCAGTCAAATGGTCTGTGCTTGATGAGAAGAGAAAACTGTCTTTGGGACCATCTGGTGGTGGTGTGGAACCAGGCCTCTTGCCAGCTTGGCCCCCAGTCTGCCTTGTCTGCAGGTGGGCGTCTTTGTCAGGCTAGAGGCTCTGAAGCTTTTGAAAAGCCCATTCATTCCACTTCCCTTGCCTTTGAGCTGGAGCAGAAGAACGACGGGCCCTATTTTCTGCCTCGACTGTATTTTCTGGACATTCAGGAGCATAGTGACAAGAGGCTGTAGCTCCGAGGTGCCCTGGGTTCCCTCATTGGGGGTCTGCACTGGGCTTGGAAAAAATTGGCCCCAGGGTGGGCAACGGGGAGGGCTCCAGGTGGTCGTGGCTGGGGTCTGAGCTAGTTTGGGGTCATGCCGAGTGCTTTCTCAGTTGCCCTGGTCTGTACCCCTTGAAAGGCGTGCCACGGATAAGAGTTAGCTCCGTCTTAGTTTTTCTCTTTTTTCATTTTGCCACAAGACAGGATTGTATCACACATCTCCAAAACGAGTAAAATGGCATTTCAGCTTCTTGTCTTTATAGACTCTCTGAACTTTAGGAAAGATCATTCTGGTCCCTTTTCATTAATAATGAAAACCAGGGGGCAATAAAATGTTCTTAACGTGAGCACGGCAGAAACAAGGAGCGGTGCGGGGGTGAAGGTGCGGCTGGCAGGGAGCCACAGGTGTTTCTTGGTGCTTGAGGAGGTCAGGCTCCAGAGAGCGGGGAGCAGCGGTAGGAGGGGTCCTGGTTCTTGGACCCTTGACCTGCCAGCATCTGCTCAGCCTCGGCTGTGTTACCCGGAACGAGAGGCTGCACTTCTCAAGGCATGCACTGTGTGTTTGCAGGAAAGAAGAAGGATGCAGCAAACTCTGGGTTCTGGTCCAGTTTTCAGGCCAGTTGCAACTGTTTTCCTGTAAGATATTTAGTGGGTATTTGAGAAGTCACTGGTGAGTAGAACTTTCTGGACATGTGCCCATTTTGAATACTGGGGATTTTCGCAGCACAGATGGATGTTCTGGGTGTGGATTGAAGCCCCACGGAACAGCGTGGGGCTGCAATCCACAGCGACTCTTTTGAAAAGTGGCAAGGTTACTCTGTCTTTGATTTTTCCTCCTAAAAATGAACTTGCACCAGATGTTGGAATCAAGGCAGTCAGAGCAGAGCAGGCGGAGCCAAGAGAGGTGCCTGCTTGGGACCTGGAGCCTCCTGGCTTCTCACCGTCACAGTGAAAGGTCTACCTCAGTGGTCTCGTCTCAGAGTTTTCCATTTCACGATTAGCGGTCGCTTCTCTGTGTCGCTCCGCATCGGATGGGGGTGTTCACTGCAGGTCAAAGCAGCAGAGCTCCCTTCTGGAGACAGTGTGTAGACGTGAACCCTGAGTGTCACCGTGCAACCGTGGAGAGGAGTGGGGAGTCTTGGCTCGCCGTGACCCAAACCCCAGAACCCGTAAAAGAATAGATCGATATGTTTACGTAAACATGAAAACACTCTGTGCCACAAAAAGCAGACCATAAGCAGAGTCAAAAGAAAAATATACTAGGAAGAGTTTTTACAACTCCTTTCACAGACAGAGGGCTAATTTCCCTGTTGTATAAGAAGTTTCCATGAATTGGGGAAGGAAATTAATAAAGAAATTGAGTAGAAAAGTAGGGAACATATAGTATACCAAAAAGGAGATGCAGATGAAAAGATTGCTCAGTCCTCACTTGTAATAAGGTAAATGCAAATTAAAGCTAGAGGGAGGTACTGTTGTTTTGCTCTAGTACTGGCAGAAATCTGTGCGTGTGCTTAACCCATTATGTTGGGGTGGCTGTGAGGAAACAGGTGGGAATGAACTGGTTCAGCCCCCATGGAGGACAGTTTGGCAGACTATCTCAGACTGCTCTGGCCCAGCCTCCTAGGAGTTCACGTTTACAGATGGACTTGTACATGTACATGAGATGCCATATGTACAGGCTCACTGATGGCAGCGTTGTGTGAAATAGGAAAAGACTGGAAATCATCTAAATGTCCATCATTAGGGAATTGGTTTAATGGAATATTATGCAGCATTAGCAAAAAAGAAGAATGAGAAATGGGGGAAAAGAGAAGGAAAATGATGCCCATGTGTGTTGCCTCATACTTGCATAAAAATTCTCTGCAGGATAAAGAAGAAACTATTAACACAGTGGTTCTTGGTGGTGGAGGAAGCCCCTTTGCAGTAGACTGACGTGTGCTGTGTGATGTTTAGACCATGTGCGTGTATTACCTATTCAAAACCTGTAAGCTCAAGAAGGGAGTTGATCACAGTCTGTGCAGGAGACTCCGGGCTGGGCCACATTGGGAAACTCGTGTGGAATCCACAGGCAGGGGCAGGGTCGGGTGGCCAGGGAGAGACACTCTTCCAGGCTCTCCCATCACCATCGTCTCTGCCTCCTGAGAGCCCCCTTCAGCAGCTCAGGGAAGAGGGAGCATCCTCCCCGCCCCCTTGGAGGTCTTTGCCACTTGGATCCCCAATCAGACTGCATGCCAGCAGCCCCTCCTCCCCATGTGCTCACATCCTGCCAAGGACTTTAAGAACCGCCCCTCTCCTGCTCTCCTTTGGTCATGAAGCGCCAGGACGTGGCCAGTACCTGCAGGCCCAGGGGAGGGGGACGGCTGGAGTCACAGGCGTCCGTCTTGGAGGAGATGAGGCGCCCGGCCGCGTGTGGAGTGCGGTGGCTCTTCCTCCCTCACCTTCTCTCATAGATCCACTTCCAGATCCCAGGTCCTTGTCACAGCAGCGTGCCTTACGTGGGTGCCTTCTGGGTCACTGTCCTGGCACCTGGTCTGAGTCCACAGACTGGTGGTGTCCTGCACCACGGATGGTTCTGGAAACAGTGGCCCACGCACCCCTCCCCCCGCCGCCCCCTGCCCAGTGGCTGGTCCCTTGAGAGGAGGCAGCTGGGTGGCCTGGACGTGGCTGCTTCAGGTAGACGTTCCAGAAGGAGCTCGTGCTTTCCCGTGTGCCTGACAGAATCGCTGGGCGTCACATCAGGTTATGGACATGAAAGCCCTTGTAAACAGTTCGTGGGGAAGTTTATGAAGTAGAAAACTCTCCTCTCCTCCTCTGGCACTAGAAGTTCATTCAGGGGTTGGAGGGGACTTTGTGTTCCGAAGGGCCTGATCCTACATGAAGACCAGCTGCCTGTGTCCGGATCCCCTGAGACGGTCCGTCCTGGGCTCAGTCCCTCTTGCCTTTGGAGGCCCCTTGCGGTAGCCTCTCCCTGCTTTCTCGCCTCCATGGCCTCCCACCTGTAGCTGCTCTCGGTGCTCCCTGATGTTCTCCCAAAACACAGAGCTGACCACGTCACTCCCTGATTCAGAGCCTTCAGTGACCCCACTGCTTGTGAAACGATGGGCAGGTTCCTTGGGAGCGCTCACCGCCAGGCCAGCCTTTCCCACCTGCCCCCCACCCCGCTCCCCCCACCGCTCCCCTCTCTGCTCTTGCTGTCTCTTGGCCAGCAGTAACCCCGTCACCCTGGGTGAAGCCCAGGGGCTCCCCCGTCTGCTTGAGCACAGGTCAGCCTCAGCCTTTGCACTTCTTGTCCCCTGCCTGAGCGCCGTGCCCGGGACCGCACAGGTCTCGGCATCCTCCTCCGAGGCCCTGCCATCCGCACTCTCTCCTGGTCCCGTTCGGTGTTCTCGATCGCTGTCCGGAGCCACCTCGTTCGGTTGTTGGTAGGCTGTCTCCTCTCCACCAGGCTCAATGTGAGAGCAGAACAGGGCAGGGGTCTCGCCACCACTGTAACCCGTGCCTACGGCACTGTCGTGCACCCTGTCAGGGCTTCATCAAGTTGAATAAACAGGTGATGCAGACTTTGCCCTGCTCTGAGGTGGCTCCACGCTCACGTAAGAGGGAGTGTGGGCGTGTATTCGTGCACACCTAGGTGTGCTCATGGCAGCCTCACTGGATCCTTTATTCCTCGAAGTGGAGCCCGTGCCCTAGGTCTTCAGATCGCCTCTGCCGCCCACCTCCCACCCCGGGCCTCAGCCCGTCTAGACACCAGCCCACGGCAGCTGCACAGTCCAGGGGCCTGGGAGGAGGAGGGAGACGCAGCCCAGCCGCATCCTGATGCTCACCCGCCATCTGAGCACGAGACACACCCGCCGGCTGAGATGAGGAGCCTGAATCCACGTGCTCTCCTGCCTCAGGGGGGTCAGTGCCAGTGCCAGTGCCTCTTCTCCTGACATGCCTTTTCCCCCGACCTTAGGCCCTGCGGGTTCCCGGTGGAGAGATTACAGCGCCTTGGCCATCATCATGGCAGGGATAGCGTTTGGCTTTCACCAGCTCTACAAGGTAAGCTGCCCCTCCCTGCACCCCCTTGGCGCTGCCCTGAGCCCGGGGGCAGCAGTGGGCCTGCCTGCAGAGGCCGAGCGCCCTGATGATCTCGCTCGCTGAGGGGCGTCCAGGTCAAGTCCTGGTCCTGTTCCCACCCGGGTGGGTGCGCTTGGCAGGTTCAGACCCGCCTCATCTACTGGACTCGGCACCTCCCCTCCAAGTCCCTGCTGCACAGGGTGACGAGGCCCGTCGATCAACGAGCCACATCAGATACTTAGAACAGTGCCTGGCACTTAGTGAGCAGGCCAGACCTTTCTGAGAGACAGAATGACGTGTGGTTAAGGGCACGAACGCTGGGGCCCAGCTGCCTGGGTTGCACCCTGGCTCTGCCACTTGGCAGCTGTGTGACCGCAGGCTCAGCGGTTCTGTGTGTAACATGGGGACAATAGTACCTACCTTACGAGGCTGTTGTGATGCTGAAAGGAGTCAGTGCTCCCCTGGAAGGTGCTCTGTGCCCAGCACACAGGAGGCGCTCTGTACGCTCTTGAGAATCTCAGTACGAACGTATCTACAGGATCTACCTTCTCCCCCTGTGTATTGTGTTGGCATCCGTGTAAACCTAGGGCTTTACATGGACTACGTAGTCAACCCTCAGGATCCCAGAGTTCATTGCTTACAACGGAGCTGCAGGCGTGACGTAACGTTTACTTCCTTGATACCAGATACTAATCAGATACTAATGACCAGCTACTAACTTTGATTTGAAGCAAGTTGAGTCTTTTTTAGAAGTTGCAGAGCCAGGGTAGGTCCTCAGAGACAAAAGGTAAAAGAGTGGCCGGCGGACTTACTCTTGCTGGTCCTGGAAAGAGAAGCCCCCTTTCCTTCTGAGGCCACCTGCGACTCCATCTCTGATTTGGAGATTTTTAAAAAAGAATCTGAATGACTATCCAGACTCATGTTGTACCTTTTTTTTTTTTTTTTTTTTTTTTGGCCACGCCACGCAACTTGCTAGATCCTAGTTCCCCCCGACCAGGGATCAAACCCGTACCCACTACAGTGGAAGCACGGAGTCCTAACCACTAGACCGCCAGGGAAGTCCCCCCATGTTTAACTTTTAGCACATGAAACATGTTTCAGCATTGTACTCTGGGATTCTTAATTTTTCACTTAAGTGCAAAAGCTAATGACAGAGTTGTAGCAGAATATAATCTTTTCAGTGTAGCATTTATTCTTGAAGTTGGGAATCTCCACGTTAGAAATCCAGAAACAAGATGTTCTGGGTCCTGGGACTTCTCCCTCTGATGCCATTGTGGCCTGAAAGCCTATTTCCAACCACTGACTGCGTACAGTCACCAAGAAGAAGAATATGCTAAGACAGGATTCTCACATCAATGTCCCAGCTCTACTGAGCGGTACCTGATAGTCACATGGCTCCCCTTGGACGGCCTGTGATCTGGTGGAGACAGAAAGCATAGCTCCCCTTGGAGCAAAGCAGAGATATTATCAGTTGTTTTCACGAAGCTCTGATCTTTAGTCTCTACTTTAAAAAAGAAGAGACATTGGGGTTTCCCTGGTGGCACAGCGGTTGAGAGTCTGCCTGCCAATGCAGCGGACACGGGTTCGTGCCCCGGTCTGGGAGGATCCCACATGCCACGGAGAGGCTAGGCCTGTGAGCCATGGCCGCTGAGCCTGTGCGTCCGGAGCCTGTGCTCCACAACGGGAGCGGCCACAACAGTGAGAGGCCCGCGTACCACAAAAAAAAAAAAAAAAGAGAGAGAGAGAGACATTGAGAGATCAGTCACGATGGTGACAAGAGAATTTAAAAAACATCTGCTAAATTAAAAAACAAAAAGGAGAGGTAAGATGTTACCTTGTTTTATAAATATGTAAAGATTTTGGCTGGGGTAGTGTATGTGTTCCTTTCCTTGGCATTTTTGATCTTAAAAATGGAATTTTTAGTCCATTACACATGTAAGAATTTCTTGACTTTTATACTTAGGAAATTTTCAACCTGGGATGTAAGGCTCCATTTTATGAGTTTCAGCTCAGCTGTGGGTCATAACTCACACGATGGTTGAAAAGCACTTTGCAAAATAGAAAATGCTCCTATACGTATGCTAAATGGTGGTCTTCACTTAGGAGTTGCTCTTGAAGTGAGTTCTTTGACAGGCCCCTTGTGAGAGACCTCCTATCTTCCCCAGTACAGAAGCCTTAATGGAGAAGTTGCTGTCTTTTCCCCTCTGGGGCCCGAATGGAGTAAGAACCAAAGTCTCCTTTGGTCACACCTGCCAGTTATGACACCTGCCAGGCTTGCCCTGTGCCACCCCTGGTGCCACCCCAGTAAAGTTGGTGACTGGTGTCACGCTCCTCAGGTGGGGGGCTCCACGTCCAGAGCTTTTGGAGTTTGGAGCCCATGTTCTTTTGTCCGGCTCTCCCGGCGGGCACCTTGCCGCCCACCCCTCTCTATCCCTTCACACCTCCAAGCAGGCCGTCAGTTACCAGCTGTGCCCCGTCGGCCTTCCTCCCGAATGTTCCGAGGTTCTCAGAACATTCAAGATCGCCCTGCAGCATCAGCTTCCTTTTCCCCCACGGTCAGTCTCTCCTGGTTCTGCGCCTTGCTCCCCCTCTGCCCCATGTCTCAGTTCTGGGAGGGTCTGGCTGCATTGAACTCTGACTGAAGGAAGCTTGTTCTGAGGATTCAAGGCTTTTCGAAGAAGAATGGGCGTGACCTCCTCAGGCAGCCTCGGAATACCCATGTTATTATCCCCTCCTAGTGGAAGAGCCAAAGGTCCCACAAATCTGTTGTGGATTTTGATCTTGTTTCTTGAATAATTTTTTTGTTTATTTTTACTTGTTTGTTTCCGAATGGAGAATTCATTCACGTGGTTCAAGACGTTAAAGGTTCAGAAAAGTGTACAGCAAACTTCCCTCCCACTCCCCCCTGGAAGCCACCAGTGGCATCACTTTCTTGTATAACCTTTTGCATTTTTATGATATACAACTTTTAAAGTAGAATTTTGAGTATTTTTGGACACAGAAGTATTGTATACAGCAACATTTAAAAATCTAAAAGAACCAAAAAGTGCTCCATCATAGTGGGTCAAATTGATTTTTTGTGTCCCTGTTCCCTGGTTCTGGTCCTGATTCAAACAGAGTTTTTTTTTTTTTTTAATGTGGTTGTAATCACAGCCTCATAATTTTCGGATGTCTTGTTCATTTACGGTGTTGGCGTAGGGTTTCCGAAACCCGGGGTTGATGGAGAGAAAGTTGGTCGGCAGAATTTGAGAGGCTGTTGAAGAGTATCCCAAGTACGTACCCATTGCTCACGTGCACCCTGCTTCTTGCAGAAATACCTGCTCCCCCTCATCATGGGCGGCCGGGAGGACAGGAAGCAACTGGAGAGGATGGAGGCGAGTCTCTCAGAGCTGAGTGGCAGCGTGGCACAGACAGGTAAAGATTAATGACTCCACCAAGTCACCCCTCAAAGCCTTCTCCGAGCAGCCCCTTCTTTGCCCCCTCCCCTCTCCCCTCCGTCTCCACTTTGTGTGGTGACTTCATTTATCTGCTCTGAGAATCTGTTCACATTTGCAAATGAAGCCGCCGTCATTTCGGTTTAATTTGAAATTGCTTGTTTACTGTCGGCGCGGCCTCGATTAATTATGTTTTTACGGAAAGGCTCCCAACCTCAGAATATTAATAAGGGGAATAAAATGACAGCCTTTCTAAGGGCTGTAAAGTTCATTTTTAATTTCTGCTTCTATGAGGTTTTCAGGGGGGTTTTCAGCAATGTTCCCCCTTCCCTCTAAGAATCCAACACAGGGTCAAGAGAGGCTGTAATTACTGCGGCTCCAGGGACCCTGGCCACCTCCTCTGTCATCGACTCCACGGGGCTCACGTTCATTACCCGGTGCCCCAGTGATGGCCCAGATTAGCTGGGACCTGTCGCGCCGGAGGTGGTTTTCTCCTTTATAAACTTGTTTACTAGATGGAGCCTCTGAATCTAAAAACTCTGGCAAACTAGAGAGCTGCCTATCCCAGGCAGGAGTCTGTCCCTCGGGGGCATGTTTGTGAAGCCCTCGGAAACCCTCTGGAGCACATGCCCTGCTGGCATGTCTCCTCGGAGGCTGACGGTGGGCCGGGAGCTCCAGCAGCCTCTGGGTTGGGTGGGGAGGACAGGAAGGAGCGTAAGGAAATGGGATTTGCAGTTTGTAACCCTCTGGGACGTTGTGGACTGAGATGTCTCTCTCCCAGGATTGGAGACTTTCCATGAGTTCTGCAGTGGCGTGGGGAGGCCCGGGAGATGGGGGATGCAGGCAGGATGGAAGTTGCAAGAGCCAAGCGAATCATAAACAGATAGAATTAGAGGGGAGAGGTTTTGGACGGACATACTGTTGACCGCGGACAACTACACAATAGAAAGATAAAGCAGAAATACTAGAGGTGAGATACAGTGCAGGTAGATGCCCCAGAGTGCAGATGAATTATGTGGATTGCACGGGCTGGGGGGGCGGGGGGGAATGTCTGCAGATAAATTAGATGCAGCAGCTTATAGGTGTGTGGACAGAAGGAAGAATCTGTATCACTTAACAGAGATGCACCTGCTCTTTCCTCCCAGTGACTCAGTTACAGATGACTTTAGCCTCTGTCCAGGAGCTGCTGATCCAGCAGCAGCAGAAAGTCCAGGAGCTCGCGCACGAACTGGCCACAGCCAAGGTACTTGTCCCCGACCCTCTGGTCCCTCTAGGTCCGGGTCTGCCCTGCACGGCTCTTCACTCCTGTCCTTTGTGCCCAGGTCACGGCATCCGCTGGGGTCTGATGTTGTCTCTTCTGACACTGGTGACCCTGCCCTTGTAGAGACAGGAGGCGGTCACCGTGCTGGTGGTGTGGCATTCAGGGACGGAGGCTGTCCTTTCTGTCTCCGTGTCACCTCCCAACAGGAGGGAGGAAAAGCAGCTCTGTGCCTGTGGCCCTCCCGTGGCAGCACACGCCCCAGATCTGGTGGTGGCCGGTGTCGACCCGGGGTGGTCTCCGCCGCAAGTTAGGTCAGAGGTCCCAGTGTTGCCGAGAGTGAGCGCAGGGAACAGGGTTGGGGGAGTGTGAGCCCAGACCTGGGCTGAGGTGCTGCCGTGGGTGGGTGCCCCAAACCCAGGCCTCGGGATCCGGTAACCCCCAGAGGAGTGTAGACCCACCTGGGGTCGACTGAGGCGGCTTCCGTCTCTCACTTCGCACATCTGGAGCTGTCTTGGCAACATCAGACCCTAGGATCAGACCACCGGGGTTCAGGCTCTCCTGTGCCCCGTGCTACCTGTGTGACCGCAGACAGGTGACTTGCTGTCCCCTCGTCTGTAAGAGGGAGCTGTACCGCACCTCCCTCGTTGCCTGTCCCCACTGAGGACGGAGCCTGGCTCCCGTCAGCCCCGGCGTGGCAGGCTTTGGGTCTGGGTTCTGTGCGTGTGTGACCGGGTGTTCCCGAGACAGACTGGGCCCGGAAGACAGCGGTCCAGTGGCTCCAGGGCGTCCACTGCCCTCCCCACTCCATCCCCGCCTCCCGGGTTGCTTTCTGGCTGCTTCCACGCCGCCGTGCTGTAAAGGATCTCGCTCCGAGCAGCTCTCCCAGAGGGAGCCCCACCCCAGTGCGCGACTCCGTGTGAGCCGGCCCTCCCGTGAAGGGGGTCCCCGAGAACCCTCTCGTGGGGTACCCCACCCACGGAGGCCAGCGGCCACCGCCAGCCACCGCGCACGCGCCCCGCGGGCGGGCGGGCGGGCGGCCCGTAAAGCAGCCGAGGAGGCGGTCACGACCTGCGACCACCTCTCCTCCACTGTCTTCCTGAGCGGCAGCCTGCCAGTGGCCAGAAGCCTTTCCAGAAGTTGGAAAACTGTTTTCAGACCTTAAGCATTAAGATTAAGACCACATGTTGCATTTTAGGAGGGGTGGGGGGCCCGGGGTAGCGTTTGAGCGCCGCCTCTGAGGGTGTCTCGTGCTTGTTTTTCTGATGCCCCCCCACCGCCCGCCCCCAGCCCCTTTCATTCTCTGCTCTGCTGAAGCCGTGCTCACTGGTGTCTAAACCCATCTGTGTGAAGGCTTCGGTTACCCCATAAACCAAAGACTCAGAGCTGTGTTTTCTCAGCTGTAATGTAAGTTTTTATATCTGGCTTCCAAACCCCTACTGCAGCACTGTAAAAAATTAAAAAGAAGAGCATTCAGTAATTAAAAAACCTACATAAAACTGAAGGCTGGGAATTTTCTACAACTGTTTTTTAGAGACTGGCTAAAAAGCCCCAGATGTCAGATTTTATTTCTAAATCCTGGCATCTGGCACCATATGCGTTTGGAAATTTGAGTCCTTTGTAGGCCGGTGAGTGGAAATTGCTCCCTTGTTAATGGGCTGCTATAGCTTTCAAGGTCTCAGAGAGGCCAGAGCAGTGGCTCCTGGGTCTGCGCTGTCTGGTGGTCTGGAGTGGGGACCCCGAGGGGATGTGTGTGAGGGCGGCTGAGCGCCTGTGTGCGCTCATTCCGAGGCTGCCCGGGGTGTCTTTCCTGAGGCCCGCAGCCCCCGCGGGGGGGCTTCCCGCTGCGGAGCCGGGCTGGGCTGCCGGCCGAGGCGGGACCCACAGCACCCCTCACCCCACCTTAGAGCCCCGCAGGCTGGTGGGAATGTGCGGGGCCCCTCCGCGCTGCCAGCCTGGGGCTCCCCACGCTCTCCTGAAGTCAGGGCCCGGGTGTTCTGTGGCAGGCGGCAGGGGCCTTGTACCCGTAGGCAGAGGCCCACGCACCCGAGGCCATCACACCTGGGACTGGCCCGTAAACACTTCGCAGGCAGCTTGGCCGAGGCAGCTGCCGTTTGGGGGACCTCCTCTCCATCTGTTCCAGCAAGATTGCCAAAGAAAGGTGTGGTTGTTTGAAGTTTACATAGAAAACAGTGTCAAAGGGGAAGGTGTGCGGGGAAGGGTGGCGTTTGTCTGAGGTTCCTGTGGCTGCTTCCCCTGTGGGCCCTCCTCTGGGACGTCTTCGTTCTCCCTGCTGAACCTTCAGGGTCATCCCGAAGAACAGCTGCAGATGGGCGGCCTGGCCCTCGGCTCCTGGCTGTGCAGACAGCGGGGCCCAGTGTGTGGCCTGACGTTACAGCTGCGTGGGGAAGGGTATCCTGGGCGAAGCCTGCCTTCTGGGCATGATTGAGAGTAGAGCTGGGGGATGGGCCAGGCAGGTGCTCAGGTGTCTCCCTTGACCCTCCAAGGAGGCTCCAGGTGCCAGGCTCCTGGTACCTGTGGTTGAGGTGGCTGCCTGTCCCAGCCCCAGAGTTCCCGTGTGTGTGTGTGTGTGTGTGTGTGTGTGTGTATGTGTGATCTCTCTGCAGGGAGAGGGACTTAGGTGGAGGGAGTCGTTGTTGTAGAGATGGAATTTATTTATCTTAATAGTTTTGTTTTAATGGAATGTTTCAAATACATCTGGAAATGGGGGGGGGCTGCACAGCAAGCCCACACGTTCTGGCTACACAGCTGCAGCCGTTGCCTCGGGCCCGTCCTGCCGTACCCCTACCCGCAGGTGATTTTGAAGCACATCCCAGAGAGCATATCATTTCATATTCAGACACTTCTATAAAAGATAAGGGCTCTTTTGTTGTTGATGTTTTATTTTACATAACCAGGATGCCACTATCACACCTGAATGCATGTCATGATTCCCTAATATAGTCAGCTATCCAAATAGACTTGTGGGAATGTTTGTTCTAAGGGAGTCGTCACTTAAACAGAGATCCAGGCAGGCAGACCCCTGAATGGGCCACAGCAGAACCGTACCGAGGGGGTTCCCGGCTGGCACGCAGGACACGGAATCCCCCTGGGGTCTTCCTTGCCACCCCAGCAGTCTGAGCTCCAAGGGGTGGGAGGAGGTGCCGCTCTGATCCCCTGTCCCCTGTGTGACTTTCAGGCCACCACTTCCACCAACTGGATCCTGGAGTCCCAGAACATCAATGAACTCAAGTCGGAGATTAACTCCTTGAAAGGACTTCTTTTAAATCGGTAGGAACTGAAAAGGCGCGGGCTTCTGTTCTGCTCTCTGACTTTGACTTGGGGGAGGGAGCTCTTGAGGCCCATCCAGCTGCCAGCCATTGGGGGTGGGGGGGGCACGTCTCCCTGGGGGGCCCCTGTGCATCCCACCCCAGATTGAGCTGCATGATTCAGGCATTGAGTTTGGGAATCTCTTGCGCTTCCACCTTCCCTCCCTGGTTGGCCTCTCCCTCCCCGCTCTAGGGGTGACAGCCTGTAGTGCCCACGAGTTTTTTTTTTTTTTTGCGGTACGCGGGCCTCTCACTGTTGTGGCCTCTCCCATTGCGGAGCACAGGCTCCGGACGCGCAGGCTCAGCGGCCATGGCTCACGGGCCCAGCCGCTCCGCGGCATGTGGGATCTTCCCGGACCGGGGCACGAACCCGTGTCCCCTGCATCAGCAGGCGGACTCTCAACCACTGCGCCACCAGGGAAGCCCGCCCACGAGTTTTTTTTTTTTCTTTTTTTTTTTTTTCTTTTTGTGGTATGCGGGCCTCTCACTGTTGTGGCCTCCCCCGCTGCGGAGCACAGGCTCCGGACGCGCAGGCTCCGGACGCGCAGGCCCAGCGGCCATGGCTCACGGGCCCAGCCGCTCCGCGGCATATGGGATCCTCCCAGACCGGGGCACGAACCCGTATCCCCTGCATCGGCAGGCGGACTCTCAACCACCGCGCCACCAGGGAGGCCCCTCGCCCACGAGTTTTGAGATACAGTCACTTGGTCCTGTCAAGACCCAGTCAAGGGCAGCTGGAGCCAGAAGCAGGGCCTTGAGCAGAGGAGAGACTCCCCACCCCTCCAGATAGGGCCATCTCCTCCCCTGTCCTCAGCCCCGGCTGGACCTCTCAGTGACGGCTTGGTCCCAGAGAAGGTCCCCCCAGAGGGCCAGGCCAGGGGTCTCTGTTCCTGCTCAGTTTGAAGAGCCCTACGATTCAAGGCAGAGGCAGACGCAGTGCCCACCTCCCCACACCCCGGCTCTTGTGGTCTCACTCTGCTGTACAGGAGGGTGACCAGCTTGTCCGGGCTTGCCTGGGCCCGTCTGTTTTTAAAACTGGAAGTCCTGTGTCCTGGGCCGCCCCTCCTGCAGGGCGCCCGGGGGGTTAGTGGGGGCTGAGCAAGGCGGGGGCCTTCACTCCAGGTCAGTGATGGGGGCCGGCAGCGTCTCGTGGTCCCAACCAGAGGACCCAGTTCTCCAAGCCACCCACCTCCAGGCTGTCTGTGGGGAAAAGAGCGCGGCCTTAAGAGAGGCACGGCTGAGCTCGGGGCACCAGAGGGCTGTCCGCTGGGGACACGGTGAACGCCGAGGCCCCGACTGTGCGCTCTCCGTGGCAGGGTCTGAGGTGAAGGGCTGTCCGGGGCCAGAGCTGGTGGTCTGGTGGGCAGCCCAGGAGGCGGCAGACCTTTGTCCTCCCAGCTCAGGCAGGGGTGATCCCGCCTGTCCTCGAGCTTGATGTCCAAGCCCTTGCCAAGCGGACCTGACTTCCCAGGTCTGGGCTGGGCTGGCTGCTGGCCCAGGACCCAGGGCAGGGACGCAGGAGTGGGAGGGAGAACTGGCTCTTCTGTCAAGTGTCGAGCTCGGAGGTTTTCTAGAAAAGTGCTAGTTCACCAACCCTTCTGGTTCTGATGTCTCTGACCCCGAGACCAGTGGCCAGGCTCTCCCACGGGCTGCCTTTGCCCAGGCCACAGGCAGGTGAGAGTGGAGGCCCAGGGGTCTTGGCTTCCCAGGCTTCTGGCTCCCCACTGTTGCTCGCTGTCCCTCCCAGGCCTGGAGGCTGGGACAGTGCTGTAAGGGTGGGAGGGAACGGGCGCCAGGGCGTGGCAGGGCCCCCGGAGCCAAGTGTCCGGCAGCTGCCAGGGAGGGCGGGCCTGGCCCCAGGCAGAGGGGACCCCAGGAGGCACCCTGAGTGGACTGGGGGCTCTGCACGCAGCCCTGGTGCCTCTGGCTTCCGTCTCAGCTGCTACCACCTCAACGGGCCAAGAGGCCTTGTTTCCAGAGGAGGGGGAGGGAGGGGAGGTGGGCGTGGGCGGCCGAGCTCCAGCCTGTCCCCTGGCCCTGTCCCCTGCTCAGTGGCCCTGGGGTGGCTGCTCAGCCTCCGTGAGCGTTCTGGGTCGGGAGGGTGCGGCTCTTCTGTGGGTGACCCTGCCGTCTTCTCCCTCCTCGGCCAGGAGGCAGTTCCCCCCTTCCCCTTCAGCCCCGAAGATCCCCTCCTGGCAGATCCCGGTCAAGTCCCCGTCACCCTCCAGCCCCGCGGCCGTGAACCACCACAGCAGCAGTGACATCTCGCCCGTCAGCAACGAGTCCACGTCGTCCTCGCCCGTGAAGGAGGGCCACAGCCCCGAGGGCTCCACGGCCACGTACCACCTGTTGGGCCCCCAGGAGGAGGGCGAGGGGGTGGTGGACGTCAAGGGCCAGGTGAGGATGGAGGTGCAGGGCGAGGAGGAGAAGAGGGGGGATGAGGAGGACGAGGAGGACGAGGACGTGAGCCGCGTGGACGAGGAGGACCGCCTGGGGGTGCAGAGGGAGGACCGCCGGGGTGGGGACGGCCAGATCAACGAGCAGGTGGAGAAGCTGCGGCGGCCCGAGGGCGCCAGCAACGAGAGCGAGCGGGACTAGGCGCCGGGGTCGGGTCCAGGTGCAGGGCGTGGCCTTGAGCCCCGCGGGGGCAGGGCTGCGCAGCCTCGCCGGCCTGGGCGGCGTGAGGGCCGAAGCCTGTCCACCCCGCCCACCGCCGACAGACAGGCCTCTGACCTTGTTCTCATGTCAGGCCGAGCGCTCCGAACTCTCTGGGCGCAAGCCCCCCCAAGCCCCCTCCCAGGCAGACGTCCCATCCAGGGGTGTCTGCTGGGCTTCTTAGCCAACCTAACGCCGTGCATGACAAGAGGTAGTTTTATTACCTGACTCCTGACCCTCTGGAGGAGGAGCCGCGGGGCCTGGCGTCTGCCGTCCCTTCCCTCCGCCCCGGCTCCCTCACTGCTTCTCACCAGTGACCAAGGGGGCCGCGCTCTCGTGATCCCCAAAGCAACGGCTCTGCGCTCCCCTCTGGGTGAGGGCCCCCCGGGCCCCCCAGCCAGTCCCTGCCCGGACGATGCCACCCTCGTGTGCCCGTCACAGCCGCAGCCCGTCGTCCGCCACCCACGACATCACGCTGCTCCCGACTGTTCGCTTGCCGCATCGTGGCCCAGCTACTGCCGTGGCGAGATGTGGTCCCACCTCCACTAGGAGCCAGGCACAGGGCCTTCCTGTCTGTCCCCTGCCCCGCCCTGCCCCCCAAACACGTGTTCTTTTGTGTGATCAGGTATAGGTTTCAGAATATAAGATACGACTGTATATAATTGTAATAAATATGAGTTGCCACTATTTAATTCCTGCCTGTGGCTCCCTGTCTGCTCACGGCACCCCGTGCCCAGGGGTGGATCTCGGCTAAGGCCGCACCAGGTGGGCCCGGGGAGGGGCCGCGGGGGTGGCGCCCGGCAGCCCTGCGGTGGGCCTGATGGGGGCAGCCCCTGCTTCCCTCGGCCAGTCTCTCCCCTAAGGCAGGTGTCGCAGCCGCTCACCCACAGCTGGAGGGTCTCGTCCTCGGTCCTGAGTGGCTGCTGGAGGGCGACGTTCTGATCCAGGAGGAAAGGGACCTCACGCTACTGTATATAGACCTGGTGTGGAGTGTGATGAGCTCACCTTCCTTAAATGGATGCATGTGCTCCCAGGAGAGTGTGTCTCGTTCCCTCGTCCTCCCCCGTCTCGTCTCCCTCTCACCCTCCCTGTCTCCCTTTACCCTTCACACAGCATTTAGCTAAACCCAGAAAAACAGCATGGGACACTCCTTCCCGGGACCACTCGGCCCCCTCGAGCCCCCAGTGCTGTGGCCCAGTGTGCGGGGGTCAGAGGGCCTGGTCCCGTCCGGTGCCTCGTGTAGACACGGGCTTTGGAGACAAAGTGCAGGCACCCTGGCCGCCGCGGAGGTGGAGCTGCAGCGGGTATGTACCCTCCGGGGAGGCCCCGGCCTCCTGACCGCAGCGCTGGCCTCCCACCCGCCCGGCCCTGGGGAGGGAGGAGGCCGCTGGCCGAGGGTGAGAGACTTGGCATGGGGGCTGTTTTGTCTCAGAAAACATTTCCCCTCCTGCCCAGGCCCCTTTTTCGGGCTCCCGCAGTAAACTCCTTCCTGGCTCTCAGGCAGGGGGCCCTCACCCTGACTCTCTGAGTATCTGGCCCTCCAGCCTGGTTTCCCAGGTTTTGTCTTTGATGCTCATAACCTCACGTGATGTCCCAGCTCATGCTCCCTAGGGACAAGCAGAGACCCCCCCCACCCCCCACCCCCACCCCGCCGTTGAGTCACTTCTGCCTCTTGCCATCCCTAAAGAAGCCAGGTTTCTCCATCCCCAGGGGCTCCCAGCCTGGTCTGGACGAGGGGCCCAGCATCCGGGAGCCAGGCAGGCAGACGGACCTGGGATGACAGGCAGAGAGAGGGCTGGTGACTCGGTTGGAAGCACCTCTGGGCCTCGGGGGCCGGAGACAGGGTTTCCCTGCTCTGCCCTCCTCAGGGAATGGAAGCCCGGGTCTCGAGTTAGCCGTCTCAGGGTGTCCCCCTCTACTTGGTGACTGTTTCTCGCGGCCTGTAACTTTGCAGAGGTCCCTCCTGCAATGGGACCAGACTGGGGCGGGGGTGGGGTGGGGGGGCAGAGGGCAGATAGCCTGGGACGGAGACGCGGCCAGAGCTGTGAGCACGGGGCAGCGGACACTTGGGGGACCTTGTGGGGTGTGTCTTCCCCAACCTGGGGTTCGGTTGTCTCGCAGATCCCCGGACTCACTGCGGGAGAAAGGGATGAAAAGCTGGGCCCGGGGGCCTTTTGCCCTGCGGGTCCTGAGCGCCCGATTTCAGCTTTTGAGGACAGAGAGTCTGGCGTGATTCCAGGGAGGGAAAAACCCCTCCCCAAAACGGCGTGACTGCTGCCTAATAAAGGCAGCTGCTGGACGGAGGGAAAACAGCCCTTTGAAAAAAAAGCCTTTCATTAGAAAAATAATGCATTTCATCCAAATAAGGTAAAAATATTTGGAAGGGGGCAGAAGTGAGCAGCAGGCAGCGCCTGTCAGGCCCTTTCTGGAAGGGGGAAGATTATTAAACTCAATTACAAAGTATTTTTGTAAAGTGTCTTTAAGAAAGAACTCGCCCAGCGCTCAGAGGCTGCAGGATGGCCCTCCGGCCCCCGAGGGCTCCCAGCTGGCCCCGGGAGGTCCTCGGGCTCTGCCTTGGGCAAGGTCCTCCCTCAGGCAGCCCCAGCTGCCCTGCTCTTCGAGACGCCCCGGAGTGCAGCGGGCGAGGCTGCTGCTCCATCTGCCCGGGCCGGGTCGGCCTCCTTCCGCAGGAGCCGGGCGGGCGGTGTCCTGGGACACCCTGGCGGGGAAGGGCGGCGTTGTGGGTCGGGGGAAAGGGATGCTGAGTTTGTAAATGGTCTTTTTTCATACCGTGGGAGCACACATCAGTAGTTTAAAACATCCAATCGCTGTTGAAGGGGCTAGAGGATACAGAAGTCCTCTCCCACCTCCACTCGGTTCACAGGTGTGCACACGTCGTCTCTCTCTGTCTCTCTCTCCTTTAATAAAAACGGGAAGTTCCTCTTCAGTGTTGTGTGACTTGCTTGTCTCACTGAAAGTAAAGCGTGTGTCCTCGGGGGCCTCACACCAGGTGGGAGGAGAGGGGTTCTCTAGAAGGCGCCTCTCCTGGCCTCCCCCTGTGCTCAGCCAGGACAGCGAGGTGCCGGTTCTCGGCCTGGCCCAGGACCTCCCTCTCCTCTGGTGACTGTCCCTTCCTGCCCCCGGCTCAGCTTCTACCCCAGCCTCAGCCCCGCCTTACACCACCCCTGCCTCAGACCCAGACCGGCTCTGGCCAAGGTGGAGGGAGAGCTGGCCGACAACCTGATTCTCAGGACTTGACTTAATCCTTAGTGTTTCTTCATCTGTTTGCTTAAAGTTGCTTCTGCCAAGGCACCCAGAGAAGAGGGTCGGAGTCTCCACACAAAGCAAGCGAGGAGGCGCCAGTGAAACCCCAAAGGTTGCCGTGGCTCCAGCTCACCTGAAGGTGGACCCAGTCCTGGCTGACCCCTCCCTGCCCGGATGCCTCCCTGGCCCCTGCTCCTTCAGGCTGCACAGGTGTTTCCCACCCCGGGGATGGGCCATCCCCCACCAGGGACAGACACCTCCAGGGTGCCCACGGTGCTGGTGGGTGACCGCCACGTCCTCCACTGAGAGTTGGCACGTCCTTGCCCCCCCCTCCCCCCACCCCCGGCTCCCCAGCCCCGCCCTGGGCTCCAGGCACGCGCTCTAACTCAGAGAGGAGTTTACATCTCCAGCCGTGTGTCCTGTCGGGTGCTTTTCTCTGAATGGTGAACAAACCTTAATAGTTTACTTCCATCAAGCACTTTAAAGCTCATTCTGCTCTGGAAGAGGAGGTGAGATTTTATTATCATTTCATGAGGACGCCTGCAGCCTTTCCTTGCCCAACAGATCCTGGGAGGATCTTCTTTATAGTGAAGGGGTCACATTTTAAAACACATCTTGGAAACTCAGGTGCCCAGCCCTCCACGTCCTGGCCCGGCAGCTCTGGGAGGATGTTTCCAGGGCATTAGTTCCAGGGCCCCCTGTAGATCCAGGGTGTGGCAGCCGGGCCTCAGGGAGGCTCTGGGCAGGGCCTTGGGGCCCTTTGATGGGGAAAAAGCCTTGGACTCTCCGAGGTCCCGGTGTCTCCCCGGAGTGGCGTGGGTGCAGGGCTCACAGGAAGAGAAGCCGCTGGATCTGGCCCTGCGCTGGCTGTGCACCCCTGGGAGGTGCTTCCTGTCTGCCTCCATGCAGAGGGTGGGGTGGCTCCTCCCGGTGAGGGTGGCACAGGCCTGGCCCTGTTCAGTCCCGGCAAGGTCCCCAGGACTCCAGCTGGTCCGAGGGGCCCTGCTTCCTGGAGGCCTTCCTGAGGGCAGCAAGCAGCACTTCCACTACCCCTGTGCCCTGGGCCAAGGCCGTCTCTCGTGGAGGCGTGCAGAACGACAGGCTGTCTGTGCCCGGGGTGACGGGACATTGTGGGCCACGCCGCCCGGAGGGCACTGCCCTGGTGCGGTGGGTCCAGGTGGGTTGTGAATGCCGAGGCCCAACTCCCTTGGGTGACTCAGCTGCTGGTAGCACCCAAGCCGGACCAGGTGTGTGGGAGGTGGGCAGGTGACTGAGCTCAGCGCGAGCCTGTGCGCGGTTTCGGGCCCTTTCCAAGAGGTTGCCAAACTCTTGAATTTGCCCCAATTGGGGCGTAGGAGCATCACACCACCACAGCTAATTAAATTCCCGAGTGAAAACGTGTTTTACCGCGATTCCTACCGAGCCCAACAAGCCACAGGGAGCAAGCACGGCGCGGCCTGGGCCCACTCCGCACCCCTGGGGTGGGGCACGGCCGCCGCTGCGGGCCCCGCCCTCCTGGGGTCGCAGTGGGCTCCGGGGACACGGAGAGCTACAGGCTGGCCTGCACAGCGTGCTTACGTGTCACAGTCCCTCGTCTCCCTGAGGCTCGGCTGAGGGCTGCCCTGAGACCCAGCACCCCCTTCCCTGGGCCCCGTCTTGCCCTGAGCTGAGCCTGGAAGCTGGCCCTGCCCTCAGCTAGGCTGGGCCTCCTGTTTACCACGTATGGGTCCGCTGAGGTCCATCCGGCCCCAGAAGGCCTGGGGGCTCCTTGGGAGGGGACAGTCTTGGGGGTCTCCCTGGCCCTGCAGCAGTGCCCAGAGGGAGCCCTGTGTTAGCACCACCCACCCAGCCAGCGGTGGAGGGCTGCGCTCTGGGCCTGGCTCCCTGCCTCCCCTCAGGCCCTGCGGGAGGGCCTGGGAAGCTCCAGTAATGGTTTTAAT